>NC_141557.1:60672500-62105000 GCF_036417535.1 Chlamydotis macqueenii | reverse complement strand
TGCTCTGGCCTGGTTGAACTTCATGAGGTTGGCACGGGCCCACCTCTCCAGCCTGTCAACATCCCTCTGGATGGCATCCCCTCCCTTCCAGTGCGTCAACGATATCACACAGCTTGGTGTCATCGGCAAACTTGCTGAGGGTGCACTCTATCCCACTGTCCATGTCGCCAACAAAGATGTTGAACGGGGCCGGGCCCAACACGAAACCCTGAGGGAGGCCACTCATGACCGGATGGACATTGAGCCGTTGACCACCACTCTCCGAGTGCGGCCATCCAGCCAACTCCTTATTCACCGAGTGGTCCGTCCATCAAGCCCATGTCTCTCCAGTTTAGAGAGAAGGATGTCGTGCGGGACAGTGTCAAAAGCTTTGCACAAGTCCAGGTAGATGATATCCGTTGCTCGTCCCTTGTCCACCAATGCTGTTACCCTGTCATAGAAGGCCACCAAATTGGTCAAGCACAATCTGCCCTTAGTGAAGCCATGTTGGCTGTCACCAACCACCTCCTTGCTCTCCATGTGCCTTAGCATGGTTTCCAGGAGAATCTGCTCCATGACCTTGCCAGGCACAGAGGTGAGGCTGACCGACCTGTAGTTACCCGGGTCCTCCTTGTTCCCCTTTTTAAAAACTGGGGTTATGTTCCCTCTCTTCCAGTCATTGGGGACCTCACCGGACTGCCACGATTTCTCAAATACAATGGCCAGTGGCTTGGCAACTTCATCCGCCAGTTCCCTCAGGACCCACGGATGGATACAAATTAATTAATTGATGCACTCAGATCATTTAATATACAACACGGATATGTTTTTATCTTACACTGTTTACATTTTGATGTCTGCTTTTTAATGCCGCTAAGGTTATATATAATGACTCTCTCAAAGTGACAAAACAGACTCATTGTGACACTATCCTTTCTCTTAGCAGTTTGAGAGCTCTGTGCAAGTAGGGCCAGAAGGTAAAATTATTTCAGTTCAGTCATAATTATGTCATCCTTGAGGTTCAAGAGGATCTCTGATTTAACCAAAGAATGAGAACTGTAATATGTAACTTGTATTCACCTCTGTACTGGACACCAGTTTATAGTGGATATACAACATGTGTCTGGTATGCTTGCTTACTTGCTGGCTTTAGATGATGCTTGTTACTTCAACATGACCACAGTTATACACCTGATCTGGCATGGGGCAGTGGGGTAAGGGTAGTTGTTGCAAAGTCACTAGCACAGAACGTGATGATGAAAGGTTATGCAAACTGATTTAGAAGAAACAAAGACTTTATTGCCTGACCCAATATATGGATTGTCATAATTGGTGTACAAGGAAATAGAGAAGTAGTAACTTGAAGCTTGTGTGGTTTCTTTCTGATACAGAATGCTGCACTGTTGAAGTAGCCTTCTTTCTGTTTCTCTCCCTATAGAACAAAATTCAGGTAACATTTACTTAAAAAGGAAAATAAAAATGGCCATGTAAAAGTAGATTAAGGAAGTTTTCAATTTGTTTAAGAGGAGAAAAAAGTAAAGCATGTGGAATGTTGAGATTGTAGTTTAAAATGTTTTCAGAAAGAGGAGTAAAAATTATTTTACTGAATCTTGATAGGGGAAGCATTAGCTGTACTTCTCAGTGTTTCTTCTTTTTACAGTAGAAGTTGAATGAAATATATATAACAAGCAGAAGTAAAAATCAAAAGTTTAATTATGCACCATTTCCTACCTTGTATTAATATCAATATCAAGATCAGTAGGTCTGTACATTTCTCTGGAATACAATACTATTTGATGCTTGCTTTGCTATGCACCTAGTAAGTCTAGGGGTCACAGAAGAAAAAGGTGAAGCAAGACATTTGTGAGGTAAGGGACACAAGGAAAAACAGAATTTTGTTGATGCCTAAGTATGATGTTGATTTCCCAAGTGTGGTGTGATGAAAAACACTCTTGCAGGGAAAACTTTGGGGAATATGTTTGTAACTTGCGAGTTGCCTTGGCAGAATCTTAGTACTTTATTTCTTTTCTTTTTAATTTATAGTAGATGTACTGTTTATGATTCATTATTTAATATAGTCCTGAGAGGAACACTTTATGGCAAATAATCAATAGTAAACTTCTCCATTTCAAGAAAATTGGGCTTTCAATTAACTAAATGACAGACCTATGTTTTTAATAAAATGATTTTTAAAAATTTCTGCTTCTTAATTATGAGATATTAGGTAAGTTCACCACATCATTTAAAACTGCAGACTCAGTTCATTGAAGAAGCAAAACAAAGCCTGATGCCTGTTCTCAAATCCAACTCCAAGCTTTCTCACATACCTGAAAAATGTATAGGAAATCACAGTCCTTCAGCCTCGTCACAGTAACTTTTGCTGACTGTGTGGTTTTCCCAAACCATCATAAACTCTGACTTGGTTTAAAAATTCCTAGTTTATGAAAGCCTGTTTTTAAATAGAGTTTCTGGCTCTGTGTGTGGACAACTAAATATATTAAAAATTCAAATAGCTAAATCTATTGAGCTGACAATGGTAAAAAATGTAAAACTAATGAAAGCAGATTTTGTTTTAACTCAGCATAAATGTTTTAAATTTTTTTAAGCTAATAATTATAGGGGAAATTTTGCCTCATTTGTTAGTGTTTACCATGCTGCAACGGTATGTTCCTTCAAACCATATATAACTGCAAGTTTGTCATGCATAAGTAGCAGAAGTAGAGGTACAGAGATGATGTTCATATGCCCTACTCTGCCCTGGTGAGACCCCACCTACAGTACTGTGTCCAGTTTTGGAGCCCCCAGCATAAGAAGGACATGGACCAGCTGGAGAGGGTCCAGAAGAGGGCCACAAAGATAATCAGAGGGCTGGAGCACCTTTCCTCTGAAGATAGGCTGAGAGAGTTGGGGCTATTCAGCCTTGAGAAAAGGAGGCTCCGGAGAGACCTTATAGCAGTCTTCCAGTACCTCAAGGGGGCCTACAGGAAAGATGGGGAGAGGCTGTTCAGTAGGGCCTGTTGTGATAGGACAAGGGGTAATGGTTTAAAAATAGAGGGGGGTAGATTTAGATTACATATTAGGAAAAAAATTTTTACCCTGAGGGTTGTAGAGCACTGGAACAGGTTGCCCAGAGAGGTGGTTGATGCTTCATGCCTGGAACCATTTAAGGCCAGGCTGGATGAGGCTCTGAGCAACCTGATCTTTTGTTGGGGATGTTCCTGCTCCTTGCAGGGGGGTTGGACTAGATGACCTTTGAAGGTCCTTTCCAACTCTAACCATTCTATGATTCTATATTTTAGGACATGCAAATGTTTACAACTTCATGCAGGAATACCACGTTCTCAGTGTACTGTTTGTCAGTGTGCTAAGCTGTTGTTTGTAGACTGCAATGATCTGTGGAGGCAACTACTATTGAATATGGGGGGAGAGAATCAGTCTGGAAGGAGATCAGAAGAGGAATACTTCAAGATTATACTTTAGAGTCCATCTTGTTCAATATTTTCATCAATGCTTTTGGCATCCACAAATGATTTGCCAGTGATACAAAGTTTGGAGTCGCCATCCATACAGAGGAAGATTGTATTGAAAGGACATAATGATACTGAGGACTCGAGTAATATTAGCATGATGAAATTCCATACTATGAAATGAAAGATCATGCAATAGCAACAAGACAATCATCAGGAAGCTAGAAGTTCATTCATTGGAAACCAGTGGAAAAGAGTAAGACTTGAGTATATTACTCGATTTCAGTGTGAGTATTGTGACAGGATTTGGGATGTGACCATTAAACATAAAATACCATTCTGGTGTGTTTCAGGCCATGTGTTTCAGAGGTGATGAGGAAGTATTGTTGGCAGCCTACATGGCTTAGTAAAACCTCACTAATGCATGTCCTGCTGAGCTTTGTTCAAGACAGACTAATTCAAGCTTCTTTTCAAAGAAGGACTGCTCAGGTGGTTAGGGAAAGGAGAGCCTGTTGTATAAATGCAGACTAGCTTAGGTTAACCTAATTTAGGTTAAAAAAATGCTGAAAGGGAGTAAAATTACTTTTATAGGTTAAAAAAGATCAGAAGAAGAAACAATGGTAAAGGACAATGCTCACGCAAGAATAAATAGGTTGTGAACTTTCTGATGAAATTTAGGCTAGAAATTATGTGAATATTCCTAACCAGCAGAAAGTATTTGAGATAACATTTCAAGACAAAGTGTAGTAAATTTCTGCAGGAAAAACACAGTGTGATGTCTGTAATCGCAGGAGACTGGATTTAGTGTCCAGGGCAGCCACCATAGTCTTATCTTCCTGTATCTCTCTTCAGTATTATCTACATTTTCATGCATTTTTCTTCACTTTTTAATACTAGGGTATAGTATGTAAAGCTTGCTGATGTCCTGAACCAAGAGTAGGCTGGGGAGGACCTTTCAGAACAAGTACCTCTGATTTTAGTATTGCCTTGCTTCAGGACTGCAGTGGACGGAAAGCAGAAATGGCCTGTCAAAAGATTCAGCAAGGAAACAGAAGGAAAACAGTAAGAATGTGCAGCAAGGGGGAAGTGATAGGATCGAATCCTCAGTCCCAGACACAAATTTTCCAGCAGCTCCCAAAGACGCAATGTGTCCTTGTGTCATGGTATTGAACAGTACCTCCAAGGTGCCTACAGCAGTTAACATTTAGAAAGGTTTTTCCAAATGACTTGTTTACTATGTGGATTCTTATTTTCATGTAGTATATAAAATTAATAACACTTCTCTGCAGCTGTGCAGCTTACTTTTCTGTATTTCCAAAGGTGTGACTTAGTAGGGAACGGCAGTTTAAAATATATTAGTCTGACAAGACCTGGATCCACTGCATAATTTTATTTGTACAGCTTTGTAAGAGTAATCTTCTAATCAGTTTATTTATTCTTTTCTCTTTAAAGTTATCATGATGAAGATACTTTTTTCAGTGTATTATTTGATTCTAAAAATAATTATTTAAAATTTAGTAATAATAACTCTGATCAAGTCTTCCAGATGCCAGAAATTTGTCAAAGCAGATTGATGCAGTTAATTATTAAATACGAGTGTCAAATTATTTTGCATGTTTAGAAAATATCCCTCTTCCTGTTTACACGTTCGTTTACTGCTCTTATTCTGTTAGTTTATGGCTGCCATTTTTGTAATGTGGAAGTGCATGCCATCTATGTGCTGCACCTCGTGGCCTTTGGAACTTCAGTGAGATAAGCAGCAATCCAGTTCAGATTCCCTCAATTCAAAGTAGAGAGCCTTTCTACTTCAAAGAATCTCCGTCACTTTTTATACCAGCAGCAAAGGACCATCTCTTACCATTCCATTCCACTACTGTCCAATTGACTGAAAAAAAAAGTGTACTGCATTCCTTTTAAACTGATGTTTGAAATACCACATGCAAACTTCTTCAAATTGATTGCAACTTACAGCACACTTAGTGCAAAGATTTAGGTACTAATATAATAAATGTTTTTAAAAGCTCAGACCGGTTGAAAAATAGTTTTCGCTTTTTTTTTTTCTCAAAAATTGGATTTTCAACAATTATTTTGGCTGCAGTGCAGAACAAAATTAAGTAACAGCCATCTCAATTTCTTCTGAGTCATTATCAATATCAGGGCATTCACCTGAAATACATGAGATTCAAGATTATGTCTTTGCACTGAATTAGGCAGGTCATCAGCTCTGAAGATTTTCCTTCCTCTGTGGCTTTGACCAGGAATATCATTCTGATAATGTGAAAACTTCCTAAAGGAAGATTTATAAGAATATTTATGTTCTAGTTAAATGTATTTATTTTAATAAACTGGAATTATCCAACAAAAATCCCCACCACTTCTAATGCGTCATTCTTAAATATCTGCAGGTTTTGAATTATGCATCAACAACAAGGAAGTGCTGAGTGTTATTTATGTCTTTTTGTTGACCAAATTGCCATAATCAATACCTTAACCCATAAATCGTATTGGCAGATTTTTTTTAATATCATCATTAATTTCATTATTTTACTCTTTAATTTACCCGATTTAAGTTCAAAGGACCAGGACATTATCACATGGATATTGTTGCACATCAGTCAAGGTTCTCAGTTTTCTTTATCACAATTTAGATAAGGAGGAAAAAAAAAGGGGGAAAAAGCACAAAATTTTGCTCTCTCAAAATCTCAAATGACTTCTAAAAATAATTTGGAGGAAAGTTCCTTTCTGTGTAATGACAGAGGAGGGGCTTAGATTGGGCGTTTTGACAATAGGAAGGTAGGAGCAGCTTTAAACAAGCATAATCTCCAAGAAGCTTCGGGAAGCCCCGTCCCCACAGGTTACTGGGTCAAGTGACTGCAGGGTCACTCCCTCTGCTGGAATAAGCTTCAGATTGCAACAGGTAAGTAAGTACATTGACTCGCGTTGCTGAGTTTTCACATACTGGTTAAATCATCCACGTCCACTGCGTGGCCTACCAATAGCAACAAGTGTGAACCACTACATGACAAAGGCTGCTCCCAGCCTCAACAGCAATTTATGAAGGGCAGGGAGAACAGGAGACACTCTTGTTCAATTTGGGGGAGGTGGGGGGAGTTTCCACCTACAGATATCACAGATCCTTTTGAACAAGTCCTATGTGTCTGCCAAAAAAAAAGGAGCTCTGAGAATTCTTCTACAGAGAATCTTCTCTACACAGAATTCTGTAGCTCTTCCAGGTGAAACCAATTGGACTTTTTAATGTGGACATGCACATGTTAAGCTGGGCAGGGGAAGCATGAACAACGAATTTCAATTCAGAGAGACATGGAGTATGGACAATCAGAAAAAAAAAAAGTAGAAGTTACAATTTTTAGCTGAAAGAACTCCAACATTGTTGCTTTTTCCCTCTCCAGTTTTTCAATTTCCCTCTCCAATTTGTCGATTTTTCCTCTCGGGGGACCTTACTCCATAGGTCAGCCAAAAGGTAAGATCAAGAAAGCATCTGAGCCTGGATACAAACCCAAGAAATAAATGTAAAATTATTGTGCTGGAAATTGAAACTATTCTATATAGCTGCCTTTGTTATTTAAGGGTCATTTGGTTTTCCCATAAGCAGTTCAACTGTTTGTTTCACTTTCCCTCTCAGGTTAAGTTACAGAAAGTGGAATACCTGTATACGGAAATAGTTTAGAGATGCATTTTTATTTCTTTTGCTTTACCCATTTGATGTCCGAAATCTGTATTTGTGATTTCTGACACAGTCTTCACTCAGCCTTCAAACAAAGAGCAAATGACAATTGATTTTTAAAGATCAGCAAATGCAATCTCCCTTATGACTAGGAAAACTAGTAGTGACTTGGGTCTTGAGTCTAGTAAATGCATTTGTGTTGGTCAGGCTGGGGTGAGTACCTGAAGAAGGATATGTGGTGAAAATTAAAAAAAAAACACCAAACCTGAAAACAAATCTGAATTTGTAGAGGTAGAGAGTCATGTGGGAGTTTAAGTAGTGGGATGAAACATCATACACAAATAGCACTTTGAGTTTCCTCAGGTCTCAGTCACCAAAATTTGGGATTTGTGGTGAGTATGGACAGAAGACACTCACGAAAAGGAAGGAGAGCAGAGACCAGGAGTACAGAGAAATAGAATAGGAATCAGATGCCAAAAACATGAAAATGCAAACAGTAAAAGAGGGTAAGTATGGGAGATGGAGACTGTCACTCCAGAAAACTTCTGCAGTCATCTTTGACTAGTAGCAAGCCCAGAAGAGTCCTAATAGACAATATAAGAATTTTTATTGAAATTGGAACGTAAAGGAGGAGGACTTTTAATACACATGACATTTAATGAAAGCACAATTTTTTAACGCAATATGATAAAATGTGTTGGGTACCTGGTGCTATGTAACAACTTATTTCCTTGTCCCATTCCCTTTTCTCTGCTCGTTACACTGAGAGCTCACACAGATATAATCCTTTACGGAGGGGGCCATCCTTAACTGAGGTCATAGGCGGGGTTAATGTTTGTCACTTGTACCCTCCCACTCCTACTAGACTAGCTGCTAATCTAGCACAAATGTGGGAGTTCATTAAAAACAATGACAGCAGCAACAACAACAAAACAGAAAAATCCCGCAGTCTGCCTGAAATGTCTGCCATTTTCAAAAAGATAAGAGGCTAAAAATGAGGGATCTGGTAAAAATGCCCTCCACTTACTGTCCTTAAATTCAGCCATGCCTTGAAACGAGTCATGAAAAATCCAGCTAATTTCATCTGCCATCCTACTTCCCATCCAAATCCATTTTCACCTACTTCTCTGATTCGTTCATCCTCATCCTAGCCTTCATTTTGTTCACTTAAACCGGTAGTAATGTGTGTATAAACCACATTTAATTTTCTCCAAATCATACAGTTATATCAATACAATGCCACTCACAACAATTACTATTCTATTTAACTATGTATACAGTGGAATTATGGCATAAAAATATACTCTGGAACTGTGTTCTCTCAAAATCTTACCTTAACCTGCTTATGCATTTAATAGACATTAATACAAAAAGAGTGCATTTCCCTCAGGAAAGACAGGAATGATAATAAGTGATTTATGATGGTTTATGTTGCATAAGGAGATTTTTTCACAGTTCATTTGTCAGTTCTTTGCTACTTATTTATTTTCCTTTGTGAAAATTCTGGGTTCCACAAAAATCTACTGCTTAATTTCACCTCATCTTAAACACATTTGCTGTAAATGTTAATATTGAAAGTCAATTGTAACTTCTGCCTCTCAGGTAGTACAACTGAAGTACTGTGTGTGCTTTCTGGAGAGAACTAATATAATTTTAAAGATTTCAGTTTATCTGTTGGGTTTTTGTTTTTTTTTTTACTGAAATTATCTTTTACCTTAGCTTCAAAAAAAATCCACAAGAAGTAATCTTCACAGAATACAGATCATGTGAAGGGTATATAAGACACTGTTATTCTTTTCTCTAAGCAATTCTTTACACAACATTTCCAAAAGCAACAATGTTGGAGTTCTTTCAGTTGGGAAAAAAAAATATCACCCAGGTCACAAAGCCATTATTATACAGTAAGTAGAAATCTTCCTTTTGATCTCTTTTTGGAGTCAGGAAATACCAGCTGTTGTGTGATATGATATATTTATTACAAACATAGTACTCAAGTTAATGTTTATTTGTTACTGATACAGAATAATATCATAGGAAACTACGTAAGGTCTTCCATAAAGAATCTTCAAGAAAATTTAATCTATTAATAAATACATAAATGCAAATATATTATTGTAAAACTATATATTCTGTGCATGAGTTCATGTATATTCAGTGGACTGTTGATTTAGTGTCTCTTCATGTACCTACACGAGGTTCATGGTTGCTGGTTCCTTCCTCTGTCCTCTCTGTGTTATTCTAACATACTAATGAATTGCACAAGAATTCCCTGATACGTACGGTCATTTCATATCCAGCCTACTTAAAAAATTCCAAAAGCTGTTGGATGATAGAACAAATGTCATAGATACACCTTGAACTATTAGCTTGCTTTTGTTAAAGAAAAACATCGTTTTTGTATTTTAGCAGTGTTGTAAATCTTGTGACAAGCAAAAATATGTACCTTTGTGGCAGTTTGGACCAAAGCCTTAAAAAATCTTTACACATTTTAAAATACTCACAACATTCCTTTAAGGTACGTTGCTGGACACTACATTTTCGACTGAGGCGGATATTAACATTAGTTTGTCTGTGCTAAGGTAGTACTTACAACATTTTTTGTTTGCTAATACTGGTTTACCTCCACTAGCAAATGCAGAATTGTCATGTAACTTGGTTGCTGTCATCACTATTGTCATGAGTAGAACATCACCTAAGGGCAATCAGAGGCATGATCTTGGCTGCAGCCACTCCAAGTGAGGTGCAAGCCTTTGCTTATCTGTAGAAAAGATCCTGGAGAAGGCTTTCTCATTTTTCTAGCACAGCTGCAGGTATTCTTTATCTATTACACATTCGTCCTAAGAACACAGTTAGCTTCAACAGTTTCAGTAGTAAGAAGGTTTGTTTCTAACCCGGTTATCATTTTGTGGAACTAGTTTGGGAAGAATCACATATATAAGATGGGACACTGTGGCACTTATGGTGCCCTTTTATCAACTGCAGCTGGAATGCCTAATTGTGCTGTGATGGTACACGGAATAATTTGTGATAATGAAAACAGTGCTGACAGCTTGTCTCTACTAAAGTTCATTGTTCTCCTAATATCAGCAAATGGAAGGGACATTAACAACTAGGAGCTACTACTATGCACAGGGCTCAGCAACAGGTTATGTAGATGATCAGCAGCTACTTACTCCCAACTGTATCTTTCTTTATAATGGCAATGCACAAAAGTGTTACTCTTACAATGGCCAGAGGCATTTGCAGAACCTTAAAAAACTTGGGAGCAAATTCTAAAGGACATTAGGGTGCCCAAGTCTTACTCTGAAAATAAAAATTATATAGATAGGATTTCAGTTGTTTGACACTGAAATAATCTTCAGGTCTTTGTCTACAACATTTCCTAAATGTAAAAAAAAAAAAATATTTTGCTGTCTGTTATTCCTCTAAAAAGAGTTGCCAGTTCCATCTTCAGATTGGTTCCTAGTTTTAAAAAAAAATCCTACATAATTTCCTTTCCCTTAAGTAATGAGGAAGCAGGGGAAACAAAAAAAACCCAAGGTGTTTCATTGTTTGAAGAGAGGGTCCAACGCAAGGCCTACATTTGCTTTCAGGTAACAATAACTGAATATTCAGTGCATTAACTCAAGAGAACTTTGGTCCTTGAGTTTCTTAGCTAAATAAGATTATTATGATAGATAATGATAGACATCCCTTTTTTGTGATAATAATAGGCACCCTTTATAACAATGACATTCCATGCAAATGTATTGTTTTAATTAACCAGTTAATTGATTTATAGGGTGTCAGTGCAGGTCACTTAGACTTTGAAAAATCACTCAGCTTTTCTCCCAAGTGACTGAAATAATCAAAATAATTTCTTAAGATTCCAAACATTTTAAAGGAGAGCTTTATCATAAACATTTTTGAACTCTTGATAAAACCAACTGTCATGTAAGTAAAACAAAAAGGTGATCTTTTCCCTCAGAAATTCACAGAAGCAGTGGGCGGCACATACGGCCAGCTGGATTGCTTCAGAGCACACAAGAGAGGACAGGAGCTGCTGCTCCTGCGGTGCGCAGAAAGGTACGCTCAGCTCTGTTCGCTGGGAAGATGCTGCTTTGCTGCCTTTGTACTGCAGTGATGATTAGCATGGGTCCTCCCGCCTACAACACACAACGTGGACCGCCCAGGATATCAGGCAAATGTTATCAGCAAGAAAGAGGACTTTAGGGGTCAAGTGAGCCCCTTTTGAAAGGTATCATGTTGTAACCATAAAAAAAAAAAAAAAAAAAGAGGAAAAGAAGCCAGGTAGTGTTTGTAATATAGCGCAACAAACAGCTGTTAACAAACAGCTGCAAGCAGATCTCAGTGGAAAGCCGGACCTTGCCTGCTGGTGTCACTTCCCCGAGCAGCGTGGGAAGAGGTGCTCTCTGCTGGACAGAAGAAAAAGCTAGTGTGAGAAATCTGCTGTGTCTTCGGTGAGCTGGGTCCTAACGCTATTTGAAGCCGAGAAGCAGAAAAGAGCGCATTTCCTCCGTGGAACGGGCTAGGAAGGCGGCCCTGAGGGAGAGAGGCTGACCCAAGGGGCTGCGCATCCAAAGCACCCACACGGAGACTTGTGGGTCTCCTGCTTACCCGACCCCGATCCGAGCACGGGTCCCGGGCTCCACCCCGGACCTGCCCGCGGGCGCGCCCAGGCCTTGCCCTCCTAGAGCCAGCAGCCCAAGCCAACCTCTTCCCAGCCCCCGCGTGTCCAGAGCCCAGCCGGGGTGTTGGATACAGCTCCTGGCCTGCCCTCACCCCCTCGGCGGGACGGGGCTCCCTTGCCCATCCCGAAAGGTGCTCAGTCAGGGCATCGCTGCCTCCGCGGGAGCGGCAGGGAAGCTCCGCCTCCGGCCGTTCGGGAGCAGCCTGATAAAGGCAGGTGCGGGCAAGCAGCAGGACCCCAGCTTGAAGCATCTGCCTACGCACAGAGCCCCTGACCCCCTCCTCGGCCACCTTGTGCCAAGCGGCCCCCGAGCCAGCCTGGGCAGCCGTGCCGGCGGCGGCGGCGGGACAGGACCCGACCCGATCCCACCGGACCCGCTCCGCTCCCCTCCCCTCCCCTCCGCCGGCCGAACGCGCCGCTGTCCCGCCGTCCGCAGGCTGCGGTCGCGCCTCTGCCGAGGGACAAGGACCTCGCCCCCAAGGACCTCCGAAGAGGCGGGCTCTCTCCGGGAAGGGGAAGCAGGATTTTGTTGTGCGGCTGGGAGATGAGGCAGGTATCTGGAGTGGGGTTCCTCCTGGGGCTGATGGCTCTCCCGGTGGCGCTGGGACAGAGAAGCTCGGGAAGCCCTATAAATAGCAGCCAGCCTCAAGAGTTTGCCATCGTCTCTTTCAAATGGGATCACGTCAAGGACCCTTATGTCATCACACTCTGGATACTTGTGGCCAGCTTGGCCAAAATCGGTGAGTCTGGAGTTATATATTAATACATGTCCTCTCCCTTTCCCTTCCCTCTTCCCCTTCTCCCACCCCAAAAAATGAAGAAAGCTTATCGTAAGTCCACTGATCCCTTTTCAGGGGGTTTACTGTACTCTGTCCTGATTTCATAACACTGCCCTACACAATGCTTAGCAGTGTGATTTTCATCTTCCCCAGTGGGTCAACTGGTTCATTTTCAGTGCCTAGGACCGTGGCTTCTGCATCTGACGCCTTGCAAACCCTTGGAACCTTGCGTTGCTGTTGCTCCCGGCAAAAACTTTTTACAGAAGTGAAATAGAAATCCGGCCTTATTGCTTATACAATACCTATTCCAGTTTATGATATGCTATTCTCCTGATTATGATTGGTAGCTATATTAGCAAGCACCATCCAAAATAGACACTATAAACTACACTTGAACCTGTAATTCTCTGCTTTGCAGTACATTGCTGAATTAGTGCAAGAGTATAGTTTATAAAGGTAATACGTATTATCAGACCATATAATGCATCTGAAAAAAATACAAGCTTTAGAGCACACAGCATTTTCTTCCAGAAATTGGAATCAGTGAAAAGCAAGGACTCAGTCTAACTTCACTGTAGTTTACATGAATTTATATGAATGCTCCAGCACTTTTTTTTCTGGACTTTGTGACTTTTCCAAAAACAATCTTATGTTAGTAACACTGTTTGCTGAACTAGAAGAGTCACTCTAATTGGAACATATTGTAATTGCTTGGTGCTATTATTTTCAGTCCTTTTACCTTTGGATCTAAAAGCAGACCACTAGTTTGGCTCACATTAAAAATGTGATTTTAAATTTTCAACAAATCATCTCTAAAATCAGTCTGAACTCAGAAGATATGATCATCTGAAAATCCTACTAATGCTTTTCCATACTTGTGCTGTTAATACTAATTTGGGATAGCAGAATCACATTCCATGGATTTTGCATGTCACAGAGAATGGAAGATGTAAAAAGGTATATTCTGTCTAGCACATAAGCTAAACACAGCAAGACTTGGGTGGAAAATTCTGTCTCCAAATCCAACTAAAACATGTTAAATACGAGGAGTAAGTCATGCAGAAGTGATATTGTAAAGCATTTTTCAGTGCTATCTACATCTTGGGCTTCACTTGCTTAACCATGGATATATAACTAAATACCTGAATCACTGTTGGACTACACCTTGCAAGCAGTTTGTGTTCAGATGGTTGCCGCATTTACCTAAATTACATAAAAATACAGTTTTGTTTCAATTGACTTTTATTGGTGGGTTATATGCAGTAGAAAGCTGGGGAAAACGGACACAGGAAAAAACAGTGGCAATGCTGAATCCCTATAAAAATGTGCTAACAGTTACACACGTTGTTCATGTGAAACTTCTTTTTGCCGATACTCCTCTAAATAAGTATTTACATTCTGAATTATTAAGGCTTTGCTGTTGTGTGCATGTGCCACAGTTGTAATATCAGAGTAATATCAGTGCTGCACAGCCATATCTGTGCTGTGTCAGAAACGCAATGAAGCTAACAGGACAGTCAGACTGTCCTATATTTAAATTGCAATGGCCTGAATCAAGATTAGGTTGGATTAAAAAGAGCCATTTTACCATGAGTATTATCAAGACTATAAACTCTTGATAAAGCATTAATCATCCTTGGAGTTCAGGAGCTGAATGTTACTTGTTCTGTTTTTAAATTCTTTACACTTCTTCCACAGCTGCACAGAGCATGTCACTTACTAGCAGATAGTATCTATCATCAACTCCATCATTGTTCTTCCCCAAAGCTCTCAAGCTTGGGTTTTGTTTTTTTTTCCTCTCTTCACATTTGTAATTGTAGTCCTATACTAGCCTGGACATTGTCTCTGAAGAAGCAATTGACAACTGTTGTACTCCACTGAAAGCCTACGAATGTTCCTGCTTTCCCCACTAGTCACAAATAAACTACAGAAAAGTAGGAATGTACACTAACTGTTCAACAGCTTGTTAATGAAGAAAGTGTGAAGGTGTGCATATAAGTCAATGAGAAAGGGAAGAAAAACAAACAAACAAACAAAACAGCTTGTCAGCCTTAGTGTGTCAACGGTTCTGAAAAGTAGACCAGAAATAGATCAGAAGATTTTGAATGGCAAAAATGCTATGCTAGATCAAAGAGGACTTAACACATTCAAAAAGCAAACAGAAAAGAACTGAGGGAAAAAAATACAGAACATCTGCCCTTGTGTCTCTTGCTTTACTAACTGAAGGAGGGCAAAGGTAGTAGAGTCAAAATTCTGGTTTTGCTGTGGGTTTTTCAGCAGGGGAGGAGCTGTTCTTGTACATACAAGCCCACTTCTCCATGGCTACAGAGGCTGGGAGAGCTATTTTACTGGTGGATGATAGGCAATTGGGTCAGCAAAGGGTGTTTTAGGAACTGCAATTGGTAGCTGGGGATTAAAAGTGTATGAGAATATGCATCAGAATAACCTTATGGTTTTGTGGTTTTTTTGTTTCGTTTTGTTTGGTTTGTGGGTTGTTTGTTTTAAAAGTTTCAGTTCATTATGTTATATGTATTGGGGAAATGTGTATTTAACAGGAGATTTGTGTGGGTTTTCTGGGATTTGATGTTCATGTCGTGTGCATTCAGAATGTAAATTGGTGCTGACAAGGTATTCTGCAACATAGGCTATTATATGTGGGATCTCATAAGCACCCCAAATAGAAGTGTCTAGTGTTTTTGGCTTTGTGGGAAGGAAGTTGCTATTTTTAGGGTTCTTTTTGTGTGTTTTGTGTGAAGCATACTTTCATCTCTTGGGCAGGTCTACATATTGTTGCAAATGAACCTGTGGTGCAGTTGACTTAGATGCACTATAGGAAATAAATTAATTTGTCTGTGGCTACTATGAAACTTCTGATGCACCTCAGAGTACTGTTTTATATACTATAATTGACTTGATTTTATCCTCTTCATTTGAAATGTTCCAACTCTTTATTCTGAGGTACACTGTGTTCCACTTTGGCTAATGATCTTTATTTCCTCTTTTGATAGGCTCTCTTATCACTACAAATGAGTATCCTTATAGAATAGGGCCTATAAACTACTTACATGCGTAAAGCTAACCCAGAAAAACATCTTATCTACATGAAGAAGGTACATGAGGTACAGCTGAGAATTCTCCTAGTGGACTTCAGGACTTCACCTTCCTGGTACCTCAGTTCTCCAGATCAAACAAGCAATAGCAACGAAAAAAAAAAACAAACCCAAATACATACGTGTATGTGTATATAGTTATAGACTAGGGCATTTGCTACCAACTATATTGATAAAGGATGTAATACTTTTAATCAACATACTTGCACAATATAGTTCTGATTTAAGTACACAAGCACACTGACCAGCCTTGCACATGCTTTCTAAGTTCACTTCATCATGTCCTTTCCTCCTTCTTCATACATCTTCACTAGAACACATCTTGAAAACAACCTTTTAATAAACAGACATGTAGAAGATACAAACAGTGGCAGGAAGGTCTTCTACAGAAAAAGCCAGAAGTAGGAGGAAGATCAGAAAACAACTTTGGAAACAAGTAGAAGGAGCTGAAAATGGCCAAGAGAAGAAATAATTTGAACTCTGAATATTGTATACGTCTTTTTCTGACAGTATTTCTGAGGCCATGTCTATTGTGGGGGGGAAAAAAAAAGTATGCTTTCTACTTGGGAGATATCCACTGCATACTTCTATACTTGTTCAAAATCCTAGGAGACAGAGAGAGATTGTGTTTATATTTTCATTGGAGGTTATGTTGACGAACTCGTAAAATTCCTACTTGTGGTTTAAATCCTTTTGTGTACTGTAAGACTTTTCAGGATAGTTAATTGCTTGTCCCAACATAAAATTTAAAAACCCTGCAAAGCAGTCTTTCTGTCTATTTAGTCCCCTGAACTTGTTGAATGTGGAGCAGATAAGCAACTGTAAGAAAAGGTGGGAGAAGGAGTGACTATGAACAGGAATGAGGAAGGGTACATAGCATTTTCATTATCTGTGAGTCAAACCTCTTACCAAGTTTTGTTTTTTTTTTTGTTGGTATAGTTTATGATGAGTCTAAGAATGTCACAAAAGCTTTTTTTTTTTTAAATGTCTGTGCAGTTGTGCACAAATTCTAAAGGCTTTTATATTAGAAGTTTTAAAGTGGGAGTGAAATTTGAATCCAGGGCAGCTGGTAAATCCGTCTTCAGGAGTGCCACAATGCTTTGGAGGAAGGGGGAAGAAGTGATTCAATAACAACGAACAAACACTTAGAAGAAGGCTGGCCTAGGGATATCTCAAAAAAAATACTGTGTCAGATGGACTTGAGTCCACCAGCTCTCAAGACCCGAGGAGGACATGAGCTGTAAAGCACAATGTATCCCTAAGCTCACAGAGATACGGATTCCAACAAATGCTCTAGCTCCTGCATGCCCAGGTCCCTTCATGTTGTCTCAAACCACTCTGAGAAAGGAGCTCTTCAGACTATTTTGTTAACAAAAACAATAGCTGTGGAGAATTTTAAGCATGTTAGGGATGGGCTAGGGAAGAAACTGTGAAATGCAGGTCTAACAACCCATCCAATTTAGACTCCTGGGGCAATATTTTCTTTGAAGAAATCGATACCCCTCCCTCCAAAGCAAACTGTCAAAACAAAAGCCCATTTGATTCCCAAGTTCCTCCTCCTGGCGTTTTAGCACTAGTGAAAAGTGTCAATTACTTAGAGAAAGTGATTTAGAGTATTTTTAATAAAAGCAAAAAAAAAAAAGTGAGAACAGCTCTTGTTGGCAATTCTTCAGTAAACAACATATTGAGGAAGAAATGTTGAAGGATGCTTAGCAGAACTTTATTGGAATTGTTTAACTGAAAATGGAGTCAGACTCAAATGATGAGGATACTACCAGACCCTGCAAAGGTTAAGCTATCAGCCTTGTCGTGCTTGTTAAAGGCTTCTTTCATTAGCAAGTGTTAATATGAAAAAGGACTTTGCATTGTGACTAGGAAGTCTGGACTTGGCTATCTTCCCCCATATCCTGAACAAGATAGAAAGGAAAAAAAAATATATATTTTACTTTTATTTTGAACTAAGTAGAAGCTGGAAGAGGTTGACATACTCACAAGGGAGCCATATGCATTTCCTTCCTGGATATAGCCATTTATTACCCATCTTAAAAACAATTAAATCGAAATGCTATAAATTTGTGCTGGCAACTGTTATGTAACCGGGGTATCTTCATTTTAGTAAGGTGCTGTATTTCGTCTTGCAAAGTGCTGTTTAGAATATCTGTGAGATAGGAATGTTAGTTACTGTAAAATCTTTGCCTTCTAAGGAATTACCTTTTGTATGCAGCAGCTTTTAGGCAACTGAAAACAACATTTCCAACATAGAATAATAGCTTAGCATTTCCAGTTCTAGAAGCAACCGTGTAAGCCATATCTTTATTAAATTTATGATCTGTAAATTGATGCCTATTTCCACATTTTATTTCCATTTTACACTTACACCTTACTCATCCTTTTCCTGTCCTTCCTGTCTCCCTGAAACACGCATATCTCTTCTCTCCCCTCCCCCTCCAAGTCTTGCAAGTCTCAAGTCTTAATTATTTAGAGTAGGGAAGAAGATATCAGGACAGTATAATTCGACAAGATTCAGATTACATCCCCTGGCGAAGAGCAAGTGTACAATGGCAACTTGTGTGAATTACATAAGAAAACAATGGCATTTTGAGAATGGCCCTGAATTGAATACAGTTCAGGCATGCATACCTAAGAAAGGATCTTTGCCATCAATTACTTTCAGGCACCTGTGTGCAAAGTGCTCGGCGTTCTCTGTAGAACAATGGAATCCTTTTAATACTGTAGTCTTAGAATTGTTGAAACCATTGATTTACTGTCTTCAGAGCGAAAGCCACTTATTACTAAGAGTGATCTACAACCCCCCGAAGTGACTGTAAATCTCATATGGTAATGCAGCAGACCACAGGTCTGCAAGTAATAAGTGCAAGCAGCAAACCTTTTCAGGTGTACACATGTTCTTCAAGTGAAAGGCTTTATGAGGTCTCATTTGTTTTTGTGGAGTTTCGTGTGTTAGAGATGCCTAGCAGGGAAGCTGGTATTGGAAATCCTGAATTATTACTTTGACCTGGTAGTAAGAAAGTTGTCTTTCCAGTTGTTTTGACTCATACCACCAGAAGTCAGTGAGTTTCAACATCAGTTTGCTTAAATAAATGTTTTAAATTCAAATGCAAAACTTAGTTTCCCCCTATTTACCATGTTCTAATTGCTCTGAAGTACTGAGGTAATGGATTACTGAGTTATTCTGTTCCTTCTGTACGGCTCTTTCTACTCCAAGATGAAGCATTGAGTCCAAAGTCACAGAAGAATATTTCTTATCTGAATATTCTTTTTGCTCTTTCAGGAAATTGTCTCTGATTTTTCTTATGTCTCTGCAGTAGTGCAGTTAAACTAATGTCCCAAAATACCAGGAGCTCTAATTATTCTTCAACTTGCTAACAAGTAGCACCCATTTAAAATTACAGACCATTAAAACAGTCTTGGTAAACTGCAGAGCATGGCTGGTTGTAATATTTTGATTCATTTTGTAAAACAGCTTAGAGTATTCACCCCTGTGAAAGTGGGAGTGACTTGATACCTAGTTGCCTGTGAAGTCAGAAATACTGAAACTACAGGCTGACAGGTAAGAGCTGACCGAGATGGAATGCAAGACCTCAAGTGGAAACACTTTTAATTAAGGCACGAATATTTAATGTTTACTCATGGAAGACGAAAACTGGAAGATATTCTGAAAAGCTTATGAAAAGCAGGGGTTTTATGTAGATAGATCTGGAGAGTTTTCTCCTTCCAATAACTGAAAGTAGATGAAGTCAATCTGGATTCACTTGTGCCTAGGTGAATTCTGCTTTTATCTGTTGAAAGAAAAAGTGTCTCAGTCTTTTGTCAACCCTGAATGTTAAAACAGCAGTAGTCAGACTCCAGGAAAGGAAATGTCCAAGTAGAGGGCACACTGCTTTTCTTATGAATTGGCTACAATTTTCTCTGTTTCCATTACAGTTCTAAAAAAGTGGGAAATAGAAGTTTTATGGATTCATTACTTCCAAGAATTGGGCTTTGAGGAAAATATTAAACATTCAGAAACCTATAAAGGTCTTGAGCCAGTAAGACTTCATAATGAAAAACTCCCAAGTTCAAATAGATTGTAAACTAGTGGAGGGACTTGTCTAAACACAAACCGTATTTTATGTTAATTATTTTGTTATAGTTAAAACATTCTAACTCCTTTACTACAATTAATATTTCTACATTGGTTTGGTGGTATAACAATATTCCAGGGACTAGATGACATATGTTGATATAAGATGGCTTTATTTTTATGTAAGTCAGTCACTACTAACTGTTGCATTGGAGGTATAGTTGTTATGTGATCATACATAAAACTAAATATAGTTGTAGTATAGAGTTATTACAATTCTCCTACTCGAGGAGAATAGCAGTACTGATCAATATCCGGATGTAGATTTTCAGGCCTTGAGAGCTTAGACATATGTTTAACATATTTATTTAATAAATGTTATTTAGTGGTTTAATCAGTTACAATATTCAAGCCAGAGTGAATAAAAAAGTGTTTGAATGCTTACTCTTCTGTTTCAATGCGTAGTCTAGAGTTTAAACCGCTATAGGACTTGATTTGAATTAAGTTGCCAGATTTTCCACTGATATAGTTCTGCTCCTCAGCTATTCCACCCTACTTAGTTCTGGGATGACTTTGAGACAATAGAGAGCTGAGGAAAAGCACTCTTTCGAATTGGGTCAGTGAGTGATAAGGACGAGTACAACAACAGTAGTTGTACAACAGCACAACAGTAGTTACCAGCCTCCAATTAGAATCATAGAATCATAGAATGGTTAGGGTTTGAAGGGACCTTCAAAGGTCATCTAGTCCAACACCCCTGCAAGGAGCAGGGACATCTTTGACTATAGCAGGTTGCTCAGAGCCTCATCCAGCCTGGCCTTGAATGTTTCCAGGGACAGGGCATCAACCACCTCTCTGGGCGGCCTGTTCCAGTGTTCCACCACCCTCAGTGTAAAAAATTGTTTCCTGATGCCTAATCTGAATCTCCCTCCTTCTGTTTTTAAAACCATTACCCCTTGCCCTATCTCAACAGGGCCTACTGAAGAGTGTCTCCCTGTCTTTCCTGTAGGCCCCCTTGAGGTAGTGGAAGACCGCTATAAGGCCTCCCTGGAGCCTACTCTTCTCCAGGCTGAACAGCCCCAACCCTCCCAGCCTTTCTTCATATGAGAGATGCTCCAGCCCTCTGATCCTCTTCACAGCCCTTCTCTGGACCCTCTTCAACAGGTCTACATCCTTCTTATGTTGGGGGCTCCAGAGCTGGATGCAGTACTCCAGGTGGGGTCTCATGAGAGTAGAGCAGAGGGGGAGAATCACCTCTCTCAACCTGCTAGCCACGCTCATCTTGATGCAGCCCAGGATGCGGCTGGCTTTCTGGGCTGCAAGGGCACATTGCCGGCTCACGTTGAGCTTCTCACCTACCAGGACTACCAAGTCCTTCTCCTCAGGGCTGGTCTTGATCCATTCTCCACCTAGCCTGTATTTGTGCCTGGGATTGCCATGACTTTGCACTGCTCATCACCACCTTCAGGGCTTGATCATTCAGCCAGTTTTCAATCCGCCTCACTGTTTGCTCATCTAGCTGCTGTGGTAACAGCTTGAGTGGCTATGAAGCTCTTATGTGAGACAGTGTCAAAGGCCTTACTGAAGGCCTGACAGACACTAGCCACTCCTCTGCCCTCATCTACCAGGCCTGTCATTTAATCGTGAGAGTTAACCAGGTGGATCAGGCATGACTTCCTCTCTGTGAAGCCATGCTGACTAGTCCTGAGGAATTTCTTGTGCTTCATATGCCTGGCTTTCCAGAATTAGTTGCTCTATCAGCTAGAACTGCAGATCCTGGTCTTTGGATTAGCGGTGTTCATACATAGATAGAACTTTATCTACATCCTACCTGGTCAAAGAAATCAACGCTTCTGCATGCTGTTTTGATGGAACCAGTATACTTTGATTAACTGGAGCAAAATCACATACTAACATACAGAGGAGAGGAAAACACGTGATGGCCGTATGGTGGCCACAATGGTCATGACATCATGAATTAAAGAAAGGAATGACAAGGTACCAGCATAAAGTTCAGCTTTCCTCTAACTTGGGTGCTTCCTGATCAGAATGGTTTCAGTTTTCTGATCCAAATGACTTTCACTCATATGTCCCTCATTCTTCTGCCTTCTCTTAGCTGACACAGCATGAGTTCCATATCCTATTTTAGACAAACCATTCTCCAGGATGTGTTGGTATTCTACTGAATAGCATTACTTGATGGAAATATGCAGTGAGATCTATTATCTGGTAATATGAAACTCAAACAGTAGCTAGCTGATTCAGCAGGAACATGTGTAAACCTGGAAGTGGTGGTTGTAGTGTTCGCTGCTTCCTGCAGAACAGAGTGAAAGATCTGCTTCCTACAAATTTCTCTTCTACCCCCTACTGTATGCCAGAAAGCACACTTCTGTAGTCCTCCTCGGTGCTAGGTAGGTATTACTTCTGGGTGTTCCACTTCCCTGAATTGCAGCACTGGTACTTTGGCATCTTATCTCTGTTTCCCTGTTTCTAATGGGATTTTTCTCAAGAAGACTGCCTTTCTTCCTCTAGAAAAAGAATCACAAAGCAAAACAAAAAAGAAGTAAAAAACTCAACCCAACCAACTAACAAAAAAAAAAAAACACCCTCAGGCAAAAATATGTGGGTGGATATTCCATCATTACAGTTCTTTCCTCTCCTACAGGAAGGACCAGGAAATTTCCGAGCCCACAATAGTTGTGGTTATGGTGGTCTACTGTCACTTTCTTGTAAGATACTAATTTGTCTCCTGTCTTCATTCCACTTCACAAAAGACTGTACAAGCTCTGACTCTGGATAGGAGAACATTTCGACTACTGAACTGGTATTTTGTCAAGGTGTATTACTGGAGTGTAGGTGAAGATATTTTGAGCTCAGTTGTCTGTTTAGAGTAGTTGCCATGGATGATCATTAGTGGAGGATAGTGTATTATTTTTCTAAGTAGAAATATTTAGTAAATATTGTGTTTATTCTCATGCTTCTTTAATACTTGCTACCATAGATGCCATGTGGAAAAGCAATCATAAATATTTTTCTAGGCAAACCACTAATTTAAGTTACATGCATAATCTTTCAAGTGCAACAAGCTGAATTAGATAACCTGCATTTAAAATAAAAAATGAACAATTTTGTGTTGACCAATGCACTGATCAATAATGAAAAAAGTAGGATAGAAAGTACTGTGAGAAAAACGGCAGGATGGAAGCTATGGACAAGAGTGCTATTAGGTATGTTGCATAAAAGTGATGTAATTAGATTGTGAGGTGAAAAAGAAGAAGTGGGAAGTATGTACATAGTTACATTCAGTGTGTAACAAATAAATGTATTAATTTCTTTTTTTCTTAATTTCTGTTGTTTTGTTATCATAAAGAATATAAATATTTTACTGTCATCAGAGGTTTTCTGTTAACATATCTTCCATTCATTGAAAGGATTTTGTCGTAAACTACTGCCTGACAGATTCTGTCAATATATCCATTAGTCATAATTTTTTATCATGAATTAGCAACACAAGATTTTTTTAGACTTTGCTCTGTAGAGCTTCAAGAAGACAGCTTTTTCTCTTGGGCAATCTGTCCTCAGGGAAACTCACCCAGTGGCTTTACATGTTGGCCTGTGGAGTACAGTGTAACTTAGAGGATGTTACCTCTAAGAGGTGTAAAAAGAACATGCATAGCAAGGCTTAGTTTTTTCCCCACTAACAAGGCATTTCCTAGATAAGACAGATAGTCAGCATCACTTTGTTCTCTTCAATGTTATGCTAAGTATTCCTTCAAATCAGGGAGCCACTTTTCTACCTGCTCCCAATAATCAAATAAATCTTCATTTTATCCGCGCTTTTAAAATACGGATTATATATCTGCCAATTGCTGCACTGTTGCTAATCTGTACATGATTATACCTAACAGATATAAAAAACCAATATGGTGCAGCTACCCATAGTTGCAGCGTTTGAAGTGCTTTTCTGTTTTAGAATTTACTTTTTTTTTTTTTTTTTTTTTTTACTTCTGTGTTCCACAATCTCTCATGCAGCAAAGTCATATGATTCAAGACAAGAATGAAAGACAGGTTGTAAAGCGAGGAAGGTGGTAGCTGACTCAGGCCAGTTACATAAGTGGTTATGTAGCATCCAAAAGAGAGCCTGAAACTTGTGTCCTGTAGTGGTGAAAATTTACATTGCTTATGCAGTAAGAGTGTCTGGAAAGAAAAGTCTTGTTTTGTTACTTTCTTCTTGATAATATTTAGAAAAAAAGATCTGCACTCTTCCAAAATCTTTATTAGCGATAAAGGACATAGCAGGTTCAGAAACTACACGATTTTTGGGTTTTTTTCACAGCGTGACAGATATGGCATTGAAGTTAATGTAAGATAAATGCTTTGTAATCCACCTTCGTCCACCCCCACCCTCAAGTTAAAGCAATCAGTTTTCAGACATTCTGTAGTCTGAGGATGAGGTTATTACACTTCACCTGAGTCTAAAAAAAGGGCTGTCACACTTATTATGGAGTTAAGGGGAACAGCAATTCATTAGTACATAATACATTAATCTTATTTATAGAATCATAGAATAGTTAGGGTTGGAAGGGACCTTTAAAGGTCATCTAGTCCAACCCCCCTGCAAGGAGCAGGGACATCTCCAACCAGATCAGGTTGCTCAGAGCCCCATTGAATCTGGCCTTGAATGTTTCCAGGGATGGGGCATCTACCACCTCTCTGGGCAACCTGTTCCAGTATTTCACCACCCTCATTGTAAATATTTTTTCCTTATACCCAGTCTGAATCTACCTCCTTCTATGTTAAAACCATTACCCCTCATCCTATCACAACAGGGCCTGCTAAGGAGTTTCTCCCCATCTTTCCTATAAACCCCCTTTAGGCACTGGAAGACTGCTATAAGGTCTCCCCGGAGCCTTCCCTTCTCCAGGCTGAACAGCCCCAACTCTCTCAGCCTGTTCTCATACAAGAGGTGCTCCAGCCCTCTGAGCATCTTCGTGGCCTTCCTCTGGACCTTCTCCAACAGGTCTACATCCTTCTTATGTTGGGGACTCCAGAGCTGGATGCAGTACTCCAGGTGGGGTCTCGCAAGAGTAGAGCAGAGGGATGGAATCGCGTCCCTCGATCTGCTGGCCACACTTCTTTTGATGCAGCCCAGGATGTGGTTGGCTTTCTGGGCTGTGAGCACACATTGCTGGCTCATAGTGAGCTTCTCGTCAATCAGCACTACCAGTCCTTCTCCTCAGGGCTGCTCTTGATAGATTTTCTTATTTGTGCCTGACATTGCCCCAACCCACGTGCAGGACCTTGCCCTTGGCCTGGTTGAACTTCATGAGGTTCACATGGGCCCAACTCTCCAGCCTGTCAAGGTCCCTCCAGATGGCATCTCTCCCCTCCAGCGTATTGACCACATCACACAGCTTGGTGTCATCAGTAAACTTGCTGAGGGTGCACTCTGTCCCACTGTCCATGTTGCCAACAAAGACGTTGAACAGGGTCGATCCTGATACTGACCCTTGAGGAATGCCACTCATCATTGGTCTCATATGGCCGTTGACCATAACTCTCTGAGTGCGACCATCCAGATGATTCCTTATCCACTGAGTGGTCTGTCTATCAAATCCATATCTCTCCAGTTTAGAGATAAGCATGTGATGTGGGACAGTGTCAAATGCCTTGCACAAGTCCAGGTAGATGATGTCAGTTGGCAGTCCCTTATCCACCAACATTGTAACCCCATCACAGAAGACCATCAAATTGGTCAGGTACGATTTGCCCTTAGTGAAGACGTGTTGGCTGTCACCAGTCACCTCCTTATTTTCCGTATGCCTTAGAGTGGTTTCCAGGAGAATCTGCTCCATGACCTTGCCAAGCACAGAGGTGAAACTGACCGGCTTGTGGTTTCTCAGGTCTTCCTTGTTTCCCTTTTTGAAAATGAGGCTTGTGCTTCCCCTTTTCCAGTCTGCAAGAACCTCACCAGACTGCTATGACTTCTCAACTCTGATGCACAGCAACTTGGCAACTGCATCTGCCAGTTCCCTCAGGACAGATACATCTCATCAGGGCCCATGGGCTTGTGCACCTTCAAGATCCTTAGATGGTCTTGAACCTGCTTTTCTGCTACAGTGGGTAGTTCTTCATTCTCCCAGTCCCTGCTTTTGCCTTCTGCAACTCGGGTGATGTGGTTAGAGCCCTTGCTGGTGTAGACTGAGGCAAAAAAATCATTAAGCACGTCAGCCTTCTCCATGTCCCAGGTAACCAAGTCTCCCATTTCCTTCCGGAGAGGGCCCACATTGCCCCTGGTCTTCCTTTGTCCCTGACATACATAAAGAAGCTTTTCTTGTTGCCCTTGATGTCCCTGGCCAGATATAATTCCATTAGGGCTTTAGCCTTCCTTACCCAGTCCCCGGCTTCTCAGACAATTTCTCTGTATTCCTCCCAGGTTACCTGTCCTTGCTTTCACCCTCTGTATGCTTCCTTTTTGTTTTTCAGTTGGTCCAGGAGCTCCTTGTTCATCCAGGCAGGCCTCCTGGCATTTTTTCCCAACTTCCTCTTTGTTGGGATGCATTGATCCTGAGCTTGGAGGAGACGCTCCTTGAATATCAACCAACTTTCCTGGGCCCCTCTTCCCTCCAGGGCTTTATCCCATGGCACTTTGCCCAGTATACCTGTGAAGAGGCCAAAGTCTGCTCTCCTGAAGTCCAGGGCAGAGAGCTTACTGTGTGCCCTCCTCGCTGCCCTCCTCACTAAGCATCTTGAACTCCACCATCTCATGATTACTACAGTCAAGGCTTTCCTTGATTTCCTTCATTTCCCACCAGTCCCTCCTTGTTGGTGAGAACAAGGTCCAGCATAGCAAGGAGTGTATTTGTGTTTGTAACTTGAACTTGTTTTTGCAACCTTAGTTCCCTTGCATTTCAGTAAACATAAGTACATATTGTTTTCATGTCTTGAATACTTGTACTGAAGAAAATGGTAATTAAGTGAAAAGCTAAAGCTTTTTGCTTTGAGGCAAAACTATTCTTTTTGAGCACTCAATAAAGTATCTTAATTCTTCAGCCTTTCTTAAGGAACACAACTTAGTTGACCTTACTAAAAACTATAGTTTTCAAGGCATATTCGCTTGAATAATGGTGTTGGGTGTTTGAAAGTATGAGGATGTAAAAAAAGCAGGAGGAAGTATGAAGTTTCCTTCTGTTTATTGTGATTTAGAAGTAAAGATTAAAACCAGTCCAAGATAAACCTGCCACTGTAGGTGGAAACTCAGTCTGTGTATGGGCGCCGAAGCTCTTATGTCAGGAAGGACCTACCCAAAAGTAAGGATGAATGGTCTATAGCTGTATTCTCTTCTTACTGCCTAGTGTAGCATGTGATATCTGTCACATGATGGAGGATTCCAATGTGCTGAAAGTCAGTAGAACCTTGTCTATATGCCCTCATCTGATGAGTGTTTTATGATTATTGTAAAGTGATGTAGTACTACAGCCAACAGTATCTGTACCTGAGGTTGAAAGAAGCCTGGTAAAGAGCCCCATATTTTGGGAACTGCTTATCAGTTAAGAATATGATGGAAGTACAGACAAGTAATCAAACAAATTCAGTTGCTGACAAACTAAACATTCATAATAGAAATGAAAATAGAAAAATATATGTTGTATATCATATGATTACTTAGATGCTAGTAAAGGTGGCAGGAAGTGGAGAATCCATAGATTTAAGGAAAATTCAGCTGAAACTTGGCTTCTATCTTGATATTTGTTATTTTTTTTTCTCCTCCCTACCAGAACTAGCGGTATATTCAGGTATAATGTTTCAAGAGATCAAGGGAAAAAAAACAATATTAGCAGAAAATTCTGAAGTTTGGTTATTCACAACACTGTCTGTTTTAGAACAAAAGCAGGACTAACCTGCCTGCATTTTTAATTTTGTAGTTGTTACAAAGTAGTGTCAGTTCAGCTAGATCTTTCTGTCAAGTTGATGCTTTTTCACTCCAGCATTATTTTTCCGGAACCAATCCTGGCATTTACATATATGTGAAGATGCTACACTAATCCCTTCAGAATTAAGTCCATGTATTAAAAAAAAAACAGTTATAAGCTTTCTCTCACATATGATTTATCTGTGTGTAAATAATTTAACTCCCTTTACTGGACATGAGTTGGCAATGTGCGCTCGCAGCCCAGAAAGCCAACTACATCCTGGGCTGCATCAAAAGAAGCGTGGCCAGGAGGTTGAGGGAGGTGATTCTTCCCCTCTACTCTGCCCTGGTGAGACCCCACCTGGAGTACTGTGTCCAGTTCTGGAGCCCCCAACATAAGAAGGACATGGACCAGCTGGAGAGGGTCCAGAGGAGGGCTATGAAGATGATAAAAGGGCTGGAGCACCTCTCTTATGAGGACAGGCTGAGAGAGTTAGGGCTGTTCAGCCTGGAGAAGAGGAGGCTCCGGGGAGACCTGATAGCAGCCTTCCAGTACCTCAAGGGGGTCACAGGAAAGATACGGAGAGGCTGTTCAGTAGGGCCTGTTGTGATAGGATGAGGGGTAATGTTTTTAATATAGAGGGAGGTAGATTTAGATTGGATATTAGGAAAAAAATTTTTACAACGCAAGTTATAGAACACTGGAACAGGTTGCCCAGAAAGGTGGTGGAAGCCCCATCCCTGGAAACATTCAAGGCCAGGCTGGATGAGGCTCTGAGCAACCTGATCGAGTTGAAGATGTCCCTGCTCCTTGCAGGGGAGGCTGGACTAGGTGATCCTTAAAGGTCTTTTCCAACTCAAACTATTCTATGATTCTACCCAAGTTTAGTTTAGTATGTGGTAATAGAAGACAAAAAGAGGCACTGCTGTGCATATACTAGGTGTAACGTTTGATTCATACTGAATTCTTACTGCTCCCTAAAAATAAATTCTTGCACGGATGTTTTTAGGAATCTATGCAAGATACTTATCCCATGTCAGAAGGGATCTGACTATATAAGAGATGTTTTCCTACTTAAAACAACAGATCCTATGTTGATATCACTTTGTACTGTGTGTCATGTTTAGTCTATGCATGTAACAGTCTGGGATGTTGTTGTTTAGTTAGGAACAGATTTGTGTCTAGTTTCTACCCTCCTTTTTTTTTCTTGGAAAAAAAAGCAGTTATCTTCAGTAACTAAAAGATTTGAGTTGTGAGCTACTGTAAATACAGCTTCAGCCCGTTGGTTTTTTCCCCCCCTCCTTTTTCTTTCTTCACTGTGGAAAATTAGTTTAAACTAATCTCCTTGTGAACTTCCTTTTGCATGCTAACCTTTGTCATTTTCCCTGTATATACACTACAAAACACAAATGCATAACTGAAAAAACAGCTGTCTCAACATCACCTTCCTACCCCATTTAGAAACATCAAACATGTTTTCCATGCACTACATTTTGCAGAACAAGGACACTACTTAAACTACTGTTCTTCCTGCTCTTATGATTGTGTACTTCACCTCACAAAAGAGATAATGAAGGTATGAGAGTTAACGTATTACTTAATCAGAGAAGCCGTAAGGACAAAAATCAAAAGCCATGTTAAAGCTCATTGTATGATAGCAGTATCTCAGAGCCATTTGCAAGAAAAAAATAAAAGTGATATAAATTAAGCTCCACTTTAGTCTTCTTAAATCTGTGGGAAAATAAACAATCTGTGTGGATTTCTGAGTAAGATTACTTCCTTTGAGGACAGGAATGAGTGCATTCAGTAAGGAGGAATGTAATATCTTCTGCTCTCTATTGCCTAAGCCAGAAACTCCCAGGCTTGATTCGTGAAAATGGTGCTTTCTTAACCTTGTGGAACAAACAGGCTGAGTAGTGTGCAAGTGATGTAACGTGAGAATCCTTGCCTATTTATTTCCCTCATATCGGCTTGCTCAGAGCCTTACCATCTTCTTTCTGACTAGCACTACTGATGTTCAAAGAGCCATTCTGCCATTAAGTAAAACTCCACAAACGGAATTGCATATGGAGAAACAAGTGAGTGACAAGTTATTTCACCAGCATTCTTGTAGAGAGAAGTTTGTACTTGCTTTTGTATTTCCTGACAAAGCTTTTGAATCACAAATCCTTCACTGAAGAGCTCCCACAGCACTATAAAAAACTTAGGTGAAAAACCCCTATCTTTTATCTGTTGTCACTCTGGGCACCTTATGGCAATAGAGAATGTTTCTCTTAAAAGTGTTCCTAACTTGTTATTTTAAAATAATCTCATCTAGAAAATCTGATATTACCAAATTCCTAGTACATGTAAACAACATAATTGAGTTTCTGAAATTGTGTACGAGAGTTGTAATCCATCGTGAAACTCTTCTCTTATCAAGCTGCTGGAACTTTTCCTCCAATGTAAGACTCTGGCAAAATTTTGAAGCCTTGCAGGGTGCACAGTAGCATTCATTTTCAGTGGAAACTAGACAAGTATGTTTTCTGAACTTCTCTCAAATTAAGTTTGTGTTCAGTGTTAAGCAAGAGCTAACTGATATTTGTAATTTTTTTCCCTTTTTCTGTGGGCATCACTGCTAAATTTGAATACCCTAATGTTTATTTTATTTACTGCTGTAGTCAGGAATATTTCCACTGTAATTCCATGCTATTCCAGTTGTACTAATTAAAATCTTGCCAGAGTGGAATGTAGGGAGCAGGAAGCAAGGCAGTCTACCAAGACTTGAAGAAAGTGCTTTCCTACTCCATGACTTGGATCAGCCTTCATAGCTATTCCCCCTAGCCCTTAGGCTTTGATTATATCCCTCATGCCCTTCCTAACAGGCAGTAATACTTACTGTGTGTGGCCTGCAAGAAGCAGTACTGGGGAAGAACAAGAAGTTCCTATAGTATAAGGAAATTTTCAGAGTTTCAGCCTACTATTAGGATTCATTAAACTATTTCTTCTTCTTCTTTTTCTTCTTCGTACAGTGGACTTGCACAAAGGAGAAGAACTGGTTCTGTTTTGTGTTCAGAGTTTGGTAATTCTTTACACAAGTTATCATGACACCAGAACAACTGTTTCCATTTATTACTAGTAATCCGTTTATTTGCAGTTCTTTAGCTGTATGAGCTAAAGCCAAAAGATTCCTAAAGGACACCTTTGTTTTAATACATTTACTATAGTAAAGTGAAAGTCAGAAGGAAAAAAAATCATAGTGTGAAAGGAGTTAACTCAGCGTTTCTTGGCATTTCTTTATGTAACTCAGTTCTCCTCACGTTATTGGAAAATAGTTTGGTATTTTAAAAATAAAAAATTACTTTCACTATCTGTCAATAAATTTCAGGGAATTTTTGAAGATAATTTTAAAGCTGGAGCAGTTGCAGTGTATACCATTATCAGAAACCAAATTCTACCTTGTTTTCATGCCCCAAAATGCTTTTTAAATCTGCACTGCAAAATCAGCCAGATTTTTAGACCGCAGGCAATCATTTTATAAAACAAATAATTTAGCAAAACTACCTTAGTGATCAGAAAATTACCGCTACTTCTACTTACAGTTACTGTTGACATTTTAACATGTAATTGGAAGAGATTTTGAAGGAAACACACTATTTTTATTCTTTCATATACAGAGTAGCTCTAGCTTGTAATACCCTTCTTATATGCTTCTTTATATTTGTATTCATTATGGAGTATCATGTACTGCCAGCATCCTACACACAGAAAACTCATAGTAAACCTTAAGTGAGTTCAGTTTGTCAGGAATATTAACTTGGGCAAGAAGATTGTTTTTCAAACTTAATTCTAGTACTTTTGCATAGGATATTAAGCAGTTTTATAATATTTTTGCTGTCCTGTTTTATATCCTCTACTATACTTCAAGGTGTTTCTAATGTGCACTTTGCTCTCATTTTGAAATATTATTTTTGACTGTTCCCATTTTTCTTTCAGTGCCATTCAGTTCCATAAGGGCCAAATGCTACCACAGTTGCACTTCAGTGGGACTGCTCCTTCAAAAAAGAACTATTTGGCATAATTACAATAAACTGTGCCTGTTTAAACTTCATTATGTTCTAAGTTCTTATAGAAGTAATAGTTGCTTACTCACAGACTTCTTTGAATTTGACTTGAGGCTATCTTGTTATGTTGTGACCTATCAACTGGGAACCTTGACCTGTATGTTGGTTGCATTTTTACTTGCTAACATATTTTGTTAATTGTTCACCTACAAAGAACAGCGACCTAAAATCTCCTGTTTAATGAGCTCATTACAATGCTGTACACTTTGTAAATGGTGATCATTACATATGTGACAAATAAATAAAGCCTTCTTGAGCTGGATAAAACCAAACTCAAACTAGTTCATCTAAACAAGTTAAATATGAAGGACTTTGTGCCTTGCTTAGGAAAAATATGTCCAAGTTTAAGTATGAATAATATTAATAGTAATGTTCGTGTAGCATGTTTTAAGACAGTGCCCAAGGACCTATACAAGAAATGGCTTTTACTGCTTGTTAGACAATACATATATATAATATGTCTAAGTTTATTCAGATATAAAATATATCTGAGGTACAAAATATCTCTGAGTTTTTTCAATAAATTTTTCAATTTTTGCTAGATCTGGTAAAAGCATAAGGTACTGATTAATGAAATTACTTAAGATTTGTCTAAGTAATATTGTTTAGAAGAAATTAATAAAAGTTTCTTCTTCAGGAGTTTTGTACCAGTTGTATACAAACAATTCAAAATGGTAAAATCAATTCATAAGACTTGCAGAATACCATTATTGCAAGGTCCACAGAGCAGAATCTGAAGGACTATAAAATATGCTATCAGTCTCCTGACCAGGGGGAAAAAAAAAACTGAGCATACTTTGTTGATAAAGATTAGAAAGGCAAATACGAGTAATAATGATCAACTTCAGATATGTCGAGTCTGCTCAAACACTTCCTGAACAGACTAGAAAAGCAGTTCCCTAATGCTTTGAATCCTTGCTTCAACTGAGCCACTCTTAGCACAAAATGGAAGATATATTTTCTTGATTTTACGCCTAAATTAATTTATTAATGAGATAGAAGTTAGAACAGCTACTGAGTGAGTAAAAAAGGACAAGATAAAGTATGAAACTATGAGAAGGTTATTTGTGGAAGTCACTAGAGTTTAGTTTTTGGACTGATCTTATGCACGGTTTTGTTTGTTCACTTGTCTGTTTGTTTTAAGTTACCACTGCACAAAGAGGGGAGGTATCCTACTGAAGGTTTCTGATGACACGTTTCTCTAGGCATTATTAGTATTCCTGTAGATCTGGCTATTGTGCTAGAAAAACGGTATAATCTTGAGGATTAGGGGAACAGACGCAATACAGCAATACCAATGGTAATTTCACTCAGGGACCAATGACAAGAATTTCTGCACGAGGTTGTGAATGAGAAGGAGAAAAGAGGTGCACATCTGTCTGAAGTGAACACAGAATGACTGTTGAGTCACCAATATGATAATGAATCCAGGATGTACCTGAACTATAGATTGTGATAGGAAATTATTAATGATGTCGGACCTGCTTCTACTGTGAGTCATGCACAATGCAGTCTATATTTCTGATTACTCTGAGTCCACAAAGGTGAACTCATATTGAAACAGAAAAAGAGAGATGAAGTGAAGACTGAAAATAAGGGATTAACAAACCAAAGACAAGCAACAAAAAGAGAACATGTTTCTCTCTGTGCTTATGTAATAGGAAATGAAGGATTTAACATGAGGGACAAGGAACGATTTAAGAAAATGTATAGCATTGTCACAAAGGAAAACAGATATAAAACAGCTGTGAACAAGTTCAGGCTACAAATCAGAATGAAGTCTAACTATGTGTCGTGGTTTTGTTTGTTGCTAGTGTGCCTTTACATAGACTTAGCTAGAGCAAAAATCCTCTGAAATTAGGATCATTACATGTGGTGGTGTGATGATGGAGGGCCTGGCTACACAACCAAATAGCTTTTCTAGTTCTTATGGTCGTAATTAAAATTCCTACATCCTCTGTGCAGGCTACATAAGCAAGCGTAATTAGTTGGAAGGTATGCCTACGGCTATGTAGGCAAGAAATGCTGTGTTTGGTAATGTGGCAAGGGTAGAAAACTAATGGAGTCAAGTCATGAAGGAGATCTTAAAAAAGAGATCCAGTACAACTGAGGTCAATGCATGGGGATGCAAAACAGGAACATCATGTGAAAGTAATGAGTTACAAGGGTAGACCAGAAGATGAAAGACATATAGGTATAAAGAAATCAAATATAGCAAGTACAGGAAGTTTATTAGAGAACTATTTGGTGGGCATGACTGTTGAGAAGTAAAGGGAGCCATAACAAAAGATAAGAAAAATATAAATACGGGAAACTTCATTACAGAGGAAATCGGATCAAAAACCTTCTCTTAGTAGAAGAGTGGAGTAAGTAGAAAGTGGACTTATCACAAGACCATGCTCTTGATTAAATGACATATGAAATAGATAGCAATTAACACAAGTTAAGGTCAAGTAGCAAAGTCTCTGGAGAAATTTGAGAATAAGCTGTAGAAGTATAAATACAGTTGCCCATCAAACAGAAGACAAGGCGACTGAAGACTGCAAAGTGCAAGCTACCCTTCCTTAAAAAAAAAAAAAAATTTCTAAACAATTGAATCTGTGAACTTTCCTAAGGAGTTTGTACTGTCCGTTGTTGAAGAAGCATTCACTATTAGTCTGGACTAGGCAAGGTGCAGAATGAAACTGACGTGCATTGCCCTCAGTATCATGAAAGGATCACAGTGAACACTACAGGCAGCCAATAAAGATTAGGGATTATTAAATCCCAGTTAGTAAATCAAGAGTTAGAAGTAATTTTAAAACAGTAATTTGTTCAGGTTCTTTTTAGATGTTGGGGATGTCAGATTATCTGGATCTCCTACATATACAGCTTAATGAGAAAAAGTTGTCAAACACTAAGAATCTAAAACAACCTTTTAAAGGAGTTTGCAGATAAAAAACAGGGGAAAAAAAAAAGAATAGAAAATACACAATTCTTTCTGCCCCAGCATCCACACAGAGTTCCTACACCATTGAATGCTGCAATCACTGCCCCAAAGTTTGCATAGGCCATGCCACACATTTCTACAGCACTGCTGCTTCTTTCCTGGCATGGCAGACGCAGCTGGTTAGACTGAGCTGTGATCTACCAACTGGCTGCAACTAATGCGTGGAGATAGGGAGTAAGAGAGTGGCCATGGATGCATACCTCTTAGGGATGGTGGAAGCAAAATGATCCCTTCTTGAAAATATATGTTCCATATTATATTTCAGACAGCATAGCCATTCCCTAGTGTTGTGGTTTAAACCCAGCTGGCAATTAAGCACCACATAGCTGCATGCTCACTCCTCACTCTACCTACGATGGGATGGGGAGGAGAATAAAAAAAAAAAGTAAAACTCGTAAATTGAGATAAAGACAGTTTAATAGGACAGCAAAGGAAGATATAATAACAACAACAATGATAATAATAATATAGAATGTACAAAATGAGTGACTCACAGTGCAATTGCTCACCACCTGCTGATGCATGCCCAGCCCGACCCTGAGCAGTGATCCCTCCCACCAATGAGGAATGGTGAGAGGAATGCTCCCCCAGATGCAGCATGCCCTCAGTTTATATGCAGTATGGTATACCAATTTGGCCAGTCTCAGATAGCTGTCCTGGCTCTGCTCCCTCCCAGCTTCTTGCGCACCTCCAGCCTTCTTGCTGGCAGAGCATGAGAAGATGAAATGTCTTTTACTTAATCTAAGCACTACTTAGCAACAACTAAAACATCAATGTGTTATCAACATTATTCTCATCCTAAATCCAAAACATTACACTATACCAGCTACTAGGAAGATAATTAACTCTATCCCAGCCAAAACCAGGACAGGTAGACCAACATAATAGGAATGGACTGTGACTTCCCAAAGGCTTTTGAACTGCATTACTGCCCAGATATACTTGATCATTTTAGTTCACAAACTGATGTTTGTTTGTACTTTGAGATATTACACAGGCAGGGTAAAGCAAAATTTTACCATGTGTGCTATTGGAATATGTTTCATATCTATGACTTCTTTTTAAGTAATAACATATATCTGCAGAATACAGTGCTAAGAAAAAAACTGCAGAAAGGGTAGAACTGGACAGTTTTAAAATAGAATTCCCCCTCCATAATGCTAAGGAGAATGTGAAAATGTAGATAAGATCATATCCTGGTTTCAGCAGGGATGGAGTTAATTTTCCTCTCAGTAGCCAGTGTGTTTTGGATTTCAGATGTGAAGAATGTTGATAAACACCCCAATGATATGAGTTGTTGTTAATGAGACCAAGGACACTGTTCGGCTTTCCAAGTCTCGCAAATGTGCAGATGCAGGAAGCTGGGAGAAAGACAGACAGAATAATTGACCCAAACTGGCCAAACAGAGTATTCCATGCCATTAAACATCACGCTCAGTACATAAGTGAGGGTTGCCCGTGGAGGGGGCATCCATCCATGTCTCGCTTGCTGGCATTGCTGTCTTTACCTTGCTGACTTCCTTTTGTTCTTTTGCTTGCTACTCGGTTTCGTTTCCATGGTTGCTTCTTGGGATGGGCTGTATCAGTCATTGGGACATTGGGTGGTGAGAAATCTTGTATTGTTCATTTTGTATATTTTTGTAGCCTCATATTCTGTTATTACTGTAGTTTTCCTTTGCTGTTCTAGTAAACTGTCTTCATCTCAACCCAGGAGTTTTCATTTCTTCCCCATTTTCTTCTCCATCCCACTGAGGAGGGGAGGGTGAGCAAGAAACTGTGTGATGACTTGGGCTAAACCACCACAGTCTTTTTGGCACCCAATGTGGGGCTCAAAGGGGCCTCACTAGGTCAGCTGGGAGATCATCAGACTTTAATCTGAGTGTCCAAGGTTCAGTTCCGAAGGGCTGAGAAAAGGACAGGTTTGAACACAGCATGCTGAAAGCAGATTTGTCGCAAACATTCATGATGTCAGTTTTGTCATTGCTAGCCACAATGTTGTTTAATTTGCTCTCGGAATTGTTTTTAGAGCTGTATTGAGCAGCACCATACTTGCTGCTGTTTGTCAGTGTTTATACATGGCTTATCTTTTCTGAGACTAAAGGTATCATTCTGCTGTGCTGTGTGGCACTGATTGGTTTGGTGAGATCACTGGTAACGAGATTGGTTTCATATTTGTATTCAATGACGGCGGGTGGCGTGCGGAATGAAGAGGCAGCAGCAGCTCCATCTGGGTATTTTGGGAGTCATCTCATAGGTGTTGTTTGGAATTACACCTCTTGTTTTGGCCTGGGAAGCCAGGCCACGAAGGGGGGACATTGTTTACAGCTTCCCCTACTTCGCCAAGCTAATTTCAGCAGCTTTTGAGAATTCTGAATTGGGATACTCCAACCACCATGTTCTTGTTGACAGCTCTCTTGCAGCTATCTCAGATCTTGAACTTGATTAAGTTTAAACAACTATTTAAAAATAATGTGGATGCCATAACCCTGGCAGCAGGCATTGTGGATACTCCAACCTCGGCGACAGACACTGCGGATATCCCGGTCCCTACTACAGACACTGTGGCTATTCCACTTGCTGCTACAGATGCTACTTTCACTTTGGCCCCCATGACAGGCACTGCAATACTCCAATTCCTGCTACAGGCACTGCAGTTACTTCAGCCCGTAAGGCAGGCACTGCAGCTATCGCAGTCCCCACTATGGGCACTGTAATTTTTTCAACCCCCACAATAGGCATTGTGGCTACTCAGACTCTGGCAAGAAGAACAATAGATGAACCAAAAAACCAACCTGTGCCAGTATCAGTTGCCCCTGTACAGAAGAAATACACCAAAAAATCACTTCACATGGTGAAAGATAATGAGGAACCAGGGATATCACAAGAACAGTGAGGCAGAAGCAGAGGTGGTCACCCGATGCCTATCCCTGAGTGAGCTGTGAGATATGCAAAAAGATTTCAGCCATAATCAAAGTGAGTGACTTGTTACCTGGTTGCTCCAATGCTGGGACAGTGGGGCCAGTAGCCTGGAATTAGAAGGTAGGGAAGCCAGGCAGCTTGTATCCCTGTCTAGGGAAGCAACTATTGACAGGGTGATTGGAAGAGAGACAGAAGCCTGCAGCCTCTGGAAGCGACTCCTGCCAGGCTTGAGGGCCAAGTATTTCTTCAAGGAAGATTTTATATGCCACCCAAGCAAGCAGACCACCATGGAGAGAGGTATCCCGTTTCTGAGGGAATTAGCTGTTCAGGAACTGATTTATCATAACCTAGATGACCTGCAGGCATCCACAGATCCAGATGAAATTGAATGTTCCCAACATATGTGGTGGAAGTTTGTACAGAGTGCACCATCATCGTATGCCAAGTCATTGGCAGTAAAGTGTAGGAAAGATGACAAGGCACCACCAGTACGTGCAGTGGCTAACCAACTCCAACAATACAAAGACAATGTCTCTTCCTTGACATGGGCCTGTGTTTCGTCTGTGGAAACACTGACTGAAAAATCTGAAAGTCTGTTTGAAAGACTGTTTCAGAAACTCAGAGAGGATAGGTCCGAGTCCCCGCCCGCACGGACCAGTATCTCAGCTATTACAAGACCTCCATCTGCTCAAGAAAGATGGTACACACTGCAAGGTACCCTGTGGTTTACCTTGTGTGACCAAGGAGAGTCAGTTTGCAGAGATGAAAGCCATCCAGCTGGCTTTAGACATCACTCAATGGGAAAGATGGCCTGTGCTCTATCTCTATAGTGAATCATGAATGGTGGCAAATGCCCTGTGTGGCTGGTTAAAGCAATGGAAGCAGAGCAACTAGCAGCGCAGAGGCAAACCCATCTGGGCTGCCACATTTTGGCAAGTTATTACTGCCCAGTTAGAGAAGCTGGTTGTAAAAGTACGTCACATAGATGCCCCTATACCCAAGAGTCGAGCCACAGAAGAACACCAAAACAACCAGCAGGTAGATCAGACTGCTAAGATTAACGTTTCCCAGGTGGACCTAGACTGGCAACACAGGAGTGAACTATTTTTAGCTCAGTGGGCTCATGACACCTCAGACCATCAGGGAAGAGATGGAACATACGAATGGGCTCATGATTGAGAGGTGGACTTGACCATGGGCACTATTGCACAGGTTATCCATGAATGTAAAACACGTACTGCAATTAAGCAAGTCAAGTGGTTAAAGTCTTTGTGGTATGGAGGATGATGGCTGAAATATAAATATGGAAAGGCCTGGCAGATTGATTACATCACAGTCCCACAAATCTGCAAAGGCAAGTGCCATGTGCTTACAACGGTGGAAGCAACCACTGGGTGGCTACAGACATATCCTGTGCCCCATGCCACCGCCCGAAACACCATCCTGGTCCTTGAGAAGCAAGTTCTCTGGCGACATGGCACTCCAGAAGGAATAGAATCAGACAATGGGACTCATTTCTGAAACAACCTCATAGACACCTGGGCCAAAGTGCACGGCATCGAGTGAGTATATCACATCCTCTATCATGCACCAGCCTCTGGAAAGAGTGAATGGTACAATGGACTGCTAAACACTACACTGAGAGCAATGGGTGGTGGAACCTTAAAAAATTGGGATACACATTCAGCAAAAGCTACCTGGTTAGTCAACACTCGGGGATCAACCAATCGAGCTAGCCCTGCCCAATCAGAACTGTTACATATTGTAGAGGGTGATAAAGTCCCTGTGGTGCATCTAAGGAATATGTTAGGAAAGACGGTCTGGGTTACTCCTCCCCTGGGCAAAGGCAAACCCGCCCATGGGATTGCTTTTGGTCAAAGACCTGGGTATACTTGGTGGGTGATGCAGGAGGATGGGGAAGTCTGACGTGTAGCTCAAGGAGATTTGATTTTAGGTGAAAATAGCCAATAATTTGACCTATATATAGTCATTTCCATAGTTCTTATATGTCATATCAAAGGTATTGCAACAAGAACCATCCTCATCAGTGAAGAACAAACTTTGATGAAACCAAGCAATGTGCAATGGTGATGGAACCAGACCTGGCACCCAACAACTTCCTCGAGATCAACGTCTTCAACTCGCAGACCATAGACATGATACGCCAGCCACACCAGATGTACCAGCTGCAAGCCCCAGATGCAGCATGCAACAACCACACACTACGTACCATCTCTCCTGCCCTGAAAGACTGTTATGACAGATGGAGCCCAAAATCATAGACTAAATGAAACCAACAGACTTTGGATGGATGGCCCACAGACTGAGGGAATTATATGTGTGTGTAGAGATATACACATATACATATATATATATATATATTCATGACGTAGATGGTATGGAATAAGGGGTGGATACTGTTCTGGTTTCGGCAGGGATGGAGTTAGTTTTCCTCTCAGTAGCCAGTGTGTTTTGGATTTCAGATGTGAAGAATGTTGATAAAACACCCTGACGATATGAGTTGTTGTTAATGAGACCAAGGACACTGTCCAACTTTCCAGGTCTCACTAATGTGCAGATGCAGGAAGCTGGGAGAAAGACAGACAGAATAATTGACCCAAACTGGCCAAAGAGAGTATTCCATGCCATTAAACATCATGCTCAGTACATAAGTGGGGGTTGCCCATGGAGGGGGCATCCATCCATGTCTCGCTTGCTGGCATTGCTGTCTTTACCTTGCTGACTTCCTTTTGTTCTTTTGCTTGCTACTGGGTTTTGCTTCTGTGATCTCTGCTGGGATAGGCTGTATTGGGACATTGGGTGGTGAGAAATCTTGTATTGTTCATTTTGTATATTTTAATATCCTTATATTCTATTATTATGGTAGTTTTCCTTTGCTATTCTAGTAAACTGTCTTCATCTCAACCCAGGAGTTTTCATTTCTTCCCCATTCTCTCCTCCATCACACTGAGGAGGGGAAGGGTGAGCGTGGTGACTTGGGCTAAACCATAACAGATAAGAAATGAAAACTTCATGCTTACCAGTCAGAGTCCAACTGCTGGAAGATGTTTAGAAGACAGATTTACCTTTGGGCAGAATATTCTTTTATGGAATTTATTCATGCCTTCTCTTAAGTAGCTTCTATGTTGTGCCAATACAGGAACCTGATTATACACTGCCTTCGAGATGCCACTATTTGCATCTCTCTAAAATAAATTTAAAGAATCACTGATAAAAATTTGCAGCATTTTGCTCTCACTTTGGCCAATGCAAGGTTCCTCACCAAGAATCAAGTCTTGGATCTCAAATTAGAGGCAGTTATGGCTTGATTTAGTATGATAATTTCATCTTTATAAGTGAATAAAAAAAGTCAAAACTAAAAAATAGACTAATAGCATACTATCAGTGCATATTTGACCCACCAGCAAAAATGCATATGGTAGACCCCATACATGCCTCTAGCAGTGGTAGGAGGAGCTGAGAAATGTTTGCAAATTCATATCTATGCTTTCATGGGAACTATGAAAATAGTAAGTCTGAAAAAATAGGTTGAAAATCTTGTAATAATCTAAATTATTTTGTGATTCCTTGGATTGTATCCAAAGAAACTTCAGTAGAGAATTACTAGCATTATTATAAGTCAGTTCTAGACTTTTCTGGATTAGATGTTGCATAGTGTGCACATGCAATAGATTTGGGCGATGATATTATCTGAACAAAAAAAAATTCATTGTTTTCAGGGTCTTGATTTTACACTAATAAAGCTATGGAAATGTCATTAGTCACTTGAGATAGTGTTGAAATGACCATGTAAATACTGAACTTTAACAATATACGAATTACGTAGTTTCAGATTTTTATTTTTGCAGCACTGGATTTTCAAAAGGTAGCAAATCTATCTTGAATTGTTAATTTCAGCTGAAAATAAAGTAAAAAATTCTAGAAATAAGTAATTGAAGTGTTTTGCTTGACAAGCAAAAATCAGTAATAATTAAAACCAGGTGCTGTTAGAGATAATTTGGAAAGAAATATGGGATCCTACTTCAGATACCTTTTTGCTGTGTCTACAAATATTAAGTGACTTGAGCATGAATTGTACATTGTATCTTCTTTATTATTCTTTTATTATTCTTGCTATTTAACCAGACCTTTCTGTGTTCATTTAATTTAGTGAATGAGAAAAAGCTTATTTTGTTGAATCACTTCTTGCAAAGCAGTCTCAGATGGCCTTAGAAGGCAACAGATACTTCACGGAATGCTGTAAATTCCACTGAAGGATTTAATCTAAGTTACTGTGTTTTTAAAAGGTGATAAAAATAGCTTGCTTTTTAAAGTATTTTTCTTTCTTTGAGTCAAAAGAAATTGGTTCCAGCAATCAAATGAGATCGCTGACTTGTTTTGTCTTTCTCATCAGAACATTAAAAGTCACATCTGCTTTTCTTGGATCTCAAAGGAAGTGTCAGAAAAAAAATTCACAGGAAGTTTATACTATGTAATTGTTTCTTAACTTTGTAGAAAGCTTCTAATCCAGCAGTGCTTAGCTTGAATTTAAATACAGTTTACCCACTAGCCAGTCCAGCCCACTTTCAAGACAGATTTAGTATGCACTGGATGGAAGCCATATGTTTAACTTTTTTGCTAATACTGTGCTTAGACTTATGTAGATGAATTCTAAATGATAAATGTTAAAATTTATAGATCACAAGATTGCCCTGTGCACTGTTATTTCTTTTATGCCATAGACTGGCTACAATTTTTCCTTCTTTGCTCTTTCCCTTTCCTCATTAAAATACATTAATGTACTTTTCATTATTAACAGCAGTGAAAATAGGCTTAATTTCATCTCTGGGTCCCTGACAGAGCAATTTATCTGAGCAGCACTGCATGCTATTGTTCCTGATATTTGTAATTTCTTTCACAACAGAATCAAACTAAATGCCATGTCCATTATTTCTCGATTGTATTTTACTCTTCAGTCAGGTGAAACACCTAGTCATAGTAGACGTAAATAAAGATTCCAATTCTTCTACTTTGTCATAGGGACATAATTCATTTTATGGGACTATTTCTGGATCTCTCCTAAGCACATAAGGCAAACTTTATGAAATTAATGTACTAGCACTATGTCAGTTTGTAACACACTCAGAATGTTCTAGGGACATAACTTCAGGATAATGTATTGTTAAAAAAACCATTAAAGAATGAATTTGGAATTAATCTATCTCTATTGATTTATATAAATATAATAACTACTCATAATTCACACTCTTGACTGATTTATGCACATAGCCAGAAAAAAAAATCAATCACTGGAAGTGCAAATATGAAGTCAAACATCCATCTATGTTCCAGTTACATCTTAGTCTAAAGCTATTTCACTGAATTTTATCAGTTGTGGTATTTTTCTTTTACTTATTTCTATGTTTAGAGACACTAGGATTCTGCTAATCACAATTATGTACTATCTGCCTGCAGAGTTATCTAGGCAGTTACCTTAAAACAAATACGGTCTAGTCTTCAGATTTTGCTGGAGTGAAATGCAAAAAAAAAAAGAGAAGAGACTTCTCTGGAGTCTGATTTCACACAATAATTTTCTTGTCCACAGCCAGCATTCCTAAACTAACAGAGCAGAAGAACCTATTGCTGATAGTATTAAAATCTGGTACAGATAATCAGTTAATTGGAGTTAAAGGGAACGCAGACAGATATGATACAGCTGATTCACTGGGAACATGTGAATTCTAGGAGCAAATAGTGTCATAACAGAAATCAAGTTGGCTTCCCAGCACTCACTGGGAGAAAATGATTTTGGTTGTAGAGGTGAAAATTCTACAGAATATGGATTTTTAGCTGAACATAAAGTTTTTTCCAAATGTCTAGTTCTGAAAAGTCTTCACAGGTTTATTTTACATTTTTAACTTTAACTTTTTGTAGTCATGGCTTATCTGCAAACAGAAGAGTAGGAAAAACAGACTTGGGTTAGTAAGACTAGCTCAGCAACATTCATTTTCAGGGATAAGGAGATAATCCCTATGCTGTGAGGTGATAAATTAGTTGATAATTCACTGACTGGAAATTCAAGGAATCAAGAATGACCAGTAGGAAGGCTTTTGAGAAGTTAAATGCTACAATTTATACACATGGAATAGTAGCTAGTTTGTTTTTCTTTATTTAATTTCTTTTTTTTTTTTAATGCACGCCCAAGGGATTTTATTGTAAAGATAGGAAACTAATAGGGAAAAACCACAGTGTTTGTTTCTGTGAAGTGTTATTCAGGTAGTGATTACATGACACAGATGATGCAGAAAACTGGTATGGTTTAGCCTACTTCACTGAATGCAGTTTGCTTTCATGTGTGATTGCTGTTGTATTAATCCCACTCTGAAGCTACGTTCTAACATGGCTTAGTTTTCATGTCTTGTCTGCAAACACTTAGGAACATCTACATTTATGCTTATTGTTGGTACAGGCAGGCCATTGCCATTTTTCCTTTCATGTTTTCTATTCTGATGAGGCCGTGGAGGTTATACAACTAGTAGGAATCATCTTGTTGTGGGACTGCTATAAAGATGAGTGATGATTCTACATTGTGTGTGTAGATGCAGCCAAGATGAAGACAGACAGTTCAGGAACAGGGCCCTTAAAACTCTCTAAAAGGTAACTAGTAAATGTTTGACTACGACAAATACTTGACTAGGAGGGAAAACAATGGTCTTTCAGTAAAATAACCCAGTCTAAGATCTCTGCATAGTCATGGGAAAGATTCTTCCACTATACCTTAAAAGGCTGGAATTCTTAATGATGCCTTCTTGTCCAAACTAGTTTTGAGCTAACTTGCATTAGCATTGTAAAAGCTTCTACACAGTTCTAGACTGATGCTCAAACCAGGAGAAACTCAATGGCTTTTAGTGGAATTTTCTTCCTAAAGTGAAACTCACATTTTCAGCACAAAGTTATATACATAAAATCCCATTTATTGAGTCAGTATCACAAAGTGCCAGGATTCAGACCATCTGGGACCTATTAATTTTTGAGATAAACTGAAGGACAGCTCACAGAAATCCCAAGAAAGTCAATGAGCAATCCTGTGCTTCCTTGTTATCAAACACCTTTGGCACTTCCACCTTTTTCATGTTCCATCTTTCTTCGTAGGCTTAATCTCTCTCTGTTAGTCTTTTCTTTTTCTTTTATCTGATACCTAACAAATACACTCTAAAGATATGTTGCCACATATATTTACTCTCTTATTTGTGTTTCTATCACCTTGAACAGCCTATTTATTCTGTCTTGGCCTTGCTGTCTTTCTGTCTCTTTAGATTCACTCCTGGCAGTCTGTAATTTTCTCTCCCTCTAATTATTGGCTAGTTTAATAGTCTTACCACACAATATAATTACATGCTTTTTCTATAATAGATACCATATGCTGTTCATGTTTATTAATAGATTTAACATACTACCGTAAGATATTTTGTGACACTGTTTACACGAAAGAAAGTAGCCTGTTGCAGAACCATTCCCTACAAATATGTCTATATATGAAGAGGGCACCACTAAAGCCCCTGTTCCTCCAGAAAGGCTCTGAATTAACTGAAATCCTTACTAGAGAGATTTTGAGGAAATGGCCCAAAAGGGATCTCCCATGATATCAACTCCATGCTGCTCCTGCTGCAGGCTACATTGTCATATAATATTCTTCATAAATTTAAAAAGAAGTGACTTGAAACTAGTTGTTATTTCAGCATTCTTTTCCCATCCTCCAATAAATCTGTTAGTATACTGATCATTTTTAAAGACAAATATTGGGAGATCAGATGTGTATTTTTAGATACAGAAATAAACCATAAAGTCACTTATTTCCAGCACTTCTGCCATTTCTTTTGAGTCTTCCATTTACTGTTTTGCACAGAACACCATCTTTCCCTAAACTTAACTTAAAGAAAGAAGATAATCCAATAAAAGGAATAAATGTCATGGAATATTGGTTTCATATAAGTTGAAATATGCTGGATAAAATCTGAAAATCAACCTTTTTATTTTAAGTGGCCAAGTTCTGACACTGTCTGTATCCCATGCATTCCATGCATGCTTTTGGGTGTAATAATAATGAAAGCACGAAGTTTGTGTGAAGTCAAAATTGCTAGTTGTTGCTCAAATTGTTTCACCATTTCAATTCTGACAAACTGTTTTCTTCTTTCCTTGCAGTTTTCCACTTGTCCCACAAAGTCACTCGAGTGGTTCCAGAGAGTGCTCTTCTGATTGTTCTTGGTATCTTCCTTGGTGGCATTGTATGGGCAGCAGATCACATCGCCTCCTTTGCCCTTACACCAACTGTATTTTTCTTCTATCTGCTGCCCCCCATTGTTTTGGATGCTGGATATTTCATGCCAAATAGATTGTTCTTTGGAAATCTTGGTACCATCCTTTTGTATGCTGTCATTGGGACAGTCTGGAATGCTGCTACAACTGGTTTATCTCTCTATGGTGTCTATCGAACAGGAATAATGGGTAAGTTTGATCTGTGAAGGAACAGTTGTGAATGTTAGTGTACAACTTAAGAATTGTTTTCATCAGAAAAATCCAACATTAACAGGAGCAATTTGTAATATTTTTACCAAATTTAAAAATTATCTGAGAAATCTCTGAAGCAAGCACAAAAGGGACTTGAATCTGCGTTTCTTATATTTCCCTGCTCTAAGTGGGTATGTACACTCAGGATAAAGATCAGGATTCATCCTGTTAATGGACATGTGGACAAAAATATCCTCTGAAGGGCTTGTTTCTTTCTGCTATGACAGAAACTTCAACGTTATATGAAATGCAACTGTCTTCCTTCAGTCAGATTTCATATTAAGTAAGCAATGGTTGCCGAGTGGGTCGTACTGATGCATGACAGATCATCATTTTGTCTTCTGAGGCTCAAAATTGTAATTGAAGACTTACAGAGCCAAGCATCACATGTAAGACACACTCTGTGTGTCTTACAATATAAGAGCATGGTGCTGCTAGAAGATGCACAGAACAGCAATTCTTAATCTCCTCAGCAGATGTGGCATGCACACAAGTTATATACCGCCACCTGAAGAAAAATAATTCGCCTTGTATGTGGTTTGCATGTGTTTTGAAACAGGCATTTTTTAGTGTCTGTACTGAATAAGCTGAAGAGCCCTTCTAGGACAAAATTATCTTAAATCAGTGAGTTCTAGAAAGTACTTACAAGGCACATTTGAGTGTTGTTGAGAGCAGTACAGGTACAGTGTGCTGCTCTGCCTGTGCACTCTGCCCATCTGTTGTTGGCAACAAGTGCTGAGATCCTGGACTGAGTGAGTGGCTCCAAGGAGTATGTTGTGTGGTGTGAAAGGCTCAGCAGCTAGTCATGGGGCTGATCCCAAACCACAGTGGTGCAAAATCGACTCAGAGCAATTTACCATAGGCTTCCTTTTTAGTCCAGATAAAAAGAGTGCTTGGAACGTCAGAAGTTGCAGATGTTGCAGAGGACATTTTTGTGATGAAGAATTAAACTATTAGCTGATTATTACAGAAGATAACATAGTAGAGTTTTCAGCCTCAGAAACTGCTTTCATTGTCCAGCACAGAGAAGCTGCAGAATTTGGGGCTGAGTTCTTTGAAAGTAAGCATAAGATTGGGATACCTGTTCTATCAATTTTAAGGGAAACCTGTGTTGCACTTATTTGAAAACACCAATCTGGAAAAACTAAATCACAGACTTGTTTATATGAGACTCATCTTTAACTGTAGATGTTTGTATTATAGACATCTATGTTAGATTTAGCTTACATTTTAGATATTTGCCTTACTATAACTCACATTTTATGAGTAAGAATTTTTCTTCAGAAGATACTAAGGACAGCTCAGATGCAGACAATACTGACTTTTATAGCTAGTTAAGATGTTCTATGTGCTTTCAGTGTGTAGGCACAATATATTCCATTCATAATTTCACATTTATAGCTAAATACAGGATTTCAGGAACAAAAAATATGAGAAACTGATATTGCTATTGCAACAGATCAGACAAGGATTTATTTATTTAAGTATCCAAGCTGCTTGTAACAATTTAAAAAATATGACCAAAAATATTTTATTAACATCCCATTCTGGAAAATATCATGAATCATAATTATTTTTTAAAATATGTTGACAAAAATCATTAAAGGAAAAGCATTGACCTCTTTATGACATGTGAAAAGTTGAGTGTTTTAAAAAAAAAAAATTATTTTAAGTGAAAAATACATTTATCTCTTGATTTCCTACCAATCCGTAAACGATTCTCAACTAACTGTAAAAATCATGTTTGATGTTCTGCTTCGTCATTATGCAAATCTTTCAGTGACAGATCATACTAGAAATCTGAGCTTACAGTTAAACAGGACCCTACCACAGGTCACAGCTAAAGCTCTATAAGCTAAAAATAGGGATATTTTTAGGCAACAATAAATTGAGATGCCTGGTGAATTTAAATGTTTAGAATGAGTGCTAATTAGTATACTGTTAATCAGTATACTTGAGAGTGCTAGTGGACAAGAAGCTCAATGAGCTGGCAATGCATGCTTGCAGCCCAGAAAGCCAACCACATCCTGGGCTGCATCAAAAGAAGTGTGGCCAGCAGGTCGAGGGAGGTGGTTCTCCTCCTCTACTCTGCTCTTGTGAGAACCCACCTGGAGTACTGCATCCAGCTCCGGAGTACTCAAGATAAGAAGGACATGGACCTGTTGGAGTGAGTCCAGAGGAGGGTCACGAAGATGATCAGAGGGCCGGAGCACCTCTCCTATGAGGACAGGCTGAGAGAGTTGGGTCTATTCAGCCTGGAGAAGAGAAGGCTACAGGGAGGCCATATAGTGGTTTTCCAGTACCTAAAGGGTAGGAAAGATGGGGAGAAGCTTTTTAGCGGGGCTTGTTTTGATAGGAAGACGGGGTAATGGTTTTAAAACAGAAGAAGGTAGATTCAAACTGGACATAAAGAAAAAATTTTTTACACTGAGGGTGGTAGAACACTGGGAACAGATTGCGTAGAGAGGTGGTGAATGCCTCATTCTTGGAAACATTCAAGGCCAGGTTGGATGGGGCTCTGAGCAACCTGATGTAGTTGCAGGTGTCCCTGCTTCTTGCAGGGGGGGTTGGACTAGATGACCTTTGAAGGTCCCTTCCTACTCAAACTATTCCATGATTCTACTATGGGGACCTGTCTTTACCACTAAGACATATTGTAACCTACTAGAGTTGTAATTTCAGCTATGGAAAAGGCCATATGTGTAAGCCTGAGTATGTGTAGATATCTTAAGCTGGGCCCAGTGAACTTACCTTGCTCAAGTGTAGCTGCTGACAACTAGTCACTCTAAACTCTCATGAGCCGGAGGAAGCAATGGTCATGTATCACGTGGAAACAATTTGCATTATTAGTTTAAATAAAAGATTTAGAAACCTCATACCTCTTGACACTGCTTTGTAGGAATTATAGATGTGTCCTAACCTTTCCATAAATATTTGCTCACTAGCTTTGCAAGTCTTCAAAGAATGTACCAATGATTATAATTGGTAACATATAAAAAAGATAAGCAATCTCAGTGACACAATTTATTTTAAAAGCTTACACTCTATTTTACCCTGATATCTGACAGTTATTGTCATTAGGCTTGTTTCTTCCTTAAGCATGACAGAGGAGGACAACATTTGATGGAACAATTACTTTCATTCAGGTTCAAGGCTGTTCTTATAATTTTTGACACAGACTTCCGCTCACTGCTTCAACCCCTCTCTTACACTAAAATGGATAGATTTAGTCCTCACTCATAGCCCAGTATGTCCAAGAGTGAATAAGACTATCGCCCTTTTTGTAAATATAAAGTAGTTATATGTCTGTGCAAACTATGAATTTCTGTTTTCAGGGCCTTACCAAGGTCCCTAGAAACTGTATGGAAAATACTGTAGATAACTCTGACTGGCAGACAGCAGCTAAGAGAATACGTTCTTCTGCAGCTCCTCCAGATTATTTGCCATTTTTACATACCACAGGGTATTGTCTACTCCTCTCTCTGGCTGCCCATGTAAGTGTCCTTCTCTTCGGTAAATATAGCCACGCCATTTTGTATCAAAAATATTTGGAATCTAGTTTCCAAGCACTAAACATTCTGGATTTGAAAAATTACCTCCTAAGAGTTCTTGTTAGAGGAGTGGCCATATTGTTCTGGAAGTACCTTAAAGGCAATATTGATCTTTTGGCTACAGCTCCAGACTGTCATTGTCTGACTCATGCTTCCAAATCATTTAATCAGATGAATTTCTCCCTCACCTGTAGAAATCATGCCTAATACAACTGTCTATCAATTGTGAGCATGGGCTCTGCACTATGTTCTAATGACCGAATTCTCAACATATTCCTTCTTTGCTCTTCCTTGTATAATTCTGGGCCTCGTTACCTCTTAATGAATCTTGCTTCCTCCTCCATCTGTTAATGAACACAAAGGGAATTTTCCTGTTCTCTACCCTTTCAAAAATCTGTTTACCAGGAAAAATGACTGGGATACCACTCTTGATTGCATGAAGGGAGTAAATTTTGCAAGATATTTAGGAAGCTGAGCAAAGCAATCTTTGTAGCTCTCCCCTTCACTACTTTTAATACAATAGTGATCCTTGTCTCAGTCTGTTTGCATAATAGAACAAAATAATCTTAATAACTAAAAGAAGGTTAAAAAAATTACATAAATACTATGTTACTTTGTCATAGTATTCCCGAACTTTTAAAATCATTGCCAAAATTCCTAAGGTGCTACAACACAAGCATGTTGAGATACATTTCAGTCCTTCATCTGTTTTTGTGGTCTGCTTGCAGAAAATTTAACAGCGGCCTCATGAATCATAATTTGGGAACAAGTGACTTAACTGCACCTATCAATGAATATCTACTTGAATAAGGAGGCCAAAAGTGGTGTTTAAGTCCTACTGTAACAGTTCTTATAAACCAAGAGTCAGATTTGGCCTGTGACATGAAGTATTTTGGAATGTTTACCTCAGGAGTACTCATATATTCCTCTTATGGTCTTTCAGTTCTCACCTATCCTGGGATAATTTACCCACGTTAGATAAACCATACCATACACAAATACAAAGCCAGTTTAGATCTGGAAATACTTCTCTCAAGTGCCTTGCCATAAGAACAGGACTGTACTGCTCCCAGAATCAGCTTTGATCAATATGAGCCAATGCTGGTTTCAACAAACCTTGTAGGATACAAGGTGACACAACGCAGAACTTGTTAAGTAGTTTCTGTGCCATGCTTTCCAGCTGATGCCTTAGGATACCTATCTTCAAGGATTTTACATTATCTGTAATATCACAGTCTGTCATTACAAAAGATACTACAGAACTCACTCTGCCTATACTTTGTTTGCTTTGTTTTGCAAGGCCATCTGAATAGTGGACTGCTGGACTTCCTCTTGTTTGGCAGCTTAATTGCTGCTGTGGATCCTGTAGCTGTTCTGGCAGTGTTTGAAGAAGTCCATGTCAACGAAGTTCTATTCATCATTGTTTTTGGAGAATCGCTTCTGAATGATGCTGTAACTGTGGTAAGTAAATTATATATCCTAAAGTCATCAAAACTCCTGAAGTGTATTTTCCTCTCAAATGAAATATTGTATCATCTACATGTATCTACTCATGGGCTCATGGTATCTTGCTTACAAATACTGTATTGCAAAGATTAAATGTTTGAGCATGAAAGCTATTTGGAGCCTGTAAGTCACATAAAAATATACGGCCCTGGTTTGGATAAAGTAAAACTATTCAAAATGAAGTTTCAGGTGTGTATGTTTTATTTGACTTTGCTGTACAAGTAGGAATTTCGTGACTCACTGAAATTAGTTCTAGGGTTTTTAAGCCTTTCTTTGCTGTTTTTTTTTTTTAATGTACATACTCTTTTCACCATATTTCCATATGGCCATAATTTATATGCATACGTCAGATATCTAGACAGTGAGAGAGAGAGAATATTCACCAAAGTTATGCCTGGTTTGGGTTTTTTTGGCAACATATTCATTTCTGGGTTTTTTTCATTTAGAAAGAAAAGGAAAATTTAATAGACTTAAAACAATCCCAGATTTCTAATTATGTTTTTGTTTTGATTGAAACATCTTTTACTTTCACACAAAACTTTTCTCAGAATAAAATAGCCAATAGTTTTGTAGTACAGTGCTATTGGTCAGGGACCAGGAAGTCCCTTGTCAGAAAGATGCTTTGCAACTGTGTTGCTATAGAGCTTCAATTCACGTCTTGGATTATCTCCTAGTCCTGCTCCTGCATATCTCCAATGGTAAGACATGTCCACCAGGGTCAGTGACTCAATATTTTGCAATCAAGGCAGCAAGGCACTGCAAGGACACTGGCAGCAGCTTAACTGTTCACATGAGTTTGAAAATGCCATTTAGAACCTCCAGAGAAACATAATTGCCTTTAGGTATCAGTCTCGTTAGTACTTTCGGAATATTACCAGAATCAAATTATTAAAAGAAACTCTTGATGAACTGAAGTATCAACATCACTGGCTTTCAGGAGAAAAGAAGATTTCGTTACTGTGCAATGAATACAAACAGTCTACAAACAAACAAAAAAAAGTTTTGTTGAAGAAAATCCAGAAGAGAAGAGTAAGCATGATCAAGAATCAGAAAGCACAGCCTATGAGAAAGTCTGAAACAGCTGGAGTTCTTACCTGAAAAAGGAAAGACTGGAGAACAGAAGAAAGTGGATAAAGTAGCATTGTTTAAATATAAATATGTAAAAGACTACTGTTACAGAACAGAGTAACCTGTATGCTATGACTGTGGTAAATATGATAAGAATTAATAAGCTTAGCAGTTAAATAAATCTGCCAAATACCTGGATTTTAGAGTGAGTAGTGCTTTAGAAAACACATCTGGATGTAACAATGCTTCTTATAGATAGAAATAATATTGAAATAAGAAATGGAAAGTTTTTTTAAAAAAATTTTTTTTCTTTTTTCTTGCTCCGCTGCATTTTTTTCTGTTTTGAAAAATAAAAAAAAAATCTGCAAAATCTCCTCCTTCCACACAGAATTTCTCTCAGTCATACAAAATTTCAAAAGTCGTAATATTGGGGCCCATAATGAGATTATTTTAATAGGCTTAATTCAGGAGCAAATATTAAGTTAGTCTACTTTTCTTTTCAGGTGCTGTACAATGTCTTTGAATCTTTTGTTACAATAGGTCCAGAGAATGTGACAGGGGTTGCATGTGTCAAAGGCATAGGTACGTAGAATTAATTCCATATCATATCATTGATGCGCATATGCAGACTTTTAAACAAAATACTATTATCACTAACTGTTATTTTTCAGCCCTTTTCTCTTGTCATTCATATTCCCACACTTCTGTGGCATAGACAAATATCTTGAGAAAATAAAGAAATGAATATTCCTGAATATTTGGGAAAATTAATCATATTTGTTTTCTTCTGAGGAGACTCAACAGATGTGGAGTTCAGTAGAGTTCAGCCCACCAAACTTGGCTGCTATACATATTTTCTTTGTATTTTGTAACATATCTTTAGTTTAGGCCTACGCTCTCCCAGGAAAGCTGAGATTGCATAAGGGCATTCTCACTCCTTATTACTGAATGCCATCAAGTAATGTTTGGCAGTGACTACCTAGAAATGTCATTTACCTAAAAATTTGGTCACTATTTCCCTTTCCAAGCATGACATGATACTACATTATCTTATGAATCAATGTTTTAACAGTGACTTCGGCATATTCTATAATACACTTTTGGAAAAGCATTTGTTTACAGAATGTGGAAGAAAATTGTTCAAAGAAATGTAGTAGGTTTTGAATGAGCCTAAAATGGTTAGGCTTAACAGAAAGTAACCTTGTTTGTTTTTTTTTTTTGTCCTGCAGAATGCTGCATTCACATATCAAGTGCTCAAAAGCAATTCATGCTGTTACATTTTAGAAATAATTTTTGACATGTCCTTCAAAATTTTCTCTGATCTGCTGAATAGAAAAGAACTAGTTCAAAACATCACAATTCTACTATTTAAACTGTATTTGATTTTGTTTTTCAGTGTCATTCTTTGTGGTGAGCTTGGGTGGGACACTGGTTGGCATTTTCTTTGCATTCCTCCTCTCATTGGTCAGTCGTTTCACCAAGCACGTGAGAATCATTGAACCTGGATTTGTGTTTATCATTGCCTACCTGTCCTACCTCACAGCAGAGATGCTTTCTCTTTCCGCTATCCTTGCGTAAGTCTCTTTTTATTGCTGCCTGTGAAGGGGCTGAGCAGGAAAAATATTTTTAAAAATAATTGAAAAGAAAGATCTAAGTAATATAGGACAGCTATAGAATGTGACACTCATGAAGCTTATGCTGAATATTACTTGTCATGTTTGTAGATGCTACAGGGAGTATATTCAAGATCCAAAAATCTTACTGCAAACAGATCATTAGTTTAAGATTATGTCTAAGGTAAACACGATTTAAAATTTTGCATGTAAAGCTGTATGGTAATTTGAAGAGAATTAACTTATTTTACAATCTAATAAAATGCTGTCTTCAGACCTCTTGCGGTCACCTCAGGATGAATGACTGAGATATGGTTTTTACCTAGATTAAACTCCACAATGGCTCTTGAGTGTATTTTTTCTTAAGAATTAATGGTGGGGTTTTACCACTGTATGACAAACAGATGGAAAGAATTTTAAATGTTACAACAAATATTTTCTGAACAATTGGTTTTGTTTTTTTTTTCTAGGATAACATTCTGTGGCATCTGTTGTCAGAAATATGTCAAGGCTAACATATCTGAACAATCTTCTACAACTGTAAGATATACCATGAAAATGATGGCCAGTGGAGCAGAAACTATCATTTTCATGTTCCTGGGAATTTCAGCTGTAAATCCGGACATCTGGACTTGGAATACAGCTTTTATTCTGTTGACTCTGGTCTTCATCTCAGTGTATAGAGTTATTGGTAAGGGGATGATCTTCCTATCCTTGCGTTGCATTGTTGATGCAATTACATATTCTTTCAGGGGGAAAGAAAAAAAAAAGTTCTAGACTTGTTCCTTTAAAAATATTCCATTTATTTTAGTTTAATGTATGGTTGGTTTTGGGTTAGGAGAGTAGATCTCTACAGTAAACTTCATCATATGCTGAAAATATAGTAGAATTTCACTTTTGATGACATTTGAGGATATGACTAGCAGAGTGGTTAACACGGATCACCCAGTAATTTTATGGTTGACTTCAGGTATGTGACACAGTGATGTAAGACCATACATAATTACACTGCAGGTTCTCTGGCTTAAGAAATAATTCTCAGAGACTGGTAAAAAACTGAGTAAATAAGACTGTGGCAGTTAGGGACTACCTACTGTCAATTTACTGGGCTCATATAAGTTTGCAAACATTTCAAAATACCAATGACAGTTTGCCCAGCTATGCAGCTCTACTCTTTAATCACTGTTTTGGTAAATAGCAAAGGGGCCAAAATCACACACACACAAAAAAAAGCATAGAATTTAGTATTTCTAGAGACTAACACACATAATGATTTGGTATATGCACTTACTTACATCTGAGAATAAATTAAACAGGCTTATTTGCTTGTTTGTCTTGAATTAAATTCAAATAAAAGGTAACAACACATCTATGCAGCTGGCAGTTTTCCTAGACTCCGTATTCTTATTCTATCTAGAGATTCCCGGCCTGAATGATGGGCCTAGCCCTGTGTCCTCCTTTCTAAATAGTCTGTAACCTTGTTAATTTAGTCACCTCTCAGTAACTGCTGATGTGTTTCACCTGTAATACCTAAGCCAGAGGGCAGCACTGTCAGAAAAGCTACTGGCTCACAGAAGAAGTGTTAATAGGCAGTGTAATTCCTTTGACTAAACATAAAGGGGAAGGTACCAAGGGGGCCTGCCCTCCTTGGCCCTGTAGCAATACAGAGGGAGAAGTAGATGGTGTAGAGAATTTGTTATGAAAGCAGACTGGTGGTACTGTTTCTGTTACACACAGTTGGGATATTGACTTTTCACAAGGGTATTTCTAGACATACTGGCATTTGTTTTTTATAGGTGTAGTTTTACAGACATGGATTCTTAACCACTACAGAATGGTCCAGTTGGAGATAATAGACCAGGTGGTGATGTCATATGGTGGACTACGTGGAGCAGTAGCTTTTGCCCTGGTTGTACTTCTGGATGAGAACAAAGTGAAAGACAAAAATCTGTTTGTCAGCACAACTATCATTGTTGTGTTTTTTACTGTTATTTTCCAGGTAATTCAACTTCTTAAGCATGCTTCTTGCAAGGAGAAGGAGTCCCTCAAAAGTACCAAATGCTTAAAGCAGTTCTCAGCTGAAGGTTGCGCATTGTTTCACTGAACTGAAAGCATAATTGAATTTGTAATTTTAGTAACAAAGATCCTATTTTATGTTTTCATATGGCACCACAAGGGACAAACCACAATTTCCTCTGTGCTAAAAAACGTTCAGTCTTAGCTGCTTGGTATTAATATTGCTCAAGTTAATATCTGATTAAACATCCTTCACTTCATGTGAATAACTATAGACAACAGTCCTTTTTATGGGCAAACACAGTCACTAAGATGATCTACTCGAGCCTTAGTCCTTGTTTGGAATTTTTTCTTAAATTTATTATAAAAGTTTAATTGTGGTCACAAACTCCTGATAAATGCAGAAAATACCACATTCAATGGGACGGGAAACACTGTAACCCATCCACTATCATATTTTTCTTATAAAAAATAATTTTTTCCACTGGTTGGTGTCTTTTCAAACCTCTGTAACAGGAGCTATCTTCTAATCAGGACAGAGATCAACTGAGAAAGTATGAGATTCACCACATAACATACAAAAATGCTCTTTCTCTTTAACCATGACCAGCTGGAGGAACATCTAAGATAATTCTTAAGTATTTATTATCATGTTTCAATCCTTAGGGACTGACTATCAAGCCTTTGGTACAGTGGCTGAAAGTGAAGAAAACTGAACATAGAGAGCCAAAACTGAACGAGAAACTTCATGGCAGAGTAAGATATTTTTTTAAAAAAAAGTATGGTATATTTTTTATTTTTACAGAGTTCCTTAGGAGAAAAATATATTAGAGGAAAATTCTTTTTAGAAGGGAGGGGAGAATCAATTTTCAAGTGCAAAATCCTTCAAACATTTCAAGAGTTATTTGTAGGCTGTAATTTGTCTTTGGGTTGAGTCCTGTGAGGGGATACTCAACTGAACATTCTGGTCTTTCACTTGAGAATTCAATGTGCTGACAGTACTGGGGAAAGAGCACAGCTGGAATATGCTTCTTTCTCTTCATCTAAAAGAGGCGGACATTTGGTTGAAGATCACTAGGACAAAGCATGTGGAAGTAATTTTTTTTTCCTTCTTAAATATTTTTTATTTACAGAAAATATACAAAACCAGGCTTTGTAGCTCAAAAATTACATAGAAAGGTAGTCTGCTGCCCAGCACAGATACTAACTATGTACGGAAATTCTAGATTAATGGTAATAGTTTTAGTTCAGTGTGAGTGCTGTGTGCATTTCTGCTGTCTGCATTTCTTTAACCTTTTAAAAGATTTTGAAACATGATCTCTTCTAATTCACTTTCGCACAACATTATAAAGTTTTTATTCAGTGAAAGAAAACATGCATTTTCAATACAAATATAGGTTAAAGAACGGAAGACTGTAAGACATCTTTCATGGCCTTCTTTAATTCATAAACTTTCCAGATTCACATAGCTCTCCTGCCTTGAGTATTTTAACACGTTCTTGCACAAGCTTCTATACCTTGTCCATTTTCACATTGGAGGTTATCTGAAGTGAATTAACAACTTAGTGATGGACAAGGTTTGTTTCTAAGGAATTCTTTTACAGACTACTGAATAAATATATTATGCTTTTATTATCCAACAATTCAAATTTCCATTTACATTAAAATGTTTTACTATTAGAAAATCAAGATTCTTCCCTCAGGTGAAGAAATACAGTCTGTCTACATTTACAGGATATACCTTTACATATCAGTCAGTAGTGCAGGCCCAGCAGTAATGTTAATCCTAACACTTTGTGAAGTTGTACATACTGATTCACCACTTCCTAGAATATTCTAGCAGATACTGTCTCAGGAGGCACAGTGCTCTGTACAAATTGCAGCCTTCAGAGAGAGAAAGCACTATCTGTTCTTAGGGAGTAGGAGGGAAAAAAACTTATTTATAATATCATTTTCTTCACTTCCATGTCAGATATCTCCTGAGGCAGTAATTAATATTATATTTTGGAATAATCCATATCACTCATGTTTTTCTAGACCTAGTGTGCTGTATATACTGCAGTAATTCCTTCAGTGTTCAGAGTAAAATGTTAACAGCCAAATACATAAAAAGATCAAATTCTACCTGCAGCTGCCTTGGTTTGAATCAAGACTTATAAACCTCAAGATTTCTATCAGCCACCTAATACACCCAGTATGCTATTTTACCCTAGATATCAAAAGAATGGTACCTACTTCTACTCTGAGGGTAGTAGTCAATAGAGTCTTAAAACCGAATGTTAAAATGAGGGCTCAAGTACCTTCTTGCTGAGACTCTTGTAACGCAAGAATAGTTAGTGAATTTGTAAAGAACTGCTTAAAAAGCTCAGGACCTTTGAAGAAAAGCATATAGTAGTTATTATTTCTGTAAAGAAGGAAAAAAAATCTGCTTAGCAGCAATAAAATTATCCTGCATAGTCACCTGGTCTAACCTGACATAAATTGAGCTGTTTTCTAATTATGCCTTTTATTTCTGTAAAGATATTGAATCCACTTTCTCTTTCCTAGGCCTTTGATCACATTCTTTCTGCTATAGAAGACATTTCTGGACAAATAGGACATAATTATCTGAGAGACAAGTAAGTCTAACTTGGAACGTTGTAATATTGCTAGGAAATCTTATCTGTAAATTATTACTTTTTAAGTCTGGGAGTTTAGGGACAGCAAGGACCTAAAATACAGTTTTAAAGTTTATACACTGAAAATACTGGAAATATAGCAAGTGTGACAGTAGTTTATTTTTTCCACTACAACTGTGATCTTTTCTTTTTCTGCCACAGTTCAGATTAGACCTTTGCAAATGCCTCAGTTCACATACAGGGATCAGCTTCTCCCAAGATCTGAGAACTGGCCATTTGCACAAGATTTAACCCAAAATGTTAATGTTGGTTCTTCTCTGTAATACTCCATTTCAGGAACATTATTTGTGTGTGAAGACACTAAAAAAAACTCAGCTACAAATGTGCTAGTTGTTTATCCTATTTCTACAAAGGATATGTTCAACCCCTCCAAAAGTTATGGCAGAGAGTGCTTTGAAATTACCTTCTCTCCCTGGAGTTAGGTTATTTCATAGGTGCAGACAATCACAGTTCTGACCTGCTAATGTCCTGCTGACTAAACATGCCAATTCCAATCCAAAAGCCACATGGTTCAAAGAAATGGCAGACCCTAGCATCCTCACTGAAGTGCTCAGGTGCGGCACTCTGAATTACAGACTGCTTGTCAGATGTTCTGGCTAGAGAAGGGGAACAGTTATCAACTCTGTGAACAAAGGTTAACAACAAAAAGGTTACAACAATATGAATAAAAAGTCGTAAACTTAAAATAGCCATTGGGCAAGATGAATAGATCACTTTGAACAGTAGTCTCCAAAGTTGCCTCATGCCCTTTAGAGAAAATCTTGAGGAAGGTAGACAAAAGTAAAGCAGCCTTTGTCTTCTGGAGCCTAAATATGAAATGGCAGGTATCTTACTATTAGACAACCTTGGAAGTGTAAGTCACAGAAAATATATATCATTTCTATCCCTCAGAGTACACCAATGGCATGAATAAGGCCCTCTGTAAGTGCTTTTGGAAGGGCACTGTTGTTGTGAACCGATTTTCTAGGCTGGCTGTCCTAAAATACAGCTAGGGAAAAGCAGATTCCTTTCCACAGGAGGAAAGAAAATTAAACTTTTAGAATGAAGCTATTAAATACAACCATGCATAATCAGAAGGGGAAAAACAAGGTCTCCCAGAGTATAAAATGTCCTAGTAAGTCTGAAATGGAATACTATAATCATAGCACTCTTGCTGTTGTAGTAGTGTTTGGTAAGTGAACCTATTAAATGCTTTGTGACAGCTGCATAACTCTGTAGCAGACTTCTCCTTAACTTTCTTTAAATTCTAGCTGAAAAGCTTCAAAACACAAATCCCTCATATTGCTACGTTCACTATGTTTTCAAAGTACTTAGCTGACAAAAATATAATTTATGCTGAAGTAAAAATGCTGTGAAACTAAAATTGCATGTTGCCATTAACACAGTTTGTTTAAATTGTCAGGTGGTCCAATTTTGATAGGAAATTCCTCAGTAAAGTACTGATGAGAAGGTCTGCTCAAAAATCAAGAGACCAGATCCTTAATGTTTTCCATGAACTCAACTTGAAGGATGCAATTAGCTATGTGGCTGAGGTACTTATGAAAATCTGTTGACATATTATAGTGTCGTTTGGGCTTTGGGGTTTTTTTTTTAGTTTATAATATAACCTAAAGTTGATATATTGCAGGAGATGTCTAAAAGAAAACTATTTTAATTTCTGCTTTGCTTTTTTTTTCTAAGTGTGTTTTGAGTCTCAATATCACCCGTTTGAGTGTCTGCAGTTCTCAGTATTATACCTGCTCCCCAAGTATCTCAGTGTACTTTTCTGTTGGATTTTACTGAATAACTTTGTTTCTATATTCATTGTATTAAAAAAAACCTGTAATTCCAAAGGGATCAGGCAAATTGCTGTCTTTCTAAATCTGTGAACAGAGTCTGGCTCCTGCAGAACTGTGGTTCTATGTGATGACAAACCTGATTTGAAGAAGTTCAATTCCAAATTGTGCAGATATATGAACAAAGTTGTGGACTGTTATAATCTCATTCTGCCAGATCACAGTAACAGAAAAAAAATGTGAAGTGTAACTTTAATTCAATGGAATCATAACATCCACACTTCAAAAATTAGAGTTAAAGTGATATACTGCAGATATCAAATGCAATCACAGAATTGTGAAGTTAGAGAAACTTAAGACTTGCAACAGGAGAAATTTTTAAAGTTACATAATGGAAGAAACTTATTGGCCTTCTGCAGGAGTACCATTTCCAGACTGGAGCAATGTTAATAGGTTGTATAAGAACTACTCATCTTCGTCAGTATGAAAATGGCTGCTTTAGTTCAAATCACCACAAATGTGTGGTGCCCATACACTGTAGAGGGCTGTTTTAAATGGAATACTTTAAACAGTGATCTTTGAAGTTATAATCTATCCATGCCCGTAATCTCCAAGTGAACTCATTTTCAGAGCTAGGCAATATACCCGTTAATTTCTTTAATTAAAATAAATACTATTACTATGAGTGATACTACTACTACTACTATTAAAGCCTTTTCTTTTTTTTTGAAAATGAGCTACAGCCAGGCAGAATTATCAAATTCAGAAAATAAGATGAAATTCAGAAATTATGTTAGTGTGAAAAATGGGGAGTGTTTCACAAGATAAGCAAGTATTTCCTTATGAGATTTTGTAAATTCACCATTTTCAGACCATTTAAGCTCAAGAACTAATTTTCCTTCTCATGGTGCTTTCTGGGTCACACCTCAGAGGAAGAAATTTATATAATGACTTTGATCTTGATGAGCATGAGACTTATGTTCAGATTTACTGTTGAATCTGTTCAGTAGATTTATTACAGTATTTTTTCTCTTTAACAGATGCAAAGGGCTCTATAGATCACAAAATCATGCAGATTTACCCCCAGAATCTTTACCCAATAATATATTGAATCCTAATGTCAGATTTAGTTAGATTATTAATTTTTAGGAGATTCACCTTTTTCATTATACCTTAGTACAGTTCATAACAGAAAGAAACTGACTTTTGCTACCCTCATCCAAGTACTACTTGTGCATATTGTGTCTTGCAGACAAATGGTATTTGCAAATGTCTACTGATCTAATAATAATAGACCAAGAAACTATAAGTTCTCCAGGTTCTACAAAAGATTTGCCACATGGTTTCTTCCAGTGGAAATCAGTTATGTTAATATGCCTGATTGGTCATGAATTGTGAATCCTAAAGTCATTCTACCTTTCTCACGTTAATATTTGCTTCAGTGATACATTGCTTTAACAACTTTTCCTTGACTTCTGAAATATATCTTTGAGATAAATACCTGTGAATTACAAGCTGACACTGAAATTGAAGACATTTCTTACAGGATGAGTAAAGATCTGCCTTCCCCAGATATTCACTCTCTTCTCACTTGCAAGAAACTTAGGAGTTTGAAAACTGTTCTATAAATTTTTCATTTTTCAGCTCTGTACAATAAACAAGAGCTTGAGAGAGTTCAGTCTGAGCCCAAATAAATTCCTTACAGTTGAGAGGGGAAAGCCTAAGCCAGGCAAAATGAAAATAATCTAGAGAAAGTGAATAGAAGCAATTCAAAATACTTACAATTCATAACTTCTTTTGGCTGAAATTCCTCCATTGATGATACGGTATGATATGTATGAAATATTAAACTTGATTTAAAAGGAAAGTCATGTGCACTTAAGAAAATCAATCATATGATGATGACTCAGAATTTAATTTTTTTTCTCTTAAGTTTTCTGCCTACAGTGGCCAGAGTGTACTTCTTAACGCCACTGATCTGATCCAACACACACTACTGTAACATGTATGTGGGCTACCACAGTGAAAGGAAACATTTGTTCCATTTGCTTTGTGAACATAAAAATGTAAAGGGGACACAATACAGTTAAAGTTGGAGAAATGTAGATAAAATCTCTTTCAATATTCTGCAAGGGAGATGTTTTTTTTCTTGGTGTATTCTTCATTACAGTTTAAAATGTAGAGATCTGCTATGTGATTTCTCTCTGCAGTGATTCAAAACCATAGATGGGTTCAGCCTACAGAACCACGATGTCACTCAACAGCTATCTTTCACCTAAACAAGAGAATATAGAAGCAGTAGACAAAACTGTGAAGACATAAATCTGAGCTTTTCCAGCAACTCACTTCTGTGACTCTAGTTTTAGAACCGAAAGATCATCTCTTCAGTATCTTATCTCTTCATGCCATAACCTCTTTCAAATAGTCTTGCAGACTTCTACCACCGCTTCACATTTGAGCTTCCAGGCTCGTAGAGAAGAGAAAACTTAGTGTTGTATCTTTGAGAATGCTACTGTTAGTGCAGTGATATGTTAAGTCGTAAAAATCTGCATGAATATCCCTATATACTTGGTTTGCAATTTGGTACAAAGTAAAAAGCCCTTCCTTGAAATGATCTGTGAAAAGAAAAGAGTTAGACTGCAAAAGTGCAAGGATATAATTTGCAAACAGCCCAAGAAATCACTCACTTCCTCAAAATCAATTTACAAGAGTGGAATAATTTTTCTCCTAGCTTTGTTCATTGGATAACGTCATTCAACTTAAAGACACCTTAAAACCAAAAAATAGTTTGTATCCGTTACCTAAATAAAACTTCTCCCCTGCTTCTTGTGCTATTTGCATACAGCAGCCTCACAAATTATCCGCATTTTCTGATACACATTTTGCCCTAGGTGTTTACAACTGTTATATTTCTTGTTTCTTTCTGTGGCCAGGGAGAACGCAGAGGTTCCTTGGCATTTATACGTTCTCCAAGTACAGACAACATGGTAAATGTGGATTTCAGCACCCCACTTCCAAGTACTGTGGAAAGCTCTGTCTCTTACTTACTGTAAGTAATGTGGACTGACTGTGGGGTTGGGTTTTTTTTGGTGGTTTTTTTTTTTTGTGTGTGTTATATGTGTGTCATAAACTTTGAAAAATGCAAGTTACAGGAGCTTCATTCACTACTTTTTTGAACTTCAATTAATCTTTTCTCTCACATAAAATGGGTATACATGCAGTTACATTGTTGCATTTTACACATAAACAATTTTTTGCACTAAAGGCAGGTAAGATGAAGCAGACATCCACATTAGAATTGTTTCATGTGCCTTTTGTTCATCGACTGCTATAGACAGGGCTAGATGTCATTTCTGTGTCTGCTCCAGAAAAAGTCAGGGAAAAAGTTTTGCTCCTTCCTTAACTTTTTCATGATTCTTTCACTGAACAGACCATGGGTCATGTAAACTGAGAAATTAATGCTACAGTCACTGAAAGACAAAAAACAATAATATTTTCACATTTCCCTTTAGAAGTTGGCTCACTCATTTCATTAGCTGATAATGACCTTTCCTTTTTTTTTTTTTAAACTTCATCTTCACTTCTCTCCCTCATTCTCCATTTTCCTATTTTTTCTTCCCCTTCAACAATTACTGATTCTTAAAACTACTGTTTGTATGTTGTACTCTTCTTCAGGAGAGAAAAAGCTGGACCAGTTTGCCTTGACATGCAAGCTTTAGAGCAGAGGAGGAAAAGTATCCGGGACACAGAAGACACAGTCGCTCACCACACCCTTCAACAGTACCTGTATAAACCCAGGCAGGAGGTGAGAGCAGAAGGCTAGCATTGAACTGTTTTCCAATCTAAAACATCTAAAACTAGGAGACACTAGGAACCAAAACTTGAGAGCAAAACTTAAAAGAAAAGAACCGATCTGCAAAATCTGCACCCTTGAGGAAGATAGGCTCTTTGTCAATATTCTTTCTCATTTATGAACCTGCCTCTTTAACAGAACAAATGCCTTTGATTTCACTGGGTCCAATGGAATGCAGAACTGGGTCTAATACAGGTTCTTAAGTGGGATTAAATGGAGTGTATCAACTGAAGTGATTAAAACACTTATAGGGAGAGGCTTACTTTGAATTACACTCTCTCTTACATACTTAAAATTAATGGACTTACACCTTTTTCATGGTGAAGAAAGAGAAAGAAAAACAGGAGTTTCATTAATGCCTTCAGACTAGTTTTTGGTTCATTCTTTTTTATGGATTTGTTTGCATTTGCATGACACTTATTGAATGCATTGATTTAGGGCTTCCAGCTGGATTTCTAAATAAATGAATATTGTCTTTCCTTCCTGGCCACAGCACAAACACCTCTACAGTCGACATGAGATCATGCACAGTGAAGATGAGAAACAAGACAAGGAAATTTTCCACAGGACAATGAGGAAGCGCTTAGAATCTTTCAAGAGTACCAAATTAGGAATAAACCATCCCAAGAAGCTCAATAAAATCCACAAGCGAGACCGGGGCCAAAAAAGGGTAAAATACTTTCACAGGGACCCAGATGTAGCCACCTATTATACAAACTAAGGGGTGGGGAGGATATGGAGGACTCTGCAGGTTCCAAGGTCCTGCATTTATCTCTGTCCTATAGAATTTCATTAACTTAAAGGCCCTAAGCAAGAAGAGATTAAACTATGACATAACTCAAGGGGCATCTTCTCATATGCTGCTTTTCTCCATGCTTTGGGATCCTTCTGGGGTGAGCGATTTTTGATCACTTGAAAAACAACAGGTCTTGATCCATGCTACAACACTGTGGAGAGATGTTGCAGGGTAGACATAGCAGGGTAGCACCATAGCAGAGAGTATTCACACAATCATAAAATAGTTTGGATTGGAAGGGATCTTTAAAGGTCATCTAGTCCAACCCCCAAATTCTACAAAATCTGATGAAACTAAGAAGGAACATACAGTATCCAAAGAACCAAAGTTCCTTTCTTTTCCTGTAGCAAGTTACAAATATAGGGGGGAAAATAATGACATCCATAATGAGTCTCTAGCAAAGATTACAACAGATTTCAGGGCTATGCTGCTGAACTTGTGATTTCAAAGGATGTCACTGCCATTGCTATCTGGTGATCGTAGCAGTTTTGGTAACTTTTGTTTGTTTTCTTTCAGCGAAACAGCAGTGTCATACCAAATGGAAAAATACCTCCAGAAAATCCAGTACAAGATTTTACTTTGAAGGAAAAAGGTAAAAAGATTCTTAGACCAGTTTCCTTAACTGCATTTTACCAGCTACATTGTCAGTAAAGCATCACTGAAAAATGTCATGATATGCAACAGTGAAGTTGGTATTTAAAAGGGACTTATAGTCATAATTTAGAAGTCAGAATGGGGATCTGCTCAGTGTCTCGATGATTTAGAAGTTGTTTTTCTAGGCAACAGGATGACAAACCAAATTTTAATTGGCCTTTTTACTCACATTTTTTAAATATCACATTTAAATTTTGAAAATGAAAAAAAAGCAGTGGCTACAACATAGATGAACTGTCAGCTTCCTTTTGGATAAGCTGCACAGAGCAACTTTTGCTAACATTTTTGGTTTTTGTCACAGCAGGATACCTCTGCCCAGGACACCATACCATACAAAATTCAGTAGTTGAGACAACATTCTGATCTGGGTTAAGGTCCATTCGTTTAGAAGGGTCTGAATCAGAGTTGACACTAGGCAAGCACATTAGAACTCAAGAAGAGTGTAGCTTTGAAAGGAATGTATAGTCAGAGGCCAGTTTCAGCACTGATTCACCCTTCATGCATAAATCTAAGAGACAGGTCAGACTTGAAAGTGTAATTTCAAGCTGACTGGCCTAAGGAGCATCCCTAGCTAAAGCTGGTTTTGCATGTTAAGCCCCAAATTCTTTCACCTCATGTTTTAGCCATCTTTTGGCATTTACGTCAGTCATAGCAAGACGTGATGGATGCCAAGATGTTTGCTTTGTAATTATAAAATAATGTGTCACTTAAAAACTGAAACATGGTTTAAAAGCCACTGAACTAACTCTTGTGTTCTTTCCTCTGTTTATGCATGCAACCTTTCGACCTCAAAGAGAACTGAAGTAAAGTAGAGAGGGATTAATCTTTTCTCAGTAGCTCCAAGCAAAGATATTTCTCTCTATGTGTGCTTTTTGCATCATTTTCTGAGCATTATTTTTCTTTAAATGACAGGGGCAATACAGGCTGGCTGAGTAAGTGTAATAGTCTAGAACCTTTTTACATGGGAAGAGCTTTCCAAATACTTATAAGCAGGTCATTCAATGCTGTCTTGTTAAAGAACACTTTGTATAGATGTCATACTTTATTGGAAGACAGTCTTAGCAAGTTAGCAGCTGTTGTAAAACTGATTCTATTGCAGTAGAAGTAGCAATGACATCTCCAGGTTTGAAATCAGTCAGGATACTAACGCTGACCTCTGTAAAATGATGAAAATGCAGTGACTGGTCATTGTAATGGGACAACATTTGTCAACATGTAAGCATTTAAGACACAAAACACAGCAGGAGCAACAGTGCTGTGTCATAGGTTTATTTGTTTCAGTCCCAGGAAAGCAGACAATTCTGCTAGCCAAAAGAGACATCTCTCTCTATCATAGCACCAATAATGCAAGCTGGAAACTTGTGTTTTCAGTGCTACAACTATTGATAAAATGTTGCCCTTTCTAGATCCTTATTAAAGATGTATCTTTGATAACTATGCCAGCATCAAAAAAGCATGAAATAGCATTTTCTATCAGAACTGATACAAATCTCTAATCAAATTGGACATTTTTTTTTTTTTTTCCAGATTTGGAGTTTTCTGAATCAGAAGAAAATAATGATTATGAAACTTTGCATCTAGGCAAAGGAGTTGATTTCCTGGCCAATGTGACGAAGCAAAATTTCACGGATACTCCTACTGGTAAAAATATTAATTACCTACAGAGGTTTTTTTTTTTTCTCAAATGTTAAAAAAAAATAGAAATGCTGCTGATTTAGCCTATACTTTTCGGTGTGTTTTGATTTGATTTGTTCTATTACAAAATACATTTAATCTATATAAATCTTAACTAATAACATTTTTTGGATATCGAGAGGTATGGAGAGCATCAAATTTACTACTGATAGAAGTTGTGAGCATGATTGCCCAAACCAGACCTAAACCCACTGATTATTTCTATCAACAGAAAATGTTACTTTAGAGTTGTTCTACCTCACAAGACCAGACAATACTAGTCCTTCGGAACTGTTTTCTACTTCCATTTGAAGGACTTTGTTGTGATAAACTTCATGCTGCTTCTTTTAGGTAGAATTCCTCCTCTTAAATTCACAGCTCACTCAGATCTTTACAGGCTCATAGATGTCACTGAAAAGGGAAGATTTGCAGCATTTATTTGTTCTCTTCAGCACTTTTGTGTTTGAATTTTCAGTATGCTACTTTATACTTCATATGTAACATGGTGCATACAGCAAAGAAAAATATTTGTGTCTGTATTGTTTCGGCAGACATGCTGATACAGCCTTTTCACTGTTCCATGACAAATTCTAGGAGAATGTATAAAGACACCCGGAAATCGACCCAGAAATAAGAGGGTGGCAAGATGCAGACCTAGACTTATTTTTAAAATTTCTTTTTCTGTTCAAACACTACAAACTTGATACCTATATTAAAAGGCTCCTGTAACTTACTTTTTTTTTTCCCGTGGCCTGCTTTAGCTAGCTCACACACATCTCATTCCTTTACGGAGTTGTGCAGTATAAGTTTTTGCAAGTTTTTTCCATATTTTGTTTCTTTTTTATGGGTTTGATTTGAATTTTCTGCAGTTATTTTATATTGTGCTTTATTTTGTTTAAAATTTGCTGACTGATTTGTTCTTTTATTGATTTTATTTTTGTCTCCAGATATCCCAAATGTAACTGTATATTTGATATAATATTCAATTTTTCTTTTTAATAGAAATCCAAAATGACTACCAATAACGAAGGTGGAAAGAGTAACCTATGTGTGTATAATGATCTGTGTATTGGTCTAGTCATACCTAGACCAGTACATACTGGCCTATTTTTTCCCACTATAGCTGTTCTCCTTTTACAAAGCATCTGACTGTACTACCAATAAGTTATTTTGATTGTTTGTATTTGTCACTCATTAACTTTCTTTAGGAATCGATAACCCAGTATTTTCAGCTGATGATGATCAAAGCATCTACATGAAGTTCTCACCATGGTTATCTAGTGAAGATACTGTGGTACCATCACAAAGGGCTCGAGTGCAGATCCCATATTCTCCAAACAACTTCAGACGGCTCACTCCATTCCGGCTCAGCAATAAATCAATAGATTCCTTCCTGCTAGCAGATGGCCCAGAGGACCGACCCAGATCTTTTCTTCCAGAATCAACACATATGTAATATTTTAAAATATATTATCACCTTTATTTTTAATCAGCCTTCCTATCAGCCTTACACTACTGACAAAGAAACTTACTTTTCTGATTTTTCTTCTCCTAGAGCATCTCTTTCCTTCCTGATTTCTTTGTACAACTAAACATCTTCTATTTTCCTTCAGCTTGAATAACAAAACATCCTTCTATTTTCCTCCTGCAGAAGAGCCGCCCAGGTATTTGGGGTCCCATGCCTTGCTATTTTTACAGCAGATAAAAGTTTTGGTTGTTGTTTTGGCTTTAAATGCCAAGAGAATAGTATCCACAATACCAGAATATTGTGCATCCATTTTCAAGAGGCTTCAGGTTTCTTGGTCAGTCAGTTCTAGATGATAAAATTTGTACCTGAACTACCTAACAGGAATCAGGTAATTCTGATTCAGCCTTGAACAGTGACCGGTCTTTTCAATTAACATTGTTGCTACTGTTTGCAGATGTAAGCAAAGTTGTCTGAAGTCCCAGAAAGACAATCCAGTTGCTGATGCCAAAGGATATGATGTGCCCACAAGAGGCCAGATGAGTCATTTAACCCATTGGACTCTATTGCATTTGGATGCACAATAGGAGCAGCAGGGCTAGACCAGCAATGAGCTGGGCTAAATCTCTAATTTTTAGCATGATTATAATATGATTTTTCAACTCTATTGCTAAGGAACCTTGAGTCAGTTCGGAACATTTGTCCAGGTTATTTATCCAGTGCCTAGGAAGGGAAAATGGTCCAACTGCTACAATACAAGTACTCAGTGACACCACTGATGTCACCATTACATTACACAAGAGAGGGTTTGAAAATAAAGCACGTTTACTAGAATGCATCAGAGTTCTTTTGCCCAGAGTTCTTTCACACTGGCCTTTTACAAAACAGCCAGACTGTGGAGAAACAGAATTCCAGTTTTGGTTCAAGCTTTATCCTTAAACTGTGAGTTCATCTAAATTGCATATATTATTTTGAAACGAGAAAAATGCTTAGCTTTCTGATGCAGTAAATAACTTATTGCTTCTAATGTGTCAGAGGCTTAAAACTAAATTGGTTCTGGGTTTAAATGAATATCCTAGTTGCCCTTTAATTCTCACTTTGTGGAAATTTACACCATAAATTTGCACCATAAAAAGCAGCCTTCACTTCTATAATCAACACAGTCAGCGCTGTAAATAAGGTGCGTCAGGTCACAGTTCAGACATCATCATCGGCTAGAACATAGGGCACTGTGGGGATTATGCAATGAAACGCAATAGTCAGTTTCATCATTAATTCACTTTTGTGGAATCCATGATCACAAATGCATGACCTAGTATGCTCTGCATCAACAAATAAAGGATTGTGGTAAGTTGAATGTATTTCTGTAGTTATTTGAGGAAACTTTGTTCAGACAAAAACCTCAGGATAAGAGTGAATGCTGGTAATTTTGATTTGAGAAGAACTTCATAACCTTTTGAAAATAAATAGAAAAGGAAGTTCAATTTTTCTTCTGTTCTAGCTTCTGTTCCTGCAGAAGATGTGCTAGTTCAAGTGTAATTACAGGAAGCACATCACTTTCTTTACTGGAGTGGCCTGTAGATCTGTGGTTGGCTCTAGTACTCAGTTCCCTATTAAAGTATCTTTGGTTATTTGAAAAATTATGTTTAAAAATGAACACCGGATTAATTAAAGAACTGTGAATTAAATTCCAATATCTCAATTAAAAACTTGAACAATGAGCAGCATTCCAAAAGGAAAACTTCTCCTTGACACTTATCCACATGGAAATTCTCTTCAGTTTTTTTTTCCCACTGAGAACATTGCTATAAAATACTGGCATATGACTTGCTGAACATTTTCTTGCTAACCTTTGTTCTTTTCCTTCACTCTATTGCCTTATTTATAACTGACTTTATTATTAGAAACTGGTATGTGTAAGTTCTTGTGCAGGTATCTGTCATAATTTAACCAAAGCCAACATCTATGCGCCACACAGATGCTTACTCACTCCCCAGCAGTAGGATGGGAGAGAGAATCGGAAGGGAAAAGTGAGAAAACTCATAGGTTGTGATAAAAACAGCTTAATAGGTAAAGCAAAAGCTGTCCACACAAATAAAGCAAAACAAGGAATTCATTCACTACTTCCCTTTGGTAGGCAGGTGTCCAGCCTTCTCCAGGGAAGCAGGGCTCCATCATGCATAACGGTTACTTGGGAAGACAAACACCAACACTCCAAATATCCCTCCTCTTCCTTCTTCTTCCCCCAGCTTTATATGCTGAGCATGATGTCATATGGTGTGGAATATCCCTTTGGTCAGCTGGAGTCAGCTGTCCCAGCTGTATCCCCTGCTGGCTTCTTGTGCACCTCCAGCCTACTCGCTGGTGGGGTGATGTGAGAAGCAGAAAAGGCCTTGACTCTGTATAAGCACTGCTCAGCAGTAATGACAACATCTCTGTATTATCAATACTGTTTACAAATCCAAAACACAGCCCCATACTAGCTACTGTGAAGAAAATTAACTCTGTCTCAGCCAAAACTAGCACAATGTCTTTCAAAATCACTGGGGCTTGACTGCTGTGTTTCTTAAGAACAGTTTTGGGAAGTTAGATTTCCCAAACTAATAAGCTTAGGCCTTGATTGCTCTCTGAAACAGTCCTCTGAATTATCTCCTTAACAAAATTGCCCTAATAGGAGAATGATAGTGAAATTTCAATCAAAAGATTTTTTAAAACAATGTAAACTGGAAGCCGAGGGTGAAAATGTGTCATTTATCTACATAGTGTAAAGTACACAGAAAACTGATCATAGGCTCCAGTCAATAAGACTTTGATTCCCTGGTGATACTCTCTGCTACTTAATTGAAAGAGCACAATTTCTTCCAAAAGTTTCTGAAAAAGATTTCCTTGCTGAGCATCAGAACTAGATGTTTCAAGATAAAGATACACCTTGATGACCAGATGATGGCTCCACCTCCTAAATATCTGAAACAGGCAGTTGCTCATCACAAACACTGAACAAAGTTTTGCCTGATACTCAGCAAGGATAAGAAGTTTAATAAACTCACTTTAGGTTGTCCAAGATAGAAACTGGGATGGTGTACAGTTCCCTAGCAAAAAAAAAAAGCCATCTTAAACCACTCACTTTCATAAGACTTTCATAAAAATAGCCAAGAGCAAAGCCCGGTAGCCAGCATACTAATATAGAAAGTGTGTATTACAAATGTTTCTATTTAATTGTCTTCTCTAGGTGACATGAACCATGATGTTGAAATGACAGAATACTCCTCTTCAGATGACCAACTAAACCAAGACCAAAGTGTTTCACTGACTCCCCTCCACTTCTTCCCACCTTGTCTTCAAATGCCTTGGACAGAAAACTATTCTTCATTGGAAAACAGAGGGAATATATCTCTTTCTACTGTCTCTGAGTATATAGCTTCTTGTGACCAAAATGTACCTGATCTCTTCTGGGAATCAAGTACAGATACAAATAACAAAGAGACAGTAAACTCAGGTTACTGTTCTGAAGTTAGCTACAAGTCAGAAAATTCAAGAGAAGAGAATTCTCTACTTATGTTCGAAGGGCTGGAAGACTCTTATATGAAGGAGCCCCAAGAGAAGAAGATGTTGCTTGATGTACAAGGAAATTACAGATCTGCTGCAGCCAGACGTGTACAAAGCCGACGTTCTTTTCACAGGCCAAAATCTCTGCACCACCCTAAGCTTCAGAAGTTAGCATCGCTTCCAGCATCTTGCCATATCCCTCCACATTCTTTGGAACAAGAGGAAACACAATTGTGAGCCAGGACTTACTTGAAAGGAGAAGATGAGAGAGAATAAGTTGAACAAAGGACTTCTGTAAAAATAGAGAGCAACATATTTATTCATGGGATCTGCTCTAGAATGGTTTCAGATGGAAAGGGAGTAGGGTCCCATGATGTCAGAAACACTGGAGCTTTTCTGCTGCACTCACGTTTTTCAGTTCTCATCCATAATGAAAGCGTGCAGACTGAAGGGGAAATATGACTCCTTGTTATTTTTTTTTTATGTAGACTGTTACAAAAATCAATATTATTTTTGGAGGGCTAAATGAAGAATCTTTTCAAATGGTAAATCCTTGGTGGTTTTTTTTTTTTTTTTACATGGAAACGGTTCATTATGCCATTATGCCATCAATTTAAATAGGCTGCATTTGCTGCTTCAGTAATGGAATTCAATATTCATAATGTATTAAATTAATGTAGGAGAAGCCAATGGTTAGTCTCTTGCCTTCTAAGTCTACTCTGATTGAAATGGATCAGTGCCTTTTATAAGTGCAAGTTAAAGAAAAATATTTTTCTGCTCTTGAATATTTGTGTCATTGAGTAATTGTGGGATATTGACTCTGGTGGAAAACTTTCCAGGGAGAGGAAAGTCCTGGCATCTTGACATTTAACCAAGAACTCCAGGAAGGCCATTTCCTTCCTTTACCTTCATTTCTTCTACTCAGTGGCAGTGGAATGAAAGAACATCCAGAATTAGCTCAGAATTTTAGTTTGTGTGGTCACAAGCAACTCATTACATATTCTTAATTAAGCTGCTCTATTTTAAATACCCTCAGTCAGACAGAAGTGTAAATATTTGCCATTTTTCCTGCTACTTTGGAAGACACTTTCCAAATACTCTGTTAGATTATCTTATTAATTTATATTTCACTTTCAGTAGCTGATCAGGACAATTGTCTCTCTGATGCTACCCTGTGTTTTGCCGCATGGTTTAAGTGCCACAATGACTCAGGATGTTGATAGTTCAAAGTATTGTACAGAGGTAGTTTGGCTACTGTGTATGTATATAGCTGTTTGTGTTAGGAACTTCCTTTATTTTTTTTTGTCCCCAGCTTTCTATTAAATGATAGTAGTTAAGATTGCACTAGACACCTGTCTACATCACCTTCAAGACAGCTAGAGACATCAGTGAAAGCCAGCTCAGACAAAGACTAAATAAAAATGACAACTTGAAAATCTTCAGTGGTATAAGTTGCAACAGTTCTGTGGCATCAGTAGAAGGCAAGTGCTTAGCCACTTCTGTGACCCTAATGTGTACCTTATTTCTATTCGGTATCAGCATAAACCATTTGTAAATGAATTATGTCACTTTCAGGGAGGTATCTGAATTGCTTAAGGCTGTATCCAACAGAGCCTTTATTAGGTAAATTTTACTCCAACTACAGATACTAGTGGTTGTTTCACTCTACCCAGATTTTGAATGAATTCTAGGTGATTCTGTGTTAGATGTTAAGCGTGATATTTACCCAGACATCCAAAAAGAGTGGAGCAATGTGTGAAAATTCGTGCCCACATCTTTTTCCTATCTTTCTCCTCTTTGCTAAAACTGCCTGTTAGGCTAGTGCAAATTGCAGAGATGTGATGGCAAATGCCATGTCCAAACCTAGATAGATACATAACATATGTCTTTAGAGATTAGATTCAGGGTACTGGTTCTTTTGATATCAGCCCACAAGCAGCGGCCTTTTTGCAGTCATCTTGGGCACTGATTCAAATCAGAGTCCCTAATGGGAAAGCTTCATCACCCAGAGCTCATCTTGTTAATAAGGGTCATGAGACATAAAGCTGTCACGAGTAGGGATGCTAATTTTATAATTGAATACTGTAAATTTTTGTGAATTTTTGTGAACTGAGTACATATGAACACAGTATTTTGGTGAAGTAGAGCATATTAGTGCTGTTCCAGATATTATAATTGGAACAAGTATTTCAGTCATTGGTATAGATATATAACAGGACCATGACTGACCCCAAATATTAGCACAGGTGAAGTGCAACGTGCCAAAATGTAACCTCCAGTCTCATAGCATAATGCTGAAATACCAACACCAAATTTGGCAAGATGCTTGTCAGACATCGGCTTTGAAGCAAAACTTTCATTTCTTATAGCTGTTGTACAGGGGTGATTGCTGTGTGGCAGTTGGAAGAAGAACTGCAGTGTGGACTGTGTTTTCCTCATGCTTGTTGGAGCATTCCTAATCTATTTGTGTACTGGCTACCTCAAGAAAACATTTGTAAACTGTCATCAGCAGATGGGAGTTTTCACCAGATAAGTGTTGCATGCACAAGAGTATGCAATTTTGAAAATCATAGGATATCAGATTTTAATGTTCTTGTATGCCTTTATGTTAAACAAGAGAGGATCAATAGACACTACAGTGTTTACAAATACAGCGGTCTCTGTGAAAAGTCAGAAGGATTCTGTATGCTTTTGAGAGGGCTATAGGCTGTAATAGTTTTTGCAAAACAGAGAGGAATATTATGCCGGTTTTAACAACGGAAGAAATGGAAGGACAATATATACAAAGGGCTTAACTCTCCATTTACTTTCAGAGGCCTTAGGTGTTTGTCTGTACGTTGTGCCACCGTAGTTGAACAGATGAAGGATAAAATGGACAATGCTGATAGCAAACAGACCTTTCCCTGGAATAACTTGCATAATTTCTGAAGCTCTTATGCCTCTGGAAGATGTTTTCTAGCATAATTGCCTCTACAGCAAGGTTTTGTTAGGCATTCAAAATACGATGGAAAAAAAGCTGTGTCTCCAACTTCTATATTAAGAACATATTCTTAGCTATAATATAGCAGATTATAATTCCTTATATTTGCTCCAAATATCTACCAGGATATACATAAAAAGCAGGTTGTAAAAGTTCATAATTTATTTCTCCTTTTTTTTTTCCCCATATTCTTTCTATGTAGTTTTACATTTCAGTACATGGCCTGTGGGTGCAAGTGCTTGGCTGCTTCTTCAGCACTCTTTAATCAGTCAAGCACCACTAATTTTCATCACAGAAACACAGATTTAGAGCTGCTGAGTATCTGGCTATATGTATCAGCTTCTTTTTTTACCCATGTGAATTAGATTGGAATGATTAGTTGGTAAATCAGTTCACCTCTGGTGAGGCCAGTTCAGTTCTTGCTTTCGTGGCTGAAAACTCAGTCTCTTAATTTTTTTGTGCATGATCTGTCAAAGAAAGGCAAGTTGGTAATTTCACAGTTGCTATTTATCGAGCAAATAACCATGGTCTACCTTGATGTAAAAAGATGAAATGCAGAAATATTTGATGTCTCATCTACACATTTTGCTCCATGGATAAGGTTCTTTTTAACAATGTTTATTATGCTGCACTATGACCTAGCAATGTTAAAAAAAAGATGTGTGGCCTGCATTCAGATGAATTCTGTCTCTCTGAGCTGTGAAGCTAGTTATTGAAATATATGAAATTATGTTTTACTAATATATGGTCTATTTATGTAACAAAAATTGCAAAATAATCACGTGCCTTAAATTGTCACTCTTTCGAGTGCTGTTGTTTGGAGATTTTTGTGTGTTCTTTCCAAAGGTGTCAACTTACTGCACATATTTTTAAATGAGTCAAGTTGTTCTGCTAATGTGTCTTTACCGAAATGTTTTAAGAATATATTATAATGAGAAGTTTGGCAATAAATTGTATCACTTTGGTGGAATCATACTGTTTTGGCAAGTGATATAGAGAATCATTTATTTAGTACATTTAGAGAAGATTTTCCGTACAAAACTTTTGAGAAGTTTGTATTTCTGCTCCCAAATCAAAGTTAAAATAGACAATAGTGTGCTGCTGATAATCCTTGTAATTTATTAAACGCAAATCATTAAAAGCAGCAACAGAAGTTGCAGATCTCCCGAGTCTCTCTCTGACAACTATCACACTTTTTGTATAGTTCTAGCCCCACTGCAATCAATGACAGAATTTCCATTGACTCTATAAGCCAATATTTTCATCCTTAGAACAGAAAGGTCCATATTTTGTCAAGATATATAGAGAGCTGTTGTCATTATAACAACACTATAATTGAAACTTCACATATATGATGATATATAGCATCTCATTAAAATACCATTCTTTTGACAAAAAGATTCAAGCAATCTTTTGGGGTTTTGTTCTACTATGCAATGCTTTTTGAAGATTTGGTAATCACTAATGCTAGCCAGCTTGATTTCCTACACAGAAACCAAGGAAACTTAACCTAAGCTGTCTTGGATTGGATTAATCAATTCTCCCTGAAAGCTCTGTGATCTCAGTGAAAATTACCACTTCTACTCTCATCCTGCTATTAGGATGTTTCCATACCTGACATTGCTTTCTACAACAGATAGGAGGCATGGGGTAAAAAAAAGTAACTTCTTCTAAATTTATTTATATTGTAATAGAATTAAATATTTAATGGAGTTAAATAAACATTATTTTCTAAGTATGAATTCATAGAATCATAGAATCATAGAATTCAAAGAGATTTTAAAAGACAGTGCAGATGACTGAACCATATGCTAGCAAATAAGATGCTGCAATGGCAAAATTAGATAGAACTGGTTTTGTGGTATGGCCATGCAATGGCTAATTAGCTAATAGTTGATTAAATCAATGTTGGAAGTAGTGTCATCCCTTGTCACCTTTTTTGGTACACAAAGGATACAGAAGCCATAAATAGCCACCTCTGTTGGAAAAATTAAACTCGTAAATCAGCATTGAAAGCTATTGATAAGGATTCTGATAGGTCAGATTTAATGGCTTCTTAGCTTAATGAGCCAAAAGGTACATCATACTGAAATAGATCACAGTTTTTTGCAAAACTATGTACACAACACATGTGGCACATAGAAGATGAGATAATTCAGTGCTGGCCATTGCTTAGAAACACAAACAAATACAAAGTTGTGGTCAGCACAGTAGACCCAAGCAAGGTAAAGACTGAACAGTCCAAGAGGTTTTAGATAACACTCCACAGGAGCACTAATCTCTTACAAAACCTGTTAAATTATAACTAAATTTCAAATCCCAGCTGTGTTTTCATTTTTTTTGAAACAGTGCTGGTAGACTGAACACACCACTAAAAGCTTTTATATTCTTTCCCCTTCACATCTGCTTCAGGCTCTCCTCATGTGCTGAGGGGCATTGCAAAGCTTTGTAGCTCTGAGCTTTCTACGTCACGTGTCTGGAGGTAGAGAAGTTGCTAATAAGTAGCTCAACGCTACTTCAGCAAAAACAAGCAGAAATATGGATAAGTTCAAATTTTAGTAGAATATAAAATCTGACATAGGATTTACTCTACTGTTCTGAATTTTTAAGCTTAAATTAGTCTTATCTTTAGTCAAAATTATGGCCAGGACTAAATGCAATTCTACTGGAAAGGCAACAAAAGCTTAAACCAAAACAGATAAATCAATTTGCTCTGTGTTTGCAAACAACAACATCTCATCTCTTCAAAGTGTTAACACCATTCTGATTGTTTCTACATGCTCTTAAAATCACTGATTCTAATTTTTAAGTAAGAACAGACTAGCTTTAGAGTCCTTCCTTTGGCAAAGTAGCTTCTGAATTTTAAACTGTTCACAGTAAGATTTGTGCTATTTTGATGAATTAACATTTCAGTTAGAAATTGCCAAATCCAGTAGCCCCACAGTGGCAAGGTTGCAGTAGGTCCTTGTCCCATGTTGCACCAGTAGTGAGTCTGCACTACTGGTATGTAGTACGTATTTCTGATAGACACGTGCATGCGCGCGCACACGCAAACACACACATATATACAGATACATAGCTGTGTGGTGCAGTCAACATGCTGAAGGAAAGGGATGCCATCCAGAGGGACCTTGACAGGCTGGAGAGGTGGGCCTCATGAAGGCCAAGTGCAAGGTCCTGCACATGGGTCGGGACAATCCCAGGCACAAGTAGAGGCTGGGCAGAAAATGTATCGAGAGCAGCCCTGAGGAGAAGGACTTGGGAGTGCTGGTGGACATGAAGGTCAACACGAGCTGGCAATGTGCCCTTGCAGCCCAGAAAGCCAACCACATTCTGGGCTGCATCGAAAGAAGTGTGGCCAGCAGGTCAAGGGAGGTGATTCTCCCTCTGTACTCTGCTCTTGTGAAGTACCTGAAGTACTGTGTCCAGCTTTGGCGCCCCCAACAGAAGAAGGATGTAGACCTGTTGGAACCAGTCCAGGGGAGGGCCACGAAAATTATCAAGGGGCTGGAGCACCTCTCCTATGAGGACAGGCTGAGAGAGCTGGGGCTGTTCAGCATGGAAAAGAGAAGGCTTCAGGGAGACCATATAGTGGTCTTCCAGTACTTAAAGAGGGCTTACAGGAAAGATGGGGAGAAACTCTTTAGCAGGGCCTGTTGTGACAGGGCTAGGGGTAATGGTTTTAAAATAAAAGGAGGTAGATTCAGACTAGACATCAGGAAAAAAAATTTTACAATGAGAGTGGTGGGACACTGGAACAGATTGCCCAGAGAGGTGGTAGATGCCCCATCCCTGGAAACATTCAAGGCCAGGTTGGATAAGGCTCTGAGCAACCTGCTCTAGTTGAAGATGTCCCTGCTCCTTGCAAAGGGATTGGACTAGATGACCTTTAAAGGTCCCTTCCAACCCAAACTAGTCTATGATTCTATGATTCTATACAACACACATATATCCAAACAGATGGCCAGACACACAGATCAACATATACAGAAAAAGCAGCACTCACATAAACACAACAGCATAACCAGTCTCATACTGTTTCCCTCCATGGCTGATCAGGAAGAAGGTCTGTTAATAGAAAATATATACCCATATACAACATGGATCCCTCTGGCAACTGGCTTTAGACAGTCTGTACATTAACTGGCTCTGGACCTCAGACTCCCCATCTGCTGGCACCTGGACAACTGACCCCCTGAGGCCAGCAACCCTGCCCCAGTTGCTGGCACCTGGACAACTGACCCCCTGAGGCCAGCAACCCTGCCCCAGTTGCTAGTACTCAGACCTCCCACTCACAGACCCCAGCCTCTCCCTCAACGCACACACAGAGACACACAAGGGAGCCTCCAGTAACTGGTCATAGACACAGTCTCTCCAATAATTGGCCTTGGACCTCGTGGCCTTCAAGATACTTTGCACACTCACATGCATAATGGCACCCACACACACTCTACAGCTTCCCAAGCAACTCGCCTTCCGACACTCAGGCTACCAAGAAGCTGGCCCTGAACCCTTGATCTCCCCAGCTGGCTGACAACTGCGCATACAGACCCCTGAAGACTGCAGCCACATTTCAGTTGCTGGTGCTCAGACCCTTCTGCATGCACTAACACTTGCACAGACACATATGCGATGGATCCCACCAGTAACTGAGCTTAGACACTCAGTCTACCCACTGGCTAGCCCTTGGATCCTGCTGCCTCCTGCTGCCTCATGCATAAACACACACAGGCAAATGTGTCTCACAGTTGACCCCTAGACCTTATGGTCTCTTCAGTAGTTGGACTGGACCATCTCATTCCTTCTGTAGCTAACTCCTGCATTCACCTCATGAATTGAGACACACACATGCAAACAGGCCTCTCGTTCCAACCCCAGACCCTATGGTCTCTTCAGTAGCTGGCTTGAACCTCCTGATCCCTCCAGTAGCCAACTCACACATCCTCTGGTATCTCCAGTATACAGCCCAGACATAGGGTTGCTTTGATTCCTGACTTCCAAACAACTTATCCTACTTGCCAGCTAGTCTAGCTTGATATTTACCAGTGTCACATACTGTACTTGCTCTGGTCTCTCCCACTGCTGGCACCACTGACAGACAGGCCTCTGTGAGCTGTAATCTGACTCCAGTTGCTAGCACTTTGACCTCCATATACACACTTTTATATAGAATACAGAGTGAAAACTCAGGAAAATAGATATGGATTTTAATAAGAAGACAGTAGAGACTGATGTGATTAGGTGCAGGGCATGGCAAGAAGAGCATACTGACCAGCAATCTGTTTACACAGAACCAGTCCCTTAAATACCTTCATCCCTCTATCTTCTTACACTTGTTCAATGCTGAAACACCTTGATCTCTCCCTTTCTCTGTCTTTGGTTCCTCTTCAAAACATCTTATAAAATGTCTTGCAGAATCCCAAGATGCTCTTGCGCAGCATCCCATAGGCAGTAACCATCCTTGGTGTGCAAGGAGGATCAGAGAGCCTATCCAGTGGACTCATCTTGATGGTTTTCACCACACAGAGAATGGAGCTGATTGTCTTCCTGTGACAGCCCTAAAAGGAGTCAGATCAGTGCGCTACACTTTATCTACTTCAGTGTCCTGGTTTTGGCAAGGATGGAGTTAATTTTTCCTCTCAGTAGCTGGTATGTTTTGGATTTCAGATGTGAAGAACGTTGATAAACACCCTGATTATACCAGTTGTTGTGAATGAGACCAAGGACACATCCTGCTTTCCAAGTCTCACTAATTTGCAGATGCAGAAAGCTGGGAGAAAGACAGACAGAATAATTGATCCAAACTGGCCAAAGAGAGTATTCCATGCCATCAACGTCATGCTCAGTATATAAGTGGTGGCAGGCGAGGGTGGGTGTCTGACTTCCTGGCATCCATCTTTCCTGCTCATTTTGCTGGCATCGTTCCCTCTACCTTGCTGGCTCCCTTTTTGCTCCTTTGCTTGCTGCTTGGTTTTGTTTCCGTGATTGCTGCTTGGGACGGGCTGTATCGGTCATTGGGACATCGGGTGGTGAGAAAACATATATTGTTCACTTTGTATATTTTTAATATCCTTATATTCTATTATTAGTGTAGTTTTCCCTTTTTATTTTAGTAAATTGTCTTCATCTCAACCCACGAGCTCTCCTTCCTTCCCAATTCTCTCCCCCATCCTGCTGGGGAGGGGGAGGGTGAGCGAGAAACTGTGTGGTGATTCGGGCTAAACCGTCACAGTCTTTTTGGCACCCAAACGTGGGGCCTGAAGGGTTGAGGTAACGACAGATCTGACTAGAGTGTGTTAAATTTGTTACAAGTGCTCATTATTTTATTTGAGTCCCTGGTCACAATGTTGTACTACGTGTTCACATGGTTCTGTTATGTCTGTCCTAAGTTGCATCACATATTTCCTTTGATGCTCTTTATCACTTCTCGGAAATGGATGAGAATTCTCATTTTGTTTTACTGGGCACTACTGGCTTATGATATAGTAACATCACTGGTCATGAAATTAATCTGGTCCTTGTTTTTGGCCTTGCTTGGCAACTCCGTACTTTGGATGCCATTTGGTAAGAGTTATTAATAATCGCACATTTTTCTTTCTCTTCCCGGAGAACCAATCTATGGGGAAGTCAGAGGAGGGTACCTTCCCCTACTCCTTTACCTTCGTTTTTTCTTTTGAGCTAGTCACATCAGCTCTCAAGAATTTTGAATATCCTTGGGATGTGCAAGCCAGCATACTCCTATTGCTCTGTCTCCTGAATGGGTTTCAGATGTTGTTTAGGATTAAACAACTATTTAAAAAAATCACCCGGAGATCTGCCTCGAGGTTGGAGGGGCAGGGGTGGCATGGCATGTGGGAGAAGATGGGCAGGTACCTAGAGAACTTCTCACCTCCAGTGGTCTGGAACTTCACTCCCGAACAACTACAGAATCCTGATGAAGTGATCAAATATTTGAAAGAAAAATGCCATGGCTATTCTAAAGAGGCAAAGCTTATAGCTTTGTGTTGGGCAATGACTAGTATCTACCAAACACTGCTTAAAGTTGTGCACCACTGTGTGGTGATTCGGGCTAAACCATCACATTCAGTTATAGGGGTTTCCTGACTCTTATTGTCCCCCTATGCTCCTTTGTGTGTGTGAAGATGAACTTCTTATTTCATAATCATAGAATCTTTAAGGCTGGAAAAGACCTCCAAGATCATCAAGTCCAACTGTTAACCTAACACTACCATGCTTACTAAACCATGTCCTGAAGTGCCATGTCTACATGTTCTTTGAACACCTCCAGGGATGGTGACTTCACCACTTCCTTAGGCAGCCTGTTCCAGTGCCTGATGGCTCTTCAAGTAAAGAAGTGTTTCCTAATATCCAACCTAAACCTCCCCTGCCACAACTTGAGGCCATTTCCACTTGTCCTATTACAAGCCATTTGGGAGAAGAGACTAACACTCCCCTCCCTACAACCTCCTTTCGGGTAGTTGTAGAGAGCAATAAGGGTAGTTGTAGAGAGCAATCCCAGTTCCCTCAGCCGCTCCTCATAAGACTTGCTCTTCAGACCCCCCCACCAGCTTTGTTGCCCTTCTGTGGATGCACTCCAGCATATAAACGTCCTTCTTGTACTGAGAGACCCGAAACTGAACACAATATTCTAGGTGCAGCCTAAATCTGTTTCATTGTAGATTCTGGAAAAAAAAATGTTCAAAAATTACAAAGATCTTCTACTTTTACTTATTAAGGGCTAAGTAAATATAATAAAATTATGTATTTATTCTGATATAACAAACATCATATACTGCACATGCTTGAGCAGTCACATAGCCCACCACTGGCAAAATAACAGCTGATCAATGAAAATGTAGGTGGAAATAGTGTAGGTGAATGAGACACACAGTCTGAAAGGCCATTTGCCTCAAATTGATAAGGCTAAACTGGAACATAACCATCAACCAGACTGAATAGTAACCAGAGAATTGCCAAGAGACTTTTTGACCAAAGAAGGGGTCATCTCATAAAGAAGTACAAAAGAAGCATGAAGGTTTGTAATAATGGGGATAGACCTTTGAGTAGAAAGGACCAGTCAGTTAAAATCCAGTTTTAACCGTGCTTGAAACAATCCCACTAACAGCATAACCTCTGCTAAGCTTCCTCCCTGTCTGTTGCCATGATTACTGCATCTGGTTACTATAATACAGGATGCACCAAGTAGAGACTCACACCTTGTGTGTATGCATGTGACATTGTGGGATGTTCTCTTACTGGCATGCAGATTAGCAGATTGTGGGGAACACATGGGTACACATAAAGCTAGATGACACACACCTCCAACAGCATGCTTGTGAGAGTGGGGAACCCATGCTCCCAGAAGAGGGTTTGTGTGCTGGTAATCCACATTCTGTGGAGGAAGGGAAGCACGTAATTTTGAAACTGTATGTGTATGTGTGTATCTGGGTTGGAATTTTTAGAATTAGCTATAGAAGTTGTTTAGAAATTAGATGTAGATCTGCATTTTGTTAGTGTCTAGTATTAGATGCTTGCTAATATTGATCCTGCATGAATAGTTCACTGGCTGCTGGTTTACTATGTCATTGATAAATCAAGGAACCTCTTCAAACTTCATGTGATTTAAAATCTGTGAATTGACCAAGTTTTGTCTGTGACAAGTAGTATTTTTCGAGTTGCTGGGATTATCAAGGTAAGTACTGTTACCCACACAAACAGATCACGGTCACAGCACTTTCAGTAACTGTTTTCTGCTTATAATTAGCTTATTCTATCCACCACCTGACATGCATAAAGATCAATGGCATCTTTACAAAATGGCAATTATAATTTAGTTAATTAGGCATTTCAGATCAGTGTTTCAGTAACAGTATTTATAACATCACTTCAACAAACTCTGGTTTCCTTTTAAATGTTTAAAAGCTGGATCAAACTGAGAGGTACAGTACAACCCTAAATTTAATCCACTGAACACTGCCTAGATTTCTTGAGTAAGTGAGGCTATTCAGGTATTCTGCGACAGTACCTTTTACACAGGTAACCATATTTTTAAACACTGTCATCTAAACTTGCACATTCAAATGCATTTGTCACAGGAACAAAGTGTCTCTTAATTGTAGATAGTGGGATCTACCTCTACCAGTATTTATAGCCCTTGGTAAAATCTGTTTGAGTCTCACTTCCCTCTTGTGCTAAACATGGACAGTAGATATTAACATATATACTTATTAGCACACAGCTTGTTCTGCAACTCACCTCCAGAAAATGTACCGAGTCTGCGCAGTAGGCTTCAGTGGGGATTACACAGGCTTGTTCCCAAAATCTCAGAGATGAGCAGCTAGCAATTTGAATTAAGTATGAATAGTGGAGCATAGCAGAAAAGTTGAAGGTCTAAATTTCTCAGCTGTCATTTGATTTTGTTTGTGAGGTAAGTAGCAAGAATTTATTGTACAGTCATGTGCTTCAGCACTCTTTTTTCAATGACATTGGAAAGTAAAGATTTTACAACACAGCGGTCATCTGCATCTGTCTGTGCAGCAGTCCTCAATGGAAGTTTCAGTGAGTACCACCAGTCTTGCAGAGATCAGCAGATAACTTGGGCAAAAAGGGGCAGAAAGGGAAAAGTTTAAAAGTTAAAAGTTGTTTAAAATACAATGGCCATTTTTTCTTTTTTCCAGTGCATAAGTAAAAATATTTGCCTGGCTAGTATTAGCTTCATAATGAACAATGTGTACTGATCCTGTTTTGTAAAATACTGTTCTCTTAAAACTCTATTCCATTATATATGTGTGTGCAATGCACACAAGTCTGCTACACAGGATTTTCTGTGGAGATTTCTGCCAGAAAAAAAAAATCATTAGAGTTGCTATTGCCTAAAAATAAAGGGAAAATAGCTTTTAACTATTAGTTGATTTCATACAGAGGGGTAAAAAGACCAGGCAAGCTGATGAGCACACAAACCTCTCCTTCAGGTCTCAAAGAACTGTATCAAGCTTCAGCATAAATTTTACCTGGTCCCATTAAAGATATTACCTCACCTCGCTTTCTCCTCTTATCTGTAGGTTATCATGACTACAGAAATAGTCGTTATTTTGTACTGAGAGGGAATGCTTAAAAAACAAATGGAAAAAAATAGCCTAAATTCAGTGATAGAACACATTTTCAGCTTTATAGTCAAAGTTCAGAGTTCTTAAAAGATTGAGATTTTTGGTCGATTTTAGAGAAAGTGAGATACTTTAGAGACAATTCAAAGGAACTGGCAAATGTTTAACAGGATTTCCTTTTTTCTAAGGTCCTTGAGCTCTATCAGAAAATGTTTTGGTCAGGAGGAAATAAGGCATTTTCCTTTTAGATCCTCACTGATAAAGTCTGATTCTCTGTGGAAGACAAACACAAATGATTATTTAGACGTAGGAAGGAAATAAAAGAGCATGGTAAGAAAAGCTAGAAAAGTCACTCCAGGAAGCAGACTAGAGGAAAGGGAAGTGACAACATGATAGAACTGGTTGCTTCAAAGTTGCTACAATATTCTAATACTGATATGCACTAGAGCCGAGGTTAGGAAGGAAGTTAATGTAAAGCAAAGGAGACTCGTCGAAAATGCCTTTTTTGCAGCCCTTACTAATTACTCTGAGAGCTCAGTGGACATCCAACTGCTAGATAAGTCTGCCTGCATTACAAAAAAAAAAGTTGCAGAACTGAGTTCTACTGCAAAAATTTATTTGTAATTAATTTAGGAAAAGTAAGAAAAGAATACAAACTGTATTTCATATTATGCGTGCAATACACAGTCTGGGTTTCTTCAGTACAGTTCTACATTAGAATATACATCTACTGAGAAAATCAAAACAAAATACCTAAAATTTCTGTCTGTGGGTATATGTAGCCAAATATTGTTTTACTTGATTTACAGCAAAAGCAATTTCCTCATCTTTGAGCTCTTGTATTAAATACACCCAGAAATAGAACTTCATCTTTTATATGATCTCCACTGATCATAGAATCACACAATCATAGAATCACAGAATGGTTGAGGTTGGAAGGGACCTCTGGAGGTCATCTGGTCAAGCAGAGCCACCTAAAGCCAGTTGTCCAAGATAGTGGCTTTTTAATATCTCCAGAGGTCGAGACTCCACAACCACTCTGGCCAACCTCTGACAGTGCTTGGCCACCATTGCAGTGAAAAAGTATTTCCTCATGTTCAAAGGGAATCTCTCGCTTTTCAGTTTGTGCCCATTGCCTCTGGTCCTGTCACTGGGCACCGCTGAAAAGAGCCTGGCTCTGTCCTCCTTGCACACTCCTGTCAAATATTTATACACACTAGTGAGACGTCTGCAGAGCCTTCTATTCTCCAGGCTAAACACCTCTCTCAGCCTTTCTTCATATGTGAGATGCTCCAGTCCCATAATCACCTTTGGAGCCCTTCACTGGACTCTGTCCAGTATGTCCATGTCTCTCTTGTATGGAGGAGCCCAGAACTGGACACAGTACTCCAGGTGTGGCCTCACCAGTGCTGAGTAGAGGGCAAGGAGCATCTTCCTCAGTCCACTTGGCAATACTTTGCCTAATGCGGTTCAGGATACTGGTAGCCTTCTTTGCTACAAGGGTAGATCGCTGGCTCACGTTCAACTTGGTGTTCACCAAGATTCCAAACTCCTTTTCTGTCAAGCTGCTTTCCAACTGGGTGGCCTCCAGCATATATCTGGTGCATGGGGTTGATCCTCACCAAGTGTGGGACTTTGCACTCTCCTTGATGAATTTCCCAAGGTTCCTGTCAGCTTATTTCTCCAGCCTGTCGATGTACTGGCTTATCAGCCACTCCTACCAACTTTGCGTAATTGGAAAACTTGCTGAGCGTATACTCTGTCCCATCATGCAGATCACTAAAGAAGATGTTAAACAGGACCAGACCCCTGTCCTTCAGGGTACACTGCTAGTCACCAACCTCCAACTAGACTTTGCACCACTGATCACCACCCTCAGGGCCTGGCCATTCAGACAGTTTTCAATCCACCTCACTGTCTGCTCATCCAGCCCCTATGACAACAGCTTGAGGGGCTAGAAGGCTCTTATGGGAGATAGTGCTAAAGGCCTTACTGAAGGCCCAGTAGACACTAGCCACTGTTCTCCCCTCATCTGGGAGAGGGCCTGTCATTTAATCATACAAGTTTACCAGGTGGCTCAAGCATTACTTCCGTTCGGTGACTGCATGCAGACTACTCTTGGTGACTTTCTTGTCATTCATGTGCCTGAAGTTGTTTCCAGCATTAGTTTTTCCATCACCTTCCCACAAATCGAGGTGAAGCTGACCAGCCTGGCTCTGTCCTCATTGTTGTTTTTGAAGACAGGAGTGACATTCGCTTTTCAGCAATCTTCAGGCACTTCTCCCAATCACCACGGTCAAAGATTATTGAGAAGAAAAGAAGTCATTCAGTACCTCAGCCTTTTCCATGTCCTGTGTAACCAAGTCTCCTGCTTCATTCACCAGTGGGCCCACGTGTTCCCAAATCTTCCTTTTGTCACCTAGATTAGATCTATCTAGATTAGAGCATTGAGTAATCATCAATGGCATGAAATTGAACAAGAACAAATGCTGGATTCTGCATTTGGGACACAGTAATACTAACAGTGTCTTCCTTTCTTCAGGGGTCCTTGATGGTCTCTGGTGCTCCTCACAGATGAAGTACCCTAACCCCTTTTATCAAGGTCGTGTGTCACTTGAGGGCAACTCAGGACTATTTTCTCTTGCTAGTTTTCCTGTGTTCTTCCAAAAGGAGCATTTGTCCTTGATTAAATGGATAACATTGATGGCCAAGATATCTTGTCTTTAAGCTTAGGTTCAATGTTAAACATCATTCTCATCAAACGCTACATGAACAATGCTTTGATCAGAAGGAGTTTAGGTTCCCATTAATTGAACACAGACAATACCTCTTCTTTCCAAGGGTGTTTGCTTCCTTACTATCATCTCCTCCCTTTTTGAGGCTTCAGGTGTCTTAACATCCTTAAGCCTCAAATCATTCCTTTATATCTCCTTGGGATACAAAGGGGTATACATGGAATGAGACAACAAGTGATTATGATCATTAGTACAATGAATGAGATTAGTATGAACAATTGCTTTAGCCATCCTAAATTAGGAAGCCATGAGGTTAACCAAGAGAGATCCAATCCTTCTCTTTCGTAAACTTCAGAAGCTAATTTTCTCAATTGTTGTATTTTCTTTTCTAGCAGCTGTGAATTATCAGAGACATTAAAAGAACACATTCCATTAAATTCCTCACAAACATGATTATGTCTTAATAGTAAATAGCCATTAGCTGCCTGATTTTCCAAGGTAGCTTCTCGGATTTGGGTTATTCCAATACCAATGGCTGTCAAGGCGTGTGAAGTAAAGTTTAGATCTTTTACCACCGCACAAGCAATCTGTTTTAGAGTATGGTAATTCATTGCTATCCCAACTCCAGGGGTTAGAATGGCAGCTGCTGTGATTTCACTCGGACTACATAAAATGATTTGTAAATCACAGTCACCAGGTAGCTCATGAACATCTCTTCTTTTTTTCAATTCATATTGTAAATCTTTCTTATTTAAAAGTAAGGGGGCCTATCTTCCTATAGAGCAAGGGCCTCTGGTTATATTTACTGGAATGTAAGTATAAGCCAATCTTCCACAAAGTAAGAACCTAGTATGGGCCTAGGCATAACTTATTGTCTCTGTTCTACTGAAGGTCAGAGGGAGTTGTAATCATGCAAAATTGTCACATTTTTATTTTGAGGTGCAATTTACAAAAATAACACAATTCTTGGTAGGGAGCGTTTCTTCTATTTTAAGTTTTAGCAGTTTTTCTTTATTTCTACTGTTTTTCCCACGTTGTTGAGGCTGTCATAAGTTACATTTATTTCCAATGCTTTGAGCATAGTATAATTCTTTAATAGTTCTAGAGGGGCGGGAACTCCTGTCAAGCATGAACTATACATCTCTTCTACTGAATTCCTAGATCCAGTACAGGAGGAGGATCTGTTGGTTACTTCTCAGGCTAGTAATTCCCATAGATTTTTATTTCTGCCCCATTGTGGTAGCCTAATCTGTTAATCACCTTTTCCCATCCAAATTATCAGAACACCTACAACAATTGACTATTTCATTACCAGTTTCACAAATAATTATTCAATATCATAGAAAAATATTTTTCTTAGATATAATCTTACTTGAGAAATTCAATGCTGGATACAACTTAGCTTTAATTTCAAAGGCCCCTGTGGTGTGGAGGTCCATGGAAGTGAAGGTATCCTTTTTATTCTAGTGTAATGGATCCAGGACTTGATTCCCTGGAGCTTCACTGTGGTATCTGTAGTCAGCGGCACCTGATAAGGTCCCTTCCACTTCTCTGTAAGTGGTTTGTCTTTCCACATCTGTAGATATACTGAATCTCTGGGCTCAAAAAGGTATACTGGTGAATCCAAAGGCACAGGAGCTTTAACCAGAATATACCTGTGGAGAGAGTTAATAACCTTGCCCAGAGATACTGAGCAGTCTTTTAGAATCTGTTCTCTGCTCAGGTGCCTCTGACTGTCTTTCCCTGTTAGGTGTCCCATATGATATCTCAAACAGGCTAACATTTTCCTTTGTTCGCGGTGTTATTTTGATTCTAAGTAACACCAAGGACAAAGCCTCAGTTCATTTCATCTAGGTTTCTTGACATAATTTTCTAATTTGCTGTGTAATTGTTTGATTCATCCTTTCCACTTTCGTACGAGATTGTGGTCTCCACAGAGTGTGTAAATCCCATTTAATCTGCAAAAATGTTGAAACTTCTTGGATAATTTCTGCTACAAAATGAGGTCCTCTGCCTAATAAGCATCCCTCAGGGACTCCAAATCTAGGTATTATTTCTTTTAAAACCACTTTTACTACCTCCCTGTCTTTGTTGGTGCGACACAGGAAAGCCTCTGACCAGCCTGAAAAGGTATTGACAATTACCAATAAATACTTATATCCTTCACACTTTGATAGTTCTGAAAAATCAATTTGCCCATAACTCTCAGATACAGAGCCTCTTTTCACCTCTCAAAAGTAACTCTTTTGAATTTTGGGATTATTGCTTAAACCAGTCTCACATCCTTTTGTAATACCTTTGGAGATTTTCAGCATATTAATGCCTATTGCGTATGTTTTTGTCATTTCTACTAAAGCCTCAGCTCCCACATGAGTAGCACCATGTGTTTTTTTCATAATTTTTCTCATTATTTGAGGAGTAACTATACATTGTCCATCTGGAGTTTTCCACCATCCTTAAAGGGTCTTGATACAATTTAGAAACTCAAGACAGTTTATTTTCCTTCTCTGTATATTCAGTGACATTAACATCAAAAGTTCTTTCAGGGACTAAGGCTCCCATCCTTGTAAACAGAGCAGCTCTTTTTGCAGTGTCATCTGCCTTTCGATTTCCTTTAATTATATCAGTCTGTCCCGACTGATGTGCTCTGCAATGTACCACTGCCACTTCCTTTGGCTTATTAACTGCTTTGAGCAGTCTCAAAATTTCCTTGCTATACTTTATAGGATTCCCTTGTGATAATAACAATCCTCTCTCCTTCCAAATTGCACCATGTGCATGTATTACCCCAAATGTATATTTTGAGTTTGTATAACTATTGGCTCGCTTTCCTTCCGATATTTCCAAGGCTCAAATCAATGCAATTAATTGAGCTTTTTGAGAAGTGTTCACTGGCTGCTTCACTGATGCTGCTTCTATTTCCTTTTACAAAGTGACAGCAGCATATCCAGTTTTCCGCTCCCCTTTGGTGACAAAACTGCTCCCATCAGTGAACAACTTCTAGTCAGGGTCCCGTAAGGGGACATCTCTCATGTCTGCATGGCTGGAGTAGACCTGTTCAATAGTCTGTAAGCAGTCATGTGCTAATCCTTCTCCTTCATGTAAAGGCAATAGAGATGCCAAGTTTAAGGCACTAGACACTTTCATTATTACATCTTCTTGTTCAAGCAGTATTGCCTGATATTATAGAACTCTGCCTGGGGACAGCCAATGATGTCCTTTCTGTTCCAATACTGCTGTAACAGCATGTGGCACATAAATGGCGATTTTCTATCCCAAAGTCAACTTCCGTGCCTCCTGGATCAGTAATGCAGCCGCTGCCACTGCCCTCAGGCATCTGGGCCAACAGGCACTTACTTTATCTAGTTGTTTTGAAGAGTAAGCCACTGGCCTTCTCTATCTCCCCAAAGGCTGCACAAGCATTCCCAGTGCTTGATGCTCTCTCTCATGCACATAAAGTTCAAAAGGCTTTGTCAAGTTCGGAAGACCTAAAGCTGGGGCACTCATGAGAACAATTTCTACTGCATCAAATCCTTTCTGGCAGTCTGGAGTCCATTCTAGCAGCTCTCCAGGCCCTTTAACAGCTTCATATAAAGGTTTGGCCATTAATCTGAATTAGGAATCAACAAGCAACACCACCCAGCCATTCCTAAAAATGCTCTAAATTCTCTCTTTGATCGAGGGGTTGCAATTTGGCAATATTGCTTCTTTCTTTTCTGTCCCCAGCTTTTTCTCTCCCTGGGATATCTCAAACCTTAGATATGTCACATTCATCTGAACAACTTGTGCCTTTTTCCTTTACACTCTGTATCCTGCTAGTCACAAAAAGTTTAATAAAGTTATGGTTGCTTCCTTGCATTCCTCAGCCAACAGTAAATCACCCACATCCTGCAACAAAGTAATGTTAGTTCCTTTATCTTGCCATTGTTCCAGTTCTTTTGCAAGTTTGTGACTGAAAATCATGAGGCTGTTCTTGAATCCTTGGGGAAGTACCATCCAGCATAATTGCATTTTTCGTCCTGTCATAGGACTTTCCCATTCAAAGGCAAACAGCTTCTGACTTTGTTCCTCTATGGGGATGCAGAAGAAAGCATCCTTCAAGTTCAGTACTGTAAAATAAACATTAGAGTTAACAGAGTATAGCAATTGGGTATCACTAGATGAACATCCACTACCACTTGATTAACAGCTCTTAAGTCTTGTACTAGTCTATATTCCTGTGAGTGTGGCTTCTTAACAGGTAAGATTGAAGTATTACATTCCAACTGGCATTCTCATAGTACTCCATACTTGAGAAAATTATTTATGATAGGTTCCAACCCAACACAAGCCTCCAATTTCATGCAATATTGTCTCTGTCTTACCAGTTTACCTTCCAACTTTAATTATATTTGTACCAGTTTTGTCGATTTGGCTCTTCCAGGGTTCCTGGTTGCCCACACAAAAGGGGCTACAGCATCTTCTGTCTCCAAGAAGTTGCTTGATCCCTCCCTCTTGTCTTCCGCTGTCTCAAGTACTTCCTGTAATACATATATTTGTGCTTCCTAGGCGTTATTTTGCAAGATATGGACTCCTATTTTATTTTCGTCAAAGGTTATCTGTGCCCCTAATTTATTTAACAAGTCCCTTCCCATTAGAGGTATCAGGCATTCTAGCATGTACAAAAATTCATGTTCAAACAACTTGTTACCAATTTCACACTTAACTGGTTGGAAAAAGAGTCTAGCCTCCTGCTTTCCCACTGCATCAACAACAGCCATAGAATGTTTACTCATGTGTCCCTTGCAGCTATTCAGTGCAGAGTAGGTTGCTCCTGTGTCAACTAGAAATTTAACTACATCACTCTCCAGCTTAACATCAGCCAGAAGTTCAGCTGGGGATTTCATTCCCTCAGCCCTCAGTCCCCATCAGGTCTTCCACGATCCCGATCAATTCCCCAGGTACTGGAGTCGTAGCTGGGATGGGAGTCCAATTCGGCTGTCCTTTCGAATATTCATTTTTCCAGTGTCCGTCTTCCTTGCAAAGAGTACAGTGATCTTTTTCCGATGGAATATTAATTCCTGATCCTCTCCCTATCCCTCACCCCTTCCTGGTCCTGGTTCCCTCTTGAAACCTCGACCTCTAGATGGAGCCTCAGCCTTAGCAAAGGCAGCTGCCAATATTGCTGCATTCTGCTTCCTAGCTTTTAATTTTTCTTTTTCACTTTCTTTGTTTTCACCTTCCTCCTGTTCCACCCATAACACTTCCTCCATCCAGAGCCATCAATATTTAAATGTCCTCCTCCTCATCTTCCAGTTTTAAACATCTTTTTCCTATGTTACAAGCAGAACAACACTGCGAACAATTTTTCATGTCATTCATCATCTTCATTACATTAGAGTCTGAAATCAATAATTTACACTTCTTTCGAGTCTCATGATCATTTCTTAAGGTAAAGAATAAATCCACATACGGTACCTCATCCCATATATCTAACAACATCAATTGCAAAATAGTATTACACCAACCAAACAGGCAATACCTCTTTTTAGCAAGCATTTCCCCATTGTGTTGCTTACCTGCTTTGACTGGGGAGAACACTCGTGGAGTCCCCGATCAACAGGCTGGTGTGTGCTGTAGTCTGGAGAACAGTGTCTCCCCCCCTGCAGCTGGCAAGTTGATCTGGGCAAGGTGTCACGGCCGTCCCATCTGGGTCACCAGAAACTGTTGTCTGAAAAGCAGATTCTTTCACTGAATGTACAATAAGCCAACTCACACACACTCAGGAGAGATATTGCTCTTTATTTCAAGACTGAGTGCTCGGTGGATGCACCACAAATCAAGCACACACAAAGCTGGCTCCTTCATTATACTTATATAATAAATTTATACATATTCCACGTATCTGATACATATTCATTCGAATCTACATAGGTTGTGTAATGGCATTAGGTCACTTTTCCTGGCTCCTTTTCAAACTTTTCTGCACACGTCTTCATTTCTTCAGGGGTCCTTGGTGGTCTCTGGTGCTTCTCACAGATGAAGTACCCTAACCCCTTTTAACCATACATATGGTCGCGTGTCATCTGAGGGCTATTTTCTCTTGCCGACTTTCCTTTGTTCTTCCAAAAGGAACATTCGTCCTTGAGTAAACAGGTAACGCTGATGTCCAAGATATCCTGTCTTTAAGCTCAAGTTAAACGTTAAACATCATTCTCGTCAAACGCTACATGAACAATGCTTTGATCAGAAGGAGTTTAGGTTCCTGTTAACTGAACACAGACAATACCTCTTATTTCCAAGGATGTTTGTTCCCTTACACTAGAAGGCGCACCTGAGGACTTTGGGATTGTCTAGTTTGGAGAGAAGGAGGCTGAGGAGTGACCTCGTTGCTCTCTCCAGCGTCCTGAGGAGGGGAAGTGGAGAGGGAGGTGCTGATCTCTTCTCCCTGGAATCCAGTGATAGGACGGCTGGGAATGGTTTAAAGCTGTGACAAGGGAGGTGCAGACTTGACATCAGGAAGCATGTCTTCACTGAGAGGGTGGTCAAACACTGGAACAGGCTTCCTAGAGAGGTGGCCCCATGCCTCTCACTGAACTAGGCAGCTCGGCTCGGAAAGGCGGGATTTCCTCCCGGGCGGCGACACGCGGCCCAGATCGGGCTTGACTCCAGAAACCGGTGCAAGAGCAGAGGTAAGGAGGGGCTGTTCCGCAGCAAGAGCCGGGCCAGGGCGGCTTCCTGCCTCGCCTCGCCCCGCCCCGCCCCGCCCCAGCAGCTCCGCCGGCCGCGACCGCCCCGCCCCGCCCTGCCCCGCCCCGGTGGGGCCGCTGTGTGCGTGCTACCGAGTCGTTGGGGCCTGGCCTCTGGTCACCTGGCGCAGCCACCTGCCGTGCGGACCGCTGGTCTCCGGCCTCGCACCGCCGGTAAGTCTCCGCTCGGCGCTGGGGGGGCTTCGTGCCCAGAGCCTCGCTCGGTCTCCTCCTTCCCGCCCGGCTGAGTCTCTCCGGTTTCTGCGAGAAAGGAGCAGAAAGGGTTGGGATCAGCATGTTTTAGAGAAAAGCGTCGTTCCGGCTGGCCAGGTTTCACGCTTGCAAACCTCTGTTACAAAAAGGGGTGGCAGGGCTCAGCCCACCCTTCTGTTGATGAAGCAGTTGTAGCTCTTTCCCTAGACAGTGATCGCCAAGGGCTTTTCAAAGATCAGCGGCTTGTTGAAGCCGGGCTTCTTGTAACCGTGCTGGTGAGGACAGTTGTGTTCACACCGAATTGTTAAGCTCTCTCCGCCTCCACTTTCAGCGGCACAAACGCGGCGTCGCGGGTAGCTACGGTTTTGCGTGAAATATTTGGAAAGCTGTTAATTGCACGATAGTACCAAGGCCTTTTGTATGGGAAATATCTTGGAAAAAAAACCCCTCTAATTACTAATATTTTTCTACAAGTACTTTACTAGTGAACTGGAAAACATATTGTTCCTGCTTTTTTTTTTTTTCATACCTCCCACTCTCCTTCGTAGTTATTTCGGGATATAGCATTGCACTTTTTGCCCCCATGCTCCAAGTGCTTGATGCAGAATTAGACTCCAATTATAATATTAAAATACAGCCACATGCTATGATTATGATACCACATACATGCACAAACAAAGTGACCTCCAGTCTTTATTCTGCCATCATTTTAGAAAAAAAAATTCTCTTCATATCACAAGCCCCTGAACTGCATACGTTGGGGAATTAGCATCCTATATCCTACAAAAACTATTACCAACTGTTAGTTAATACTATTAATTTTTTCTGCCCTTAGAATCATAGAAACATTTAGGTTTAAAAAGATCTTTGAGATTGAGATTGAGTCCCACCGGAAACATAACTGCCGAGTCCACCATTAAACCATGTCCCTAAGTGCTCATATGGCAGAGAAGGCCAACATCCAGTGGGCACTTGTACTAAGACACTGTAAAAACCATCCTGGATTATGTATAGAGAAGCTACTAAGTTCTAGAGAAATGAAAACTGATGCTGCTTAAGGTGTTAGCTGCCGCTCATACTAGTGATCACCAGTTAAACGAGAGAGCCTGCAGGCATGTATAGCTGTACTGTAAATGAGACACATTATTTGCTGTATGACACACTGCGAGAATCACACCAGGCAGTTAGGCTTTCTAAGGACAGGAGGATGAGGAGGGAAATATACATATATATATATATTTTTAACATCTATTCAGCTTGTATTTTTCAGCAAAAGATCATAACAGAATGGTAAAACAAAGAATACAAATTGAGTCATTTCTTAATCAAACAATCAAATGCTCTCTAATGCTTCCCAGTATGGGGACAGCCTTAGTGGGTCTCTCTTTTCTTTTTTTTTTTTCTTCACTGTCAATGAGTTGTGTGTGGCTTTATTGTAGGGTTTTATTGCTACAAGGACTCCTTAGAAATTGCAGTCTCTTCTAGAGATTAAAGTGCTAATGCTGAAAACATTTTAAAATGTGAATTTGTGTTTTGACAGGACAGCATACTGTGAAATGGGGGAATAATTTGTCTGTGGGGAGAAGTGCTACATCTTCATTGATGTGGACTCAAGACTGCTCCATCTAAGATGTTAAGTTCCATCTTCCTGAATTTTTTTTTGTGTCTCTATTATAGGAAATACCTACAAAGTGAAAGCCTTACTGAGAAAGTGTTTAAACTAAACTTCATCTAGTCAGTCTGTTTTGCTAAGTATTTCTAAAATGCATTTTTACCACTGTAGATAGATGTTTCAAGAGGTCTATTCAGTGGCTCACATAGAGCTCAGACATGCTGCTTGGGATGGTGTACAATGATGAAAGATTTATATTCTGGCAGGGTCACAACCATTAAACCATCAAAGGATTTAGGAAACAGGTTGACATCTTATGAATACTGATATATTTCAGAACTGTGCAGGTCCTCCACGTAAGAGACTGTGTCGGATGTTTGTCTCAACATTGTGGGAACATCAAACCACCATCTGTCATCACCACCATAACAACGGAGCACCAGTTAAACCACAGGACTAAGAGCTTCGTCTTTTCTTGTGAACCTGAATGCAGAGCCGATTCCAAGAAATTTAGCCTTACCCCAACACACGCGCACAGACTCAAGGCCAGAAAAACAGAGGGGCCCAGAGATCGTATCGGGCATGCATACCACTGCCAGGTGAGGGGTGCAGTTAAGCAAACCAGCTCTTGGAATATGCTGTGTGAGTCTTGGAAGGACAATGAGTATGCAATGAGACAACCCAATAAAAGACCAGAAACGACCAACATCAGACGGAATGTTTTCCCACGGAGTGAGAGACGCTGCAGCTCTATCATGGTAGCTATTGCAACTGAAGTTTTTTCCCTCTTTCCTTTCCCTCTCCCTTCTCTTCCATTTGCAAATTTGTTGTCAGGCAAATAAAGTTACCTGGAGCATGACTCCATTTTGACTCTTAATTCTGTTGCCGAGAATACAAGCAAAACCTCACTCTGGTGTGTGACCAGCATGTGACACTCCCCTATTACTTTCTGTCCTCGTCTGTTGTTTCTTTGATGAATTCTCCTGGGATTTCCCACTGAACTATATTCAGAAAATGCAGACAGGTAATTCTTGTGACCAATCCAGTAAGTGGCCTGAAATTGCTCACTACCATCTCAGAGAATGGAATCAAAATGGCTAATGATTGTCAGATATTTTTTTCTGAGAACAGAATGAGAAATGTTTGCCACGGAAGAAGTCTGCTAACTCTAACAGCCTTCCTGGTTTGAGGGAGACTCAGACTTTCTTTGAGGTGCTGAGTGGTGAGGAACTGGACCATCATATAACTAGATCATCCCAGAGTTGGGGTCAAGCTGCATTAGCAGCAGTTTGTGCTGTGCCACTTTTCTGCTGCCATGCTGTTGACCAAGTGGTGGCATTGTCATGGGTGTCATCCATTTCTGAAGTAAAAGAGGTCACCACTATTTATTGGCTGACTTTGTTAATTTCACGGAGAAAATAAATCATGGCTGCAGGTAGGCAGGAGGCGATTTGGCTTGGTAAGCCTTCTTTTAGGTGGGAAGTTGGTGAAAGAGCTAGAGGAATGTGTCTCAGTTTCATAGATGAAAAGGCAACACAGAACTAAGGAAACACAGAACTAAGTTTTTCCTTTCTGTGTGGATTCTGACTTCAGTGAATGGCCCTGGAGATGTGCCTACAGCTTTGATGTCATAAAGTCTAGATGCTCAAAAAGAGCATCTTAAGCTTTAAGCCTGAACTGCACCCTTGAACTCTGCAGTTACTAATTCTGATTCTACAGCCTTCGTGGGAGTGAGCACTTATGAACTATGCAGGTCAAGGCTGTTGTCAAATTCTGAAAATAATTTGATGTTGGACGGGGGGTGTATCCTCTCTCTTCCCTCCATCTCCCCCTGACCATCTGCAATTAATATATTAATCTCTTTCAGAAGTAGAATCTTTCAGAAGTGCAGACCTTCATTAATATCGCAGGGAAGGCGTTGAAGTGATTATTTACATGGCTACTGATTGTGATGCAGAGTGTGGATCTCTGCTTTATTACTAGGTTTTGACTGAAAGAAGCATGTAATGTTGGTGCTCTGTAGTCTGATGGAGAAACACACTTGGTATTGCTCATAGATGCCTGAAAAGATTTGGATCCTTCTGATTAAGTAGCCTAATTTAGCGGGATTGATGAATAGGTCACTAAATGGAAACAACACTTCTTAATATGAAGCTATTCAAAGTCTGGTGTCTTCCACATTCAAGAATCTATTTCTGTTCTTGATAGAACTTCAAGCATAGCTAGCTGATGCACCCAGATATTACTTAGCATTAATATCTTTGCCGAGCAGCTTTTTGGGTTTGTTTTATTGAGTGTGTTTTGCCTGAACGCTTTATGTATTGAAAGTGATGCCAGGTCAGTAGAGTATGTTTATTATTCCCATCATGCATGAAAGCAAATTCACTCTAATATGGCCTTCAAAACACATGTGTACGAAGTGGTTTTCCTGAGTGTGGAATTGGAGCATAATAAGCGTGTAGTTTATTGAGTACCTAAATTGCTATGTCCAGTAGCATAAGAACTTTGGTTTTAGTACAGTACAGCCTTGGGGAGGGGGAATGCAAAATAGATTAATGTTTACCTTTAAAAGTTTAATTGTCAACTCAGTAAGATTCATGTCAATCTCCCTTTTGCTCTTTGCTGAAATGTATTAAAATGCTGCGGCAGTTTACATGACACTGAATCTTTAGTGCAGGATGGCAAAACCTGTTAAGTGGTGTGGACAGTGGCATTTTTCTTAGCTTTCTGTTAGTCTTGTATGGAAATTCAGACAGTGAACAGTGGGGTAGCTTTAACACCAGTGAAAGCTTTTCCCAAAGTCTGTTATAAATCATTACCATTATTCCACATCTTGGTTTTTAAATCTCTTTCTGCTAGAAATAGATTTATTTTGTGTTTTTGACAACAATTTTTGAGTTGTCAGAACAGTTACAAGTACATTTTCAATACTAGAAAATGTGAGGGAAGGAAAAAAGAAGAATTTTCTTTCATTTCTTTCTTTGTTAAAAGAACAAGTGCCTAGACCAAATTCTAAAACTCCACATATCAAGTGATGTGTGAACTAAAGTTTAGTTCTGCTTCAAACCATTAATACCAGAGGAGACACATTCAGAACAAAGACTTTTAGAGAGGTTACTGGGACATTGGTCTTTTGACAGTGTTCTTCAAGACGACCATTTAAACTGCTGGTCCTGAAAAACAATTTATAAAATATTTTCTAAATTAAAAAAAAATCAGCTACTTCAGAATAAATCTAATGCAACTAACATTTTTGGCTAAGTATCCCTTCAATTCAAAGTGTGTTGTGTTTTAAATAGGCTAGTATTACTCGTTAATTCTTTTTGCACACAGCGGAAGCCAGTAGTACAGTCAGAAGAGAAATAACAAAGGAAAACAATATATATTTCCCAGCATGGACTTGAAGAGGAGATTTAGAAGAATAAAAGACTAAACAGAATAATAAAATTATCAAATATATATCCTAGCAGGAACCCTGCCTAACAATTTAATTCTTGTATGAAAATATAAACTACTAACCTTGAGAGAAAGAACAGTAGAGTCATAAACTTAACATAACAAGATACTTTCAGGATACTCTAGCAGGAGCTAGGGTAAGTTAGATGGGAACATCCTGAGGGGGTACAGACACACTGGCGGAAACCAAGATAAGGGGGCTTGAGGAGTTTAGGAGCAACTGATGGGATGCACAGACACAGTGGCTGAAACAAAGATAAAGGGACTTAAGAAGTTTAGAACCAACTGATAGGGTGAAATAACCAAGGAAATTGGGAACCAGCAAAGATAGGTCAGCAAGAAACCACCCTGGCAGCAAGAACAAAGCAGGACAAAGGTCTGAATCCACGCAGCTGGACGTAGTGATAAGGAGGAGAGAACGACCACCAGAGAGACTGTGACTCTGGAGAACAGAGAACAGACACGAGATGGACACAGAGACCGGGGAATAACCTGTCGTGGGAGGAAAACTCCCACAGGGAGTGAGAGTGGGGGAGGAGCGATCCCCCGTGTGTCTGACGTTGTAATAAAGAATACCTGCTTAATAGTTACATGGACTATTAAGTTTCTTTTATTTTAGCTTTTTCGGCTTCAGATTAATAAAACCATTGCCAGAAGATTTGCATGGTTTTGTTTCCTAGAAACATTTGTTTAGGCATTTTAAAAAACAGGATTTATATTGGCCTCTCGGCCATGACTTGTCTGGCTATGCTGCATTTCCACATTACATTAAGTTCTTGATGTGATTTTCCTGCTTCTGGATAGGATAGAGTTAATTTTCATCTGAACTGGGAGAGGAGCTGGAGCTGGTGGCACCTGCAGCTGGGCGACACAGCTGGGACAGTTTACTAATTAGTCAGCAGCTGGGATAGTTTACCCAAATTGGCCAAAGGGCTCTTCCATACCCTGTGACATCATGCTCAGTGTATAAAGTGGGGACGGTGCTGAGGGACAGGCTTTTTTACTCGGGGGGAGCTGGGCTTCAGTATCCACTGTGAGCTATTGTACTGTGAATTATGTGCTTAAGTATTTTCTGGGGTTTTTTTTTTGTTTACTTGTTTTTTATCTCTGTTTTCTTTTCCTCTGTATTTCTCTCAAACCTTTTTTTTTTTTTTTTTTTTTTTTTAATCTCAGCCGAGAAGTTTTGCCTTCTTTTTTTTACCAGTTCTCCTCTCTGTCCGATTGTGGAGGGGTGGTGAAGGGGGAGTGATATTTTTAGCTGCTAAGTAGGGCTAAACCACCACAGCAATGAACTATGTTTTTCTTTTTTTTTTTTTTTTTTGGTATGTTAAAAAGCCAGTGATTGCAGTTAACACTTTGTGGGGAGATTAATTTGCAAACATTAGTCTGAGGAAGAATCATCTAGTTGTCAGTGTTTAATCCAAGCCTATTCCTGTAAAATACAGTTCTGCTCCTGAAAACAGTTGCTGCCAGTCTTTTACTACTTTTGCCAGAATAAGCTGCAGTTGCAGGATTGGATCCTTTTATTTAGTAGGGGTTATGTCAATATGTGCATCTAAAACTCTTACATAAAAATCAATTTCTGGTGGGGAAGCAGAGCAGAAAAGGTAATCCTGAAAGGTAACTACATAAGCATTTTCTACTCTGTGATTTTAAAAAGTATATTGAATTCTACTCAATAGCTTTGAACTACAATTCTTTTTTACAAGCAAAATTATGATATGTCTGCTGAAAAGCATTGTTGGCTGTATTGTAGATTTGTTTTCTATAAGTGTTGGTGATTAATTTTCTGGACTAGTGTGAATGGAAGTCTGTGGTGGGTTCTGAACCCCATGGTGTCAAAAGGTCATTTGTTTTATGGAGAAAAAAAGTACCTGTGCTTGAAGGAATTCATGTGGCTTTCTTATAAGTAATTGACTACGTAATTTGGGTAGCAGAACAGCCCCAGATCTCTCAGCCTGTTCTCACAGGAGAGGTGCTTCAGCCCTCTGATCGTTTTTATGACCCTCCTCTGAACCTGCTCCAACAGGTCCACATCTTTCTTATGTTGTGGGCTGGATGCAGTACTCCATGTGGGATCTCACAACAGCAGAGAAGAGGGGCAGAATCGCCTCCCTTGACCTGACAACCATGCTTGATGCAGCCCAGGATGCAGTTGGCTTTCTGTGCTGCAAGCACGCATTGCTGGCTCATGTTGAGCTTTTTGTCCACCAGTACTCCCAAGGCTTTCTTCTTAGGGCTGCTGTCAGTCCATTCTCTGCCCAGCCTGTATTTGTGCTTAGAATTACCCTGACCCATGTGCAGGACCTTGCACTTGGCTTGGTTGACCTTGTAGAATCAGAGAGTTGTGGAATGGTTAGGGTTGGAAGGGACCTTCAAAGGTCATCTAGTCCAATCCCTTTGCAAGGAGCAGGGACATCTTCAACTGCAGCAGGTTGCTCAGAGCCTCATCCAACCTGGCCTTGAATGTTTCCAAAGATAGGGCATCTACCACCTTTCTGGGCAACCTGTTCTAGTGTTCCACCACCATAATTGTAAAAAAAAAATGTTTTCCTAATATCTAATCTAAATCTACCTCCCTCTATTTTGAAACCATTACCCCTTGTCCTGTCACAACAGGCTCTACTGAAAAGTCTCTCCCCTTCTTTCCTGTAGGCCCCCTTGAGGTACTGGAAGACTGCTATCAGGTCTCCCTGGAGCCTCCTCTTCTCCAGGCTGAACAGCCCCAACTCTCTCAGCCTGTCATCGTATGAGAGGTGCTCCAGCCCTCTGATCATCTTCATGGCCCTCCTCTGGACCTTCTCCAACTGGTCCATGTCCTTCTTGTGTTGGGGGCTCCAGAACTGGACACAGTACTCCAGGTGGGGTCTCACAAGAGCGAAGTAGAGGGGGAGAATCACATCCCTTGACCTGCTGGCCATGCTCCTCTTGATGCAGCCCAGGATGCGGCTGGCCTTCTGGGCTGCAAGAGCACATTGCCGGCTCATGTTGAGCTTCTTGTCCACCAGTACTCCCAAGTCCTTCTCCTCAGGGCTGGTCTCGATCCATTCTCCGCCCAACCTATTTTTGTGCCTGGGATTGTCCCAACCCATGTGCAGGACCTTGCACTTGGCCTGGTTCTTCATGATGTTCGTGTGGGCCCACCTCTACAGCCTGTCAAGGTCCCTCTGAATGGCATCCCTTCTCTCCGGCGTGTCAGCCACAGCACACAGATTGGTATTGTTGGTGAACTTGCTGAGGATGCATTTAATCCCACTGCCTATCTGACAAAGATGTAAAACAATGCTGGTCACAATACAGACCCCTGAGGAACACCACTTGTCACTGGTCTCCACTTGGACATTGAGCCGTTGACCATAACTCTTTGAGTGTGGCCATGCAGCCAATTCCTTATCCACCGAGTGGTCCTTCCATCACATCCATGTCTCTCCAGTTTAGGGATAAGGATGTCATGCAGGACAGTGTCAAATGCCTTGCACAAGTCCAGGTAGATGACCTTAATTGGTCGTCCCTTATCCACCACTGCTGTAACCCCACTGTACAAGGTCACTAAGTTGCTCAGGCACAATTTGCCATTAGTGAAGCCATTTTGGCTGTCACCAATCACCTTATTTCCCACGTGCCTTAGCATGGTTTCCAGGAGGATCTGCTCCATGACCTTGTCAGGCACAGAGGTGAGGCTGACTGGCCTGTAGTTCCCTGCATCATCCTTGTTTCCCTTTTTAAAAATGGGGAAATTATGTTTTCCCTTTTCCAGTACATGGGAACCTCACCATTTCATCAAGTGCTTTTGTGATCTCCTCTCTCCTGAGAGAGTTGGGGCTGTTCAGCCTGGAGAAGAGGAGGCTCCGGGGAGACCTGATAGCGGTCTTCCAGTACCTCAAGGGGGCCTATAAGAAAGATGGGGAGAGGCTGTTTAGTAGGGCCTGTTGCAATAGGATGAGGGGTAATGGTTTTAAAATAGAGGGAAGTAGATTTAGATTGGAAATTAGGAAAAAAATTTTTACGATGCGAGTTATAGAACACTGGAACAGGTTGCCCAGAAAGGTGGTGGAGGCCCCATCCCTGGAAACGTTCAAGGCCAGGCTGGATGAGGCTCTGAGCAACCTGATCTAGTTGGGGATGTCCCTGCTCCTTGCAGGGGACTAGATGACCTTTGAAGGTCCCTTCCAACTCTAACCATTCTATGATTCTATGACATCACATGGGGAGCTTATTTCTTACCAACGTGTATTATTGGCAAGTGAATGCAGATCTAACCAGGTAAATAAAGCAGTATTGTATGACTTTTTTTTTTGCAATTTTTTGGCCTTGTTCAGTGCTGCAGGATGTGTGAATACATTATGTTCTAATATTCCACCTGGCTGACAGAATATATACCACCTGCTTTTCTGAGCTATTTGAGGTGAATGAAGGTGTTACTTAAGGTAGTGGTGTCCTCCCATGCAGCGAAGATACCTGTTCTGTCATCATCTCATGCAGAATTCAGCTTGTATTCTATGCAGATGACTGAGGATGGGGAAGGCTTATTCCAGCCTTGCCTGGTCCTTACATATCTGAGCAGTGTTTGGAAGGATGGAGAACTGATGCTTCCTAGATTGAGTATTCCTTCCTGTCTCAAATTTTCTTTGTGCTAAAGGCATTTGGATGGATGACTCACGGGGGGAGCTAAATTGCCAGTAAGCATGCCTTGGTCACAAACAAGTCCAATTCTGTTCTCTAGAGGGATGCTAACATCTATTGTGCAACTGACTTCTGCTGCTGAATTCCCTGAGTTTCTAAGCCTGCTTGGTTTTGGGTCTCTTGAGCCCACTCCTGTATGCAGACCAAATAGCTGAAATAACTTAATTGTCCTCAACTGCTTAAACCTGCTGCTTTTCCACTGCTGTCTACACTCTTCCCTCCCCCCAGCTTGTTTTCTTTCAGAGCCTCCTGCCTTCTCCTGTCTCTGGTTTGTAGATGCGTACCTCAAGGACATAACAGTAAAATGAAGACTAGAATGTTTGGCAAAGCTGTATACTAACCGCAAACTTTGTTTTTCACTCTTAAGAGCAGTAGAACTAAAGACAGCAAATTGTTTGCCACTTTTTTGCTCTCAACAGTGACCTGTCAACATTTCAGTGATTTCTGGGTTTGTTCCAAGTTTGCAAGCAGAGGAAGTCTTTCCTTCTTAAGCCATTTACCCCATTTCTGGTAGAGGAATCCCCCTTTCACAGTGAGCATTCCTTTAAAAAAAATTTAATATTTAGTGGCATGCATCACTGCCTCTGCCTGTGGGGTCTCAAAGGGAAACTTCCAGGCTGTGACCTCCGGTCCCTCCCACTCCCTTTATTCTCTGAAGTCTTCAAGCAGAACTGTGATTTTTTTTTACCTGCAGATAGCTTGCTGCTCTGTGACTTCATGTGTTTCAGCAGACTCATAACTGAATAAATACCAAAGCTGCCGAACTGAGGTGATACTAGGCTTCTTAATCAAGCCCTGCCTTTTGTCTGGGAGGTGAGAAGGAAGAAGAGAACTAGCAAAACAGCCTCAGATTTGTTCACCTCCTCATCAGTGCCGTGACATAGTGCTGCTCTTGTGGTGCATGGACTAGTCATCTCTGTCTAGCGTCTATGACTCTGGGACTTAGTAGTGTTCCTCCCTCATCCCTGTAATCTTAGTTAGATTCCTTCTGTCATCTTCTGTATGCTTTCTTACAGCTTTTGGTATTGTCTTCCTCTGCCATTCTCCCAAGGGTCCTTTCCTGCAGAGAAACAGGAGTGGCATATACTTTCTGTTCTTCTCCACAGTTCTTTGGAGCTTTCACATGTTCCTCCTTCTCTCCTTCTAACCATGGTCATATGCATACAGTTTATTGGAAATTTTAAACCAAAAGAGCATAACTCAGTAGAATCCTTAGGATGTTGAGGGTCCATGTGTTAGCTAAATTTTTCTTCTTTTCAACAGAGGGCTGCAAGTAGCTGGGAAGATCTCCTAAAATGTGAAGAATTTTCAACACTTCCCATCTTTTCAATATGATTGCATACTGAATTCTACTCTTGTTTTCCCATCCTACCTCCAACATAATGCTGGTGTAACCTTATGCAATAAGAATAGTTACCAAGCCTTGGCTTTTGAAATCAGGAAACAAAACTCTTCTACAAGATGAGAGAAACAGTAATTCCACAGATTCATGCATCACTAGATTTCTTCTGCATGTTTCCCTAGTTCAAAATGAGTGCAGTATTAAAAAAAAAAAAAAAAGACAGCATTTTACACATCTGTGCTGGTTTCATGTAGCAGGGGTGGCTACAGTGGCAGCTTCTGCAAGAAGCTACTAGAAGTTTCCCCTGTTTCTGGTAAACCTGGCCAGCTGTAGGGTGGACCTACTGCTGGCTAGGACCAAGCCAATTGGTGACAGTGATAACACCTCTGTGATAACGTATTTAAGAAGGGGGAAAATGAAAAAAGGAGTGAAGAAGCTGAAGCAAGGGCAGAGACACGGAGATGCGAGCCTTGCAGCCCTCACCCTCTGGCCTCCCGCCAGGCAGCTGTCTGGGCCCAAGTTGACCAGGCCCGGCCATGAGAAGAGAAGAGAGGAGATGTGAAGAGAACCTGGGAGGCATCTGCCTGAGCTAATTGTGAAGAATTTCTTGTGAGAGGAAAGATCCAGACGCCAAGGTCAGTGAAGAAAGAGGGGGAGGAGTAAAGTCACTCCTGGCAGAGATTCCCTGGCAGCCTGTGGTGCAGACCGTGGTGAGGCAGGCTGTCCCCCTGTCACCAAAATCGGGAATAAACCTCTTAACACTGATGTACCATTAAAAGGTGGGCATTCTCTTTATTGCGGCACTGGCTGCACAGGGGATCTTTCCACCTATCATGCATGCCATATAGCACGTGAAGCAAAGTTTATATTATACAGAAACAGACATATTCGTTATGTTTCCTGGAATAATCATGCAAATTCAAAGCAATTATTAGAGATTATTATCATAAACTCTGCCTCGTTGCTCATGCTTAATAAAGTCTCTCTGGGGGTCTCTGGTGGTCTTCTGGGACTCCCGGCGAAGAATTTGTGTCTCATATTCTGAGAGACTTCTTGAATTACTATTTTAATGTTTTTATTACAGGGCTCTAAAGCCCTTGACACTTACATTTAGAACACTCTCTCTTGCCTTGTACCCACCTTTTGAGGCCACAGCTGCCACAGCTGTGGCTGCTATTCAGCGTAGTGGAAAAGCTGTATGGAGGTGACCTCAAATGTCAGATTGACTTTCCTGTTCCAGCTAAGAGAGCCTTACAATGTATTCAGCAAGAAGCATGTGTAAGTATACCCACTCCTGCAAAGCAGAGGCCTCCCTTGTTCCTGAGTTAAAGAAAAAGATAAGGTAGGAATTTAATCACTTAACTGCAGGGATCTTTAGATCTGGCAAACAGCTCCAAATGTAGCGATCAAGCCACTTTGTAAACTCACAAAAGAAAATTAAAAGCTTAGTAAATGTTTCTTTTCAAACTCCAACAACAGGAACTAGCAGCTATGTAAAGAAAATGTTCTCTGTAAAACTCTGAAAACATCCAGAAACATGTAGCTTTGTTGTTACTTCAGTTTAAAATTTCCAGTTTTATTTTAAATCCTCCTACTGTAGTCACCAATGTAAAACTAAGGCCAAACTAAAACGTGGGTTAATTAAGCACTAAATGAATAAAAATATATAAATATAAATATATAATAAATATAATAAATATAAATAAATATAAACATATAAATATATAATATATAAAAAACCCGCAGACCTGCAAGATGCTTTCTACGGGGCGTAATACTGCAGTGGGGCAAAACATGCAGACAAACAAGTGTTATGTTTTCCAAACCAAGAGCTTAAATTCTAGTTAATGGATGTCTTTAGGATGCATTGACTACAACTTATAAATTGTAGCTGCCTGGGTTTGTTCCTGCGAGGGCATACCCTATTTCAGGAGGGGATGTTTTTCAGGAAACTTTCTGGGGAACCCACACTGCCTACAAGTCTTTCTTTTTCTGAAACAGATTCTGTTGCAGGCCAAATCAATCCTGTGGGCTGGGAAAGTTCAGGAAAAAAAAAAGAATCCAAGAAGCTCTGTTTTCTGGTTTTCTTTGTGTTATAAATGAGTTGAGTCCCAAAACAGGGTTCCAATTACAGTTTCCAATTTATTGAATAGAAACAAGCAAACGGCGCTGGGCGCGCCAGAAGTCGTCGCTCCACCAAGACGCACACCCCTTTGTTCACAGTTACAGTATTTATAACCTCTCCCGGTCCCCCCACCGTGCCTGTCTCCTTTTTGGGAGCTCACAATCTACACTCCATTGGTTACTCACACCGTTCGCGGCAGGTACTGATTGGCCAAGAGCGTATCACTAGCTACTATGCAGGTGTTAATTGGCTAAAAGTACCGAAGCGGCTGGTCCCATATTTGGAGTTGTTTACGTGCCCGTGCTCATCAGCCCCCAGCCCGCTTTTCCCGCCTTTTGTTCTCTCCATTGTCAAGTGTCCTTCTTATGCAAACAGCGCTGTTAAGCAGGTAAAATCCTTAATTATGTCAAGCTACTAAGGCAGGAGTGAATCCTGCCAAACGCATTTTTAATAACTTAAATAAACCTCCCAAATACGTTTATAACTTTAAACAAAACTTCTAGAACTATGTACATATTTTCCTGTTTCCCCCAAGCCTGTGGCTATATAAGAACAAACAGGGTAATTAAAGATTCCATATACAAAGAGGGTCACATTTCACCATGCAACCCTAGTATTGCTTCACATTAACACGAATCAGGTGAACATATCTCACATTTGTGTGTGAAGTTTTACTCCTTTCTTCCTAGCTCCTGACTTCATTTTTGTGTTGTCTTAATCTCTTACTGTTCTAAGATTTGAGATTAAAAAAAAACCTTTAAGGAATTTGATTTTCTTCTTCCCAGTTAGAGTTGCTAGCTAAACTGAAGTTCACCTGCAAGTCTGACATCAACTTGTATTTTTTTCCCTTACACCAATGTGTTTCTGTATTCCATTGCATCTATTTCTGACTTCCTTTATATTGTTTAGTGATTTAGAGGCTTCACTTTAGGTATATTGTTGAAGATCTATGTATCTCTTTTTTGCTCTTATCTATGATGTACCTGTTCTGTCAACCCACTTCATTTAACTTGTATGGCTGAAAACAAAGCAGGCTGACACAGGTCCGCTTTGCGTTTACTAGGCTGCTTTTATATCCTCCTAGCTGTAGGAATATGGCAAAGTTCATCCATCTGATGCAATTCATCACGCCCTTTGTCCCAGGAATGAGTTCTGAGAACAGCATTTCACCTGAAAGCAGGGGCTGTCAGGAGGGTGAGAGGGAAAAGGTGTTGTCTCAAAACCAGGGGTTCTTTTGCCCAACGTGCAAGAGCCAATCAACACACTGAGTTGAGATATTTGTATTTATTTTGGTTCTGCAGAAGCAGGTGCTAGGCATCTAACACAGCCAGCATACCTCTCAGAAATACAAGGGGTCTTTTATACAAAATGATAACAAGGAAGAAAACATAATAAAATAACTGATTCGTTACCCATACTTTTTCGACTACCCATGATTACGTATGTTCATATTTAAACATTTAGGGAGATCCTCTTCATTAGCATACTCATTACCCATAAGGGGCATAATTTTTAGTATTAAAATCACCTAAGGGCAGTTCAGGACACAAATTTTGGTTAGGGTCCAGTGTAGGCTTATATAAGAAACCATAGATCACCTACATACAATATAGGTCTATGAGTATACTGTTGTCCTTGATCAGGATGCATATTCTAGTTGGTAGGGGGAGGTTCCATCTCCATCGCCAAGGATACCCGGCCTTTGTAATTGTTATATTGTTCCTACCTACAACAAAAGGAGACAATACAATTTACCAAAAGAAAAAATACTATACAGATTATGGTTTGAAGATTTGGGCTGTTTAACAAGACAGGAGTGGTTTTGAGCCGTCCTTTTTAGTTGATATTTAAAACATGCACATAAGTACTGAAATTAAGTGTGGTTATTAATTCTTCCAGGGCAGTTGGAACAACTCCTAAGGAAGAGATTAAACTGTCAGAGCAAATATTGGAGAGAAAATTCCTGAGACAGCCAAAGATGGAAAGTCCTTCCATAACCTGGAGCTTTACTCTGAAAATTATTTTGAAGGGTCAACCCTCACAATACCAGAACATATCTGGACACTAGTTCATCTTCACCCTGACATACTTTCTGTTTGGAAGTTTCCTTGGCTGAAGACCTTAAGAATGTTTAAAATTAAAATTGGAAGTTCATAGAAAAAAAAAATTGTTTCCATTTTAAGAATGAGAAAGGAACAGGAGGGTCAGACTGACCATATTGTCCTCATAACTTCAGTCTCTATTCACTGACTTTCAGAAAAAACTCAGGACAGGGGATGGAACATGGAACACAGAATCTTGTCAGAGTCCAATACTCTCTGATCAGGTTCTTTTAGATATTCCGCATGTGGAGTGTATAATGTTTAATACTAAATTTAGTTATTTGAAGATATTTGATGTTACATGGGATTTCTGATTTAGCAGAGTGATACAAAATATACTGAAAACACAAAATTTATTTTAGCAAACTATAGTGATTGCAATACACAGTTTAATCTCAATACCAGTGTGATTCCCATTATTAGTCTCTGTAATGCACTCACTGTCACAACTCTGGGCATCCACAGTCGCTGAGAAGGAAGGAATACATGGGTTGAAGCCTGCTCAAGCTTGTTGCTCTCTTTGAAATTCTTTTGTTTATTTAGTTTTTTGTGTTATGTCAAGTGGAGCTACATATTCACTCCTCTGATCTAGTCTAGCTAACTCAGGGAGAAACATTTACACCACCAGTTGATCCACTCAACTGTAATAGCCCTTTATCTAAAACAAAGTGCACCCTCACAAAGGTCCCTTTTGTGCTGATGTAAAGTCAGCTTTGCAACAGTCACAACCTGCATGGTTCTCTGAGCTTCACGGGCACATTGCCCTTGCCTGTCTTCTCTGAGCCTTCTTCCATTTTAGGAGTTTATTGATCAGTCACAAATCTCTTTGGAATTCAAAATAATGGTGTTGTGACTGCAGAATGAATGGTTTCATTGTAGTATAATAAGAAAGAAGTTGTTTGTTGCCTATTATTAAACAGATGTTACAAAGACATACCTTCCTTTATTTTGCCTCAGGTCTACTCCTCTTCCTTCATTTTGCCTCAGGTCTACTCCTCTTCCTTCCCCACCCTCCCTATGGTGTCTTGTTACTTAACTGGGAACGTGAACTCCACATCCTGCAGTTGCTGGTGTAGTAACAACATAATCTCTTTAACATAAGCAACTGAAAAAAGAACCGTATGTCATTAAAATGGTCTTGGATTAAACCTAATGACTTCAAGTCGCATGTTTGGGGTTTTTTTTACATTTTCTTTCTGAATCCACTTCACTTTAATATTTCCTGTAGCATGTTTTGTGGTGATTCTCTGCCTTTACATGCCTGTATTCAGGTAGCATTACATGGAAGAGCATAATGAGGCTTTAGATGAAAACAAGGTGTCAATTTTTATGTCGTATTCTGTTTGATTTGTCCAAATAAATCTACATAAATACTGTTAGGGAAAAAAAAAACAGACTAGCAACTGATAGTACATTTGTTTTGAAATAGTAAATGTTATGAAAAATAAAACTTTTTCATTTGCTTGAATGATCTCATCTGGAAATTCAGTTGTTACTTCATTTTTTCTCCATGTCTCTTTCTAATCATCTAGTACCAGTGCTACTAAGGCTGTCAATAAGCCCAAGTTTTTCACCTTATAGTATTAAACATAGGGGAGAATTCTCAATTAAAGGTTTGGCTTCAATCAGGTTTATATAAATGTTGAGTTTAAGAGGTTACTTTCTTTGAAAAAGTTGCTGTGATGTGGCTATGGTTGTTGTCTACCTAGCTTAATTTTTGGCTTGTTTTGATTTTTACTCTTAAATATGCACTCCATTGCTTCTTCAGTATGTCTGGGCTACTATCGTGCTGTCTGAAAAAGTTAATACATTTCTGCTGTCCAGAAGGTATCAATTTTGGTGAGGTTCTTGACTGGAAGGCTTCTCACAGCTGAGGTGAACTCTGTGACTGCTTTGCATGGAAGTGATGGAGATTCAGACTGAAAGCCTGACCTTTTCCACTCCATTCTGTTTTATAAAATGCTTAAGAATGGTTTTATTCTGAAAATATCTTTCAAATGTGCTGCAAAGTCAATTTTTCATTCTGCAACCTGTTCAAATTTTTCTTTAGACTCTTCTGTCTTCTGGAGTAATCTTAAGGATAAAACACAGACAAGATAATGGTGGTCAATTCAGAATTAAACCAGATAACTCCTAGAGACCTCCAAGATGATGTAAAAATTATTTTGAGTCTTTGACTTTCCTCATGTCTCCAGGCCAGTGGGATAAACTAATTTTTCTTCCTTTTGTCTTATGCAAAAAATATTCAAGCATCTCCAAAAATATTTGTCTGTTCTTAACAGTCACTCAAGCATTCTGTGAGCATAGGAGAAACTAGAAGAGCAGATGGTGAGACTTCAGCAGGCATTGGAGATTGCTAAGGTCTTCCCAATCTGATGAAATGAGCAATGTTGCTCTTGTCCTGCCTTCTTAGTTTTCAACTTTTTGTAACACTGTTTTCCCCGTATCCTTCTTTGGCTCATGCTTGGTAAGTAGCTGAAGTTGTTCTATGCCTCCTCTCATTTTTTCTTCTTGTGACAGGAGGAAAATCAGTCTCTGTAGAGGATATAGCCTTCTCTTATCTGTCAGAGCTTTGTGGTTTCTCTCAACAGGTTTATTTGAAAGAGCAAAGGTAACTGTAATATCAGGATGAGTTTAATGTTTGCTGTGGAAGTGAGAAAAGGGGTTAAAGAAACTTTAATAGATATGGCATTTATTGATTATTGCTGTGCATGCTAATACATATGATGCTTTATGCTTTATGCTTTACTAACTAGCTATTGTAAAAACTATCCGAGAGGGGGGAAGTCTTGCATTCCTCACAAGGACAGTTCCTGATAAGAACCGAGAGGCCTTGCTTTGTGCTTTGAACTCTTTATGTGAAGCGAGAAGTCCTGCACCTCCTCACACGGACAGTTGGACAGTTCCTGATAAGAACTAAGGGGCCTCCTTCAAGAATCAGCTAAAACCAACCAAATGACTCCTTGGAACTAATTTTAATACCCAATGACTCCCTGGAACTAATTTTAATACGGAGCGGGGATAGCTCATGCATATGTATAGGCGTGTTTTTCTGAAACTTCATGTATATGTAACACTTGGTTGTATAAATTCAAAGGGAGTTGCCGTGCCAGGTGCACACGATTTTGGCGGGACTACCCCCGGTGCTGCCCGGCGCCGAATAAACATACCTACTTTACAATCTTACAGATTGTGGAGTCTGTTTTCCGCACGTCAGTTTGGCGAGCCAGGCAGGAGGATTTCTGCTTGGCTGAGGGACCAGCTGTGGAGCGGACGCTCCTAGGCGCGCCCCGGGAGATTTCCTCGGAGGAGCCTCCCCTTCTCAGCTGTTCACCCGGGAGCAGAAGAGAAACCCCTGGATCTACGGATAAAAACGGTATGTTTTCAAACGGGGAACAGGGCTGCTGATGAGACGCACGGAGACGTCCGGCGCACAGCGTAGTCCATAGGAAAGGTACCTTAGGAAGGGGGGTTTTGCTGACCAAAGGGTGGCTGCTAGCGATCTTGAGAGTAGATCGAGCAAACCCGAGGTTGCCCAGGGGGGGAAACTCGCTGACCAAAGGGTGGCCGCTAGCGATCTTGAGAGTAGATCGAGCGAGTCCAAGGTAACCGCTGCATCCCATTTTTGGGAGCCAGAATGGACCTGCTGATGACCGGTATATGAGAAGCAGGAGAAGGGTAAGTGGGCCTCTTGCAACCTTAAAAGATACTTGCAGCTGCTAGAAGGTTGACAACTGGAGCGATGCTCTTTAGGTATTGATTTTTTATTATTATAATAAGATATTGGCTGTTGGCTACTGATTTGGACTTGTTGAACCATAGTGTTTGTGTGAAGGATTTTGTGTGTGTGGGACCTTCTATGGTGTAAATGCCTGTGTTGTGAAAGCGTGAGTGAGTCCTGGGAATCTGAGCAAAGCTGTGACTGTGTGTGGTGTGAGGTCTGTCCAGCCGCCCCTAGCCGCCCAGATTCTTCTGAGGTGGGCTAGAAAGCAAGGGGACTTTCCTCTTTCCAAAATTTCTTGCATGATTGTGTGACCACTATGAGTGTGTGGATGTCTGAGAGTGTGGATACTGTGACCACCTTTGTGTCTTGGCACGGAGAGAGCTTATATATAAAGTGTCGGGATCAATCTGATGGTATTGTTTGTAATCGAGGGATTAATAGCAGGATTAATAATCGTCCTTGTTATTTGTTGCACATTCTGCAGGAATTTTGAAACGTTTACTTTTCCCGGTATAATTTGATTATTCTGACTGCGTGTGAATGCAAGGGTGTGATTGAGACGTGCATTTGAGTGCGAAGCGAGTGAGGAGCTCTATCCGCGTTTCCGACCTTGGGCAACTAAGGCGGCCGGAGAAAAGCGAAGCGATTGAAAATTGCAAAATGGCAGATGGGGGGAGTAAGCCGTATGGAAAATCACCTTTGGGATGTATATTAAAACATTGGAAGGATATTATAGGACAAGGAGATACCGAAGATAAAAAAAAATTGGTTAAGTACTGTAATCAGTGGTGACCCCTATATAAACTACAGGATGGAGCGAAATGGCCTCAGGAGGGAGGAACGTTAGATTATGACACTCTCCTGCAATTAATGTTATTCCTAAGAAGGGAAGGAAAATGGAATGAGGCATCATATGCAGACATGTTTTTTGTCCTTCAGGACAATCCTGAATGGCAGAGAGACTACGGATTAGTACCCCCTCGGGATCCTATGGTATTAACCCTAGAAAAAGAAGAAAGGAGAGAACGTAAAGGAAAGTTGAAAAGATGTTGTTCAGCATGTAGTATTGGACAAAGATGTACTAAATTGAACGGGGAACAAGAGCCCGAGTTAGATGATCTATTTAACCCACCTTATGGGTTAGGGAGACAGGGCTTGGCCGGGGCTCCCAGTCCACCCCCGGACAAAACTGTTTCTAAGGAATGTCAAATGCCTGCCTCCACACATGGAAACACAAAAGCCCCCACTACAGCTCCAAACAGCCCAGCGTCTTCACGCACTAGACAGAAGACTGTCTTACAGGCACGCCTCCGAGAAGCCGTAAATCCAGACGGAGGAACCATGAAAATAAAAATCCCATTCACGGGCACCGATCTGAAAGAATGGAAAGAGATTGCCCGAGGATACTGTAATGATCCAATAAATACGGCACAAAATTTTAGATTTAGAATGAAACAACACAATCCCGACTGGAGTGACATACAATTATTATTGGATTGCTTGACTGAAACTGAAAAGCAACTAATTATAAAAACAGCAGGGGAGCTTGCTAAAGAACACTATGATATAAAAGTAGGTAATTATAGAGAATGGTTTCCCTTGCTGGACCCGGAATGGGATCCAAACCGCTCCACCGATATGGAAGAGTTACAGGCATATCAGGAGTGGATATCCAGAGGGATGGAAAAAGCAATTCCCAGAACAATAAATTGGGCAATGTTATATGCGGTCAGACAGGGTCCTTCTGAAACGCCCTCCAAGTTCCTACACAGAATAAGAGACGTGATGCGCCAACACACATCTCTAGATCCGAATTCGGAGGTAGGCACACAGCAACTAATATCCCTCTTTTTGGGACAATCACAAGGGGATATTAGGCGCAAATTGCAAAAACTAAGACCTCCTGGAAATAGAGACTTAGAAAGGTTATTAAAAGCAGCATTGGAGAATATTTAACAATCGAGAGGAAAGTTACAGGCGAGACCAGAAGAAAATACTAGCAGTGGTAAGAGAAAATGAAAATCGGAAATTTAAAGTTAAACCAATGCGTGGGCTGACGCCTCTGGGCAAGAACCAATGTGCAATATGTAAAAAGACCGGACATTGGAAGAACCAGTGCCCTGAGCGCCAAAGGAACGCTAGATGGCGCAACAATCAAGGGAAGACGCTGGCTCACGTAGATGAACGAAATTGACTAGCCGACCCCTTAGTAAAAATAAAGCTAGGGGAAAAACAAGAAGAAGTAAAATTCTTCGTAGATACAGGGGCAACATACTCTGTTTTGAATCAAGCTTTGATGCCTCTGGGAAATGATTGTGTTATGGTAAAAGGGACAACTGGCCAAAGTGAAAAGACATATTTTTGTAAGCCTCTAGAATACAAACTGGGAAAACAATGGGGCATTCACAAATTCTTATATATGCCCAACTCCCCAAAAGCACTTTTGGGAAGAGATTTGTTGGAACAATTGGGAGCAAAAATGACATTTGAAAAAGGAGAAATTACTCTGGAGGTAAAAGATCAGCAATATGTTCAGATATTAAGTCTAACCCTAACTAGTCTCTCCTCAGAAGGAAAAATTAATGAGGAAATCCTAAACTAAGTGTATCCAGGAGTATGGGCTACCGACGTACCTGGAAGAGCAAAAAGTGCTCCACCTGTCGAAGTTAAAATTAAGGAAGGCCAAAGACCGGTAAGAATTAAACAATGTCCCCAAAAGAAGGAAGATAGGGAAGGAATCCGGCCGGTGATAGAAAAATTTCTACAGTTAGGACTATTAAAGGAGTATGAGTCAGAATTCAATACCCCTGTATTACCTGTTCGGAAACCCGATGTGTCGTATAGGGTGGTCCAAGACTTACGGGCAGTGAATAAAATAACTGAAGACTTCTACCCAGTAGTGGCGAATCCATATACCCTGCTGACTGTGTTGACACCCGAACTAATTTGGTTTACTGTTTTAAATTTGAAGGATGCTTTCTTTTGCCTCCCTCTCCACGAAGCCAGTCAAAAATTGTTTGCATTCGAATGGGAAAATCCTAAAAGTGGTCGGAAGACCCAGCCCACTTGGACGGTGTTGCCGCAATAGTCCTACCATTTTTGGGAATCAGCTTGCAAAAGACCTGGAATCCTGGGAAGCCCCATCTGAGAAAGGAAAATTGTTGCAGTGTGTGGATGACATCCTGATCGCTACCAACACAGAGGAAGACTGTATGGCATGGGCGGTGAGTCTGTTAAATTTCTTAGGACTCCAAGGATACCAGGTGTCCAAGAAGAAGGCCCAGGTAGTGCAATGTAAAGTGAATTATTTGGGCTATGAAATTAGTGCGGGGCAGAGAACTTTGGGACAGGCCCGCAAAGAGGCAATATGCCAAACTCAGAAACCCCAGACAGTAAAGGAGTTACGGACTTTTCTGGGAATGACCGGGTGGTGCTGATTGTGGATCTATAATTATGGACTGCTTGTTAAGCCATTGTATGCGCTGACAGCCACTGAGCAGAAGCAGCTTGAGTGGAACAAGGAGACAGAACGAACTTTTGAGCTACTGAAAAAGGCTTTGATGTCGGCCCCAGCCTTAGGACTCCCAGATGTCAGTAAGCCGTTTCTTCTTTTCTCTCATGAGAAGCAGGGCATTGCCCTAGGAATATTGGCACAAGATCTGGGTCCATATCGATGGGCAGTTGCCTATCTCTCTAAGCAGTTAGATGCCACTGCAAAGGGTTGGCCTGGATGCATATGGGCGGTTGCAGCTGTGATACTGAACATACAGGAAGCCTGAAAGTTTGCCCTGGGCCAGAAAATGACTGTTTTGGTGTCTCATACAGTATCAGCAGTACTGGAAGCAAAGGGTGAGCACTGGCTCTCTCCACAAAGATTTCTGCGATATCAAGCTGTGTTAGTAGAACAGGATGACGTGGAAATTATAGTCACTAACATTGTCAACCCAGCTTCTTTTCTTAGCGGGAACACGGGAAAACCGGTGCGTCAGGACTGTTTGGAAACCATCGAAGCAACATACGCAATCTGCCCAGACCTGAGGGACAGCCCCATAGAAAACGGGGAAAACTGGTTCACAGATGGGAGCAGCTATATCTCAAATGGCAATCGACATGCGGGGTACGCCATCACCACCAGTCAAGAGGTAATAGAATCGGGGCCTTTGCCCATGAACACCTCCGCACAGAAGGCAGAAATAATTGCCCTAACCCGAGCCTTGGAATTGGCCCAGGGCAAAGTTGTGAACATTTACACAGATTCAAAATATGCCTTCGGAGTTGTGCATGCACATGGAGCAATTTGGAAAGAAAGAGGACTATTAAACTCCCAAGGGAAAAATATCAAACATGCAGAAGAAATTCTGAAGCTACTAGAAGCTGTCCAGCTCCCTGAGAAAGTGGCAATTATGCATATTGAGGCACACCAGAAAGTGAACTCAGATTTTGAAAAAGGGAATGAACTGGCGGACAGAGAGGTAAAACAAGCGGCCAAAACAGAGGTAAAAATAGAAGGGGCTCTAATTCCTGATAAGCAAATCTCCCTAGAAGGTAAGCCAGAATATACCAAGGAAGATCAGAAACTTATCACAGACTTGGAAGGGTCATATAATGAAGAGGGGTGGGCTTATACCCCACAGGGAAGACTAATTATTCCCTCTTGTTTACTGTGGCACTTGATACGGGAGGAACATAGAAAAAGGCATTGGGGAACAGAGGCTCTGTATAAACATTTGATAAGGGAAATCGTGGCTAGAAACTTATATACCACAGTGAGACAGGTGACTCAACAGTGTGACCTTTGCCTCCAGACTAATCCTAAAAATACTCCCAAACTAGAAATGGGCCAGATTGGGAAGGGCAATGGGCCTGGACAACAATGGCAGGTTGATTTTACAGAACTTCCAAGAAAAGGGGGGGTATCAATGTTTACTGGTATTAACTGATACCTTTTCAGGTTGGCCAGAAGCATTCCCCACCAGAACAGCTAAGGCTCGGGAGGTAACTAGAGTATTGGTACAAAAAATAATACCACGTTTTGGGGTTCTGGCAACCATATCCTCTGATAGAGGACCACACTTTGTCTCAAAAATAGTACAACAGATCAGCCACCATTTGGGAATAGATTGGCAACTTCATACCCTATATCGCCCTCAATCGAATGGCCAAGTGGAGAAAATGAACCACTTAATCAAACAGCAAATTGTGAAACTGGGACAAGAAGCGAACCTGACATGGCCTCAGTCTCTCCCTTTAGCCCTCTTGCGTATACGAACTAGACCAAGGGCAAGGGAAGGACTAAGCCCCTTTGAAATTTTGTATGGACGACCCTATGGAATACAAAAAGGAATATCTATGCAAATTGGGGACGAAATTATGACTTCCTACATGGTGGCATTGAACAAACAGCTCAATAAAATTAGAAAACATGTAATTGGGACCCGGGGAAGAGGTCTAGATGAACCTACACATGACATACAACCTGGAGATTATATATATGTAAAGTCTCTTGCAGAAAAAACCCTGGAACCACAGTGGGAAAGACCATACCAGGTACTCCTCACCTCCTTCATGGCAATCAAGATCAGAGAGCAGAGCGCCTGGATACACCACACTAGGGTAAAAAGAGCACCCAAGTCTCCATGGAGTGTCACACAACTACAGCCTCAAAAACTTATATTATCACGACACTGACAAATAAAGTCAGGGCATGGGAAAGTAATACATTTCTGCAGCTCCATAAAAAAGTTGCTAAAGTCATGAATTGGTCTGACTGTTTGTTATGCTCGCATCTGCCGAAAAACGTGGGGAGTGAACACCCCATAATGGCTATGGTCTTCCCAAAAGGTCTCAAGGCTTTCCTAAGCATGTCTCCTGAGGCATATGCAGAGATAAAACAGGAAGATCTTAATTGGCAGATAAACTTAAATGTATAGGACGAAACCCTACCCCCCGTGCTGCCCGGCGCCGAATAAACATACCTACTTTACAGTCTTACAGATTGTGGAGTTTGTTTTCCGCACATCAGAAGGAAGAAGTATTTGATCTTATCTTGTTTAGTAAATCAAGAAAGATTAATGGGGAATATGACATTTATATGTCCAAAGAGTCATTCAAGGTAAATTAAATCATATTGTCCTATTAGGAAAATTATACATGGCACAATGTTCCTTTCTCAGTAGTCTGCGCTGAACAGGGATGTGCTCTCTTTAGCACTTTGGAGTGAATGGACCAGCATCCAGCTGTAAATTCCATTACAAATAATTTTTTACTGTTATTGTTCTAGGGAGAAGATACTAAGCTTTTTTTTATCAAGGTTTAGAGAAGTTCTGAATCAGCAAAATATGGACATTCTGTTTCTCTATGTCTTAAGTGTGTAGGAGACACAAAATGCTTAAGAGTTTGGACAACAAGCGGTAAGTATATGAATTTTAATTTGCAGTCGCTTGGATTGAGAATACAGGCATGTCCACTGTTGTTTGTTACGGTTTGCCAAAATATTGGTACATATGCTTAATTTAAGTGCATATTTAAACTGCTGTAGCCATAGAATTAGAGCCATAACCAGAGTTCACCTTGCATGTGTGATGCCAGCTGCTGTGTCTTCAACCGGTAGAAGCTGAATAGTGATTCAACTACTAAATTCTGTGTTATAGACTCAGTTTAACTGAATTCACTTCAATCATCTGATCATTAGAGGATGCACGCTATCTTCTAGGGTTTTTAAATTAATTGTCATTTTAAGGATAATCACTTAGAAACCGTTGTAGAATCCTAGGATTCTTTCTTTGTAGAAGCCTTTGCAGAAGACTCCGTTAAGTTCCCTGAAAAGAGGAGTGTGGAAAGGGAAAGTGTAGAATCCTACAAAGTTTTCTGAGTGAACATAAAAGTTTTGCATCATAATTTAGCCAACTAATTTTTGTTAGCCTGTATCCTGTTGTGTAAATCTGTAAGTCACTACAAATTGTAACTTGCCTATTCCATTTTTAAAACGATCACGTCTGTTTTCAGCAATAGAGGTCGTTACAGCTTTATCTGACCAGTTTGCAACGTGTTTTCTGATCTGTCAATAAAGCAGATGCAAATAAATTTTTGTGCATACTGACTGAAACCAAAGTAATAACTGTATACATTTGGTGACCTATGTTGCAATACCCATGTACAGTGAAGGTGACCATTAAATGGTCAAAATGCTGAAAAATATTTTTAGGATTCGTCCAAGTTATTTCAAAGATAAGTAAGGTTTATTTTTAAATTTAACCTTTTTTTTTTTTTTTTAACCAGACCCCACTAAATGCTGTAAGTTCAAGAATGGAATCTCACAGATATACCAACTTACTTAGATGAGAATTTTCTGTACCTTGTTTCATTCTGAAGGATATAATACAAAATGTGAACTGAAGGAGCAGAAGGAAGGGCTAAGATAGGTGCAAGAAGATTCACTGAAAACAGTGCAGCAACATCTAAAATAATGAAATCACAAGAGTTTCTGTTTTATTTTTCAATTTCTCTTTGCTGTTCTGCTGGCAGCTAACTAAAAGTCAATGTAAGAGGAAAAATTTCAGTGAGAAAACAACAATAAACTTGAAACTGAAATAAAAGAAGTAAATATATTCAAAGAGATATTGTATAGATATGTTGCTAATGCTGGTGCCTCTTTCTTTTCTTCCTTCTATCCTGTGTAAATTTTTAGCTACAGGACCAATCAGGTACATCCTTCTAAGTTCTGATAGTATCAGGGTACTTCCTTTCAGCTTTGCTGAATCTAGTACAGTTCTCTAGGTCTCCACCACCTCACAGTGGATAAGCATTCTGGATGAATGTGCTTGGCATTTTTTCTCTCATTAAAAAAAATGCTGTTGCTGTTGGACTTGCCAGTCTTGCAGCTTTTCATTGGCCCTGCACATCTGATTGTGCCACATTTTATCTGACTCTACCCTCACAAGAAATTGTCCCTGTTTTTTATTTCTGGAAGGAATTTCAGGAAAGTTTGCACTCACTTTCTGGGGCATGAAGCTGGGCAAATAAACACCACCCTCTCTTTTCTGCTTCATTGGCAGCGCCAGAATATTTTTGAGGTATAGTTGAGTGGTTTATTAGCATGCGTGTCCCTCAGTTTTCAATAGGAGACCCCTTTTGTAATACCCAGGAGTTATCACTCGTTCTTGGTAGCAGTTTTAGTAGAAATGCTAAGTGTAAGTCCCTACTGTATAAATCTAACTCTTGGGGATTACTTTTGATCAGAGGAAGGTGATGATTTCTGCTTTAGAATTCAAATTAGCTGACCAGAGGAAAGTAATATCTTGAACACTGGCAAAGCTGTAATGGGAAAAATCATCACATTGTTTCCCTTTGAAAGAAATCTTTACCTTGCTAGCAGGTGACAAGGCAAGTTTGTTGAGTTGAGAATATCACTGCATTTCCTCTTCCAATGTCAAAAGACCTTCAAGATAGTCCTAAAAGTGAATGGATTTTATCACAGTTTACTAAGATTGGTTTGTGTAGTAGATGATACTTGGTCAAATGTAAGTTCTCAGTGTTGTTCCTGATCTTGTTTTCAAGATAAAGTTCCGCCATTTTTTCCCATAATGAACCAAATGTCTTTTTCCTACAGAGCCAAGATCTCGGGCATCAATAGCAATCTCTGTCTTCGACCATTCCACACTACTAAGGAGACCACATTTTACTACCACTAGTAATAGCACATCTCCCTCAAGCAACCATCATCATCTGTGACATCATCATCCATTCTAGGTTCATTGAGCCTGTGTGTCTGCTCCAGCCCATCACGTTCAGGGTTCTTGGGACTACCCTTCTACTACTGGTCATATGATATTAGCACTTGCTTTGAGGATGATGAACTGGAGCAAGAAACAGGAAATCAGCCTTCAATGAGTAAGTGGATTTCGGCATTGGCTGAGGACATTTTTCACATGGTTGGTGGTTCAGATTGTTAACAGACACATTTACAGATGTTCAGTAGTGCAAGTGAATATCCTGATATATATTAATATCTGACATCTAATAACAGTTGGATACAAACTGTGCATTACCAGCACTCCTGTGTAAATGGCCAGCTAGATAGAAATATAATCTTGGTAAAATCTGTTTTGGAATTTCAGAATAGCCAAGTGCACTGAGTTTACTGCATGCATACTTATATTTGCATGTATACAAATGTGACTGGCTGAGGTCTGCAAATTCATTCAAGGAAGTAGGCAAAGTAGAAGGAAACATTACTGTTACTAAAAGTAAAAGTATTTTATAAGGAGATGGAAGGAGATAGGAAGGCACGGCATTAAACCAGATTATCTTTTTTAGTCAAATATGCGAGTAGAATAGCACCGCTATTCTCAGCTGGTATTTGTTTTTTATAGAATCATAGAATAGTTTGGGTTGGAAGGGACCTTTAAAGGTCGTGTAGTCCAACCCCCCTGCAAGAAGTAGGGACATCTTCAACTAGATCAGGTTGCTCAGAGCCTCATCCAACCTGGCCTTGAATGTTTCCAGGGATGGGACATCCACCACCTCTCTGGGCAACCTGTTCCAGTGCTTCACCACCCTCATTGTAAAAACATTTTTCCTTACATCCAGTCTGTATCTGCTTCCTTCTGTTTTAAAACCATTACCCTTTGTCCTATCACAACAGGCCCTGCTAAGGAGTTTCTCCCCATCTTTCTTATTAGGAACGTATGTAGATCTGTTTCATATATATGGCAGGAAAGGGACTAGAGCTCTTTGTTTTGGATTAGACCAAGCTAACATGCTAGCCAACATAGATCCAAGGCTGACATACCCTGTTGGAGTATTCCTTTACACAGCCCAAACCCACAGATTGCTTTACTTTATCCTTATTCATCCCAGCCATCAGCAATGAACCATATTAACTTTACTAACCAGCTAGCTGGGAAACCAAGAGAACTGCCTCTGAGGTATTCGAGCCCAAGGTTGGCATACCTTGTCTGTGTTAGTTCACAGAAGTCTTGCAGGTTTGGAGTGGTGTTAGTGCTGAGCTTAGCTTTGACTTTTATACATACTGAGATCAATATGTTTCCTTAAAGTGCTTCTGCTTTATGGCTCACGTGTTGCTATATCTCTGCTTCTCCTACTTTGTCAAAGCAGCACTTTTGTGGAAATTGGGAAATTTCCTCATCAAGAACATTACTGTTCTGATGAGTGCCTCAGAACAATCATTACAGTCCTTGTGTGCCACAAGAGAATATCAATACTGTGGTTAAGAGGAAGGGAGTGCTTAGAAATGCTTTTTCTACCTACTCCATAAGCAAAAAGTAGGTTGTATTTATTAATTCCTATGCAAAAAAAAATCAGTCTTGTGAGCTTTTTTAATGGATTAATGTGATCAAGTCATTCCCACTAAGCAGTGAGGTTGGTTTTAAATAGATTTCCCTTTGCCACCAAAAAAAACCCCCTCTTATATATTAGATCTCTCAACAGTTGTTTGAATGACAGGCACAAAAAAGTAACTCAGGTATTTTCTCTTCAGTACTAGAATGATAAAGGGAAAATAATAAAAAGGAAAACTGCTTGTTGCCATGTTAGTTTTAAAATAGCTAACTAAATTGGGACATGGGTGAATTTCCTGAAGCTGACTTGCATGCTTTAACAGCATGAGAAATCTTTTTAAGCTTGAATCACCTCTGTAACACCCTTTGTAAGGGTACTCTGGTGGAAAGCTTATGTGTACCTCCTTCTTTTAAATAGTTTTCTTGTTTCACTTGAATGTTCAGTATTTTTCAGATCACTGTCACTTTCATGCAGCAGCTCGTTTTGGGAGCTCATTATAAGAATAGGGAACGATGTAGTATCATCACACCCATTCTATAACATATCACGCCCATTCTATAACATAAAGCAGGGCAATGCATTTTTAACGGTGTTTTGTGATTCATGTGTATTAGATAGGTACAGACAGATGTTTCAAGTACTTCATTTTAAACAATTATGTTTGTATTAATGCGATAATCAAACAGAAAATGTGCAAATGCCCTTCTGACTTAATACCCTTTTGGACTGGATCAGATTGTTCAAGCTGTGGAGGGCTGCCAGGCTCTCTGGGTGTACAGAAGGCTGCGTTGGCCACATGGGTATTATTCTGTCACTGTGGTAAAATAAAACCTCTGCCACTGCTCTGTTAATTCTCGTTCTTCCCATGCTCATTAGCAACCTTTGCCATCTCCGAGTTACCTATAGATAGTGTCATAATGAGCTATTCCATTGTGGTAGTTTTCACAGAATTGAGCATGAGCTCTCTCCATCTTTCTGGCCATGGAGGCCAACAAATACAACTCCAGGCTATATTTCATGTAGGATGGGCTACAAATACAACCTGTTTTGTGTAAAGATAGTAGCTTGCTGAGAGAGGGAACACATGGCAGTTTCTTGCATGAATTCATTGATTACATCAGACTTATACTGTTTGTAGATCATTAAAAAAGTTAAACTGAACTGGAAAATATCCTCATCCAAAATATAAATTTTTGCTAAAAAAAATAATTGAAATGAAACAATTTAAAAATAGTTTTTCATAGAGTCATAGAATACTTTGGTTTGGAAGGGACCTTTAAAAGTCATCTAGTCCAATCCCTCTGAAAAGAGCAGGGACATTTTTAGCTAGATCAGGTTGCTCAGGGCCTCATCCAACCTGGCACTGAATGTTTCCAAGGATGGGGCATCCACCACCTCTCTGGGAAACCTGTTCCAGTGTTTCACCATCCTTATAGTAATTTCTTTTTTTTGCCTTATATCAAGTCTGAATCTACCTTCTTTTATTTTAAAACCATTACCCCGATCCTATCACAGAAGTCCCTGCTAAAGAGTTTCTCCCTGTCTTTCTTATAAGCCCCCGTTAAGTACTAGAAGGCCACAATAAGGTCTCCCTGAAGCATTCACTTCTCCAGACTGAAAAGCCCCAACTCTCTCAGCCTGTCCTCACTGAAGAGGTGTTCTGTCCCTCTCTTCATTTTCATGGCCCTCCTCTGCACCCGCTCCAACAGGTCCATGTCCTTCTTATGTTGGGGGCCTAGAGCTGGCCGCAGTACTCCAGGTGGAGTCTCACCAGAGCAGAGTAGAAGGGCAGAATTACCTGCCTCCACCTGCTGGCCACACTTCTTTTGATGCAGCCCAGGATACGGTTCCCTTTCTGGGCTGTGAGCACACATTGACCAGTTCTCGAGTTTGTCCAGGTCTCTCTGCATGGCGTCCAGTCCCTCAGATGTGTCACCACACCACTCGTCTTGGTGTCATTTGCAAATTTACTAAGGATGCACTCAATCCAACTGTGTCATTGATTAAGATATTAAACAGTCCTGGCCCCAATACGGACCCCTGAGGGACACCACTTGTCCCTGATCTCTATCCAAACATTGAGCTGTTGACCTCAAGGGAAGGTCAACAAAAGTGCAATCTCCCAATAACCACGATTGGCAAACTGGTAACAACAGACAAGGAGAAGGCTGAGGTACTCAACATTTTTTTTTGCCTTAGTCTTCACTCGCAATCTCTCTTCCCACACCTCTCAAGTGGATGAACCTCAAGGCAGGGACTGGGGGAGCAAAGTCACTCTCACTGTAAGATCAGATTCGTGACCACCTGAGGAACCTGAATAGGCATAAGTCTATGGAATGTGACAAGATGCATCCCAGAATCCTGAGGGAATTGCCTGATACAGTTGCCAGCCACTGTCCATAGTATTAGAAATGTCATGACAGTCAGTGCCTGAGAAGATCATGGAGCACATCCCCCTGGAAGCTATACTGAGGCACGTGGAGGACAGGGAGGTGTTTTGAGACAGCCAGCATGGCTTCACCAAGGGCAAGTCCTGCCTGATCAACCTAGTGGTGTCACTACATCACTGGACAAGGGAATTGCTATGGATGTCATCTACCTGAATTTCTGTAAGGCCTTTGACATGATGCTCCACAAAATCCTTCTCTCTAAGTTGGAGAGGTATAGATTTGATGGGTGGACTGTTTGGTGGATATGGAATTAGCTGGATGATTGCATCCAGAGAGTAGTCGTTAACAGCTCAATGTCCAGATGGAGGTTGGTGACAAGTGGTGTCCCTCAAGGGTCTATATTAAGACTAGTACTGTTTAATATCTTAATCAATGATATAGACACTTGGATCAAGTGCACTCTCAGCAAGTTTGCAGATGACACTAAGCTGAGTGGTGTGGTCAACATGCCTGAGGGATGGGATGCCATCCAGAGTGACCTGGACAAACTCAACAAGTGGGCCCATGCAAATCTCATGAGGTCCAATAAGACCATGTGCAAAGTCTTGCACCTGTGTCGAGGCAACCCCTGGTATCAATACAGGCTAGGGGATGAAGGGATTGAGAGCAGCCCTGCAGAGAAAGACCTGGGGGTACTGGTGGACGAAAAGCTGGACATGAGCCGTCAATGTGTGCTCACAACCCAGAAGGCCATCCATATCCTGGGCTGTATCAAAGAAAGCATGGCCAGCAGGTGGAGGGAGGTGATTCCACCCCTCTGCTCTGCTCTGATGAGACCTCACCTGGAGTACTGCATCCCATTCTGGAGCCCTCAAGCACAGGAAAGACATGGACCTGTTGGAGCGGGTCCAGAGGAGGGCCGTGAAGATGATGAGAGGGCTGGAGCACCTCTCCTATGAGGACAGGCTGAGAGAGTTGGGGCTGTTCAGCCTTCTCAGGAGAGAAGGCTCCAGGGAGACCTTATTGTGGCCTTCCAGTACTTAAAGGGGGCCTATAAGAAAGATGGGGACAAACTTTTTAGCACGGCCTGATGCAATAGGACAAGGGGTAATGATTTTAAAATAAGAGAGAGTAGATTTACACTATACATAAGGAAAAAAAATTACGATGAGGGAGGTGAAGCACTGTAACCATTTTCCCAGAGAGGTGGATGCCCCATCCCTGGAGACGTTCAAGGTCAGGCTGGACAGGGCTCTGAGCAACCTGACCTAGTGGAAGGTGTCCCTGCTCACTGCAGAGGGATGGGACTAGATGACCTTTAAAGATCCCTTTCAACCCAAAACATTAGATGATTACATGTATTCTCCCCTGCCCCATCTCATTTTGATCTGACCCAGGAGTGCTTCTGTAGTTGCTGATGGATGTATATATCCTGTAATGGATTATAAAATTGAAGTTCTTAATAGAACTTTCTTCCATATTGGATCCACTTCAGTAAGAATTAGTTTCTTCATAGATTTAAGATGACAGTTCCAAGGTTCTCAGTGGTAACCTGCTTCAAGTTAATTTGAAAACCAGCTATTTTATCATTAAATAGCTTTATTTTTAATATACTGTTTTTAAAGGTTAAAAACCTATTAAAATCTACTTGATGAACATTTTTACATTGCTCTGATTAGTCTTTCTGTAGTAACTGAAAAAAAAATGTTTTATTCTGTTAAAATTAATTTAATATTTATTGCCATACAAGCATGAAACTAAGCATGGCCAGCAGGTCTAGGGAGGTGATTCTTCCCTTCTACTCTGCTCTCATTAAAGCCCACCTGGAGTACTGCATCCAGCTCTGGATCCCCTGGCATAAGAAGGATGTGGACCTGTTGGAGCAAGTCCAGAGGAGGGCCAGGAAAAAGATCAGAGGGCTGAAGCAGCTCTCCTATGAGAACAGGTACATTCTGAGTGGACATAAGGAAAAAAAAATTTACAATGAGGGTGGTGAAACAGTGGAACAGGTTGCCCAGAGATGCCCCATCCCTGGAAACAGGTTGGACGGGGCTCTGAGCAACCTGATCTGGTTGAAGATGTCCCTGCTCCTTGCAGCGGGGCGCTGGAGTAGATGACCTTTGAAGGTCCCTTCCAATCCAAATGATTCTATGATTCTATGATTAATATAATGAACTTTACTTTTGGTTAAAGTGTTTTAAGTGAATTGTCATTATTTCTTCTACCATTAAGTACAACATTAAGTGTTTAATATAATAATTAGTGAAACATGGGAAGCTGAAGAAGTTGTCGATCTCTTGGCAACAACTAACAACATTCTTCACATACCAAATTCCATACTAAATCCAAAACACAGCAGCTACTGAGAGGAAAACTAGCTCCATCCCAGCTGAAAACAGGACAATGAAATAGATAGAACTTGTCAAGGTATTAAGTATTTTCCTTTATTTTTCAACTCCTGTTCATGTATAGCAGATGATGCTGTAGGTATTACTGTATTTTGTGCAATTTTGTAAATGCTGAAAATGGCAACATATAATTGATCGCTCTATGACAAGAAAAATATACAAATTGCTTGAAACTTTAGTAAATATAGTTTTATTGACTTTCAACATCTAAACAGATAGTTATTCATGTGTGTACACAACTTTTTATCTGCTTACATAGTGTATTTGGACCTCTTTATCTGCTTACATAGTATATTTGGACCAGTGGTCCAATAGTTCCAGCATAAACTGCTCTAGTAATGTCCTGTATTTTTATTAGAATAGAACAACATTTATAGAGGTAAAAAACTGAAATAAATACGTGTAGCTGTTTCTATAAATGGAAAAGTTTTTGCTTATTTGCTGGGAAAGACAGTTTGACTCTTTCCTTCAACTCTTTTTCATAATTGTTTTAAAAGAAATGGTAAGTTTAATACTTTTTTTCATGTTACATTTGGTATTATCATCTGCGACTTTTTCAACTCGGCATGGTACTGTGAGATCCTGATGCATTTCTCAGCATGGAACTCAAGTCACTGAATCTGACAGGACCCCTTCTGGATTTGGATGAGGACATCTCAGGATACAGTCAGTTTTGCCAGCCAGGCAGATTATCTCAGAAACCTTTGTACAAATGACATTGGAGAAATGGGAGGTACAGAACAGAAGAGGTAGAGGTCATCTGCAAAGAGTGGAAGGCGAACAGGAGAGTGGCCTGGGGAACAGAAGGAATGGAGTGAGCTGGGGGTGTAGGCACTTAGGAACTATTTAACATTATTGATGTAAGGGTTTTTCTAAATGACAGAGGAAAAAAGAAAGATGTTTACAGGATTGTCTTGCACCCAATGTTCAGTCAATAGTTAGTAGAGGATAATGCAGTGCATATACTGAAATTGTATGGCAAAAGGCATGACAACTCAAATGTAGGGCAACCCCCTAAAAAAAAAACCCAGCAAATATAAATGTTCCTAGTAACTTGGTAACTTCAGGCTATTCTCATTCTCTGTCCTACTCATTGCCCAGCAAAAGACATGAGAGGACACCGTGAGGGAGATATCCACTGTTACCTCCTTGGCAGGCAATTGCTCAGCTGAAGGAAAGAAACATTGTCTCTGCTTCTGTGACAGCTAGGTGAGAGAGATTTTCCTCCTGCTCTGAAAAGATAATAGATTCCAAATGTTTTCCCATTCTGTGTCACAGTGAAACCATGATTTCTCAAACAGCAGGAAAGAAAAGACTATCTGTTGCTCAAAGCAACAGCAATAGGATGCTTGGCTGGGAAGGTATGAGAAAGTTTTAGGTCTGTGGTCTATCATCTTGTTCAGCTTGTCTTGTACTTAACTCTCAGTCTCCTGTCACAGGCAAGTGTCCCGGTCACCAGGACTCTGAGTTCTTCTAAAGCTTTTTGTCTTTTCGGCTGGAGCCACTGAATTTAACTCCTCCTTGCTGATAGGATGGGTGAAATGGAGGGACATTGTGTAGCTCAATGACTGTAGCACCTCATTCTTTCCTTATGACTATAGTTTTAAGGAGAAGCTCTATGCTAACTGAGAAATCTTCCCCATTGAAATTGGCGTATGAATTTCCAGCATATCATCTTTCATGGAAGAAAGTGGAATACAGATCATGTTATGTGTGTTTAAGTTGGAACCCTGCCTGCCTTTTTGTACGGCATGGGAAGGAAACAGAACTATTTTCATGTACATGTGCTGCCCTGATCTTACTGTTCCTGCTGGGCAGTGGTCTGTACTTAGCTGAGTTAGCAGTGTTATAAATATGAGGGTTTAAATGAATAAATGTCCTCTGTCTAAAGATCTTACAGTTAATTACTGCAGAATCATAGTATAGCTCCAAAATAGAAAGCAGAGGATCAGCATGTGACTGTTCACCCTGCCTTCCCAGCAAGGCTTCCTTTAGCAGCAAACAGCAGCTGCAGTTAAAAATAGAAGATGATAAGCAACTAGGATCTTTAGTTAAATGCAGAAGTCACTCTCCATGACAGCAAGGAGTCCAGAGCCACAATGAAGTCTCTCCGATTCATTAGTGCTGAAGCATTTGTTTCAAATGCAGAGTTTGCCAGGAAGAGTCTCGGCAGTGTTGCCCATAATCTTTTTCCTCTTCTTTTTAAAGCCAGCTATTTACTGGAGCAAGGAGAAGTGATTCATGACTTGGTAGAGAACTGGCCACTTGTTGACTTTAACATGGGAAAACTTTTGGGAACTACTGTGGACTACCAGGAAGACCTGAGCCATAGAACATGCTCAGTGTGCTTGGAAAGCTGTCTGACAGGGCTGAGAGACTACGTGCTGAATCATCCTTCTCCCTACATGAAAAGGTTGAAAGTGGTCGACCTGACGGGTATAAAAGATGTTGAGGTTCAGTTTTGTGAATGTAAGAAGACAATGGGCAGGTGGGCCAGGACACAGCTGCTCTCTAAGCTTTGTTTAGAACTGCTGGGTTACCTGCAACAAACACAGTGCAATCCAAGTACCTCTGAAATCAATATTGATGTGCTAATTGATTTGTTTGTTACAGAGCGGAACTATGAGCTGGTAGTGCAGGCTCTGGTGAAGAAATTTTATTGTCCACTGAAGATCTGCTGTGTGGCATTCAGAACTGACAACCTGGCTTTGCAGAAATTCTTCTATATCATAAAGCTCACTGATCCCTCTTTGCTGCGCAAACTGGAAATAGTTCACAATGTTCGCTTGGAAATGGAACACTTGGAAATACTCTTCAACAGTATCCACTTCCCTCTATTGATGTCCTTGACCTTGCCAGCGCGAACGTTTAATGTGCGGAGGTTCACAGCTACAGATGAACAGATGCTTACTAACATTGGAGTAAAGATGGGTGAAATGACACAGCTGACTGAGCTGAGTATGTCGTTTTCTATACTCACAGGAAGAATACAGAAACTGCTCAGGTAATCTGGTCATTCTGCTTTCAGTTAAACAGTAAAGAACAGCCCTTTGTGCCATCAGCAAGCTGAGAATCTCTGGGAATAAGGGAAGTGAGTATATCTCAGGGTGTGTGTGAGAAGGGGCAGCAGGAAGCTAGGAAAGAGTTGAGGAGAATTGGAAGCCGATGTGTGTCTAATACACTTAGAAGAGCTATCTGTTCTTATTAGTCTTTACAGAGCCAATCTGAGGAGTATGATGAGAATATACTTCTGACTACCACGTTAGAGAGGGGTACACTCATCCGTTTTCATTTGCCACATTCTTGAACTTATCTCTCAATCAGCTTCAGCTGGCCTTTGATGCAAGACCTGCATCATATTCCAGTTATTTTTCAGGGTCTCTAGTGAATTTTTGGTCTCTAAAAAACAGGCAGTAAATATACTAAGATTCCACAGATACTGTATTCCAAGGGGGGCAGGGGGAAAGTAGACTTTGATTTGAGACTTTGATTTCAGTTTTTTGTTGTGTCTGTTGATCTCAAAGCAAGAGAGATCTGATGCTTTTCTGTACTGCAAATTAAGCTAATATATGACTATTCATTATGAATTCCATTCATTATGAATGGGAAAAATTGGCAATTCTCAAAAAAATAACAAGCTACTGGTGAACAGTGTTCATATTTGAACAGAAAATAAGTTAACTGTATGCTTTCAGAGCATTTTAAAAAATGCTTTTAAAAAAACAAAAGTTGCATGGAGAACAAATCACCTTGGTCTAAAATTCCTCCTGTACAAAGAAGTAATTTAATTTCAAAATTGTGAATGGCACACCACTTATACTGATAGAAATAAATTACGAGATTCTAACCATGATCCAGCTCAGATCTGTGGCAGAAGTCTTACTAAGATTTAGTATGTATGAAAGGGATCTCTTTATTTTCATCTGTCAAAACTATTTTATATTCAACTAGAATATTTGCACATAATCTCAGATACAGTTCTTCCAACCTTCTTTTTCATCAGAAGGTCTCTTTGCAACTCCAGAACAATACAATGTGTAAACCTCTTGGGCATTTGAAAACATAGTAGGAAAAAAAAAATAGAAACAAAAGCAGATGTCTTGTTAGAATACTGATTGGCTTTCATCTTGGAATAAATCCTTCCTTAATGGAAATTATCTAAATCTCTGGAATTATAACAGCTTTCTACAAGAAGCAGCCACTAATGCTTTTATGTTAGTAATGATCTGCTATTAATTCAGCAAGTAATAGACACCTGACAACATGTAACTGGTTACAAAATAGACACATAGAATGTTATCAAATTAATCTCCATTAAAACAACACAGTTGGAGCCATGTAAAGTAGGAGCTAATTCATGGAACTGATTTCAGGAGGAAAGTATATTTGTCATAGTTGGCACATGCTTCTGCTTCTCAAAAGAAGTTAAAAAAAATAATGAATGTGGCAGATGGCTGCATTCATAATGTGGATAGTTGTATGAAATTTTGTACCAGTAGCTTTTCAATGTTTTATGCCATAAAACTTTTTTTTCTCTTTACTTCTGCAGCCCACTAAAAACTCCACTGAAGATGCTGGATGTTTCTAACTGCTCGTTGAATCATGCTGATATGGCCTATTTAGCCAATAGCTTCCATGCTAATCACTTAGAAGCCCTGGACTTGAGTGGTCACAATATATCCGACCTTTACCCATCAGCATTCTTTAAGCTTCTCAGCCATTGCTCTTCAGTGCTCAGGAGTCTTACCTTGGAGGACTGTAACATCCAAGACACTCATATCAACATGTTGATTTTGGGTTTAAGCCCTTGTCAGAAACTACAGGAGTTTAAGTTTCTTGGAAACCCACTGTCATCCCGAGCACTTAAACACCTTTTCACATTTCTCTGTGAGTTACCAATGCTAAAAAATGTGGAGTTCCCAGTTCCAAGGGACTGCTACCCTATTGACATCACCTACCCAGTTGATGATGCCAGTCTCTGCAGATTTGATCACCAAAAATATGAAAGTATAGCAGAGGAGCTTAACCTCATTTTACTCCAAGCAAACAGGGAGGATGTGAAGGCTTCAACTCCAGTCTTTGGCAGTTACGATGCAGCTGTTCAAGAAACGAACAATGAACTGGGAGCCTACTTGATCAAGTCCTTCAAAGAGACTTTAGAAAAATTCACTGCTCTTTAACAAAATGAGATAAAGGTGTCACAAAGTGGTGATGAGATGCTTTGTGAGATCAGAAGTTAATTTAGTCTTTTCTAGAATTGCCTTCATTGATCAGTCTTGAGTTTTCTTTAATTTCTCAGTGGATTTACATCTGTTTGGATAGCCTCTGATTATCTGAGGTATTTTACTATGCTGTATCTATTGCATACACTTTACATAAGCACTACTTGCTCTCAAAAGAGGGGGGGACCCTTAATCACTTATTATTTTACACAAAAGTACTTTATTTCTCAGTAAAACAATAGGTGTCTAAGCTTGCCTGATTTCTTATCCATTGTCCTCTGGATTTGGCAGTGAGGCTTGTAGCACTGCAGAAAAGACAGGAAAGTCCTTTCCCAAGTCGAGCAGGATATCCCAACAATTGTGTGCCTGTCCTCACCTATGGCTCCCTAAACCAATTTTTGGTTTTGCCCTTGGCCTTCCAAATTCACCATCTATGTTTTATCCAGTACATTCCCAATAGCTAGGGGATGTATAACAGCCTCCATGTCCCTTTGCCTCTCTTTCTTCTGCAGAGGTAAGCACAGTAAAGCTCCTTTCGAATGGGGAATTACAGAGTTTCTCTAATACATTGTTCTAGTGAGGAGTAAAGTTCCATACTGAGGAGACAGTAAACCAAATGGTTAGCTGATAGCAGGGGATTTCCCCCGGCAACATAAAGCAGCCTATGAGGACTCTGCTGAAGCTTTTGCAAAGTGTATTTTACAAGGGTGTACCAGGACAGTGCTGCACAGCCATGCTTGTGGTGTCAGCAGGCAAGTGCCTTGAGCTGCTCTCTTTGTTAAATGAGCTTCTTGGCTGGTAGAACGTACCCTGCTGCTTTCGTCTGTTTTAAAGAAAGTCTAGAATACTGGTAATAATGCAAAAAAGACTAGTGTCAAAAACAGACATAGAAAAATGAATCCAGTGCCAATTTCAAAAATGCTGAAAAGGGCCAAGGTGGGTTGCTGAGTAACTAGGAATTACTAGGCATAAAATACTGCCCTCTTCTGCCAGGACCGCGTATTGTTCTGTTCTGGAATTTCAACCAGTGCCTGAAAGAATCACGTTCAGCTGGTAAGCGCCAGTGCAAGAAATGTTTTTGCATGACAGAGCAAACAGAATCCCAGAGCCCGCCATGCACTGTGTTGGAATGGGGGTAAGGAATAGGGTAGGAATCCCTGGGTAGTAGGCAAGTGTCACAGTCTACTCAGCTTCTCACCTGTAATACTGTGGACAGAACGAAGAGAAAGATTAGCAAATCTTACTTATTGTCAGCCAATCTGAGGCCTCTGCTGACACCCCTCTAGCAGGTCCCAAACTGCTCTGATGTAGAACTAGAGACTTGGTTAGCTTCTAGGTGATCTGGAAAAAAAAAAAAAAAAGAAAAAAGAAAAAAAAAAATAAGATGCTCAGGTTAATGCCCAGCACTCTGCCATGAAATAAACTTTAACAGTTCATGAAAACTTGTTTAAACAGTACTGAAAATGAATGTTGTAGCTGGAGTTGAAGTATCATTATAGTATTAAAGATCACTATTAAGATAACAAAGACAACTTACTTGAAATAACACTGGATCTCACCATCTGAGGGTAAGGAAGAAACTTTCTTCATTTAGGTATGTCGTAGAGTAGCCCCAATCGGGACCAGACTACACAGTCTCTCTCTCTCACTCCCCCCACCCTCTGAGAGAACAGGGAGAGATAATGTAAGAAAAACGGCTCGAGGTTTGAGATAAGGACGGGAGAAAATCCTTAAAGTTACCGTTACAGGCAAAACAGATTCGACTTGGGGAAAACTATTCATTTATTACTAAAAACAAAGCAGGATAACGATAAAGAGAACAAGACAACCTCCCCCCACCCCTCCCTCTTCTCGGGCTTAACATCATCTCTACCACCTTCCCCCACCCCGAGCGGCACGGGGGGAAGAGGGAGTGGGGGTCCCAGTCAGTTCATCACACATCACTTTACACCGCTGCTTTGTTGTCGGGGGAAGAACTCCTCACATTCCTCCCCTGCTCCATCCTGGGGTCCCTCCCATGGGCCATAGTCCTTCATTAAACTGCTCTGGCGTGAGTCATCTCTTCCACAGCGTGCAGTCCCTCCAGAATGGCTGCCCCAGTGCAGGCCCTCCACGGGCCACAGCCCGCCTGCCCCAGTGTGGGGTCCTCCATGGGCTGCAGGTGGATCTCTGCCCCTCCGTGGACCTCCATGGGCTGCAGGGGGACAACCTGCTCCACCATGGTCGTCACCACAGGCTGCAGGGGAATCTTGGCCAGGAGCCGCATTACTCCTCCTCCTCCTTCTTCACTGACCTTGGCATCTGCAGCCGTTCCTCTTACAAAAATTCTTCACAACTGGCAGGCAGATGCCTCTCAGGTTCTCTTCACATCTCCTTTCTTCACTTCTTACAGCTGGGCTGGGCCCCTACAGCCACCCAGCAGGAGGTCAGAGAGAGAGGGCCACGAGGCCCACAGGGCTCATGCCTCCCCCTCTCTGTCCCTCACTTCTGCTTCTTCACTTCTTTTTATCTTTTTTTTTTTATTTTTTTCCCTTCTTAACTACATTACTGCAGAAGTGTTATCAGGGAACATTCTGTCACCAATTGACTTGGCTTTGGCCAGCGGTGGGTCCACCCTAGACCCATCCAAGTCCGCTGGACAAAGGGGAAACTTCTAGCAGCTTCAGAAGCTGCTAGTGGGAGAGGATATGCTACTGTATCCTCTCCCACTAAACAAAACCAACACAATCATCAGAGGAGAAGCTGAGATGTACTGCAGAGATTCCACCATATAATAATTTACCAGAAAATGAGAAGCAATATGTCCTATTCACTAATGAGTCCTGTCATATTATGGGAAAACATCGAAGGTGGAAAGCTGCTGTGTCTAGTTGTAGACGACGAGTTGTAGAAGCTGCTTAAGGCCAAGGTGAATCAAGTCAGTTTGCAGAAGTGAAAGCCACCCAGCTGGCTTTAAACATTGCTGAACAGGAAAAAAGGACTGTACTCTATCTCTATACTGTTTTGTGGATGGTGGCAAATGCCCTGTGGGGGTGGTTAAAGCAATGGAAGCAGGGCAACTGGCAGCGCAGAGGCAAACCCGTCGGGGCTGCTGCAGTATGGCAAGATATTGCTGCCCAGCTAGAGAATCTGGTTGTAAAAGTACGTCCCATAGACGCCCACATACCCAAGAATTAGGCCACTGAAGAACATCAAAATAACCAGCAAGTGGACCAAGCTGCTAAAATTGAGGTGGCTCAGGTGGATCTGGACTGGCAGCATAAGGGTGAACTATTTTTAGCTCAGTGGGCTCATGACACCTCAGGCCATCAGGGAAGAGATGCAACATACAAATGGGCTCGTGATTGACAGATGGACTTGACGGTAGACACTATTGCACAGGTTATCCATGAATGTGAAACGTACTGCAATTAAGCAAACCAAGCAGTTAAAGTCTCCTTGGCATGGAGGACCGTTAATATAGGAATGCCTGGCAAACCGACTGTATTACACTCCCACCAACTTGCCAAGGCAAGCGCTATGTGCTTACAATGGTAGAAGCAACTACTGGATGGCTGGAAACATATCCTGTGCCCCATGCCACTGCCCAGAACACCGTCCTGGGCCTTGATAAACAAGTCTTATGGCGACATGACATCCCAGAAAGAATTGAATCAAATAATGGGACCCATTTCCAAAACAACCTCATAGACACCTGGGCCAAAGGCCATGGCATTGAGTGGATACATCACATCCCATATCACGCACCAGTCTCTGGAAAGATTGAACAGTACAATGGAGTGCTGAAAAGTACACTGAGAACAGTGAGTGGTGATCCTTCAAAAACTGAGACACACATTTAGCAAAAGCCACCTGGTTAAGCATCACTTGAGGATACACCAATCAAGCTGGCCCTACCCAATCAGAACTTTTACATACTGTAGAAAGAGAAAAAGTCCCTGTGGTGCATGTAAGGAATATAGCAGGGGCGGTGGTGTTTTAGCAACTGAATGGGGCTAAACCACAACAGTTCTTTTGGTGCCCAGTGTGGGGCCATGAAGGGTTGAGAAACTACAGATCTGACTAGAGTGGCTTGAAACAAAATCTGTTATACACAGTTATTATTATATTGGTTATTAGTTGCTGGTCTTGTTGTTGTGTAATATACGTTCTTAAATGTACTATGTGTTCCCAGTGGCACTGTTTATTACCTCAGGGAAAATGATGACAATTATCATTTTGTTTTACCATGCAATATCAATTTATTACATGGCAACATCAATGGCCTTAAAGATAAGCTGGTATCTGTATGTGGATGATTTCTCCCCAACCCTTTCACCTCCAGGATAGTTATAACAGATTTTGAGAACTTTGAATATCCTGGGAATATTCAAGCCAGAGTGATGTTATTGCTGTGTCTCTTGAATGTGTGTCAGGTCTTGTTTATGGTTACAAAAGCAGTTTTTAAGAATACCACCCAGAGATCTGCTCTGAGGTGAGATAGTCATGTGTGACATGGCATGTGGGAGAAGATGGACAGGTATCTAGAGAACTTCTCACCTCCCGTGGTTTTGAATTTTATTCCTGAACAACTAAAGTAACAGAATATTTGAAGAAAAGATGTGGCTGTTCTGAAGAGGCACAACTAACTGCACTGTGCTGAGCCTTGGCTAGTATCTACCAAACACTGCATAGCACCTGTACTATTATTTTCTGTCCCAAAGTCAAATTTCTATCTTTTTGGATGAGCGACACAGTTGCAGCAACAGGACTTCAACATGATGGCCATCCTTTACTTACTTGATCTAAGTTTTTGGAAACTTAACCTACTGGTCTATTCCAGGATCCAGGCTTTTGAGTTAGGACTCAACAGTGCAACATGCTGTCTCTCATTAACAAAAAGCTCAAAACTTTTCTCCAAATTGGGAAGTCCTAATGTGGGTGAAGACATCAAGGTTTGCTTTAACTGCTGACATTCTGGGGTCCATACAAGAAGTTTTCCTGTACCCTTTACAGCTTCATACAATGGTTTTGCACTCAGTCCAAAATCCACAGGCGACACCATCCGGCTGTTCCCAGAAATGCCATCCGGTCTTGTTTAGATAACGGTTCCAGGCAGATTGCCTCCTTTCTTTCTGCACCAAGGCTTCAGTAAGCCACGGTTTGTTATTTGTGCCTCCTTCTTTGACACTCGATATCCTGCTGCTCCTCGAAAATTCAAAAGGTCAATGGTATACTGTATAGAGTCCTTCTGTGTCTGCACCCCCAAAAGGATATCGTCCACATACTGTAATAAGGTTATTTCTGGATATTCCTTTTGCCAGCCTTCCAATTCTTTTGCTAATTGATTTCCAAAGATGGTTGGATTATGGAAGAAAAGTCCAGCACAATTGAGTCTTTCAGCCAGTCCTCCGTGGGTTCTCCCACTCAAAGGCAATTATCTTTTCACTTTTAGCTTCCAAAGGGATGCAAAAGAAGGCATCCTTTGAATCCAATACAGTAAACCATTGATCTGTTTCCTTAGTTGTGGTCAACAGAGTATAAGGATTCGCTACTACTGGGTGGACATATTGTACGATTTGCTTTACTGCTCTCAATAGCTTTGAGGCCATTTTTTCCATTTTAGAGCTGAGGGAGGAGGAAATGTTGGACTGTTCATTGCTCAGGAAAGCAAAGACCTTCAATGTTTGTGGGCTTGTAGATGTGCTGCCACAGGAAGGTGAGGACCAGCAAAACCTTTCAGTGCTGGCACATTTTGTGTGGGAGTGATCATCCGACGTTCACTATTGTGAGGTCATTTCTGCATTTTTGAGCTGGGATGAGGAGAGAGTAAACATTGGACCACTAGACACCCAGAAAAGGGCAGAGCCCCAGTGTTTGTAAGCCTGTAGGTGCACTGCCAAGGAAAAGTGAGGAGTAGCAAGAGCTTTCAGTACTGACACTTTTTCTGTGGAAACAATAGTCTGACATTTGCAGCTTTGTAGCTATTTTTCCATTTTAGAGATGGGCAGAAGTGAGAGTAACTATTGGACAGTCAGTCGCCCAGGAAAGCACAGAGCCTCAATGTTTGTGGGCCTCTGGATGTGCTGCCAAGGGAAGGTGAGGACCAGGAACAGCTTTCAGTGCTGGCACTTGTAGTATCAGAACAATCCTCTGGTGTTTGTTGTTTTCAGGCCATTTTTCCTTTTTAGAGCTGAGCTGAAGCGAGAGTAAACACTGGACAGCTGGTCACCCAAGAAGGCTCATGTAGTATTAGCCCCACTCAGCTGCTGAAATAACACACAGTCTGTCACTCGCTCCCCCCTCACAGCCTTTTGTGGTGGGACATGTAGAAGTGTTGAAAAAGAAAAGAACGCAAAACTCATGGGTTGAGATAAAAACTGTCTAGGAGAACAACAGAGGAAAACAAAACAGGGATGGTAAACCAAAAAAAAAACCTCTAACGGGAAAGACTTAAGCACATAATTTACTGTACCATAGCTCATGCTGAATCCTGATACCCAGCTTCCTCCTGAATAGCAGCAACCTCCCCTCATCAAAGTAGTCAATTTAGAGAGCATGCTGTCACATGATATGAAATAGCCTTTTGGCTAATTGGGTTGCATGATGCCAGCTGTTGGCTATTATTAAACTAACCAACTCACAATGTTTGTGGGCCTGCAGATGTGCTGCCAAGGGAAGATGAGGCACAGTAAGAGCTTTCAGTGCTGGCACTTTTCATGTGGGAGCAATTGTCTGATGTTCCCTGTTTGGAGGCCTTTTTTCCTGTTGGAGCTGGGCACAGTTGATGTTAAACGCTAGCCTGCTAGTCACCCAGGAAAGTGCAGAGGCCCAGTGATTGTAGGCCTGGTGGTGTTCTCAGTCCTGCTCATGAGAGGAAAGGCAATTAGAAAGCAACTGAAAGCAAGCAGAGACCCAAGATGCAGATTTCAGTGAAAAACATTTGGAGGTTCCCCAGCTACACATAAATCACTGGAAGCGCCCTGAATAAAGCAGGTAAGACACAGAGGCATCATTGTCCAAGCCTAATGCTAACTCTAACCCTAAGATACCTGTAGTGGTGTACCAGTGTGATAAAAAGTGAACTGTTTGTTCACATTTTGTTTCACTTACTACAGAAACCGCCATCCAGACTGCTGAACGGGGGTGGACCCATGCCAGCTGGGTAAAAGGACCCATCTCTGAGGAGCAGTGGGAGAGCTCTGGAGACCCGAATACCTGCGAAGAAAAAGAGAGACTAATAAATTGAACTGAGCAATTAATATATATCGGTAAGGTGGAGACGCTTCGCTTGTTAACCTTTTTTTTTGCAGAAGAACGACACTTGGAGACCTGGAAAATACATGGATACGTAAGGACTATACTGAAATCAGAACTGTAGTTGTAATTCTAATTTTCATTATATATGATCCTTTAAGGAAAGTGATGTGTCACATAGTTCATATTTGCCCTAGTCATCTTAACTGACCCAATTTGGCCTATTTAAGCGGGATCATGCTACTGACTGGTAAAAGCATTTTGCACCATGCATTGCAATAAACAGAGATTGGGTGATAAGAAAAGGAGGCGCCCCTGAAGACTACGACTGCTGCCGAGAAGATAATAAGCCTCGCTGCTCTAAGCAAAAGAGTAGGCGAAGGAGGCAGAGGCGTAACAGGGTGGGGATTAATATACAACCTCCTCTATCATGAGAGCGCGGACTCTTTTGACCCAACTCTGATATTCAGAGAGAGAAATCATTCGGTCACTCCCGCAGCAGAAATTTGGAATTAAAATTAAGGAGACAAAGATCATGGGGCCAGCACTTTCCTTCATTCTGAATTTGTTTTGGATAATAATGATCCTACCAGAAAAGGGAAGTGGAAACCCTCACCAACCTTTTAAATGGAGCTTAAGTAGATGGGAAGACCAACAGGTAATTCAGACCGTAATCACATCCGGAGCTCCTAACTTTAATGTAACGGTAGGAAGCTTAAGCCCATACTGGTGTAGTAAAAGGATAACAGATTACTATATGTGTCCTTCATCTAATCCAGGGAAAGGATATTGCAATAGTACCAATCAGTACTATTGCACATACTGGGGTTGTGAGACCATAACAGGGGGAAGTTGGAACCCACCTTTCCCCAATAAGAATCTGAAAGTAATCTGGGAACCATTAGGATGTAAAGCCCCGACAAGATATAATTACATAGGCATAGGATGTGGCAGAACCCCTGGTGGGGGAATTTGCCAATATATAAATATAGCAATACTAAATCCAGGAGACACCTCATGGTTAGCGGGAAAGACTTGGGGAATAAGACTATCTGTGGCCGGAAGAGATCCTGGGAGTCTAATTCTTATAAAAAAGGAAGTAATCCTGAATGATCCATTACCAATAGGTCCCAACCAGGTACTGACTGATAGTTGGGATGAGAAAATAGAGAACGATATAACCATGGTTCCTTTGATAAATAATACCCAAACCACCCAAACACCTGACAAAAATTTTGAGGATAATTCCCTTTGGAAACTGATGCAAGCCAGTTATCTGGTATTAAACCACACATACCCAAATATGACAAAACATTGCTGGTTGTGTTATGATATTAGACCTCCCTTCTATGAGGCAACAGGCATCCACTCAAAGGCGAAAAGGGTAAATGGTTCAAACCCAATACAATGTTTATGGGATTCTGAAGGTCGAAAACCAGGCCTGACGATGCAATATGTATCAGGACAAGGGAGGTGTATTGGGAATGTACCACCAGAGAAAAATAAATTATGCAAGATAAAAGCTTCCCTAAAAGGGAAGCCCCCTGCTGATTGGCTAATACCAGCCTGTAACACCAAATGGATCTGCTCCAAAACTGGAATCACTCCCTGTTTATCTCTTAAATTGTTCAACGAATACGAGGAATATTGCCTCCAAGTGATGATAATCCCCCGGATCATATACCACCCTGAGGAATTTGTGCATAATAACCAGAATACCCAGAGTCACCACTTACAAAAACGAGAACCATTCACCTTTACGGCTTTGACAGTAGCCACTTTGATAGCTGTAGAAGCAACAGGTGCAGGCACAGGAATAACATCATTGGTCCAACAAAATCAGAAATTTCAATCACTTAGAACAGCGGTAGATGAAGACTTGTTAAGAATTGAACAATCAATAACTGCCTTGGAAAAATCTGTTAGATCATTATCAGAGGTGGTGCTACAAAACCAAAGGGGGTTAGATTTAATGTTTTTACAACAAGGTGGGCTATGTGCTGCCTTGGGAGAACAATGTTGTGTATAAGCTGATCGCACAGGTATTGTAAAGGGTACTATGACAAAACTTCGGGAAGGCCTAGAAAGACGAAAACGAGAACAAGAAATGCAACAAAGCTGGTACGAGTCCTGGTTTAACCACTCTCCTTGGCTTACCACATTACTATCTACCGTTGCAGGACCCTTAATTACATTGATACTGGTATTAACTTTTGGACCCTGTATATTCAATAGAGTAGTTACAATTGTAAAAAACAGATTAGAAGCAGCTCATTTGATGTTTATAAGAGCCAAGTATAAACATTTGGGAGGAATACCGGAGGTGGAGGAGAGTTTCATTTTGAGCCAGCAGGCGCTTAAGCGATTTGATGAACAAAATGGTGAAAAGAAAAAGGCGGGATTGTGATAAACTGTGAACTGTTTGTTCATCAAACCTTGTCAGAACAATGGAAATTTACATAAAGTATGCAAGGTTGGCCACAGGCATCCCGCTATGTAAAAACGGCATGCAGGACTGCGAAAGGGAGGGGAGGGGCTCATGAAGACGAAGGGTGTAAAACCAGTAACTTTCTAACCATATAGTCTGAAGAAGCAATTAGTGGGAAGGGGAAGTCTGTTTTCATGAGTGAGAAACAGTCTCACATTATCTTGAGGGAGTGATTAAGAGGAGCAAGGATTCGAAAATAGGATGGCATCCATCACATAAATCTCCTTGCTCAAGGAAAACAGGTGGTTAACAAGGACATGAATCGGCCCAGACTGATAAGGACACTGCCAACTTGTAGGATCAGCACATTCCAGGCAAAGGTGAAAAGTACACCATGAAGAAGACCTACGGCCTTCTCCCAAAAGACCCCCGAAGACCCTCACCCACAATTCCTGGGAGAATTTGCGTAAGCGCGAAGGACTGATAAGCTCATTAACATACAAAGTGATAGTAGGCGGGTTTAGGTAATGAATATCTATAAGCGTCAACAAAATATTCATTGTTTTACTGTATAAGAATGGGACGGTTTGCTACCTCGGTGCGTGCCGTTGGCGGAGCAGGAGACTCCCTGGCCACCCAGTGCTGTTTTGCTTACTGGTCGTTTGCTTTAATAAACCAAATTTTTAATTGGCCAATCTCTGTCATTTAATTGGACAAAGAGGACAGATAAACTATAACACCAGTAAGTTTGGCTATGCATCATGACTTCAGAAAGCCTTTTGCTGTGCTCAAGGCATATCTTGAGAGCTGTCCCAAGCACACCAGAAACATATCATGGGCTTTCTGTGCTCCCCACTGCTCTCAGAGTGCTTCTGAGGTGAACCAGGACTTTTGAGTGACTTTTTGTGCACGCCAGACTGCCTGGCACCCACAGTTGTCTACGAATGCTGGCTGATGGCCCCACACCATTACCTTCCAGGAACCTTTTATTGTGTTCTAGGAGAAGCCAAGAGTCATTTGGAGTGCACTGGGGAGGGGTATCTGATTGCATTTATCTTCTCAGTGGTTTGAGAATGTGTTTTTGTGCACTTCTTGATATGCTGTGCAATTCTAGCACCTTCACTTGCCTTCTGGTCAGTACACAGGGCCTCCATGTGTCTTTCAGTGTGCCCAAGGCCCTCTGGAATGCCTTTGGTGTACCCCTAGGGTACCTCTGGCATGCCTATACATAAACATAATCTAATCCCAAACCTAAATCTACACCCACATCCAATGGTCTATGGGTGCCCATCTGGTGCCTTTTGGTGTGTTCGAGAGCCAGCTGAAGTTCACTGCGTCCTCTGATTATCTTTGTGTTCCCTCTGTTGCTGTGCATCAAACTACAGGGATTCTTAACAGCTGCTTTCAGCTTTTACCATTTATAACTTTCACTTTGCCTGAGAGCACTGTGATAAAGGCACTGCCCTTGAGCCCAGTCACGTATTTGGACCCTGCATCACTGCTGTCCCAGTCTGAGCAACAGAAATGTTGATTGTGTTATTAAAAGTTGTTCATAAATGTTTAATTAAAACCATTCTTTTTAGAGCAGAACAACCTTCTGATACTCAAACACTTTAGGTCTTAAACATCATCTACAAAACTAAGCAGTGTCTAAAACCAGGCAGAATTCTGACAGAAGCAAAAAGTTTCTATTGAGCACAAACTAAATTGCTCAGCATTTTCAAATGAAAGACACTTAAGAGCCCATTCAGTTCAGAAAAGCAGATTTTATTTTAAACACCACACAAATACATACATTTTCAAAATATAAATATTTGAAAACAAAAGACTGCACTTAATTAACCATCCTGCTGTGGTTTATCAGTTGTTACAATTCTATTTGCAACCACGTGGAGTTACTGCATCATAGCCTTACTACGAGTTGGATGCTCTTAGGTTTCACTGGTACAATTGTGTAATGTACTATAACTGCTAGTAGCTCATAAAAAAACCCACACAAGTTGTCAATTTACCGTTACTGTCACTTTGAGGCTTCAGCTACCTAAGTTATTTTAAATAGAGAAATGTTATTTAAAACAAGTGTGGCAGATTGTGAACTTCAGGGTAACACTTTATACACATAATATACAAATTTGCGTGGATGAATACATTTCTGTATGAAGTTTCCTGAACCAGCACTTATCCCAACAGAAGTAACACAGCATTTTGGTAAGGGAGGAAGCCAACTTTTCCTAAAAACTTTCCCTTTCATTGAGATGCAGAACAAAGATTAAAATAATCTAAATGTGTTTACATTTTCAGTATGTTTAAAAATACCATTGCATTACCATTTCTTTTCTTGTGTTTCACCACAGTTTAACAAGTGTCAGAATATGCTACATATAAATATCCTAACCCATCCACCATTTATTAATTCACTACAGAAATATTTTTGGCATAAATCTATCTTATTAAAATATAATTTAAATATAACTTTTCAATACAAAAAACCAGAACACATCATCAGAAGTTTCAGCTTGCAGGTAATTTTCAATGCACTAGAACTCTTAATGAAGCTGGTCAAATTATGGCAAATAACATTGTGGGGGGTGGGGAGAGAGGAGCGCTGGGGGGATGGTTTGAACAAAATGTGCAAACAGATTAAGAGTAGATGGTGATTACTTCACGTCCACTGCCTCGGACCAGGAGAACTCTATCCAGACCTTCTGTCAGAACTTCCAAAAACTCCATGTCTGAAGTATCATTAAGTCAAGGAATTTATTCAGAAACACAAAGCAGCCACTAATATCTCAAGAAGTCTGACATATAATACAAAAATAAAGTTAAACAATTTCATCAATGAGTTTTCCCGTGTTACCCTTTACTGTCCCATTATGTAATCCATCTGCTATCTGGGGAACTGCCCACTGGAGACTGGAGCAGCAGTTTTCCTGGGAGAACCACAACATTGCTCAAGTGGAAGTGAGACCTAATTTGGGGGAAGTTTCTATTTCTGCCTTATTCACTTACAGAAAGTTAAAATAGATATTTTTAAAATAAGTTCAAAGTTCAGGAATGCTTTACATCAATTCTTTTTTTTTTTAAAAAAAAGAAAAACAAAAACAAACAACCTTCTTTGTTTCACCACCACTATCAACATTTCTTAAAACTCTCTGGAATCAAAAGTTGCTTTCTTAAGGCAAACTTATGCTTACCATGGTTACTAATGGTTATCCCAACAAGCAGACAGTGGAACAATAACAACAACAACAAAAAAATAATCAAACACCCAACTTCAATAAATATGGAAGCAATGTAGTAGAGGATACAATTTTCATCTCCTTTTCTGTTTTTAGGGGGTCCAGGCATATTCAAGAGAACCAGCTGAGCATGCTGTGATTTATTAAGGACTACTCCATTGAGCTTCACAGCAGTGTGCATTCTTCTCACATTTGACTGATTCCTAGCATAAAAAAATATATATATTTAAGTATTGTCACAATACTTACTTATTTGAATTATATGTTAAGTATCTTAATTTATAAGTTTAATCTATATGCACATAGAATAAGCTATTCTAATAGACATCAGTATTGGTACACATTCAAAATAGATTTGAGAAAATGCAATACCTAGGTTTAAGAGGTTTTTTTATCTTTTGAAAAGAACATTTAACTCTGAAATTCAAGCAATTCTAAGCATATTGCCAAAATGCACAAGTCTTCTAATTATCAGTTATCTTTTACAAAGATGAAGCAAAAGCTTAACTTAAAATACAAATTAAATTTGGTTAAAAACACTGAGAATTCAGTTTATTGAATTATCTAAAAAAGTAACTGGATTTGTACAAGAAATTCCAAACAAGGAATTACAGGAATTCAATGGAAACATTACAGTATGTTGTACAGTACAAGATGTCCCTCATGCTCCTTTGGAAACATCACAGAATTACTATAAGCCTGGTGAAGAAGATTCAGAAACAGCATAGAATTTTTGAAGAAGTGACCAGCTTCTCATGTCATAAGAGTAAGGCAGTAAACAAGGAACTGAGATTGAGCCTCTCCCCTTACATTACCAATATTAAATAATGCTTTGCTTATTGCATCCACAAATGTAATTATTGTAAATTTGTGCGCACAAAGAAGAAACTGCCAGGACTTCAGAAATTTCCTTATTTTAGAATCTACCTTGGATGATTGATTTAAGAACAATAAGAACGGTTTCCTTATAGTTGCTGAGAAACTGCCATTTGTGTAAAGCTAGCCAAGACCAGAAATCAATTAAACACTACAGTGCAACAGAAATTCACTCTCTGCCCAAGCCCATTTATCCAAAAGATCCGTTGCCCAAAAGCAGATTCTTTACAAGTGAAGTGAGTCACTTCAAAGATAACCTCAGAAGCACATCTCAAGAACAGAGATACTAGTACACTTAGATCACACCATCCCGTGCAGTTTTCTTAGCACTGCAACCAGTGGTCTCACAGTAAAAGCACAACTGTACCCTACTCAGCTGGGCTCACACACTGCCCTACGGCAGAGAGGACTGGCAAGTTAGCAGCAGCAGCACATAAAACGTCCTCTGAAATGCCTCATCAAAACTGCTATCTTTTGAATTCCACTAACAGGAATCAAAGTTACAGCACTGTTTCAGCTCAAGTAAACAATATAAGTTAATGAGATCTCTCTTCCCAAAAGAAAAACACTTAGGAGGCCAAAATTTACAGAAGGAATTACAGCTTTATTCCACTACGAGTTCATTTCAGGGGACTACACCAACACTTAATCCTAGAATCTTCTAGCAACATTGGGTCACCCTCATGTTATATAAATAAGTATAGAGTAGAGAACAGCAGTCAGATATGGGTATAGTCAAACATAATGACGGGCCTACAACAATGAGGAGAGACTGTTCAGTAGGGCCTGTTGTGATAGGATGAGGGGTAATGGTTTCAAAATAGAGGGAAGTAGATTTAGACTGGATATTAGGAAAACATTTTTTACAGTGAGGGTGGTAGAACACTGGAGCAGGTTGCCCAGAGAGGTGGTGGATGCCCCATCCCTGGAAACATTCAAGGCCAGGCTGGATGAGGCTCTGAGCAACCTGATCTAGTGGAAGATGTCCCTGCTTCTTGCAGGGGGGTTGGACTAGATGACCTTTGAAGGTCCTTTCCAACCGTAACCATTCCATGATTCTATGATAAGGGACCAAGAAAGACTGAGAATGCTGGGAGCATACATACTTGTGTTCTACTAAGTTACATTTTTTTTTTTTACTGTGAAAAGAAAAGCCTATCAGAAGTACCATGTCTCATGTTGTACCTTCATCCTTGATTTTGCAGGGGTTATTTGGCGGGGTGGCAGGGGGAGGCATTTTATCTGAAGTTTAGGGGCCACTAGAGACCTTATTCTCTTCCCCTCCCCCCTGCATCCTCCCCCAAGATAATGACACTTCCAAAACTAAGTTCATTAGTCCCTCCTAGGGGATCTTCTATCACAGCAGCCACCTGTCTTAAGAATCAACCATAAAAAACATATACAGAATAAAAGAATTATTGAAGCTTGAATTTTCAAAAGCAGAACAGCAGCTAGAGAAGACCAAAGAACAACTTATGAGCAGTGTATAACTGAAGAAGGGTACAAATATTGAAGTAGAAACATTGTTAAAGTAAAGATAAAATACAGAGGAAATATAGACGGTGTAAATTTCATGAGTGGGCAGGAATTCAGCACTGAAATAAAGGCTCAAATTGACTAAAGGTACATTGTGTACAATGTGAACTGAAGCTAACTAACTTCATTTAGCCTTCAAGCACTGGTAGAACTGAAATCATACATGGTAAATAAAGTAAGGTTTCTAAGTTTTCTTAAGAAGCTCAATATGTTAAATAGACAAAATGAAGAAAACATTGGTCTCTAAAAAAAAAAAAAAAAAAAGCCGAGCAGTCACATGTCAGTTCCACTCAAGAACAGAGATGGAGTGTCTAATTTTTGTATGCTGCCATACTCAGTGAATATCTGAACTTATGTTATTTCTACACATGTATTGGTTGATAGAAGGGAGGAAAGAACTGGCATTTGATGAAGTGTAAGAGTTCCCTTTATGAACAAATTCATCCTTATTGTCCAAGTAGTTACATCACAATGGGGGCTATTTTTCCAGAACAAAGCTATATTCACTTTTTAATATAGCTGATGAGAAAACTAAATATTGCACTGCTGCAGAGGAGTACTGTCAAGTTTTACATTCTTACGGAAACTAATACATGTTCTGTGACTTACCTTGAATGGAAAGTTGCTAATATTTAGAAGAAAACATTAACGAGTCACAATGAAGAATATTTTTCAGTAATAAATGCTAAATCACAGTATATAAAACAAGGTACAAAAGAATACATACATTACAAATCATGATTTAGGAAACACACATAAAATGTACAAGACAACAAGAACCAGGGAATACAGCCTACACTGCTTAAATGAAATTAAATTTAGACTTACAGATTTCCCCATTCTCTACACGGAACGGAAGCAAATGCACAAAAAAAAAAAATTATGTCATCAGGTACATTTTTAATTCAATGATATTAATGTGTCAGAGAGGCACATCAAGTTTGAACTGTAATTTCCACTCCAGCCACATATAGTATTTTTAAAATAATAATATCTTAAGTCTGTGTCTTATACAATTCAAAAGTAGTAATAGGAAATATTTCCAGTATATTAACAACCCCCCCGCCCCTAAGAATGAGAGTATAATGCAGCCCAGAACAAAAATAGTGCACAAGCAAGATAACATTTGGAGTTTGCAGAAGGGAAACTGTTTCTAAAGAAAGCAGAGCAAATCCACAAAACAACTTAGGATTTTAAGATGCTGATTCTAAGTGTATCTTCTACCTCCACGGTCTACAGTTCCTAGATTTAAGATATGTTTCCTTTAGATATTAAAATTTCCCTAGACATTCACAGTTTTGCTTTGAGCATGTGCAGAAAATAGTCTAGGCCGTGCTTATAACTGTATTTTTCCAGAACTCAGAAAAGATGCGTGTGTGCTTGAATCACAACATTAGGAAGCAAACAAGCTGATGTTTTCCTGTCATCGGTTTTGTGTCTGCTACCTCAGGCTTGACATAGGAAGTAGCTCCTATCTATGAAGTGAATTCTATTTCATAAAACGTCATTAAGGAACATTTTAACAGGAAATAATCTAACAAGGTATATATAAAAGCACAAATTTTATATGGCTTTAATTTAAAAAATAAAGGTTCAATTTTCGTTTCAAAACAAAAACAAAAAAAAAAATGCCCACAACCCAACAACCATCCACCCATCCAAAAAAAACAAAACAAAACTCCACCCAAAAACCAAAACAGATTCTTTCAAGACATTTAGCTTATCTGCTTCTTTGATACTCTCTCTACCCCAAAACACAATAAATGAGATGAGGAAATGACAGACAGTAATTTGTTACCCTCAGGAAGACAGAAAAACAGGAGTATTTTAACACATATGCTTTCTGATACAATCCAGAAGTTGAGTTTACAGCTTGAAGTCTGTCATATTTTAGTTTCATTCAGAACATTTTTGTGAATGACTTCACAGTCATTGTTGTTCCACCCAAGTCCAGGGATATCAGAAGGATGGCATTTCAGTGAAGTGCACGGAAAGGTCGCATTTGTACTCAATCTTTAAATAAACCAGAATCTCTTAAAACACAAACTCCAGAACTAAAAACCACACACTAAAATGCACACAATCAAATACAAAACCCCAAACACCACATGTATACTTACGGCTTCATGTTGAAAATATCTTTAAATCCAGAGACATTTGAATCTTTGTTTTTATGCTTTTCAGCTACAAACTTTTCTTTAGTCCAGGTCATTTGCACTTTTTCTGGCACAGCAGTTGCCACACTTGATTTGACCACTAGAGTAGAGTGTGAGGCAGTGTTTCTGTCATGGATCAGCTGAGCCTGGAAACAAAACAGTCACCCCAAGATTCGGCCAAAAAGAACATTTGTAGATTACACATTATTAAAATTTTGAAAAGGAATTTCACACTAGTGGAACAAAAGAAGGTACAGAAAACCACACCTTACTTTGTGAACAAATACCAGACTGTTTTGACTTCAGCATGAAATTAAACTGCTTGTAAAAATTTAGTAATGTGTTAATATTTGCAAGGTTACATTTGGGTCAGGATGTTATTTTTGTAATGAACTCAAGTGAGGTTGAATCCAGCCTGAGGGTACTTTATTAAACACCAGAGGTTTTTGCCAGTGAAAAACTTAAAAGCCAGTGCTCTCATTCTTCATCAGTTATAATTTTCTCTGATACTGTCATAAACACCGTCCATTTCCCATGCTTTTAGCTGAACTACCAGCATGGCTCTTATGATCCCAGTAACACAACATTGGCCTGGCTGAATTGAAAGCTAGCGATGTTCCATTAGATTATATGCAAGTGCATATTACATAACAAAAGGCAACCAATCTAACAATGAAGGGACCCTCTCTTCCCTTATAATAGCAGAAACTCAAATCAATCTCAAAAACACAATGTTGTGGTTCCCACATGCACTTCTACGTTCTCCATTTCCAATTCTCCTTGCTCCTCTTGAGGAAAGAAATATTTAAAATTTTATTTACTTACTTTCCCTCATAATACTTTGTCCATAGTTGATTGGTATGGGGGAGGATTTTTTTTTTGTGTGTGTTCTGGGGTGTTCTATTCTAGGAGGGTTGGAGTTTTTTTGTTTCTTAAAGATCTTTAGCAGATATGAAGTCTCTTCTTGTTGACTTGTTAAATCATAGTTGAAGCTCCTGTTCCATTTGGGAACCTCAATTATTCACATGTTAATGAGGGTCATGTCCCTCCATATAAGTGACAATTTCAGAAGAATCCATTTCATTCAGGTCACAATCAAAACCATGAATAAAATCAAAGCAGATGAGAAAACAACTTTATATCTCTGAACAGCAATTCCCCTAGTGATTCACAAACTGCAATTGCAGCTGTTTTTAAAAGCCTAAGAATTGTTGTATTTTTCCTATGTTATTTCCCTAGTCCCTATCCTTGAGGATTCCCAAATCCTAGAGCTCAATTCTGACATTCACGTAAGCATCTATTTGTTTGATAGTCTTTATATCTCCCCAGAAGATTAAATCACAAGTCAAGCACATGAATCAGAAGCTGCTATAAATACAGTTCTATCACGAGGCTGGAAAAATGCACATAGATACTATATGTGCCATATAGCAGTATGCAAGGAATTAGAATTTCAAACTAACAACTCTAAGATGTGTTCAGTACAACCATGCTTCAATGGAAGAAATTTTGCTATTTTTAGAAAGACAGTGAGGCCAAGAGAAACTCTAGACCTATAGCACATTTATAAAAATGCAAAGATAAGAAGAGTACATTTTTGCTACTGCTACTTTGATACCAAATTAATTGCATGGAATACCACACATTCTTCTCATACTTCACAAAGAAAGGGAAATACAAAGGTATATAGCACTTCTACAAACTAGGCCACACATCTTTAGACATGAGCAACACTTCAAGTGCACAACGAAACCATTGATTACATCAGTCCATTTCCTTTCAAACTCATCATGCAGAAAATTGTAGTGACACTTATGGGCTAATCACTTGTCAATAAGCATAGAAATCTCCTTAGAAAGCCCTAGTATATACAGTCTCTGAGAAGCTTTCGTAGTTCAATATAGAAACTATAAAAGTAGGTAATGCTTCGTGAAAGCATGAAATATGGCTATTAATGAAATACCCACTATTAATACTTCTTAAAAGACAGAAGGTAGAGAAGTATCTTTGCTTCTGGCTTAAAAAAAAAAGGCACTCTCAGAAACATCTGTTTCTTTTACAGAAAATAAATGTGAGAAAAATAGGATGTATCTCATGTCACAGAAGCATCATCTAGGGAAAAAATACAGATTAAGACAATGAATTTAGAAAAATAGTAAAATTAAAATTTCTGAAGAAATGTTCCATAACAATGAATGATCAAATTGTTTATTTGTAGTTCAGTTTGCAATAGTGACACTTCAAGTGTTGCACTAGGAAAATGTATCTAGCCAGTACTATCTCCAACTACCTCCTCCTCTCGATAATCATTAGTCAGCAGTGCCTGCACATCTTGGCCAATGGACTGTGGACTGGAATAGCTTTTTCTTCTGATTGAGCCTCGAGACTCATCAGTGATGCTCTGAATCTGGGACAAAAAGGTTACCAATGACAAAGTCTACAGAAAAGTATATGATCATATTATACAAACTAAAAATTGTCTTCATTTAACTGGATGAGATTTGGTACTGCAGCTTGTCATAAACTTGCTTTGTCTTCACAAACATGTCATTTGTTTATATATACTATGGGGCTCTTTTTGAAGTGTTTAGCAGTTAGTTATGAAGTCTCTTTACAGAGATGTGTGAAAACATGAAGTGAATCGAATCCTTTAGTCTATAAGGGAACCTCAAATACTTACTTGTTTGTGAGGGTCACATCCCTTAACGTATGTGATGTTTCAGATGAATTTATTTTATTCAATTACTATCAAAAGCATAAAAAAAAGCAGATGAGAAAGCTGCTTTCAAACTCTGATCATTAATTTATTTCTCAGTGATTCACAAATTATAATTGTGATCCTCACCTTAATGGCATTCACATTGCTGCCAATCTTACATAGCAGCAGCAGTCTGCACAACAGCACTTGCACTGCACAACCCAAAGTAGTGGTGGGATGAATGACTGCCTTCTTACAGCTCCAACAATATCACTGCCTGGCCCAAGAGTCATTAATCAGAACTAGACGGAGAAGGAAGCCAGCCAGGAAGAGCAGCAAGGAAGTGACCAAGGCTCTACATTTTCTTTCACCTTTGTAGCACTCTTGTCAAAGTCAAATAAATAAATGTCTGGCAGTTGCACCTAAGTCTGTAGATCTTAAGCTTTGCAGGCATGTGTTATATTTACACTTGAACAGAAGCAAGTCAACCAAGTTTCTCAAAAAAGGAAACAAAAATCCAGTGAGTTTCCATGTCCCGGTTCCATAAGAAAACCCAAGGGCAGGATCAAATAAAGTTCCATTTAAAAAGAAAAAGTGACACGAGGGGATGGTGAGGGTAATTCCTCAGGGATAACAGCATGCTTATGAGAGAAATAGCAAGAGAACATTGTACAAAATCAGATTCTCCTCTTTGCGAAAGTTTGAGCCTCGTTTGAAGAGGTACAAGCACATAAGTGAGGTTAAAATACTAATCTTGGTGGTGACAGGAAACAGAACTACAAGCACCATTCAAAGCTGGAATATCAGGGTTATGTTTGAATGTCTGGAGACAGATGATGAAAACAAAAGCAATTCTAATTTGAACTAGTGATAAAAATGAGAAATGTTTTGGAGGTCATCATAAAACTGGAAGGGATGGCTCAGCTCATTTAAGAGAAGATTATCAGATTAATAAAGGAGTCTGCCACACTGAATGCATATACTCAACTTGTCACTCCATAGGAAGTAAAGGCATAACTAAACTAAATTTTCTGATGAAAATACAAAAGAACAAGGTAGATTAAAATATGCTAATCAGAAACAACAGATGGATATGACTTTTATCCTTGGACAAGGCAAGAAGTACTAGATGTTCTTGGAATTATCAAGGATTTTACTTCAGATCACGAAATAAATAAATTCAATGGTATTTTGAACATCTCAAATTTTACCTTGCCTGAGGTAAAGGAACTAACTAGAACTATAACAGTGATGGCTACATTCACACAAAAGTAAGTAATAAAAAAAAATTACATGGAGGGGATTAAAAACAGAAAAAACTTCCAAGCAAATGATACTCTGAAGTAGTGCTGATTCCAATCAACTCACAGAGCTGAAAAGAAATTACTTTGTCTCCACTACAATTTATATGCTACAGACTACATCCCTGGGCTACTTGTGAAGCATTCATGGGAAAGTTAAAGCCTTAAAAGCCTACTGTAGATGATTAATCACACAAACTCCATTGGAAAAAATGCTAGTGTTCAACAAAGAAATGAGAAAAAAAATTAATAACATTGAGTAAAGGAGTACAGGAGAGTTTGTTTTTTACTGAAGAGATGTTAGGCAGACTCAGATCAAAAGACAACTATGGTGACATGGATGAGAAGAAAAAGGATTTATAGCAGCATATTGTTGTAGCAATACAAGGTATCTTTAGGAACCTTAAAAAAATGCTGCGAAATAGAAAAAGGAATAAATAAGGAGAGATTAAAAAAAAAAAAAGGAACTGAATGGACTTGTAGGATTAACACCAAAAAGCCTTAGGCATCAAATGAGTTACAGTTAGCAATAGCCACAAGAAAAAAATCCAGTTAAAAATAACAAATGAGCACTTGAACACAGTAGAGATCTCTTATTTGTCATGGAAGAGAAATCACTAAGTGATATAAAACCCAAAGCATTAAATACCTTTTACATCACTAAAAGATGTTCACAATAACAGGATAGTTAACAAAATAAATGAGGAGGTAGAAACAAAAGCCAAAAGAAAAATATTTAAAAGTTACAAAAATTCATGAAAAATACAGCTGCATGAAGCTTGTCACTACAACGTGCAAAACACAACCAGGGACCAGTAAGAGTAGGGGAGCAGCAAATGTAACATTCCTGTGTGGATATCACAGGATTATAGGCTAGCCTAATTTTGTCTCCAGAAACAAGTTAGTTGATACATAAAACAATCAAAAATAATGCTGAAACTAAAAAACAGTGGGTAGGAATTGAACAAGAAAAGTCACAAACAAAGCTAATCAGCCCAGCTGAATAATCACGAACCTTAGCTACTGACATATGTCGAGTTTTAAAACGCTCTGAATATATTCCATGCTGATGCTCAAATGCTTTGCTAGTAAATACTTGCACTAATCTTAACAAGAACAGGAAAGCTCTAAACATCTGTTCAAGTAAAAAAAGGAATTCCTTCCCCTTCACCCACTATTTTAACTTTGCATGTGAAACTTGCTGTAGAAAAACTAATATAAAAAGCAGTTATAAAAGCTTTTGAATGGTTAGAAATTGATTAGAAGGTACAACCAAGAAATACTACTTCCAGATTTTTCACAGAACATCTTGCCAAACTGAAGTCTCTACCTCTCTTTCCCTTTCATTCTTTGATAGCTGCATCTGTTTTAGCATCTGAGATCGCTGTTCCATCATAAGTGTCTTCTCATATGTGAATGCAGAAATATCGTTTTCAAACTGCAAAAGAGATTAGCAGTAAAAACATCAGAGAAGTACTACTCAGAAGAACAATGTTTAGGCCATGTTCACTCTTGCATTTATTTAGTCCTGGATTTATGGTATTAGAGTAGAGTAATCCCCAAGCATATAATTACCAATCATTTCTGTCCTCATTCTTAAAACTTCACCTTCAAACAGCAATCTTATACAATGAACTATCCTATTAGACCAAAATGAACGTGATTATTATCTAAATTTGAGGTACTTGGAACAGACTTTCCATTGTTCTGTTCCAACCAGGCTGCAGAATTGAGAAAGGGCTGAAAGCACTTATTTAAACTGCGTCTGCATTGCTGCCACTGGAGCATGTGTGCACACTTGTTTTCTTAAAAACGACCTAGAGCGACAAAATAATGTTGTCCTTTCACCAGTAAGAAAGGTTCACAAATAGAAGCATTTATGAATAAACTCCAGCATGTATTCTCACATCAGCTCAAAGCTAAAATACAATGTAAAAATCTATAGCGGTCATCTGTGTTGTCACTGACTCATAACGTGTCAGAACTATCTCTAGGGAGATAAATAAAGTAGGCATTATTACACATCAAAATGGCTCAACTGCTTGGCAAAACCATTAAGCTCACTACCACATACACTAGCATATTAACATGGTAAAATAAATGTTGCTTTAAAAAAATCTTCTTGCTCTTGGTGGGACTGCAGTCTTTCCCTTTTTATATCTGGGCTAACATCTCTTAGTTTCAAAAATATTAAGTTATTTTTCCCAAGTTTAGTCTCAATTGCACAAAAAAAACCCAAAAAAACAACAACAACAAAAAATCACCCACCAAGAAAATCAGTAACATACCATTTCAACAACTTCCACTTCAGCATTCAGTCTAAGATGATATAAGAATGTCTGAAGATCCTTCTTCATTTGAATGCTGTTATCATCCATTTGAGCGACAGTGAAGATACGCATTTTACATTTTCTCCAAACCTATCGAAAAGATACATTATAACAATTCTTGACAGTGATTGCTATCGCCATGCATAATTATCAAGGTGAAAGTATTTCATTAAAAAAAAAAATCTTAGAACTATTCATTGCTAGAAAATGAAATCTCAGCCATTTTCTGTTGTCCTTACCTTGTGCTGTCGAAGGAGAAAAGGCAGTAACATCAGCATACCACCATCATGAACAATCCACCACACATCTATATTTCCTTCAGTAAAACGTTCTTGATTTGTTGGAAACAAGTCAATGTTTTTAGCCACCAACAGTGCTTGCTGAGCTGCTGTTGTTTCTCTAACAGTGTCTGCAAGGGAAAAACAACACATTTCATCAAGAACTGAGTTTTCATTCATAGCTTTTGTTTTTGGTTTAAATTCAAAAGCTCCCAGATTCTGCTGAGGCAAGAGTGAAACATCCTGGGCTTAGTGACTAACCTGCTTAGGAGAAGAACAAGAGAAGCCATGGTTGAAGACACTGAGGGCTGAGAAAATCCACTCCACTTGAAATCAGATGTGGGGAAATATTCAATTGTCCACTGGACGTTCAGCATCATATTTCCTCCACACAGCAAATACATTAGTTATAGTTGTATTACAAATGCATAGGAGAAAGTCAGTAAACACATACCAACAAAATTTTTCCATGAAAAACGATTTTCTGTCTGCTTCCACGACTGTGGCCATGCCATCAGGACCGTGTTGTGCTTCATCCCTCCTAGACCAGCTGACTGAATCAAATAAGATATTCCATCTCTGAAGTTAGGAGACACCACAATCTGGCAAAATCCTTTAGTCTTTTCTACTCCCATTAAGGCCTTAACATTCTACAAAGGAAGATTACACATGGGGAAATACAGTCATCAATCCTGGTAATAAACACCATAAGGAGTAACAGCACTAAGTAAGAGCAAAACATTACCTACGATGTACAACCAACATCAAGAAACCTCTAATTCCAAAAGAGTGAACATGATCCTATGACAACTGAAACCCAAACCAATCACCCCTCCCAAAAGACACCACACAGTTTTTTCATTACTTTAACTATTCAGCCTTTTATTTCCAAAGAAGAACGAGCAAGATATAAGTAAATCCACACTAACAAAGATAAACAAAGTAACACTGCTTCAGGTAAAGTTAAAACTGCTGACTGACAAAGCACTGTATGTTTGGAATGACAAGTCCTTCCTTTTGGAATTGGAAGGGTTTGGAAAAACGCAATGCCAAGGACTTTAGAAGAAGAGGTCGCCAAAGCTCTTTCAACAACTTTGACATTACGAAGCTAGTTCTTTACTTATAGTCTCCCAACATGGGAAAATAGATGTGCAATAGACAATTGAAATGAATCACTGAATAATGACAAGATAAACTGACTAAATCAAATCTCCCACACTCCTTCATTTAAACACCAACAGACACACAGATACATAACCAAGTAATTGAAAAGCAGCATTTAAAATTGAATCAATGTTAACTAGGGAACATCAGCTTTGGGATCTACCATGTTTTGATGGCACAACTGTAAAAATCCCATCATCACGAATGAGTTGTGTGGGAGATCAGCACAGTTTCAGAAGGAAGAACCAGCATGTCAAAAATTGGAATTTTGGAAGCATCAAAATTCCTATCAAAAACCATCAGGAACAGATTTGAACCCAGAATGCCTGGCACCTCTCAATGTGGCTTCACATCAGAAATTCTGTTCAGTAGAGGAAAAAGGTCTTTGAATAATTTGATAACAAAGCTAACAAGTCTGTCTGTGCAACTGGTATCTGTGAGGGCATATCAGTTGAAATAATTTTCTTTTAAAAAAGACAGACAGAAGAAATCTTAATTTCCTATAAATCTTCCAGAAATATTTTGTAGTTGAAATTTTCCAAAATTTGAGGCTTCTAGTCCTTCAAGCAATAGTTTCCTTGATATTAATACCAGGTCTAACTTTCTAGAGAACCTCAGGATTAAATCTCCCTTAAATTCATTCCTGTTCCATCTCTCAAAAATGTAGCTGACTTCAAGTTAAGCCAACTATAGATAACATTCCAAATCCTCATGGGTAAATAGTTTCTGTTTGAAGGTTTTCTTGGTTTTATGTCAGAGGCCTGATTGTGTTCTTGCTGATAATAGCAATTTAATAACAATTACTTTCACAATATATAATTGCTAGACTTTTCACACCACATTTTCAAGCTAATTGCTCTCTTGGACCCTTCTCATGTGATATGAGCTAGGCCATCTGGCTCCATACTTTGTTATTTTGAAAATCAGTAGGGTCAAGTCTGAATATCAAGAGGGAGAAAAATAGTTAGCTAGCTTTGTTCAGTCCACTTCATCACAAATGCTCATTTATTTTAGAGATATCAGGTCTGAAAAAATCAGACATTTTTACACAGCTTTGAGGATACTTTGGATCAAAATAGTACACATTTCACCCGATACTCTTTAACAATACTGAAGATATTAACCATTTTTGGAAAATAAAATGGCAAAGCCTACTTTTGGAGTAGGCTTTATAGTAGTTTTCTAAGGGCAATAGATTTTTCAATAGTATTCAATAAAATACACAAAATATGGTATTTTCTGAAAATGTTTCCTCACTCTATAAAGTTAGGAGCGGGAGAGTTTGTGTAGGTAAGCAAATATAGTTACCTATCCTGAATCACCCCAATATTGGATTAAACCAAAGTACACAAATTGTTCAAGATAGAACAAAAAGGGAACCTTGCTTTGCATTGAAAGTCCAAGTTGTATGAACAATGGATCTTCAGAAGCTCCGTTTATTAACTTCCCATTTTCCTTCAGGGAACAATTTAAAGATAAGTTCAGGTATTTTCAAAGGCTTCCAACAAAAATGTCTATATATTTCCAATCAGGTAGCACAGTCAAATACTTGACAAGTTGTCAGAAAAAAGAAACATTCAAATTCAACTCACTTATGTCAGTGAATTTAATCACAGTTAGAGTTCATCTTAAATTATATGGCAACTTATTATTTTTTCCTACTTCATCCTAACTTCTTTGGAGATACGGGATAAATAGGAAAGAAAAAAAAAGAGAGAAAGGAAGTAAAAGGATCTCAAGAAGGACACTGTTTACAGTTAAGTAACAGATTAGGATTCTGGCAAAGACTGCTCCTAACCGTAGCTCTGCTATGTATTTCTAGGACAATGTAAAAAATATGTATACATCCAGAGGATGGAAATATGCTAAACACATCTGCACTCATTAGCTAAATTTTATTTTTTTTGTTAAATAAGTCTGTTTTATTTATAAGGTAATTTGTTAAAAAACTATCACTTGAAAAAGCCATGAATGTAATTAGATTGTAAGCCCAGGGCTGTCAGTATTAAAGCATATTAAAATCTAAGTACCACCAGCATTGTCTCATCGTACCGGGAATTTTTATAAAATATTTTGCTATACACATCGACCTGTTCTTTATATATAATCATTGATTGTGCTGACAGTAAAAATTGATGTTTTATTCAATACTTTACAAGTCTGTTCTAATTCAAGATATGAGTTATCCAGATTCAATACTTAAGTTATGTAGATTCAGTATTTAAATACTAATGAAAGTTAAAAGTGTTTGTAAGCTGTCTTTACTTACCTCTTCAGCTTTCTGAGTTTCTATACATTTATCCAAATAGATTCCCCGAAGCACAGAGCCCACAATAGTTAGTCCTTTACCAGCCTTCAACTGAGAGGTGAAAGAAAGCAATCTAGGATGTTTCACCAACTGCTCACTATCCAAGTTTAACAATACCAAAAGCTGTGGTCTTCCAAAGATAAAAAAAAAAAGAAAAAAAAAAAAGGACAATCACACACATATACACATGTGGAAAAGCAAAGAAATAGAAAATTAAAATTAACAATTAATAAAATGCAGATTAAATGCTTCATTCAATGGAAAACATTTAACTATCAAGCAAGGAAGTAATAATTTGCAATAGCAACAACACTTCAGGTACAGGATACCTACATGAGCCACCATACCATCATTCTGAAAAGCTACCTTAAAGAATAGTTTTACCAAGAAAATTATAGAATCAAAATTATCACCCTTCCAAGGTTATCTAGTGGAACCTGCTGCTTGATGCAGTTCAACATTGAAGGCACACCAGATCGCTTACAGCTTGATCCAACTGGATTTTGAAAATCTCCAGAGACAGAGATATTACCCACTCTGGGTGAAGTCTTCAATGCTTAATTACCAGCTTCTCAAGTTGTTTTTTTTTTTTTTTTTTTTTTAATTTCTTTCTCCATTTTGTCATGTTCTCTCATTGTCCTACCATACAGAGATGGAGCCCGACTCCATCTTCTCAGTAACCTCCCTTTAGGTACTGCATGCTTACTAGTTAGTTATACCAGCTTTTAGGCTCCCCTTAAGCCTCCTCCAAGCTGAAAAAGCACAGCTCCATCAGCGTCTCCCCACAGGAGATACACTCCTGTGCCCCAGCCATCATCTCCCTGGTCCTCTGCTGAATTCACTCCAGCTTATTGATGTCTGTCTTATGTTAGAGTGCTTAAAACTGGATGAAATATTCTAGACATATTCTAATGAACGCTGAGCAAAGAGGAATATTATATCCCAGTATGTTTACTTCTCAATATACTACCTACACTCCTGTTGATGCAGTCCAGCACATTACTGCCAAGGTACACTGCTGGTTTACTATCTACTGGGAACCAGAGGTACTTTTCACCAGAGCAAGTGCCCAGCCTTGCACCATTGCACTGGACAAGCCTGTCCCAAGTACTGAACTTTACACTTGTCCTTCTGGATTTCCATTATGTTCTTGTTTACCCATTCCTCTACCGGCATAGGTTCTTTCAAAAGGACAGTCATACCCTTCATCATACTGACAGCACCCCAAGTTCAGTTTCAACTGCATAGCTGGTGAGAATGCATTCTCTTTCCTTTAATCAATACCCAATCTGCTTACTTTTCCCAAACCAACATTTTATAATTTTCCTGTCATTACTACAAACTCAGAAGAACAATGAAAGCATGTAGTGATATAACATGGGGTAATGGCTTTAAACTGGAAGAGGGTAGATTTAGATTAGACACAAGGAAGAAATTCTTCACTGTGAGGGTGGTGAGTCACTGGAACAGGTTGCCCAGAAAAGTTGTGGATGCCCCATCCCTGGAGGTGTTCAAGGCCAGGCTGGATGGGGCTTTAAGTGACATGGTCTAGTGGAAGGGAAGATTAACTGAAGATTAACAAAACATTGCATACACATGCACCCAGGGATACTATCACAGTGCAGAGACTATAATTAAAGTATCACATTTAGTGACAATTTCTTTTTTGTGGGTTCCACTGATCAGAGTTCTTCTGATTTGCATTACATTCATCAGAAGTGACAATGTACAAATGTCCTTTTGTTTTTATATGCTAAGTAATTGTGTGTTGTCTGAGAAAACTGATAGTTTAACCAGTAAAAATAATATATTGCAAAAATAGTAGTGGACATCTAATCCCATTACATACAAGTGGACAGCAAACATGAAATTTCATTTTAATGATATCTAAGCAATTTAGAAAGTGTTACTATTAGATGAAGCTATATAAAAAGATTGCCACAAAAAATTAATTTAACAAGTAATGGATCCTCTGTATGTTTATGCAAAGTATTTCAGAGGGAACATACACAGAGGCAAAAAAAACCCTCGTTTACGGAATTGCAACACTTCTTCTACAGAGACAGTGAGACCCAATGATAACCATTCCTTTGAATCTGAAAGTCTTTAAATAAACAAACATTAAAATTCTTCTGCACTTTGGAAAACGATGTCAATACCGCATGGATTTCGGCTTGAGTTAGTTGCCCATATTCCCAGCAGAGCTGATTATGTGCTAACCATAAGTTGCATTCTATTGCAGTAAAAGAATACTACCGAAACTACATCATTGCCATGCTCAAGTTAGAAACATTATTTTAATGGTGAATTTAACTTTGGCCACTAGCTTTACTAGTAGTATTCCTAGCAGATTTACATATTTAAAGAATTATGTGACCTTGGAAGGCCGATGACTTACCTCCAGTTCTTGGTGTGAGGAGGACCGTCTTCAACACGAAGCAAAGCATAGCGAGCTGCATTCAGAGACAATCCTCGGATTCCATCACCCCATTCTTTTTCCGCTCTTCAGGGTGCAGAAGAGATTCAATGAACAGAGTCCCATTTAATTGCACAAATTAAGCACATTTTCTCACACAAGGGATAACGCACATAAAGTAAACACTCTTTTTTGCATGAATGCATGAAAAAACTCATCTTGCAGATTTAAATCAAGAATGAAGACTAACCAAGATGAAGCAGTCTCAGGTCCCTTCAAGAGAACTACTTATTAAGTAGCTATTAATATTTATTATGGTATGTTTTATTCATAGTTCAAAAGCTTTTTTGTACTCATGAGAGCGACTTAAGTTGCTTTTAAGCACTAGAATGAATAAGTAAGGGCTACTCAAAAAGAATCATTTTAAAGCAGCAGAATGAATAAGTGAAACTTGACTTTGTATGGATTAGTGTTATTATATCTTTCCCCTAACAGCACCACCATAGCTTTCTCCAGTTCCTTTCCTTCCTAGCTTCTTTCCCAGATGAGCCTAAAGCTTTATCCACCTTCCTAACTGCTTTTAATTCCCCTGCATTTTCCACTCTCTCTCAATACAAAGCTATGCTACGTGCCAAGCAGCCAACCAAATAAGAACTGTTAGGCTAACGCATTATTTTCCTTTGTAGCGATCCTACTACAAAGGGTCCCTCTCCCTTGCTCTCTCTCCCTCTTATTTCCATTCATGAATTCTCACTGAACTTTGTTACGTCTAGTCTTCTTTCGAAGTTTAGATGAAATAAGCCAAACCAAATTCAAAAGCTATTAGAGAACGATGTGGCAATTAAAATGTACCCTGATAGACAGCACAGTCATGTAAATTTCTTAGTTACCCAAAAACTAAAATAAAAACTGAGGGCTTCTCCAGACAGCAGTTTTTGCAACATTTCAGGGTGAGTTTCTTCCCACCATCAAATCAGCCCCTGCATTTGTAAACGCAGGGAGAAAAAAAAAGTTAAGTTTCTGCAAAAAGGAATCTCTTTCTACAGGGTAGGTGTAGGCACATTGCTGACTATGTGCAAACATTTGTAGAGTTTGTATATGATTTGGATTTACATAAAATTTTATGTGCATACCTACATATACGCACAAACAGAACTTATAATCCGATCCAACTTCCTGGCTAAAATAGTCAGATTAATTTCCTTATAATTAACCCATTAAATGGACCTGTTACAATCCAGGAAGCCATCTAATCTGAAAATAGAAATACTGAAAGATGGAAGACGCACAAGGTGGAGCAGCTTATACCAGGTGATCAACTGATTATCTCAGCCATCAGAAAACAGATATTTTTCAGTGCTCTGGATTGTTCAGTATGACTCATTCTAAAAAGTGCTAACGTCCACACAAAAGTAGAGCTTTTGGGCTTCAGCACAAGTTAATAATAACGTAACAGTTCTGTAATAGTTGCTGCTTGATATTAAAAGGTGATGTTCCCAAAGTACTAAAGACTTACACCATAATATCTGCTAGAATGAAAATTTCCCCGTCTTATTGGTTCTTATTTGGATTAGTTTTGGCTGTTGAGATGCTTGGAAATGCACTTTCAGAGAAATTAGAACCTAAAAACTTACAACCCTTAAGAGATGACTTCTTACCTTGCATCAAGGAATACTCTTAATTCTATTGTGTAAAATAGATACAACTGAAGTAAGAGTGCTTTTTTCTGATTGTTAAACATATTAAATATAGAATAAATAAGATATATGGTCTTACCCTCTATATTCTATGTATTTGTATATACATCCTGCGATTAGCATGGCAATCAAAGCATAGTACCAAGAGCAAATGAACATCAAGGCAAGACATAAACTCATCCCCAGGAATGAGAGAGTCCTAAAAGAAACCATTTTTTTTCCATTTTTTTAAATAGGCATGCAAATGTTCTACAAAGTCAATTTCTTATTTAAGTTAACTTCCAGAAAGGCCTTTCTTATTCAAAAGCAATTTCTTAGTTACTATACAGATAAAAACACATTGCCCCTATTTTCATTTATAAACAAAATTACATTCTGAAACTTTGTGTCACATAAACTAGAACTAGATATAAACAGATTTACTACATTTGTCAGTTCTGAAACTCTATCAGTACCTACAAGTAAGGTAAATTTCAAAACACATTGCTATCACACTGTTGATTTGAAATTAAGTTAAAAAATTCTGAAACAACATTAAACAATGATATGTTACTTCCAGCAAAAACAGTTAATTAGTTTGAATTAAATTTGACTCAATTATATCCTCTACTTCCATTGTGGCCTGTCTCCTAGGCAAGGACATAGAACAGTAGAAGAGAATACAGAAAACAATCTTTCAAAGGCTATACTGTGACACTAAAAAGTTACAGAAACATTTCCAGATTAAAGTTTATATGCCTGGTTTGCCCACACTATTAAAGATAGATGTAAATTAGCTCAGAACTGGACAGTTTTGTGCATGATTTTTGTCACATACAACACCCCAGATTTCTTTTAATCTAATTTCCAAATTACAGCTAGCTTTCACTGTATTGACAGAGGATCTAGCTTTTGTTTGATACCTCTAGCTTGCTTCTGTAGTACCATAAAAGTATTGACTCCAAATGCATCCAGTTCTACACCAAATAAATGCGTTCTACCTGTTCTGAGGACATCAGTCTATGTAGTTTGTCTAAAAGAACAACAGCTGCTCTTTCATGCTTGACTTAGCCAACCTAAGACTCTACTTTCACACAAAAAAATAAAGTCCCACCTCAATTCAGGCCAAGCATTCTGACACCTGTTTTGGTTAGAAGTGATTACATAGTCACAGAGTGAGTCACTTAGCTCACTGATCTCTCTGGGAAAAACATAAAGAAAGAATTGTTGCCAAACAATTACAAAATCTGTTTCTGCCATGTCACAACCCTTTACTTTTTCTTCCTCACTATGGTCCATCCTGTACCTCTTGCTACCCTCCATCCATCTGCCTTAGCTTTTAAGCTACTTTGTACCTCCTACTATATTTCTTCCACAATATGCAAGGGAGGTGGAATGAAAAAAAAAACAAAACAAAAAAAACCCCAAACCAAAATGACAACAAAAAAAACCCCACAACCAAAAAGACAGCTACCTGCCGTTTTCCTTCTTGATGTGGCAAATACATCAAGATGTTGGCAGTGATAGACTGGGAGACAAGCACTGAGGTATTTGGAGGTTTAGATGCCAAACTAGTGTCTACTAAGCACATTCCAAAATATTTTTCAGGGCTACATCTGTGACATTTCATTTCCACTGAATTCTTTAAAAGGAAAAATATTAAGCAACTCTTACATCCTAGAATCAGGCTAGTTTATGCTCTAGTCTTCAAGGCATTTCAGCACTAACATTTCTCAATAGAATTAAATATATGTATTTTTAACATTTGGTAAAAAAATTTCCCAATCTTAGTTTGAAGTGTTTGAACTCTTAAACCATTAAAAAGAAAAAAAAACCCAAAACACTAACAAAAGAAAACCTACACTTTTTGTATAATTGTATCCACTCGTCTACTTCAGTTATCAAATGCAATGCCCAAAGCATGAGACATATTTTAAATAACAGTGATCATATTATTAAAAAGCCTACTGATGTATATTAAAGGAGATTATTTTCCATACAAGTTTTGGTTTTGTATATTTTTTTCACATAACTAAAATGAAAATCGTATAGACTTCCTGAACATTTTTATCAGTTCTCCTTATAAAGGATAGGTTATACTTTTTCATCTTCATTATCACATTTTTCAGAGTATCTCTTAGCTTAAAAGCAATATTAAATGTCATCTTGTAGTCCCCTTTGCAAACCATCTACATTAGCCACATGTTTTCATGATTACAGCTATTACTAGCTCTATTTCAAACACATGAAAACAAATATTGCTGCAAAAATAATCAGCGCATAATCATCTTAACTCATTAGTCAGAAAGGAGATTGTTTTATTTTTGCTAGAAAAATCAACAATTTAGGGCTGTGTAATTAGTTCTGACTCTTCTGAATGAAGGAATATTTCCTACCAGTGATAATACTTGAAACGAGGTCTCCAGTTGGGAGTCCGTAAAAGTGTCTGAACTGCACAAGCCAGATTTACAAACATATAGCACATAAGGAAAAACCTGTTGAGAAAAAGAAAAAAAAAAAAAAAAAAGGCATTTTCCAATAAGAAGTTAGCTAGACAGATTTGCACTAAAAGGCTGAACGCAATCCAAAAAAGGGTAGGAACTCATACACTGTGTTCACAATGGTCAATGGAACACACAATGTAGATTAAATTGATACTTAGAGAATATCAGGCCTCAAAGCATGGTATTAGTTTAATATAGAGCAAACAAAGATTTCAGAAAAAACATAGCAAACAACTAACAATCCTAATATACTGGTTTTGGCTGAGCAGGAATTTTTATTTTAGAATCCTAGTTTAAGAGTTGAACATATTTTTACTAGCATTCAAGAACCCTCTCAAGGAAATTTTTTTTTGTGCCTAGAAATTAGTTCCTGCCAAAACATTTTGTTGTTTTGTATTACCTCCAATATCAAATAGGAATGTAACTGGTTAGAAGACAAAGTCTAGCATGTATTATTTCAGGAAGATAAATCATTACCTAGTTAATTTAAAAATAAAATACTATTTAACTTCAGAACACAAAACACCACATTCATACTTACATTGAAAGAATCGGTGCTACACTGTCCAATGAGGCTATCAAAATTCCTATTTCACAAATACCAGCAGTGAGGAGCAGAGCCCAAGTTGGTTCTCCATTTGCTTTTCCATGACCGAATACCTAGTTCAAGTCAAATAAACAGTAAGATTAGGGAAAGCTGTTCATTATACAGTTAGGAAATATGGTGCAGATCACAAACTAACTAACTGGAACAAAATATAGTAATTAGTTACAAAAGAAACATTAGGTAATCTATACCACAAAAAGCCACAAACAAAATTGCAAACTCACACATTTCCAATATGAAAAGTGTTTATTAAAATAAGCAATGACTGCAAAACATTAAAGTACTATTGCAGTTGCTGGTGAAATAATCTTAAATAACTTAAGATTCCATGCATTAGATTTACACTTAGTCTATAAAAAGCTAATATAGTTGAAAACAGTATTTTTTGTAACATATAAAATAGGCATCAATTCAGTACTTAAAAATATAAATACTGATTTTTACAAAGGTCTTAAGTGAGCCTCTGATCCTGCACAGAGCCCTACCAAAAATCATTTTGCATGTCATCATTTCCTTTGGGGAGAATTCTATCCAACTATACCAGTGATAGATGGCAAAAATGCCTCACCTGAAGTTCCAGTCATATTTATTCTCCTCTATACAATTATAAAGACTAAACCCTCACTCCCATTTTCCATAATGGCTTCCTTTCCAAATGTCTACATTCTTCACCTCACTCATTCTCCATACTTTTTCCCTTAGCTTCCAGTCATCTATCAATCATCTTTCCCTTGTATTGAAGTATCATTTTTTTCTGCTCATGTTTCAAAAGTCTTCTGTTTTTTCCTTAAATATGTCATACTCTTGCCCCTGTATTAATCTCTTTGCATTCATTTCCTTGACTGACCATGCAGTAGCTAGATCACTCCAAAACTGCAAGCACTTTTCAAGTTTCAAATCCTTCTTCAAACATTCTGCTTCTCTTGGATTCTTTTTCCCTTGCTTCCCAAACCATGTAAATTTTTTCCTTCCGATTCTTCACTCCTTTAAAATCTAACCCTGATGAGATGGAATCATACTGTTACTCTCTCACCAAGTACCAAATTTTTACTTCAGACAAAAGCGAAATTTTTCATTTGTCTCTCTCAATACAACACATAATTCATAATTTATTGCATTACAACACTCAAGTAAAACTCAGTCACGATTCTGTCCCACCACCCCAACATACTTAGTGTATTTACTGCCAGTTACAGATATAGGTCTTGCAAATCAGGGAACATGTCACTGCTCTCAACTGTGGGGGGGAAAAAAAAAAAAAAGCAGCAGTATGTTTGATATTCTTCACATCCTCATCATCTTTCTCCACTTCTGGAAGAAGAGATGCTCCTAAACCAAGAGAATGGCAATATAACTTTCTCAATAACAAGTTGCCAATACTGCAGGTGCAGAGCAGCTCAAGCCAGTAAAACTGGAGACAGCAATTTCGTTTCATACTAGCAGTAGCACTGCTGCACATGCTGCTGGCAGAACATTCAGGCAGCAGAGGGGCTGCAGAAACAGCAGCTGCTGTATTTTTGTTTACTTCTTGATTCATTAACCCTTCTGGCTCCTGCTCTCAGCAGCAATATTAGTGTACATTTCACAGAACAGAATCATAGAATGGTTAGGATTGGAAGGGACCTTTAAAGGTCATCTAGTCCAACTCCCCTGCAAGAAGCAGGGACATCTCCAACCAGATCAGGTTGCTCAGAGCCTCATCCAACCTGGCCTTGAACGTTTCCAGGGATGGGGCATCCATGACCTCTCTGGGCAACCTGTTCCAGTATTCTACCACCCTCACTGTAAAGAATTTTTTCCTAATTTCCAGTGGCCATTCTCCCCTCCAGTCCAAGAGAACAGAAGGACCCAAGAAAAAAATATCAAGGATAGTGCCCTACTGAAACCAAGCACTAGTAGACAGACCAGTGAAGTAGCAGCAATGGAATGGAACAAAGTTATTAAAGACTGGGAAAAAAGTTGGCAACAGTAGTACAATCTGCCTTTAAAAAACCCAACCAAAAAACGCACAACATGTAAAAGACAACTCACCCGGCCAAAGCCGCTAGCATTGCATCTTACATTTTGTTTAGCTTTTCCAACCATCTCCTCTAACCCATACCCCATGCCTTCCTTCCCCCTCTTCACTCAAGTCCTTTCCTTTCTTATTTTCCCATTCCTATTCTGCACATCTCCCTCCTCCTCAGATGTTCCTCCCTCAACTCCACTCAAATTCTCCAGCTAACTCATCATTCACAATAGTCCTGGGCACATCTCAGCTGAGAAATTCTCTCTTCAAGTCACACATCAATGTGTTGACTCATTGTAGGCTTTCCTTAAGCTCAGGAACCAAACTGCTGCTGCTACTCTAAACCTATTCCTCACTGAAGATAGGTTATAGACATCTCTGAATAGTGTCTTTAGTTATTTATCAAGAGTAGTAGTCCATTTTTAACATAACATAGTACACTAAGCTGAGATGTGAGACAGTGACCTAGAGCACACATCCAATCAAGACTCCAGAGGCAAGTGTGAGTAAAGTAGGGAATACTCAAACATAAGTTTGGTCACATAAATTAGGTATCAAAGTAGGGATATAAATCTCCCAAAGAGACACAAAAAAAAAAGTGTGCTCCAAATCATCCTCAAGACTCTCTCCAAACAGAACAGTCTATTCTCCTAAATTCAGCCCTACCTATCTTTCTGTGTGCTGAATTTGACAACTGTCCTTTAACTCTGTTCTCAAATTATTCATAGTTGCTCAGATATAATCCCAGGTTTCATATTTGACCCTGTTCTTGGTAGGTTATCGTTGTGCTGTGCAACTGTTTGCTCTTCTTGCCAATTTGAGGTAAGCTTTCAAACTCCAAACTTCACCACAGAAATAACAGCTTTGCTCTCTAGACATAAGCATCTTTTGGAGTTTTATTTATTTTTAACTCAAGTCTAGTTGGCCAGTTTTTGCAGATGTAGCCCAGCAATTGTTACATATCTTACAGAAAGAGTTCTCTTTTCCTCTGTTGGCCAGCTCCCTTACTCACTTCCTTTGAGAAAAATACGACTTATTTTTTTCAAAACATGCACAAGGATGTCAGAACAAGCTTAATGTAGGGAGTCATGGGATAGACTACTGTTACATCTTTGTTGACTTCATTTAGTTTACAAAATTAATAAAAATTAGAATTGTATCTCTGACTTTTAGGGATTAAAATAAGTTTACTTATAGAATGTTAAAATTAATTGTGTGATTGCTTAGAGGCAAGCTAAATTAGAATCAAGTGTAGTTGAACTGTAGCTTGTTTAAAACTTAGCTTGGATGGCTAAGCAGAGAAGGTAACAAGGGAGTATGGGACATCCTAATCTTCAAGATAAGGGGAACTAAGCCCATGACTCAAGGAAAAAGACCACCTTCAAATCAGACAGCAGACAACAAAGACCTTGATAACTGAGGAGCCCTGGAGGCTGGCCCAAGTCAGGAGACAAGGAAATTAGCGACCAACTTCAAAAGATAAGGAGATGGCCTGCCTAGAGAGAAGGAGGGGACTCGATGAGCAGCAAGACAACCCCTGCCCTGAAATACCATTGGACTAATTGTCACATGGACAGTGTGTGAAGAGGGCATGGGGGTGGGAACTTAGATTTCGAATGTTATAATTGCCCAGGGATTTCTTTGTTCTGGGTCCTTCATGATAGGGGCCCAGCTGGAGCTGAAGTAAACTGACTCTGTGACAGAACCTATGGACTGAACTCTTCATTAGAGTCAGGGCTAAGTCTGGATCCAGCCACACCTTCCTGGGTAGGAGTTTAGAAAGCAAGGAGGTCCAGTCTGAATCCTGTGACTCTGCACAAGGGTCTTTCTGGACTCTCCTTTAACAACGACACAAGAAGTACCATGCAGTTCCATAGAGAGATTAAATCAACTCTGTTCACAAATACCAATTTTAAACACAGCCTGGAGTCCAGAAGTTCAGTTGCTAATTGCTTCTTAGTTCATTTATTTCCATTTATAGAAGACTTATATTCTCAGTTCTGAACCACTAACTCTTATGTGTAAAAACAAAAATAATTAAACTGCATTCCACAGAAATATCCAAGTTCAAACTTTGTCCTACAATAGCTTGATCTATTATTGTACACAGTTAGAACTGAGCTCCAAATTTTTTCCCTCACAGTTTCATAGGAACAGAAGAATGCCTCATTTTTTGTTCAAAATATAAGCCATATTTGAAGTAGTATAAAGAAGAAAAAACCTCACTTGAATAAACGGCACAATGCCATCTCTTGCAATGGCCTGCAACAGACGAGGTGCACCAGTGAGACTCTGGAGACCAGCACCACATGTTGAAAAGAATGAACCAATCACAATAACCCATGGAGAAGGCCAGGCCAGTGTGCCAACCACTAGATTTCCATTAACTGCTTCTCCAAACCTTAGGGAAGGGAAATGAAAAAAAAAGAAAAGAAATCAGTAAGCATTAAAATAACTTTACTATAGCTTCAAACATAGATAGAGCATATTACTTCTTAGAGTAACACCACTCCCCTTACCCCCACTCATCAGTTCCATAAACACTGATTTTCTTTCTCAAGAACATTTTATTGGGAGAGTTCCACTTCAAACATTTATCTTAGATTCTGCTTCTGCTTCTTGAAGGGATATAGCCTGATAACCCGAACAGTTTTTGCAGCCATATCTGTTTAACAGATGACTTTGCCCCCAGGTGTAACATAAGCAAGAGAAAAATATACCATACAGATATTTCCCAGAAGAATCATGAATAAGTCCTATTAACATAACTCATGTTCAAACATACTCCCTGTAAAATGAGAAATTGAATATGACTTACTTATCTCTTAGTATCACACCTTCTATACAGGCACCAAACAACACTATACAGGAGAGATCTATTACTGAGACTGAAGGAAGACTACACTGTAAATAATCATACACTGCAAGTAATCATACACAGAGAGAGAAAAAACACTATTTTCCACCTATAGATGAAATGAAAGCATTAATGATGATGAAGTGGGGTGGTTTTTTTGTTGTTGTTTTGTTTGTTCTGGTTGTTTTGTGATTTTTTTTTTGGTGGTGGGTTTTTTTGTTATTCTTCCCTCTTACAACTTTTTATTTGATGTTCTCTACAACTGCATTTGATGCACAGTTGATTCGTGAAGTACTGGAAGCAGCCAGTTCATATATCATGCAACAAAACAGATATTTTCTCATACAAATAAGCATTTGTGTCTTCTAAGCACTGAAGGACTAAATTTCTATCGCTGGTAGTCTGCTTTAAGATTTTCACTGGTTATACTAAGTATAACAAAAGTAATCTGCCAACCAACACATGATGCTAAAAACCTCTCCATCACTTCGCTAAAAATATAAGTTATATCTTGAAATTTGAAGCACTAGTAGAATATAGAATATGTATTTATATATACAAATATAATTTGAAATATTGTCAATAGCTTACATATGTTTTAAACAAATATAAAATGTCTTTTCAGTTTAGATTTCATTAATTCTAATCTCAAGCAACTCTAATGACTTTTCAATGAAAAAAAACTATACTGTTATACCAACAGAATGTGCACTAGAAAAAAACGTCACACCATAAAGGATACAAATAAAAGACGTAGTTGAAATAGCCAAAATTGTTCCAGTAGGAATAGATTTCTGAGCATCCTTAAGATCTCCAGATCTGTTTGAACCTGCCATAATACCTTAAAAAGAGATCAAATTATATGTCAAAAACAATCAATACTAACTCCATCTAAATAAGTAATAGATAGGAACATTTAACTTTAAGCCTGATTTAACACATCATTACCAATGGAGCTGGCTACAGAGATGTACTATAATCCTGTATAAGTCTTCAATCGATACCTTAACTTTATTCAGAAATTTGTGTTACCACCCATAGTTGACTGAATAAATTCCACAAAGCTCAGGAAAGAAATACACTTTTAAAAAGTTATTTTTCAAATGTAACTTCAGAATAATTTTTTAAATGGGGAAATATACAGGAGTATCAAAATGTTGCTGATGGATGTTATAAACTAATGGGGACATATCAATTTTAGATAGTGCAACCATATGCACTGACTTTCTACTAAACGGATTATCCATAATAAGATATGCAAGCAAATCAATAAACTTAGTAATAAAAATATAGAAAGAACAAAGAAAGGAGTAGGCAGGAAGTACAAGAAGGATGCTGTCCTGGTTTTGGCAGGGATGGAGTTAATTTTTCCTCTCAGTAGCTGGTATGTTTTGGATTTCAGATGTGAAGAATGTTGATAAACACCCTGATGATACCAGTCGTTCTGAATGAGACCAAGGACACCGTCCTGCTTTCCAAGTCTCACTAATTTGCAGATGCAGGAAGCTGAGAGAAAGACAGACAGAATAATTGATCCAAACTGGCCAAAGAGAGTATTCCATGCCATAAACGTCATGCTCAGTATGTAAGTGGCAGGCGAGGGCGGGTATCGGCCTTCCTGGCATCCATCCTTCCTGCTTGTTTTTGCTGGCATCGTTCCCCCTACCTTGCTGGCTCCCTTTTGCTCGCTGCTCGGTTTTGTTTCCGTGATCGCTGCTCGGGACGAGCTGTATCGGTCATTGGGACATTGGGTGGTGAGAAAACACATATTGTTCACTTTGTATATTTTTAATATCCTTATATTTTGTTATTATTGTAGTTTTCCCTTTTATTTTAGTAAACTGTCTTCATCTCAACCCACGAGTTCTCCTTCCTTCCCAATTCTCTCCCCCATGCCCCTGGGGAGGGGGAGGGTGAGCAAGACACTGTGTGGTGATTCGGGCTAAACCATCACAGTCTTAATGGCACCCAACATGGGGCTGTGTTACCACCCCTAGGGCAATCGATTCCAGGTGTACTGGACCCCCCTCCAAGTGAAAGCAAACTGTGGCCTACATTCTGGTGCCAAAGGGACGGAGAAGAACGCATTGGCAATATCGATGGTGGCATACCACTTGGCTGCTTTTGACTCCAGTTCATACTGAAGCTCTAGCATATCTGGCACAGCAGCACTCATTGGTGGTGTTACCTCATTCAGGCCACAATAGTCCACTGTTAGTCTCCATTCTCCGTTAGATTTTCTCACTGGCCATATGGGACTGTTAAAGGGTGAGTGGGACTTGCTGATCACTCCCTGGCTCTCCAGTCGACAAATCAGTTTGAGGATGGGGATTATGGAGTCTCGGTTGGTGCCGTATTGCCGCCGGTGCACTGTGGTGGTAGCAATGGTACCTGTTGTTCCTCAACCTTCAGTAATCCCACAACAGAAGGGTCCTTTGAGAGCTTGGGCAAGGTGGCCAACTGTTTATTCTCCTCTGGTCTCCACAGTGGCTATACCAAAAGCCCACTGGTACCCTCTTGGGTCTTTGAAATACCCACTCCTGAGGTAATCTATACCAAGAATGCATGGAGCATCTGGGCCAGTCACTATGGGGTGCTTTTGCCACTCATTCCCTGTCAGGCTCACTTCAGCCTCCAATACAGTCAGCTCTTGGGATCCTCCTGTCACTCCAGAAATACACATGGGTTCTGCCCCTTTATAGCTTGATGGCATTAGGGTACACTGTGCACCAGTGTCTACTAGAGCCTTATACTCTCGTGGGTCTGATGTACCAGGCCATTTAATCCATACAGTCCAATAAACTCTGTTGTCCCTCTCCTCTGCCTGGCTGGAGGCAGGGCCCCTCTAATCCTGTTGATAATATTCGTCGCTCACTTCCTGTGAATATGAATTAGAATTCCCTTCTATAGGATCATAGGTAAGATCAGCCCTTCTATTCTGTCTGGGGAACTGTCCACTGGAGACCGGAGCAGCAGTTTTCCGGGGAGAACCTCTATTTGCAAATGTTTTTCCCCGCAGCTCACATACCCGTGCCTCTAGGTCTGAGGTAGGTTTCCCATCCCACTTTCTCATGTCCTCTCCTTGGTCACGCAAGGTAAACCACAGGATACCTCGCCGTGTGTACCGTCTCTCTTGAGCAGGGAAACGTTTACTCCTAATAGCTGAAATACTGCTCTGTATGGGCGGGGAGTAGGGCCTATCCTCTTTTAACTGCTGGACCTCCCGAGACAGTTTCTCCACAGCTGAGACGAGGGAAGAAGAGAGAGTGTCTTCATATTGCCAGAGCTGGAGCAGCCATGGTATCGGTCGGTTGATTTTTTTCTCCCTTCTTCCTGAGGGTGCTGCACATTAAGCAGTGTTTGGTAGATACTAGTCATTGCCCAACACAAAGCTATAAGCTTTGCCTCTTTAGAATAGCCATGGCATTTTTCTTTCAAATATTCGATCACTTCATCAGGATTCTGTAGTTGTTCGGGAGTGAAGTTCCAGACCACTGGAGGTCAGAAGTTCTCTAGCTACCTGCCTGTCTTCTCCCACATAACATGCCACCCCTGCCCCTCCAACCTCAAGGTAGGTCTCCAGGTGAATTTTGTAAATAGTTGTTTAATCCTAAACAACATCTGAAACCCATTCAGGAGACAGAGCAATAGGAGTATGCTGGCTTGCACATCCCGAGGATATTCAAAATTCTTGAGAGCTGATGTGACTAGCTCAAAAGAAAAAGGGAAGGTAAAGGAGTAGGGGAAGGTACCCTCCTCTGATTTCCCCATAGATTGGTTCTCCGGGGAGAAAAAGAAAAATGTGTGATTATTAATAATTCTTACCAAATGGCATCCAAAGTATGGAGTTGCCAGCAACGCTGAAAACAAGGACCAGATTAATTTCATGACCAGTGATGATACCATATCATAAGCCAGTAGTGCCCAGTAAATCAAAATGAGAATTCTCATCCATTTCCGAAAAGTGATAAACAGCACCAAAGGAAATATGTGATGCAACTTAGGACAGACATAACAGAACCATGTGAACACGTAGTACATCATTGTGACATGGGACTCAAATAAAATAATGAGCACTTGTAACAACTGTAACACATTCTAGTCAGATCTGTCTGTACCTCAACCCTTCGAGCCCCACGTTGGGCGCCAAAATAACTGTTGTAGTTCAGCCCTGATCAGGACCACACTACGCAGTCTCTCTCTCACTCCCCTCACCTTCCGAGAGAACAGGGAGAGAAAATATAAGGAAAAACGGCTCGAGTTTTGAGATAAGGACAGGGAGAAATCCTTAAAGTTACTGTCATGGGCAAAACAGACTCAACCTGGGGAAAACTATTCATTTATTACTACAAACAGCAGGATAATGAGACAGAGAACAAGATAACCTCCATCCACCCCTCCCTCTTCCCAAGCTTAACATTATCTCTACTACCTTCCCCCTCCGAGTGGCACAGGGGGGAAGAGGGAATGGGGGTTGCGGTCAGCTCATCATACGTTGTTTCACGCCGCTGCTTCATAGTTCAGGGGAAGAACTCCTCACATTCCTCCCCTGCTCCATCGTGGGGTCCCTCCCACAGGCCACAGTCCTTCGTGGAACTGCTCCAGCGTGGGTCATCTCTTCCACAGAGTTCAGTCCCTCTGTCCCAGCAGGCCCTCCACAGGCCACAGCTGCCTTCAGGCATCCACCTCCCCCGGTACAGGGTTCTTCACAGGCTCCAAGTGGATCTCTGCTCCTCCATGGACCTCCATGGGCTGTAGGGGGACAACCTGCTACACCATGGTCGTCACCACAGGCTGCAGGGGAATCTTGGCCAGGAGCCACATTACTCCTCCCCCTCCTTCACTGACCTTGGTGTCTGCAGCCGTTCCTCACAACAGGCTGGTAGATGTCTCTCAGGATCTTTTTTTACATCTTATTCACTTCTCATCTTCTTTCCACTTCTTGCAACCGGGCTGGACCGAGTCAGGCCCAGTCGGCCACCTGGCAAGAGGCCAGAGGGTGAGGCCTGCAAGGCCCAAGAGGCCTGCGCCTCCCCCTCTGCCCCGACTCAGCTTCTTCACATCTTCTCTTCTCTCTTTTTCTTTTTTCTGTTTTCCCCTTCTTAAATACGTTATCACAGAGGCGTTATCACGGAACATTCTGCTACCAATCGGCTCAGCCTTGGCCAGCAGCAGGTCCACCCTAGGCCCAGCTGAGTCCACTGAACAAAGGGGAGCGACTTCTAGCAGTTTCCTACAGAAGCTACCACCTTAGGCCCCCCTCACTAACAAGACCACGACAGATGCTTAGGAAATCACATGTACCCATCCCTGTTTGAATCTAACAAGAGAATAAAAAAAAAAAAATTCCAGCACATCGGGAAAAATCATACAATAACTGGGTAAATCTGCCATCTTTCCTAGAATTGCCCTGACCACTGCTGAGGCAAAAACGTGGAAGCTGATGTTGAGACGTACCAGTGCAAAAGCATTATCAAACTTCATGCAATGAAACCGTAACCACAGGCTCAGATAGGGAGAGATGTTGATAAAAAAGTCTGAAGTAGAATAATGGGAACAGTGTGGGGCAAGAATACAAAGGGACAACTCTGTCTGGTTCTACTAGCAAACATTGCTGCAACTTCCTATCAAAAATTCTGTTTTGTTATATTGTAATTACAATTGCTTGAACTGGGATTTCTGAAGAAAAAAAGTCTCTGGTTATTTCAGTCAAAAGTGACCTGAGAAAAATAATATAGTAATCTAACCTTTAGGCTTGACAAAAAGAAGTCCCTACTAGTTACAGCTGCAAATAAAAAAAAACCAAACACTGGACATTTAACAAATCACAGGTGGTTTATGGCTTGAAACAATTATCTTAATGCTCAACTGCTCTCTCATGCATTTGAAGAATAAAATATTATAAATGTATACATCTTATTTTGAATAAGCACTTAGTAACACATGGAGCTTTTGTTTTCTTTCCATACATCAAAAATAGAACTTAAACAAAGGAATCAGTTTAAGTCCTATAATCCCCTAAAATAACCAGCCTCCAGCTGTGTCTCTCTAGCATCAGAAAGTTTTAGGTATATTTAAAAAAAAAAAAAAGTACTTTCTGTGTGCTTGGGTACACAGACTAGCAATATCATGTGTCAACAATAAACATTTCCACACCAAAAAAATAGTCTTTTTTCAGCTATAAGAACACATCCTCAGTCATGAAAAATAGTTGTGTTTACCTGTCACAGATGGGAAATAAATCCCTACAAGCATTGTGAAGTAGGTCATGATGTCTGTGAAAACGTAAGGCAGTGCGCCCATTTTTGTATCTTCTGATCCAGGAACTGATGGCTGACCTTTTTTCTCAACTATTGATCCTTTTTCTGAATAGGTACTCCACAGATTATCTACAAGGGGTAAAAAACAACAGCAAGCACCATCTCTGTTTCAGGATATTAAGTAGTGAGAATGCAATAATCTTATGAATCAAATGGCTTTTCTTACAAAAATGACATTTCCCAACATTTCCTTATAAAACCAAGAATACAGCAGCAATACGATCAATATCAATTGCAGCTGGTGGACATTTCCACTGTACACCAATAAAAATGCAGTAGTGTATGTGATGCATCTAACAAGACTATCTTCCATTACAGAAAGATTTAGTTATAGAATTAAATTCTAATACATCTGTAGAGTGCCCACTTACATTGCACAGATATATAGATGTATTATCAGGACGTATAGTGAAAAAAGAAGCAAAGTAGACACTCTCCCTCCCTGTCAGAGAGCCAAAGGATTTTACACCACAGAAATAAACAATTCCCATGAACTGCCAGGATGATGGATCTGATAGCAAGTTTTCAGCCATCCAGTACAACTTCAGGGAATTGAGTACAGTATTCTAAGCCTTCACAATAGCAAAAGGTTACCTTGAGCACAATAGGAGATCGACCCTGAACCTCCACAAGAGGCCAAAGATCGGGTACTCATATCCGGACTTGTAACAGAAATCTTACAATTGGGAAGCATATATGGAAGCATGCATGAGAAACACAGGAGACAGCCGAACAAAGATTAAAAGGAAAAGTAAGTATGAATTGCCACAGAATGCTATATGTGTTAGTTCATTCAAATGAAGAGGAATAATAAACTGATCTAAAGATAAAACTGAAGTCACAAAAAGAAGAGTTAAGAAAACAAGAATCGTAAGTTTCAGGAATTTCAGCAAAGATTTGAGGAGCGACATAAAACAAGATCTCCAAATTAGCATGCACTCCTTGCGGAGCATAAAAAGACAGTAAAAAAAAATCAGTTTGTCATTGCCAATCAAAAGCACTAAATACTTAATGAGGACTCAACGGCCTGCGTCCTTTATTCAGTATGACACCGAAGTGACAATGGCCTGAGCACTACAATGCATACAACTCTAATTGTGGAAGTGTGTATGCCAGTATGAGTGGGTAAAATCAGCTTAAGAGACTTTGTAAGACAGAAATAACTTTCCCCTTTCATAAGATGTTACACAGAGCTTTGTTAAACTAATTTCCTACGCTCATTTTTCCAAAAGTGATAGTCCAAGTAGACTTGAAAGTCAGGGCGAGGAAAAAGAGTCACTTTTCTGAAGAGTCCAGACAGACATTTGTGGGAAGGTGGGTTTCCCTTTTAGGACCATCCGTGTATTGCTGAGGCTCCTCTAGCAATATTTAGGGACACAAACAAGATCTGGTACAATTTATCTACCCCAAAAACATGCTACCGTGAAGCAAAATGATTTGGATGGAAGTTATTTCCAGAATTATTTCATTACTATTAGGGTCACATTCATGGGCATGTTTTCACTGCTATTTCACTGAATCATAGAATAGTTAGGGTTGGAGGGGACCTTCAAAGGTCATCTAGTCCAACCCCCCTGCAAGGAGCAGGGACATCTCCAACCAGATCAGGTTGCTCAGAGTCCTGTCCAACCTGGCCTTGAATGTTTCCAGGGATGGGGCATCAGCCACCTCTCTGGGCAAGCTGTTCCACCATCCTCATTGTAAAAAAATTTTTTCCTTAGGTCTAGTCTGAATCTGCTTCCTTCTATTTTAAAACCATTACCCCTTGTCCTATCACAACATGGCCAGCTAGAGTTTCTCCTCATCTTTCCTATAAAGCCTCCTTTAAGTACTGGAAGGCTGCTATAAAGTCTCCTGGGAGCCTCCTCTTCTCCAGGCTGAACAGCCCCAACTCTCTCAGCCTGTCCTCATAAGAGAGGTGCTCCAGCCCTCTGATCGTCTTTGTGGCCCTCACTCCGACAGGTCCATGTCCTTCTTATGTTGGGGGCTCCAGAACTGGACTCAGTACTCCAGGTGGGGTGTCATGAGAGCAAAGCAGAGGGAGAGAATCACCTCCCTCAACTTGCTGGCCATGCTTCTTTTGATGCATTCCAGGATGCAGCTGGCTTTCTGGGCTTCAAGCGTGCAGCATTGCCTGCTCATGTTGAGCTTCTCATCCACCATCACTCCCAGCTTACCTGAAATCATATTGCTACCCAAGGACTAAAACATGATATAAGTCAAACTTTTTATGGGAGTTTCACAGAGATCAGGAAACCTTCAGTCTGAAACCTTCACAAGCAAAATAGCAGTTTAAAGCTTATACTGTAGCAAAAAATTAGAACATACAGTTGCGTTCTGAGCTGGGTCAGGAAATGTAAAAATTATTCAGGAAAAATTGTAGGCATGCATGTGGTAAATTACAAAATACGTAGAACAAATCCTAAGTCACATTTCTTGTGACAAACATTTCAATCAATAATAATTTAATTTTTCACTGAGGAAATTCATTTTTTAAACATACAAATTTGGATTCAGAGAAGCCTACGCTTCATTTAGTATCTTTTTATGTATTACTTAGTATCTTTTTATGTATTTGTACACTTTATAGTTATTATTTTAAACCAAACTATGCCAGTAGTGATTGCCTAGTATCCCTATGTAGAGTAATATATTTACAGAAACCAAACCTTAATTTAAGGGGAAGCAGGGGAGAGGTATCAGAACATCCATTTCATCCCCAGAAACATTCAGTTTGTATACAATCTAATCCATTACATGTTCAAAATTACTCTTACAACCCAGTGCAACTGGAATCCCAAGTAGTCACAACTGTACAGGAATGCAAACAGAATAAAATCTATCTTTGTAGAACACCTCCCGTCCAAATGCTAGACTGAAAACTAGGAAGACTGCCTTTCTCTCAACCTGTCACTAACTAGCTGTATCACACTGGACAAGCCACAAGACTTGATTCCTCAATGTACCACCTGTAAATTGGAAGCAAGTTCTCCTTCAGGAGAGTTTGAGAGTGTATTCATGAACAGCTTATTGAAATAAGTGTATGTAGCATACAAAAGAGCTAAACGCTTAAAAAATTACCTGTGATAAACACTTTCATACTTTTTTTTTGACAGAACAATAGCTTACGAAAAAGTGCCTATAAAACTCCAATGACCTCCAAATTAAAGTATTTGATACTAAGCTCCTAAAATCAGATGGAAACTTTACAGGAGGAAGCATGCTCCAAGTATCAACCTTCCACACAAACAGATTAGAGCTGAAGAAGGCTAAACCACTACATTACTGAACAGCTACAGGCTAAACTGTCAAAAAAAGTTTTTAAATCACTGTACTTTCCAACTTACCAGTTAGAACTCCACTCATTATTCCTGGAATCCCTTGGATTTCTGTTACATTATTGAGACTAAAGTAGTCATCACATGTAGCATTAAGCAAAGAACTATCACAGAATAGGCGCCACAAAGCTGTAGTCTTTGTCTCATTATTGCTTTCAGTAAATTTGGCACAGACATCAAAGTTGCGTTTTGACAATGTACGGTTTCCAAGGAGACAAATACTATAAACAAAAAATAAAAACTGTGATCCTTCAATATAGTGTTACACATTAAACCATTGTTTGTCCATTAGACTTCTTCAGAAACCTGTTATTTATAGTATCTATCTTATGGCCTATACTACATCTACTAAAACAGTATATAGTCTCTGCCTATAAAACTATCATCAAACATTTTTACTTTAAGATATTAATAGCTATTTTGCCTTCCACTTTATTCTTTGGAAAATACAATCAACTCAACTAGCGTGGCCATTAAATAACAGAAAATCATGATTCATTCAATCCTACAGGAAAGAAATGAAATTAAGTAACATTTAACATAACAATGAGCTTGACCAAGAAAATACAAAAGTAAGATTAAGCAAGTATGTCATGTCCTTTTCTAGCAAATAAATACTTCAGACGGTCCTCAAAAATATTAAAATCCAAGAGACAGGAAATAAGCCAGGAGGGTTAAACAGCAAAATTTAAGAACATTGATGGTAATACAAATTAAAGAATCACATACCAGGAAGCAATTATAACACTCAGAAATGAAAGGAAATTAGAAAACTCAGAACAGTTTGTAAAAAGCAAATTCCTAACAGCAAAGAATATTAAGATGTAGGAACAATTCTTTGCTAAGCTACACAAAAGATGTTTAAGAGATAGCTATTTCCAGGCTTGCTTAATAATTAAATGATATATAATATCCAAGACAACAAAAGAAGGAACATCAAATAAAACATACATGTTAGGCAGATAAGTCAAAGAACACATAGCACACTTCTAATACTTCTGAAGGAGCTCAGTCAAAAAGATGATAACAAGCAGTAAAAACATTGCCGCTTGGCATTAGAACAAGTATACTAAGCCAAGCAGAATATTGGCCCAATGCAATATCCTGCTTCTGATGGCAATGAAGAGTAGATGCCTTGAGAAGAGTACAGGACACCAGTACAGCTTCATTATATGGCATCACATGGAAGTTGAGCAGATTTAACAGAAAGCTGCTGCTAAAAAGAATCTTGCCACTTGACTTGCTTATTTTACTTTTTAATTGCTATTGATTTGAGGACTATAGCAGCAGGGTGAGTTGACTCAATGCACGGAAACTTCTTCCAATTTGAGTCAACAGGGAGATCATGAGGTAAACTATTTTACTGTCTATACAACGGCCAAACCTAACACAGTTTAGTAATGTCAAACTAACTAACCAGCTAAGTGGATGCTGGTTTTTTTTTTGGTGACCAGCTGACCATCAGATCAGCTTTACCATAATATAAAAACACAGCCGAGTTTCTCATTTTGAGGTAGACTGGCCAAAATGTGAACAACTATACTGATTGGAAGATAACCTCCCCCACCCCCCCCACCTCAAACAAGTACCAGCCACAGAAAAGGTTCCCAGGAACTTGGCAATACGTCTTACCTATGCTACATATCCATATAAATCCTCTTTCATCTATATAGGCAACTAAAAGATTTAAGTATTTCCCTACTGGAAGTTACACTTTCTTAAAGTTCAAGTTTTCTTCAGAGAAATGTCAGTTTTGAACACACTTATTTTTTCAATAGATCACTTGATATCATTTTACCATACAGTCCACAAATCCTGTTTTAATGCTCATTTTGTAACACAACCACCAACACTTCACTAGCGCTACAGAATCTGTAACAATCATGCAGCAAACAGTAACTTCAGCCCTGCCTAAGAGACAGAACTTAAGAACAAAAGTTACCAGGCTATTTAGCTAATGTGTTAAGTAGTATCATTTTGTTTTCTCTCCAAACAAAAGATGATGCACAAAAAAAAATTAAAGTAACTCACATACTGATAACTGGACAAAATAAATAATTCTTAGTGAGTTAAGAGGTACACGCTAAAGGTGTCCAGAAACAATATGCTATATGATATGCATGACAATAATAAAATCTAAGTTTTTAGTGTAATTCTTTATCTAAAGTAGCTATATTTACTGTCAGCAAAAACCACCTTCCTGTTCTCTAGGTGTGGGTGGAATAACGATGAGTAACTTTAAGTACCAAAGAACAAGTTCCATAGTATCATGTCTTATGAACAATGAGAAAAAGATTCCGATGGGTAACTCAGAGTAACAAATGAGCACATAATTGCCTAAAACACATTGAAGCCCATGTGCTTATATTTTGAAGTTTAGCTTTAAAGCATGCAATGGTTTACAGTAGTTATTCCCTTCTCCCACTTCTTTTTTTTTGTATTAAATAATCCACACTACTTAAGGCTATTGCACTTACGGAAAGTCAGGTGGGTCAAAAGCAGTCTTAATAACTCCAGCATATATGGCAATGATGGAAAGAATCACACAGGCAAGGAAGACCAGCGCGAGTTTGTTGACATACTTCACTCCAACAAAAACTACTATGGCCATCAGAATAATAATACAAGTTCCATAAACTCTCATATTATTCAGCATAGCCTCTGTTTCTTCACCAACCTCTTCTGCTTTAAATATAGCAGCACTTGGGGATATGTAGGTCTGCAAGAGATATGTCAAACTATCATATATGTAATAACAAATATTTTACTAAGAATCATTTACTTGAACTTCAAAATCTAAACTTGTAATACAATATCAGTTTTATTCTTTCACAAACCAGTTCAACCAGATAACATGGACATTTAGAAAGTGTAGAGGTAAAAGGAAGGGGAAGGCAGTGATTAAGAAATACAAGTTTTAAGAATGAGATACTGCTTTTGATCCAGCTTCTTATCTCCCCTTTAAGAGATCACACTCCTCAAATTCATGTGTCTGCCACACAGGAAAAAACACTAAGGACCTGGTGGCAGGGTCTAATGACACAAATTAAAAGAAAACACCAAACCCAAAAACTAGCTTAAATACTCAGCTCAACCCAGATATATCCCTAGATTCATTTGAAGCATTTGCTGATCAATAATTTCACTGATTGAAACAAAATATGAAGAGTCAAACAAAAGCATAATAAAAACCCTAAAGTTGTTTTCAGCACTATATTTCATAGAATTTAAGCAAAGATACCTTAAATATACCTAGAAAAATATTTTATGGTGATTTTATCTTAATTTTTAATCTGAAGTTGCAACAGCATAATTTAAGATTAGCGTGACAAGCAGAGTCCTGTGCTGAAATAATTTAAACTACTGTCATTTCAAACAGGATTCTCTTACAGATCTCAATTTCATATAATTTTGTTCCAGGTTCTACCTGAAAATAAGTTGGAAGCATGTCTTTCAGGACTTACACTGAAAAAATGCAGACGAAATACAAACCCTGATCTATAATTCTGAGATATTTGTGTACTACATTACATGGTAAAGATATCTTTATTCCTTGTTCTAACATCTTTAAAAAAACAAAACAAAAACAAACAAAAAAAAACAATAAAACAAACCTCCACTCAGCTGTTAGGGGAGTATTGAGTCTTGAGGCAACTCCACTCCTTCAAAACAACGGCTGAACTGACTATCCTTCAATAATTTAACTGCTAAAGGCAGGAAGACACTTTCAGGAGGAGGCTATCCTGATACGTTCAGAATCAAAAATAAAAAAATAGACACAGGCAATTCTTTACTAGAATTTTCTCTAAATTTAGTTAGTTTAAATTAACTGTAAGTTAAGTTTAAATCTAGTAAATTAATATTTACTAGAAGATATTAAAATTGTGACATCACCATAAAAAAAACACAACAAAATTAAAATTTGATTACAGATAGTATTTACGTATCATTACTAGATAGATCCTACGTTGTGATGTTGCAGAATTATCAGGCTCTGTTTGAAGATACTCCAGAAGGTTTTCTTGGGTGCTTTGCTGCCCTGCTGTTCATAGCTTTTGCTAGGGAAAGCCAAAGGCAGACAACTAATTTCTGCCCCTCCAAATAACCCACATCCCAGTGGAGGGAGAGCAGGAATCAATACTTGTGCCTCGTGGCTATGGTAGGGGTCTGTTCCGAGGTCTTCTGCCAGATATGACATCCTGGGAGGCTTTTAACTTTGAATTCCATAGTTAAACCCTATACATATTTATTAGCAATACATAAAACCAGCATGACCTAAGTAGGGAGAACAGTGCATCAAATCTAATCCACAATGGGACATGGTGCTAGTGTTGTTAATATAGATCAGAACTCACAAGTTAGCAGTAAGGACTATCTCTAATTTCAAATCTAGGCTTTTTTTTTAATTACATGGGTCATAGTAAGAAATAAGAAGGAGGAATTCTGAAGTACCTCCTGTGCTTATCTGCACAGTCTCCAATATGACAATTAATAATTCTCTGACCCCTCCTGGACAAGGCAAAGCCACAGTAGCTGAGCCATTGCCATACAGGTAGTCTTCCACAGCATTTACAGGAATATGAAATTTCAAAACCAGTAGTCTGAAAAGGAGGCAGTGCGATAGATTCTTAACTCCTGCATCATAGGAGATCTGGCCTTCATGTTCTCCATAACTTTTCATTGGGCAGCAGTTTCCCCAGTGCACATGGCAGTGCCAGGCATTGTAGAAGCTGAAAAGTTTCTGTGAGTTATACTGGGAATGCTTGTCCGATACATAGTCCAGACTTCCAGCTGGAAGAAGGAGAGGAGTCCTCCTAGACCTTAAGAAAACATGGCTTAAGAGGACTTACGCCATACTTATCTAGAGTAAGCAGCTCTTCCAAAAGAAATGTAGAGCCACCTAGGTGTGTGTTGACTGCTTACTATAAAGTCAGTTGCCAAAACTAAAATCTTATAGTCATGATCTCAAAACTAGAATAGTAGAATGGAAAATTAATTCTAGTAGATACAAAGCAAATTGCAGATCCCCTGGAAAGGTCACTAAAGAATTCAGGGCTCAAAGGCAAAAGTTGAAAATAGAAAGGATGGGTATACCATGAAATCCACATTCTTGCTAAAACTTGAGTCACCGGAAAGAAACCAAAACCTTCTCGTGTTAAACAAAAAGTTAGACTTCATTCAGAGCTGAATAAAAGGGAGACTCCAAAGCAAGAAAGATACACTGACTCTCAAGACCGAATCTTTAGCTTTTCAATTCCAAGTCTAAGATAACCTAAAGAAAGAGCTACATGCATCTGCATATTTTTGTTTGGAAAAGGAGAGGTGGACATACAACATAAAGCAGGCAAGACATATGAAGCAAACGTTTTGTAAGTTTGCTGTGGTGCAACATGAACATATGCAGACAAACTTTTAAATAAGAAATTTAAAAAAAATAGTTTATTTGAAAATGTGAAGAAATTAATACTAGAATAACTGACCTAGCATCACTAATTCCAAATGACACTTCAAGAGGCCCTGAAAATAGACATTGTTTATTATTTAATCTAAAATCTAACAAAACATTTCACTAAGGACTGCACTATTTCTTGTGGTATTTTTTGCCATTTTTGATACAGAAGTTGTGGTTTTAAGTTGGTACAAATTCACTTAAATCTTAAACAGACAGACTTCAGAGACATGTTGTTATCTGGTTCTTTTCTGCAAAATCTACTGAAATATATCTCCTATTTATTTTTCATCTCCAGTTTGGATCTATACTTTTAGGTTTGAAATTTTAGGTATGTGTTACTAAAAATTAATATAGTTTTCCTTGCAACTCTCTAGGTCTACAGAAGCATAGGCATAATTTATGGGACATTCAGTATGCAGAACATGTTATGAAAAGGTGACAGCAGATACATTGCATCTAGTACAAATTTGCAAATGTCAGTTACCGAATTCTGTTTGGTTCCTACTTTGAGTAGAATCAACTTACATCAAATAGCCTTTAATTTATTTTTGTATTGCTGATAAGAATTTTTTGAACTTTTTCAAATAGTCACAAGGTAAGAATAAATATTGACATACTGAAATACAGCATCAAAACAAAAAAAAAAAAATCACCAAACTAGAATGCATTTTAGGCCGAGCATATTCCTCAGCAATCTCCCCAAACAGCCCAAATACATTTAATCTTAAGAGAAACTAGTACTTACCAACAAAATTTCAATGGTACCAAGAATGTACATTGCTCCTGCAAAGGTTGTACCCAAGTAGAAACAAAGACCCACTGCTCCACCAAACTCTGGCCCTAAAGATCTTGAAATCATGTAGTAAGAGCCTCCAGCTGTGAATTTTTTAAAAAAAAAAAAAAAAAAAGAGAAAGACACTAATCCTTCAGATTAAGGACAGTAGTAGAAAACAAATTTGAGTCATTCCGTCAACATAATCAAGATAACTACTGCATGCATCTCCATAGAAACATTCATACCAAAAATGTATTCAATGTCTATACCAACTAGGCAGTTAGAATGTGTATTTCAAAGTTAATATCCCCATTATATTATTACTTGGGGAACAGAAAACACCACCAACACCAGCCTTATTTGTAAAGAAATCTGTTTTGCATGAAGACAAGTCTCCATTAGTCCAAATTACAAGATGTTATCTTTCACTGAAACAGAATCAAACGATTGATGACAAAAATGTGGTACAATTCACAATTCCCAGAAGGCCCAGTTAAAAGTCATTTATAAATCAGTTAAAAGAAAATATACACTTGATACAAAAGCATTACTTCTGATATCTCAGACTACAGTAATGTTTTATCCCAGCTCTGAACTTCCACCATTTGACTATTCACCATTTAAGATAAAATTCTTCATTACCTGGAACTACACCATTTGTTGCTATTGCACTCATTGAAATTGCAGTTAGCATAGTCTGTGGAAAGATGAATTAGAGGAAATTTAAAATACTGAGTTTTTTGAAAGGCAAGGCAAGACAGAGTGATTAAATTAAACTAGGATTTTTTTTTTTTCTACAGTCTTTATAAAGGGCAGTAAGAATACAAACTACTGAATATACTTTAAATAAGATGTTCATTATTGCAATTAAACAGTAGTGACAAACTGATCAAGTGTCATTGTTATGACAATATCATCTACGAGTGGTCTCACATTCCAAAACATTAATTTATGGACATAATGGTGTGGATTGATTTGTAGTTTATATTTCAGTTTGTTCTGAAATTGTGAAAAGCAGAACAATTCAGATCTCCACGTAAATAATGAAATATTTGCTGAAAACTGATTTCATAACATCCATCTAATACTTCAGACAACACTTACTGTTCTCAACTAAAAAGAAACTCCACACAGGCTAGAATGACACATGACATTTGGTGCATATATATATATTCCATGTCTCTCAATGGCACCAATACTTAACCATTATGGAGAAATCTTTCTCTGCTACTCATATATTAGAAGGCAGCTGTATTCTTGTAACAGAAGATTTGGCCAATATTAAAGAAAAAGGTTAACTTACACAAGCACAACACATGAACACAATAATGAAAGACTCAAGAACTCCAGCTGTTCCCACTATCCATGTTAAACGTAGGAAAAGGATAACTCCCAAGATGTTTTGCAAGCAGGGCAGGTACACACCAATAAAAGTGCCCATACGTGGAACCTGGAAACAAAGTCAGAACATTAATTCCTTTGCAGTAAGCAATTTAAGCCCATAAGCACTTTCTTCTGCAAACACTTATCACAAATGCTCCATAAACAAATGCCAAGTGAAATTGAACCATAGCTTCAAAATGCCCAGCTTCACAAATATTCATAGGCTATTCAGGCAGAAAGATTCCTGAAAAAGACAGAAAACTATTTGTGACAGTAAATCTTTTTGTCCCATAGGAATTAGGATAAAATCTTGATGGGGTAGGATGTCCCTTTATCCGTTGATTGCAAAGCTTTTGAAACTTTCTTCCAAAATACCAGTTACAGACTACCACTGAAGAGAAGTTACTGCCATAATAAAAATATTAAATATATTCTGCAAAAAGTTGATCACTAATTGCCCTGCAGCTGGGCCACAAAATTATAATCAACAATAAGTGTTTTCAATTTGGAAAAAAAAAAATTAAGACAGACAAGGTATTACGACAAGACCAGAAGAAACAGAGCTTACTACAACTTGTTTTTGCAAAAGTTCTAAACCTGCCGCAACACAGTACATTTGTTTGTACTTTTTATTTGCTGGTGATCACCATGGGTCAAGACAGACAAAAGTATTCAGGCTTCAATGTTAAAGTTCCAGCCTTCTACACTTATGAAGAAATCAGGCCTTGAAATACTCAACTTGGAAGCAACAGTTATACACAGTAGATTTCCAGATACAGAAGCTCTTTTTAAATCACAACTCAGCCTGTGAAAAAAGGCAATCAATTTAAATAAATAAGCAAGCATTGGTGCTTTATAAATTAAAAAGATTATTAAGAAAACTAAGTCTACAATCCAGTTCTGGAGCCCCCAACACAAGAAGGACATGGACCAGTTGGAGAGGGTCCAGAGGAGGGCCACGAAGATGATAAAAGAGCTGGAGCACCTCTCTTATGAGGACAGGCTGAAAGAGTTGGGGCTGTTCAGCCTGGAGAAGAGGAGGCTCTGGGGAGACCTTATAGCGGTCTTCCAGTACCTAAAGGGGGCCTACAAGAAAGATGGGGAAAGGCTGTTTAGTAGGGCCTGTTGCAATAGGACGAGAGGTAATGGTTTTAAAATAGAGGGGGGTAGGTTTCGATTGGAAATTAGGAAAAAATTTTTTATGATGTGAGTTATAGAACACTGGAACAGGTTGCCCAGAAAGGCGGTGGAGGCCCCATCCCTGGAAACGTTCCAGGCCAGGCTGGATGAGGCTCTGAGCAACCTGATCTAGTCAGGGATGTCCCTGCTCCTTGCAGGGGGGTTGGACTAGATGACCTTTGAAGGTCCCTTCCAACCCTAACCATTCTATGATTCTATAATTCTATGATAACAAACCACGGAGCGTCATTTAGACTGTAATCTTTTATTTGTAGTATCTTGGGCAATATCCACGTGCAACACCAATGCTACTGTCTCAGTTACACTGATAAAAATGCTACTCTGACAGTCTACTACTTATTAACCACTTAATTTCAGACACAGAACTGAAAACACACACATGGATTGAAGTGGTGTTTTTAAGGCCACCAGGTGGTGCTCAAACGAGATTAAGTGCAAGTGAGGACACGGTGCTCATTCGGCTCGACACTTCGAGAAGGACTAACACTGTGCTGTATTAACACAAACCTCTGCACAGCAGCTGGATGAGGACAGGGATCACACTAAGGAAAGTACGAGTTAATCAGTGTTGGTTTTCTCACCTGTCAGGCTGTATCTTCATATGAGAAGAAACAAATACAGAACAAGAGACAAACAAGAAGCCGCCTCACACACAAACATATGCAGGATAACCAAAAAGCTACAACAAACAGCTGGACTTTATTTTTCACCCTTGCCCATTGTCCTGGTACCAACTTCCTATACTAGTCAAACCCTAATGCAAACATTCAGGTACCATACCTTAAATCTCTCTTCCAGTCAAGTGAGCTCCAGTTCTAACCTTACTTTCAAGCACCTTTTCGTATCTGTCTCTTCTGCTATGTGCTTATTTCTTTTTATTCATTCTTATGTGCTTCTCTTCCTTTCTCCGTAACTCAGCATACAAACTCAGTAGCTGCACTCCTCCTACACAAAGACAAGTGACTCCTTGTCACTCTCCTTTTGCCAGTATCTATCCAAATTTATTAGTTTCAGTCATCATGCTCAACTAGTTCCAGCTCATCATACCTCCTTGTCTGGGAGTTTTCACACTCTCTCAGGTCCTATGTTATTGACCCAAGCCTTCTTCTTCCCAAACAGCTCCCTGCTCATAGAAGGATCAGTCCAACATCTTATTATAGACTCCAACTGCTGCACGCATTCTATTTCTACAGAGGCCTAGATAGGCACTTTCGGAATACAGTAGACAACCCTTGAAGAAGTCAGTTGCTGTCTTCCAGCAAGTGTGTTTAGGGATGTGCCAAACAGAACTTTTTGCCTCCTCTGCCCCATCAAGAAATATCCTATTTCTTATGTATGCAACAAAATGTTTCCTTGGAATGTGCCCATTAAGTTTTAAAAATACTCTGACACACAGAAACAAGAGACCTACTCAGAAAAACTGCTGCCATGTTAACAGAAGCAAATATGCTTATGGATGTAAAAGAGTGACCTGCCTCCTCTCAAGTTTTACTTAAATTTCAACTTTAGGTAAAAACTCAGTTAATTAAAACGTATTAATAAACCAGCCAAAAAAAAAATAATACTGTATCCTTATTAGAGGTAGACAAAAGGTACTGATACTCACACTAGGACAGAAGGAAGAAGAAAGAAAGGAAGAGGAAACTGAGTGCCTTGCATGTTCCAGGTCCTAGCTTTGCACGCATCCTACCTAGGGCTTTTACAGCATTTTACATGCTAACAAGAACACTGAATTAACACAAGGCCTACAGTTAGCAAACGCTTCAGTTTTAAATACTGTATTCAAAATCTCACTCCTGTTATTAGGCATCCACATATTTTCTTTTTAGGTTGAAAAACGCCCCTCTTCGTGGGTAGCTTTGTCTCAATAACTTACTAGAAGTTTAAATACCTTGACTTCCTTTCGTTTGCTATCCTCATCTGCTTCGTGTTCCACCACACCTTGAGTCAGATTAGTGTAGTTTGCCAGTTTATTAAGAAGAGATGACACCATGGGATTACTATCCATTTCTTCCTGTTGGGATTTTAAGAACACTGCATTTATTAAATAGGTTTTTTTAAGTCATTATTTTATGATACTACTTCAAACACATAGTCAACAGGTAAGCCCTGATTCACTCAGATCCAAAAATCAGCATGACAAAATACCAGTCAGCTTTCAAACAACAAGAGCTCTAAATCTTTCTATAAGTTTAACACTACATGCTATCTTGCAATATTTCCTTCAATTTTTACACTATCTTACAACATGCAGCTTGTACAGCTGGAATATAAGTGAAATCTAGAGAAGCGTCATTGTTAATTATACAAATCTATTCCTATTACAATATAGCCTTTAGGGGGTTGTAATGCTAGGGTCAAGTTATTAGGATGATTTTCTGGCATCTTGCTTGTGCCTAGAGTCATTTGAGGCCACTCTCTCTCAAGTGCCAAGAGATTTCAAGATCAAGCTCAGGTCTACATATTTTATCTTAAACCATGCATACTACTGCCAAAGTACTCATTTGTTGAAAATACAGGCACATATGCATATGTAATTGCACATAATATACTTGACACAGAAGTCAGTCCATCTTTAGCCAAATATCTGCTACAAAACAAAACATGCTAAAACAAGTAATAAAATCCAGGAGAAGCATATACAATATACAGATTCCAAGAAAAGCAGAACCAGAGAATTCAATCAAGTACGCAAGATCAAATATTGGAAGGAAAACAAGATATCAGGACTGCAAACAGAAAGACAAGAACTAAGGCATCTCTGCCTGAGGCATTGATAATCATGGTTCTAATAGCCAAACTTCTTTCATACAAAAATTCAAACACAAGTCAGCTGAAGACATGAGAAGAACAAGATTGTAGGAAACATAGTATGAAATATATATATTACTAAAAAAAGATTCACCACTAGAACAGCAATGGTGATGAAGTCACTAGAAGGCTTTCAGTGCAACATTATAAAAGCATGATCTACAACCTGATATATGTCAGAGTTATCACTGCACTATCAGCTGGGGATTTAATGTCAGCCACTACTCAAAATAATTGATGCAAACAATTTTTTAATTACATCATTCAAATCCACTGAAATGGAATGTTAGCAGGAACCAAGCTACTGAAGAGCTATTATTTCTCACACTAAATTTCAAGAGAAAGAAAACAGAGGTTTGCTTGTTTTCATCTTACTATCAGAGCCTCAATCAAAGGTGAAATACATTTTTAGGGTATTTAACTTACCTCAAAGAGAGCCATATTCTTTCCTTCATACATGTTTCCTCTGTCCATCTCTGCACTGTTAATAAACGGACTACTTTCCCTGGCAATCCCATCGCCTAGTGGAAAAGTGCAACAATTAGAAACAAAAAAGGAAGAGAAAAAAAAAGACAAGGTATATAATAAAAGGAATAGTCAGAAGATGCTGGTTTAAGAACTGGTTCCAGATAACATTGGAGATGGCTGCCAAACACTGTGTCTTTGTCCCAGACACATGGACTCAACGTCCACATTTAAGGAAATTAAGTTTACTCTAACAGTCTCACCTTTGTATAGTGTTCTGCATCTTAATTATTACATATTACTCTTTAATATATATCTTATCTTTCCCTTCTCCCTTGTCCCATCATTCTAGTTTACTTAAAAACAGCTGATAATAGAACTTCCCATAAATCATCTGGGCAACAGCAAAACCAAAACCCAACCTACTATTTCATTACTTTACTGACTCCCTCAAAAAAATTCCAGTAGTTGAGGCAGGAATTTATGAAAAAAATAATGTAAAAGGAATTATCTTGTAAAGGTTGTAGGGACTCTTCCATTAATGCTATATTTATTATATTCCTTATTGAAGTATCAATCTCAAGCTCTAGCTCCCCTGATCTGCTCTGGCACACCTCTCAGAAATACACAGCATCACTTGCACTGCCTTCCAGCCCACACAATACAAAAGCTATTATATACCAGTACTGTCACAACACTGGCATTTCCAAATAGTCTCAAGTCCTTGCCTATGCCACTTCGCCTGTCTGCACTTTTGCCCTTATATTCACAAGCCACAGTAACAGCACTTACACAGTCTCTTCACAACAGAATTAAGGAACAGCTGGAGAACAAGTGGTATTCTTTTCCCTGTGTTCTCCAATCTGCCCCCTCCAGGACACTTTTCCCCCACACAAAGTCCCAGAACAGAGCTCTGTGGACACCGGTCTCAGCACAAAGCATTACCTTAGTTGCAATAAACGCAGAAATAGAACTCAGCATCTCAAGTAGATGAGTGACTACATCCCCAACAGATTTCCTACCACTCTGCACAGCTCCCCTGTCCAACAGACTCTCCATAGTATCACTATACCTACTGGTATCATGACTTAGAAGCCACATACTCCTAGGAGTATGAGTCTCTTAAGAGACTCAAAAGATAGCTATTGTCCATTAGGGCTCTAGAATTAATTCCACGATCCAGAGAAGAACTGTTGATTAATTTATCCACAACTACTGTTCTTGTCCAATATATCTCCTTCTGTCCATATCCTCCAGCTTTCTTTCTCCTTTTCTCTATAGTTTATAATCAATGCCCCACTGCTTCAAGTCCTACAGCCCCCTTTGATCCCCTCTTCCAACAACGCTTATTTCAAGGCCAGCAGAAGGAGAACTACGAACAGTAAAGAATCTCCCTCATATACGAGTACCTCGAGACATTTTCCACTGCATGGAACATGCTGGTTTGGAACAAGATTGTTTGAGAAACTGGCATTTATTCTTTAATCAACTCCATCATACTTTGAGGAAGGTTCAGTTAGCTTTTCCATAGACGACAAAAGCCAACTCTGTCCACAGGCAAATACATCCCGATTCTTCTCATCATCTTGCCAAAGCATACAAGCACTACAACTTCTTAGTTAAGTCATTGTACTTTCTTTCCAAGATTTTTGGAACACTGGGGTTTTTTTAGCTCCATTCCTTGAGATGACCATGTTATTTTTGCTACAGTTTCCACAAAGCATTCATTACAGGCACATTCCCAAGTTAAAACAAAAATAAAGTTGCTTGCTAAGACCACACTTCTATTGACTTTCTCGTCTATTGATAGCTGGTAGCTGTACTAATAAGCTAAATATTAGTACTCCCTTCAGCGTACTTCCAATCCCTTCAGAAAGGATTACTCTTCACAAAGGAGGCTGGGGAATTTCAAGTACTGTTTTGCATTCATACAGAGCGTAATGTCACTGGAGTTACTATTTCAGTGAGTATTATTAGACTAATCAAAACATCAAAAGGGTATCCAAACAAATCATTTGAATAAGTATCCACAATTCTGAAGTTAGAGAATAGTTTTGTCCTACCACTTCTGGAAGTAAAAATCAGTATCTCAGCACTGTACATCAAGTATTTTAAATTGTAGGTAGGAGAATAGTGAAGTCTTCCTTTATGTTCTTGTATTTCTAAACAGCTCCTTGTCTTTGCTCCAATAGGAAAAAAGCTCAGAGTACAATGTCTCTAACAAACAAGTCTCATCAAATGCACCTAATAGACTTCAGATGGAAAACCACAGAACTTAAGTTTCTTATTCTTTAAATCCTTTTTCAGTGTTTCCAACCAATATTCTACCTACTTTAAAGCTTTTAATGCTAGTCTTCTACGGAGTCTGGTAGTGACAGGCTATTTTCAAGTCTCCTGTTTCTTTTATACAGTCCTTCATATTTTGTGAATGTTTGGTACAGCATTTTTATAGTATTTGACATCATCAGCATTATTGATTTCAGCTGTATTTGAAAGAGGATCAATGCTGAAAAAGTGACCACAAAAGCGTACAAATACTCTCTCATCTGCAGCTTGTTGACTAATCCTAAAATTATGAACGCCTTTGAACAAGCTCCTCAGTTTTCAGCATTGCTGTCAACAGAATCATATCGCCTGTAAATTAAAAACACTACCTTTGGAGTATGCTTAGAAATACAATGAGCATTACAAGCATGTAACTCAGATTGAGATACATTACATCATCCAGTAGAAAGAACTAGTTTTAGGACCTCAATACACTAAGGACTGTGGCCCGTGGGAGGGACCCCACAATGGAGCAGGGGAGGAATGTGAGGAGTTCTTCCCCCGACCATGAAGCAGCAGCGTAAAACAACGTATGATGAACTGACTGCAACCCCCATTCCCTCTTCCCCCACTGTGCCGCTCGGGGGGGGGGGGGGGGGGGGGGGGGAAGGTAGTAGAGATAATGTTAAGCTTGGGAAGAGGGAGGGGTGGATGGAGGTTATCTTGTTCTCTGTCTCATTGTCCTGCTGTTTGTAGTAATAAATCAATAGTTTTCCCCAAGTCGAGTCTGTTTTGCCCGTGACAGTAACTTTAAGGATTTCTCCCTGTCCTTATCTCAGACCTCGAGCCGTTTTTTCCTTATATTTTCTCTCCCTGTTCTCTCGGAAGGTGGGGGGAGTGAGAGAGAGACTGTGTAGTCTGGTCCCGATCAGGGCTGAACTATGACAACATTCAACAACTATGACGAGGTTAACAAAATAAGCTACTACCCCCATCTTAAGCTCATCCATTATTCAAAACAAGGGATCCATTAGAAAACTAGAACTCAAAAGACAGGATTTACAGTTTTCACAAATGCTGTAAATATCACCTCTGGTACATGAAGTGGAATAGAGCAAATAGAAAAAATTATTTCAGTTGCTTCCACTGAGGTAACATGGAATACCGAAATAGGCATCTCGTTCCACTAGTAAGTCTCAAGTCATTTACAGGTTTATGTTTTAACCCTATTCCCTTGAATTCTACAAGGAAGCTTAAAGATAATCAGGTCATAGAATCATTCAGGTTGGAAAAGATCCTTAAGATCAGAGTCCAGCCGTTAACCTAACACTGCCAAGTTCACCACTAAACCATGTCCCTAAGCACCACATCCACATATCTCTTAAATACCTCCAGGGATGGCAACTCAACCACTTTCCTGAGCAGCATGTTCCAGCACTTGACAAGTAAATCACCTTTCCCTCAGACTTCTTTGAAATTGCTTCAACTCAAACTCCTCTCAAGGGTGGAGGCAAGTTAAACATACAATATAAATTATAGCTTCCAATGTAGTTTTACACAGCCTTCTAAGCTGCACATGTCTTCCGGGAATCCAGTTAAAGCACTCAAAAGATCTATACTTACTTGAAAGTAATTTAAGTTACAATAGTTTACAGTCAAAAGTCTTAAATCTGGACAAGATTAGTAGCACATTTGAGCCAGTATTTCACCCTGGACCACCACTTGTATTAAAAGATCTCTAAGAAAGGCAAAATAAAACAACAACAACAAAAAAATAATCTACGTGCTTGATGATGGTATAATGTTTCCTCTGCCTTATGACACACACAAAAAAATCCCACCTACTGAAGTGACACTCCATTCCACACAACATAAGGTGATCAAAACCTAAGCTCTAGCAATAAATCTGTTCCCCCCTCCCAATATATAAAGTTATTACTATTTTTAATCTGCTATGGAATGTTTTCATACCACAGCCCAACTCTGGGCTTACTGATGGACCAACAGACAAATTAATGTACCTTTCCTAGAAGCCTGTCTGGTATTTTCTGTGTTGAGGGACACGCAAAAATTTCTATTCTTGATCTCTACAGATACTCAAGCACTGTGACAGGTGTAGCTGTATTTACATGGAAATCAGCTGCAACAAACTACACTTTCGTTTCTACATGAGATATACAGCTGCAAGCAGAGAAGGTAGGAAACACGTCTCAAGTCTGGGATGTAATATTCAGTGTTCAATGCAAATGATCACAATGCACACTCCCATACACCCCAGCCTCCCAATTGCCAATGCAGTGTAACCCACACAAATTATCACAAACCATCCCAGAGTTGTGCTAGCCTGAAGTTTAGAACTGTCTATGACATCATAGGATTTCTCATTAACATTTCCACACACCAAACAAAACTTACATCAGAAATATGTCTGCATATCACAATTCAAAGTGTTGGTCATAAAGGCAAGACAGCACTTTGTTCAAATTCACATTCCTCAGAAGTTTCAAAGCAGCCATTCTCAAACATTGACAGGTGGAATACTTTAAGGTATGTTACCAGTTAAAATTACTAAGGTGATCCAAACCAGTCGATTTTATACAGTGTAAGACAGAACCCAACAGTACACCTTAAACAAGCAGAAGCCAACCTCTGCCACCAAAGAGGCAGCCCTCATCCCCTTCTCACACTTACTACTCACCCACTTGTGTCCCTGTATCATACTGCTCCTTACACAAACACAACTATTACAAATACAACAGTGGTGTGTGCTTAATGCTGCGTTGGGAGAGAGTTGTTTTGCTTCTGTTTTTATCTGGATTAAGAGTAGCAGCAAGAATGAGTTTGTGTTCAATCAGCAAATTCTTGTGCTATCACTAGAGACCCCAACGGTGTACAAATGCACAATTAGTGTAAGCAAAACAACTTCCATTGTTGATGACAATATTACTAAACTACAGAACTACAGTGGTTTGGTTTTCCCCCCTTCCTCTCTCTCAAATCAAAAGAGGTAGAGTATGAAAAAAAAAAAGTGTGTTGTAGGTGTCTTGTCTTAGGGAAAGTGCCAAAGCAGGGCTTGGAGTAGAAGTAGGAAACTATTATTTCGGTGATCCTAAATTTGCACTAGGATGCCCGTTCAAGAGATTAAGGACAATTATATTACAACATCTAATCTGATTTGCTGTCTTTCCACAGGTTGCAGAATTTCATCTCTGCATTAAGTTCTATAACTTTGAGAAAAAACATACTGAGATTTGACCAGTGTCTCTCTTGATGTTTTCAGAGCAGAAATAAGAAGAAAATCTTTATAAAGGTAAATTGATAGACTAAGGTTTAATTACTGCAAAAATCTCAAATAAAGTTGTTCCTTACTGCTACTTAAATTCGGCTATTTTCAAACTTCTAGCTATAACATCCTAGTATATCTTCCAAATTTAACCACTCACGCTTTGCATTTTATATCTGTGAAGGTAACTATACTTGTCAAATCATCTCAAGCTTCCTTTTAAAAAACTGAAACAGTTAAGTTAATAAAACATTTTCCTAACCTTTAATCATTTTTGCGGCAACATTCTATCCAGTTTTTAAGTTACAAAAAAAAAAAAAAATTCAAACTTTAAAAATAAACAAACAAAAAAAACCCCAACAACACAGCCTTGTAACACCAGTCTCAACCATGCTATTTACAGAAGTATAATCATCACCTCTCTACTGAAAGGATCAGGCTAGCCCTCTTTACCACAACATTAAACCAAGCTCATGCTATTCTATTCCAGTCTAATCCCTAAATCCTTTCCACATTCACTGCTTCCTTGCTGTTCCATACTATGTCTCATTTTTTCCATATTCAAGAAGTGTTCCTATTTGCCTTTGTATTCAAATATCCCTTGTCAAAAAAAGCAAGCACCTCCTGTCATGCTATAATAGTTTAACAACTATCTGAAAAATAACAGCAGATTCTTTTTATATGGCAAAAAATACAAGTGGTGTTCAAAGAAGTGACAATGATCTAAAATTTTTGAACCATATGGCCTCAAATAAGATAGCTTGGCTATGATAAAGTACAGCTGTTCTCTACACAACAACAAGATGTGTAAAACTAAAAAATTTTGCTTCCCATTGGAAACTTTATATGCAATTGTTTGAAGCAGAACACAGTTGAAAAATAATACTTCCCAGAAAAGTCCTAACCTTTCATAGTTTCCAAAGGGAGACTCTTAATCATAGTCCACATACCTTGAAGTATGTTCCAGTTAGCCAGATACAGGTGAAAAATAACAGGTTTTTTAATGTAAAACTATGGTAACATTTTAATTAAGTCAGTATTCCATCACATTAAGAGCAAAGCACTACAAACTGAAACTATGAAGATAAGATCTTGTTTGAACAAGGGTAAACAAGCATTCATGGATAATGTAAATAGCCTTTTAAAGATAAAAATACACAAAGTTTAAAAAACTGTAATTCTGCCTTCTCTATCACGCATATTTATTTCCTATATGTCCAAATTTTGATTGGCAGGCAACTAAAGAGAACTCAGACAATCTTAAAAATTTAGTTTCATACCACATCAAAGAATAAATAGAAGTATTCTTTACAGCTCTACAAACTCAAGTTTTCAAAAGCCACTACCTTGCTTTAATTCAAATTATGAAGAGGCATCAATAACCTTGAACACATCTTGCCTCTGAATTTTTGCATCAGTTGGGTTTAGAAATTCAGTGTAACCTGTACTTCAAAGTTGCAGGTTATTGGCTTTTTTTTAGTAAAAAAAAAAGATATTTACCACATAATCAATTTCTTGCATTATTTTTATTGATGACTAGCACAATTTATGTAAATTACCTTGAAAAAGCAGAACAAGGTGTACTGAAGCTCCTTGTAAACCCCTTTACATAAACAAGGCACCCACTACTTACCTTACCAACATCACTAAATTTTAGTTTTCTTTTACTTAGGCTATTATTATAAGCAAGCACAGTCTTCTAATGAAAACACACTGCAAAAGCTCTTCATAAATTCTTCATAATATAGCTGGAAGTACAGAACCTGCTATTTCACTAAAAGAGTTATTAGAACCATGGTGTTGTCTTTTAAAGAGACTCACTTGGATTTGGTCCACTTTCTTCATAGTCTTGTTCACTCATGATTAAGGAAAATCATGTCATTCCCCTCTGCTGATTCTTCACGTATCAAGAATTGAAACAGGAAACTGACAGTTGCTTCCTCCCAGCTTTGTGTAAGACCTCAAATCCTCTTTCTTACTAGTATTGGATTAGTGCTGAAACAAGTCATTAAGGTTTCATGCAGTGTGAAGCATGCACATGACACAGCCAAACTACATGACAGCCACAGAACTCTCTGAAGAGAATTAAGCTGGACGATTTCTGTCAGCAATAAACACTATGCTTAGTGAAATGAGCAGGGTCAAGTTACTAGAACATCCCAGATCTTTGCCTAACAACAAATCAATTTAAAGCTTTCTTTCCATCAAAACTACATGGCAAGCTCTCTGCCCTAGACTTCAGGAGGGCAGACTTCGGCCTCTTCAGGGACCTGATGGGCCAAGTGCCATGGGAGGTGGCTCTGGTGGGAAGAGGGGCCCAGGAAAGTTGGTCTATATTCAAGGAGCACCTCCTCCAAGCTCAGAGGTGCATCCCGATGAAAAACAAGTTGGGCAAAAAGGCCAGGAGGCCAGCATGGATGAGCAAGGAGCTCCTGGACCAACTGAAAATAAAAAAGGAAGCCTACAGAGGGTGGAAACGGAGACAGGTAGCCTGGGAGGACTACAAAGAGGCTGCGCGGGTGGCCAGGGATAAGGTAAGGAAGGCCAAAGCCCTGGCAGAACTGAATCTGGCCAGGGACATAAAATGCAACAAGAAGAGCTTTTATAGGTACGTAGGGGACAAAAGAAAGTCCAGGGAAAATGTAGGCCCCCTCCGGAAGGGAACTGGTGTCCTGGTTACACAGGACATGGAGAAGGCTGAGGTTCTCAATGACTTTTTTGCCTCAGTCTTCACCTACAAGAGCTCTTGTCCCACCACCCAAGCTGTAGAAGGTGCAAGCAGGGACTGCGAGGATGAAGAACCGCCCATTGTACTTGAAGAGCAGGTTTGGGATCATCTGAGGAACCTAAAGGTGAACCATTCTATGGTTCTATGAAATAAATTAACTTTAAAACACTTCCATTAAGCAGATCAGTATAAGTTTGCAACAAATAATACTAACCTGCTCCAAAGATCCATCTACTATTAAAAAAGCCAATTTTATGAATCATAGAATGGTTAGGGTTGGAAGGGACCTTCAAAGGTCATCTAGTCCAACCCCCCTGCAAGGAGCAGGGACATGCCCGACTAGATCAGGTTGCTCAGAGCCTCATCCAGCCTGGCCTTGAATGTTTCCAGGGATGGGGCTTCCACCACCTTTCTGGGCAACCTGTTCCAGTGTTCTATAACTCGCATCGTAAAAAATGTTTTCCTAATATCCAATCGAAACCTACCCCCCTCTATTTTAAAACCATTACCCCTCGTCCTATTGCAACAGGCCCTACTGAACAGCCTCTCCCCATCTTTCCTGTAGGCCTCCTTGAGGTACTGGAAGACCGCTATCAGGTCTCCCCGGAGCCTTCTCTTCTCCAGGCTGAACAGCCCCAACTCTCTCAGCCTGTCCTCATAAGAGAGGTGCTCCAGCCCTCTGGTCATCTTCGTGGCCCTCCTCTGGACCTTCTCCAACTGGTCCATGTTCTTCTTATGTTGGGGGCTCCAGAGCTGGATGCAGTACTCAAGGCGGGCTCTTGATGCAGCCCAGGATGCAGTTGGCCTTCTGGGCTGCAAGCATGCATTGTCAGCTCATGTTGAGCTTCTCATCTGCCAATACACCCAAGTCCTTCTCCTCAGGGCTGCTCTCAATCCATTCTCCACCCAACCTATGTTTGTGCCTGGGATTGCCTTGACCCATATGCAGGACCTTGCACTTGGCCTGGTTGAACTTCATGAGGTTTGTATGGGCCCACCTCTCCAGCCTGTCAAGGTTCCTCTGGATAGCATCCCTCCCTTCCAGCATGTTGATGGCACCACACAGCTCGGTGTCATCGGCGAACTTACTGAAGGAACACCACTCATGCATCAAGTACACTAGATCTTTAGCAAGTTAACCATAACTATAGTTGCTAAACATTGATTTTACTTAGAAAGAGTTTGCATTAATTGTACTTAAGAAGTAGTAGATAAACACTTTAAAATATAATTTTAGTAACTTTGCAAGCACTTATTTTAAAAACAAGTATTTTGAAACTATAAAGTGATCCTCTTTAAGACTAGCTGCATAATTTCTTAATTCTCTTTCAAATTAGATATAGCACTGTTTTCTAGTTTATGCATTAATCTATTTTACACATTTTATACCAGCCTTAAAAAACTTCATATAAACTGTATCAGTTCTATTAATGGACATTATTGCTCAGAACAGACTAGTTCCTGTGGTCAAATCTTTGAACAACATCCAAAAAAATCCACTTTTCTCTGTGATCCTAATACCTATGCCACAAGCACAGACAATTCTGGAAAGGCTGAAAGGGTTGAAGGCTCCTTCGAAGTCCATTTCCTAAAGTTCCTCCTTCCTAGAACCAGCTCTGGTGCTTTCAAGGCCCCTAAAAGAGCTCTTTTAACTCACTGATGTTTCAAATGCCTGCCTCCTGTATCTCCTGATTGTGATTTTTAATTTTTTTTTTCCCAGGAACTGCCTCTTCTTCCTCACCTGCAAAATAAAGCAGCTTGTGTAAGTCTTCAGCAGATGTTCCACAATGCAAGAAATGCCAGTAGAGGGACAGAGATAGGACTGGTCACTAATCAATGGCAGAAAGCTATTAGGTTGTTTATGTCCTGGTAAGTGTCTATCAGGAAAGTTCTACAGGTAACAAAGTAAAGTTCTGATATATTTTCAAGGATGTTCTAAACATTCTTTTATGAAGACAGAAGAAAAATACACAAATTTCCTATTATTCAAGATTGCAATTAATCTGCTGAAGGTTTTATTATCTTAAAAAACAAAGCTTGTAGGAAGATGCTTTTAATTTTAAGAAGTCTTAAACTTGTGTGCTCCTTGTCAGAATGCAAGAAACAGAATAAGTTTTTCATTTCTTCTTACAGATAGAATTTTTTTCAGAAGATACTTGAGTTTAAAATAAATAAATAAATCCATTACCTCTCAACATATCAGCTCCCAAAGGGTCCCGGAATTATTTCCTAAACAGGCTGCATGCTGCTTATTTTTGGTTGCTATGAGTTAGCTAAAGGATACAGCTAAAGTACCTAATTAAGAATGCTAGCTGTTTAAATCAGGAAGCAGATAAATACTGTCCAATTTACACAGACATTATTAAGCTATGCTTTCCAACAGTTGTGATTCAAGAGCAGAGTTATTCAGGGACCACCTTTAAGTTTGTATACTGCTAACTGCTCATGAATCCATTTCTGAAGATTACCATCAGACCATTAAAAATAAGTAGGTAACACTTCTGATGTCCTAAAAGTCAAAAACGGCAATTTTGAGGGTTGAGAAACTGCCAAAGAAACAGTTATACCTCTTGTAAAGCAGGCTCAGGGCAGCATAGCAAGAACCTCGTGTTGCACAACATAGTGCATAAGAGTTTTGTCCAATTTTTCAACTACTTGAAAATTTGCATGCGAAATCAGAGAAACTGCAGTTTTCACAGACTTCACATGGTGGGTTGACACCAAATCACTCTATCACTTTTCCTGCTCAACAGGACAGGGGGAGAAAATAATATTAAAAGGCTTATGGATAAAGAAAAGGACAGGAAGATCACTCAGCAATTACCATCATGGGCAAAACAGACTGAACTTGGGGAAATTAATTTAATTTATTGTCAAATAAGAGTAGGATGATGAGAAATAAGAAAAAAAAAATTATCTAGAAACACCTTCCCCCTACCCCTCCTTTCTTCCCAGGCTCAACTTCACTCACAACTTCTCTACCTCCTCCTCCTCCTCTTGAGCAGCCCAGGGGCTTGGGGAACAGGGGTTGCATTACATGCTGTCTCTGCCACTCCTTCATCCTCATGCTCTTCCCCTGCTCTAGCATGGGGTCCCACCCGCAAGAGACAGTATTCCATGACCTTCTCCAATACAAGATCCTTCCTACGGGCTGCAGCTCTTCAAGCACTACTCCAGCATGAGTCCTTTCCATGAGGTACAGTCTTTCAGGAACCAATTGCTCCAGCATGGGTGTCCTCATGGGGTCACAGGTCCTGCCAGAAAACCTGCTCCAGCACGGACTCCTCTCTACAGGCAACAGTTTCCGCCAGGAGCCTGCTCCAGTGCGGGCTCTTCACGGGCCACAGATTCCTTCAGGGAACACTCAACTGCTCCAGCATGGGGTCCTCCATGAGCTGCAGAATGGATATCCACCATGGGTCACAGGGGGACAACTTGCATCCCACAGCCTTCACCACAGGCTGCAGTGGAATCTCTGCTCCAGCACCTGGAACACATCCTCCTCCTCTGACCTTGGTGTCTCCAGACTTGTTTCTCTCACATATTCTTACTCCCCTCTCTTAGCTGCTGTTGTGCAGCTTTTTTTTTTTCCTGCACCATTTCTTACCAGCTTCACTGATGAACTCAGCTTTGTTCAGTGACAGGTCCATCTTGGAGCTGATCTGTCTTGCAGCCAGCTGGAAATGGCTCTGTCTGACACGGAGGCAGCTTCTGGCATCTTCTCACAGAAGCCACCCCTGCAGCCCCCTCACCACCAAAACCTTGCCACACAAACCCAATGTACTTCACCATGTATTTTTCTTTCAGCAAGGAAGGAAAAAAGTGTTCACAACCACTATCAAGAGCAATGACACCTTCTCCACTGAATTTATCTTTGCCGTCAACACTGTGCCTGCCATCAAAGGTACAGAGAGCCAAGGAAAACAGATTTCAAACCTGAAGTACTCTTACTATGTTGGAGTAGGGGGTGGTAAACAGAGATCCCACAGGATAAGCTACCCTATTAGCAGAACTAAAATTGTGCTAGCTACTGTCTGGACAGCTCACAAAGCCATGGCACAGAAATAACTGCAGTTATGCAAATTATAGCGTGAACTGGAAATCCTCCTTGTTCAACTGGTATATCTAATCAAGTAGGAAAATAAATACTATCTGATTATTCAAAAAATACCACATAACCCACAAAAGGATTGGGTGGTAGGAAAAAAAAAAAAGATTAGGACACATTTTGTTAAGGGGGGAACCCTCAAGCTTTAATACTTCTCAGATTCAGAAAATAAGTCCCCTGTGATAACATTCTATAGTTCATTAGTCTAGAGAGCAAATAAAAACAGCGCAAATTATTTCATTCTCCATGCTTTAGTATCTACTTTTATGTAAAGCAACAGCATAGTTCAAACATGCAGGAAAAATGAATCAGGTCAGTGCTGCCAAAAGGGCCAGTTTTCTGTGCTGGGGTGGGAGTGGAACAACACTGTTCTGCAGTGAGCTGGTTCAAGGAAATAAAGCCTCTTAAAACAACTTTTTAAAAATAATTGTTTTTCTCTCCCATAGCTAGTTGCCTGTCAATTTAGCTCCCTAAAACAGTTCAAGAACAGTAGCACTCAAAAGAAGAGAAATACTTTTTTCCCCCAGCAGCAGCTAACAAGATCTGCTATGCAGTAACAAACCACATCCCTTACCAAAGGCAGCCTTTACAATGCTTACCCATGAGCTTTTAATACAGCAACAGTCATCTGAAAGATAACAAAACATTTTACTGTTATGAAAAACAGTAAAAAACAGTTATACCAGAAGACCTTTAGCCACTATATTCTGATGGCTGCAAAAGCATTATCACCAAAAGAAAAATCAGCAGTAAGAGCCAAAAAAGAAATTCTCAGCAATAAAATTTTCATTACAAGATCAGAGAAGTTAAAATTATGAGGGTTGATATCACTAGATTTGATGTTACTTTCTCCTGGAATATTCTACTTTAAAGTTGGTTTATGACTAGAATTATTTACATTTAGCTCTTAGGCAATAAGTACAGTAAGAGAAAGTTAACATTTCATTCATATGAAATTAACACATGGAGCAAATAATAATTTGCTGTTCATTTCATTACACAAAGGAGGGAGGGGAAGGAATGTTCACAACTTGATTATCATGCGAAATTCTGGAACTTCCCCCATTTCAAAATGAACAGAAGTGGAAAAAGTTCAGAGAAAGGCAGACAGTAAAACAATAATTACAGAATAGCTTACATGTAAAGAATGACTAAATAAGAGTCTTCAGTTTGGAACAAAGATGAAAGGGTTAAGATGGGACAAGGTTTATAAAAATCTTGAGTGATCTGGACAGGGACCTGACAAGTATTAGCATGACATGATGCCTTTAATCTAATGACTGGATCAGAAAACAAACAAGAAGTAATTTGCCCTTGAGCAGCAGATCTTACTGCCACAGTTTCTGAGGTGCCAAAAACATACACTTACTCCTCACTGCATAAGAGAAATGGAAGAGAAATTTGCCAAGTGTAGTTAGAATACAAACAAATTTAGAACTTAATCTAAACTCACCAAAAAAAGGAGAAACAAAACCAGTTTCATAAAAGGCTCATCTTTTTCTGGCTCACAAGCTGTTGGAACCTGGAAAACAGTACCATATTTGCCCACCCATGCTCCCACAGACCTGAGCCTTTAGCCAGTACTGGAAATGCTGTGCACGCCACTGGCTAAGCACATGAACAGTGTGGAGAGGCATAACTAACCTGTGGAGATTTAAAAAAAAAAAAAAAAAAAAGTTAAGACATCAGCTTGCATTTTTTCAGGGTACTGAAACTTCGACAAACTGCAACGGGATGAAGAGGAACATGTAATATTGAGTTTTTCTGTACAGTAAGTTCTGAACTACAGACTGATTCTATGTTTGAGCAGCAGCTGACTGAAAATATATAGACATCTCAGCAAGATTAGTCTGTCTTCCCTGCATTACATACATATATATACACACGCACACACACCCATGCCTCAACTATTTCCTGGTTTTTAGGAATTAGCATTTTACAGAAATTCACAGCATTCGTGCTTCATTAGTCACGTGATGACTTCTTGGTAGATGACCAGGTTTGTCACCGATATTCCCTGTATTTGAGAGTCTTCAATTTAAAAAGATTTTGTAGGAGTTAGTTCTCACATTGGTTTCTGAATAAGACACCACTATGGGTAGATAAATAAAACTATATTTTTAGCATCCCATAGCAATGTTTTGAAACACCTGACATGCAGAGCTGCAAGTGACATAGAGATTTGATCAACCTTAGAAAGTTTTGACAGTCACTAATGATATGCATGAAGACAACACATAAAAAACCCAACACAAATCAAAGCCAAAATCTCTCATAAAATTTCATCAATGACAGACTCCCATTTCCTTTTCTTTTTCAGCCAGTTACTATTCCGTTACTACCCTTCCCTTCTGGTGTATTACAAGCACATTAAAAGATGTAGGTACATATGCTTGCGGCTACTTTGTGCCGATTTGACAATCGGGGGCTACGACCCTGAACTCTATAAATCCAAGCATTAGTTTCCACTCTGCCCAAGTACTACTTTGGCCAGTGCTATAATCCAGCCAAATAGCCGCTCACCCAAGTCTTCCCCTCCTTCACACGTGCAAGGGTGTCACATCACAAGAACATACAAGGCTATAGAATTTCAGATTATTATGAAGGAGTGAAGAGCACAGAGTAAGAACATCCCACCTTACTCCATTATCACATAGATGAGTGTCAGATAAGAATAAGTGAAAGGGGATAAATACACAGAATAATTGGTAAGTGCCTTGTTAATAAGATAGCGTAACTACTTTACTCATGATCTAACGGCTAAACAGCATACAGCCTGCTTCCCTCCAAAAAAACAGTGTTGTGGGTTTGGTTTGGGGGTTTTGTTGTTGTTGGTTTTTTTTTTTTTTAAACAAGGCACTAGTGCAGTCAAGGAAATTCCAGAACAACTACTTGTTTAAATCAAAGCCGATAAAATTCTAGATACTTGAACAAAATTAGATGCTGAGCTATACAGGCTAAGGGTGAACCAAAGGGGAAATTCCCATTCTCCCTCTTTTTTCACTTCCACCTCTGCTCTCAGCTTTACCCTCCTCCCATCTAGCCATTTTCAGACTTTCTGCAGCACTCACTCACCTCAACTCCAAAACAGAGGAAGCATATTTTTCCCTCTGCAAGTTTAGTTTTCTGCTAGTTTACCATGTGATGTACCAGCCCAGTGATGTGTCTGATGAGCACCAAGGTCAAGTGCAAGAAAAAGGAAGCGAACCCAAGGATACGGAGGAGGGCAGGGATGGAAATGTTTTACTCCTTATCCTTTTTCCCAAGGCTAGAGCAGAAAGGCAAGCACTCCTTCTCCAAGCAGCAGGCTTTTAGATGGCCTTAACTACAACAGCTTTTAGCTGTTTGGAATTCTTTAAAGCTTTCAGAAGAATGAGTCAAGAAGAATTATTCGAAAACACAGCATTAACTTAACAACTTTGCGCATTACAGGTTTACATACCACAAACATCCATATAATACCCAAGGCAACATTAAGTATGTCATTCACTTTCCAAACCTCTGTATCCAAGTACAGGATTCATTCTCCTAATGAAGTCAGAGCTCTCTGATTATAACTTGTTTACAACTGAATGCCTTCTTTTTTCAGCATTTTCCTATTCCCTATTTTATAGGCACACTAACAGGAAAATTCATACATAAATTAATCTGCTCAAGTGGTATAGATCCAGAATAGTATATAGTTTAAACGTATTTTGCAAATGTAACTGCTAGTCCACACAAACTCTACTTAATTGCACGAAAAATTATTTTTCACAACTCTAAAGGTTAGAAATAAGCCACGACAATAGCACCAGTTCCATTCCTCCCCTTGCCCTCTCAAGATTTCCAAATTTTTTAAGCCTTCCAAATGCTTCATATATACACATGGTCTAACAGCTTGTCTAACTATGCCCGTATCTATGTTCAGTGTTTTGAGATGCCATCTTAACAAACACTACACTTTGTGCCTTTCTGACTAGCTCTTCTATCATAAGAAAAACTGCCCAAAGAGATTAATGCTGTACTGCTGTCTTCCATCCAGTACAGGAAACAAACTGCTGCCACAGTTTATACTATTTTGGTTTTTCTATTCCATTTAGTTTGGAAAAAAAAAAAAAGAAAGAAAGTGGCAATTATTAGAACACTTGCCAGTTGCTTGAATATAAAAAAGCAAATACAACTATGTATAGTATATACCTTTTACAGGTAGATAGGTGTTTGAGGCGAGAAAGCTCTAAGAAAACAAGCCAGCTTCGTGTTTTACTGGATCACCTTGATCCTCACTGGATCAATCTTTATGCAAAGAGAAATTAAAATAATGTAAATATACTGAGCTTGTCAAATATCTGTTTTAATCTCTTTAATACCATGTGATGTGGGATGAGAATGCAGCCTTATTTATCTGTGAACTACACCACAAAAAGGAGAAGCCACTAGTATGACAAATTGCCTTTTACAAAAGCCTATCTTTTCACCTGTGATCATCTAACATCAAAAAAAACCCCAGCATTAAGAGCGAGTACCGACTGTAACACAGCATCCAAAATAATACGCAAGATCCAGCCAGCCCTCGCAGGGCCACCAGTGATTTAAGCACCACGCTGGGTACCGCCACCGCAACCGGCTTCAGAAAGAGGAAGTGCTAAGGGCCTCCGAGCCAGAGGAAGAAAGAGTTAACTGCTTCCCTAGTAGCGCCTCACCCTCGGAGAGAGGAAAGCACTCGTTTCCCCACCAAGGCTTGCAGACAAACGCTCATCCCGCTGCAGAAGGGGCTGCCCTGACCAGAGTCCCACTCGCGGTTCCCCGGCTCCCCCTCAGGCTCGACTCCGCTCCCCGCGGCGGCTCCAGGGACAAGGCCTAGCAGGAGGCACGGCTCCCCACACCGCGCCGCCGGGTAGCAAACACCTACGTGACTCAGGCACGGCCGCTGGCGTAAAAGCACACGGCTGGGCAAACGCCCGTAGCAAGCCAGGTAAGATTCTGCTCTTCTCCACAGGCTGAGCCTCCCCTCCTACCCCTCTCTCTGGGGAGCCCCAGCAGGACTCGGCTTTTAGGCACAGCTTTCACGCCCGCCTGTTGAACGGCCAGCGGCGCGGTCACTGCCGCCGGCCCCTCGCAAGCGGGAAGCGGACTGACCGCCTCGCCCCCGCCCGCGGGCCGCCCCACTCCGCTCCCCCGGCCGCGGCCGCCCGGCAACGCTTCCTCCTTTCAGCCAGCGGCGACGGCTTGCGGAAAGGACGGGAAACAAGCTCACAGCCACCTCAGGCGCCGGACTTTTGCCCTCTCCCGAGGAGCGCTCCTCCACCTGGACAGGTAGCCCCGGCACCTCCCGCAGCAGAAGGCGATGCAGCCCCTCCACAGGCTAGGGGGCCCCTCCGGCGGCCAGCCGGCCCACCCCTCGCGGCAGCCCCGCTCCCCTGCACACAAAGCGCCCTCAGGCGCTGCCCCCCCTCTCACCGGAGCTCTGGTCCCTCTCGTCGTCGTCGTCGTCTTCTTCTTCCTCCACCTCCTGCCGCTGCCCATTCCGCTCCGCTCGCTCCTCGCCCTGCGCCTCCACCGGTACCACGGTGAAGCTCGTCGGCATGGCGCCCACAGCCCCGCGAACCACTGGCGCCTCCTCCCAGGGCAGCGGGCAGGGTGAGCCCAGCGCCGCCGCCTCCCTCACGTGAGAGCTATTTCCTCACGCAGCAGGGGGCGGTGGCGCCGCGCCGGGCCCCGCCCCCTTCTGTCCCCGCCCCCTCACTGCCTGACTGGCTGAGGGGCGGGGACCCGGGCCCGGGCGGCGGCCTCCCGGAGAGGGAGGGTGGGTGTGGGTGTGGGTGTGGGTGTGGGTGTGGGTGTGGGTGTGGGCGTGGATGTGGGTGTGGGCGTGGGCGTGGGCGTGGGCGTGAGCTTTTGCCCTCCCGCGTAGGGGGAAAGGAGCGCCGGGGCCGTAGCGGGGCCGTAGCGTCTGCTGCGAGTGGGGTTGGTGCCGTTGGGGAAACGGCCCGAGAAGGGTGTGCATCTGCGTCCGAGCGTGTGACAGCCACCCTGGGTTGTTTTAGTGGGTTTCAGCTGTGGCTGTTGGGCACCAAAAAAAAAACCTTCTTCTCTTTCTCAAACCTTGCCTTGCAGATATCCTTGGCGCACCGGGGCCAGCACGTTGCCGCTCCTCAAATCCCAACAGACAGAGGCTGTCTTCCAAGGAAAACCAGAACCAGGCTGTAGGGCCCTGATCCTCCAGGTTTCTAAAGGGATGGCAGCATCCAGAAGGCCCAAGCAGGAGCTTTGCTAGTCACCTTTTGGACAAGTGGAGGAGAAGGTCCAGTATGTGCCGTGGGACTACCAGGAGACAAAGATGGTTCCCAGAAATCTGCTTTCAAACACAGGTTGCAGGGAACAGCTGAAGGCCCTGTGATTCAGGTTGGAGTTAGCATGTAAGCTCTGACCTGAAGTGAAGCAGATTCAATGAATCCGTGGATGGGTGGTGTATTAATGATATAGCACTAGTGATGAGCTATAGCTCTTGTTAACTTAAACTTCCTTCCCAGAGAAGGTTGTAGCATCTCCATTCCTAAAGGAGAGAAAATAGACTTGGAAGCCTTTTTCTTGTCTCCTGCTGTTGCATGTTCCTAGCAAAGTGCTGGAAACAGAACGACTCTATATTAATGTTATTCGTATCTGTACCTTTTGGAAGGGGACTCTGGTGGGTTTCTGGGTTACATACCTCCCTCAATGGGATGGAAGATGTCTACCTAACAGTACAGTCTGTCCCACAGTGTAGAGGCCTTCAAAAAAGGGGGTGGGGAAAGTGGTTCTGGCCATCAAAAGTGGTAGTGAAGTGGCAGATGTGTATGTGGTAGGGCAGCAAGAAAAGGAGAGGGAGAGGCATGGTAACATTTTGATATCTGGTATGGGCTTTCCAGTTCCACCCCCATTCAAACCATCGTGTAACTACAGTAATGAGAGCGGTGGCTGCATGAAAAAGGAGTTTCTGTGTTGGGGATGTGCCTCTTCATCCTCCCCCTGCCTTTTTCCAAGATCAAGAATGACTGGAATGGTGTCTTTGCTAGTGATAGCAGATTTCCAATATGTTAATGATGTTACCTGCAGAGGCAAGGATATTTTGGGGCACTTTTGATGTTGAAGCTCATTTTATCATGGTACAGGTTATTACCAAAATTAATGGTACTAAGGAACTAGATACAGTGATAAATCAGAATAGTAAATGTAATTTCAAAACATATACAAAAATAAAAATTCCCTCTTCAAAACAAGGACTGAACAGCATGCAATGTATAAAGCATGGGATCACATACACGCATTGAGAAGAAAATTTTAAATAGCTGATCATTTTTTAAGTACCATCAATCTGGTGCCTTGAGAAGTCTATTGAAAGAAACTCATGTACAATAAAGATGAAAACTGTATCATACAGTAGCGTGCTGCATGCACAAAAGGTTGAGTGGGGAGAAATGGGGATGCCACTCTTCAATTGTACTTTAACCTGACACAAATTTTTTGTCTAAAACAGCTAAAAGCCAAAGAAAGAGAAGCTTTGGACCAAACAACTTTTGAACAAACAGAGGCAGCACTTCCTCCTCTTCCAACTCTCCTCTTTCCTCTGACATGACCATGGAGAGCCATCTGATGAAAAATAGGTGCAGTTCTGTGGAGCAAGGATGGGGGTCCATATGGGGTTATGGCTTGTCCCTCATTACAGGGACACCCTGTAATATGAGAGCTGTAATTTGTGAGCCTCTTAAAAGGACCTGAGACTGGGAAAAGTAACTCACTTCCTACGTTGACTACTCTGATGGTACCCTTCTAGCAATAAGAAATTTGAAAAGGAGAAAAGTAGAATAATAATAAGACATTGCATAAATCTGTGTCTAAAAAAGGACAATGCTGCAAATATAACATTACGTGAGTGTTTTGCTAAAAAAAAAAAAAAGGAAAAAGCTTTCAGTTTGTGACATTCACTGAAAACACAGCTCTGGACCATCATCATCTTTCTGTTTGGCAAGATAGGAATGCAGCAGGTATACTACTGATTCAACCAGATATACCCAATGGACCTTTAGAAGGCATTCCTCTTGTTAACAAAAATGAATTTGTGCATTGAATATTGTCCTGAGTGCTCAACATGCCCCCTAGAAAAAAAACAAAAAACAGAACCCATGAAGAGATGTGGAAGTATAATGAAGCTAGTTTACAAACTGAGAATAGAAAAAGGATTAAATTAATGCTAATGATGAATATGTTATGATTTAAAACAAGACATCTGCCTAAGGAAATTAATGAGGTTACTAAGACACTCAGACCTTAAAAACTTGTGTTGTCTTTGATGTTACTGAGATATTAGAAATAAATCACTAGAAATTTTAAAAAAATACAATTACTGTCACAGGAAAAAAAAAATCAGAAATAGCAAAGAAGGAAAGAAAAATTCTTAATACATCCAGATCATAGTCTATGTGACTGACAATAAAAATCTTTCTAGAATTACACATTTTCAAGTCATCAGGATAAATGCAGTTTATGTATATGAAACTGAAAGTAAGCTAGCTAGTGGTTTCTGGAACTCAGGAAGGTAAAATTTTTAGAAATCTTGAAAAATTGGGAAAATTCCGAAAGAGTGAATGATTACCCTTATCAATATTGAGTCATCAATACCTAAAAAGAGGACAAGGAGTAACTCAGGCAAGTTTGAGCTAACTGGGTCAATGATAATTTTGTTTTGAGGAAGGATGATCGTGATATTGTGTGAGGGATTTCAGTGATGGTCCATGTAGGGTCAATGATAATTTTGTTTTGAGGAAAGATGATCGTGATATTGTGTGAGGGATTTCAGTGATGGTCCATGTAGGGCCACTGTGGGAAATTACAAGCTGCACACAGCTGTGAGAATGTGACCTTGGAGAGGGGAGCTTGGGAGGGTTGTTATCTCAGAAAGGGGAACCAGGAGGGTTGTTACTGAGCAGTATGTTGCTGCTATCCAGGAACCACTGTTAGCCATCAGGGCACATACTTGGCAGGCCTTGCTGTGTGCGCTGGCCATGTGTGCACCAACACCTGGTCAGTACTCTGCCACTGAATCTGCTGAGGGTATAAACAGAGGCGGCTCAGCGCAGAGAGAGAGAAAGGACCCAGAGCACACTCTACAAACAATAGGGGATGTCCTGAAGGTGCTGCGCCTATCTCCCTTCTCTGCTATGACCCTGCTGATAATCCTGCTCGGCGGTGTCTCCTGCTTAGTGGGGTTGGTAAGACTCTCACAAAGGGAAAACAATACACTAGTAATTGCTCGTGCTAGGAACTGTAACTGCTTATGCAAGGCTATAATAGAGCAATAAATACTGTTGTATTTCAAATATCATATGCTGGGTCAACTTTGTGCATAGGAATCCTATGAACCAGTTACAGATATATAAATTTGGGGTGACAAGATAATATATCTGAACAGTTAAAGTTGTTCTAGTGTTACAGCTGACAGGAAAATAGCCAAGGCATTTGATTTGGTCCCAGCTGACATTTGGTTGGAAATTTCTACGGAATTAATTCCATATACCTTCCATATATTTCAAAACCACTTTCTGACAGATGTTGAGATGTTAGCAAAGGCAGAAAGATAAAAAAATGTCATGGAGCAAGGAAGATTAGGATTTGCTCTGACACTTTTTTCATCAGCCATTTAGATTTTCTAGTAAAGTCTGTGGATGACTGTTGTAGTTTAGCCCTGCTTGGGACCAAGCTACGCAGTCTCTCGCTCACTCCCCCACCCTCTGAGGGAACAGGGAGAGATAATATAACAAAAAAAGGCTCAAGATTTGAGATAAGGACAGGGAGAGATCCTTAAAGTTACTGTTAAGGGCAAAACAGACTCGACTTGGGGAAAACTATTTATTACTAAAACCAAAGCAGGATAATGAGAAAGAGAACAAAGTAACTTCCCCCCACCCCTCCCTCTTCCCAGACTTAACTTCATTTTCAATTGTCTGTACCTCCTTCCCCACCATGGAACGGCACAGAGGGGAATAGGGAATGGTGGTTACGGTCAGTTCATGAGACATCGCTTTACGCTGCTCCTTCCTCCTCTGGGGAAGAACTCCTCACTTCCTCCCCTGCTCCATCATGGGGTCTCTCCCACGAGCTACAGTCCTTCATTAACTGCTCCAGTGTGGGTCATCTGTCCATGGGGTGCAGTGCCTCCAGAATGGCTGCCTCAGCACAGGCCCTCGCTGAGCCACAGCCTCCTTTGGGCATCCACCTGCCCTGATGTGAGGTCCTTCACGGGCTGCTGGTGGATCTCTGCTCCTCCATGGGCTGCAGGGGGACAACCTGCTTCACCATGGGCTGCACCATGAGCTGCAGGGGAATCTCTGCCAGGAGCGACATTACTCCTCCCCCTCCTTCTTCACTGACCTTGGTGTCTGCAGCCATTCCTCTCACAAAAAATTATCCATGATCGGCTCAGGCAGACGCCTCTCAGGTTCTCTTCACATCTCATCTTCTCTCCACTTCTCGCAGCCGGGCTGGGCCCAAATGGCCACCCAGCGGGAGGCCAGAAGGTGAGGGCCGCAAGGCCCACAAGGCTCGCGCCTCCTCCTCTGCCCCTGCTCCAGCTTAACATCATCACTTCTTTTTTTTTTTTTTATTTTTCCCCTTCTTAAATACGTTATCGCAGAGGCGTTATCAGGGAACATTCCGTCACCAGTTGGCTCAGCCCTGGCCAGCAGCAGGTCCACCCTAGGCCTGGCCACGTCCACTGGACAAAGGGGAAACTTCTATCAGCTTCCTGCAGAAGCTGCCACTGTAGCCCACTCCCCCTCCGGTAAACAAAACCAACACAGTGACAATGGTTGCATTAATAAGTAAGGGGCGGAAATGTTTGTAATCTGAATTGAACAGATAAAGGCATTATAATGCAGCTATAAATACATCTGGGGTTCACGACTGCAGGAAGTGAACATTTATCTTGGGATGTGATAACTCCAAAAAGGATACAGTGTAACCCAAGTTGAGTGTGACGCCTTCCCATTCTGACCTTCGCCAGACCTTCCTGACTCTTCAAATATTTCTGTCTCCTTCTGTGACCAAAATGCAGGCCAGCTACACTGTGCTTTTTATTTCCTGGGTATAAACAAGTTTTTCCAGAGTCCTATGCTCCATGCCAAGTGGTACTGTTCTAAGACTTAGTTTGTTGACAACTTGTTTCTCCTCAATGAGAGGAGAGAGGCATTGCAACCTGCTGTGACTTGATTCCTTACAGTCAGTTATCACTGTCATCTAGAACACGGTTCAGGTTAGCACATCACAACAGGCTAATTTTGTGAGAGCCAGAGAGTTTCCATTGCCCAAGTGCTCATGACTAGGACATTTCTGCAGAGATACTGCAGTAACTTTTCGTATCCATGAGACACGCCTGAAGCAAAGTGTCAGATTGTGTGTTTGTCTTGCACTCAGAACATCTGGAAATGGAACCCTATGAAAACATGATGAAATCAGTCATTGCCAACATAGTCAATGCAAGTAGTATATACTGGCATTTTTGAGGCAGGCTGAACACAGTGGTGTAATCACACTGTTTTGTAGATACGGAATACCCAGCAGCAGCTCCAGAAATCCTGTATGACCTCTCCGTTATGAAAGAGGCTGGCTACAGCTTCCTCCGGGGTCAGAGCACCTTGATAGAAGAGCATATACTAGTATGAAGGTGGAATGCTACCGAAATACAGCATCTGGCAGCATGGTTGATTCCTCATTCTTTCTAAATAACAAAATAATTGGTAGAGAACATTCTGGAGGATCCTTTCCTGCAATGATTTAGGAAGCCGTATCCACCACTATATGATGCCTGTTAGGATACCATCACAAAAAACCTGGGTATGTATAATTATTGAACAGTATTTGCAAAATTAGTGGCAAATATTTTTACTTACAAAAGGTTCAGAACACAACTGGATTGAACAACTATTCCTCCATTCAGGAGGTATATGAATCTTAGACTGAAGGCTGAAACAATTAGGCTTATCACATATGGTTACAATGCCAGCATGCTTACTGAGTAATGATATGCCAGAGGAAGTGCTGATATCACAACACACGTTTCTAAAAAGACTGAGATTTGGTTTATAATCCCTCAATGAGTCTCTTTGCATTAAATGCACATATGTATCTAGGTTCTACTTGAGTTGTTAGCAGAGCAATACTGTTGGCTCCTGGCTAGGCTTTGCATGACATTATTTTATCTTTCAGTAGACTCCTGTAGCTTCTGTAATAAGAGCAAAACTGAAGAGTTTTATTGGTCTGATAAAGCTTTCCATGGCTGAGCTTTGTAGAAATCCTCAGACTGAGTTGGTCCACTTTATCCTGTCATTAGTTTACATGGTGATAGTTTATGGTGCTTTTTAGTCTATGAGGCTGGGTAGACTCGTAAGGTGTTATGACAGATGGTAACATTTCTTAAATTTGTGGCTTCTGTTTATTGTATGAAAACCTGCATATCATCTATTTTGTTGAAAAGATCTCATTGATAAGCAGCAAAGTGAAAACGTATGTGTTTACCTGACTTGGCCAATACAGTGCTTTTCACATGGACCTCTCTGACACTGAAGCCTGGAATAGGCATTCTGCCTTTCTAGAGAGTAACTGAGACTAATCAACAGAGAAAGTTTAAGACATAGCAGGCAGACAAGGAGAAGCCTGAGAAACTCCCCAAAAGATAAAGGGATCTGATTATCTTGAGGATCAGTACCAATAGTCAATGATTAGAAGTTATGGAAGAAATAGATGCAAAGAAACCACATGATGTCTTTTAACTCTAGAAATGTCATATAAGGTTGCTGAATTGTCCAGCAGGATTATTGAAAAAGCCACACTAGGCAAATTTCTTTTGAGACTTCAGATTAATTTGTTCCAGCCAGCAGAGCTGAAATTGCTCTGTTTGGAGAGTGATCTTATTCTAGCTTAGTATCCTCATTTATGAAAAAACCTGAAGAAGGCTACAGCTTCCGTCCTTCTCCATCCTTAGTGATAGCTAAAACTTGCTGTCAGGACACTGACTGCACTAATAGGTCTTAATTGCACTGACCAGCCTCATGTGAGACACTCCTACCTGTGCACACTCTGCCCTTGGGCCGAGAGGCTCCATTTTTAAGTTCAGGCCTGGGCCTTCTGTCCCTGTCTGATCAATGCCATCAGTGTACTTGCCTTCACTTCCTTCACAGCTATGCTTCCCCATGGGCTTTGTTGATAGAGAGCCTGGCCTGCTTGCCTCACTTAAGTACTGTGGAACCAGTCCCTGGCTATTGAAGCTCCTGCCCTGCTAGCCTTATTATCATGCTTGGCTTCTCTCCCAAAGGGTGCAGACAGTCCTGACAGTTCCTTGATGCTTCTCTGGATAAGGCCCTGAATAACTTGATCCTACCCTTGAAGTTTGCCCTTAGTGTAAGAGGCTGTGCTGAAAGACCTCCAGAGATCCTTCATAAACTACTTCTTTCTCATTCTATACAAATGCAGCCACCAGCCCATATTAACTAGGCACAACAGAATTTGCTTTTTAACCAAACAGGAAAATAGAATGCAACTAGAAAGCTTGGTATATTATCTGTTGCCTTCAGCCTCTACCTCTGCTCCCTCCCTTCTACTTTTGCCTCTTCTTTTCAGTATTGTGTGGTGTGGGGACATCATGAGACCTAGCTCCTGTGGTTTGCCATGCCATATAGGAAACACTAAAGGAATATTGATTGCAACAGACCCCATTTTTTTTTCTGGTGATAAACAGATGGAGAGCCATCTCCCTCTGTGAAAAAGGCCAAGCCTGTGTTATGGTGCAGACAACAGCACTGCTGTCTTAGAGTTCTAATTTCTGTTCATCTTCGTTGCATTGTTCAATATCACTTGCAGAATTAACTTTCCCATCCTATCCCTCTCTGTGCTTTCTTTAACAATATGTCACAGAACCCACACAGTGTCTCCTCAGCCTGTCTCATTGCGCTTTTCATACTATTGTTTGTACTTCTATTTATTCTCTAGGTAGCTTTTCTTCTTAAGAGAAGCTAATGCATGCAGTGCATCTTGAAATTTTTCATCTTTTTGCTACAGCTCTGTGAAGTTGTTAACAGTTGTTGACCTATGCTTAGCTTACATGGCTCATTGAGTTAGGACACTGATGCCTCCTTGGACAGTTAAGCTCCTACAACCATTAATTTTTTGTTTGTTTGTTTTTGTTTAGTTTCAGAAATGAAAGGCACAAAGCTATGGTTTTTCATCTTTTAGCTTGTTTGGCATGCCACTTTGACATGCTTGCAACAGATACAGTGTTTTTGAGACAATGCCAAAATTCCTAATGGAGAGTTGGTTTTATTTGGCCTCTGCATTAAATATTGATCCATCCACAAACGGCTTATTCTTTCAAAAGAAAGCAGTTCAATTTGTTATGGCACTAGGGTGATTTTGTTCCTTGTCCACTTGATGTAGTGTATACCTTGAGCTGAGAGATTGTGGTGTGGAAAAGATGCCCAAACTGCAGAGATGCACCCTTAGAATATGCATAGTAGATTTTTCTGACTGCAAAGTATGTGCCAGCTGGAGGTAGTTTTGTTCATTACAGAAGTGGTGAAATAAACTACTCTTTCTAACTAAAAAAAACCTGCAGTACAAATCTCTGCAGGATGAAGGTGGGAACACCAATATGTTTGCTTAGTACACTAGCATATATTTCATGTGAACCTGTTCCTCTTTGTCATTGCTAAACCACTACACTGGGGGAGGGAAAAGTTCAGTCATCATGGAAGTATTTAAAGCAATTGTGCCTCATGAACTCATTCTCTGCCAAAATGAATAAATAGCCTTGCTGCCCTCTCAATGGCATCTGCTAGCAGACACAGTGATACTGACTTGCAACATTAGCACTGAAGGTTAATCATTGCTGAGGTTTAAATGAATTGTGAAACAAGTTTCATAACACCCAATAAGTGAGGAAAACATAGAAGCATATTAGAAAAATGTAAAGAGTTCTGTCAAATAAATGCCAGGTAAAAACATTAAGATAATACAATAGAAGTTAATATTACCTTTGCTTTAATACTACTTTTCTTTAACTATGTTTTATTATTCTGCTGACACAGAGTACATGGCAGAAAAAAACCCTCGCATAATCCAGTTGCATTGCTTTTCTTCTTAAGGGAAGCTATGCTGAACTCAGTGCTGGGAATCCCTTCTGCTAGGCGAGAACCCCTCATCACTGAGCAGCAGCACCGTCTGGTTCGCTGATAGGTACTCCCTTGGAAGAGTGAGTTCTCTACTGGACGGTACTATGGTTTCAGTAGAACGGGTATGGAATAGCTTGCATACTCATTTTAGGATATGGGAATAGTACAGCTGAATCCCGTTAAGCAAGAAATGTTTAGAATCCACCTGGAGGAGTACCCTACATAACATGTTATTATGCTAAAAGCAGGCACTTCTCCTTGTGTTTTTAATTAACAAACTTTTGACTGTTACATGCCATATTCTTCAATATGTCTGCTGGATGAGGTCTCTCAGAGGACATGGGCAAAATTAGGTGTTTCTCTGCTTTGTCTGAATTGCAGTAAATCTATACAAACATGCTGAGTCTTCATGTTTGAAGGCGCTCAAATACTAGCATTAAGGAAATTTTGCAAATTGAAAATCAGATATTGATTGAATCAAGCAAAGCACTTAAGAGTGTTACCAGGGAAGTATGTCTTTTCTATTGTCATCTTGGACACAGGCATCTGAATTCCTCCCATGTGTTGTATGAAATACCAAGGAACATGGCCTTAATGCATTTATTTATTTATATATCTTTATACGTAATTGGCTCTTTAAAAGATTGGCGCATTTGTCAGAATCAGTTGGTGGCAATCCAATTATTTTTTTTAATAATATCAAGGATTCATCTTAGTAGAACATTACTTTATCTTGTACCTTGTCCATCACTATACACTTCTCCTATACAGCTGAAGTATTCTCAGATCCATGGACCAGTCAGTGGATATGGAATTGGCTGGATGGCTGTACTCAGAGAATGGTGGTCAGTAGCTCAATGTCCAAGGGGAGCCAGGTGATGAGCAGCATTCCTCAGCAGTCAGTATTGGGCTCGGCCCTGTTCAACATCTTTGACAGCAACATGGGCAGTGGGATAGAGTGCACCCTCAGCAAGTTCACCAACGACACCAAGCTGTGTGGTGTGGTCCACACACTGGAGGGAAGGGAAGCCATCCAGAGGGACCTTGACAGGCTGGAGAGGTGGGCCCCTGCAAACCTTATGAAGTTCAACCAGACCAAGTGCAAGGTCCTGCACATGGGTTGGGGCAATCCCAAGCACAAATACAGGCTGGACAGAAAATGGATTGAGAGCAGCCCTGAGGAGAAGGACTTGGGAGTGCTGGTGGATGAGAAGCTCAACATGAGCAGGCAATGCAAGCTTGCAGCCCAGAAAGCCAACCGCATCCTGGGCTACATCAGAAGAAGCATGGCCAGCAGGATGAGGGAGGTGATTCTCCCCCTCTACTCTGCTCTTGTGAGACCCCACCTGGAGTACTGCATCCAGCTCTGGAGCCCCCAACATAAGAAAGACATGGACAAGTTGGAGAGAGTCTGGAGGAGGGCCACAGAGATGACACGAGGGCTGGAGCACCTCTCGTATGAGAACAGGCTGAGAGAGTTGGGGCTGTTCAGCCTAGAGAAGAGAAGGCGCTGAGGAGACCTTATAGCGGTCTTCCAGTACCCAAAGAGGGCCTACAGGAAAGATGGGGAGGGGCTTTTCAGTAGGGCCTGTTGCGACAGGACAAGGGGTAATGGTTTCAAAATAGAGGGAGGTAGATTTAGATTACATATTAGGAAAAAAATCTTTACAGTGAGGGTTGTAGAACACTGGAACCGGTTGCCCAGAGAGGTGGTGGATACCCCATCCCTGGAAACATTCAAGGCCAGGTTGGACGGGGTTCTGAGCAACCTGAGCTAGTTGAAGATGTCCCTGCTCTTTGCAGGGGGGTTGGACTAGATGACCTTTGAAGGTCCCTTCCAACTCTAACCATTCTATAATTCTGTGATATAGAGACTTCACAGATGTGGCTAGGAGTGACACAGTAAATCTATCCATTTTACAAATTCTGTAGATGATAACGACTACAGAATTAAAAATAATATATAAATTGCTTCCAAAATGCTGACATTAAAACCCCCAGATATTATACTTTATCTTTCCTTTAATTTTCCTATGCTTCTCTGCTAATGTCTGTGGTAAAGTCAAGTTGAAAATACACACAAACATAACTGTAAATGTATCTCTGCTTATAAAGAGATTCTGCTAGGTTCACAGTTTTATATTCCAACTAGAGGAAGAGTTTCCTAGTGTTTTTCCTCAGGCGCTATCTTTCAGTTATTGTAGGGTTGTAAAATAAAGATGGAAGCAGAACTGTAGTAACAAACTGCCCAATTATTTCCCAATAAAGAGAGTAAATATCTTTTATGTGTCAGGAAAGCTAGCCAAGATAATGAGCTTGCAAACTGATAGAAAATTGCTCATCTAAATGAGGCCTTTCTATAACCTATTGCTGTGGCTACAATTACAGCTTCAAATTTGATTATTGACTAAAATTTAAATACATCTTGTTACGCTGAAACACTAATTAACATAATTTATTCTCTTTGTATCATGATGTTCAACTAAATAAATGTAAAACCTCATATTTATATTGGATTTACTGTTTTTTAAAAATCATAATTTTCACAATAGTTGAGAATACATAGTCTTTGTGGATCATTTCCTTTTTTTTTTTTAATCATGACTCAGTGTCCTCATACTGTTGTATACTATCATCCAGTGGAGTACAGTTGGACAGTGGCTATCAGAATAGCCTGAGGAAGTAAAACTTGACAAAACAGCACTTTTCCAATGAAGAACCAAATGGAATTTTTCATCCATGTTTGAAGCAGGAAGGCAACTGACACTGAAATGACTTATTTTGGTGACCAAAGAGCATGGAAACAAGAGCCAGGTTTTAGAGGAGATTTATTTTTTTTTTTCCAAATTTAACTGTATTTCACTGTAAGTCAGTGACAAACACAGCCGGGGTGGATTCCAGGAAAACAGGCTAAGTTGTGCCTGCTATATGGACTTTGATCACACTTATCTAGAGACTGCATGCTGCAAGCTAACTAAGAGATGCTAGTTGCTTTTAGAAAAGCTGTCTACATCTCTACAATAACCTGTTTTCATAGCTTTTCTCTAGAGATAAGCTCTCAACATTAGCCAATTTTGCCTTACAGGAATAAATGCTTATGCTGTAATGCAAAGGCAAGTCCTGATTTGAGTTGCATCATCATTTAGGACATTACACCTTGAACTGTTTTCTAAATGGAAGTTCAGGAAACTGTATGAAAAGGCTGGGGGCTGAGCCAAGCCTTGTAAATCTTCATGATTTTGCAGCCAAGAAGATGGCCTTAGCCAAGGAAATGATGCTTAATTTTGAACTTTCAAGTTTTTCACCTTTTTTGTAGCTTCTAACTTTTACAGCATAAACAAAAGGGCATTGTTTTTTCCTAGCTAGGCAGCACATGTGGCAGTGGTTTTCTGAAGTCAAACTGAATAAGCCATGGATACAGCCAGGAGAGTTCTAGGTCATTAGGTCTCAATGGGAAACTAGAATCCTCATGTCTTTATTTATTTTTTTTTTAAATGTAGCTAAGTAGAAAGCAACTATTATTCTAGCTGCTAATCTTCTCCTACACAGGGGTTAGAGTGCTCTCCACCTTCTCCACTATTCCTAATCTTCCCACTCACCCCACTCCCAGTGTCTAGTCTGCTAAGAAGCTTGCAGACTTCTTATCCAGTACAAAATTGCCCACGTTTATGGTCCCCACCTACACATTCTCCCAAAGTTGGCTTTTTTTTGTTCTGTTTTTCCATTTTAGCATGCAATGTTGCTTTTATCTTGCAGCACAAATGCAAACCCCAAATGCTGCCCCAGGAACTGCCATGGTCATGCTGGCAGCTTAGTCAGGGTGCATGAGTTTCTTGGTCAGAGTCACAGGCCTAGCCTCTTCGCGTGGGACAGGGTCTGCCTGGTGATTTCTTGATGGCCTTCTAAGACTAGGGCATAGCCCTCCTGCATGTTCTAACTTGCTGAAGTTAGATCACCTTCATCAACTGAACAATGTAAAATCTGTGCACAGTCTATAATACAGTGGTCTTGCAAAACAATAAGGAAGAATGGGAAAGGTGTACACAGTGCAGCGGTTTAGGAAGGAAGTGGATGACAGTGTACTAGCTTGCTCCAGCAGCTACAATGAGGTCAGACATGAGCCAGACATGTGAATAAAGCCCAGTCAGAGGAGCCAAAACAAATGAAGATGGACAGAGATACGATTTTTCAATTACAGCCATGAATACACTAAGTAGGTGCAAACATAAATCAAGATGATAGCTTCTTGTTATGTGCAAAAATGGCTGCTGACTTTAAAGAAAAGGAAAAGGAGTAGGAATAGGGATGGCTGTGCAGATTTTTAAATCCATGAAGCTTAAGTTTACAGGAGAAGTAACTGGATTTTGCCCGGACTGGTGTACTTCAGAAGCATTTAATTTCCCCCAGGATTGAGCCAATAGCTTTTTATCTGGTTCTGGCATTCCATCAATGATTTTCTACTAGATTAAGTGCTCTTTAGTACCCTATATTATCTACCTACAAAACTAGGCTCACACTGTAATCTGGTCATGTTTTTATTAATAGAAAATAGTCTAGCTGTCTTACTAAGCCATTTTCTTAATTTCCTGGAACAAACACTTTTGTGAGTCTTTTCTGCACTTGTTTAAATAGGCAGGCATCAATTCCTGCATTTTGAACTCTGATTCCAATATTGCTTTGTTTTCTGCCACATGCCATTATTGCAACATCAAAAACTTATTTTTAAGCCCCTCCACAATTTCATGTAACTCTTCTTCTAAATTGCTGTGCTCGCCTAAGAAATCTCACTCATTGCTCATTCAACCCATTGGAATGGCTTTACTTTTTAATGATTTACTTCTTTTTCTACAATCCTGGCAAACAAGTGTTTGCTTTACTGTACCACAGGAAGCAGATCACATTTCTACTGATGACATTTTCTGATGAAAACAGTGTTGATAACACACGGATGTTTTAGTTATTGCTTACACAACGCCAAGGCCTTTTCTGCTTCTCACACAGCCCCACCAGAGAGTAGACTGGGGATGCACAAAAAGTTGGGAGTGGACACAGCCGACTCCAGCTGACCAAAGGGACAAAGGGACATTCCATACCATATGACATCATGCTCAGCAATGAAAGCTGGGAGGAGGAGGAAGAGGGGGGATGTCCACAGCGATAGCATTTGCCTTCCTAAGTAACTATTAAGTGTGATGGGAGCCCTGCTTTCCTGGGGATAGCTGAACACATGCCTGCTGATGGAAAGTAGTGAACAAACTCTAAAAGAAACTTCATTGCCTTGGTGACAGAATGACAGTTTTCATCGGTCTTCTCAAAAGATCAGGACAGTACAGTTGCATAAGAGATGACAGCTTGATCACAACACCTGCTTTTACCAGAAAAAAAAAAAAAAGATGTTTGACTGGATGAAGAAAGATACTAAGGGATGGGAGAGACAAAGCAAGGCTGTCCAAGTGTTTGTACAGTCGCAGTCTTAACAGATGCAAAAAATATGGGTATCCACTAATAGCTTTAAGATTGTTTTATACAGTTATTTAATATGATAAGGATAATTTCATTAGATACCATGGATTCAAAACCAGTCAGTTGATACAAGTATTCTGTAGCCTGTTCTTTCCTAATTCTGTTGCCATAGGTGTTTAATTTTGCTAGGCATTAGCAGACCCTTTCATTTCAAATGAAAGATGAAGTATACAAGTATTAAATATTTAATTTTCTGTACTGATCATTGGTTGGGTTTCCTTTTACTGCTAGTAAATTATTTCCTCGTTACTGCTTAAGTACTTTGCTAGCATTGTCCATTTTGCACACTGGCCCTAATTGAATCCTGTTTCTAGGAGCAGGCTGGTGGGCAGCACATAGGACTCTCTCATAAATTTGATCATAAAATTACAGCCTATTTCAGTTATTTCAGCTTCAGTTTATTTATTTCCAGTTCCTTACGCTCTTAAGTGATATTTTAGACAAAAAGTGTACTAATTTTATTCTTTCTTTTTTCACCCTTTCTCTACAGTCCTACTCCTTCTATTAACATTCACTGATTTATTCTGTTGAAATATTTAATAAAGCACTCCCAACATGTCATTGCTGAAATCAGTGATAATATACTTTAGCAGCTCAAATGTATCAAAATGGCAGTACCATCTATCTTTTCTATCAATGTCAGTTCTGAAAACCTCTTCTGGGAATCCACATTTGCTAAGACATTCAGACTAAAACCAATAAGCTACAAAAACCCACACATTTTTTCTTTCAAGGCCAACTATTTTTAAGATATCACCACCAAGTAAAGACAAAAATAATTTTATTAGTTTCATTGTAGCACATACCAAATAATAACCATGGTCTTCAGCTCTGCAAAACCCCCACTGTTTTTTCTGGTACCTGTGGTCTTTCAGCCATAGATGTGGTCTTTAAGACCATGTGTCTGTATGCTGCATCCCAAAGCCTAGGTCTTGCTGCTTTCACAGTAATCATGGTCTAACAGTACAGTCTTCATTTCATTCTTAGTCTTCTGCTTTTCATTTGCAACATCAACCTAAGGGTAAGGAAACAAAAGCTTCCAACCCAACCAAGTTGCTGTAAGCTCCCTCGCAGCTGTGGGTAAAAGGTGCTTCCCCACAACTCACATTCTCTGAGTGAAACTTACCTTGAAATTCAGTTCACAACCCTGGCTCCTGTGGTCTTTTACAAGGAGCTCTTTGGGCTCAGACTACCGACTAACCTTCATAAAGACTTCTGTGCAACAAACAGTTCTCCATCTGAAACAGTCTGGCTTTTTCAGCCCTGAGAAGGCCCAGGGCACTGTAGTAGCCTGTACTCCACCTAGTGTTACTACCCTTAGTAGCAAAACGAAAGCATTTTGCAGGGTTGCTAGTTGAGTGCAACTGCCTCTCTTCTCTCACTGCAGTACTAAGAACGAGGAATTTGTCCTGGGGCTCCCTGTGTATTCAAACAATGCAGCTGTCATCTTTTCTGCTAGCAGGGATCTGCTGCTCTGTAAGTGTGAGAAGTCCAGCCACAATCCTACTATGCTGCGCAACAAATAGAAAGTCATTAGGACACTGTGTGACACAAGCAGACTTTTGAATTAGTTCACTGTAGCACTGGGCTCATCTGTTTTGAAGACTGCGCAAGCTGTTGAGCAACCACTGTGCCTGGCTTTAGAACTTGAATCTCAATAGATTAAAATCACATGGGGTTTACCAGTAGTAGTCAAAATATTAATATATTTTGTAAGCCATGTTCTACAACCACAGGAATGTATCACTGAAGATGCTGAGCCAAAGAAACAGTATTTCACAGAGTATAACAAAGAATCCATTCTGTCATCTCTGGCTGCTCGGCAAGAACAGAATAGAATGCAATTTATCCCTACAGTTACATGTGGTGATCAACCAGAATTCACCAGTCCTTTTAATACTTATCAGTCTTAAGGATGAACAAAACTTCCCCTCTAAGTAGCAAACTGTCATAGAACAGAGTGGGTTTTTTCCTGTCTCTTGATACGGTGTAATTCCATGCACGTAATCTGGCACCCTGTCCACCTTAGAAAAAGGAAGCCTTCTGATACTTAACCCAACAAGCACATTATGCACTATCTCCTGGGCTAGTCTCTCAGGAGAACTCAGTGCTCACTGCAAAATGAAGTTCTCAAATCTCCTGAGTCTTCAGTGCATTGGCATTCCCATCCACTCCTCTGTGACTTTGCTCACCCTTTAAAGCAGGCCAAACTCTGGCTGAGGGTCCACCCCACATTTGTCAGGGGAGGGATGCTTCACCTATACCATGTTTTGAAAGTGTAACAAACATCATGTAAAGACCCTGGAGAAAAATATCTCAATCTCCCTCCATTGCCTACCATGCAAAACTTCATCTGTGAGCTTTAGTGTAATCATGAACTTCAGGCATAAACCGCCTATTTCTCCTTTGATCACACTCTGCAGTCATTAGCTCATGTTTGCCTAAATCTCCCATTCTTATTTCAAGCAATTTTGTCCATCAGTGTGCTACCAGAATGGTCTGCCCACACTTCCCAAATGCCTGGTCCAGCTTCATTTGTTTTCAAAGAGTATTGCTGGTTGCTGTCCAGGTTGCAATATGCTCAGGAATACTGTTATGTGTATCTGTCCCTTTCCTCATTTTGTCCTGCTCTGCTGCTATCCTTTCCCATCACTAGGAGACTGTTCCCACCTATGTCTTATTATTTCAGAGTCTGATTTTCTACCCTTTTACTGGAAAACACCTGAGCAACATTTTCTGCATTCATGTTAATACAGAGACAGCCCTTTGGTTCCTACCTACTATATAAAAACTGTTCTATTACGATTAGTTTTCCTTTACAGTGATCATAATTTTTAGTTTAATTTCTTACAGCTCCTTACAAATGAAGTCCCCTAGCCCTCTGACTTGAATAAATTTCCTACACTTTAAGGGAGTAAACGAGGATGTAGCAAGAAGACTGGACACTGGAATAAACACACATTAGATCCAGTAGAAAGCTGACTCATTTACTAGGTGGCAGTTTCTGGGCACCATTTCACAGAAAGTGAAGTTGTGAGGGGCAAGCAAAGCAGGTCTCCATACAACAGACATATTTTGCCCCTCCTTTCTCTCACTGAGAAGAGCTCCAGAGCAGGCAACATACAATGACAGAGCCTAAACCAATTTACAGAGGATTGCCTGAAATAGCAGAAAGGTGCTATGCCCTGGTCTGTGCTCTCTAAAAGATTCTTTCAGTGGCAAAACCCACTTTCTATTGTGAGAGAGATCTGCATTTTCCATAGAAGTGTAAAATTGGACACCTTGACTTAAAAAAAAATACGGTGGTGGAAACAGTAGCTCATGGGGTGGCAGAACAAGACTGTAGAAGGGCACCTCACTCATACCACAGCCATACTCTACAAGGAAGCAAAGCTTATTCAGCAGCAGATTTCACCCACTGAACATAAAGGCACACTTACCTATCCTTTGGCTGGAAGCTGAAAGGATCCATATGTTGCCACCTGCAACATGGTCTCCTTCCCTCTGCTCAAGAAGCTGCACTACTTCCTCCTAAACTCCTGAGATGACAAAGACTAAGAAACCCGGTCTAGAGGATCCAAACCACAGCATTTCTAAAGATACCCTTTTCTAATGTCTCTGGCATTCTGGTTAATGGTTAAAGAACAAGTGCATGGACACAAAAATTTGCACACCAATCAATCTTACAAATTCAGCATCTTAGTAAGGAATGAGAACAGCATTTGCTAAGCAGCAAGGCTTCTGCTGGGAATTCAGCATCTACAAAGTCTAAAATACTTGAAAACCAACATTATTTGAACAGTAGTATCTATCTAAGCTTTTTTTTTTTTTAATTTTAACCTAGTGGGGGACTGTTGTGACCATATCATGACTTGAATGTCTATTTCCAAACATGGACAAGATAACTGAACAGAAAGCAAAACTGATGTGTCTCTTCTGCAGCCACTTGTGCACACTGATAGCGACAACATGTTTGGTCACCTTCTAACCAATGACAGTCCTGAACTGAAATCCAAGTATTTTTTTCAGGCAGAGATTTCCAATTAAGATCGGTTGTGCAATGCTCATACACTTGCAACATGCCATCTTCATCCTCTAAAATATCCTGAAAAGAAAGTCCAAATTTAGTGGCAGTTGAGATAGTAAGACAAAATGTTTTCACTTGTCTTTCAAGAACTCTTCAATCTCAGATCACTTTTTAAATTTCTTTGAGCCATCTTCCACTCCATCTGAAATATGAGGTCAGGCCACTGTAATTTTTTGCTGCTATTCTTAATTTCGTTGGCTTTTGCTGTTGGAGATGCATAACTTGGTATTATAAAAGTTTCAGGAGGAAGGAGTGCAAATAATTTCAGATTTCTGATTTTCACACTGTTCACTTTTTGAGTCTCCCTGCCATCTACTGAACTGTGTTGGCAAAGTTTTCACCTCCCCTACCCCCGTAACATTCGTCATCCTGTATTTGTTAAATCTAATGCCCACAGGGACTCTTAAGTTACATTAGTCCTCACTCCCCCTACTCCCCATTACTCTCGCCCCATACTATTCTCCTTTACAGTCACCATTACAATTGAATGGTGGGCAAACAACAATGAAGGGACAATGAGTTAAAACTGTACATTTTATTGCCAAGTAGCATTTAGCCTGATATATTAAAGGGTTTTTCAGATAGCCAAAATGTACATTTCTATTCAGATAATAATCTCTCCTGTACTTCTGAATCCCAAGAAGGTAGCAGATAATCCTTACTCTTCATGTCCTGGGAGTCCCTCTTTACTTGCTTCATTCTCTTACAGCATTAATTTAAAATCACTTCAAAACCAGGAAACCACACCTCATATGTCAAAATTTGAGGAAAAGGAGTCCCTGAATTTCCATTTAAATTTTTATTGTTTTTCTTTGATACCTCAGTCTTCCAACTTTGGAATACGAAAACAAAGCTTGCAAACAACTGCAAAGCACTGAACTTTCAACCTAGATTTCTTTCAGAATTATAAAGAACTTAATTTTATACCAGTAACTTGAAAAAAATCAAGTAAAATATAAAACTTTCAACAAATAACTCAAGTGTTTTAGAACAATTTTACTTTGTTCATTTCATTATGTGGCAGATATCATACAAAACTGCCACAGAAACAGTGGTGTTGAAGTCTACTTAATGCATCTTACACAATTTTAGGTTAAATCCAAGCACCGAATATTCAGAGCACTTTAAACACGGTAAACAATATAGACAGGTAATAGCACAGCCCAAATGCCAAAGCATCTGCCTATTTTACACACAATTTTTAAAAGCACTTCATGAAGCTGCATGAATTCCAACTGACATCACATAATTTATTGCAAAAGATACTAATTGCAGAGTACTTTTTTCAAATAAATTTACAGGAAACAATATTATTTTTAGGGCTGTGGAAAATAACTAGCATATTGAAGCTTAAGTCTTGGTTCCAGTAACGTCAATAGGATTTTTGCCACTGACTTCACTGATGCAAAGATTTCTTTTATTCACTCATTTTTCTATTAGACAAAATGTGTAAAGGACAGCTCAGATTTACAAAATAGCTATTTGAAAAATATCTCCATGAGGCACACGTGCAATATGAAGATGTGTAACCACAGATATCAAAACTACAGCCTTTAGTACTATTCTATATGGAAGTCACAGATACATTGCAGCAAAAGCAAACCAGAACAGCAAGGTGAGCACCACTGTTAAACTTTGCTGAGTTCCTTCTTAAGGCTATGTAATTACTTTCTGGGAAGAAAGATATTAAAACGTTCTTTTGGGTATTACTTTCTCAGGTAAATGTATGGTATCATGGTTTTAACCAAGTTATTAAAATGCATTTCAAAATAAATGTTTCTGTACATGTGACTTGCTTCATAACTACAGATATGCTCCAACTGCCATGATTTAGAGATGTGTAACATACAGATCTATAAAAACGTTTTAACATTCATGTAGTTAAGAGGTTTAGTAATGAGAATTATGACTTCTCAGTAGGAACAGATTCAGTAATAATTATTAGTCTCATCTAGAGAAGCTGAAGATTACCTGGGTTTTCTTATTAAAAGCAGCAGCAGAACACTTGACTGCTGAAATGTATCTCACCAAGGTTCAGATTTTTATGTTAAAGCCATAATCTGGTAAAAATTCCAGATAGCAGAGCTAAATACAATGCTTTTAAAACCTTTTAAGTTTTAAATTTCAAATCAGAGGTGCAAATGTGATGTTTCAGCTATATTCATGTGAAACTATGTGAAAAATTAATAGGCTTCAGCTTTATTCTATTTATTATCACCTAAATCACTTTGGTTTTCTGGAATATCAGGTCTACCTATGGTATAGCAACCGTGTGTGCTCTAACTTTATACTCTCAGTTTGCCAGATGTGTGTGCCAGCTCCTGTCCAGAACCTGCCTTTGCACTATAACTACATAGATTCTCCTTAACAGGTGTTATTAGCCTGAAAACAGTGCTATATTAACATAGCTCTAAGTTTCAAAACCAGAATTAGCCTTTTTCTGGCCACATTGAGCCGGTGCTTGTCTGCACGCACTGGAACAGATACACTCCTCACAATGAGGGGATTGAAGAAATATATTCCTAGAGATACCGAGCAACCTATTTCTTCAGCTGAACTTAGCAAAGCAGTACACCTTGTAGAATCAAAAATTAATTTGCTTAAAAAAATTAAGGACAATATAAACTATGTTAATTTCTTTTTCATTTATATTCACAAAATATTAGACAAAAAAAGGTAAAACCGATTTAAACCACTATATGCAAATTAAAAGCCTGAACACTCTTTAGGGTTGAGAATCCTTCTGGTAACTGTTTTACCTGAAGTACATGTATTTCAAATGTTTAGAAACATGTAAGACTGCACATATTTTAATGTGAAAAAACAAACTCCTACAAAAATAGGCAATAACAGCATGCATTTTAATTTTCAAAACATTTTAGGGGACAGATATTGTCTGTGAGTTTGCTGCTCATTCTTTCACGTTTCACAAGCTGGTCAAGATGAAATGTAGCCACAAAATGCTCCACAGTTAAGGCTCAGGTTCATGTGATAACTCCAAGTGAATCTGAGCCTTCCATTTTCTTGGCAACAAATCTCAAACTACACTGTAGTAAGCTGGCTGAAAAAACAAATCAGCAACAGATGACAAGTCTTCTGCTAGATCTGTTTCTTCATTATGCAAACCCCCTTTTAGTAGCAGCCTCTGATGCTGTACCCAGAACTCGCCTCTAGTGCTACAGGTACCCAGCCACAAGGAACAAGAAACAGAGTGCTTCAGTGTCAGAGTTACTAAAGTTATTAATTTAAAAAAAACTTCTCCTCAAGTGAACAGATATTACTGACATTCAGAGCTGTGCCACCTCTTCTGATGAGACCTCCTCTCCCAGAGAACTACTCACCTACCTTAACTCATCATCTGGAAACAATTCACCATCTGAGACCACTTTGGTGTCTTTCACTGTTTAAAACATCATCCCATTTTGTTTACGGCATTTCCCAGAAAACAAAGATCTTCCACGGCCAAACAGTTTAGATAGATGGTCTTATAAATTTTACAGATATTGTTCCAAATTCATAACATACTTAAACCAAACTTCACACATTCATTTTAAGCTTCCAAAGTACAAAAAAAAGACTATAAACCCCCAAACCATGCAAAAAAACCCCACAGAAGACCATCAAGCTAACATATCTAAATACAAATTAAACCAAATAGAACACCAAAATAATATATAAAGTCTGATTTTGTTCAAGGTCTTGAATAACACAGTATTACTAATTTTCTTGTGTTAGCATTTTCGGGGTGGGGTTTTTTTTTGGTATGTGGGTTTGTTTGCTTTTTTAAAATTATTTTTAACACATAAAATGAGAGATAAAGCAAAAATAAGTCTTAATTCCTCACATTCCCCAAATCCTGGTTCTTCAGATACCAAAGGAAGTCTATGCTCTTAATAGGCATTTAGTGTACATATTCACACTTACAACTAAATTTTGTATTTTCCTCCTTGAGAACAGTAACTCAAATTCCCAAATTTACCACATGATCACAAAAGTGAATTAATAAAATATTAAAGCACTTTAAAAATATTCCCACCAGTGTTTTTAACACAGATTATTTCTGGTCCATTTTAAGCTGTGTGAGATATGTCAAAATAAATCTTTTGTTCTTACTACCCCCAAAAATACATCTGATTACCATTGCTCTCACTTTAAAGGCATCAATGAAAATCTACATCATTCTGACAGGACATTAGATAAAAAATTGCACCAAATCCAGGTTTCAAAAGCTATACTACCGTTAGGTATTATGCAGTTATGTAAACTGTAAAAATGTGTAACTTTAAAAAGTATCACAATCAAACTAACTTCAGATGTTAAATCATGAATGTGCTGAACAACCAATCATTTGACAGATAACCAAAAAGTGCCTCACACAACAACTTAGTATCTTCACCTCTAAGCTTCTATATTGTAATTCTACATCAATCACTTCAGTCTTGGACATCAAAGTAGTCAATTATCGGCTCTTCTTTTAATGGTTTGGATAAACCACTGTTTCCACTACTCCTGAAATTATAAGAATATTAGATGTTACTCACCCACACATGAAATATAAGATACAAAGTACAATGAAATCACAAACGCCCATAAAGTCTCTGTGTGCACATGCACACTGCATTGGAAAATGGCATTCATTTCTAAATCATGTTTTAATGGAAGTACCTTAATGCTCCAAAAAGCCTTTGTTAATCTATTTTTAGAAAAAACATACACCTTATTAAATTAATGTACATCAATGTGTGGCTGAATTGATACAATTTGCCTGAGGGTTTAACCAGAAAATACCATTTACTGGTAATATTTATTACAAAAATGACACTGTATTGAAGACTAAATGTTCAACATGCTTTTTTGAAAGAAAGAGCAAAAGAAATACTGTTGAAGTGAGCTGATGATCAAACTGTTTTGCTTCTAAAAGCAAGAATGACAAAAAAATATATGGTAATACCAAATCCAAACACTGCAAAGATTTTTTCCATAATATAGTATGAGATCTTCCAGAAGATTTTGTAGAATTAAGCACTTCAAATAAATTTCACTTCTAGAAATAAAAAATAAATGGCCAAAGCCCTTTTTTATTAAATTTTGCCACATACCCCTCTTTCATTAGGGTCACTGAAAACAGTAATCCCACAGAAGTAAGCAGAAATAAAGAGTAACAACCTTTTGAAAATTCACATTGAGTTACACTGTAAGCAGTCATTTTAGACATATGTTTTGCTTCAGATACTTAATTCTGAAACAATTTCTATTTTCTCAGAACAGCCTACTTTGTATTCCAGCAGCACTTGAAACACCCGATAGCTACTGCAATAGTTACTGCAAAATTAAGCTGTCCCTTTCTGCAAATGGTACTTCACAGAACATGATTTCAAATGCTAGTTTGGAAATAACTTGTGGGGAAAAAGTTCTGAACGGTAAACCTGAACAAGGACTAAGCCATCCATTTAAAAAAATTCATAACTATGAGGTGACTACAGGTACCTGAAGCTGGCAGTCATACAAAGTAAAGACTGTTCTATTAGACTATTCACCAAGAAGCCTTATATATCCCATCTTCAGTAGTTTTCACTATCTGGGAATAATGGTAGTTCACCTTTAGCCAACTGTGTAGTCATATCTACACAAGAAAAATACATTTACTACCTCTTCAAATACATCATTTTATGCCAGTAAGACATTACTCTCTTACACAGAACAGTTGAAGTTAAAAAAATCCCCCAAAATCCCAACCAGCCATCTCTTCCCAACTATCTAATCTTTATTAAAAAATAATTTTTAAAAAGTCCACAACATTTGTTATACACTAATCCTATGCCACACAGTAAATCCTACATTTTTTTTAACACTTAATTTCAGGTTTACCTCTGTGGAAAGAAAATCTTAGTGCAAGCTGCAAGTTCCAAAGCTGTGTGTGGGTTGGGAAAATAAAGAAACAGGGAGTATAAAGTTGAAGCTCAGGAACAGTCTACTCTAGTAACTCAGCACAAAATTGAAGAATACTGTTTTAAAAACAAATTCCTTACTTATCTGTTTGTTTGTAATGAGGAATAGGAGGTGGAGGCCTGCTGTGCATTTCTTTATCTAGCACAGAAGTTAAGGTATTGCTTGGACAAATGGATTTCCCTCTGGAGAAATAAAATAAAGGTTATTTAATTCAACAGGAAATTATATGCATTAAGAAGTTAGGGCAAAAGAGCCCAAAATAGCAGTTCTGGTGTCAGAGTTCATACTTGTATACTTAAATTATCTATTCAAATAAACCACTGAGACCAATAGTGTGTAAAGTCCATTTTCACTACCAAGAACAAGATGCTCAGCATTCTAAATGTCTCTTGAACCCTGTCTATAAAAGACACAGAGGCTTTAGAGACAAAAATCTATCACTCGCATTCAAGCAAAACATACACCACTTCCTGTATACCTTGATGACACACAGAACAATACTAAACTGACTCCAATCTCCCCAAAATTTTGTAAATATTTCTATTCATTGGTTTAAAACAGAACAAAACAGCCAATCATATCGAGTTCATCTGTAAAAAAACCAAAGAACTGAATTCACCTGAACAGATGTATAATGGAAAAAACCCCTTGACTAATTAATTGCCAGAAAGGAGAAAGAAAGCAGACCCTCCCTTCCTGCTAATGTAAATTATGGTTATCTATCTTGTAATAGAACTGTGGAGATGGAACCAAAAGGCTCTGCAAGTACTTTGGAATTTTTGATATGAAAGTTGGTATGAAGCCATTCTTCATTCTATTAACTTATTCTCAAAGTGATGAAAAAAGGCAACTCTCTGCCCCAAGCAACAAAGAGGAGATTACAAATTTTTAGCAGCACTCCAGGGAAAAGCAAGGAGAGCATAAATACCTATCTGCTTGCTATAAGGCACTAGTAGTGCTGACAGGATGAACTGTTGTATAAAACTGAACTGTACTTATCTTCTCCTTAAAGACTGTAAGTTAAATTTTCATAAACCCAGTATGGATCAGCATTGATCTGTTTTGGTACTACAAAATTATTTGCTCACTAATCTGTCCAGAACTGACTCCATGTAGCCTTGCAATAATGATTCACCAGCTTTCAGACAGAGCAAGTTTATGCAAGAAGTGTCTCCAAAAGCTGATACAGTTTGGGCTGAATAATGAAGCAATGGCTGTCAAACAATCTCCTGTTTGCATAGACTTCACATATCCTATGTTACAAGCTGTCAAGAGGCAACACATACTGCTCTCAGGGCAAATGACATCAAGATCAAAGGAAAAATAGTATGAAAGATATGTAGCTATTTTTTGGAGCAGGATTGCTGTTTAAACCACCTTGGCTGGTGACCTGTAGCACTATTTCTGCTTAAATTGCTCAAAAAGCCTTAGAGGTTAAAGGTGTTGAGATGCAGTCTTTGGAAAAGGCTGTTGTGATTGCAAAGGGGATGGGGAAAAAGTCAGCTTTTTCCTCACAGCAGAGGAGAAAATTCCAAGAGACTGAAGGGTAGAATAAAAGTCCTTAAAGTGATAGAGTACCTTCAGAAAGTCATCAGAACTTCTGTTAAATTGGAAGTGAAGTTATTCCAGATACCAGAAAGGCTGCAGAGACAGTTAACTTATTAGGTAAAATAAACTTCTACCTGGAGATCAAGGACAGAAATGTGTCCAGAAAAACTTAAAGAAGTCAAAGAATAGTTCTGTTTTCTCAGAGTATATAATTTCCTTTCCACTCTGCCACTGGGATGTACAGGTTTTGCCTTCTGTGATGCAACTGCCATGATCTGATAAGGGTGTTCCATGTAGTTACAGCGGTTTTAATTTCTTTAGGTCCTTGTTCCTGATGGTGTTGTGTAGCCTGCAGCTAAGTAACCACTCCCAAACTGTCTTCACAGTGATCTCTTTGAAAGGAAACAAAATCCTGGGTGAAGAAGAATAACAGAGAACACATCAATGAGACTGTGGCAGGATGTAGTTTTCTCAGTGAGGACAATGTGCGGGGACCCTGTCATCTTCCTGAAAAGTCACCTTGTTCGTGAGGAGAGACTGACCCTATTGTTCATCCTGGATGGAACAGGAAAAGGATGGGTCTTACAGGGATGACTGTTCTCAAAAACACTTCCAGGATGTCTTCAGCCCATATGAGCTGCTTAAGCACTAGTCACTACATAACAACAAGTAGACACCCCTTAACAGGCTCTGAAATCCAGAGTTATTTGTAGGAGGAGGAAACTCATATGAGTAAAAGACTTAAAGAAACTACTGACAGGAACAGTGAAGCACATGTATTAACTCGGAGAGGAAAGCCTTCCCCTTTTCACCATACCAGTCTGGAGATTACCTTTGAAGCCGGCTCAGAAGGAATCTGGTATTGTAACTGTGCCAAAGATGGTGATTGCAAAGATGACTAACAGAGAAGCATGGAGAAGGCCACTTGCAAGAATACACTCGTGAGCTTGTACTTCAAATGACACCAGAACTGTAATTCAGATCAACCTTGACAGTCAGCACTGGGAATGCACTCTATGTGGTTAGACATTGGCAATGCTGTACATCAGTGATTCTGACGGCAGCTAATATGACCAACTGTTACTGACGTGGTGGAATGATGATGGGGGCAGGGGCTGAGAGCAAAGCAGATCTGTGGTATTTGCTTCTAGATATCTGGAAGAGGAAGAACTCTGGTTGGAGGAAGCTTTCTTAGCACCAAGAAGACTTTCCTCTGACCAACCTGCATGGCAATGTTACCATTTCGATGGCACAATGAGGGAGTGTGAAGAGGAAGAACGGTCACTTTGCCTAGCATAATTTTGAATTATCTATACTCTGAGAAGCCCATAATAGAAATCTGTGGGGAACGCCGAGAAGAGGATAAAACAAAATTAATCAAACTTTCTGGTGACTACTAGCCCATGGACTTGAAGAAGCTGTTGTGAAATACTCAAAAATATCATCCTGGAACTTGAGCTATCACTTCTCTGAGGCGTCAACATTTTTTATGTCTTGAAGAAGTGGCAAATAAAAAGACAATGAAAAGAAGATTTGGATGAATCCACTGAAATAAGAAACATTGTTATGCAGCTGAAGAGTATTCTTAGTAGTCCACCCAGTGTCTGTAAGAGTGGCAGAGGCGAAATAGCAACATGTGTGTTCTGCACGGTACACTGTTCCGTGAACAAGACAAGGGAAGGAGCAAGTGTACAATCTCCCCTAAAACCAGAGAGGAAGGCCTCCCATTCTCAAGTTGCAGGATAAGTATTTAAAAACAAAGAATAGCCATCTGTCCTGCCCCTTTCTCTAACACTTTATCCTCTTCACTAATTTCTCACCCCCCCATCTATTTCTTTTTCTTAAATAAGCTTTTTCAAATATGATCTCTTTTCTCACCTTCCTTTACTAAAAAAAGAGTATCTTAGATTGTTTCATGAAAACAGAAAGGGGTATCAAAGTGGTGCTCCATCTCTCTTGAAAGAAATCAAGATTGTAGCTAATCTATCAACCCATGAACAGGCTCAGGAGCAGCTCATGGCACACTAGTAGCAGGGAAGGTGGCAGATTTTTTTATAACTACAGTCAATATCTACAGTTAAAAACAGCTAATAGTCAAAGAACCAGCATCTGACAGTGCTAAATGAAATACACTGCTCAGTGAGCAGCAGCAGGAAGCCTTGATACCCAACTTGGGAAGCCTTCCCATACTACGTCTGTAGTGTAATCACCTTGCTATTCCCACAGCTATGTTCCCTTCATTTTCTTCTCTAATATGAACTGCCTTCTGTAAGTCTTACCCATATTTCCAGTTTTGCTTAGAAACCTATACAATTTGCAGTACTTTCAGCTCCCTCTTTGTCCATTAGCTGAAGAGGGAGTATACTCTGTGGCAGGTTCAGCTAGGCAGAAAACAAGTCCCAACACCAGGTCCTTTCAAAAAAAGGTGCAAATTTAAGGTATGACTTTTCAACTCAGCAATTAGTTTTCATAAAATTTTATTACATTTATTGTCTTTGATAGCTCTATCAAATTTAGCTGATGGAAAAAAAGGCAAAAAGTTACTGCTAAGATGAATGGAAAATAGCCTTGCAAAATGTTTTCTTAGCTTTTTTTATTTCTAACTGGGTTTCCTTCTCTGAAGATTCACTTGACTAGTGGAAACAGAAGCCTATGAAATTATAAATTTAAAAACTGCTTTAAAAATATTTCTACTGGAATTTAGTGCACGTTGCAAATACATTGTAAATAAACTTATTTGAGTAAGTGACAAAACCATCCAATTATTCAAACTATAGTTAATAGATTTGAAAACAATAACGAATTACATACTTCACTGCAGTGATAACAACATTACGCTTTGGTTCGTTGTCATAGCTCACACTTTCAATGCCATAAACCTGAGCTAATTCATGGATGATTCTGCGGTGATCTCTGTTCATTGGTGGGTAACAATGGCTCTTCTTTGTATGCTTGCCCTGAATTCAAGAGAAAAGGGAAAAAAAAAAAAAAAAAAAAAAAAGGAAAAAAAGGTAAAGTTTTCCTTCAAGGGGGCCAGGAAGAAGAAAAAAAGAAAAAAGAAAGTGTTTCTACCTCTACAATTTTGCCACAATGACAAAATTAGTACTACAATTTGCTAATACCTCAGTATTAACAGCAAATTCACCTGAAACATCCATTTATTTCCCCAAAATTAAATCACGTGTTCTCAATTGTTTCTATCACCTCAAAATATACACACACATGTATCTTTTAAGTTTGAAATACAAATTCTGAATGTATCCATTCTACTTACATCTCAAAGAAGCAATATTAAATAATTTTCTCTGAATTTTTGTTTTTCAGAATGATCTGCCAATTTTGAATCAAATCTAATTTTATTTTTTAGACTGGCTTTGCAATGCATATATTGCAGATACCTACGAAGGTGTCAGATTTATTTATCACTTCCCTCTACCAAATAAGCTATTTATCTGCAAAATCTGCCATGTAATGGCATAAATAGCCATAAATAGCCAAATTGTAGTTTCAATTTCAGTTAACAAAGACTAATAATATATATAAACAGTATATAACATATATAAACAGGAAAAGAACAAACAAAAAGCAGGGCCCTATGAGCTCTGTCCTAAAGTGGCTTCAGTAAGCTTCAGGGACTCAAGACTGCTTCAGCTTTTGCCTTGGTTGTCACCAACAAAGTCTTCTAGGTCCTCGGGTCTACAGACATAGTTCAAGGGGAAGACAAACTACCAGTAGTAGAATAAGTTTAAGTCAGGGATATCTAGAGAAATCCCAAGCTATAAGTTGACCGAGTGGATGAGGCCCTCTACAGACAGACAGGAGCAGCCTCATAGTCATAAGCCCTGGTTCTCATGGGGGACTTCAACAACCCCAATATATGTTGGAGAGAGAACACAGCAAGGCACAATCAATCCAAGAGGTTCCTGGAATGTGTGGAAGATAACTTTCTTCACCAACTGACAGAGGAGCCAAAGAGGAGAGGTGCTATGCTGGACCTCGTTCTCACCAAGGAGGGGCTGGTGGGGAATGCAGAGCTCAAGCTACCTTGGCTCAAGCTGCCTTGGCTGCAGTGACCGTAAGATGGCAGAGTTTGACATCCTTAGGGCAGCAAGAAGGGTTCACAGTAAGCTCTCTACCCTGGACTTCAGGAGAACAGACTTTGGCCTCTCCAAGGATCTGCTTGGCAGAGTACCATGGGATAAAGCCGTAGAGGGAAGAAGGGCCCAAGAAAGATGGTTGATAATCAAGAAGCACCTCCTCCAAGCTCAGGAGTGATGCATCCCAATGAAGAGGAAGTTGGGCAAAAACACCAGACAGTCTGCATGGATGAACAAGGAGGTTCTGGACCAACTGAAAACCAAAAAGGAATCCTACAAAGGATGTAAGCAAGGACAGGTAGCCTGGGAGTAATACAGAGAAACTGTCCAAGCGGCCAGGGATCAGGTTAGGAAAGTTAAAGCCCTGATAGAATTAATTCTGACCAGAGATGTCAAGGACAACAAGAAAAGCTTCTTTAGGTATGTTGGGGAAAAAAAGGAAGACCAGGAAGAATGTGGGCCCTCTCTGGAAGAAAAGGGGAGACCTGGTTACCCAGGACATGAACAGGCTGGGCGGAGAAAGAATTGCAAGTAGCCCTGAGGAGGAGGACTTGGGAGTGCTGGTGGACAAGAAGCTCAATAGGACCTGTGCAATCTGTGCTTTCTGCCAACTGCATCCTGGGCTGCGTCAAAAGAAGCGTGGCCAGCAGGTTGAGGGAGACAATTTTCCCTTTCTACTCTGCCCTGGTGAGACCACACCTGGAATACGGCATCCAGTTCTGGAGCCCCCAACATAAGAAGGACATGGACCAGTTGGAGAGGCTCCAGAGAAGAGCCATGAAAATGATCAGAGGGCTGGAGCACCTCTCCTGTGAGGTCAGGCTGAGAGAGTTGGGGCTGTTCAGCCTGGAGAAGAGAAGGCGCTGAGGAGACCTTGTAGCAGCCTCCCAGTACTTAAAGGTAGCTTATAATAAAGATGGGGAGAAACTCTTCAGTAGGGCCTGCTGTCATAGGACAAGGGGTAATGGTTTTAAAACAGAGGGAGGTAGATTCAGACTTCAGATATATGGAAAAAAATTTTTACAATGAGGGTGGTGAAGCACTGAAACAGGCTGCCCAGAGAGGTGTTTGATGCTCCATGCCTGGAAACCTTCAAGGCCAGGTTGGACGGGGCTCTGAGCAACCTGATCTAGTTGGAGATGCCCCTGCACCTTGGAGGAGGGTTGGACTAGACGACCTTTAAAGGTCCCTTCCAACCCAAACTATTCTATGACTCTAAGTTCCTGGGACTAGGGACTGTGCATTTAAGGGTGCTGAGAGACCAGGACGATGTCCCACTCTCCATCATCTCTGAAAGATTGTACAGAATGGGGTAAGAACCCAACAACTAGAGAAAGTTAATAGTTGCATCTATGTTTAAAAAAAAAAAAAAAAAAAAAAAAAACACACAACAACAACAACAAAATCCTCAAGGACTATGGGTGATCAGCTACAATTCAAAGCCTGGGTAAAAATCACAGAGCAAGTCCCTGTAGAAAGTAATTTTAGGTACATGAGAGAAGGTGCCTGGGAGTAGTCATGTCAATTAATGTAAAGACTGCCAAATGTAACAGAGCAAGATATACATCAGAGGTACACTGTAGCTACCCTGTAAATAGAGGATTAATAACTTTCTCCTCTTAGATTACAAGTAGCTAAGTTATGAATAGTAACTGGATCAGAAACTGTGGTCAATCATTTCCATAAGTCTTCATGGTAATCACATGCTGTCAGGAGATAATAATTACTTAGCAATAAACACGAATAAACCTCCCACATATTACAACATTTTCAGCATATAGACAAGCATTTGAATGAAGAAAACTCTACAGATTCTGTACTTATTATGACGACTAGTAACACTTGCTTTAGAAAAGTGGTGATGGTTCCTGTCCAGGACAGATTTCCTGTCTGTTTGCAGACCGAGCTGCATGGACACGAGCCACTGATGTACCTTTGTAGCAAATAAGGCTACCAGTGTCCTGGTCTGCATTAGTCAAAAGTATTGCCAACAAGCTGAGGGAGGTGGTCCTTCCCCTCTGCTCAGAACTGGTGAGGTCACACCCAGAGTACTGTGTCCCGTTCTGGGCTCCCCCACACCAGAGAGACATGGGCACACTGGGGAGAGTCCAGTGAAGGGCCTCAAAGATGATGAAAGGACTGGAGCATCCCTCCATTGAGGAAAGGCTGAGAGAACTGGGACTGTTCAGTCTGGAGAAGAGGAGATTCAGGGGTGTTATTATCAACATCTATAAATACCTGAAGGGAGGATGTAAAGAAGAGGGAGTCAGGCTCTTTTCCATGGTGCCCAGTGACAAGACAAAAGGCAACGAGCACGAAGTGAAACACAGGCAGTTCCCTCTGAACATCAGGAAACACTTTTTTTACTGTGGGGGTGACTAAGCACTAGTATAGGTTGCCCAGGGAGGTTGTGGCCACTCCATCCTTGGAGATACTCAAAAGCTGTCTAGACATGGTTCTGGGCAGTGAGCTCTACGTGGCCCTGCTTGAGCAGGGTGGGTTGCAGAATATGACCTTCAGAGGACCCTCGTAACCTCAAACATTCCACGATCCTGTGAAGCAACTATAGTCTTGTGTAGCAGGGCACAAGTCAATCCACTGTTACCAAATGGGCTCACGTGCAGAAGCACAGGAATGGGAATAATGTAGATCTAGAATGGGTGTCTAAAAAGAAAAGTGATAATCAGGAATCTAAACATTTCAAGAAGGAATTTGACAGCCTTGTGAAAGTTAATACATAATCAGATAGAGAATTTTTAGGGACAGAACATTGAGATTGTCATGGAAATCCCCAGTAAGCAAACCCAACAGTTACCTGAATACTTCATGAAAGAAGAATGATTTCTTATCTTAATTTGCATTATAAGATAAGGATACCAAGCTTCAAGGCTTGTGTCACTTGCCTTTGGTGTTCAGAAAGAAATTTCTTCCCCTTTGAAATAAAATTTGACTTCTGAGAACTTTTTGTATCTTATGGAAAAGCCTGAGGGACAGGATCATGCAGAACTGATCCTTGACATACTGAATTGTCACATGGGTTCATCCTGAGCACGATAAAAGCTTAAGTAACTACTGGGTAATTCTCCCTTTAGGTCAGACAGCAAAAAAGAACTGTCATAATCTGGTTGCTTTCATTTTTTCACTCTTTTCTGCAATGTAGATGCTCTATAACAGACACTATTTGTTTGCTTTGAAGGATTATTATTTAACAAATAGTTGGTTACTTCTGAGAATTAAAGCATTGGAGATGCTCTTGGGCTCTCTGGTTCTCCTTGTTCTTTCATATTTGATGTCACTAATTCATTGTATACTGCAAATTCAAGACCTGTGGTTGTCCTTGTAAAATACATATTACATATCTTGGTTTGATATTAGACTAGGCATATACAGTAGTATAAGCCGTTATCACATACATAAAAATCTATATGTGTGTACACATTTGCATAATAAAGGCAGCATACAAAGGTATATGTAAAAATAGGATAACCACAGGCAACACAACATCGGACAAATTATTTTTAGGTGGTAACAACTGTAGTATCCATCTATTACCAACTGTCTGAGGTCGGAGGAGCCTGAACATAATTAGACACAGATGGCCTCCTTTTAGACTTTAATTCCAATGTAGAAAACAATGGGCAAGAACAGGTGGACAAGCACAAAGATTGTTCAAAACACATCATACATTAAAACTTAGGAATAAAGTTAAATAATTGTCCTCAGGAGTAGGGGGAAGGAAATCAACGCTTTCTACAGAAGTTTAACTCTTTCTTGAGCTAAGGGCAACTGAGGATAGCATGGTTTACACTGTCCTTTGAACCACATATACAGAGTCAGGCGTGGTGCAGCAGCAAGCCAAGAGTATGCTAATCTGACAAGTCTGAAGGCATAATTCTGCTTTCATTGAAAAACCTATGATTGTGTCTGTAGTATCAACCTATCTAGGTATACTGGAGTCTGCCAAACAACCGTGGTTGAATCAGGGTCTCCTTACAGAAGGAGGAAGACTACCTCACACACTGGCAAATGCAGGAAGGTATCACAAATTTGTGAGCAAGTTCCACTACAGGGATCATAAGAATCTAGGCTCTCCTGCTCCAAGTCTGAATCTTTAAACACCATCTTTAATAATTAGGACTTTATTAATGGAGATCCAAAAATTAATGATAATCCATTGATGCATTAAAGCCTAGCACTGGTTGAATCTTTAAACAAACCCTGGTGTTCACCAAAGTGATCTTGAACTCTCCTAAAAAATTTGTTCTATTTATAATTAAAATGTGCACTCTATTGAAGCACAAACAGATCTACTGTCAACTCACAACTATTAGTATTAATAAAGTTTAGTAACGCCAAACTCCTCCTAAACTAAACCATTTCTTGTAAGTCATACAGAATATCTGTATACTGACCTTATTCACAGCTTCCACAAGCATTCTCATTTCCTTCTCAATGTCACTGACAAATTTTAAATCCTTCCTGCAAGAAGAGCATTCTAAGTAAATGATGCAAGACAGTGTACAAAGATAAAGTATCTTCATATTTTGTAACATTATTTTCAACAAGAACAAAATTAAAGAACTCAATTGACTGAAACAGAAGTGAGAGCACATTTTGATTTATATATTACACTTCATCTAAAATGTTGGTATGTCATCACTATTACAAAAACAATTAATTATTTTCCCATCAACCCTTGGAATCCAGTATAAAATTCTACAGTACAACTCTACTGTCTGACAATACAATTCTACATTTTCAAAAGGATAATATAGATTTTAAAGTTGCCATTTCATTGTTTTTAAATTACTTGTCATTAAGGCAACTAACTTAATTAGAATACATGATTAGACACAAAGATTAGAGTGAAGCTCTTTTCCAACACAGAGGAAAAGTGCACAGACTTTGGTCTTTAACTTGTCTAACATAACAAATTAATAACAACAAAAGAAAAAGAACAAGGCTACTGGCAAGCAAACAAAAATGTTCTTGATATGAAATATTAAGGATTTAAAATTTTTTTTTTTTTTTACCTTACTTAATCACAGTAGGTCAAGTCTTTCACATAAAGGTGAGCTTTGCATTCTGTTCTTAAATAAGCAGGTAAACTACCTCCAAAGGTACTGTTATTTGTTAGGGCATCATCCCCATGGGGAAAAAAAAGGCTACCTGAAGATTTCATATCTCAGAGCTGGTTACTAGTAAATAACCTTATTTCTTCAAAAAGAGGAACCATTCCACCCCGACAAATCACCACTTTCTGAATGATTTCAGAATTTCAACAGTCAATAAACGCCTACCAAAGTAGACACAATGATCTTTGGTAGATGCCTTACCAAATTTCCAGGTGCTGTAGTGAATGTATCATCAAAAGACTAAGTGGTCTCAAGCAAACATACAAAATGGCAACATTGAGTAGGTTACCTACCAGTGTCACTTGATCACTGGTACAATAGACTCAGCCCATCACTGGAAAATCTTCAAGGTTTTTGTGACAGTGGATATGTCTATTGCATGCAGTTATCAGAACTCCAAACAAAAAAATAAGAAAACCCCTTGCAACAAGAAAACACTCAACCAAAAACACTAATCCTTTCAGGATGAGCTTAACTCCAGAGAGTCAGAAAGCAAATACTACATGGAATACCAGTCATGAACATCCAAATTTCAAGGTGAAGTAACCACAGGAGGTAAGAAAAAAACCAGAACCAACAATCCAATGAGAGGGTCCCCAAGCACCTGATGTGTAATATTTAAAAACCTACTGAGGAACCAGTGCACAGAATCAGTTAAAAAATAAAGCCAACCCTTCAGGAGCCTATAAAAACAGAGTTATCAAGTGGAAGTCACTAGTGAAATCAACCAGGTGGGAGTTCTTTCAGAAATACTTAGAATGTGTCTCAGCTTCAGTCAAGACTGAAGTACTCAAATAGGAAGACAAAACAGAAAGCATAGTATGCTGGGGACAGGGCCAGGGAGGTGGCGATGACACTAGAAATTAACTAAGAGAATGTTATCTCCCTGTAGGAAAAGGTGAGATGGACTGGAGTAAATGAACAGTATAGAAACTAATTTCATGGGCAACATCTCACATCCCTAGTTCCAATGACTCTCTAAAGAGCAGAAGCAGGACTTTACTCCTTTTTGCTTGTAATATACTACACAATGGCAGACTTAAGACTATCCATATGTGTGTTCAAAGGTGAGGCAAATGTTTTATGTGCACATTGTACCTCCAGAATCTTTCATATGGAAGAACTTTACAGAAGAACAACCCTGAGCCTCCTGATAATCTGGGTGAGCTCCAACCTACAGATTGTTCAAACAGGAACAACAAAGGGAGGTCAATGCAGATAGTGGGAGAGATAGAACAATTGCTTTTTCCTTGGAATAGTCAGGAAGATTCTAAGGCAGCATGATTTGGGTTGAGGAATCTTCAAGGAAATTGTGGACTTTGGTGTTATTTAATTTGAAGGTTTTATTTGAAAAACATCTGAATTGCCCTGGAGAGTTCTGGATGCATCATTAAACAGCTGAGGCAATCCAACAGGAAGATGTATCTTCTGTATCCAGATGTTCAGAGTGAAGAACGGTACTTCAGGCTGTTCACTCCTTTGCCACCAAGGCACAAGTAAGATTTTTCTTTGCAGTATCAAACTTCCCTTTGAGAAAAAGGGAGATGCAACAGTAAAGAAAAAATAAAGTATCTTTTCAATAATGTGCAGTCTTACCTTTCCAAATTTGGGAGCAAACACCATTAGACTGCCATGACATAAGAGGAGGAGTATGCCAGGTCAACATGCAAGAAAGTCTATTCTTTCTTCCTAGTTACACAGAAGCATGAACCCACACTTCATTGAAGGGGAAAAAGAAGCCTGCAGTTGCCAAGAAACATTGTTAAGCTTGACTGTTAAAAAAGGTCTTGAAAGGCCAAGAGTAGCAGAAACTATCCATCGAGATGAGGAAGAAAATGAAGCCTCTTGTAGATCATTTCACAAGATGATGAAAAAAATAAATCCTGCAGGTTCAGTAGTCTTCTCTGTATGACACTGATCAGATACCTGGGTGAGTAGGGACAGTAAGAACTGGTTACTGCTTATTTCTCACCTGTACTTTCTCTGGTTCTGGTCTTGCAGTTTTAGGTTGCTTGTTTTGGTGTCTCATCAGATCGCTCATATCATGTTTGGCGAATTTCACTTGTGGTCGTCCCGAGCTGAAATTCACTTGTACATTTATAAATTAACCAATGTACAATTCATGCTGGCCCTCTACTCCGCTCTGGTGAGACCACACCTGGAGTACTGCATCCAGCTCTGGAGCCCCCAACATAAGAAAGATGCGGACAAGTTGGAGAGGGTCCAGAGGAGGGCCACAGAGATGATGGGAGGACTGGAGCACCTCTCTTATGAGGACAGGCTGAGAGAGTTGGGGCTGTTCAGCCTGGAGAAGAGGAGGCTCCGGGGAGACCTGATAGCAGTCTTCCAGTACCCAAAGAGGGCCTACAGGAAAGACGGAGAGAGACTGTTCAGTAGAACCTGTTGCGACAGGACAAGGGGTAATGGTTTTAAAAATAGAGGGAGGTAGATTTAGATTAGATATTAGGAAAACATTTTTTACACTGAGGGTTGTAGAGCACTGGAGCAGGTTGCCCAGAGAGGTGGTGGATGCCCCATCCCTGGAAACATTCAAGGCCAGGTTGGATGAGGCTCTGAGCAACCTGATCTAGGTGGGGATGTCCTTGCTCCTTGCAGGGTGGTTGGACTAGATGACCTTTGAAGGTCCCTTCCAACCCTAACTATTCTATGATTCTATATCAAAATCAAATGGAATGTCTCCATTTCCCAGAATATTGATGAGTATTTATTACCTGACTGAACATTTTAAATTCTTTTGTGTTACTCATTTGAGCTTTTACAATAAGTTGTCCAAGTTTTGTCAAGTGTGTTGTTTTGTTGATTGTTTTATTTTAAAAGGAGTATTGTTATTGCTTACTAGCACAGAAATCATGATTTGCATATGATTCTTTCAAGTAAGGTATTCATAACTCGTTATGGCCAAAAACCAGCTAACTGCTCATTGTGAACTCCTATGTTCTAACCTGCAATAGACACCTAAGGAAAAACAACGTACAGCAAGGAAATGAAGTGGTTCTTAGAATAAACACATCTGATCTGACAGTGAGTATAGTGAAATTCTGCAATGTGAGACATGAAAGTCTGTTTTTCTGTGCAGTATCTATAAATGATGTACATTAGGCTTCTCCTCATCTCCTTGTACTGCATGTAAGGAGGAGCAGGCCTACCACCATTTCAGTTCCCCTCAACCAGACTACTTAATAAGAATGTCCCTCATTGCTTGGTTTTTCACTGTAGTTCTTGCTGTGTATTTTTTGCTCTCCCTAGATTTCCCTGCCTATGCCAAAAATCTTATTCTTGCAACGTTTGCCAGAGCAAGATTTTTCTTCTAAGCAAATGACATTTGAGGCCTTCGCTTTGCCAGTCATGTGCTTGAGAAGCCGCCCTCACTGCCCCTTCTTTCAGGCTTTAGTTCTTGTTTAAGAGAGCTACAAAGGTCTCCTAGTCCTAAGCCTGTACATTGCTCCTGTGCCAGATGCCACATAGGAGTGCTTAGCTCCACTTTCATTGTCTACAACAGCATGTGGAGGGTTAAATCTTGAGGAGATTGGCTAAGATGCCTAAGAAGGACACATCTCCCTCTGTGTCTCTCTAGACTTAACCAAATGATCAGAGATCTCCCCGGTCCATATAGCTGCTGTGGGGTCTTGCATTGTCAGTGACAAAAGGAAAATTCTCTTCTGTGTAGCTCCATGTGGACAGATATTCTAGATGTCCTCTTCTCCTTCTCCAGTAGTCTTAATTTATCAAATAGCAGTCTTACACTATCCTTGTCATACTGGGCATTAATACTTGTGCAGTCTATCCTCCAACTTCATGCGAGCAGGCCAACTTGAGCATTTGCTTGCTCTCTGTGTCTATTTCTGAAGCATCTCAGAAAGATCAGTGCTGAAGTGTCCACTCAGTGGATCTGTACCCCCGATCTGTGCTCAGTTATGCTGGTACAGTCATCTCCATGCTAGAAGATTAATTCCCCTTGGCAATAGAATATTTCCTCATGTAAAGCTGTATCGTGTACAGACTTTTCTTCTGACTCCTTGTCAGATTCTGACAAACATATTGGCAAGATTAGCATGCAGCAACATTACTGCCATTCCTGGTGTTCCCTTTTCCTGTCACTCTTCCACAAAGGAGACTGATTATCTTTGTATGCCTCCACTTACTCATCACAGAATCATAGAATCTTTAAGGTTGGAAAAGACCTCCAAGATCATCAAGTTCAACCATCAACCTAGCAACACCATGCCTACTAAACTGTGTCCTGAAGTGCCTTATCTACAGGTTCTTTGAACGCCTCCAGGGATGGTGACTTCACCCCTTCCTCGGGCAGCCTGTTCCAGTGCCTGGCCACTCTTTCAATAAAGAAATTTTGCCTAATATCCAATCTAAACCTCCCCCTGCTGCAACTTGAGGCCATTTCCTCTCATCCTATCACTAGTTAACTTGGGAGAAGAGACGAACACCTGCTTCCCTACTACCTCCTTTCAGGTAGCTGTAGACTACAATGAGGTCTCCCCTCAGCCTCCTCTTCACCAGACTAAACAATCCCAGTTCCCTCAGCTGCACCTCATAAGACTTGTTCTCCAGACCCTTCACCAGCTTCGTTGCCTTTCTCTGGACGTGCTCCAGCAACTCAACTTCCTTCTCGTAGTGAGAGGCCCACAACTGAACACAGTATTCGAGGTGCGGCCTCACCAGTGCCGAGTACCGGGGCACAATCACTTCCCTACTCCTGCTGGCCACACTGTTCCTGATGCAAGACAGAATGCCGTTGGCCACCTTGGCACACTGATGGCTTAAGTTCAGACAGCTACCTACCAGCACCCCCTAGGTCCTTTTCTGCCAGGCAGCTTTCCAGCCACTCTTCCTCAAGCCTGTAGTGTTACACGGGGTTGTTGTGACTGAAGTGGAAGACCTGGTACTTGGCCTTGCTGAACCCCATACACTTCACCTCGGCCCATCAATCCAGCCTGCCCAGGTTCCTCTGCAGAGCCTTCCTACCCTCCGGCACATCAATACTCCTACCCAATTTGGTGTCACCTGCAAACTTACTGAGGGAGCACTCAATCTCCTCATCCAGATCACTGATGAAAATGTTAAACAAGACTGACCCCAAAACTGAGCCCTGGGCAACACCACTTGTGATCAGTCACCAACTGGATTTAACTCCATTCACCATAACTCTCTGGGCTCAGCCATCCAGCCAGTTTTTAACTAATCACAGGGTACACCTGTCCAAGCCGTGAGGTGCCAGCTTCTCTAGGAGAATGCTGTGAGATACGGTATCAAAGGCTTTGCTAAAGTTTGGGCAGATAAAATGCACAGCCTTTCCATCATTCACTAGGCAGGTCACCTGGTTGTAGAAGGAGATGAGGTCAAGCATCTTCCTGCTACCTGGAGTTGTACTGCACACCTTGGAGGTTTACGGTTCTGTAATTAAAGATTACAGCTCAAAACCAGCTTTCTCAAGTTCTCTGATTTGTAGACGTGCATTTTTTTTCAGCCCTTGACAATATATCAGCTTCACAGATCAATGGATTGCCTAAACATGGTACCATCACAGGATCCTACCCATGGTTTTGGCTGCTGCTTTCTTCCTGAGGCAGTGATCTTGAATGCATAAGAAGGTGACTGTCATATTTGTCATCATTCTGAGATCCCATAAATAAATGTATAACTTACACTCTGCAGAAAACCACAAGCCCTGAACTCTTGCATCACTGGAGTGACCTGCTCAAGCAAGAATAAATGTATCTGTCAAAACTTATACAGAATGCTGAGCTACCTGAAAAAAATACTGAAACAGATACACTTTGTAGATCCTGCTATTATGAGGGAAACCCAGGTCTTTTGCAAGACTGCTGAGATAAAAGATCACCAAGAGCAGTCAAGGAAGTAGAGTTCATAAGGATATAGCTTTATAAACTGCAGATTGCTGCTCATTTAAGAGAGATATCTTAACACAGGGAGAAACTAATTTATCTTGAAGACCAGATAAATGAAATCCAGTAATTCAACGTGCAAAGTAATTGACTTGAGGCTAACAAAAACTTTTGCTAAAATTGTGAATCAGTAAGAATAACCTGGGTGTATTAGCTTATTGTGAATTACCAATATAAAGTGACTACAAAGGAAATGATTATATGAAATGCAAGTAAAATCACAGAATGACTGATGAGATATTTTCATAGAAAAGTGTAGAAGCATCCAGGCTACTTTTCAAGGTACCTGTTAGACCATGCGGAATACAGTGCACGATTCTGGTCAGTTCTGTTGATGAAAGATGAACATTGCACTATGGGTACAGAACGGCTGACAAGAAGGTGAGATTGGATTGTACTCCAAAAAGAGAGAGGGGACCACACACACGACACAAGATACTAAATACAGTAAAAAAGTGAAAACATGTGCTTGGTTTTCTAAAAGAGGTAGAGTAAAACATATTCTATACACACTTAAGAAAAAAGCCCTTATAAAACACCACTTTTTAGTGGAAATACTAATAAAACACTACCTCCACAATGAAAACATTCAGGTCTTATCTTGCAGTGGGCTAAACTGTTGAAAGTAAAGAAGAGGTGATTTACTCTTAAATACTGTGTGGCTATCTACGTACAATTTTCACTTATCTCAGTGCATCAGCAAGTTAAATAAAGGGTTTTCAAGTAGAAAATATCCTCATAAAAATATGAAATTTATGTATCATTAAGGTATGAAGCAAGAGCAAAACAGATTCAGCTGTTCTAAAAACTTAGAGCTGGTAAGTAATGTCATACCTACAAACACACACACAAGAGTAAAAACTTCTTCGATGACACTTATAATTTAAGTATCTTTTTGAAAATGTGTCTGGTCTTTCCTTGTCATTCCAGATTGCATAGTGTTTATTAGTGTGATGCTTTTGATATTACCTTGACTTTCTATTGCCTCATTTTCAGATGTTTTACTATAGCAGCCCTCTTTGCGGTCAGCACTAGCATAAGCTTAGCTCTGCATCAACGAAGTGTTTTATTAATTAAATTTATTTATTTTTAAAATATAGGCAGTAAGGAAAAAAAATAAATTAGATTGGTGGACGGAAATAATGTCAGGCTACAAAAGCCTATTTCATTACTTGGCTATCACTTTTGTCTTGAAAAGTATACAAAGAGCACTGATATGGGGGTTGGTTGTACATGAAAGCAGTGGAGATGTGAGGTACTGATTCATAGTGAGAAGAATGGGGGAAAATGATGTTCCCATTCTAAATCTGGTCCTGTTACAGGCACTTTTTACTCTTCAGGTTTTCATTTTCGAGGTCTTGAGAAGTGCACATCACCTCCTTTGCCTCAATTATCACCTATTGCCAAGGCTGGAAAGAAGAGTAAATATGTGGCATTTTTTTACAAGAGTAAACAGAACTATTCTGCATTTCCCATCTTGCTCTCAACACTGTTTACCTCTGACACCTGACATCATTAGAACACATACCTTGCATCTTCTTTTAAAAGGTCACTGTACTTTGGTCCAGAAGAACGGATGTTAAAAGGATCTGAATTATCATCTATTTCAAGAGCCTCAGCAAGACGTCTAAATTTGAGGGTAGGAGGGAAAAAACAAAACATAATAAAAACACAACCAAAAGAAATAAACACACAAATCCCCTCAGTCTACCAAACACGTCATTGAAAAGTAAAGACATGGGTTACTAATAAAGATGAACAGCTTGCAAAAGATACAGTCTGTATATTTGAAACTACTAATTTCAGAGTAAGATCTCAAATCACTCAATATAGATCATAGAATCATAGAATGGTTAGGGTTGGAAGGGACCTTCAAAGGTCATCTAGTCCAACCCCCCTGCAAGGAGCAGGGACATCTCCAAGTACATGAGGTTGCTCAGAGCCCCATCCAGCCTGGCCCTGAACATCTCCAGGGATAGGGCATTCACCACCTCTCTGGGCAACCTGTTCCAGCACTTCATCATAAAAAAATTTCCTCCTTACACCTAGTCTAAATCTACTCTCTTTTAGTTTAAAACATCTCCACATTTATCAGCTCTCTAGGGCATGCAGGAACAAATGTTATTCCCCATAGCATTAACTTTCTGAATCTGTACTACTACTGAAAAAAATCAAGCAAATTCATTGCCCACCTGTTTCTCTGAAGAGCTAAGCATCCTTCATCACATTGCAACCTGAATTATGAAAGACACGACAATTAGAATCACTGCTGTTACTCATACTTTTTGAACTGTAGCTTTGTTGATGTCATTACCACAGCCTAAAGGACTAAGAAGAGTATGTGAGAATAGTTTATTGTATTAGATCAGATTAATACAGCTAAAAACAAACAACAACTGAAGATCTTTGAGCACGCAAGCCCTTCTCCAGTTCTTGAATGAAAGCAGCAACTACCAAAGTCTTCTAGAAGCTGAGAACTACAGCTTATGAATTAAACATTAATATATTGGTATATCAGATCATTTGCGACAGCAGTTGCTATCAGCATTGATGGGGATGCTAGGAAGCATGAAAAATTAGCAAAGGAACATGTGACAAGGTCACTTACTCCTATGCATCAGAAAATACTACCAGCCAGGAAAACCAGGAAAGTTAGCAATGCATATGGAGAATTATGATACACCATAAAACCCAGTATTTCAACCAAGCCCATAGCTTCTAGTGTCAGTAGAATTACAAATTTCAGTTTTCTGTCTCATCTTTGAAAGATATTTTATAATTTTATTTTAAGGGATTAAAATGTCAGAAAAGGATCAAGAGTTCTCCAGAATTTCACTGTGGCAGTTACAAACTTCCGTCCCTTAGTTTGCGTAAGTGAATTGATTCTGTTGATAATAGTTCCTTGATTTCAAACAAATAGTTTCTACAGGGGAAACTGGTTCATTCAGTGGCACGTATTACGTTTGGAGGCACACAGCTATAGGATCCAGAACTTCTACTGGTTTTCTCAAAGGAGACAGAAGAAAGCTAAAACACTTGCACTCCAAAATCAACCTGGTACTGTGTTAAGTCATTTGCTTGAAGAATCATTTTCTCCTCCTCCAGAAGAGGAATGTAGCCAGTTTAGAGAAGCTACTCCAGGACTGATCAAATTTGTCACAAAAAAATCCCCAAACCTTAATAAGGAAACCAAACTAAAGCATAAAATGTCTACAGACAGAACCAGAGAGAGAAACAAAGAAAGGAAATTTCTTTTCAAACTTTCAAAGTTTGCATAAAGTATTCTGCTATTGTAAATTAATCAAGTAGATTAAGTTACTTTGAAAATACTGGATTTGGACAGTAAAATATAAAATTTCAAAATAAATATTGTATGTGCCACCATCTCTCTCCGCTCCCCTCCCTGCCCCAGTATTTGAAGATTAAAAGAGAGGAGAAGGGACAATACTTCCTCTGACTGTCTTTGAATAAAGGCTACTTGCCACAGTTCAGATATCATATTAGGAAAAAGATTTGCACACAGAAAATTTGTATTTGGTAACTTCAGCTATTCAAGGAAAGGGCAGTATAAGCCTGCCCACACAGAAAGATGTGTGGCAGTGACTACAACACAATTTACATTACACATTGCAAAGTCTGGGGCACCAACAGAGACACTGGTGTTTTATTTGCTCTCACAGTTGTGATGACAGACTTGCAGCTTCAGTAGCTGAAAAAGTCATTTCCCTTTCTACCACCACACACCACCATCCTTCCTCCCCTCTGAGTTCTAGCACTGCCAAATGGTTGCTTTCTTTAAACAGTGACTTTTTTTTGAGAAGCTGAAGTTGGCCTCATATTATTGAGTGTACTTGTATCTGGTTGGCATTGTGATGCAAATAGGAACAAAGCAGCGGAGGCTCGATCTGGGTAAAGCAGAGATTATGGTAATTTTAAAGACAAAAATTAATGCTTATATTGTACATTTTTGAGTATTCAATTAATTGAAACAAACAGGATAGGTTAAAAAAAACCTCAATTACTGTTTCCTATTCGTGTTTTTCTTATACCATGCTTATACAGTACTAATATTACGCTCTTTAAAGTCACATACAGGAATCAGTACAGCTCTCCTTCTTTCACCTTGTTTCTTCCCTCCCTTTCTTCTGAAGTATTACACAGGCCCAACTAGAACGAAGCTGAAGACTGGGATGTGTAGGTGCTCCCATGCATCATTTCTGCTGTTAGTTCATCTTGCCCATACATTCAAAGCTAAAATTATTTCAGTACAGAAAAATATCCAAAAGAACTCGGTAATATGTGCTCCAATTTCACAGACATTAAACAAATCAACAGAACAGAATTACTAGCAAAACTTCTTGAAGTATGCTAGTATTAGCTTTTGATACAGGAAGTAATGAAGTAACTATATTGGAAATGTCACTATTTTGACTTTACACAATATATAGAAGTATTACATTTTTAACAGATGTAACAGACTAACTCTGTAATAATCAAATTCACAAGTAAGAGCTGACGGGAGGATGTCAGAGAAACATGACGATTCCTTAAAGAAATCTAAAAGACAAGCTATTCCAATAGGAATCCCGAGAAACATCAGGAAGAACAGAAAAATCACCAAACTTAAGCCACAAGTGTTTTTGTGACTTAAAAGCAGATTTGCAGTGCCAGTCAGCATAAGAACACAGAAGTGCCAATCAAATTTAGATACAAATGTAAGAAACCTAAAATGCGTAATAGGAAAATATTATAAATAGTAAGATGATGACTAGGGGAAAATGTGCCCTATGAATCATCCAGAAAGTAAAGCTGAAGGCTGAAACAGAAGATAATAGCAAAAAAGTTATACTGTCTGGAAATCTGAAAAAATCCAGAACTGCTCTAAGGAGTTTGCAGGGTAGAAAGAAACTCTGAAACCACAATTATATTTTTCCATATATAACAACAAACCAGCCAATGATTCTACAGGAGAACTCATTCTACATGAAAGCAGAAACATGAACTGCTAAGGAATTGCAAAATACTCTTTTAGCAGTATTTGTTACAGTAGTGTCAGGCTATTTACAGTTGTCTTATTTTAGCTGGGATTTTTCTCACAATATTATGTAATTTCCACATCGCCTATGTTTCAGGTACACACAAGGGTTTCAAATATGTTTCTACACATATCTCCTTACCTGGCCTGCTTCATTTCTTTTTTCGTAATAAGCCTACTGATTTCCACTGAATCTCCAAGCTGTAGATCTGTTAACTTAGTGGCTATAGATATAGCAGCTATTCTGAAAAAGAGCAGAGTTAGATTTCATTTGAGGCAACACATAAACCTTTGAAAAGGTGTATCAAGCTGCAGATTTAAACCTCTAGGTGGAAAAAGTAAGACAGACTGACCATTTCCTCATCAGATTACAGAATGGAACTCTTGCTCCACAGCACCTAGTTTCACAAGGCTAATGCAGCTACATAAATTAAGGTTAATCTCTCTCACCTCCCTTAAGCAACTAGTAGCAAGACTAACAAATGGACATGCTTCTTCGGGGAATTTTTCAGAGCATCAATTCTAAGCATGTGTAAACCAGGTAATGAGAATACTCTTTCTTCTCACTTGCTTAACATTCATACAGTTGACCATACAGCTTTAATTGCCTTTTTAACTTTTATGTGATTCTTCCTTAACTCTGTGCAACTAAAACCTGTAAAGCGAATTTATGAAGTACTCAGAAATTTGCTTACAAGATATAGATGATACAAGGCATACGGAAAGAGCAAAATGCCTACTGAGACTGTTACCATTTTCCTTAAGTTCTTCATAATTTCCTTCAATAATAAGCCTTCCTGTCTGATTTTCCTGCTAAAATTACTATAACTAAAATATACAGCAATTTTTTAGTGAAATACTCCCAAACAAAAGCCTGAAAATGGAACATTCTATCCTCAGAACCATCTTTTCTGTTAATTTCAGATAAAAGAATATGTTTGTTTCTATGTTTTGCATCACATTCAGAGAACTAATCATCTATCAGGAAGGAGGATAATCATATACATAAAATCAAAAAGAACTGAGAGGCACTATCAATTTCATATTTATCAGGTGGTGACAAAGTCTAGGTAATGGGCTATTATATGCCATATTCATTTGTATCACGTGTACAGATATATCAGCACACTTCCTTTCCTGTTCCCTTGGGCATTCTTCGACTGACATTCATTGACAAAGCATAAAGCTGTTTCATCACTCCTGAAACGTTTCTGAGAAAACACATTAACTTGCTGACCTTCCCACAGTAGTACTACAAGTTACTTTGTTATGTTTGGGGTTTTTTTTTTTTTTTTTCTCCCCTTCCCAAGTGTGCAGATGGTGGGAAAAAAGCAAAACCTGACTACCACAAAATCAGAATATTTTAATCTGTCAGGAATGTGAACAGTTTGAGTTATCATACAAACTCAGCTGGCATTAAATGTTGTTGTTGTTAATATTACATGGGCCAAGAATAATTTGTATACATATATAAACACATTTGAACGAACAGATACAAACACTTGCTTTAAACTGATTGTTCCTTTTCTCTTCCTCTTGTCTTGGGCTCTAATTAGATAAATAAATACGTATGCGCAGGGACTCTCATTGGCTTCAAAGAACCACTTCCCTTGTATGAATACTTTTGCAGTGCCTGAGCTACAGAAACAGTGCAGAAATAACAGCCTTCAAAAATGCAGACTTGTAATTATGTTACCTTCCCAGCTTATCATTAATGACAAGCATGTGTCAATTTAAACTGACATTTCAAAGCTGAGTCAGTTTTTTTGATTTGTGTTCATAGTAAGATAGATCTTAAAAAAAAAACCCAAACCCAACACCTTTTTCTCTAAAAAAAAAAAAAAGAAAAAAAATGAGCAGCACTCCTGTAAGTCTATCCTGTATTCAACTTAATATTGACTACAATTGTTCTTAACTGTTTCTGAGACGCACAATTTTATTCTCATTAGGTGCTATTAAGCACCTATTACATAGATGCTAAGCCACCTTCTGTCAGAATTAGAATCTGGGCAGTTTTCAACAGGAACAAAGCAGCCTTTCCTAAGCTGAGCTAGTACTGGGCCCTCACAGAGCAGTTCCAAATAAAACAATCATTAGGAAGCTTTCTTTGAAAGACAGGAAGAATCTGTGACCATCCTCTCTTATCAACTGGGATGTAGAGCAGAACTCTGGTTCCATACCAACTCTCTAGATTAATTTTTGTACTCCCTCTCAATCACAGCATCAGAGTAAGATTTATTAATATTATTATTACTGTTTTGCTATTTTAATTTCAAAAGTTCTAAAGCCCTACTATTATTCTTTTTCTTGCCCTCTCCTTTCCCTCTCTTGTAAGAAAGAGAAATAGTTTTACAAATAGGAGACAAATCTATCACAATAAAGAGAGTTGGGTACAACTCAGTATGCACATTAAGAACCAAGACTTAAATGCCAAAGCTCTCCTGCCTAAATTTAGCTATTTCAGAATTACTTTACTCTTTTGCTTTCATCATCTGTATGGGCTAGGTTCCATCAAACTATTAAGGGAAACTTAGACAACAACTTACACATGGACTGCCATATGCAATCACCTACATTCAGGAGCCCAGATCTGGACCTGCCCAATTATTCTCTACCTAATTGCTCCATGTGGGTAGAGCAGAGTTCCACAGAATGAAGATAAAAGCTTTGACACACCACCATAGTTAGACTAACAGCACTGAAAAGAGGAATGTGTTCTAGTACAGCACGGCTGTATGAAAGCTCAAGGAAACAAATAAACAACCAAAAAAACAAACAAAAAACAAACAAAAAAACCAACAACAACAACAAAAAACTGCACATGAAAGTACAGAAGAAATGTGAAAAAGTTTGTGAATTAAATATATGTAGTCAAGTCTGCAATTTAATCAAACTGCAAAGAAGTCAGTCCAGTAAGGAATTAAAAGCATTATTACAGTACAAACCTTTGATACGTATTAGATGCCTCTGAGCAAATCATACTCTCCTTTCTTCTTCCACATTCACATTGAAGATCAACCTGTCGTATCACACAAGAGGGCAGTGTGAGTGAGGTAAATTTATTCCTTTTAAAAGTCTCATTTTACTGGAATAGTGGCTAATTAAAAGTGATGAATAGTTTTTTTAAAATTTCAATGTTATAAGTTTACAGAAAAAATGTCATGCTATCAATATACAAACATGTCAGTTTTTTGTCACAACTGTTATCAGCTGATAATCAAACCATATAATTCGCCTGTGAATTTGCAGTGAATTTTCTTTGGGTATCTAACCTTTGCACAGCAGGATATTGTTGGGCAGGGTGAAGAAGGATGACATGGAGCCATACAGGGATGATCACAATATAGCCTTGGAATAGTACATGGCTGTTTACACTCTTCATCTATAAGACATTCTCCTTTGTGACAGATTCTTTTACATTTGTGCATTCCACATTTTAACATTTGATTGCAGCGAAGTCCACAAGAAATGTCAGTGAGATGACAAGGAATATTACTTCGCAGCTAGAAGAGGGGAGGAAAAAGATGACAAATAAAAATTAAAAGTTATAAATGCAAATGTCAAAGTACTTTTGCTGTTTACACCTTCATTTGGCACTGTCCATGCAAAAATTGTAATACTAAAATATCTTAGGACAAAGATGGAGTTTTTCTTTATATCATAGTCCAATATAGTAGTTCATCTGAATGTATATGGCATAAAATATATACTTTTATAATTTAATCACATTAAACTCGAACTCCAGTAATATATTCAATTCCAAAAAGGCCACAAAAATCTAAGCCTACAGTCCTAGAACATTACTTATTATTCAAAAAAATTAAGTGTGCAGACTTACTTCATGCTTGCCCATACACCATTTCTGAGTGAGATAGGTACAGGGTGGACATTTCTCCTCACTATGACATGAATGGTACACTGCAGTCACAGAAATATAAAAGCCAGCACAGTTTTATTAGCATGCTTCAGTCAAACGCATTCAAGACTATTAATATATATTGTATATATGTAGTATATTACTATACACATTAATAGTAAAGACTATTAAATATGAGTTTGCATTTCTGAACTACACAATTTATGGGAAGTATGATGTTTTATGCAAGGATAATCTGTTCTTTAAAGCACTCTTAAAATTATGATGGCAGGTTTTTAGGTGAATATTCTTCCATATTTTCTAAATTAAACAGAGAATTTTTTAACTTCTGATCAGGGTTATACTATGAAACTGCTTCAACAGAGCATTTAATCTTTGGAATACAGCATTTAATGCGCTGTGACTAACAATAATGATGAGAAAAAAAATCCAATGCTTTTACCAGTCAGAAGTACCACTACTAATATTCATGGCAAGTTTTCAGTGGGTTGGCTTTTCAGTGTAGACTTTTGGAAATATTCACAATTAGTGAAAAAGCATCTAACAAAAAAGCAAATATATTTTCAAACAGAACTATTTACACTTTTCTACATTTTGATTAAAAGCAAAACAAAAAACCCAAGCCAAACTGAACGGTCTGACGTACCTGGATGATCACATTCATGTGGCCTGGTGCATGTCTTTTTACACTCTGGTGGTTGAGTGCCACAAGGAACAGGGGGGTAAATCACGGATTCACCACAATAACAAGTTAATTCATCAAAACCTGAAAAACAGTCAAATATACCCCAATGGCTACATGTATTTGCACTTCTCCATCTTGAAAAACCTTTAAATAACATGCAAATGTTTTACTCCAGCTTCATTTTATGATATTAAGGGCCACTGCAGTGAGTTTATTAGCTTTTGTGGCTCCCACAAGAAAAGTGGACTATGATCACTTCATTAGGAATTATGTTTGCTTTTACAGAGTGGTTGTTTGACAGTAACATTTTGAACTGGAGCAAGAAATGCTCACAGCAAGTTGTAAGCTGTTGCTGTTCTATCCTTGACTTAAAAACAGGGAGATAACTCTTGAATTCCCTTCCAGAAAGCACATCATTCAAATCTTGTGCTCCAAACTTTCCCTCATCATCACTTTTTCAGACCAGTAGTTAGATTTTTGTCCACTTGCCAAGCCCTGTACCTGGTAATGGGAAGATTCCAGAGAAAATTACCAAAAGCTTGCCAGTCTGTAGACTTCTTCATGTAATTTCTCTTATATACTTCCTTATGTCACTTAGTATTACATGGATCCTTTTAAGTAGCTTATGAACCTGTCCAAATACTTTAAAGCCAACTTTGTATGTTTTGGAAGTTCTCTGTCTCAGGTAATACACATTTTCTTCTTCTTTTTTTTTTTCCTTCCACATTTGGGAAACAGATTTTAAACTCTTATCACAAGATTCCAGTTCTCAGTCATAAAATAAACAAAGGAATAGAAATACCTACATACATAATCCTAACTGAAACTTAACACTGCACAAAAATTAACACTAGTTCACTGCTAGTCTTCAGACTAAAACGAAACTCTGACGGAGACTGATTGGAATGCAAACTACAATTCAAACAGAAAAACACTTAGAAAAACAGGGCACACACAGAACACAGAATGAGCTTACACTGAAAGACAGTAAATCTTATTCTAGAATTATTATTACAGATACATATTAAGGAAGACCAGGAAGAATGTGAGCCCTCTCCAGAAGGAAACCAAAGACCTGGTTACCTGGGTCATGGAGAAGGCTGAGATATTCAATGACTTTTTTGCCTCAGTTTTCACCGATAAGGGCTCTGGCCACATCACCCAAAAAACAAAGGGCAAAAGCAGGGACTGGGAGAATGAAGAACTGCCCACTGTAGCAGAAGAGCAGGCTTGGGACCATCTAAGGAACCTGAAGGTGCACAAGTCCATGGGATCTGATGAGATGCATGTGCAGGTCCTGATGGATCTGGTGAATGAAGTTGCCAAGATGCTGTCCATCATATCTGAGAAGTTGTGGCAGTCTGGTGAGGTCCCCGATGACTGGAAGAGGGGTAACATAACTCTCATTTTTAAAAAGGGAAACAAGGAAGACCCAGACAACTACAGGCGGGTCAGCCTCACCTCTGTGCCTGGCCTCCTAGAAACCATGCTAGGGCACACGGAAAACAAAGAGGTGGTTGGTGACAGCCAACATGGCTTCACTAAGGACAGATCATACCTGACCACTTTGGTAGCCTTCTATGACAGCATTACAGCATCGGTGGATAAGGGATGACCAACTGACGTTATCTCCCTGGACCTGTGCAAAGCATTTGACACTGTCCCACATGACATTCTTCTCTCTAAACTGGAGAGACATGGATTTGATGGATGGACCACTCGGTGGATAAGGAATTGGCTGGATGGCCGCACTCAGAGAGTGGTGGTCTACGGCTCAATGTCCAAGTGGAGACCTGTGATGAGTGGTGCTCCTCAGCGGTCAGTATTGGGACCAGCTGTGTTCAACATCTTTGTTGGCGACATGGACAGTGGGATAGAGTGCACTTTCAGCAAGTTCAACAACGACACCAAGCTGTATGGTATGGTCGACACACTGGAGGGGAGGGATGTCATCCAGAAGGCTGGAGAGGTGGGCCCCTGAAAACCTTATGAAGTTCAACCAGACCAAGTGCAAGGTCCTGCACATGGGTCAGGGCAATCTCAAGTACAAATACATGCTGGGCAGAGAATGGACTGCAAACAACCCTGAGGAGAATGACTTGGGAGTGCTGGTGGACGAGAAGCTCATCAGGAGCTGACAATGTGTGCTTGCAGCCCAGAAAGCCAATCACATCCTGGGCTGCATGAAGAGGAGCATGGCCAGCAGGTAGAGGGAGGTGATTCTGCCCCTCTATTCTGCTCTGATGAGACCCTACCTGGAGTACTGCATCCAGCTCTGAAGCTTCCAACATAAGAACAACATGAACTTGTTGGAGTGAGCACAGAGGAGGGCCACGAAGACGATCAGAGGGCTGGATCATCCCAGCATCACACAACTACCTTAGTTCCTTTGGCCTTGCAATATTTCACTCCCTAAAAGGTTCCAAATATCTCCCTCCTCCAATTATCTGTGTCTCTCAGTCTCACCCTTAACATCTGTGAAATCCATCCCTTCCTCATGGCACCCTCCGGAACTTCTGTCAGCTTTTCACTGTTTGTTTTTCTTGTTGGTTTTTGTTTGTTTGTTTGTTTTAAATGTTGAGAAATTTCTCATGTCTGGTTGTTTTTATGGTCTGTTCAGTCAGTTAAATCTCAAGCAAGTTCCTAGTCATTTGCCCATGTATCTTAGAGTGCAGCAGTTAGTAAAAAGGATCATAATTTTTGTCTAAGGAGGCTCAGTTACAATAAACTCCAGCAAATAAGAATGCTAGGGAGAACAAAATGTTGAAGAGTTAGAAGGAAGACACAGAAAGAAGAAGCAGAAAAAGCAGATAAGCTTCAGAACATCCATGCATTTTCTGTGGAAAGCAAGCATGGGAAAGAGCAGGGCTTTAGTTGTCCCTCACAAGAGGTCTTGAAACAACCTATAATCCTCCAGGCTTCAAAGCCACAAATCTTCCTTAGTTCAGGAAAATTAAAGACCAGAGACTAAGGTCCTTGAAGACTTCAGTGTTAGACAGCTACACTGGCTGCTTGCTACTGATGAGAACAGACAGGTGAAGAATTTCAACTGCAATGAAGGTTCCTTATCCAACACTAATCAGGATAACGGGGAAGGAGTGCAGAGAGGTCTGATCCAAAGAGTAGAAATACATCTGACAACTTTCAAAAAAAAAAAAAAAAAACAAAACAAAACAAAATGTTTAATTCTGACATATTTTATTTTACCCAAGAGATATATTGCTGTCTTGAAATAGACTGGGTATGTATAAATAGACCCCTGGCATAGAAAGGGGCCTCACCTCTCAACACCGAGGAAATGAAACTGGAAAGGTAAAGTACCTGGGAAGCACAGAGAATCACAGAGGTGTAGCTGCACCCTGGCATTGCATCTTGATGCCAGCCCTCACCATTGCCAGCCAAACCATTAGTGGAGATGGAGGCAGTGGCACGAAGTCCAATCTAATGATTAGTGCTTGCAGCTGACCATGCCATGGCACATGGTATCATGGCTGATGCACCCCAACTGCAAAGTGGTGGCTAGACAGGTGGATCAGAGCCAAGCATGGACTACTTAGTGCTGAGAAGCACTTCCCATCAGTGTCAGGGGTAGAAACACACAATGTATGCCTCTGAAATACCAACTAGCAGTATCCAGAGAAAGCAGGTAAGAAATCTTTGAAGATATTACTTAGCTGATTTACCTCTGGACAGATTAAAAATGGGAGACTTCAGGGGCACAAAGGTTTAAGCCAAATGATCAAAACTATTGCGTTCCTTGAGTAGGTAGCTGCTTTTACTGTGCTCAGAAAAGTGCCTCACTGCAAAATTTCAGGGGTGAAGCTTGACCTCTCAATTGCATCATGTCCAACAATGGAAGAATTTACAGGGGAGGCAATCCCTAGGTCTCTACAGGCTAAGACAGGCCATCTGAATCGTAGGTCTGAGAGTGAAATACAATCCTCAAAAAAACTGCAGCAATGTGGAGAAGTTTAATGATTTTGAAGATCAAATCCATGAAATCCAGAGAAGAAAAACAACTGCTCAGAAAAATCTGTGCATTCTGACTCAACTAAACCAGAAGTTACTGACAGGACTTCTGAGACACTGAAATTACTATTTGCCTTTGTCAAGAGAAATGTTTGGACATAGAAACAATTTTTTTTTTTTTTAAAGAGATGTACAGACAGCACATACATCATATTCATAGGCTATTAAGACAGACTACAATGCTATTTCAACCACAGTGAGGTTTAGAGGCTCTAGTACCTTCTCTTTCCCAGGATGTTTCCATGAAAAGTTGGTCTCCATAAAAATGGAGACAAAAGACAGTATTTGATGAAAGCTGAACAGGAACTACAGGCGAGTATTTATATTCCATTCTAGAAACACTCTCCCCTCACAGTTTTACTGCAGATTACAGCAGATGCAAAAATAAACCTAGAATTTGCAACTCTAAGACTCAACAATGATGGGTTTAAAGAAACTTACAAACTTCTTAAGCAAACATTAAATGGAAGGATAGATATTAGCTGAAGAATTCATTAAGGGCTTTTTCTGCCCAACTTTCAAAAATTGCTTTTAATAAATAGCTTATAATTTCTGTGATTTCTAGCTACATCTATATAACGAAAGGGGAAACCTACATTAAAATATGAGATTGGGGGGGAAGAAGAAATCAAACTGCTATCACATATGAAGATCAACTAAAGCTCCCGCTAGCAGAAGGAAATACTGAAGCATTCTGCTGTCTACTTCAGGACAAAATCAGAAATTTCAGTATTGTCTACCTATTATAATGGTGCAAAATAATTAACATATGGTTCCCCTACATCAAGTGGTAAAAAGCAGTTGTAGAAAACTAGTACATTCAACTGGCACAGCTTTTAATAGAGTACATACCTGTCTAAAGCTATTATACCAGCTTCAGTCTTCAAATAGTTCACAATTCTAAGAAAATTAGTATCTGCTGGCTGTCAATGTACTTCTAGCAATTCAGTACTAATTTTCTAGCAATTTTTTTCTCTTATTCCTTCAGATGGTCTTGTCCAGAGAAAGATCAGCAGCGTACCAAGTTAGGAAAGTTTGAATTCTAAGCAGCTAAACAAGTTCTGCTACATACTTCAATATATTTAACAGAAATGACATTGTTAAACAAGAGTTTCCTTAAGTTAGAAAATATTTTTAACTTAGTATTTTTTTTCCTTGCATGACTCCTCACATTTTTAAAGTGACTGCTGGATCAACATACTTAACTGAATATATTTCACTGTAATTCAATTTTAACTACTAGAATCCAACACTTAGTAAACTCATCCAAAACAAAATAACTTTCTCTTTCATGATAAAACATATAATAAAATCAACTGCATATTCTTCAGATTCTGGTCAATTTGGATCACATTCTCTGTCCAACTCCAACCAGTTAAGTGAATACATTTCTCTAATATATTAAAGAAATAACATACACTTGCATGTAACTCACTTGTTTGCCAGCACGTTTGACAACTGCCCCGATGACAGGGTTCTTCACATCTGTGAAGCCCACAGTTGAGTTTACGACCACAAACCAAAGAACACTTATGTTCTGTGTCCTAGGGGAAGGCAAAAAAGAAAAACAGAATTAAACTATAAAACCCAATGGTTTATTTTCCTCTGTGAGGTCACAATCTACTAATTGACAAAACCACATAGGGAAAAAAATAGCTTAGGCCTGATCTATACAGTTTTTCCCATCGCTGTTCAGATATGTAATTTTTAAAGCAGATTCTGTTAAGATCTCCGTTGCAGACATAGCTATATCATAGCTTATGTTTCTTGTATTAAGTAATATCCTTCCCCTCCCATTCTTTCTGGAATCACTGCATTGACAAAAAACATCTTTACACTGATTTAATTGCATTTAGATCAGAACGTGGTTTTACATTTATAATGATATCCATAAAACAAATGCTGCAAAACATATGCACACACACAGACTTCTTGAGCACTACCAATACTGCAAATAGAGAATGAAGATGCATAAAAATCGAAAGGTACAAAAGTAAAAAAGTCTTTTAACATCACAGTCAAAACCAAATGCACATCACAATTAACAATTTTATAAAACTACACAAACTTACCACACAGCAAACTTCATTACACTTGTGTCGTCCACATGATCTTTTCTTGTTGCATCGCTTGTCACACATGAATGTAATAGCAGCTATTAAAAAAAAAAACCCGCCCCCAAACAGTCATAACTTCTAGGTCTTTGCTTATGCCGAGAACAAAAGCTGTAATCACAATATTACGCTCAGGCTGTTGCAGAGCATGGTCTACAATAGACTAACACAGAAGAAGCCAGCAAGCAAACTTCTAAATTACTTGCTCTTCCACATTAATTCCCCATGTGAACACTTGGCTTCCTTTAAAGAAAACCTTGTTCAAAAGGTTTTTGGAGAGCAGAATACATACAACTAGTTTATTCCACATTTCACCATAACCTCTGCACAACAGAACACAGAAAACAGGATATCCTGATACACTGGAATACCACAAACATCCGGTTTAAGACTGCTCAAATTGGTAAGGCAATAAAACTCAGCTAAATAAAACTACTGGTGATATGCCCATGAAGCTAGTGCTAACAACACCCTTATTATCATCCACAGGTAACAAAAGCATTCACTTCTGGATTCTGAAGAGCAGTGTCTTCATAGACAAAAGCTCAAATTAGGCAATATGCATCTTACTAACTTGTGCACCTTGTAAATAAAGATCTCAGTATGACAGGGATCTATCAAGTAAACATTTCACTGAGGTGAATTTTGAGATGCTACATCCAGAATACTAAGAAGTGCCAAAAGGGAACTCTCTGTCAAGCTCAGATGCAAAGACCAGCAGCAAACAACTGTGAAGCAGAATCAAAGATCATATTTCCCCAGGAACTTGGACAAGAGTAGAGCAAAAGCATTACTTTGCATCTGAGCTGTGCAAGTTCACCCAAAGATATGCAGGATGCTGGTAGGGGGCAACCTATTGCATATAGCAGGCAGCACAAGAAACTGTTCAAATTGAAATAGATAGCTTGTCTGGAATCTTCAAGACCAAATGCTGAAGAAGTCTTTCCTTATGGAAAAGATGGCTAGAAATGAAAGAGGTTTATTTCAAACCTCTTCCCAAAAGTAGCAGCACCTCAAGAAATGACCCACTTGGCACAGAAGTATGGATAAAAGAAGTAGTACTGATCAGATGTTTGCCAACTTTGTCAATGAAACTTAAAATTAATATGAGCTGTGTACTATTTTTCAAACAATTTCACATTATATATGTAACGTAACATTGTACCTTTATTTCTGAGGAGAGCACACGGGACTTCCTAGGAAACAAACAGGGAGCCATTAGATTAAAACAGATGAAACAACTGCAACTTACTTATCCAGAAAACACCTAGTTACAGGATACAGAAAGAAGTAGCACTCAGTTTTCATGTGTATAACACTTCTATATACAAAAGTGAAATAAAAGCTGGAAAAGAAATCCTCAAATCTTTTAACACAACACTTTTTCCTTAAAAATTCAACACCAATTAAAAAAACCCGTTGTTTTATATTCCCCACTTAATTCAGCAGATGATGCTGTGAAGTGACAGAAACACGTTTGCCCGAAGAAACCAGAAACTTTCATGGGGGAAACCAAAAGACCTCTCCCAGAGAATACTGACATAGTGCATAAATTTGTGCTTTGACCAAGTGTCCCAGAAATGCAAGTCTGACTTGATTTAAAAAAAAAAAAAAAAAAAAAAGAAAGAAAGAGAGAGAGAGCGTGCGAAGTCAAATCTTTTTACCTAAAGACCTCAACATGAAAATAAAAGGTCATGGATAAGAAGAACATTGTTGATCAACTACATTTAAACCTTCACTCATCACAACTTTACATTCTGAGCATCCCACTTTTCATGGCTGATTTAAATTACCACTATAGTTCACTTATACTTTTTCAAGAAACAACTTTCTAGTGTCTGAGAAGCTGCTTAAACTAAAATCCAAATCTCACTACTTTGTTTCAGACCTCAAAATGAAAGATTATCTGAAGCCTTCTACCCCATAACTTCAGCAAACTTGCAAGAGAAAACTGTTCCAATGTTAAGCGAAGTCATTTCTATGTACTTAAAGACTTACATATTCAGAAGCCATCTCTAGTTATAGATGAGACATATATATATATGTCTCATCTATCTATCTATCTATCTATATATATATATATATATATAAAAAACAGGTCAGAAAAGTCATCAAGGCTCCTGTGATGGTAGCCAATGATTTCAAAGCCATGATTACAGAAAGTAGCATAATTTTAAAATATACTAATTATTACATAACAAGTGCGGAGAATCTGCTGGGTCACTATATAAATGCACGAAGAATAGGGACTAGTAAATACTTCATATTTTCTCAAAAAAATTCTACATTAAATCCACAAGCTATTACTATAAAGTTTTAGTTAGCTTTTTATATTAAGCTACCTTTCTTCTCCCAGTTTACATTACTCTGGTAAAACTACCATTTTTTGTGCTATATAAATATTTTAGGATAATATAGGACTTTGAGCGAGCCTAAACAAGATTCTGTGTAAACTCTGCAAAAATTCTTCAAAAATTGCCTTCACAGTAAGTAGCTTATTTTAGCACTTTGCAGTATAATCTGGTTAGCATCTAGCAGTTAGTATACAATGGAGGTTCTTGCAACTAAGGAGCACAGCACCTCTTATACTTCTCAGCTTTCTTTTCCTAAACTACTTCAGCTCCTTTTTCATCAGATTTAAAAAACAACAAAGATCACCTGTTTCCACAGTCAAGCTTTACACACTCACCTTTTTTTTGAAGCCACATCTGCAATAAATATTTGATGTATGAGAACATGGTCTACAGTCTCCTTCATGGCAAAGGCTTTCACATGTATGAATGAACTCTGGAAAAATGAAAATATAAAGATTAGCAATTAATAAAAAAATAAAATCCATGACCTGGAACACTATATTTATTAGGAGCATCACTGGTCAAAGACACTAAGCTTATATGCAGCTGGGTTTCCAAACAAATCAAATATTTTTAGTTAAATGTGCATAAAATTTTGCCATTATTTTCAACTTTTTAATGCGAATATAGACTAGAGTTTTAGGTCTACAACTAACACTGAAAATTGATACGTTTTAAGGTTTTTTTTACATTAATATATTTAAAAAATAAATATTTTGTGTGATACTATCTTACCCAGGTTCCAGGAATTTTAAGTAATTTTTCATTCCTTTTCAGCCCAAAAGAATGACTTACTATGCATATCTTCAAATTTCACTTACGAGGTTAACTGAAATTCAGCTAAAAGCTAAATCACTCATTCCCTTTCTCTTGTTGTCTTTGGTCTGACAAAACGGATCATTACTCATTAATAAGAAGCCCTCATCTTGACAGCATTGGTCTCTCACCTCTGTAAAGCCTAACAAATAATGATTTAATATGTGGTATGTAAAAAAGCAGCTTCACACAATGTCACAGTTAAATACACTTCAGTTACTAATGCACTCACTGCAGTGTCAAGTTGTTTCCGCACTTAACTTTCTCCAACTTTCCAATGCGGCTTTTTACTTTATAACCCTCTTACAGCAGCAGGAAATGAGTATTTATTGGAGGTATCTGAACAAAGTCATTTATCTCTATCAGTCTCCACATGATAGTCAAAAATCTAGGTGGGCTTTTAAAAGACATCAGTACGTACTACTCTTACTATTCCTACAGCTCTGTTCCTCTAGTAATATAGGAAAGGTGCATGTAAAGAAAATTCTGAAGTCTAGCTAGTGTTAGCACTTTCTAGACAAATACCTGATTATGAACAAACAGCCAGACTGCATACTCTGCAATGGCTTTTACACTCAGTTTGGTTAAAACACAAAATCATTAATCAAATATTTATTTCTTGAAATAAAACAGTTAAGCACTTTTTTTAAAAAAAACCAATGAGATAATTTGAATACTCTGGTGCAGAAAGTTCTAATTACCATAGCTACCACAAGAAAGAGGTTTGCCACATGTTTTTCCACACGACGGGATAGGATCTGTGCATATTTTACGTTCAACGCATCCTAGTTCCAGTAACTTGCTTAGAGGAGTCTGACCACATGGACAGCGATATACTACTTGTGGAAGTCGTGGACAGAGCTGGCAAGGCTGAGGATGGCACACCTGTGTACAGTTGTGCCTCCCGCAATTTAATTTTCTGGAAAAAAAACAAAACCAAAAGAAACAAAAAAAAAACAAAACAAAGAAAAAGAAGACGTAATTATCTCAGAGTATCACGATCATCGAGTGTGAATAAAATGACCTTTTTCTTTTCAAAAGCCTGTGACCTTACTTGCCACATATACTCTGACATGAGAAATTTCCAAATCCATCAGAGAATTCTTCCTTTGTCCCACACAACACTTCTTTAAAGTTGCTTCCACAGTAACACACTGAAAGAAAGCAATATTCCACAGAAAACAACACAAGAGAGTATCAGTGACAGAACACCTGTGCCGTACTACCAAATATAAAAAGGTAAAACGTGAAAACTTTTAACAGACAGTTTTTAGAAGGATAATGAAGTTGCTCTTTAGATTTATTTCAGCAACAGAGGTTTCTCGGTCCTGCAGAACCTGGAATTCTTGTTTTATATTGTTTTGATAAGGAGATAAAAACTAAAAGGGAAGTACTACCTGCACAAAAAGCTTACTTATTAAAGTAGTACACAAGTCAATTATTACCTTAAAAGTTGAAAAAATTAACTTATAATTTTCCATATAAACTGTTTAGCAAAAATGTATTTTTATACTGGCATACATACTTGGACAGTTTAATTTCCATTCAAGACCAAGTTTAGAAAATTTTAACAGAAACTGAGTAGCTTGTTGAAATGTGCTTTTCTATACCTCTTTCAAAGTACTGTTCCTATAATTCTTCCACATCCTGTTTAATCAAGTCTCAGGATTATAGTAAAAGATTAAGTAGGATCATAGGATAATTCAGGTCAGAAGAGCTCCCAGGGGATCAGTTAGTTCAAGCTCCTACTTAAAGCAGAGTCAGCAAGGAAATCAGACAATGTTACTCAGTATTTCATTCAGCTGAGTCTTGAGAACCTCCAAGTTTCCAAGAAAAGAGTTTTTCCTTACAGCTAGTTATAACATTTCAACATAGACTCATCGTCTCTCATTCTCCACCCTGCACAGCCTGTCTCTGTCTTCTTGACTACCTCCTATTAGCTATTGAAAGGCTACTACTCGGCCTTCTAAAGCTAATGAAGTCGAGTACCACCAGTCTATCCTAAGAGGGCACATGCTCCAAAAGCCTAATCATCTTGGCAGGATTCTTTCTAGTCATGTTTATACTCTTATTTAAATATATAGTGCTGCTGACACATTTTCTATTTTTTAAATAGTCTAGTAATAGATTTTGGTTTTGTTAAGTGAAAATAAAGCACTCTCCTCTTGTTTTTTTTTCACCCTCTTGTTTTTGCAGTACGAAGTGGATATACATATGGCATTCCAAGACTTACCTTGCTGTACTGTCAATTGGCAAGGTGAACATTTCCCTGCATGGCACACTTGAGTACAGCTGTGCTTACCGCAGCTTAAAGTATTTCCACATACATTAGAACAATGAATTTTTGTTGATTGGCCACAGCGAACGGAATGACTGTAGAGAAACGACACCATAGTCTGTGAGCTACCTTGATATCTACAGAGCATTTATTAAAAAGGAAAATACTTTTTTAGTAAAATGCCAAAGCCTTTGAAAGGGAGCATAACTTACAACGAAAGAGTTTTAGGAAATAACTCCCCTATTTTTCCCCCTGCTTCCTCTCTCCCACTTGCCTGAAGTAGGATGCTTAGCACAGTAGTGAAACTACAGAATTTTCTCTCAAGAAAATTAAAAAAAAAAAACCCGCAACACTGTAGCTTGATCCTAACATACAGTTATGCATTGTGTCAGAACAGCAGACATTTCTATTATAGATATCTTTCTGAAGACTTAAACGATCTTAAGTCCACTGAATACAATGAAGATAGGGATGTGGTCCTTAATAGTGAGTCAACAATCTACAAAAAAGAGTTGATTTTTTAAATTAAGTTGTTAGAAAAAGAGGATAAAAGAATAAATTATCCTTTTTCTCCATTCTGCCTGGTCTTATAAAATGGCTGTAAAATGTACATTTGAAATAGTAACTTTAAAACATCTTAAAGTCAGGGGTGCCTGACAGGGGTACCATACATCTTGGATGCTAATACAGTACCTATGAAAAAAATGCTATTTAGAAGCAATTTTTAAGTATTAAATGCAGTATAACAAAAATCAGCAATCTGGTGAAAATAGCTGGCATCTGGTAAAAAAAAATCATAGAATCATAGAATGGTTAGGGTTGGAAGGGACCTTTCAAAGGTCATCTAGTCCAACCCCCCTTCAAGGAGCAGGGACATCCCCGACTAGATCAGGTTGCTCAGAGCCTCATCCAACCAAAGTTGGTTGCATCTAATAAACTGTTGCAATAATAAATATAAACTATGCAAGGAATAGCCAGAATAAAAAAAAAAAATTTAAAAAAAAAAGGAAGTGATCTTAATACATAAGATAAAATTCAGTAATCTACAACCAATCCATTTTTCTACTGGAGACAAAGTGCTTTCAACTACAAATACTGCCACAGAAATAGCTGTTCCTTCTTTTGAGAAATGAAGGTCACTTAATATTACATTCATACTTTCAGAAATAACTGTAGAAGTCTGAAAACCTTTTTTTCTAGAGCAAGAATGCCAACAGTGAAATAGGTTTTTGTTTCTTCTGGTTCTGGAAATGAGCGCAGGCAAACATTTTATTACACAGAACGAGTTCCAGGTAGCTAAAACAGAGACTCTAAAGACTCAGAACAAGAGAATATAAGAGACCACAGATAGTATCGGCAGTACAGTCTTGCTGCCGGCAATGACACTATATGCATCAAACCTGCAAGGAAAAGATAGCCTTCAAGTCTAGAATATACTACAGACTTTTCTCTTGCTAGTGGTACAGCTTCTCAGAATTGTACAAGTTGTTTTTGAAATTATTATTTCTGGAATACAGTAACTGAACATTACACTCCATTCAGATAGAAGAGGTGTGAAACTTCTTCTACTTCTTTCTCTGTGTCTTCTAAAAAATAAAATAAATAGATACTGGAACAGGATTTCAAAAATCAAATCGACTCGCAGACTGCACGGACAACTCAGCTACATGTACCCATAAATTGATTTTAACACAGACAATTCTTTTTTTTTTTGGTCTTAAAAGATTAAAAGTAATTGCATTTTTAAAAAATCTAAAATTCCCCAAATTGTTTTGGCGCACAAATAAAACTTACAGCTCAGAATAAACTTTGTTCTGTAAACTTCTAATAAACTATAAGATTGAAACATTTTCTTATATAAACTTTTAATAAACTATTCTTATATAAACTTTCATTTGCGTAATAGAAGCATTCTCACCTTGTTCGTCCACATTCACACGTTTTTGTCACAAAGGCTGGGCATGAAGGGCAAGGTCCTGGGTGGCACAGGCTTAAAAATAAGTTAAAAAAGCAAACAAAATTGTAAAGTTAACTTAAGCTTTACTACACTTTCAGAGAAACAATCCACCATGACCCAATCCACAGTGCATTATGAGAACATTATAAAGGCCACCTACACTTCTGAAGCATATAAAAGCATTATTAACAAAATTTTAAAAAATTAGATTATTACAGTTGCAGTCTCAAATGTCACTGGTGCTGAAGGAAACCTTCAGTATTCCTGTTGCTGTCAGATTAACAGTAATAGTGCTACTAACACATTTCATGTTTTGCATTTCACCAGCAGACACACATCAACTGTGTTCACCACTGACAACACACAAAACAAATACCACATGTCCAAATCATTAATACAATTCTCTCTTCATCAATCTTAAATAGATCATAAACAAAAACTTCTCTATGAATTTCTTCTTTTGAGATGGTGGTTTTATCTTTGAACTCAATATTTTGCCACCACCAGCAAGAGCTGTTGCTCCTCTTCCCATAAGGCAATGTGTGGGAAATGCAGTAAGTCTGCCTCAGTTTTCCTTCGCACTATCAAGTGCAATTTCCTGTGAGTGTCATCAATGCCAGATCTTTACTTGATTATCAGATTTCACCTTCTACTTCAAGAAACACTAGATGGTCCCTGTCTGCATGTAAGACCTCTTGTGCACAGACAAGCCCAGGTTTGTGAAATTACACTTAACTAACCTGCCTGCACTCTTCCTTAGCCAGTTCCCAGTTCCCTTCCTTTGCAAATACAGCAACTTTCATGTGGAGCAATTACTATCAGCCAGGAATGACTAGCCCAGATGTCCCAGCCAGAAGAAAAAAAGAAAAAAAAACACACCAAAAAAAACCCCATAAACACCCATTATCCGATTACATGGTAATTACTAAATTCCCCAAGTAGAGTCGCTATGCACGTACTAATTAGTACACTAGTTACTACAGTCATATGTAATATAATTGAGTCATGTCAGCAGTTTGTCAACAGTGACGTGGCTCCCTTCTTCCTTTACCACTCCTCCCAGTTGACAACAAGGCCTAATCTATCATCGATCTTATGCCAGCTCTAACAGTAAAGCCAAGCCATTACACGATAAACCAACTCAACACAAAAAAACAGCACCAAAACCAAAACACAAAGCACCAAAGAAATCACAATCCTCCTTCTTTGATAGGTCAGTTTTATGGCATAATGAAGAATTAAATAAGCACCAGAGCAAGCATGGGGAAAGGGAGTAAAGAGCAAAACTGGATGGAACAGGGAAAACACAATACAGAGGAAAAAAAGAAGAAAGCAAAACAACTAAATTAATTTAAAACTGTATCGTGGAACTTCAGACAATGAGAATTAACTTATGCATTCTGCAACAGAAAATCTCTTGTAAAAGGACAGTACTATATATTTCACTGTCTTGACTTCAATTCTCACAGATCCATGCAGGATTCTAAAGGCTGGATGCCAGCTTATAAATTTAAGAATCAAATTAAAATGAGATATAAACTCAAAATACTTTGATGTAGGTCATAACTTGGAAAAGGGAGAAGACATCGTATTCAGTAATCTTGTCATGTTAAGCTTTCTATCTGGTGTATTATTTTCCTCAACACTGCCATATTCAAGCAATGTTAACATTCCTTCCATGAACCCAGTCTTGGCACACTTCCTGATGATGCTACACCACACCACAGCAATTTGTATTAATCACAGATATTTTAAAGTCATAAATACCTATAAAAATAGACTGCAGTCTTATAGTGAGATTCCTTCTGTTAGAAGAGCATAATGCAATTAACTTCCAGACATCTCCAAGTTTTGGTAATGTGTTTCTGAGATAGTTTTAAGTAAGCTTGCATCATTTTGTTAATATGAACAGAAGAATTCTAGTAATGCAAAAACTAACCCTTTGAAACCAAACTCCCGACTTTAAGTATTCTTTATGCATCCCTCTAGACACATGCACTTGCACACTACTTATTTAGTAAAAGTCTCTGGTACAGTTGGCTTATGCAGAAGCTACAGTATGTCTACAGTTTCAGGATTTACTTGAATACAACAACAGTTAAGACAGAAATTCAAATTTGATTCAGAACACAGGCACAGACAGGAAGTGCACAAAGTGCATCGCATTAAATGATAAAGATGGGTGATACCTTAGAGTTCTGTTTCATTTAAGAGACTAAGCAAAAGGTTAAGTTAAATGACTTAACAGTGTTACAAACAAAACTCAAAGACAGGCTGAAGACCTTAGTATTAACTTCTCCTCAATGAATGCAGAGTCTTATTTTTACTAAAACTCCATTATCTATCATTAGCATGGAGGATTTATTTCAGTTTACTGCTGCTGCTCTAGAGAACTGGCATACAAGAAAGGCTGCGATGATAGACATATCTAGACATGGGAAAAATTAAACTTCCACTTGCCTGACAACGAAAACACTAGATACTGTAAGACAGCCAAAAGGGACTTCCAGTAACTGCTGTGAAAAAGATTATAGGACCAAGGATCTATGAAGGAAGTCCAGACACTAAAATTTAAACTAGTAGAGAGAAAAATTCATGTACTGCCTTTGTCAAATGCTTTTTTCAAATGCTCTCAAGGCCTAGTATAGCTCCATTTGGCAGGGAGAACTTCAGAGTCTTAAAAGTTTAAATTTACTATCAGTAACATTTTTTGAAGGTCAAATTAGATGTTTCTTTTATGTAGAACCTAAGGAAGTTAAATTAATTTCAGTCTAATTAAACAAAAAATGTGAAGACAACTCACTCTGTGAAGTGCTATGCACACCACAGCTTACACCACCAAAAGGCTCGCAGAGCACTCCCCTTTCAAACAGGTGCTTGCCTGTTCCTCAGCTCTGCTGTTGTGGTTTAGCCCTAGTCACAACACAGTTTCTCGCTCACCTGCCCCTCCCCAGCAGGAACGGGGGAGAAAAATAGGGAAGAAAAGAAAACTCCTGGGTTGAGATGAAGACAGTTTATTAGAATAGCAAAGGAAAATGACAATAATAACAGAATATAAGAACACTAAAATACACAACAATACACCATTTCTTATCACCTGATGTCCCAACAACCAATACAGCCTGTCTTGAGCAGCGATCACAGAAACAAAACCCAGTAGCAAGCAAAAGAACAAAAGGAAGCCAGCAAGGTAAAGACAGCAACGCCAGTGAGTGAGAGATGGAGGGATGCCCCCTCCACGGGCAACCCCCACTTATATACTGAGCATGACGTTTTGGCATGGAATACTCTCTTTGGCCAGTTTGGGTCAATTATTCTGTCTGTCTTTCTCCCAGCTTCCTGCATCTGCACATTAGCGAGACTTGCAAAGCTGAACAGTGTCCTTGGTCTCATTAGCAACAAGGAATATCAGCGGTGTGTTTATCAACATTCTTCACATCTGAAATCCAAAACACACTGGCTACTGAGAGGAAAATTAACTCCATCTCTGCCAAAACCAGGACATCTGCTAAGAGAGCTGTTTATATAAATGGTTACTAACCCATTTCAACAAATCTGAGCAAATATTAAAGACTTATTGTTAAACCAGTATAAATTAGCCTCACTCATTTTCAACAAAGTGAACTAGCTAGTGCCACACCACAAGCATCCAACTAAACTCTACACCATGGGAAGGAAGTTAACATAATGACATCTACATTTAAAAAAAAACAAACAAAAAAGTCACATTGAGGAAATACAATTGGGAATTGGCCAACCATTAAAAAAAATCCATATGCAAAATTGAGGGAGGAAAAAAAGCAAACCCCTTAAACCCAAAATACAAATAAACAACCAAACTATCATTTCAGTAGAAAATCATTTGTTATGGTGGTATAAAGGGGATCAACACATACGTGTAAGCTGGTTACAGGCAACAGTAGGCTGAAGAATTGCTGTAAGTTCATTTTAAAAAATTGAATACCAATTTTAGACATTCCTTATAAATGTAAAAGATGTCAAATTATTTGAAAGCCATAACCACCAAGGTGACAAAACCTAAGGAAACACAGCTCTGACTCAAACTGAAAATATGTAGGATGCATACATCTCTACATCATTTTAGGCAGTGCTTAGAGATGAAGGCCTCAAAAACGATGGTCTAACATTGCAAAGTAGTAAACTATGACCAATACATACAAACCTTAACCTGGATGTCATCCTAATCTCTCTTAACCAGGGTATGAGCTTTAATATCCTTTCCAAAAGTGTCTATGTGATGCTGAGAGCTCTAGACATTGTTATTACCCACATCAGGATCTGTTCTCTTTTGAACCTTATTAATTATTTGCATCAATTTCTTGCAAGGATATGCTCTGCCTAGCAGAATGTATTTCATGCATTCTGAATTTGCCACCTTCTGATTTAATTGAAGGTCTCATTTTCTACTCAGAGAACACAGCAGAGGAAATAAAATCCCCTGTTTTCAATGTTTTCTTGATAAAACTAATCACTTTACATTGTATTAAAGTAAAAAAAAAATATATTTTCTTATGATTTTTAATCCAATTCTTTCTCCTCAAGAGAAAGAGCACCACAAGAGTCTGGTGCTTACTCAGTTTTAAAGGGAAAACAGATTCTCAAGTAACTTAATCCACTTTGATCCACTTCAACTAGCTACTTTATATTACATTAAGAATAATGTAACCACTTAAAAGCAGCACTTGGAATAGCACAACTGGCACTACCAAAAGATTACATCACCAGTCAAATCGCTCTCAGAGCTGCTCATTCCACAGCAGACAATCGTTTGCACAAGCCTAGCATATAGCACAACACAATGCAGATAGAAGGCAGATAGCAGGAGGGAGGCTGAAGTTTAGACTACCACCAACTATTACAATGGCTTACTTACAACACTTCCTGTACTCTGCGCATTTCATCTACATGGCAGAGGGAGCAAATGCAAGCATCCTAATGCAATGCAATGAGAACAATGATCCTCTGATGTCACATACGAGGAGAAAAATATTACGTTTGATCCTGGTATGGTCACACCACACAGCTGCAGGTGTGTGCTTTCTAAAAACTCAGACAATACTGCAATTTAGATTCTGTCACTAGGCATTGCATAAATAATTCCAATATAAAGAGCAGGAGATAGCTGTAAGCATCTAAATCTCCCATACTCAGATTGTTGACACAATAGCCACAAAGAAACAGAAGAAACTAAGCAAGAATCTCATGATTCAAAAAGCAAGTTCCTCAAGACTCAGGTCCCACCAATGAATAGGGTTCATAACAGGATTCATCCAGATTAGCTCTATCAAAGGTTCATGGACTGCAGATACAGAGTGGAAGACAACTGGAAGACAATGGATGGAGTTGGACTTTAAATGAGAGTCTCACATACTTTAACTTAGCAGATGAAGTATGTGGTTCTGAGTTCCCCAGAACAGGAGAAACTGCAACATCAAGAATGCCACACCAAGACTCAGATACCACAACTGACTCAGTCCACTGCCTGTAACAATGGACACATCCCTACCATTAGCTAAAGTCACACGGACTTGAGAATTTACCCCTGAGAATTCACTGTCCTGTCACATTGTGAAGCAGAAGGTCTTGACAATAACATGAAACATTTGTCCTGGGGTGGGGGGGAGGGGAGAAAAAAAAAAAAAAGAGAAGAAAAAACAAAAAAGCTTTTAGGATCTTAGTGAGCAGAATGGCATTCCTGGTTCAAACCTTATCACCTTATGGGAACCTGTGGGAGCAGGGGAAAAAGGTACACAGTAGATCAATAATCCAAAGCAACGAGTGCTTGCAAAAAAGAGTTTGAGATCATCTAAACTCCAGCAAGAACCACAAAATAGACTCCTGGCCCTGACGGCAACAAGTTTACCTTTGAGTACTGTCTTGAGGAAAAACTATGCCTTGATACAGATCATGATCCGGACTTCTAGATCGGTTGAAGTTGTCCAGTGGGGAGGAGTTGGTAAAACAGACTGCCAAAGATGCATTCAGATGATAAAGCTTTGCATCTCTAACTCTACACTTCCTGACACAGCAAGAAAGAACCAGGTTTCTACTTTTTTGATACAGTACATGGAGGCACAATGTGTCCTCATAAATACCTACGATTCCCACATGGGAGAAAGAAGCGTCCAACATATACTGAGGAATGTTCAAAAACGGCTAACACTGATGCTGAAAGTGCATTCCTCTCTAGATAACTCTCACAAGTCGAAGTGTGCCAAAATCACCTATTATCTTGATCTTCACCCTTGCTGTTTCCTTATCTCCAGTACTGGATGACCTTAGTATAGGGTCTGCTCATGTAGAACAAGCTGAACAACAACACTTAAATCTGCTACAACTTAAACTGGTAGCAAATTGGGACTTTAAAAGGTCCCCACTTTAACAGCTCTTGATGCAGACCAGCCTACGAGGAACTACGAATTCAGAGCTTGCAACAGGCACAATACTGCAACCACTGTTCAGAAGACTTCCCAGAAGAAAATGCCAGAGACTGAGCCTCTGCTGTAGACTGGGATAGGAAAGAAGAGGGAAAGAACAGCTGTTTCTTTCAAGCATTAGAGGAAAGTTTGTCAGGTAGCAAACTGCAGTTCTCAAAGTAGTTAAGGAGCCGACTTACTTCTGACTGGGCAAAAAAGTCCTCCATGGACACATGCCTCTCCCAAGATGGAGGCCAGCAGCTGGCCTCCAAGAAAACCAGTGTTCTGCTGAGCCAGGATATAAGCTATATCAAGTGCAGTCTGAAAGCTGATCTGTGTTTCAGTTTTACCCTGCAATCCACAGCGAAGACGATCTAGTATGATGACATATTAAGAAAACAGCTACACCACTGAAATAACAGTCTGAAAAGAAATCTAATATAATATTTTCCTGTGTGGGAAAGACATATGAAAGACTAAAGAAATATTATTTCATTCAGCAAGATGCTGAAATAGGTTTGAACCAGAATGCATTAAAAAGTTTGGAGTAAAGTTCTAGTAACGTTCCAAGTTTTAGTAAACCTTAGAAACAGCGTAAATGACAATCTATTTGTCAGAATGACTGAAGTTTTTAACTGTGTACCAAGAGCAGAAACAAATTACTTCTGACTACTAAAAATTTCTCAAAACTGAAATATGAACAGGCATTATGAACCAACTTCCACACATGGAAAATGAAGCTAGATACACTAGGAACAACATATAATTTATTTTTATGACTAGTAAACATATTTATATATTGAAAAAAGCTTGCCTAATGCTGTTAACCTTATCAATATAATACTACCACACTGCTAAAAAAAGATCTAAAGCAAAACATCAAAAAACGAAGATAGAATTGCTCTTCTTTACCTCCCTTAATTGAATTATACTAATAAATGTTAGTAAAAACAATCTGAGTTACATATACTGATTAAGATCTCCATGAGGGATTCTGGTTCAGCCATGTGGTGGTCTCAACAAATAGATAAATACCTATAATGCCCTCTTATCCTCAACAGTTTACAAGCCAAAGAAAAGAAAAAGAAACAAAGGATAGAAGTAAGCGGTCCTTCAGTTTAATCAAGTAGACAGCTCTTTGATTAAGATACACTAACACTATTACAGGAAAAGGAGCACCTAAAACATCCGGTAGACCACTGGGTATATATTTAAAATTACTTCCATTCACTATTATTTCTCTACTTCAATGGCAGTTCTTGAAACCAAGTCAGGCAGCTGGTTCAGTTCCTAAGATATGATGGAAATGTTGCTACAATTATTGTTGCTGACTTCCTGTTCACTCTCTCATAGGAACTCACTTTAGACATGCAAACACAAATAGCCTCCATTTCTTCCAGGCTTCACTTTATAAACCAAATACACCTCTAACCATACCCTGTAGTCAAAACATATCCAAATACAGTCTTCAGAAATTTTCTCTAGATCATTTCAATATTCACATGACAAGCATTTACTTACATGTTACAAAGATGTGGACAGTCCAAACACTGTCTCTTCTTTCCACAAAGTTCCCCACAGCTGTGTGGGATTTCATTTCTATTCCATTCAGGATTGTGCACCTTACCTAAACCATTTCAAAGACAAAAAAAAAAGATATTTATTGCCTTGAATCCAATACTGAATTTGGGAAAAATAACACCACAAAAAAGAAAAATCTGTATTTTCAATACTGGTAGTAGTCTTTTTAAAAAAACAAAATGATGTTTTATGTTTTTTCTCAGCTTTCAGTGCTGATACATACTCAACTTCTTTAAAAGTAAATGCCACTGGAATATCAAGCTCCAAAAGATTCTTTCCTTCTGTGTTCTCAGCAGGCACTTTGGTAGTTGGTATTTTACATTAAATTAACTGATAAAATACAAGAAAACTAAAAGCACCTTTAGTTGGTCACGCTGCATAGTAGGTAAGAAAATTAAAGGGTGAAACTCCCTTGCTGCCTCAAAGTAAAAGGAAGAAGAAGAAAAAAAAAAAAAAAAAAAAAAAAGATGATGATGACACCATTCCCAGAAAATAAGATAAATAAGATCTGGTAAGGTGATGGGGAATAGGGGCAGAGTGAAATGACTAGGCAAATTATAAAAGTCACTTCTCTAAAAAGAAGCTATGTTAGCTTCAAGTATGCTGTATTTCAGATAAGGACTGAAATAATATTCTAATCAATCTGACATACTGCTAGCAAATCTCATAGCTCTAAGTCCATGACATGATCATCAGAGTTAATGTTAATTGCCATGGTTAACACACGCAAACCTAATTTGGCTCTCTGCAAGAGGGGAATTAAATTAACAATGAAGCAGCTGAGCCAATGCTACAAATTTGAGTTGCAACAATTGAAACACCAAGAAAATGTATCTTTGGTTACACAGCGATATAATTTTAACTCTTTTAGTACATCTTCATATATTCTACAAGTAGCAAGCTAGGAAAATAAGAATAAAGACCACAGATGGCATTTATTCACCTGAGTTTCAACTAAACTAGTTGAATACGCAAGAAAATCCTGAAAAACTAGAAGATTCTGAAGAAAAATAAGCTAGGAATTTCCTTATGGAATAGAGGAAAAAACCCCCACAGTCAACATATAGTTAGTATTTTGTATCAAACAGAAGAAAGCTTTGCATAAGCAACTGGTGATGTCTAAATGCCATATTGTTAATGTAAAATTACTTATAGAAGACTAAAGTCTTATGTTCCAACACAGTGCTCTACTCATATTAACCCTGTGGACAACTTGAGGTTCCTACTGTATATCTTCCAAAACTACAAAAGAGTCTTAAAGCCTAGGCAGAATTTACTTCCTATTTAACAGACAGACGACCTGTGTAATTTTCATTTGGAATCAAAACATTCATTCTTACTGAATTATTATCCCTATAATCATAAGATTTCACACATTGTTATACAAGAATTGTCTCACCTGCATTGCACTGTTCTTAACTGACTTACTGACACATTTCGACAAAGAGAACTTTAGATAAAATTGTTACCTATTACAGCATAATCTAGTTTCTTTAGGGCAAGTTCACTGACTCCCAGCTCCTATCTCAATTCCAGAATATTCTGTTTTGCAGCAAGTGAGGTGAAACTTTCCAGTGACTCTGGCTTAAGGAAGGGAAAGCTACGCAAAATCAACACAGATTTCAAAAGTATAAGTCCCAAACAAAATTTATTGGTATGTATGCAATTAAGTAACATAATTAATTTCTCCCTTTTTGTCATACACTTATGGCTTAGTGAATGTTGTAGTCACTTCATTTACCTCTTTCATTAGACATACCTACATAAAGGTCTGAAAAGTCTTAATATTATTTCCTATTTAACTTGTATGTGTCCTCAATCAACATAAATTACAAAATGCCTAAATCAGTTTAAAGGTTTAGATAGTTGTATGCTTGAATTGTGTATTATTTTGATGTATGTCTCCACAAAGACATAACACATGCAGGTTACTTCAGTCCTTCTACAGAAGAAAAGTTCACAGGACAGCAGCCCAATTCTATAAAAATGACTATTTTTACATAGTTATGAAAAGATTTATCACTTAAGATTTAATATCTCATTTTTAAAATGTTTTAAGCAACATATGTGTGATTCTTTGTGCAGCCACCTTCCAGTGTCAATGAAGTTTTAAACAAGTTAATTTAATGGATGTAGGGAAAGCAAGCAGCAGTATCAGAATTCAAACAAAATTAACTCACCACAGAAACAAGTGTAAGTTTTAGGAACTTGCGTAGAAGCATTCTGACAAGCTGGACATCTCCAGCCACTATTACCATCTGTAGATAAAAAAATTAAAGATAAAAATGACTTGAAGTAAATAAAGGACCCAACTGGCAAACCTACAATAAGTGCTCTTGCCTTTTTTCTTACCACAGCTGCAACGAAACTAATGTTTTACATTTACTCAAAAGTGGTGAGAAAGCAGGTTAATAAAAATGCATTTTATACAGTAATAAGATAAACACATCAGTGGTATTTCATCTGACCAGGCTCCGACTTTATACAGAGGCAAAAATAAAATTTAAAATTGCACTTTTTCTATGATTATGTACACTGTTATAAGACATTCTGCTAGAATAGAGACAGTCTTCATGACATCTAAAGTTGTGGAAAAAAAAGTGTTAAAGTCTGGGAAATTAGTGAGAAAAATATAATTATCTACAGTCTTAAGCACCACCTGTATTTTCCATTCCATTATTCTCTCATGTTATAAGTTTACCTGTCTTATAGAAGACCAATTTAGTACTGCTTCACATACAGAATAAATTAGTGCTATATAAACCAGAATAAACTAAAGGTGACAAATACCTAGCTATTGACTAGGACATTATTCTTCAAGTTGGTACTTTATTAAATAGCAGTTTTCTTGCTTCAATGTTTCAGGAGGGTGTTGGTTAGCAGTAAAGGAAGAACTTCAGTGTAAGGAAAGTGACATTCATGAAGGTATTTCCCAAATTCAGTACATATCTGGCTATGAAGAACATCAGTATGAGAGCACTATTGAACACAAAGCAGGGCAGGGAAGAGAGAGATACATATTTACAGAGAGAGATAGGTGTAAAAATTAAAATATACAAATATAAATTAGCTCTTACTGTCTTTCTTAACCAATCAATTCAGTGCTGGTAAATTAATAAAGCTGTCATTTTACAACTATTCATTGAGATTAAGAAATCTGACCAAGATTTATGATATTTTCACATTCTGAAAGCAGGAGGGATTGCAAACAGGAAACTCCATATATGACAAGAGAACTGCATGGCAGCGACAGACACACTTAGGTTCGCTGTCAATTGGATTGGAAACTTCTTTCGTTAACCATCATAACGCACAACAGTACTGATTTTCACAAACTGGAAGCAATCCAGATTATAGACTGCCTTGACACTCTTGAAATGCAAACCTAAAGCGTATCTATTCTTTTCAATACTTGGTTCCTATTCTTACCCCTCATTATCCTGGCTTATATCACTGTGCCACCAAGACTGCTGTGTGCTGAAAGGCATTTGACACTGTCCTGCACGACATCCTTCTCTCTGAACTGGAGAGGCATGGGTTTGATGGATGGACCACTCGGTGGACAAGGAATTGGCTGGATGGCTGCACTCAGAGAGTGGTGGTGAACAGCTCAATGTCCAGGTGGAGAGCAGTGATGAGTGGCATTCCTCAGGGATCATTATTGGGACTGGCACCATTTAACATCTTTGTCGGTGACATGGACAGTGGGATAGAGGGCACCCTCAGCAAGTTTGCCAACAAAACCAAGCTGTCTGGTGTGGCCCACACGCTGGAGGGAAAGGATGCCATCCAGAGGGACCTTGACAGGCTGGAGAGGTGGGCCTATGCAAACCTCGTGAAGTTCAACCAGGCCAAGCGCAAGGTCCTGCACGTGGGTTGGGGCAATCTCAGGCACAAATACAGGCTGGACAGAGAATGGATTGACAGCAGCCCTGAAGAGAAGGACTTGGGAGTGTTGGTCGACGAGAAACTCAACATGAGCCAACAACATGTGCGCAGCCCAGAAAGTCAACCGCATCCTGGGCTGCATCAAAAGGAGTGTGGCTAGCAGGTCGAGGGAGGTGATTCTCCCCCTCTACTCTGCTCTCGTGAGACCCCACCTAGAGTACTGTGTCCAGTTCTGGAGCCCCCAACATAAGAAGGACATGGACCAGTTGGAGAGGATCCAGAGAGGGCCACGAAGATGATCAGAGGCCCGGAGCACCTCTACTGTGAGGACAGGCTGAGAGAGTTGGGGCTGTTCAGCCTGGAGAAGAGGAGCCTTCAGGGAGACCTGATAGTGGTCTTCCAGTACCTAAAGGGAGCTTATAGGAAAGATGGGGAGAAACACTTTAGCAGGGCCTGTTGCGATAGGATGAGGGGTAACAGTTTTAAAATAGAGGGAGGTAGATTCAGGTTAGATATTAGGGAACATTTTTTTACAATGAGGTGGTAGAACACTGGAACAGGTTGCCCAGAGAGGTGGTGGATGCCCCATCCCTGGAAACATTCAGGGCCAGGTTGGACAAGGCTCTGAGCAACCTGATCAAGTCGGGGATGTCCCTGCTCTTTGCAGGGGCGTTGGACTAGATGACCTTTGAAGGTCCCTTCCAACTCTAACCATTCTATGATTCTATGAAGTATACTTTCATATCCATGCTCTAGACCAACCTATCCTGACCAAGATTTTTTTTTTTATTTGACTGCTACAAACTGAAGTATCTCAGAGAGAATGCTACAGGTAAAAACTGGCAGCAGAGGCCTGAAAGAGGCATCTGCTGACAAAGCTGTCAGCCCCTTATATGGCTCCTCCCAAAGTTAACATACTAAATCCTAAGAGATTCCTTATGGGATTATTTTGTACAGTATACTTAACTATTACATTAACAACATAATTTATTTCATTGTTATTCCATGTTATATTTTTCAAAAGCTGTGAAGGTAATCCTATCATCAAAGCTTCAGGAGATCAGCAGAAGGCCTCTTCTATCAACATCTCTCCTTGAGCAGGATGCCCAGTCCTCTAAAAGCAACGGTTTCTTCAGAGTACTGTGAAGGCCCTTGTAAAATAGGAACCTTTTACCAAGAAAAACAACCTTTCAAGATACATTTTGCTCTTCTTAATAATTGATTATCCTTTGTTCCTCTAAGACGTAACTACATTCATGTGGGTCCACCCACAAGGAACATGGACAGCTGCTTTCCTACAAAAATACCAGAAACAAAAGTTTTCTTCCTGAATTCAGATGAAATTACAGTAGGATAGAATGACAGTTGGATGACTCCTGGCATCCACATTTGTAAGGAGTGGTCCTGTAAGCACTTCTTACTAATTCTGATTACCGAAGAAAGTGAAAATCAGGATGACCCTAGAGAATGCACATTCCACTTTCATCAATTTTCTCAAGAACAGGAGGTAAGTAGGCAGACTTACAACCAAAACCACCAAAAGGATAGTTGTCTAAGCAAAATCAACACACCTCACTCCCGTTTGCTAGAGATTGTTCAAGTATTTGTTATCCTCTCCCTCCTTCTGATATTAAAAGATTCTTTATTTGTAATTATTTAGCAAATTTTTTCCATATGCATTCATATTGCAAGTGTCCCTATTGTAGTACTTTCAGCCACAAAAATCTTTATCTGTGGTAGCACGCCCAGAACCCTGCCCGTTCCTATCAGATACCTGTTGTCATAAAGGCATAGTGAACAATCTCTGCAGCTTCCAGGATCGTAAAGGATTAAAGGGCTCAAAAGAAACTCGAGCAGGAAGACCTGGGAATTCTATACAGAGACCAGAGTTCTTTATGTGCAGTTTCAAATAAGTAACTTTCTTCTTTACATGCTTGCCTAGATGAGTCATAGGTGATTACATAAGAAAGGATCCAAACACACCTGCTGGAATAAAAAGTGAATGCTAAAAGGCTGCATTTCCAAAGGTAGCAGAACAGTAGTAATTTTAAACATATATATAATGCTAGGTACATAAAACAAACTCCAAACAGAAGATTTCAGTCACTTCAACCCTAGTAGTATATTCTAGAATCAACACTGGTAGTTTCACGTTACAATTTCTAAAAGGTCTTATGCAGTTCCCCAGTGACATAACCAAATTATTGCTTTGACTTCTCAGCTAGACACAATCAAAAGCTTTTGTCCCAGTAACAAAGAAATAGCAACGTTTGTGTAATATCCAAAGCACACAGAACGGCTTCAGCCCTTGAAAAGCATGGCAAGTAGATTCATATTCTGACCACTGAAACTTAGAAGCCATCTTACAGGCCAACAGTGGATTGGTACAAACTACAAGCTCATTTGGAAGTAGAGGGCAGAGGCAGCAGAAGGAGCAGAAGAGACAGCTGTAATAACTCAAATATTTCCAGTCTTTCCAGACAAAGTAAAAATACTATTAAAACCTTCTCTGCAAAGAAGGAAGCAAATGGCTTAAACTTTTGTTCCATCAATGTAAGGGCACAAGTCAAACACCGCTCAAGTATCAGTTTTTAAAAGTATCAGAAGAAGGAGGGGGGCAAGAGATAACCATTTCCCCTTTATAAACATAACAAAGCAAAAAGATCTTGTGTTCAATGCATATATTTTTGCCAGATTGACCTTAGCTGTGCAATACCTAAAGGTGACATTCATCCAAGACGTAATTCAAAACACTAGTAAAAATGCTTGCTAAGGAGAAAGTTATGTTCTTCATTACAGGAAAGAATCTTTCTGCATGATGGCAAAGCAGTGCCTAGCAGAGCTCCTCCTCTTCATTCTGACCAGGACATCTCTAACAGACCATGAAAATCCATTCTCTAGCTCCGAGCACTGCTGATAGTCTACACTGTACAAATACTGAACACTGTATGTCAATAACAAGTCTAATGTAGGCAGACCAAGAACAGAGCAATGCCCTATGACTCCTCACAGATAATCAGGCTATTCTTTCACCTGGCTAGGCCAAACTGAAATAATTTTTCAGTTAACCATCAAGACAACAGAAGGCAAAGAAGTCTCCAAGAGAATACACCTTCAGTAAAACACATCCGAAAGTGTCCCTGAGAAAATACATACTATAGGGTGCAAAAAGATTTTGTTACGGTAACCTAGCATAGTTCTTTGCTCCTTCCCACCAGAGTATGTAGAGGTTCAAGTATGTTTTATCTCATTGACGCAGTAACCCAGGATAGTTTGCTACCCTGTCTCACCTGCACCCACCTTTGCATGGGTGTCAACCCAATGGTCAGCTGTGGATCTCCGAATTCAGACAGCAGCACCTGCATTACATCAGCAAGTTTGCTAATAAGCAAACCAGGACATTGCATATGTACAATATGTTAATCAGTGGAAGTTTTATTATCCATTCCTGTGGTGTATTCCTTTGAGCTCCACTCCCAAGCAGAGTTCCATTGCGTTGGATCCCCATGTGATTAGTGTTGGCGTCCCGGGGCTTCCACCATGGTGATGCTACCATTATTAAAGCCAAAGCTTTCACTTGCTGAGCATTTTGCCTTGTCCCTGAGGGATCCGCCTCTGCTTTTCCCTCATTACAGACACCCATTACTACTGATCTGGAAGATAGAACTATGTGGGAAGATATCGCACCAAGGATGATTTCTACCTCATTCAAGTATTCAGGATTTCTCTGATACAATGCCATGATCACACAAAAACTGTGAGAAATCATACGCACATATGTACCTTCAGCCTCCTGCTACACATCATAGAAATAAGAGCTGCTGTAAGGCCCCAAATGGAGGGACATTCTCACTGAAATATTCAGTTGCTTCAAAAATGTAAAAGAATGAACACTCAAAACTGATGTTAGGAACAAAATAGTCTCACTAGGCTGGAACTGAAATGTAGCAGTGAAAAATTTGGGTGCTGAGATTAGATAAGATTTCCTGGAATTCATTATAACATTTCCAGAATCAAGTAGATTTAAAGTAAATTGTGTTCAGGAAAAAAAAAAAAAGTTTTTTTTCTTCTTCCAGATAAACAGCTAATTATTGAGTTAGGTAGATTACAGTGTCCTATTTCTCTTCTGGAAAACAATAATTACTGTCAGGGTTCTAGTGACTTCTGCAACATTATGCATAGCCTGAAAAGTAGAATCTTACACTGAAACAGCCTACCATAAAACAAACGAATTCTGAAATACAAGTTCTAATCAAGATAGGGTAGCAGGACCTTGCAGGTCAAGAAATATGCATCAGTGTCCTTACCGGAGCTATGTAATCAGTTTTACTGAGGCCATCACCTTTAAATTTAACTAATGATCTGCTTGAATTCTCTCATATACAGGATAAAGTAATATACTTAGTCCACAAATTCTTACAAGAAAGACAAATGGCCAAAAGATACGGCTACTTGAAATGCTGTCAGGATTCAAGCATCTAAGGTCCCTGTCTTGACAAATAAGCAATTCCTCCCTTACACAAGCAGATACTCTTTTAATCAAGCAGTAAGTTGTTTTCAGGGAGATAAATCAGCTCCAAACAAGGTTCAGAACAACAGCTAGGAGATAAAGGTTCTCAGCAGCCACTCTCAGTTTTGGTGTTGTGGTTTAGCTACGGTCAGCAATCAAGTAACACACAGCTGTTCAATCACACTCCCCAAGAGATGGGGAGAGAATTGGGAAGAAAACTTGTGGGTTGAGAAAAAGACAGTTTACTAGGGTAGCAAGGGAAAAGACAACAACATATACATAATAGAAAAACAATAGTAATAATAAAACAAAACAAACAAAAAACCCCAAATGACGCACAATTTCTCACCACTCGATGACCTGATGATTGATACAGCCCGTCCCAAGCAGCAATCCCAGAATTAAAAAAAAAAAACACTGTAAATGATCCCAAAACAATTCCGAATAGAGAGAGAAAAAAAAGAGAGCCAGTTCACTGGCCCACCCCCCACTTAGGTACTGAGCATGATGTTTGTGGCATGGAATACTCTCTTTGGCCAATTTAGGTCAACTGTTCTGGCTATATCCCTCCCAGCTTCCTGCACCTGCACATTAGCAAAACCTGGAAAGCTGGACAGTGTCCTTGGTCTCATTAGCAACAACTGGTAACATCAGAGTGTGTTTATCAACACTCTTCACATAGGAAATCCAAAACACACTGGCTACTGAGAGGAAAATTAACTCCATTCCAGCTGAAACCAGGACACTTACAATCTCAGCCTTACCCAAAAATCCGTTCCCTTCTCAAACACTCTAATGCCTTTATGTTTCAAATCTTGTGCTGACATTTGTAACTTCCTTTCTACTGTCAGTACAAAGCACAACCAGCCCTACCCAGAAGTCTGTCTATTCACCTTCAGAAATAGAAGAACTTTGCAACCAATTCTTTCTGCAAGAGATTTACAGACTGTAAGAACTTCTCTCAAATACCTAGAAGTAGCTAACAGACTATATTTCCTCAGTCTGCCCAGATAGACACACATGAAGAATGGTAAATGCTAAACAAGCAGGGTACAGAAAAAATTAAACCTACTTCAAGATTAACATTATAATCTTCAGAGTGTGTCTACATCACACAACTGAACACAGGTAGAGAGGCTGCAATTCAGCCTTAATTTACACCAAGGCATTCAAAGAGCAGAATGTAGTGGTATAGGAGTTTCAAAAAGTGGTATAACAGAGAGAATCTGAAACAGTTTAAGCTAGTGGCTTCTCTGAATTTTGTTTCACTGCATGGCACCAGCGACAGATTTCAGGAGTACTTTATCTGGTAACAGAACTAAGAAGTGGTTGAGTAAAAGCAGACAACTAAAGCTGGGAAGTGGTTCTGTTTGACTGCTCAGCTATGCACAGACGAGAGAAGATGCGACATTTCTTGATGCATAAAAAGACAGCCACAGAGCTTTGCATCCTGATGCACTGATTTCATTAAGCAATCTTATACTTACGTATCCAAATCTGGCAATTAGTTTCAGCTAAAATACTAGAAAGAATCAAAACAGTTAGGAGGATTACACAAAGCATTCAAAGAACACAGAAAATTATTTTTTTTTATTTAAAACTTGCTTTGTTTACAGCTTACCCGTTACCTTAGAGAATATTTAGAAGTTGTTTTCCAACATAAGAAACATATGAACTTTGCTATTATATATATGAGAGAGACAAAGTGTGTGCAAGACAGAATACCAACCTTCAGCTTGTGAAGCTGGTGATCGTGCCCACTTCTTAATGCAATTCAGATGGAATACATGGTAACAATTCTGACAGCTCCACACTGGGGCTACTATTCGGACCACTTCACAGCATACCATGCACTCATACTTCTCTGTTGTCAGCTGTTCAATCAATGACCCTGCAAAAAAAAAAAAAAATATTAGTTGTGCACGAAACATCAATTAGCTGAGAAACAAAATTCACACTAAATTCTGAGATGTCATTTAAGTTATAACACAACTTATTTTTCCTCTGTGGCAAGGTATTAGTCTATGCCTTGAAGATTCCAGTTTGATACTTGGTATGCATTTCTCAAGTTTCAGAGCAGGAAGTACGAGATTCCTGTAAAAGTGGAAACAATAATTCCTGTTGATGAATAGCAGTTATTCTGATCTGCCAAGCTTTAAAGTATTAACTAATTTCTAAGAAGTTTGAGATTTCACTCATCACTATACAGGAAATTTATCTTTGCATAAAGTTTAAACCAAAAAGCTTAAAGCTCTTAACTTCTGTAGTTTCAGTCAAAATTAATTCTCATCCTCAAGTATTCCTGGAAGACCACACAACACATATTAACAGTGAAGTATGTGGATTGTGGAAGTAAGCCCCTCAAACTGACTGCTTTAGGAGTGGAACTACTGGGAAACAACAGTCAGAGTCTTTTAAGCCATATGAAAGAACATTAAAAAGTACTTTGAAAATAAAGCAAAAACTCCACATGAAAGACAAATCAGCTGGAAAACAGATGTGCAAGCATCACAAAAAGCACAGATTTAGTCATGTGAAAATAGTGGCAGATATTGTTTACAAAATAGCTCCCCATTAAACATGCAGACTGCCATTTTCGAAGTGGAAGTTCCTTAAGTTCCCTGTATAAGATTATTACTTCTCTTCCTGCTTATTGCATTTAACAACAATGCTGGGAGAAAGATTGAGGTATCTTTAATTTTATGATTCAAGTAGAACCCAGGAGCATGAATGTTAATCTGTTTAAGTTAGAAAGGATCAAAGAGGATCTCGATCCTCGAGCTTCTCCTAATGGAACAAAGTTTCTGACTGGTGCTACCTTATGCTTCCTGAATATGCTACTACTTTTTCAGCTCTGAAAGAGAAAGGACGATGAAAAGCAAAATCTTTGAAAGATTCAATATCACAGTTAAGCTATCAGGAACTAGTCTATCTGTCTCTATGGTTCTGGGTAGCAGGAGATCAGATTGAGATGCTTTATAAGAAAAAAATAACTGGAAAGGGAAAGGAAAAAAAAAAAGGAAAGTCTTCTGCTGACTGCTATGAATAATATCAGACTATTTTCTCAGTGCACACTTAAGGTTATCTAAAACAGTAAGAAAAAGCCACCTAGGTTGTCAAAGAAACAGAAACCAGTACCATGGCACTGAAGAGACTCAGCTGATTTCCATTTAATGTTTCAAGTCCCTGATGGTATGAGTTGGCACAGAATTCACTCACGACAGTCAAAACCTGTGGGTCTGCTTTACACTGTCAATGGCACATGTTTCTATTCTCAACTTCCAGAAACAGCATCCAAAGACTCTCTCTATTTCTAATTACCTTTTGATAGTTGTGTTGCAAAAAAAAAAAAAAAAAAAAAAAAAAAGCAAAAAATCCAGTTAGCATCAGAATACGGTTCCTCTATCTGGCATTTTCCTACTTCTACACAAAACATGAGAAAACTTATCCTGCAAAAATCATTTTTAGGATTGTCCTCCTCAAGTCCCACTTTTCAGAATGCTCAGAACTTTACTCCCCACTCCTGCAACACAGATGTTTTAACATGGTGCCTGACCAGGCCATCATTGGCAGTTCTATGCAAATAGAGGTCCATTCGGAGGTCCACTGCCCCGGCTTGCTGATGGGGCTGTATGCTCCTTCCCCCTGCTCCCTCTTAGGAGAAGCTTCTTCATCCCTTACTAAACAAGCTGACCTCTGCTTCCAACATTTATTCTTGTGTATAGGGGCAACTGATACCAGCACGGGTTGGTTCTCTGGTTCAGCCTGTCATGATGGTTTGAGTAGCCACAGTGTCTGTCGTCCGGGTTGGAGAAGCTGCAGCGCTTGTGATGAAGGCTAGAGTATCTACAGTGCCCGTTGGTCTGTTTTCCCTCTCTTCCCCTTGAGGGTGCCGCATTATATAGAGCGCTGTTTGGTAGACACTGGCCAGGGCCCAGCACAGTGCAGTAAGTTGTTCCTCTCTGGAATATCCACAGCATTTTCCCTTCAAATATTCTATCACTTCATCATGTAGTTGTGCGGGAATTAAATTCCAAGCCATTGGAGGTGAGAAGTTCCCTAGGTACCTGCCCATATTCTTCCACATGCCATGCCACCAATGACTATCCAACCTCAGGGCAGATCTCTAGGCGGTATTCCTAAAAAGTGTTTTTGTAAACCTAAACAAGACCTGGGATACATTCAGCAGACATAGCACTAAGAGCATGTTGGCTTGAACATCCACAGGATATTGAAAATTCTCAAAAACTGTTGTAACTACCCCAAAGGAGAAAGGGGAGGTGAAAGAGTGGGGGAAATTATCCACATACAGATACCAACTTAACCTCATGGCCACTGATGTTCATATCATACATCAGTAATGCACAGTTCAGGAAAATGATAATCCTCATCATTCTCCCTGAGGTGATAAATAGCAGCACCACAGGGACTACGTGTTACATATAAGGGTTTACATAGCACAACCACTTGACCAACAAAAGCAATATTGTGACCAGCAATTATTTAACTAATATAACAAGTGTGTATAACAAACTTTGTTTCAGTTCACTCTGGGCAGAGCTGTCATTATCTCAACCCTTCAAGCCCCATGTTGGGTGCCAAAAAACTGTTGTGGTATAGCCCCACTCAGCAGCTAAAATACTATGCAATTGCTTGCTCACTACTCCCTCTCCTGGCCCTCCTCAGTGGGATGAGGAGGAGAATTGGGAGAATAAGAAAGGCAAAACTCATAGGTTGGGATAAAAACAGTTTAACAGGACAGTAAAGGAAGATAAAATGGGGGGAAGGGGGGGTTGGGGGGGGGGGGGAAGGGGGGAACAACCAAACAATAACAGAATATACTAAGCACATGATTCAGGGAGCAGTAGCTCATGGTGGATCCTGACACCCAGTTTGCTCCCCAGTAGTGAAACTCCACCTCCCTTGATGCCATCCCCACTTTATATACTGAGTATGATATCACATGGTATCAAAGATACCTTCCACTAATTTGAGTAAGTTATCCCAGCTCTGACACTTGCTAGCTTCCCGTAAAAATTAACTCTATCTAAGCCAGAACCAGGACATTAGTAAAGCAAACCAACCAAACAAAAAAAAAACCCAAATCCACCACACAAAATCTGTTCTTAGAATCATAGAATGGTTAGAGTTGGAAGGGACCTCCAAAGGTCATCTAGTCCAACCCCCCTGCAAGGAGCAGGGACATCCCCAACTAGATCAGGTTGCTCAGAGCCTCATCCAGCCCAGCCTTGAACGTTTCCAGGGATGGGGCTTCCACCACCTCTCTGGGCAACCCGTTCCAGTGTTCTACAACCCTCAGGGTAAAAAAAATTTTCCTAATATCCAATCTAAATCTACCCCCCTCTATTTCAAAACCATTACCCCTCGTCCTATCGCAACAGGCCCGACTGAACAGCCTCTCCCCATCTTTCTTGTAGGCCCCCTTTAGGTACTGGAAGGCCGCTATCAGGTCTCCCCGGAGCCTCCTCTTCTCCAGGCTGAACAGCCCCAACTCTCTCAGCCTGTCCTCATAAGAGAGGTGCTCCAGCCCTTTTATCATCTTCGTGGCCCTCCTCTGGACCTTCTCCAACTGGTCCATGTCCTTCTTGTGTTGGGGGCTCCAGAACTGGACACAGTACTCCAGGTGGGGTCTCACCAGGGCAGAACAGAGGGGGAGAATCACCTCCCTCGACCTGCTGGCCACACTCCTCTTGATGCAGCCCAGGATGCGGTTGGCCTTCTGGGCCGCAAGGGCGCATTGCCGGCTCATGTTGAGCTTCTCATCCACCAGCACTCCCAAGTCCTTCTCCTCAGGGCTGCTCTCAATCCATTCTCCGCCCAGCCTGTATTCTTCCCTAGTAAACTTACAGGACATCTCCCCACTCAGCACATTCACATTCAATTCTACCCTCTGAAACTGATACTGACCTAATGTGAAATAATAAAACTCTTCAGCTAATCAAACGTGAAGGCAGTTTAAATTACTCAAGATTCTATTTTAATACAGGAGTACAGATCAGTCTTGAAAGCTTACCTGTATGAGTTTCTTTGTTTTTTGGTACATCACTTTGCTTTTTCCAGTACTGAGTCCAGCTGAAATGAAGTGCAGGTGCCTGATCCCCCTTTAGCAGGAACTTTCTTCCATTACATCTGACAGAATCAGACAATTGATGCCTGACTTCACTGGTCAAGTTTTCATCATTTTTGTGACTGGAGAGTTCCTTCTTTCTCTCATTTTTATCTTTCGGAGTATACGCAAGAGAAGACTTCTTACCTATTTTTGTATTTTTACTACGGTGAGAATCATGTCTTCTCTGACACTCCTTTTCTACTGGAGGTTTATTCCACACAGGCTTCCGGGAATATCTTTTGCTTACATAATTGTAGCCTTTCTGCTCATCCCCATTACCAACAGATGCATCACAGAAGGCTTTTCCAACAGATGATTCTGAAGAGTCAGACTGAGTCAAATCCAAAGATGGAACATTTTCAAACAACTCTACTTTCTGTTTAGAGCTCACTCTCTTTTCCCGGTCGTATACTTGCTTTCCCTTCTCCCTGAAACCTCTTCCAGATGCATGCATCAGATGTGTTTTCTTTGGCTTTGCTCCTCTGCTATCTGCACTAGGTACCTCCCTGTCACTCTCTGAGGAGAAAAAGTCATTGTATCCTCTAGGAGCTGCTTTTCTCCCAGGTACTATTGCAGCATCTGAAATTCCTGGACCTGCAGCAGCATCAGCAGTACTTTGCCTTATCTTACTTCTAGTACACGTGCTATTGTTTCTTGATCTGTGCCATCTCTGGCTTTGCAAGTTGCGATTCTTCAAACTTTTACTGGTACCAAAATATTGGTGGAAGTCTTCAGAATTCCCATACTGAGCTTCTGGATTACAAAAGCCATGATGCTTTGTGGAAGAGCTTTCATAATCTGTACATCTTTCAGAAGACAGACTAGGAAATGGTAAATTTCTTCTATCCTGATTACTGTTAGATTCTTTCCTATCTTTATTTATCCAGTTTATATCTGTAGGTTGTCTTTCTCCTGGAATGGAATCAGCAGCATCAGGATTGAAACTCAATGTACCTAAAAAGTGAAAAAATAAAAACACACCTATAAGACTTAAATAGTAAACAAAGACTATTAAATAATAAACACTTATTTTCAGCAAAAATACCATACATGCAAAGGCCCAGAGGTTCAATCAATCCCACAGTTGACAGAACAACTGCAAACAAGTTTTCAGAAAACAGAACTGAATCATACAGTGCTTTGTGGAAGTTACCTTCTCTTGTCATCTTCAGAAAAAGACTGTGATGACTCAACAATATAAAAACAGAAGGTGAAGAAAAACATTTGAAGCAGCATTGTGTGTATATAAGACACACAAGCGTGACAATTAGTGTTTAACATGTGCTGAAGTTTTTCCTAGCATGTTTACATACACACACAAATCTGAAGAAAAAGGAGTCCTTTAAATACAAAAGCTACACCTGAGATATTAATATTACACAGAACTTTCGATATCAATTGAAATTCATCAGCCAAAAAGTAGCAATAGTAAATGCTTGCACAAACCCTGATGACACCATTCCACTTACAAACATATAAAATGGTTTATGGACAACCTGGGGCAGTTTTAGAAAAATACTTTTTCTGCTACGAGGCCACCAACATGAACCATGCCACTACTTGACAGCTTTCCTGTCATTTCTATATCTCTAAATAAAAGAACAGCTTCACTAAGGGTAAATCGTGCCCAACCAATTTAGTCTCCTATGACAACATTACAGCATTGGTGGATAAGGGATGACCAAAGGACATCATCTCCCTGGACTTGTGCAAGGCATTTGACACTGTCCTGCATGACATCCTTCTCTCTGAACTGGAGAAACATGGGTTTGATGGACGGACTACTTGGTGGATAAGGAATTGGCTGGATGGCCGCACTCAGAGAGTGGTGGTCTACGGCTCAATGTCCAAGTGGAGACCAGTGCCTTTGTTGGTGACATGGACAGTGGGATAGAGTGCACTTCCTGCAAGTTCACTAAGAACACCAAGCTGTCTGGTGCAGTCAACACGCTGGAGGGAAGGGATGCCATCCAGAGGGACCTTGACAGGCTGGAGAAGTGGGCTCATGCAAACCTCATGATGTTCAACCAGGCCAAGGGCAAGGTCCTGCACATGGGTCAGGGCAATCCCAGGCACAAATACAGGCTGGGCGGAGAATGGATCGAGAGCAGCCCTGAGGAGAAGGACTTGAGGGTGCTGGTGGACGAGCAGCTCAACATAAGTTGGCAATGCGCCCTTGCGGCCCAGAAGGCCAACCGCATCCTGGGCTGCATCAAGAGGAGCATGGCCAGCAGGTCGAGGGAGGTGATTCTGCCCCTCTACTCTGCCCTGGTGAGACCCCACCTGGAGTACTGTGTCCAGTTCTGGAGCCCCCAACATAAGAAGGACATGGACCAGTTGGAGAAGGTCCAGAGGAGGGCCACAAAGATGATGAGAGGGCTGGAGCACCTCTCTTATGAGGACAGGCTGAGAGAGTTGGGGCTGTTCAGCCTGGAGAAGAGGAGGCTCCGGGGAGACCTGATAGTGGTCTTCCAGTACCTAAAGGGGGCCTACAGGAAAGATGGGGAGAAAACTCTTTAGCAGGGCCTGTTGCAATAGGACGAGGGGTAATGTTTTTAAAATAGAGGGAGGTAGATTCACATTAGATATATGGAAAAAATCTGTTACAATGAGGGTGGTGAAACACTTCTTAATGTTTCATAAAAATATGTTTTTCAAAAACCACACAACTTGTCTCTAAAAAGTATATTCTATTAAAGACCATTGTTTCTTCGGTCATGAGATGTGATATGCAAATGTATGCATAAATTATAAACTAACTGCTGCAGAGGGCTTTCAAATGAATGCAGTATATGAGCTTAAGTATGTTTTGCAGATCAGTAAAACATACTATCTTACACTGACAAAAAAACCATGCTGGATATGGCTTTAAAATGCTGGTTTTCTAAAATACAGTCAAATTGCCTTTTGAGAATCGCCTCCAAGAAGCACAACCAGGACCTGAAATGTAGCTGTGGAAGTGAGATTTTTGAAAGCACTTTCCAAATAATCTGTTAAGTCTGAAGAAACAGATGGAAAACTAGGATTCAGATATCTAAAAGCACCTCCAAAATATGAATAATTCATTAGGGCTTTTTATATCACCCATGAATAGGATTCCTTACTGTTAGCTTTTACATTATCAAAAAAATTCAAAAAAAAGTGATGAATTGATTTATCTGCCACAAGAAACAGCAAAATATATATACAAGTGTAATAATCAGTAGCTAACACTGACTCAAATTTCATGACATGTTTACATGCACATACATAAAAATCACAAGAAAAATGGAATCTCTACAGCTAGATTCCAAGTCTGTATTTCTATAAAATAAACAAAGAAAATCATGTTATATTTAGAAATAACCTATACATCGCAGATTCTAACATTTCTAAGAGAGTTTGAATGTGAATTAAAACCAAGCATATGAAACTCATATGGTCCCATGCCTGTTCTGCAGTAACATTACACATTAGATCACTTCAGCATTAACTGTGGACAGAGTCAGAATAGCCTGGCAAAGTTAGGTAGTCTGTGTGAACTATCCTTCAGAAAAATAAATGGACAAGGACACTTAAAAATATGAAGCAAATTAGTAAGTACGTGCCCCATTTTAATAAGTACAAGCTTTGCTTCAAAAACAGAGCTTATTTGGGGGACCAGTTCAGCCATCCATCTTAGTAACTTAGGTACATTTTAAATGAAGACATCAATAATGGCATTTGAAGGTGCCACTTAAAGATATCATGCTTAAGTGACATTTCTTAGCACAGTTTCTGCAAGCTAAATTCCTTTAGACTTTGAAGAGCCATTAAACAATGTACTTTAATTAGGTAGAGACTGTATGAAGTTCTTAATTAAGAATAAACATAACACAGAGAAAGAATACATTGAAGAAGTCCAGCTAGAAAAAAAATACAATGGGTACAACAGTCTGAGGGAAATCCCTTAGGTTTCAGAGGTAGTACTACTTTACTCTTAAATGAATTCAGCTCTGTCTCCTAGAAAGGAAGAACTCTGACTTTCCTTCTGAAGCTTAAGACCAATACAAAACTGGAACTAAATAAACAACACTGATTAGTACCAGTCTTTCTGATTGGACAAGTACTTACTTTTTAATTGACCACTTCTTACTCAGATACCCATAAATTCAACCAAAAATAGTGTCACCTTGAGCACTGTGTGCAGTTTTGGACTCCACAATACAAGAAGGATATAAAAATATTAGAATGTGTCCAAAGGAATGCAACTAAGATCGTGAAAGGACTAGATGAAGGCTTATGAGAAGCAGTTGAGGACACTAGCTTTGTTCAGCTTGCAGAGGAGAAAACTGTGGGGTTATATCATGGCTGTCTACAGCCTCCTCACGAGGGGGAGGTGCTGATCGCTTCTCCCTCCTGGCCAGTGTAAGACATGAGGGCATGGGGCATGGCTTAAAGCTGCACCAAGGGAAGTTCAGATTGGGTAACATTAGGAAAAAGTTATTCAATGAGAGGATGGTCAAGTACTGGAAAAAGCTTCTCAGGTCACGGCCCCAAGCCTTTCAGAGTTTAAGTATGTGGATAATGCTCTTAGATATACGGTTTAACTTTTAGGTTGTCCTTTGTGGAGTCAGGAGTTGGACCCAATGACCCTTGTGAGCTCCTTCCAACTCAGGATATTCTGATTCTATGTTCTGTGTATATACTGGCTCCCAGTAGAAGACAAAGGTAATTTCAGGACAGACGTCTTCAGTTTTAAAGCAATTCAAATATAACCTATTCTTTCACCTAAAGACATATGACAGTATATAGAATGCACACACAAGAATCTATTTGTATCAGCACTGCACATATCCAGAAAAGAAATGGTCCAGTCAGCTGAACACAAAGCACTTAACCACAGGGAAGAGACTCCTTGCAGGTCTTATGGTTCCTATATTACACTGCACCACAAACAAACAAACAAACAAAAACCAAACAAAAAAACCAAACAAAAAAACCAAACAAACAAAAAAAAACAAACAAAAAAACAAACCACAGAAAAACCCCACAACCCAAGACAAAACAGGAATTGCACATTATGGAAATCTGAGGCTTTTGTTATAGCATTGGAAGCTTTAAAACTCTTCCTCCCAGAAAAACCACCTTGATCTTTTCTGTCTTCTCTGATCATTTTATATATTCACCTACAGCATCCTATAATTTCCAGAGATGACACAGATTTACAAAAGGTTCAAATCCTTCCTATGCAGCAGTTACATTGTTTCAGGCTTAAAGACTCAAGCAGTGCAACCCATTTTCATGTCAAACAATCTGCCTGTCCAAACCCCAATGTTTACTCCAACTGCAATAGCTCATCTAACAAAATACACGCTCCCTTCCTGCAACTCTTGCCAGAAATTATTAGAGAAAGATTAACACACAAAATCATCATTACCGTAGAATCACAGAGTCACTGAGGTTGGAAGGGACCTCTTGAGACCATCTAGTCCAAATACCCTGCCCAAAAGGATCAGCTAGAGCAAGTCGCCCATGACTGCATCCAGCTGGGTTTTGAATAACTTCAAGGACAAAGAGGCCACAACCTCTCTGAGCAACCTGTTCCAGTGTACGACCACCCTCACAGTAAAAAGACTTTTCCCTTTGTTCAGATTTGTGTTTCATTTTGTACCTGTTGCCTCATGTCCTTTCACTTAATACCAGTGAGAAGAATCTGGCTCCATACTCTTTACTCTCTCCCATCACGTATTTGTACACAGCACTAAGATCACTCTGAGACTTCTCTCCAGATTGAACAGTTCCAGCTTTCTCAGCCTCTTCTCACACGAAGGATGCTCCAATCTCTTAATCATCTTCATGGCCCTTTGCTGGACTCACTCCAGAATATCCATGTCCTCCTTGTACAGGGGAATCCAGAACTGGACACAGTGCTCCAGGGGTGGCCTCACCAGTGCAGTCTCGGTTGGGACTGTTGGCCTTCCTTGCAGAGGAAGTACATTGCTGACTCCTGGTCTGCTTATAGTCCACCAAGGACCCCAAGGTCCCTGTCTGCAGAGGTCTTTCCAGCTAGTTAGCCCCCTGTGTATACTGGTGCACAGTGCTATGTTTTTGTCTTTTTATGCTATTGTCCAAATTCAGTGCATCCACATTTTGAACAGAATGTGAAGTTTTAGCTAGTCCTTTTCAAGATGACACAGGAGAAATATAAAAGCTGAGAAAGAAATACACCTTCGCCTTAAGTAGCTTCATCACCACTACAGAAAGGATTTGCATAAGGAGAATAAATGTATTACAAGTTTTCACTTTCCTGTTCACCATTACTGTGGGCTACTCAACGCTTTATAGGAACTCCCTGATATCTTTAGTTTAATGATGCATTGTACCATATATAATGACCAGATGTCAGCATGAAGGCAAAAAACCAAAACTACATTCAACAGCAATTATAGCAACTGATGGAAAAAAAAATTCCATTAATAGTTATTAAATACAAATATCACCTCTCCCTTCTTGATGCACAGAGTTAGAAACTAGAAAGGTATATCAATGTGAATAATCATTCTATAATTGCCTTTTTTCTTATATTCTTCTTCTTTGTCTCTTATACTCATTCCCTGTGTCTCAACAATCATTCACTATTGGCAAAACATCCTGGATGGGCTGCACATCTGCCGTGACCCAAAACTGTTATTCTTTGACCTCAACTGCTTCCCCTGATTTACCCAGAGAGTAGATCTTTCATCTTTAAGCTCTCAAAAATCATACACTCACTCTGTCCATGAAATTGCAGGGAAAAAGCCAGTTCCCATCCTGATATTGCACAAGCACTATACGAAACTTATCTATGAGATGGTTCTTGATAACACACTGTTACCATAATACGGAACGTATTCCGGAACTTAACAACATATGACAATATCTGTGTTAGCTTAACGATTATAAAGCAAATGAAGAAATGATGTACCATCCAGACCAATCAACTGCTTTTCAGCAAAGCTATTTTTAGCTTGGTACACCTAGTTAAGAGGCTTTATTCCAACGCATATATACTGTACAAAAGGTTTCAGGACCAGAGCTGACTCATAGCCTGACAGCATGAAAGATAAACAAAGAAGCAGACATTTGCCTGCATCAGCTTATCTTTACCAAAACTACCAGTCTCTGCTTTCAGTATCATGTCCCAGGCTCCTCCACTTCCCATAAGGCAGCTTTGGACCCATTTTCATCCCCTCAAAAAATGAACTCAAATAACTTTTCCATCATGATAGCTGGGCTGCCAAGAACAGAGAAGAGGAGACAGAGGATGCTATCTAGGATATGGGTTCATGATAATATAAATTAACATAAGGGTACTGCAAAAGTAGATATTCATATTTTCTTCTTTATCCCAGGCACAAAAGTCCAGGATTCTACCTGTCAGAAACAGAATGACTCTATTATCAAAGAAATGGATTAGTTCATCAGGTGACCCCAAAGTGACATTGATTACCTGACAAGTCTACTCAGATTGCAAGAAAATAAAGAGACATGAAGGAAACACTAAATATCATTAATGACTCCGGGCAACAATGTTATTTCTAGTTACACACTCAAGACACGCAAGTGCTCTTCTACCACTAAGTGTCCATAATACACGATAAATTGTAAATGTGAGGCTGGAATACGGATCTTGAAAGGCTATTCTCCCTCTTCCTCAGCAGCCACACCCAGTAAAACAAAAGTTACTCTGAATCTGCATCATAAAAGCCAGCAGGAAAAAACAAGCAAATGAAAAAAATATCTTCTTGCACTTGTGGCGTTCAATCACACTCCAGGTCCTTAAGCCACTTTCTACCCGTGAGCTCTGGCCTAGATCCCTCTGGGCAAATGGCACTTGCTCTAGGCAATTAGCTCCTGAACATCCCAGACCTCAGCTTCTAGACTCCAGCGAGACGCCACGAAACGCCGCAACTTTACAGCGACCCGCGGGGCTGGGACAGGCCCGGCTGCCCAGTGCAGGCAGCACTGCCCCCTGCTGGGTTCCACGGGCATGGGTGGGCAGAGAGCAGAGAGTTCTCCAGAAAACAACCAGCTCTTTGTATTTTTTCAGGCGTTCCCATTCGTTTGTCACATACCAGAAGCTCGCTCGTTCCTCCTCAGGCAAAGTTTCCTTAGTGCGCCCTGCAGCAAAGGCGAGGTCGGCCATTTTGAGCGCCACAGGCGCCGCAAAGTTGCGGCGGGCGGGGGCGGGGCGGCAGCAACAGGTGGTGCCGCAGCCCCGGCCCCTCGACACGACAGCGCTCGGCCGCAGCGGTGCGGCCCTCCGACCGACAGCACCGCTGCGGAGCGACGACTGCTCCTCCTCCCTCCCGCGCCTACCCTACCCTACCCTACCCCACCCCACCCCACCCCACCCCACCCCACCCCACCCCACCCCACCCCACCTTACCTTACCCTACCCTACCCTACCCTACCCTACCCTTCCGCACCGCACCGCCCCTCTCCCCTCCCCTCCCCAGCTACCCCCGAGCACGACAGCCGCACTCACCTGCTCCGGGCTGCGCCTCTGCCATGCCAGCGCAGCCCACCTCCCCGCTCGCCGAGGTCCAGCTTCCTGGCTGCCGCACACGCGCACACCCCGCCCCCCCGGCGGCGCACGCCTAGGCGCGCGCAGCCGCACTGGAGCGCGGGGAGCAGAGGCGGGCATGAGGTGGGAGGGGCAGGGGCGCGTGGGAGCGCGGGGGCGGGGCTGCGTGCTCGGCCGGGGCGGAGGGGCGGGCGGACTGCGCGGGAAATGGGGAGCTCTGCCTGAAACCACGGAGGAGGGGGAAAGGAAAACTAATAGCGGCAAAGAAACGCTAGCGCTGGCAATCAACTGGCCACTTGCTTGGCAATCAGCCTGCCTGCTGCAGCCTTTCCCTGAAATTGCAGCCTTTCAGTACTTGAAGGGGCTTATACGAAAGATGCGGACGGGCTTTTCAGCAGGGCCTGTTGCAATAGGACCAGGGGTGATGGTTTTAAAATAGAGGTAGATAGATTTAGACAAGATATAAGGAAAAAAATTTTTACAGTGAGGGTGGTGGAACACTGGAACAAGTTGCCCAGAGAGGTGGTGGATGCCCCATCCCTGGAAACCAAGGCCAGGTTGGACGGGGCTCTGAGCAACCTGATCTGGTTGAAGATGTCCCTGCTCCTTGCAGGAGGGTTGGACTAGATGACCTTTGAAGGTCCCTTCCAACCCAAATTATTCTATGATTCTATGAAATGGGCTCACTCTACTGTCTGCATTTCATAGCTAACCTTGGCCAAGAGCAGGAGGGTGGGAACAGGGCAGCTTGTCACTCTGTCTCAGTGCATAAAAGAAGTGCTTTCTCTAGGCACAGGGTAGGGATGTGTCATCAGGCTGTCTACTGCATCCTGCATGCACTGCTCCAGGGAGGTGGCAGAGCCACACACTTGTCATCCCAAATGAGTGCTGGAACTTAAGCTCCTTTTGGAAAGCCCACACAAGGATTCCCATACTACAGCTGGTGCTGCGGATAAATCTTATGCTCCAGCTACAAGTACTGCATAGAACTGCATGCTTTGTCATACTGCGGGTTTTAGCCGGTGTTTAACCATTGTATGATTCACACCTCCCTGCAGAGGTTTGCAGTGCCATGGTTACAGTATACCTACAGAACTGTTCTGTGCTTTTTACTGCTGCAATGTGGCTCCAGTGTCCTTACAGAGCTGCTGAGCTTTTTAGACGCTGCAGAGTAAGTTCACAGTTCCATAGCAACTGCAGCTCTGAAGAATGGCACCTCAGGAGCACTGCTGCACACAGTCTCTGCTTTCTGCCCTCCATACCCTCTTGGTGAAATTCTCAGATCAAAGTTCCATTTGCTGCATAGTTCTTCCTCTCCTAGTGTGCAAAGTTCACGGCTCCAAAGCCCTTAAAGAACCAGTGAGCTTACTGCAGAAACACCAGCTGTTGAAATGCACCCCAGATTCCTGCCACGGCTGCAAAGGAAGCTTGCAAACCGGTACGGCAACAGCCTTATGAAGATGCTATATGTTTTGCCATGGATTTTGGCTGTGTTTGAAGCACTTTGCAGTATGTAAACATTGTAACCATCTGAGGTTGCAAAGAAAGGTATGTGGTAGTGGGGTCCTTTCAGAGGTGATGCATGGTTTTCCTGCTGCTGTCAAGAAACTTACAGTAGTCCTCTGGTTCCCCCAGATTTCTCTGTCACTGCTGTAGAGAGGTGATCATAACATTCACATGGATCTACTACAAATTTTTAACACTGCTTTACATGAATACCACAGCACTACCACTTCAGTACCCACACTCTTTTTTGCTACCACTGAAAAAACACTTGTCATATGGAAAGCATTATAGAGATTTGCACCTGTATATGCTGCTGCACAGATGCCAATGATTAGGTCTGTACAGCTTTTCCTTTGTCACCCCTTTTCAGCTAAACAGTTCTGCTTTTTGTTCTCCCCTTTCTTGTCTTAAATTTTCATTGCGTCAATCCCATCCACTCCTGATAGTCTAACTTAATTGACTAGCATTTATGTACAGGCATGTGATTTTATTCTGTTCTTTAGTTTGGCCAAAATAGTCTTTTTATCTTTTCCTCATAATTTCTCCTTTTCAGTGCAGGGATAGGAGCAACAATCCCCCCACTATATCATACGCCCTCCCTTAAAACATATTTTTTGTTTCTACTTTGTCATGCTTGAATATTTATCTCCCTATCCTTTTGCCATTTATCACTCTTTTTTTTTTTTTTTTCTCAGTAGCTGCTGTTTTCCATCTGACCAGTATGACTGTCAGGAAGCAGCAGGGACAGACTGTTCCATATGGAAAGCAGAGTTGGGAGCTGAGAGTCATCAAATTCCACAAAACCTGAGCAAGGAGAGGCAGAGCAGGTTCACCAGCAGTTCAGACAACAGGCCAGGTTGCCAGGCAAGCCTATAGTGTGACAGGGCAGCTCAAGCAGAAGTCAAGCCAGTGGGCAAGGATCAGAGAGGGTAGGCTGAAGCATAACTGCAATGTAGTTCAGGCAGACACTGAGGAAGAGAGCAAAAATTTTAAAGCAGTGTGGGAAAGAATGAGGGGCAGGCACCCACTGAGGCTTTTCAAGGCCTGAGAGCTACTTGTAAAAGTTGGTGCTGAGGCCATCCACACAAAACTCCAGGGTGGTGGGAAGAGACAGGGGAGAGATGTATTCAGGGCCCTTACAATTACTGATCTCTCCTATATGCAGCAGGGATGCTAGTCAACAGCCTTGCCTTCAAGGGACAGGGGAGATGAGATAGGGAAGCAAAAGGAAGGGAATCCCCAGCCTGTTAGTGGCAGCATGCCGAGGAAGATAACTCTGCTAATAGAAACACATTCACTCCTGAGCTGGCATCGCAGTATAGTAATTTTTAAGGACCAGTCAGCCCATGGTGGGGTCAGTGACTACTTGGAAGATGCTTTGTCATGAAAAGAGCAAGGTTGTGATGATGCTGAGATTCTGGTGAGGAAGACAAAATGGACTACAGCCAATCAACTGCAAGTCTAGATGTTTAGCATGAGTCTCCTGCATACACACAATACCCTTTTGTGCAAAGGATTTTCTGGAGTTCCTGATTTTTAAAGAAGCTGTTCCTAGGTGTTTCCAAATGCCATTGAATTTACAATCCCTGCAGCCAGAAGCAATTTAATACAGTACTGTGTACCCCTCCAAAAGGCAAGGGAAGAGTTATAAGGTGTTGTGGGCACAGTCCATCGCAGCAGACAGTGCTGTTCTGTCTCTTTTGTCCTTTACTTCCTTAAATAAAGTCCTGAGAGACAAGCCAAAAAAAAAAATAGTCTACTAATATGTGCTTTCCTTTAAAAAAAAATGAACCTAAAATGAAGAAATTAATAATGGAGGAGCAGCTGAAATAATTGTCTTTGAGGTTAAATGGAGACTTTAAAGATGTCGTAAAAAAATAAAACTATGGCAGAGGACCGAACGGATTAATCACAAACTCCTCATAGAGGTTTATCATTATCTCCATTTATTGAGGGCTTTGTCCACATATTTATAGGGCTATTAAGGTTGCACGCAAAGGTAGGCTTAAACTCATTGGTTATAAGGCTTGTAGCACGCGCAGCTACTATGTGACTGATTGGCTGTATGCAAATATGCATGAGCATCTTCGTCTTGATCTTCTCCCCTACTTGCGAGCATGTCTTATTCAGCATTCTCTTTCTTCATTGCAGTGTGGTTGTTTGTCATGTACTCGGCTATGTGACCTTCAGATCTCTGTTACTGTAGCTAAAGGCTGGGTTGTGCATGCAGGCCTCAACCAGAATAGCATGCCCTTGCTCAGTAAGAATACTCTCTACAATTCCCCCTTTTTCTTTTTGCACAACCCAGGCTTTGGCCATTACACGTTCCAAGTTCCTCTTTATACATGACATGGCACAACTTAATACAATCAGACCTATCAATATGACCAAAAGAATTCTTCCTCCTTCAAATATCAATGATTGCAACTAGCCTGTTATTCCCCATTCGGAAAACAATTTACTAAGCCATCCAAGGCCATCACTAACCTGCAATTTTTGCACTCGATACTTCATGGTTTGGATGGCTTTATGAATTGATTCAGAATGGTCTGACAAATTCATGCAGCACATCCCATCCAAATCTTCACATCCATGACTATGTAATAACAATAAGAAATCTATAGCAGCCCGATTTTGCATTGTAGCATGTCTTATACTATCCACATCGCTAAGCAAGCCATCTAGCGCTACTGAGGTTAAATTGCTCTGTTTGGCTAACCAACATCCCAGTTTTTGCAGATTGGTTAGTGCACTTGCCACAGCTACTCCTGGAGCCAGGAAACTGGTGGCTATGATTTCTCCCGGGGGACCAGAATTTTGTGTTAGAGTCGCATTGTGTATCAAAGGCATGTGTGCTTCGTCTAGCTCTATTATGGTTTCTCCTATGTTGCCAAATTTGTGTATCATTAGGGAGGAGTATCGTTAGGCGGCCTAAAGTACATGGTCCGCCTTGTAATCGAGAAGGCACTCCGGGCCATGCTCGGTCCCCACATATTAAAAACACTCCTGGTGGTAGTTGTATTGGAGTATTGCTGGAAAGAGACAAGTTGGTACTTGTGTAGTTGCACCAATCACTTGCATTGCGATACACCGGCAAGGTCGCATTGACAATTTGCCCCTTTTTATTGGTATTACTGCTGTAATTGAACATTACACAGTAATCCATTTTTATAGAACCAAGAAGTTCCAATTCTTGTGGCTCTACTACTAACCCAGGTAAATGAGGTATAATTCTATCCCAACGGTCAGTCTTGTTCTTGCCTGAGCACACCTCTTTTAGGCTCAGCGGGCAGGGCCATGCCTGGTCATCCAGCGGTACTGCTACCAAACACGTGGAAAATGGGTTGCCGGGACTAGCCAAAGATAAGCACAAGGTTGATGTGTTAGTAAGGTTAGCAAGCGTGATCCATATGTTAGTTTTAGGCAAAGCTGGAGGCCATAAGGCCCCAGCAATACCCCATAATGTGAGTACAAATAAAAACAGTTTATCCATTCTGAGAAGTGGTGATGCCGCTCAGTCGTTCCTTTGAATCACGAGTCGTTGTCTTCCTTTTCTCGCACTGCAGGTCTAGTCCATCTGCTGGGCACCCAAATCGGTCCGGAGTCTCTTTCTCCTGTCAGACGTAAATAGTTCAATACATACAGCGCTTCTGCAAGTCTCTCAGGCCTTCTAGTAATTATCTACTGCAGCATTCTTCTACTATTACAGACATAACAACTCCAGTAATTTTCTTATCTACAAGGCCAGTAACTAGCTTTTTTGCAGGCCTTTGTTGAAACAAGCCATAAATTCTGCTAACAGTGTCTTGTATCTTAAAGCTTCCCTTCTCATTCCATGGCTTTCTTCCTGCAAGCATGATTGTATCCCTCCCCCAAGGTCAGTTTGCTTTCACTGACACCGTACTGGCTCGAGAAATACCACGTCTCCCCCTTCTTCTTTTATGAGAAGAGGCTTGTTTCAATGCTTTATCTATTAAAGTTTGCACACATTTTAACACACGGAATACAGATCAAAATACATATATAAGAAGAATGAATAAACATCCTACAGCTATTTGTAATAAACTTATATCAATCCACCAAAAAGATTTCCGAATATATAAAAATCATCACTTTGTTACAGTTTTTGTACTCCTTTTTGCAAGTTTTGAATACATTTGTGAATAGATTCCGAATGATCAGACAGATTCATGCAGCAAAGCCCATCAAAATCCTGACAACCATGATTTTGTGCTAATAATAAAAAATCTACTGCTGATCTATTCTGTTACCAACCCATCTATGCCAAAGACACCACCGAGCAGGAGGGTGATTATCAGCCAGGTCAGAGCAGAGAAGGGAGGCAGGCGCAGCACCTTCAGGGCATCCCCTGTTGTAAATAAAGTGTGCTTTGGGTCCCTCCTCTCTCCTCTGCTCTGAGCCACCTCTGTTTATACCCTCAGCAGATTCCGTAAAAGAGTACTGACTAGATGTTGCTGCATGCATGGCCAGCGCATACAACAAGGCCTGTCAAATATGTGCTCTGCAGGCTAACAGCGGTTCTGTTTTGTAAAGTAGCGTAGCGTATAGAATCTACATCAGTTAACAGCGTTGACAGTCCCCATGCAGTTGCGTGCGTTTGCTTAGCAAGCCAACAGCCCAATTTATTTAGCGTAGCTAACGCCTGGGCACTTGCCACATCAGGTGCAAAGACTGAAGTAGCAATAATTTCACTTGGGTTCCAAAACTCTATATTATCTTGGCAATCAGATTCAAAGCTATGTGTACTTCGTTTAGGTCTTTTATGCTGTCTGGATTTTGATATGTGCTTGCGTGATTACACCATGCTGTATCATTGCAATATATAGGTCTTAAAGCATTTACAATCATTACCCCTCTAGTAACATTAGCTCCCGAATAGTTAAAAAAATAGACAGAAGTCCATCTTTACTGATCCCAAAAGTTCCATCTCTTATAGTTCAGCACTCGCGGCTGCTGTTGTTTTGCTCAGAGTTGCCATCCCACCGTTATCTGGCAGATTGCCCAAGCATGTTCTGAAAGGCTTATTTGCAGATGATACAGACGGACAAATGGTGTCCTGTCCCGTGGCATTAGCCATAATTACCCATACATTTCTTCTCTCCGTTACTGATGTCCGTGGGGCTGCCACACAGCTTGTTAACAGTCCGATGAACGCAAGGCAGCTTGGAGCGCTGGTTGTACCCATTGTGCGGGGATTCACTTGTTTACTGCTCCTGTAGAGACACAAGCATATCCTTTCCCCCACGTCATAAGAGGGAATGGTCCTTCCACTTATACAAAGCTCGTACCACCACTGCAAGTTCTACAATTTGGGTTGAACCTTCTACCTATTGTACATCATGATGCCACTCATCATTTTTCTTCCACACAATTACAGATTTGTGTTTTTTTCCTGATCCATCTGTAAATATTGTTAAGGCATTTTTTATGGGAGTGCAACTTAAATGAGTTGCTGGATACAACATTAATTCTCTTAAAAATTTCAGCTTTTGGTTGCTTAGGCCAATGAATGTAGATCTGTAGCAAAACTGTTTGTAATGCCGTTTGTGCTTCTGGAGTCAGTCTCCTTTAAGTATTTGGAGTAGTGGAGAAAGCAATTTTGTAGAAAGGCCTAATACTGGGCATACCCAGTTGATAGCTCCCAGCAATTTCTGCAAATTGTTTAACGTAAACACTGTTTGAGGGATTTTTAACTTTTGTGGCATAATTTTTTTTTTTTTTTTTTTTTTGAGGTTTATCAGCCGAGATACTGCTAGGGACATACCTTTTGAATTTTTTCTTGAGCAATAACCAATTTAAATCCGGATAATGCACTGGTGATATCATTAAGAACTCTGTCCACCAGAGACTCATTGGGTGCTGCAATTAAGATCTCATCCCTATAATGATAAACAAGGCTATTCCTATGCAAGCGCCTTACTAGTGCTATGGCCTGTGCGACGTACCATTGGCAGATGGTTGGACTATTTTTCACACCCTGCGGAAGTACCGTCCAGTGATATCGCTGATTAGGTTCTCCCATATTGATTGAAGGCACAGAAAATGCGAATTGTGGAGCATCCGATTTTCCTGTATTACAAACACAGGTGTATTCTAGGAACTGTCTGTTGGCTTTGTATGTTCAAGTTGTAATCGCTCGTCAAGTCACTCATTCAAATGTTGCAGCTTTTTCTTGCTAAAGGCCACTGGTCAACTCAGATGGGAGTATCTGTAAACTATGGCAGTTTTTGGGTAAGCTTCCCCCGCCCCGCCGGGGGCGCCTGGAGGTGGCCGCGGCGAGAGATCCTTAAAGCCACCGTTACAGGCAAAACAGACTCGACCTGGGGAAAATTATTAATTTATTACTAAAACCAAAGCAGGATAATGAGAAAGGGAACAAGACAACCTCCTCCCCGCCCCCTCCCTCTTCCCGGGCTTAACACCATCTCCACCTCCTTCCCCCGCCCCCTGAGCGGGACAGGGCGGGGGGGGAAGGAGGGAATGGGGGCCACGGTCAGCCAATCACACGTTACCTTATGCTGCAGTTTACTAAGAGGAAAGCTACAATAATAACAAAGTAGAAGAACATTAATAGATACAAAATGAATAGTGTATAATTTCTCATCACCCGATGTCCAAATGACCGATACTCTGTCTGCCTTTGGCCCAGCTCCTTGCACCTGCATGTTAACAAGACTTGGAAAGCCAGACAGTGTCCTTGGTCTCATTAACAACAACTCTGATCATCAGAGCATTTCATCAACATTCTTCACATACAAACCCAAAGCTACTGAGAGGAAAATTAACTCCATCCCTGCTAAAACCAAGACAGTATTCACCCCTTATTCTGTAGCATTCACTTCATGCTTATATGCACACACATACAGACTGCTTATACCTGTCTAGGAAATTTTTTACTTTCCTCTGGACTATAATCTGTTAATTTCTGTGTTTGCACTGCCTGTCCGTTTCCACTTAAAGATTTTATAACTTAGCGCTGTGCCTTGCACGCAACAATATCAACCTGGATGTATCACTTGTTCTAACGGGGTCAATCTGCAACACCGCACACACCCAAACACTCAGCTATAGCACAAATAGAGATCAGCTGGAATAAGCTTACATCCACATCAACAACATTGAACAGTAACAAAAATACGACACTGTAGACACAAAGTGCACACACACAAACACTCAGCTATAACGAGGAAGCTCCAAAGACTGAAGGCTCCTTTTCTGGATCTATGGGACCTGGATGAAAGGGACTTTCTGGCTCGCTGTTAGTCTTTGTTTCCACGGACGGAGGAGCGGATGGGGTAACAGGTGCTGTCGGATCCCACTTCTGTGTGTGATTCTTTAAGACTTCAAACATTGCATGCCACACCGGCAATAATTTTTGAACAGCAGGCTCACTCCGCGTTGCACAGTCCCACAGTTCAACACTTACACTGTCCCAGGTGCCCACCGTGCAGATATTAGAGATGTTAACGTCTGCTACATGAGCGGACACCCAAATCAACAAGCTCTTCAGGTCAGTGTTAGTAATAGCACAGTTCTGTTCCTCTAACATTTTTGTTAGAATCGTTAAAATTTATTTATGTTCCTTTGAAGCAGTGCTTCTCGTCATTCTGGTCTCAGGGACCACGGCTCTTATCTCCACCTCAAACAATAACGGTGGGGCTTTCATAAAGCCATTTTCTTGTGCCCACATAAAGAGCTTATCCAAGTCCTTCTCTTTTACTGCTTCCCCTCGCTTAGCAAGGATACTTAAAAGCAGTTTTCGTGCCGCTGCAAATTCTAATTCCATGCTAGCGGTCTTAAGGGCAGGGGGAAGGTAGCAACCCTTCCTACCTGGATATCGATGCCCGTCTTCGGTCCTTATTCCAGACTCCTCTGCCAACGGTCCTCCTAAGGCTTCTATCCGCGAACAGCGTTCCCGTTGCGAATGTTGCAGACGAATTCTAGGAGCTTCTTATCAGGGTAACTCCTGCCCTCGCTTGCCTGCAAGCAGAGGATCCCTGTTCAGGCGCCAAATGTCATAAAAAAAATAAAACTATGGCGAAGGATCGAACGGATTAATCACAAACTCCTCATAGAGGTTTATCATGATCTCCATTTATTGAGGGCTTTGTCCACATATTTATAGGGCTATTAAGGTTGCACGCAAAGGTAGGCTTAAACTCATTGGTTATAAGGCTTGTAGCACGCGCAGCTACTATGTGACTGATTGGCTGTATGCAAATATGCATGAGCATCTTCGTCTTGATCTTCTCCCCTACTTGCAAGCATGTCTTATTCAGCATTCTCTTTCTTCATTGCAGTGTGGCTGTTTGTCATGTACTTCAGATCTCTGTTACTGTAGCTAAAGGCTGGGTTGTGCATGCAGGCCTCAGCCAGAATAGCATGCCCTTGCTCAGTAAGAATACTCTCTACATAAAGATACCACACTGCAGGCTCAGGGCAAATGCATATAAGGGGAAAAAGGAACCTGCAATGGTTAAGCAGCAGGAACAAGGGAGCCTGTTGCTGTAGACAGCTTTTCAGAAGCATCCTTCCAAAACCTAAATTTGGGCCTGTCATAGCTCAGCCCTGATCAGGACCAGACTACACAGTCCCTCTCTAACTCCCCCCACCCTCCTCACTTATATAGTGAGCATGATGTCAGATGGGATGGAATAGTCCTTTGGCTAATTTGGGTAAATTAACCCCAACTGTTAGCTAATTAGTTAATTATCCCAGCTGGGTGCCGCAGCCATAGGGGCTACCAGCTCCACTTCTCCACCTAGCTCAGGTAAATATTAACTTTATCCTAGCCAGAACCAGGACAGGGCCTAAAATTGAAAATAGAATCTGAACTTGTGACAGATTAAAAGTAAACAACACCATGAGATAGGCCAAAAGGGTTTGAGGAACAACTTGCGTAAGGCATAAAATCTAATAATAAATTCCTTTTCAAACATTTCAGGTTCTGGAAGCCTGCCAGACAGTCTGCAGTACCAGGGAAATTAAAATAAATTTAAAGGAGCATATAGGGAAAATAACAGAAAATCTAAATTAATTCTTTACATCTATGTTCACTACAGCAGAGCTGGATGAGATTCCCAAGCCAGCTCTTCCTCTTTATGAGGGGACTCACTAGGGGGGTTGTATCTTGAAAGAGTCAGTATAGAACATATAGGTTATGGAACATATAGGCAAAATTAATAGTAACAAATCACAAGGAACAGATGGTATATAACTAACAATTCTAAAAAAAATTAAGGATGAACTACAAATTGTCCTGTACAACCTCTAGTATAAAACTGCTTTGGTAGCAGGAGACAGGGATGTGTCAGCTCTAACATCAATTTTTCAAAAGGATGCCATAAGAAATTTAGAAAAGTACAGGCTTGATATCTATAGCAGGCAATTTAATGGAAACTGTAAGAAAGATTAGAATTAGTGAGCATATGCATAAAGACGCTGTAATAGGGATGAGTCAAAATGGCTTTTGTAAATGGAAGAACTGCCTCACAATCCCACTGACACATTTATGAGTCAACAAGCTTGTAGCTAAGGAAGATAGACCCTGGAATCCTGGCCATGGATTTCTGGAAGATATTTGGAGAGGTCACTCATCAAAAGTTCTTAAAAGTTACACTGCTAAGAAATAAACAATTGCAGGGGGAAATAACTGGCTGAAAGACAGAAAATAAAGAGAGTAGGAGTCAATAGCCCATTTTGACAGTAAAAGGAGATCACCAACAGAGTCCCACAGAGTTTTGGAACCTGATCTGTACAACATATTTCTCAAGAATCTGGAAATGGCAGTGTCAGAGTCTGATGAAGGTACAATGTTATTTAGGGAAATATAGGCAATGGCAGGCTGAGAAGAACTGCAAGCAGAAGAGTCTTAGGATACCGAGTATATGGGCAAAAAATGGCAGATGGAATTTAAGCAAGCATTTAAAGTAGTGCGTATGGGAAGAAACTGTCCTGTCTTCACATTTGAAATTAAGAGCCTTGAGCTGTTGCAACAGTTACAACAGGTAGTTGTATGAAAATGTCTCCTCTGTGCCTAGTAGGGTGAAAGAAAGCAAATAAACTATTAAGTATTGCTAAGAAAAGAGTAAAGACAGTGTATAAATTGATAAATATTGTACATGAATCTGGGTCCTCCATCTCAAGAAGAGTACAAAGGAAGTAGGAAAGTTTCAGAAAAGAGCAAGGAAAAAGGGATCATATGCATGCAATGGCCTCTGTACAAAGAGTGACTTAGATAAACCTTCTGGAAAAGTGTGTATGTTGGGGATATGATAGAGTTTTGCAAAATCTAGAGCAGCACAGAGGCAGGAAACAGACTGAGCACTGACCTTTGACAGGTGATGTCAAATTAAAGATCATTTGCAGTCTTGGCCAGGCAGCATTGAAAGAAGGTTAAATGTCAAGATTAAGCTGCACTTGACCTAACAAGAATGGGTCCCTGATGATCCAAACAAGTTAGAAGCTGAAAGAAAGCATAATGGTGAGGTATTGATACTAATAATGTGATACCAGTAACAGAATGGCTAGTCCGGTTTGAAAAATCTGTGTCCATCCCAAAGCACCACACAGGAAAATTAAGGCCATAGGTGCATCAATAGACCTTACTTTCCCTGACCAGCCTCATCTGGGACTTCCACCCATATGCTCTGCCCCATGGGCCCAGGAGCTCCATTTAATTTCAGAACTGGGTCACTGACTCTTGACTAAGCTGCATCATAGGTGTTCCACAGATATACTTGTGTCCACTTCCATCTTCTGTTGCTTTTTATGTCTACTGCATTTCCAGATAGATCTGACTTATCACCTTACCTTTGATGATCACTGGACTGTTGATGAAGCCTGTTACTGTCACCAGCTCTGCTTGGGTACCGTAGGACTGCACCACAAATGGTGAGATCACTGCCTGTTTTATGGTCAGTTCTGGCTTGTCTTCCCCTATGGAGTAGTCCCCACTCCTGCTTGAGAGTTCAAGACTCCTTGAACTCTGAGCTGAGGACCACCAGGCCCTCAGGCTGTGCAGGGGCTAGCCCACATGGCTCCCTACAGCTCCAAGCTGACCTCCAAACTCTGCCCAGGAAGCAGAGATAGGTCACAGCTCTGCAGGATTCTTTAATATCCCCTGTGCCCAGAGTGACCCCTGCCCCCAGCTTTGCCAATCCTCCTTCACTGGGAATCAGATGAGGGTTCAGGGATTTATTAGGCACACATGACTAATCTTTACAGGCAAGGCAATAGGTATTAGCTGCTCTGCAGTCATAATCCCCTGGCTTTCAGGGTGGCCCTGGATTGAGTCATCTCTATAATAAATGCAATGACTGTTTTGCAGAATCCTGAAGCCTTATTCACTGATTTGAATTGGTGTCTTTGGGGACCATCCATGTGCAGCTGTGGCTGTGACTGCCAGCTCCAGCAGGGCAGCTAGGTGGCTGCTGACTAGACAATCCAATTTATGCATTGGCTGTGAAAAACTGGCTTGGAAGAATGAGTCTTTAATGCCCACTACAGATTACTGCTTACTCAAATTCATTCCTTTGGTGAGGTCATGGGCAGTGCAAGAGGTTGGAGTAATTTGTATAATGGTTTCTTTCTGCTGTATCTTGCTTCTTACTCATTTTTCTCTGCTCTGGTATAGCTCACCCATGAGCTACAGTCCCCTTTGGGGTGTACCTCCATAGGTACAGAGTACCTCTTTTCAGGATTGCATCTCCAGCTGTGTCCCTGTTGGATACCTGGAGTATCACGGACACTTAGTGAACAATCCAGACCGAATGGAATTGTTATATTTGTGAGCAGCAGGCCTCAAGGACATCGCTAAAGCCACCTGTAAGAAAGTACTGAAGCCACCTGTGAGAAAGTAATGAAGCTTCCTGTGAGAAAGTAAACGAAGCAGCCTTGAAGAAGATAGCAAACAACTTTGAGAAAGTGAAAACATGAAAAGTATGGGACTTTCCAGATTAGCTAACTGCAAGTAGGAAGGATATGTAAATGTAACTATTAGAGCTTAAGCCAATCACGCAATGACTAGTAGGCATATTTTATCTTAGCAATATAAATATGCGCACCCGGGACTAATAAATGGAACTATGCTTATTACTCATATTGAGTCTTTTGTCGTACGTTCCTCCGTCGCTTGCATGTCCCCAGCAATATCTCCTTCTATGTGTTCCCTCCATTTCTCCTTTCATATCTCTTCTGCTTCTTCTCAGTGTCTTTTCCTCTTTTCTTGCCTAAGTGGCTGCTCCTACCTCTTAAATATGTGTGAACTGGGGTGCCATGTGCTCCTCTGAAGTTTTGGGGTGTAACGGGTTATTTACATTGATTTCAGAGTTATCTGGTACTGACTGTGACTGGCACAGGGCAATACATAATCTTGTCCTGCACGTGTCACTTCTGCAACCTGCATTACAGAAGCGCAACTTTCTCTCTGACAATTGAGTTTCTTATGTTTCCCTGTAGGAAAGAAATACCCAGGTTCTGAGGGTAAAAGTCTGCCCTGGGATCTTCTCTGAGCTGTCTTCTCCATTTCAGCACTCCCATGCAGGTTGATCTGGACTTCTATGTTTCTGGTTTTACCCTGTGTGAGGCATCACAGAACAGCCTCAGCCCCATACTCCTACACCACAGCAGCTCTGTCTTGCCAGATGCCAAGACTGTACCTCTACCTTAACCTCTGCTCCCCATCCCTCTATGCTCCCAGAAAAATACAGTGATCCTGTGGATGTCTGTGAGAAGAAGGGGGCAGAAAACACCATTATCCCATTACTCATGACTGCCACATTGACTGACACCAGGAAAGAGGATGCCCTTCAGGTACATCTTTGCCTTATAGCACCCTGAATTAGCAGCCTGCAAGGAGGACCTCAAGGACTGTCTGGCACGTAGGTTTATCCACCCCTCCCATGTCCCTGCTGGATCCTTTATTTTTTTTTTCCTTCTTGAAAAAAAAAAGTCTCTGTAAAGATTGCAGTGGGCTGAATGGCTCCATGGTAAAGAACTGGCACCCTCTGTCTCTTGCTCTAGAGTTCTATGAACATCTGCAGAGAACTTGCTGGTTCACAAAGCTAGACCTGTGAGAGGCCTGGCAGGAGAATGAATGGAAAACTGCTTTTCACACCACATACAGCCACTAAGAACATGTTTTGATGCCATCTGCTCTCTGCAATGCTCCAGCCAACTTCCTACATACTGTAAATGACGTTGTGAAGGACCTGCTTCATTACTACATAGCAGCATGTCCAGATGACGTCTTTGATATACTGCACCACTAAAGACGCATATGTAGACCGTGTCTGGAAGGTCTTGAGTTTCCTACGGCAGCACAGAATTCTATGCCAAACTCGAGAAACAATCCACATCTTGCATTTGGACCCCCAAAAAGTTGAAGCCATCACTTTCTGGGGTGCAAGCAGTGCAAAGGATTTTAAGATTTACCAACACCTATTGACAATTCATAAAGAGTTCTTTTCTGGTATTGTGGTTCCTAGAGGAGTATTCACCTGAAGGGGGCTTGCCTTTGGTGGATGCCTGTAGGACAAGTGCCTTTGAGAAAATGAAATTGGCATTCACCACAGGTACTAAGCTACTCTACCCAGACCCCAGTTGGCCTTAAGCTGCCTCAAACCAAGCCAGTGACCATCCTCCCCTAGAAGGTTGGTCTTACACAGAAGCACCACTCTTTTTTCTTTTAGCAGCTCCTCTTCACTGAGAGTAATTAGAAACTTATCTGGGATAAGGAGTGCCTTGTCAATCAAGCTGCCTTTGAGGAATAGCAGCAATTCCTGGAGAGGGCAAAAAACACAAAAGTGTTGCTGACCAACCATGAGAACATGGAATAGTATTGGGACCTGAAAGGGCCAGACGTATCTGGCAGGTTAACTCGTGGCTCAGGGAGTGGTGCTACAGCCAGGGCTTTGGGTATCTCGACCACGGGGCGTGCTTTGAAAAGCCCGGGCTGCTAGGGGCGGACGGCATGCACCTAACCAAGAGGGGGAAGAGTGTGCTTGGACAAAGACTTGCCAGGCTCGTCCGGAGGGCTTTAAACTAGTGTTGCTGGGGGAGGGGCAGCACAGTTCAGCCCACTGCTGTCAGCATGGTGCCAGTGCCAGCACCGAGGGCCCAGAAGCTGAGGAAGGATCACAGATAAGTGCAAATAAACCTAAACTGCGATCCAATAGCACCCCTGTCGCTCCAGCCAGCAAGTCGGCTTTGTTGGGGGCCCAGCTGAAGTGTCTCTATACCAATGCACACAGCATGGGGAATAAACAGGAAGAGCTGGAGATGCGTGCACACGAGCAGGGCTATGATCTCGTTGGCATCATGGAGACGTAGTGGGATGACACATACGACTGGAGCGTCAACATGGAGGGGTATAGGCTTTTTAGAAAGGACAGGAAGGGGAGACGAGGAGGGGGTGTTGCTCTCTACGTCAGCAACCAGCTGGAGTGTGTGGAGCTCTGCCTGGGGATGGAGGAGGAGCTGACAGAGAGCTTATGGGTCAAGATTAGAGGATGGGGACGGACAGGGGACGTTACAGTGGGGGTCTGTTACAGGCCGCCTGGCCAGGAAGACAGAGCAGACAAAGCGCTTTATAGGCAGATAGGAGCAGCCTCACGGTCACAGGCCCTGGGCCTCATGGGGGACTTCAACCACCCTGACATCTGTTGGAGAGACAACACGGCAGGGCACAGGCAGTCCAGGAGGTTTCTGGAATGCGTGGACGACAACTTCCTCCTGCAGGCGATAGAGGAGCCGACAAGGAGGGGTGCCATGCTTGACCTTGTGCTCACCAACAGGGAGGGACTGGTGGGGGATGTGAAACTAAAGGACAGCCTTGACTGGAGCGATCATGACATGGTGGAGTTCAAGATCCACAGGGCAGCAAGGAAACTACATGGCAAGGTCTCTGCCCTAGACTTCAGGAAGGCGGACTTCGGCCTCTTCAGGGACCTGATGGGCCAAGTGCCATGGGAGGCGGCCCTGGAGGGAAGAAGGGCCCAGGAAAGTTGGTCTATATTCAAGGAGCACCTCCTCCAAGCTCAGCAGAGGTGCATCCCGATGAAGAACAAGTCGGGCAAAAAGGCCAGGAGGCCGGCATGGATGAGCAAGGAGCTCCTGGACCAACTGAAAGTAAAAAAGGAGGCCTATAGAGGGTGGAAACGGAGACAGGTAGCCTGGGAGGACTACAAAGAGGCTGTGCAAGTGGCCAGGGATAAGGTAAGGAAAGCCAAAGCCCTGGCAGAACTGAATCTGGCCAGGGACATAAAATGCAACAAGAAGAGCTTTTATAGGTATGTAGGGGACAAAAGAAAGTCCAGGGAAAATGTAGGCCCCCTCCGGAAGGGAACTGGTGTCCTGGTTACCCAGGACATGGAGAAGGCTGAGGTTCTCAATGACTTTTTTGCCTCAGTCTTCACCGACAAGAGCTCTTGTCCCACCACCCAAGCTGTAGAAGGCGCAAGCAGGGACTGCGAGGATGAAGAACTGCCCATTGTACTCGAAGAGCAGGTTCGGGATCATCTGAGGAACCTGAAGGTGCACAAGTCCATGGAACCTGATGAGATCCATCCACGGGTCCTGAGGGAACTGGCGGATGAAGTTGCCAAGCCACTGGCTATCGTATTTGAGAAGTCATGACGGTCTGGTGAGGTCCCCGATGACTGGAAGAGAGGGAACATAACCCCAATTTTTAAAAAGAGGAATAAGGAAGACCCGGCTAATTACAGGCCAGTCAGCCTCACCTCTGTGCCTGGCAAGGTCATGGAGCAGATTCTCCTGGAAACCATGCTAAGGCACATGGAGAGCAAGGAGGTGGTTGGTGACAGCCAACATGGCTTCACCAAGGGCAGATCGTGCCTGACCAATTTGGTGGCCTTCTATGATGGGGTGACGGCATCGGTGGACAAGGGACGAGCAACAGACATCATCTACCTGGACTTGTGCAAAGCTTTTGACACTGTCCCGCACAACATCCCTCTCTCTAGAGAGACATGGGTTTGATGGACAGACCACTTGGTGGATAAGGAGTTGGCTGGATGGCCGCACTCAGAGAGTGGTGGTCAACGGCTCAATGTCCATGTGGAGACCGGTCACGAGTGGCATTCCTCAGGGGTCTGTGCTGGGCCCGGCCCTGTTCAACATCTTTGTTGGCGACATGGACAGTGGGATAGAGTGCACCCTCAGCAAGTTCGCCGATGACACCAAGTTGTGTGGTGCTGTCGACACGCTGGAAGGAAGGGGTGCCATCCAGAGGGACCTTGACAGGCTGGAGAGGTGGGCCCGTGCCAACCTCATGAAGTTCAACCAGGCCAAGTGCAAGGTCCTGCACATGGGTCAAGGCAATCCCAGGCACAAATACAGGCTGGGCGGGGAATGGATTGAGAGCAGCCCTGAGGAGAAGGACTTGGGAGTGCTGGTGGATGAGAAGCTTAACATGATCAGGCAATGCGCCCTCGCGGCCCAGAAGGCCAACCACATCCTGGGCTGCATCAAAAGAAGCGTGGCCAGCAGGTTGAGGGAAGTGATTCTCCCCCTCTACTCTGCCCTGGTGAGACCCCACCTGGAGTACTGTGTCCAGTTCTGGAGCCCGCAACACAAGAAGGACATGGACCAGTTGGAGAAGGTCCAGAGGAGGGCCACGAAGATGATAAAAGGGCTGGAGCACCTCTCTTATGAGGACAGGCTGAGAGAGTTGGGGCTGTTCAGCCTGGAGAAGAGGAGGCTCCGGGGAGACTTGATAGCGGTCTTCCAGTACCTCAAAGGGGCCTACGAGAAAGATGGGGAAAGGCTGTTCAGTAGGGCCTGTTGCAATAGGACGAGGAGTAATGGTTTTAAAATAGAGGGGGGTAGATTTAGATTGGAAATTAGGAAAAAATTTTTTACCATGCGAGTTATAGAACACTGGAACAGGTTGCCCAGAAAGGTGGTGGAGGCCCCATCCCTGGAAACGTTCAAGGCCAGGCTGGATGAGGCTCTGAGCAACCTGATCTAGTCAGGGATGTCCCTGCTTCTTGCAGGGGGGTTGGACTAGATGACCTTTGAAGGTCCCTTCCAACTCTAACCATTCTATGATTCTATGATTCTATTGATGAGTAATGTGTTTCTCTCTCCATCTTGCCTCCTGTACAGGTTTCCCCTTCACTTTCACATTATGTCCAGGAAAGCAGAAGAGCAAGGCAGATGGCTAGTCATGGAAGGAAGACTCATATTTGAATGCATACCTTCTGCATGCATCCCAACCCTGTTTTCTCCAAGACATTTCATTACAGCCATTGCAGAGGATGAATTCACTGCAGAATTTTTCCAGGCCACTGGAAGTAACCTGAACCTAACACAGCATCTCATTGGCACAGCTGCCCTCAGCCTGCAAGAACAGGATAATTGCCTGTATCATGGCAGGCAGCTGTACATCCTACAGGGGCCACTGCAGACACAAGTCTTCTGACAACATCATCATGTTCCTGCACCCAGACATAGGGACTGCTGGATGATGCAGTACCTGATTTTGTGTGCCCACGGGACAGGGAGGCTTGGCTGACTGTGTCTGGGCTCACAACAGCTGTTCTTGCACCAAAAGATCATGGGGTCTCTAACAGCTCCTCCCTGCTGCCAAATAGCCTGTGCGTATGGATTTAATAGCAGACCTACCCCCTGGTGTAGGAGTGGAATGCAGTGGTCATAGCGATTGTGGACCTGTTCACCAACATAGTTCAGTTCATTCCCCTCAGAAAGTTGCCCATAGCCCTACAGACTGCCTCGCCCTTCCTATAGCATGTTTTATGATGCCATTGGCAGCATTTGCCCATGCTAACAATATTCATATATTTACACAGCAGACTCCAGTCTTTGCTTACTTTGATTTCCTCCTGTGAAATCATCCAGCCACACCAGCTGCTTCATGCTTATTTGCAAGTTAGAGATCTGCTCACACAACTCCAACAGGGATCTATCCCCCTCATAACTCAGCTGGACAAGGCCAAAAGGGCCTACAAAAGATGTGTCTTGGCTGATTCTTGGCAGTTCTCCTGGAACATGGTCTGAGTCTAGCTCAGACTTCCTCCAGCTCTGTTGCAAGATGAAGGCTTGGAATACTGGTGTCTACAGGGAGGAAGAATATAGGCAATGCTGTGCTGCAGTGTGTATTTCCAGATAACACCAAGAAACATGTCTCTCTCGGTATTCTTTCTCCACAGGAGCATTTGAGATTGGAAACCACAGGAGTCAGGATGAGGCCAGAGATTGCCCTGATCAAGGTGGTAGGAGTGAAGATGATGGCTCTCCACCCATTTCCTGGAAAGGCTCTTACAAGGGAAGGGAGTTGGGGGAAAGTTGCAGAACTTGCCAGCATATGGATGCAGATGGAGAGAGAGAAATCAGAGCTTTGTATTTATTCAATTTTTGGCTACAGTCTAGGTAGGCCAAAAGGCCTGTGCAGCCCTATCAACATGGACACTACAGACCAGACATGGCTCATGTCTATCATGAGCTGGCCAACACCTAATAGTATTCTCACAGACTGGTAAAAAAGTACTGAAGAAACATGAACAGAGCACTCTGAAAACAGGGTAAAGAAGGAGAAAGCCTGAGAAGGGAGATAAGGATATGATACATCATTTTCAGCCTGAACCAGAAGTCGACTCACCCAGATTACTACACAATGTCCCTGAGACTATAGGAAACAGAAGCTTTTTGTGTCCCATAGTACACTCACCTGAAAAAACTCCTATACATTTATGCTCAGAATTCTGAATACTATGCAGCAGTAACCCAGCAGATGAGTCTGCAGTGCTGAGCATACTGTTCAACTGGTGTGTCTCGATTTGTCTTACATTAGAGAAAAAACTTGAAAAAGCATGTGAGAATAGAGCCACTCAGAAGACTAAAAAATAGTGTATTCTGTCTCAAATTCCTTTACTGTCAATTTATGTAACAGAAACGCATAATTCTGCAGAATGCATGTGTATGTGTGTACATATTTGTATAGAGAGTGAGGGAAGACAAAAAACAGGAAGAAGAGAAGTTTGGATATACCAGATAGAAAAAACATAAAGGACTCCTCTGTGACTAACTGACGGTGATCATCTAGCTGTCCATCTAATTAAACAGCATTTCTTAAGGGTCAGCATTGAGGCTGATACTATTTGACATCTTCACCAACGACATGGAAAAGAGGACAGAACGACCCTGAGGAAGTTTGCACGTGACACAAAATTGCAGGGAGCATACCATATGTTCAAAGGCAGGCCTGTCATTCAGATTGACCTTGACATGTTGGAGTTCTGGTCCTCATGGGGGACTTCAACTACCCCAATATCTGTTGGAGGGACAACACAGCAGGGCACAAGCAATCCAAGAGGTTCCTGGAACGTGTGGATGACAACTTTCTCCTGAAGGTGATAGACGAGCCAACGAGGTGAGGTGCTATGCTGGATGTTGTTCTCACCAACAAGGCAGGGCTGGTGGGGAATATGGTGCTCAAGGGCAGCCTTGGCTGCAGTGACCATCAGATGGTGGAGTTTGAGATCCTTAGGGCAGTGAGGAGGGCATACAGCAAGCTCTCTACCCTGGACTTCAGGAGAGCAGACTTTGGCCTCTTTAAGGAGGATAAAATGAAGACCAGGAAGAATGCGGGCCCTCTCTGGAAGGAAACCGAAGACCTGGTTACCTGGGACATGGAGAAGACTGAGGTACTCAATTATTTTTTTGCCTCAGTCTTCACCGGTGAGGGCTCTAGCCACATCACCCAAGTCACAGAAGGCAGAAGCAGGGACTAGGAGAATGAAGAACTGCCCACTGTAGCAGAAGAGCAGGTTTGGGACCATCTAAGGAACTTGTAGTCCATGGGACAAGTCCATGGGACCCGATGAGATGCATCCATGGGTCCTGAAGGAACTGGCGGATGAAGTTGCCAAGCCATTGTTCATCATATTTGAGAAGTCATGGCATTCTGGTGAGGTTCCCGACGACTGGAAAAGGAGAAACATAACCCTCATTTTTAAAAAGGGAAACAATGAAGACCCGGAGAATTATAGGTTGGTCAGTCTCACCTCTGTGCCTGGCAGATCCTCCTGCAAACCATGCTAAGGCACATGGAAAACAAGGAGGTGACTGGTGACAGCCAACATGGCTTCACTAAGGGCAAATTGTGCCTGACCAATTTGGTGGCCTTCTATGATGGGGTGGCAGCATTGGTGGACAAGGGATGAGCTACTGACATCATCTACCTGGACTTGTGCAAGGCATGTGACACTGTCCCGCACAACATCCTTGCCTCTGGACTGGAGAGACATGGATTTAACGGATGGACACCCAATGGATAAGGAATTGGCTGGACGGCCACACTCAAAGAGTTTTGGTCGATGGCTCAATGACCAAGTAGAGACCAGTGAAGAGAGGCATTCCTCAGGGGTCAGCACTGGGACCAGCCCTGTTTAATGTCTTTGTCGGCTATATGGACAGTGGGATAGAGTACACACTCAGCAAGTCTGCCAGTGACACCAAGCTGTGTGGTGTGGTCGATAATGCTGGAGGGAACGGATGCCACCTTGATAGGCTGGAGAGGTGGGTCCATGCAAAGCTCATGAAGTTCAATAAGGCCAAGTGCAAGGTCCTGCACATGGGTTGGGGCAATCCCAAGCACAAATACAGGCTGGGTGGAGAATGGATTGAGAGCAGCCCTGAGGAGAAGGACTGGGGGTACTGGTGGACAAGAAGCTCAATATGAGTTACAAATTTGCGCGTGCAGCCCAGAAAGCCAACCACATCCTGGGCTGCATCAAAAGAAGTGTGGCCAGCAGGTTGAGGTAGGTTATTCTTCCTGTCTACTTCACTCTCATGAGACCCCACCTGGAGTACTGCATCCAGCTCTGCAGCCCCCAACATAAGGACACGGACCTGTTGGAGCAAGTGCAGAGGAGGGCCACGAAAATGATGAGAGGGCTGGAGCACCTCTCCTATGAAGACAGGCTGAGAGAGTTGGGGCTGTTCAGCCTGGAGAAGAGGAGCCTTCAGGGAGACCTTATAGCAGCCTTCCAGTACCTAAAGGGGGCTTATAGGAAAGACAGGGAGAGACTCTTCAGCAGGGCCTATTGTGATAGGACAAGAGGTAATGGTTTTAAAATAAAAGGAAGCACATTCAGACTAGACATTAGGAAAAACATTTTTACAATGAAGGTGATGGAACAGTGGAACAGGTTGCCCAGAGCGGTGGTGGATGCCCCTTCCCTGGAAACATTCAAGGCCGGGTTGGATGAGGCTCTGAGCAACCTGATCGGGTTGAAGATGTCCCTGCTTCTTGCAGGGCGGTTGGACTAGATGACCTTTGAAGGTCCCTTCCAACCCAAACTATTCTATGATTCTATGATTTTATGAATGGGCCACTAGAGGCCTCATATTATATACAGCGAGAGGCTAAGGTAACTGCGTTTGTCCAGCCAAGAGAAAAGAAGACTAAATGAGACATCTGATTGCTATGTTCAACTACCTAAGGGGATTTACTGAGAAAACTGAGACAAGCTCTTCTCTGAGATGCACTGCTAAACAAGAAGCAACAGACTCAAACTGAAAAAACAGAAATTCTTACTGAAGAGGAGAAAGAGATTCTTCACTGTTAGAACAGCTAAGCAGGTTGGCCAGAGAGATGGTACAATCTACATCATTGGAGATTTTCAAAAATCACCTGGACAGGGCCTCGAGCAACTTGACCTAGCCTGCAGTTAAATCCACTTTGAGCAGGTTGGACTATAAACCTTCAGATGTCCCTTGCAAGCTATTTTTTTTCCTATGGTGCTGTTATATTATTTATAATAATAAAATGATAATGTCCTTGCTTGCTTACGTCTAAACAAAACAGCTGTTTCAAGTCTGTCTTGAATGAGCTGTTTCCTTACTATTATTACATCCCAGGGTACTGGGACAGGAAGCAAGAAAAAGTGAAGATTGCACTTCCACCCCAAAGTGTTGTCTCTTTAGTGAGAAGACTGGCATCCTGTTTGTCTCCATTTCCGTTCTGGAGATGTGAAGTACTTCAGAGACCTTGTATTTTAGACTGTTAATAGGAGAACACCACAAGAATCTGAAATTGGCAAGAGCAGCTTATACAGGAGATTCCACTGAAAGATTGCATAGAAATTCTGCGTAGGAAGTACCTCTGCATATCACCACAGCTAGGATAAGTGGATATAGCATATGTCCATGGAGTAATATTACTCATTTAATATTTTTGTTCAACATCAGGTAAGACATTTGGATGCTAGTAAAGCCTTTGAAAGAGTTTAACGTAGTCAAAATATTAGTTATATTAGTGAAAATTCCTACTGGTACAAGAACTGTAGCTGTAAGGTCAAAGGTAAAAAAAAACAAAACCAGGTGAGAAGGAACTTCATTTATATAAATTGTTAATTATCAGTTGTCGTGGTTTTGTTAGTGAGGGGGGGCCTAAGGTGGTAGCTTCTGTAGGAAACTGCTAGAAGTTGCTCCCCTTTGTTCAGTGGACTTGGCCGGGCCTAGGGCAGACCTGCTGCTGGCCAAGGCCGAGCCAATTGGTAGCAGAATGTTCCGTGATAACGCCTCTGCGATAACGTATTTAAGAAGGGGAAAACAGAAAAAGAAAGAGAGAAGAGAAGATGTGAAGAAGCTGAGCGGGGGCAGAGGCGCAGAGGGGGAGGCGCCGGCCTCATGGGCCTTGCAGGCCTCACCCTCTGGCCTCTCGCCAGGCGGCCGACTGGGCCTGACTCGGTCCAGCCTGGCTGCAAGAAGTGGAAAGGAGATGAGAAGTGAATGAGATGTAAAAAAGATCCTGAGAAACATCTGCCAGCCTGTTGTGAGGAACGGCTGCAGGTCAGTTCAGAAGTGAGGGGGAGGAGTAATGCGGCTCCTGGCCAAGATTCCCCTGCAGCCTGTGGTGACAACCATGGTGGAGCAGGTTGTCCCCCTGCAGCCTATGGAGGTCCATGGAGGAGCAGAGATCCACCTGCAGCCCGTGAAGGACCCCACACCGGGAGAGGTGGATGCCTGAAGGCGGCTGTGGTCCATGGAGGGCCCGCTGGGACAGCTGTTCTGGAGGGACTGCACCCGTGGAAGAGATGACCCACGCTGGAGCAGTTCCACGAAGGACTGTGGCCCGTGGGAGGGACCCCACGATGGAGCAGGGGAGGAATGTGAGGAGTTCTTCCCCCGAACCATGAAGCAGCGGCGTGAAACAACACATGATGAACTAACTGCAACCCCCATTCCCTCTTCCCCCCTGTGCCGCTCAGGAGGGGAAGGTGGTAGAGATAATGTTAAGCTTGGGAAGAGGGAGGGGTGGATGGAGGTTATCTTGTTCTCTGTCTCATTATCCTGCTGTTTGTAGTAATAAATGAATAGTTTTCCCCAAGTTGAGTCTGTTTTGCCCGTGACGGTAACTTTAAGGATTTCTCCCTGTCCTTATCTCAAACCTCGAGCCGTTTTTCCTTTTATTTTCTCTCTCTGTTCTCTCGGAAGGTGGGGGAGTGAGAGAGAGACTGCGTAGTCTGGTCCTGATCAGGGCTGAACTACGACATCAGTCCAATATATATCTGTCCAATAATATTTCTTATTTTTATTTATGGATTTCACATCAGAATAAGTCCATGATAACAGGATTTTCTGAGGACACTTAGCATTATTCATGGGGAACTGCAACAGCACGTATATTATAGAGAATGAAGTGATAGCATCTCAGTGAAAGGTAATGGCTCGATAGACAGGCCATGCAAATCGTTACAAACCAGTCACAATGTTTAGAAACTCCAGAAGAAAGTGGCAAGTAGGACCTTCAGTTGCAAGAGGAGATGAGCTGTCTGCAAAGTTACAGAAAATCAGTTGCCATTATTTGCACAAGTGAAAATCATCTGGAATTTTCTCATCCGGAATTTAATTCATGTACATCACTGGTCATCTATGTTTAAGAAAATGTTATCCACAATTCAGGAAATAGAAGATTTATTCTGAGAGATAAAGCAAAACCAGCTCAAATTGCTTACCCTGTTGGAGGCCAAAACAAAACAGGAGAGGGTCAAGAGAAGCCAAGACAGAGTTCGGTTTTGTTCTTTGTAAATATAGCATAGGGGTATACAGTTGGAAGTGAGGAGAACTATTTAAGGTAACAGAAGAACTGTCAGAAGAACAAAAATATATAAATTGTCTATGATTAAATTTAAACTGGAGATTAAAAATGGGTTTCTAAAAATCAAGGAATGACATTCTGGACAAGCTCCCAATAAACACAGACAGAATAAGAAATCTAAATGGCTGATATTTGCAGGAAAGTATTGCATGTGACTGCAAGATGCTTGACTCAATGATTCAACAAGTTTCTTCCAGCTTCTATATTCTTAATTTCTATATAAATGATGAATACATGGTGGCGTCATGAACTACCACAAATATATCTCTCAATGACATTGTCTCCATCACCTTATCAAGAGTTTAACAATAAAATTCAGTACTGTGTGATGATCTGGAAGCAGTAATATGAAGCATGAGCAGGTATGTCATTAGGCACTGCCCAAAATAAAATTTAACACTTAATGTCAAGAAAATTTTCCCAGATCACCTTGTTGATCAGGTCTTTTCACTGTGCTAAGCTGTAACTTTCCCACTGCTTGTTGACAGACAGCAACTGGCATGGCTATTCTGAACTAGTCATGGGAACACACAGAAAAATATGGGTCTAGTAACTGTATTGATAATCCCTGTGTTGGCTGAGTGATAAAATTTATATAAGCATTTCGTGCTGCTGATAATTTAGAGGCAGAAGGACAATACAGTTTTTACTCCTCCATGGTAATAAATTTGAAACGGTTACATGAAAGCTAGTAGAGTGAGAAAGTAGGAGCTTTCAAATGCCATATGCTGAAAGCATCAAAGCTGACAAGAATACTTCATCGCTGACTGCAGCAGAGTTATCCTGTTGAAGTTCTAGAATGTCAAACCAAGACATCTGCAAAAAGGGAAAACTATTCACATTTTGAATAGCTGACCTTACTCAAGGTCAATCAAATAATATTTGTTTTTATTTGTGAGTAAAATTTTATTTGCTGATAGATTTTATAAAATGGTATTTTAAGTAATTGACAGTTGTATGTATATTTAGTTAAAATAAACAAATTGTACTCTCAGTTATATGAATGTTACTTTCATGGACCTCACTGTGATTTACTGCATGATAAATGTGTGCATAACTACATTAACATGTTTTCAAGGTCAGACAAGACACCTAAATCAAACAAGACATTTGAAGAGTAGCTTCCTGGCAACAAAACTATAGCTTCTCAGCCTCTCTGAAGGTAAAGTTACCTGGAGATGAATAGTAAACAACGTAATTATAGGATTATCAATCCATTAACTAAAAGTGAAAATACCAAATATAGCTTTACGCTGTCCAGAGAAAAGTTCTGATTAAGCATTTATGACTTTGTGTTATTTTGCTTGTGTGTTTAGAGCCGCTCTCCCTTCTTCTTCTGAAACATGGAACAAATGACAGATGTAGATGACACAATTTAAAGACATTGTTCCCTGTTCTGGAAAAGGAAAAGGTCCAGATCATACATCACTATGTACCTGGGATACAGGCTGGATTTAGTACCGAAATAGATGAAATCTCCTTAAGACAGATGAATCTATCATTGTCAATTGCTCTCATGTTCTCTTCAGTGTGGAATCATTCAGTGGGACTGAATGAGCTGGATGCCAGGATACATTTTTGATCTCAGGCCTGGGCTTTCATTCCTTGCCCAAGTGATGTCACGAGTACCAGTCTCCACCTCTGTCACAGCCATGTCTGTGTTTGGCCATGGACTTCATTGATCTGGACCCTGCAGACTTGCTTTCCCAGCTTGACTCAGACCTGCCTCATCACCGTGATCTGGACTTTTGGCTGAACCTGGCTGCCAATCCTGGGTCTGCCCTGCTTGCTTGAGTAGTAAGGACCTTGCCGTGCCAATCTTGTTATTGTGCTCAGACCATGGCTCCTGTCCCCTGGGGAGTAACTGGCCCTCGCTGCTCCTTGACATTGCTCCCAAACCTATTCACTCTTAGACTTTTGAAAGACTTCCCTTCTTCTTCAGGAGGCAGATAAGAATACTGGCTTTTTCTGGGTTCTCTACATAGCATATGAACAGAGACAAAATCTGGCTGCACAGTCCAAATGCTGTGAGCCTACACAAATTTTAGGTGTCCTGATATTTTTTCCTTAGGGCCTGGAATACATTATCTTAGCATTAAAAATATGGTAAGAATGTAATTTTTTTTTCTTAACTAATAGCACTAATTTTAGCTGTGAAAAAGATTTTATGTAAGAGTTACACCCCCTCATCCTATAAAAATGTTTTTTCCTTGTATTATCTGCTAGCAGCAGAGCTTTAAGTAACTACTTTTCCCTAAAGACAATCTCAATTATACTGAAAGTATCATGAGATTTGGTATCTTGTGACTGAAAGGCCACAGAGGAGATTTACAGAAATCCTAGCCCTATCTTACAAAGGATGCATTTCTAATGATAGTATGAACCTTGTGCTTATTCTAAAATAGAGATTTAAGAACATCTTCACATGCAAGTCTGAAGATTTTTTTCTGAAATTGAATAGAAATAACTTGTGAAGAACATGAGAACATCATATATCAGTTTTTCACCCAATTAAAATTTAGCTTTCTTTGCTGATTGCTATAGAAACAAAAAATATTGGTAAGTTTGATGCTGTCTTCTGATCTTCATAGGAATTGGTATGCAGAAAATAAATTTACTCTTCTCTTTTCAGTGGTCAAGTCTGACTGGTAGCCTTCCTAGGTGAAGCTCAGGACTGAGACATTTCATTCTGATCATACTAAGCTTAATTTACAATTGCTGGGTGATACAAGATACAACTGTGGATTAGTCAGAAGCTTTGTAAGAAAGTGTCTCAATCTTCAGTTTTTCTCTACTAACCTTAGAAAAACTAGTGTCAGATTTCTAGCACTGAATTAAAAATGAGGGCTTTTTTACTTGTATAGATTAAGAAATTTGCAGAAGTAAAACCAGATTCAGGATCAGTTCTATGATCTATGACCAATCTCTTTAACATGAACAATGAAATTTTCTTTTCTGTTTTCTGTCAGTGAATTGAACTAAAACCCCAGTAATTTCATAGGAATTTACTTTTCTGATAGATTCCTACATGTAAATTTAATTATGAAATCATCATGGCAATTCTTCTTTATGATCTGTTTAAAGCCTTCCTCTCACCTTGTTTAGTTCAAAATGTTTTTTAGTTTTGTGAAACTTTTATAAACAAAAGCATGCATACATTACAATTTTTACTTTTTTTTCTTGACAAATACAGTCAAAGTACGATCAACTGAACAAGGAATTAATTTCTAAGTTGGTGATCCACTTGTCTTTGCCTTCAAAGACTGGATGTAATTTAAAATTTCCTCCCATTGGATGCATTTTACGCAGTATGAAATTTTAATTCATAATAGAGACACCTGTAAAATAAATTAAAATCAGTTAAACAACTGGGATGGTCATATGCCTGATTTAATCCTACAGAAGATAATTATACTGAATCCTGCATCCAGATGCTACTGGAGTGGACTACTGAAGAGGGAGAAGCAATAAGGTTTGGTGGATCCTCTCTAACAGAGGCTATCTGTGGTTGGTTGACCTAGATTGGTGCCCACCAAGCCACTCTTTCACTCCTTCTCCTCAACAGGACATGGGGAGAAAATAAGATTTAAAAGTCTGTGGGTTGAGAAAAGCATCCCACTGAGATCACTCAGCAATTACCGTCACGGGCAAAACAGACTCAACTTGGGGAAATTAATTGCACGTATTGCCAATTAAACAGAGTGGGATAATGAGAAATAAGAACAAATCTTTTATGCTGAATATCTGCTATCCACATGTCCTGTCAAACTAGATACCCTCACGCAGTATCTGACATGGCAATCCTGTATCATGCACCTCAGATGTTGCATGGAAATAGTAGCTTTTGTATACATGTTTCTGCCCCTTACCTTATGGCTGTACTTTAATGAGATTTTTTTTCACCTCCAGTTTTATTTGATGTTCGCAAAATTTTTCTTCAAACTGGAAACCTGCTTGGTAGTGGAGGCCTAGGATACAATTTATGTATTTATTAAAGGGCTGTGGTGTGGAGAAAATCTTTTAAGACGAGGGGATTGCAGTGCTGTGAGGCAACTGCTGGTGTTCTGTGGCACCCTGCAGCAGCCTGTCACTGAAACTGCCCAAGAAGGGAGTGCAGCAGCCATGAGCAAATAGCTGAAACCACAGAAGGATAAGGAATCAAATTTTTGAGATGGCTGTTTTGTGACTCACAGATCATATGACTTCACAGTATAGCCAATGGCAAATAGCCAAGGCAAAATAGGAAGGCATTCTTCACCTTTAGTTTGCAAGAAGTGTGCAGAGAAAATATGAGTGGACTCTCCAGAATGGAGAGAGCTAGCTTCATGTATTACATGCTCACACTGTCTGCTGTGAGAATGACACTGAGTAAATCTCAAATGTGCCATGGTTTCCTCCACTTACCTGATGAGAGCCCCGGAGCACATTAGTCTATATTTAGTACAGAGGATCAGCTGACCAGGAAATGAAGAACAAAACACTTGCTGCACCAAACTGACAGCACTGACACAACTTAATGAGTCTGTGCATAGAATGCCACAGTTACAGCACAAATGATTCACACTATTTCATTTCTACAGCCAGTGAAAACAGACAGGAAGGAAAACTAAAAATTTAGATGCATCCAAAACCTGCCGTCACTTTTTGTTAATGCTGTGGTCACATATGATCTAGGCTGGATGTTACTGTTGAGCAACAAAACTCTCAACAAAGCATCATGTGTCCTGAGCCCACTTCTGAATAATCTTGTCAGATTGATACTTTTCCAGTATCTTCAATAATACTAACTGCATCCAGTGATGAAACTGCATGTCTCAAGTGCTAACATTTTGCGGTGGCTATGTTTAGATTATTTCCCAATAGTGACCTCCTCAAGAAAGGCCAATAGATTTTTCAAATTCAGGAAAGTCAGATTTTATTGCAGTATCAACTAAAATACGTAACTTCACACAACACAAATAAAAATATTCACTAATGGCACTTCCCACATGCACTACATCTTTGAAGATGGGTTTGTTGCTTCTGGATTTATTTTCTATTAATGTCCTGGTTTTGGCTAGGATGGAGTTAATTTTACTCGCAGTAGGTGATGTGTTTTGTATTTCCTATGTGAAGAATGTTGATAAACACACTGATGTTGTTAGTTGTTGCTAAAGAGATCAAGGTAACTGTTTGTCTGCCCAGGTTTCGCTGATGTGCAGGTACAGGAAGCTGGGAGGGATATAGCCAGAACAGTTGACACAAACTGGCCAAAGAGAATATTCCATGCCATAAATGTCACACTCAGTATTTAAGTGTGGGGGGAAGCCAATGAGCTCTCCTTTTTTTTTTCCTCTCTTGCTGTTCAGAATTGTTCTGGGATCATTTACAGGGTTTTTTTTTGTTCCATGATTGATGCTTGGGACAGGCTGTATCAGTCATCAGGTTGTTGGGTGGTGAGAAATTGTGCATCATTTGTTGTTCTTGTTTGATTGGTTGGTTTGGTTTGGTTTTTAGGGGTTTTTTTTGTGTAATTCTTCTTCTTTTTTTTCCTCTATTAGTATTATTATCATTATTTTAATATATATATATAAAATTATTGTTTTTTCTTTTTTTTCCTAGTAAACTGCCTTTATCTTGACCCATGAGTTGTCTTGGTTTTTTTTCTTCCCAATTATCTTCCCCATCCCCTGGGAAGGGGGAGGGTGATGGAGCAGCTGTGTGGTACTCGATTGCTGACTATAGTTAAAGCATGACCATGAACTTCAAGCTTCTTGCTTTTGTCTTCCCTGGTTCCTCGAAAGTATTACTTCAATCAGCCTAGGCTTGCTCTCACTGATTTCTGCCTGCCATATGCTGCAATCCCTGGAATCTTCTCTTCCCTGAGAAGGCACGGATACTGCCCAGTACAGAAATAGAAGGAATACAACACAGAAACTTAGAAAAATGTGTAGCTAGGAAATATATGCACAGGACTGATTTAGTTATAGAACATAATTTTAGCTTGTTCTTCTCAATCTAGGTATGCAGTTTGATATATTTTTTGATGTCCACATTAGTACCAGGGCTTTTTTTATTGCTGTGGTATAGGGGAATACTTTTGATCCATAAAGTTATCAGTCATATTCTATGCCAAGAAAATATACGAATACTTGAAACTCCTGATGTTACTATCAAAGGGAAGATTAGAAATTACAGAAAAAAAAGTACACATTACAATTGGATTCATGCCCCCACATGTGTGGGTATCTACTTCTCAACTTGTCCTCTAGATTCCTATAAATCTGTGGACAGAAAAAGTATTTTTATAATGTGATTCATCTTACCCTGTGTTAACACCTCTAAAACAAGTCAGATGAAGTGCATTCTAAATGTGCCTGTCCTCTCTAATGAGTATCAAAGGAGCCTAGATAATATATTTCGCATGTGGATGGCTTCCACTCAAAGTAGTCACAGTACTTAAAGAAGCAATAGTAAGTATATAAGGAAGGTATAAAAAAACAGATACAAGAGATTCTGGATAAATAAATAAAAAATATACTCTTGTTGGAGAATGGAAAGGTACAAAATGGGATAGAAGAGGCTGATACAAAGCCTATCACTTTCTGGGAATACAGGCACTGAACATGACTTCATTACATTTTCTGCCTTCCCTAGAATGTCCTGTGTCTGAACTTAATATCCTGTTGTGAACTAAAGAGGATTTATCTATGTGCTTGTCAGTAGCACTGTACCTTTTGAACACCAACCACTATACACATCAGGAAGAAGTGTTCATTTTGAAGAAAATCAGAAAGTTGTAAGCTATCGACAAACATTTTAATTTGGCTGGAGAGGTGGGCCCGTGCCAACCTCATGAAGTTCAACCAGGCCAAGTGCAAGGTCCTGCACCTGGGTCATGGCAATCCCAGGCACAAATACAGGCTGGGCGGAGAATGGATTGAGAGCAGCCCTGAGGAGAAGGACTTGGGAGTGCTGGTGGATGAGAAGCTTAACATGAGCAGGCAATGCGCCCTCGCGGCCCAGAAGGCCAACCGCATCCTGGGCTGCATCAAAAGAAGCGTGGCCAGCAGGTCGAGGGAGGTGATTCTGCCCCTCTACTCTGCCCTGGTGAGACCTCACCTGGAGTACTGTGTCCAGTTCTGGAGCCCCCAACACAAGAAGGACATGGACCAGTTGGAGAAGGTCCAGAGGAGGGCCACGAAGATGATAAAAGGGCTGGAGCACCTCTCTTATGAGGACAGGCTGAGAGAGTTGGGGCAGTTCAGCCTGGAGAAGAGGAGGCTCCGGGGAGACCTGATAGCGGTCTTCCAGTACCTCAAGGGGGCCTACAAGAAAGATGGGGAAAGGCTGTCCAGTAGGGCCTGTTGCAATAGGACGAGGAGTAATGGTTTTAAAATAGAGGGGGGTAGATTTAGATTGGAAATTAGGAAAAAATTTTTTACGATGCGAGTTATAGAACACTGGAACAGGTTGCCCAGAGAGGTGGTGGAAGCCCCATCCCTGGAAACGTTCAAGGCTGGGCTGGATGAGGCTCTGAGCAACCTGATCTAGTCAGGGATGTCCCTGCTCCTTGCAGGGGGGTTGGACTAGATGACCTTTGAAGGTCCCTTCCAACTCTAACCATTCTATGATTCTATAATTCTATGATCATTTCTTCCCGTATTGTGCATATAAGAAACAGAAAGACAAAAAGTTTTTTTTTAAGTACAGTAGCAAATCTACCTGATCTAGGCTTCACCACAGAATGCTCAATGATGAGTTTAACTCTTAGATTACAGTTTACCTTTGTATTATCAAATCTACGCAGGCATTTTTCAGCATCCTTCATGTCAATGACACTTTTGAAGGCCTTCTTATTTTCATCAGCAAGTACAGTACTATATTAAAAGAACTGGCTCATGAAAGAAAAAATGATACTGAAAAAACATTCACTGGTACCTACGAGGTAAAAATTATTTTTCCCGGAGACATTCAGTATTTTAAGCATTTTCTTGGAAGAAATTTTCCAGAAAACTGGCAGAGCAGCTGGTAGCACTGGAACTATTTTGTGGCTTCCATCTGTACAAAGTATGCACAATAATCTCCTCCAAATATGTAAGAAAACTGATTTGCTTCCAGAAAGGAGTGGGTGAAGAAACTGTGAATGTATTAGCTAATTGTTTCCTTATTTAAACCAGAACTTTCTCATAGCCATTACCACGGAGTTGAACAATATTACATGTCAAACAGACTTGCATAAAATGTGCTTTTGGTTAGTGAATGTATAGAGTTCAGATTGTTTGTTATGGGGAAACAAAAACTTTTGGTATGTATAAGGAAATAAAATTTCTGGTTTTAGCACTCTGCCTTTTAGAACTAAACATATTCATTTGAAAATGTAAGTATTTAGTTTTCAGAAGTATTTTCTGAATAGTAATTGAAGTGTCATCAGTACTAAGATGAAAGCTAACTCATCTCTAGCAAAACCAACAGGGATTACATTGTATTAGAGTGTATTGTTAATTCACAAGTTTCGCCTCATTTCCATTCCCTTTTAACACAAGAATCGGCTTCCAAAACACTTATATTCAGTGATATAAATAGATGACTGATTACTTATAAGGGCATGAATATTGGCTTCAGGGAGACATGGAACTACACTGCTACCTGTGTAGGTTACAATGGGTGATTCTGCCCCTCTGCTCTGGTGAGACCCCACCTGGAGTACTGCATCTAGCTCTGGAGCTCTCAACACAAGAAGGACATGGACCAGTTGGAGAAGGTCCAGAGGAGGGCCACGAAGATGATAAAAGGGCTGGAGCACCTCTCTTATGAGGACAGGCTGAGAGAGTTGGGGCTGTTCAGCCTGGAGAAGAGGAGAGTCCAGGGAGATCTTATAGCGGTCTTCCAGTACCTCAAGGGGGCCTACAAGAAAGACGGGGAGAGACTGTTCGGTAGGGCCTGTTGTGACAGGACAAGGGGTAATGGTTTCAAAATAGAGGGAGGTAGATTTAGATTACATATTAGGAATTATATTTTTTACAATAAGGGTGGTGAAGCACTGGAACTGCCCAGAGAGGTGGTGGATGCCCCATCCCTGGAAACATTCAAGGCCAGGTGTCACGGCCCACTCAGGACTTGTGATGGTTCTTTTAATGCGATCTCGAAGTGCAAAATTATGGTGAACACGCCAAAGGGGTTGGTTTCAATCAAACAGAACAAACTTTATTATTTTGCCCGTAAAGCGGCATGCGATAGGTGAAAGGGAGTGAAAAGGAAAAGTAAAGATAGGGAAGGGAAAAAAGAAGATAATAGCTGCTACCGCAGGTCCAAGGCGTCCCTATGGTCCCAGGTCCAGGCAGCGTCCTGCTGGTCCTCACAATTGATGTCGATGTCGATCCTCGGTGGGGAGAGCTCTTCGGGGGTCTCGTTGTTAGGGGTCGACCTTTATGCCAAGTGGCAAACCTTGCTCCTCCTTACTTTGGGGATCTCCGCCTGTTCTCGGCCCTTAGGATAGAAGTGTGTTTTTTGTACATTATAATTAGCAAAGTTCCGCTAAAGGGCACTTTTTCACCGTTGTTTTTGAGACAGCAGTTGTGATTCATCCTCCTCGATAGCAGCTGCACGGTTATCTTTGCCAGTTTTGACAACAGGGATGAGCCATGGCACCTCCACGCCACTCTGTCTGCCGTTTCAAGGATGTTGTACATTTTGTTGTTAGGCCAGAGTTGGCCTTGTCCATAACAGTTCCGTTCTGTTCCCAGGAGGAAAAAAACAAACAACTGCATCTCAGGCAGGCTGCTCACAGCAACTCATGTCACGTTGTGAGCCTAACTTTTAGGCCAGATCAAGTCCATAGTCCACCTGGAAGTCCTCGATGACAAGGTTGAGACAATACTGATTTTCTGACCGACCCTTACACCAGGCTGGATGGGGGTCTGAGCAACCTGATCGGGTTGGAAATGTCCCTGCTCCTTGCAGGGGGACTGGACTAGATAACCTTTCAAGATCCCTTCCAACTCAAACTATTCTATGATTCTGTGATTCTGTATCATAGTCTAAGTCACAGTCTAAGTCTTTTCCAGTAAAAACACTAGTGTTAAAAATTTAGTATGCACTATCTTATAGTTCTTATGTCAGTACATTTTTTTTTTTCTCTGAGATTAAATTGCTGTCAGTATTCTGATCACTAGTCTAGCAGCTATCCTGTACTGGGAAGGAAAGCAGTGAAGTTGCATTCCTTTTGCCAAGCCATTCAACAGAAAAAGAAAGTAAGGTTCTTTGAGTAAATGGCAAGAAGATAAATCTCTTTATTCCTTAGCTTATAGAATCAGGAAGGAGAGGGGCAGAGGGAACACTGAATTGTTTGGAAACTTACCCACAAAGGGAATATTCTGGTCCATACTTCAAAGACTTCACATTTATGCAGTAACAGTTTCGTATAAAAGACATAAACTAGATCCTTTGCCTAACTGTCTATATGGATGCTTGGAAGGCACAATTGTGATCCTACCTATGTGATCAATTTTCATTATAACTATTGCTAACGGAGGGAGGGAGAAAAGGTGAAAGGTGAAAGTTTCTTCAAAGGAAAAAATTGTCATCTTGTCATTTTGCCTTATAAAAATAGCTGCTGTGTCTCACCATTAGCAGAAAGGCTGCAGACAGAAAGATGGCTTTATCTAAATGCACCTGAATTCTACCAGCGCACTGACAGAAGTGAAGCGATTCTCAATAAAGTTAGTTGTCTCTCACTGAGTTTAATGAAACCGAAGGAAAGTTCATGGGCACAACTTTTCCTATTTACAGTTCAAAGAGGTAGATGGGACATAAAGGAAGACCAATAGAGACCCTAAGAAATTTGGATTTGAGAGGACTCTGCAATGTTGGGAACACTCCAAGTATCTTCTGATGCTAGGAAATGAAATTATTCTCCCTGTGGGTTGAAATACCTTTCCCTAAAGCCTTGAAAAATAAAAGATTCATACACTGATTTACAGCATACTATAATTTTAAAGCCAACTTCATGCTTTTTGGACAACACTTGGCCCTTGATTTTTAAGCTAGTGACAATATCATTTATGTGCAATCTGGCAGACAGTCCAAGCTTGGGGACAATAAATAAATATCCAAATTGTGATTAATGTTAATGGCTTCATCACAGTTTTCTCATCTTGTCAGACAGCAATTTCATAGCTCATGTTTCTAAGAGGCCACAATACTTCTGTTTTATTTTTGCCAAAGGACTTGTTACACATCTGGAAAATATAAAGGATGACCTCCTCTTTCCCTCAAAAATTGAGATGATAGCTTGTGCTATTTTTAGCTTGTAGTATATAGTCTGAGAAATCCTATGTTATGATGAATATAAAAGGACTTCCAGTTTCCAAAAACAGGGTAGCTGTAAGGAGGTCTTTTACTGCAACTGTAGCTACTACTCTTTCAGAATAAATCCAGTGTTTAAAGGAGAAAAAAAAGCCTTCTGTACAAAATAATATACTCCCAATCTAATATGGACAGAGTGAAGTGGAGGAGTATAAGGGCATGACACAGACTTTCCTTGTGTACTATGCAAGTTCCATTTGGCATCATGTTACATTCAAAGACACAGTGTTAGTGGTGGAAACTGCAAATTTACTGAAGGTTCACTCAATCCCCTCAGCCAGATGATTGATAAAGATATTAAACAGAACTGGTCCCAATACTGAGCCCTGGGGAACACCACTTGTGACCAGCCACCAACTGGATTTAACTCCATTCACCACAACTCTTCGGGCCTGACCATCCAGCCAGTTTTTCACCCAGCGAAGAGTACACCTGTCCAAGCCACGAGCAGCTAGTTTCTTCAGAATGCAGAGGGAAATAGTGTCAAAGGCTTTACTAAAGTCTAGATAAAGAACATCCACGGCCTTTCTCTCATCCACTAGGCAGGTCACCTTGTCATAGAAGGAGATCAGGTTAGTAAATCAGGATCTGCCTTTCATAACCCCATGCTGACTAGGCCTGATGACCTGGTTGTTCTCTACATGCCGTGTGACGGCACTCATGATGATCTGCTCCATAACCTTCCTCAGATCCTTCTGGCCCTTCTTGTGGATGGGCGTCACATTTGCTAACCTCCAGTTAACTGAGACCTCCCCAGCTAGCCAGAACTGATGCTAAATGATTGAAGGTGGCTTGGTGAGCACTTCTGCCAGCTCCCTCAATACCCTTGGGTGGATCCCATCCAGCCCCATAGACTTGTTTGTGTCTAAGTGGTGTGGTGGGTTGCTAAGCATTTCCCCTTGGATTATGGAGGCTTCATTCTGCTCCTCATCCCTGTCTTCCAGCTCAGGGAGCTAGGTACCCCAAGAACAATTGGTCTTACTATTAAAGACTGAGGTAAAGAAAGCATTAAGTACCTCAGCCTTTTCCTCATTCTTTGGCACTACATTTCCCCCTGCATCCAATAAAGGATGTAGATGCTCCTCAATGCTCCTTTTGTTAATAATGTGTTTATAGAAACTTTTTTTTTTAATCTTTTACCGCAATAGCCAAATTAAGTTCTAGTTTGGCTTTGGCCCTACAAATTTTCTCCCTGCATAGCCTCAAAACATCTTTGTAGTCCTCCTCTTGAGTTGTCGGGCTCTCTGTTCATCCAGGCCTGTCTTCTTCCTTGCTAGCTCGTCTTTCAGCACACGGGGACAACTGTGGGAACAGAGAGTGCAGCACAGCTGTCTGATTTTGAAGAATTTGAGCTATGTCCTTGAACACCACTTGCTCAATAACAAAAAAAACCCAACAATTAGAACAAGATAAGTAAATACCAAAGGCAAAAATAGTAAAGACAACTAAAAATCTATAACCAATCCAAATGAAGTTTAAGGCACGTGAACAGTATATTGTTACCAATCGAAATAGATGATCAGGCGTGTGCAGTTCGCATGGAACTGAGAAAAGATATAAAAGAGTGATGCTGACAGACAATATAGGTCTCCAGTACACCATCCACGGAGTCCGTGCCCTTATTGCAACAGACAACCTGCTCCTGAGCCTTTGAAATTTCCTTCTTGAAGAATGTCCATTCCTCCTGGACTCTTTTGCCCTTCAGGACTGCTTCCCTCTGCTAGTGGCTGCCTCCTATCAGTCAAGCACCTTTGAGTCAGAGGTGCTTGATATCCAACATGCAGATATTTTTTTTGTTTTGATTTGCTCATAATATGATGTTCTAACCTCTGACTGCTATTTCTGGCTAGCAACTGGTATTTCTGTCTGCTTCATTCTGGTAGATCACATCTTGATTTTATGTAAATGGCAGTACTTCTCTACTGCTTTCTTTCAGCACTTCCGCATTTTTTTAAGAAATAGAACTTCATACTCAGAGTTCTTCACTAATGTGGTAAAAAAAAGAAAGTGGTATTATTAATGAGTAGTGACAGTCACTAATAATTTCTCCAATTAATGAACTAATGATGAAAATCAGCCTTAAGTTTGTCCCAACTGGAGACTGCCTTAGAATGCTTCAAACAGGAAATCCAATGACATCTCAAACATCATCCAGTCCTTTGTGTCTTTGTTTATGCAAGAGCCCTCTGCGGCATACATGTAAATAAAACTATGGTGCTGGATTAATAGGAGTTTCTTTCACACTAACTACAGTTAAAAAACTTTTCTGCTAGAAAGCTGAGATTGCCAGAGACCATGGTGCTGTCATGTTGACAAGCTGTGAAGATAGTTAGGCATCTTGATTTCCTCTACAGAGCCTCTCTAATGGCACCTATCATCAATATTACCTTCAGTCACTGGCGGAAAGAGGATGGCACCTTTGTGCCACAAGCGAAAACACCTGAGTGTTTTTTGTGCAGACCTTCTTTTGGAACATCAGGGTCTGATTCTTTCTGTTCTTCATTCATGAGAAACAGGAAGGACAGTTTATGTTGTCTCTATGAGCAAAAGTAAAGAAATTATGTTTATGTGCTGCTGGCTATTTCAGTTCTGCTAAATATACACCATAACCCTGCAAGCATCATTTTATTATTTTTAAATGGCCCAATTCAGCAATGAGGAGATTCACAGCTATCAACAGTGGCAAATTTTCTGTTTTATCATCAACAAAAGAGACCTGTGACTCAGACCTCACGGCACCCACAACTTAGCCCTGTATAAGTCTACTGTTGCACTCACAGGGCTTTTTAAATTCCAGATTTATAACCTTCCCCTGTTAGATCCTGTCTGCCCTTCCTAGTGCTCTCCGATCCCCATACATCCTCTCTGAACTCTGATGTGCTCATCACTTGATATACAACGAAGTAGAACTTCAGAACTCCAAGCCCTACCATCTCTCTTCTTCTTGGCCTAATCCCATTAAATGCAATTAAAAAAAAACCCAAAATGTATAGTTTACATTATTATTTCATACTCTCTGTTTTAAATTTTAACATCTCTTAATTTATGAAGGAATGCTTTTAATAACTAGTTTTTCTAGGGTGTGTAAAACACAGTTTTAAAATATTTTCTTCTTGTCAAGGAATGGGAACTAGAAAATGTGGGCATCTTCAACAAAAATTGAATTTTGAGGGTAACATTTTCACTTAAGCACAAATAGCAGCAAGAAACACTGAACTCTTCTGAAAACATCTTATCTATTCACTTCCTTCTGATAGAGCATGGCTTCTTCCTGCAGAACTATGCCCTTAACTGTCTCACCTAATAAAGTGCCTTGTTACCTGACTTAACCATGGCTCCAACCTCTCAAATCTAAAACGAGTAGCACTCAGCTCCATTCCCTAGGAAGGGCACTTCCCACAGGCAATTTACTCACCCTAGAGGGAGTGACTCATTCTAGTGATACGGTCACTTGAACTTTACTCCTGCTTTAATGAATATTTTATTATATTGTTGTAAAGCTCTCAAAAGTAGAAAGATTCAGGAAGCCTGAAACAGTCTGTTTGATCAGAGCACTTACATAGGAGTTACAGGTTTCAATGTCTTAATTAAGATCCAGTTAACCATGCAGCTGTATGGACTGTTAGTGAGAAGGAAGATTTAATGTGGTTCTGCAAATCTAGAGGTGAATAGTGACTGCCCTGAGGAATATGTATGAACTACCAGTAGGACAAGAGTGAAAAAGCAACTTGAAGTACCTGGATAAACTGTGAGCCAGAGAAAGTTTCCGGTAGCCTAGAAGTTGCGTAAGCAGCAGCGTTGCAAAGAGTAGTAAATGAAGTCCAACAGCATGAGCTGAATAGAAAAATCCCACAAACTAAATCAGTGTGCAACCATCTATGCTGCGTACTGGATACTGAATGATTGCTACGGAAACAATGTGATGGGACCACACACCTCAGCAGTAACACAGTGTGGACCACCACAGTCAGCAGTTATTACCTTAAATTCGGTTTCTCTAAGCGATCGAAAGCATGGTCTGCAACACACGAAGTCTTCTCCTAGCTCGCTTGCTATACAAAGAATAAGTAGATGCAGGTAGCCATGATGATGGCAAGTGATGCTAAATATCGCCCTTAAATACCTCTTTACGAATGCTTGGATAAAATGAAAAGCTCGGTCGCTTGCCGGGGCCTACCCCCAGCAAGGCACTGTCTGGGTGAGCTTAACAGGCACACTCCCATTTTAAGAACTGGTTCTGCGTATGCCAGGGAATAGCAGCAGCTAAGTACAGCCGTGGCTAGACAGCAGCTCCAGCTCGCCAACAGCGGAACACACATAGAGCAGCTCGGCTGGGCGCAGACCACTGCCGTTGCCAGAATCCCATCCCGGCCCCGCCCGGCCCGGCCCGGCCCGGCCCGGCCCGAGCGCAAGGCGCAGGCTCCACCCCCCGGGCGCCCCGCCCCGCCCCGCCCCGCCCCGCCCCGCCCCGCCCGGCCCGAGCGCAAGGCGCAGGCTCCACCCCCCGGGCGCCCCGCCCCGCCCCGCCCCGCCCGGCCCGAGCGCAAGGCGCAGGCTCCACCCCCCGGGCGCCCCGCCCCGCCCCGCCCCGGCAGCGCCCGGCCAGAGAAGCGCTAATGTGGCCCGCGCCTGCGCCGGGATCGCAGCAGCGCCCCTCACAAGTGCCTGTGCATACAAAAAGAAAAAATAATAGTAATCGTAAGAGGGTGTGTCAGATGCGGGAGCAGCCGTTTCTCTCAGTGGGCCAAGACGGTGTTCACTGTGCGCGTTCAAGGCTTGGCCTCTGCAGAGAGCGTCTTCTGCCGTCTTTTCGGCTGCCAGTAGCCAGGCAGCGACTGGGTCACCTCCGTGGACGCGAGCTGGGTCCTTGCTGGGAGCGGCGTACGATGCCGCTCCGGCCGCGCCCCCGCGCCTCTCTCGGGGCTGGGCGGAGGAGCGCGTGTGGCTGCGTGGGGCGCGGCCGGGCCCGTCCTGTCGCGTCCCCGTCACTATGATGCCTGGGGAGGCGCCGCCGCCGCCACCGGCCAGGACCGCAGCCGCCGCGGCGGCCTGCGCGAACTGCAGTGTCCTCCAGCAGGTAGCGGCCGGCCGCCGAGCCTGTAGTGCTGGGAGGGCCTGGGGCGGCGTTGTTCCTTACGGATGCGACCGTGGGGTTGCTGCGCCGGGCCGCGGGCGGGGAGCGCTGGGTGCCGCGGTCAGCGCTCTCGGGTAGCGGGCGCGGGCAAACGGGCTCTGTAAAAGGAGCGGCAGCGGCGGGCTTCAGGCGGGAGGAAGGCGGCGAGGTAGCCCGTGTCTGCGGCGTGGCGAGCGGGGTCTGCTGGAGGGTGTCCGGTCGTCTTCTGAGTTCGCCTCGGTGCAGCTGGGAGAGAGTCACCGCTCGCCTCCTTTCTTCGGCCCTCTTAAGCGAGCGTGTAGTTCTGTAGGGTAACGCTTTGGGCAGTGTTTGTTTCCCTTGTTAACGAGGGGCAGGCCCTGCTGAGAGTTCAGGGGGCGAAGGAGGTCTTCGGACAGTCTTAGAATGAGTTTGGGTTGAGGATGTGGGAAATCTGTAGACTCAGATGAGCTATATGTCGTTTATTGGTAATATTCTTCTAAAGCTTAATTTGATTTTTGAGAGAAAAAGCTATGGGGATTTTAGTATATAACCTACTGTAAAGGCAAAGTTTGAAAAGCTGTTGTAGTAAAGCCTCATGTAAGTGTGCACATTTTCCTGTGGAGCCTGCGTTCTCTATGTGTATTTGTATGAATGTTTTTTTGGGGAGTTAGTAACTTCGCTAAGAGAACTGAAAAAAAAGAAAACAGATTATTGTATCACGTAGAACATTAGTGATCAGTTTAGGGGTTGTTTGCAGTGTATAGTACTGGTTTTTGGGGTGAAACTTCTTTACTAACTTGAGGCTCTTCCTTACAGAATATAAATGAATATGTAGCTGCATTAATTGCGCTGAAGCAAAAAATGATTGATGGAGAGTAAGTACAATTGCATAAGTGGTCTTTTTTATTGTTTTGAGCTTTATTGCTCTTAAGTTTTTAAAGCAATGCAGCAAATATGTTTTGTGGAAAGTAGATATTAGTTAATGCACAAAACTATACAAATGCATCCTAAATCTAGACTGTAAGACTTCTTTATTTTATACCCTAAAACATTTGCCTGTAATGGTAGTAAAACAGGGCTATCTTGTGTAGCTGTAATAGCTTATATTAGTACAAATACTAGCAGAAGCAGCTGTTTGAATGGATTTGTTTCATTTTATCTGTTGTGAAGAATATACTATGAGAACTGGAAGTCAAGTACAGATGTATGCAAAACTTTACAGGACAACTTAGTCCGAGCATTAAGTTGTGAAATACTATTGGGATTAAATATCAGAATATGGAAAGTGAGGCCAAACCTCTGTCAGAACAGTAAGATTCTAAAATGCTTCTCATAGTTTGCTTTCTCTTCTGTAACTGCTTCCGCTTCTCAATAATGATCAACATAGGATTGTGTGGATTAATATGTTGAGACATGTTATGTGTATCTCCCTTCTATGTCCTGATATCCTTGCTATGTCATGTAATTGTAACAGTTTGTTTCTCATATACCATTTGCCAGATATGTGTCAATCTGGTTTTAGCAAATCTAAATTCCAGACCTGCATTCTAGTTTCCAAAAAGTATTTAAGAGAGCCCTCACTGTCTTAACCAGGACCCTTTTCTTCGAAGCTCCTTTACTTTGTGTCTGTAGATTCCTTTTCCTGCCTCCAAACTTTGTGTCCCTCTTCTCTCTGTCAGCGTGTACATTTCTTGTGGGAGTTACCTCTCCTTTAATTAGTTGTAGCTCAGACTGTTTCTTTTTTGCCTTAGTTGATTACTCTTAACTGTTGCAAAAGAAAGTAATGCAGCCCTCGCTGTATTGGAGTAACTGCCATGGTATTTCTCTGTCTTGTCCTTTCTCCTTTCCATTTTTAAATCCATAACATTTGAGGAAAGGAAAGAATAGCTTTTCTTGGTCCTGTCCCATGGACCCCTGTACACCTTGGATCAGAGTAAGTGTGCTCTCTTATGGCTGCTAGGAGAATAGTGTAAAGATTAAAGCCTTCTAGGGTCTTTTGAACTATTTTTCTAAAATTTCTGTGTTCTTTCCTAGGAAAACATCCTTTTAAGTTTGGGAATTAGGATATGATTTTGTGGTTATAGGTATACTATGTTGTTTACTTAAATAAAGGTTGTTGGTTGTGTGTGGTTGGTTTTTGGGTTTGTTTTTTTTTTTTAAGCTGCAAATAGTTAATGACTACAAATTCATGTAATTGCCAGATGGTTTTGTTTGTTTGTTTGTTTTTGTTTGGTTTTTTTTATTTTAGAGCAGCCTGATTTGAGTTTTGAATGACTTAATGAAACAAAAGGGTTATACTGACTACTACCAGAAAATGCAAACCGATCTTAAAGTTTCTGTATTTCTCTATAAAGCAAAAGGAAAGGTATCCTAAGACATGACTGTCAAAATTAGGTGAAAAAATTACTAATGTATTGTTTTTTTTTTTTTTCTTGCAGTCGTTTGCTGACAGAGTATCAACAGAAATGCACTGATATCCTTTACTTTTCTATTAGCGTTCTTACAGAATTAGTATATCAGCATTTCTCATGAGAGGGCTTGAGGTTTTTTATTTAAGGTTTAAGTTAAGAGATGATGTCTCCAGTAAAGAACAGACTGGATAGGATTTGTAAAGAAAATAGGGCTTTGGAATTAAAACTATCCACTTAAGATCTGACTGTTTCTAATATATAACTTAGTATGGACTATTTGAATCTATGTTGCTGAGAATGACCCAAGTTTTTTCATGTAAGAGAAGAAGCTCTGCTTATTCACTGCAAACATATAAAAGTATTTCAAACACTTAGTTCTGCAAGTCCTATGTTTTTTGGGTGGAAGTCTTTATTGGATGTCTCTCTGCAAGTGGTGGTTGGATTAAAATATACTTAAGGATGTTTGATAAACTTTTAAATTTCTACTTTAACAAGTGATTACAGCTTCAATTTGCTGAAAGGTAAGTTTGATTTAAACTGTTTACTAAAGATGCTATGTTCTCTGTCTCTGGGACAGTTTTAGGAGTCTGACATTGTAACAGCAACAGTCCTGGGTGGAGGCTGAGCATTTAATACGGTCCTTTCTTTTACCATGCTTCGTAGGCCGTAGTTAGCAATAGGAGGAAAATCTGTTCTCCTTCTACAGTACTTATGTGAAATTCTTTCCTAGCCCTATGTTACGAAAGAGTCTAAAGTGACCAAGTGGAGATGGGGAGCTCATCTTTTGGTGGTGGTTAAATGTAAGCGTAACTGGAGTGGCCCTTTTTATATGAAGCATTTTGTGTTATAGTTGTGGCTACGTGCCCTTGCTTATCCTACTTGACTGTAGAGGAAGAGGCAGCATATAATCTTTACAGACTCCATCCTGCCTGCTGAAAAATCCCGCAGTTGGACTCCGCTCTTATTTCACAGCACTATCTGTGTAGAGATACTTATTCCTGGGACTTCACTGTTGGCAGCGGGGCAGTACTCCTGTCTGGCACATATCGTCTGCTAATCTAGCTTTAGGCTCAGTTTAATGTTTTTAAATCAGATCTTTAATTTTCTTTGAATGTAAAATGTTGGGTGGAAAAATGAGAACACTTAGAGTCCTAAAAGCCTTTGAGTATCTCTCAGCATTTTTCCATAGGGGAAAGCAAAATACTCAGTTGCCTGAAGAATCAGAACTTTGAGTTTTAAAGCACCATGGTTTCTGGCAACTTTTTCTTTTTTAATACACTTTCTGTTTCAGAGAGATCTCTGCTCTTCGTTGCCAAGTGGAGCAGATGCTACAGAAAATCCTGCCTCTGGAGAAGTGCCAGGAAGAGTTGGGTTCCTTGAAAGCAGAGTTGGAAGAGAAAAAGGTGTGCTTGTGATGTTTAAATAACTTGCAGTTTTTCTATTGAAGGAAATGTCTATATTTAATGCTTGTCTTAATAAAGCAGACTTTAATGAGCCCGGTCGTTATTTCCAGCTCTGCGACAGACAGCTCTTTTTTTAGGTGAAATTAATTAAATGGCAGCAGGTTTCAGATAGGCAAAAAGTTCAGGCTTTTGTAGTTCCTATGATTTTTGATCAGATTGTTTGGTGTTTATTTCTTTATTTAGGAAGGAAGGAGCTACGTTCAAAGTCCTTTGGTTTTTCTATTCTGGTCTTACTAGATTTCTGAACTCTCTATAACTTCTACTACTCAAAAGGTGCAAAAAGGGTCTGTGCAGAATAGGATTTGCTTCTGTTACCATTTTGAACATGTACTTTTACATTATTAGCTACTTGAGTTTATTCCTAATTTCTCTCTCATCCCTTAGCTGAGATTTAGCCTACAGCAAAAAAGCTTTTGACTGTTCAAATAATCTAACCATATGTATTTTCTAGGCAGTAACTAGTATTTCTGCCTCATAGTTTTTTCATGCCAGTACAAGATAGGATATTAACATTTGTCTTGTCACTGTACGTAGCTTTTCATCTATATTAGAACTGTTTTTAAAATCCTCTTCCCTCAGCAAGCGTTAATAGCTGGTGTCCTGACAGCACTTTGTCAGGAAAAGCAGGATTATATGTATGGTGTATAATAGTTGTGCTTTTGACTTCAGCTTTGAGTTCCTATCCAGGTAACTGTTGGAGGCACGTACTCAAAAGATAGATAGATATCGATTTATTTATTTGTTTGTTATAACTTTTGCCTTTAAAGAAGCAGAATAACCTGACTTTTCTACTTGCATGTTTTCTCATTGAATATACTTTTTTTTTGGCTATGGACTGTTTTCATTAGAATAGGTAAAGTGTCTGCCATCTTTTTTTTTTTTTTTTTTTTGCCTTCAGTAAGGACATATTTTAACTGTACTTTCCTTCTCCACAGAGTTCTCTCAAGATTTATCGGGAGAGTCAGTTGGAATATGCTAAAATTAAAGAAGAAATAGTAAACAGTGATGCTGTGTGAGTGGTACCTCTTTTTTTCACAACCTTTCTTTCCCTCTCTTACCTCTTCCAGAGCTTGGTCTTGTACCTTAGCTAGTTATTTTTTCCACTTTGTTCTAATTTTATGCTTGTAGATTCTTAGAACAGGGAGTTGATGGAAGGAAGAATGGTCTTAAATTTTGTAGGAACACTCTGGAAGGTAGAATTAGTATAATTATTATCCTGTCTTGAAGTGGATTTTGGTGGTGGTTTAGTGGAGGTTTTTAAGAACAGGATGAGACTGGAGAAGCAACTGTAGTTTCTCCAGTTTTAAGTGCTTCTTAGTCTTGGCTTTTGTTATTGCTGTCTGTTTCCATTGTGCTAATAAGTCTCTGAGGCCAATATATAAATTATATTGCCGAAGTGATCTGCACTTAAAATCTATCCTTAAAATAATTGTTTTTAAAGAAGCATTCATCAGACCCTGAACTGTCCACCACGTTTGCAAATAGGCCAGAGAGGTTTGGCACCAAAAATGCAGAAGGCATTTTTGCTGCCATAGTACAGAATACTGTGAAGCTGTGCCTTGATCATTCCCAAAGTTTGTTCTTCCAGTAACCAGTCACTCAAAGACTTCCTTGCCTGGAGCATATGTGTGTGTTATCATGTCTTACAGCTCTTGATGGACTCTCTAATGAACTTGTCTAATTGCTTTTTAGCCCTGTTATACTCATAGCCTCTAAATCACCTGTACTGGGGAACTGTGACTTCTCAGTATTGTATGGAAAGGTACTCTTCTGCTGTTTTTTGTAGTCAACTTTTATTTCTGATGTGTTCCAGCACATATCCCAGTGGAAATCCCACTGGTGACTCCTTACTTCCTTCCTTTTAAACTGGCTATCATTTTTAACTTTGGTGTTCCTAAGCTATTTTGGTGTTACCACCACGTTGAGGGAGGTGATTGTTCCTCTCTACTCAGCACTGGTGAGGCCACACCTGGAGTACTGTGTCCCACTCTGGGCTCCTCTGCACAAGAGAGATAGGGGTGTACTGGAGAGAATCCAACAAAGGGCCACAGAGATGATCAAGGGACTGAAGCATCTCTCAGATAAGATACCCTAGCATCTTTACGTGGCTTATGAAACATACAGTACTGACAAGCACAGCAGCAAGCCATTATTATCCAAAAGATTGTACAAGCAGACTAGCATTGTTGTCACTTGCTGTTGTCACTTCCGCCAGACTGCACTTATTTCACATATAGGTACTCTATGTCCTGTGAGCTTAAAGGAATCTTCAGCACATTGTTCTGTCTAAGAGCAGCAGAGAGCAGCTACCCCATTGCTAATTGCATCTTAAGAGAGAACTCGCCAATCTAATGTGCTGGCAATATACTGTGTTAATATACATACATTGCCCATCTCCTGTCTGTCACTCCTGTCTTCAGGAATGAGGAGCTGGGAACTGCAGGCCAGTCAGCCTCACCTTCATCCCTGGGAAGGTAATGGAGCAGCTCATCCTGGAACCCATTTCCAGGCACATGAAGCACAAGATACTCCTTGGAAGTAGTCAGTATGGCTTTACCAAGGGGAAGTCATGCTTGATTGACTTGATAAACTTCTACAATGAACTGACATGCCTGGTAGATGAGGGAAGAGCAGTGGCTAGTGCCTGCCAGGCCTTCAGTAAGGTCTCTGACACTGTCTCCCCTAAGAGCCTCATAGCCCCTTAAGCTGTTGCTGTAGGGGCTGAATGAGCAGTGAGGTAGATTGAAAACTGGCTGAATGGCCAGGCCAGGCCCTGAGGATGAAGAGCAGCGCAAAGTCTACTTGGAAGCTGGTAACTAGCAGTGTACCGCGGCAGGAGAGGAGCTGGGCTGCGTACTGGGTCCAGTCCTGTTTAACATCTTTGTTTGTGATCTGCACGATGGGACAGAGCATACTCGGCAAGTTTGGCAGTGACACAAAGTTGGGAGGAGCAGCTGATAGGCCAGAGGGGTGTGCCAAGCTGGAGAAATGGTCTGACACAATCCTCATGAAGTTCAGCAAGAGGAAGTGCAAAGTCCCACACCTGGTGAGGAACAACCTCATTCACCAGTATATACTGGGAGACACCCAGTGGGAAAGCAGCTTGGCAGAAAAGGACCTGGAGGCCCTGGTGGACAGAAAGTTGAACGTATGCCAGCAACGTAGGCTTGCAGCAGAGGAGGCTACCAATGTCCTGGGCTGCATTAGGCAAAGTATTGCTGGCAGGCTGAGGGAGGTGATCCTTCCCCTCTACCCAGCACCAATGAGGCTACACCTGGAGTACTGTGTCCAGTTCTGGGCTCCCTAGTACAAGACAGACATGGCCACACTGGGGAGAGTCCAGTGAAGGGCCTCCAAGATGATGAAGGGACTTGGAGCATCCCTCTATTGAGGAAAGGCTGAGAGAGCTGTGACTGTTCCATCTGGAGAAGAGAAGGCTCAGGAGTGTTATTATCAATGTCTATAAATACCTGAAGGGATGATGTAACAAAGAGGGAGCCAGGCTCTTTTCCATGCTGTCCAGTGACAGGACAAGAGGCAACGGGCACAAAGTGGAACACAGGATGTTCTCTCTGAACTTCAGGAAAAACACTTCTTACTGTGAGGGTGACTGAGTACTGGCACAGGTTGCCTTAGGAGGTTGTGGCCTCTCTGTCCCTGGAGATATTCAGAAGACATCTGGACATGGTCCTGGACAGTGAGCTCTAGGTGACCTTGCTTGAGCAGGGTGGTTTGGAGATGATGACTTCCAGAGGTCCATTCAAACCTCAGCCATTCTGTGATGCTGTAGCTGTTTTATATACCTTTGACAGTGAGACCGTTTTAAGCAGTAGGTCACATGAGTTCAGTAATTTGAGAGCTGAGTTTTTTCAGAAGCAGAATTCTAGTGAATTGTTCATAAAATTAACGTTAATCTATAGTTACTGTAAAATAACTTAGGTCAAAAATTACCTCTCAAGTCCTTTGGTCCAATCTGCCATTCAGAGCCAGCATCAAAGTCTGGTTGCTCAGGACCTTGTCTAGTTGAGTTTTGAATATTGACAAGGATGGCAATTCCCCAATTCTGAGCTTATAACGAGTGTAATAGCTTGAAACAAATACACATGTTCACTGTGAAGAAGGGTTTGGGTATGAAATCACTCCTACAGACAAGCTTCGAAAAAAGTGTTTAAAAGGTTAGAATGTTCCAGAAGTAAGGTTGCTAATTTAAATTAAAAGATCACATTCTCTCTAAGGATGAAATAAATATGACAGACATAGTTGTTGTTTTTCGTCTTTATATTTTTCAACTTTTGACTACTACAAATATAACCACATCATGAATTCTGCAGTTGGAGTAGATTGTAATGCTGTATGTATTCTGCTTCTGAGTGCAACTTCTGTTAGCATAGCTTTCTGTCAGCTGAAGTTGTGTGTGCATCTTAAAGATCAGATAGGAGCGTTGAGTTGCATAACGTAAGAGGAGTTCTGTCTAAATGGATCATCTCTAAACCTTGCTTTTTGTGAGTTACTAGATTTAATATCTAGCTATGTTCTTTCTTAATGTAATTGTATGTGTTGATGAAATTAGTCTGTACTACTGCACGTGTAAAAGTAACTATTTATTCTCTAAATATCACTGCAGTGATAAATGTTGGCATTTAGTGCTTTCTGATTATTCAGATTCTTAGTTGTTTATATCACAGAACTTCTTTCTTGAGTTGAAAGGGACCTTCCTATAAGGATCATTGAGTCCAACTCCTTGTTCCTCAGAGGACTACCTAAAACTAAACCATATGACTAAGAGTATTGTTCAGATGCTCTTTGGACTCTGAGAGGCTTGGCACCCTACTTCTCTGGGGAGCGTGTTCCAGGCACTGACTGCCCTCTCAATGAAGGACCTTTTCCTAATGTCCAGTCTGAACTTCCCCTGATGCAGCTTCATTCCATTTTCTTGTGTCCCATCACTGGTCACCAGGGAGAGGAGATCAGCACCTCACCCTCTGCTGCCCCTCTTAAGGAAGTTGTAGACTGCGATGAGATCACCCCTGAGCCTTCCCTTCTCTAAGCTGAACAAACCAAGTGACCTCAGCTGCCCCTTTAAGTCTTGCCCTTGAGACCTTTCACTGTCTTAGTCCTCTCCTTTGGACACACTCTGATGATAATGCTATCCAGAGGGACCTTGATAGGCTGGAGAGGTGGGCCTGTGCAAACCTCATGAAGTTCAACCAGGCCAAGTGCAACATCCTGCACATGGGTCAGGGCAATCCCAAGCACAACTACAGGCTGGACAGAGAATGGATTAAGAGCAACCCTGGGGAGAAGGACTTGGGAGTGCTGGAAGATGAGAAGCTTGACATGAGCCAGCAATGTGCCCTTGCAGCCCAGAAGGCCATCTGCATCCTGCGCTGCGTCAAAAGGAGCATGGCCAGCAGGTCAAGGGATATGATTCTCCCCCTCTACTCTGCTCTGGTGAGACCCCACCTGGAGTACTGTGTCCAGTTTTGGAGCCCTCAACATAAGAAGTACATGGACCAGTTGGGGCAAGTCCAGAGGAGGGCCACAAAGATGATCAGAGGGCTGGAGCACCTCTCTTATGAGGACAGGCTGAGAGAGTTGGGGCTGTTCAGCCTGGAGAAGAGGAGGCTCTGGGGAGACCTGATAGTGGTCTTCCAGTACCTAAAGGGGGCCTACGAGAAAGATGGGGAGAGACTCTTTAGCAGGGCCTGCTGTGACAGGACTAGGGGTAATGGTTCAAAATAGAGGGAGGTGGATTCAGATTAGATATTAGGAAAAATTTTTTTACAATAAGGTGGTGGAACAGATTGCTCAGAGCGGTGGTGGATACCCCATCCCTGGAAACATTCAAGGCCAGGTTGGATGGGGCTCTGAGCAACCTGATCTAGTTGGAGATGTCCCTGCTCCTTGCAGGGGGGTTGGACTAGATGACCTTTAAAGGTCCCTTCCAACCCAAACAATTCTTCTTACATTACGACATGCAAAACTGCACACAGTACTTGAGATGAGGCCGCACCAGTGCAGTGTAGAGTGGGATGATCACATCCCTTGAGCAACTAGCTATGCTGTGCTTGATGCACCCCGGGACATGATTGGCCCTTTTGGCCACCACATAACGTGTTGACTCATATTCAACTTGTGATCAATTCAAACTCCCAAGTCTTCTTCCACAAAGCTGCCCTCCAGCATCTTGTCCCCCAGTTTGTACATATAACCAGGATTACCCCATACCAGCTGGAGAATCTGGTACTTGTTAAATTTTGTACGGTTGGTGATTGCTCAGCTCTCTAGTCCATCCAAATCTCTCTGTAAGGCCTCTCTACTCTTGAGGGACTCTACGACTCCTAGTTTTTTATCATCATCAAACTTAATGTACACATTTGATTCCTATGTCCAGAGCATTTATTAAAGACATGAAAGAACACTGGCCATTAAATTGAGCCCTAGGGAACTCCACCTGTGACTGGCATCTAGCCTGATGTAACCCTATTTACTATAACTCTTTGAGCACAACCTAATTGCTTACCCAATGTGTTAAGAACTTGTCTAGCTGTATGCTGGCCGTTTTGTCCAGAAGGGTACTGTGAGAGACAGTATCAAAAGCTTTGCTAAAATCCAGAAAACCCCACATATACTGGCTTTCCTTAGTCATCTAGATGAGTCAGCTTGTAAAAGGAAGTTAAGTTAGTTAAACAGGACTGTCTCCTCATGAACCCATGCTGGCTATGACCAGTGACCATGTTGTGTCTGAAGTGTTTTTCAGTAACTCCCAGAATTCTCCATAAATTCTCCGTAATTTTACTCTGCAGTGGAGGGAGACTGACAGGCCTGTAATTACCAGAGTCTTCCTTCTTACCCTTCTTGAAAACTGGGATAACATTTGCCAGCTTCCAGTCAACTGAGGCTCCTCCAGACTCCCAAGCCCATTGAAAAAGATGGAGAGAGGTCCTGCAATGACATCAGCCAGCTCTTTTAGCACCCTGGAATGAATCCTATAAGAGCCCATAGACTTACTGCATTCAGCTGGAGCAGCAAGTCTTGAACAAGTTCCGAGTTGCCTGGGAGTTTATCATCCTCCCAGTCACACTTTGGGGGTCCCAGGGCCCATCATCAGTGTCAAAGACAGAGGTGAAGAAGGCATTAAATGTCTCTGCTTTGTCTGTGTCCCTAGTTGTTAGGAGACAGACATCGTCAAGTAATGGACCAACGTTATCTCGGATCCTTCTTTTGCTGTTAACATATTTTTAAAATTCCTTTTTGTTATCCTGCAGAGTACTGGCCAGTTTGAGCTCTAGTTGAGCTTTGGCTGCACAAATCTTCTCCCTACAGTGGTGAACAGCATCTCTTGTCCTCCCATTTTGCCTTGCTTCCAATGTCCATATACTGTAGATGCACTACTTCTGTGCATTGGTCGGAAGATCATCTGCAGAGAAGCAGAAGTTCATTACCTGCTATTTTTTAAAGGACAAACCTGCCCTCTTTTTTTTTCTTTTTTTTTTTTTTGGAAGATGTTTTGTGATTTTTTTTTTTTTTTAAATTCACACCTATTTCTTGACTGTCAAAGCTATCATCTGAGTACAGAGAGAACTAAGTATGAACCTGTTCAGGCTGAGAAGGCCCAAGAGCATTGCTCTGTTACTTTGTAGTTTAAATGCTTTGACTACTGAACATGCTAAAGGTGGTCAGCCATCCCATTACTTAGTGAGTTTTCATATGTATTCCGGTTAATGTCTGAAGCGATGATTAAAGCTTGCACATCCAGAAAGGCTTAGGCTGTAAATCTCAATCCATTATACAAGTTTTAATATGGGGAATGGATGAACTGTGTTCTTCTTCATGAAAGTGATCAGTGAGCATCGGTACCTTGTGTTTTTCAGGACAGAGTCCTCTACTTATCACAAGAGTTTAAAAACTTTCTGGGATATTGGGATTTAATAGGAGGAAATAATAGAACTATAGAAGTGTTTACTTTTTTTAACATTTTCTAGTTCTTTGTATGTTTTACATATAAGGTAGGTTTGGAAATACTGAAGTCAAAATTTTTCAGGATGCATGATTTTTTTTTAATTTTGATTTGGCTTTAGTAAACACCTGGATATTCTGAGCAAAAAGCTGTGGGACGTAAGTGATCCTGAAGGCTGTTCCTGATTATCTTATTGCTTAGGTCTTCTTGGTTGTAAGCAAGGCTTAGTTGTTTTTAAGGTCTAAAACTAACCTGTCTGCGTTACGTCATAGAAATGCAAAAACCAGAAGCTAGTTTTCTCGGGTTGTGTTTGTAACTCCAAGTTGTAGATGAAGGTATATTTATCTACCTGGATTAGTGGGCTGATTCTTAAAAGGAAACTCTTACTTCTGTAACAGATACAGCTGTTTGTGTGAGAATGTCAGCACCATGCTCATGATTTAAGTTTTCAACTTCAGGGACACATTGGTCTCACAGGTCACAGAATCACAGAATTATCAAGATTGGAAAAGACCTAAAAGATCATCCAGTCCAACCATCACCAATACTTCTCAGCTAAATCATATCCCTCAACATAACATCCAAACGTTTCTTGAACACCCCCATGGTCAGTGACTCCACCACCTCCCTGGGCAGTGCATTCCAGTGCCTGACTACCCTTTCCGAGAAGTAATATTTCCTAATGTCCAGCCTGAATCTCCCCTGGCGCAGCTTGAAACCATTGCCTCTAGTTCTATCACTGTCTACACGAGAGAAAAGGCCGACCCCTAGCTCACTACAACCTCCCCTCAGGAAGTTATAGAGAGCTATAAGGTCTCCCCTGAGCCTCCTCTTCTCCAGACTGAACAATCCCAGCTCCCTCAGCCGCTCCTCATAAGGCCTGTGCTCCAGACCCCTCACCAGCTTCGTAGCCCTCCTCTGAACGCGTTCCAGGGCCTCAATGTCTTTCTTGCAGTGAGGGGCCCAAAACTGAACACAGTACTCGAGGTGCGGCCTCACCAGTGCCGAGTACAGGGGGACAATTACCTCCCTGTTCCTGCTAGTAACACTGTTTTTGATGCAAGCCAGGATGCCGTTGGCCTTCTTGGCCACCCGGGCACACTGTCGGCTCATGCTCAGCCGAGCATCAATCAGTACCCCCAGGTCCGTTTCCTCCACACAGTCCTCCAGTCACTCCGCCCCAAGCCTGGGGTTGTTGTGGCCGAAGTGCAGGACTCGGCATTTGGTCTTGTTGAACCTCATCCCATTGGCTTCAGCCCAGCTCTCCAGCCTGTCCAGATCCCTCTGTAGGGCCTCGCTACCCCCAGGCAGATCCACACTCCCAGCCAATTTGGTGTCATTTGCGAACTTACTGAGGGTGCACTCAATGCCCTCATCCAGATCATCAATAAAGATATTGAAGAGGACAGGCCCCAGCACCGACCCCTGGGGAACACCACTTGTGACCGGTAGCCAGCTGGATTTAACTCCATTCACCACCACTCTCTGAGCCCGGCCCTCCAGCCAGCTCCTTACCCAGCCAAGAGTGTACCCATCCAAGCCATGGGCTGCCAGCTTCTGCAGGAGAATACCGTGGGAGACAGTGTCAAAGGCTTTGCTGAAGTCTAGGTAGAAGTCGATGTCCTGGGTCTAGGAAGTGTGTTTTCTCTGAAATGGCTAGATTTTTTTTTCTGATTTTTCATGCAACATAATTCTATACAAAAAATATGTATTAATGTCTTCTTTTTAACAGGAGAAAGAAACTGGAAATGAAAGTGAAGAAACTTGAAGGTAACTTTCTACATTGAGTTACTGTACTGTTGTCCTACTCCATCTCCTTTTTTATCCAAAGAACTAATTGCAGCCTTCTAACTCTGAGGCCCCAAGGAGCAGTACTATGTGTGGTGCTTAGTCTCTGAATTACATCAGCTCTCCAGCAAAATGTTTTCTGTTGAGTATCTTAGGCACATGACGTAAATGAAGTTGGAAGGGAACTTCTGGTCATGAAAACCTCAAAGGATGGAGTCTGCCCAGCCTGTCCAGGCAACCCAATTCACTGCATGACTGTCTTCATGGTGAAAAAGCTTTTCCTTATAGCCAGTTGGAAACTCTCTTGTATCAATTTATGCCTGGTGTTTCTTGTCCTCCCATGATGCATCACTGAACAGTCTTGTTCCATCTTCTTGAGACCTCATTGTAGGCACAGGAACGCTGCTTTTGGATCCCTTCTAAGGTTTTTTTTTTCTGGTTGTTTTTTTTTTTTTCTCTCAAGCTAATTAAGTTTAGTTCAACAAGCCTGTCATGTGCTCCAGCATCCTAATATTCCTGGCAAGATTCTTCTGGTCGTGTTTATAATCATATTTAAATATGTAGTGATCTTGACACACGTTTTCTGATTTTTAAATATTTTGGCAATTTGGTTTGGTTGGTTGGTTTGTTTTTAAGTAGAGATAAAGCACGTGCCTTGTGGCACTGTGTTTTTCTTGTTTTGCTGGTAGAGGGTGGATATGCATAAAGCATTCTGGTACTTAACTTGTTGTACTGTTAGTTGGCAAGGCAAACATTTTCATTCAGGGCACACTTACAACTGTGCTTACCACAGTTTAAAGTACAGCAAACTGGATGACTTGTATCTAAGTGTTGGACCCGCTCCCCCCCTCCAAATCCTACTGTAAATTACAGGTACAGGGTGTTTATTTTGATGAGTATTTGGGTGTTCCATTATGCAGAAGCAAAGTTTTCATACCCTTTTGCTCCCAAAACGTCAAATTCTAGCAGAGCTAGAACAAAATACTGTGAGATAGTTTACATTAGGTCCAATTTAGTGACTGGTTCTTTTCTGTGTTCATTAAATATCCCAGACCTCGTATTTTAGCCTGGTATCTTTTGTCAATCTGAAATTTTCCCGTGATTGTTTTTTGTCAACCTACCACCTTAGCTGCCTTTTAAATGCTCCTTCTTTTGATATGTTCTCTTCTGTGCTCTGATCTGAGCAGCAGGAAAGTTCTGTCTGTCTGATGTATCTCTCAGGAGTTCTTTCGAGTATCTCTTGCTTGAGAATTTCCCTAGCAACCTCACATTCAACCCTTTCTTACCTGCCTTGTACTCTTTATTCCCACCCATCTGCACTCTTCCCAGGTGTTGGTTAGACATTAAGAGATAAGGTACTCTTCTCTGTTTATTAGGTTTGAGTGCTTTCTACATCTTTCTAATGCAGTTGGCTATGGTTTTCATCTTTGAACCAGAGCCCTCTTCTAAATAAGAGAATAAAACTCATGAAAAAAACATTGCACCTCATTCTTAAATTTATTCCCTTTTTTTTTGCTTTGTGTATAGTGCTCTATAGTACAGTATCATTACAGTATGACCCACTCTTCAGTCTTACATGTAAGTGAAAAAAGTAATAAATGTGTTCCAGTAGTTCAGAACAATAATTATGCAGTGGAAGATGACATACTTGTATGCATGAGTTGTTGACATAATGAGCCAAAATATAACTTTAATAGATTTGTATGTCACAATATATTTTTTTTCCTGGTAATTTGATTTGCAAACTGGTGACCCATACTACTTATGGTCTTATATGGTAGTTTCTTATATGGTAGTTTCTAACTTGAATTTTTGTTCTTGTTCTTGAAGAGGCTGCAACAAAGCATACACAGGACTTCAGACAACTGAAAACTGAAAAGAAAAGGCTTGAAAAGGAGCTAAAGAAGGCACAGGTAAGACTTTCCTGATCTTTTGGATGAAGCTTCTTGTAGTATTTCTGAGTGAAGAAAAGGAAGCTACTAGTAAAAGAGATACTGAAATAGTGTAATAACATTTCTTGAGGATATTGAGTAACTAAACATAGTGATTCATCTTAAGAGATAGAAATTTTCCAACTGAACCATTACCTCTGAAATGTTCATTTAGATTTCATACTAATTAAGAGTAGATACTCTACAAACTACATATGGCATGGAAAATTAATATTATTTAATTTTAACAGGGAACACTTGATGGTGTACTTAAAGAGAAGTGCAGAAAAGGTAAGTGTTCACCTTTGATTGCCTTTTTATTGATGTGTGATATTGTTCCGTTTGAAAATTTTCTTTCCCCTCTCTCTTCTTTTTAATAGTTAAGCATGTGGAGACTCAGAGTTCAAGTGAAGATCTTACAACAGATATAGACAGAGGTAAGATTTTTTGCAAGATCGTTCTCTGTGTGGAACAAACCGTTATGAATTTATTACAACTCTTCTGGAGTTGCATTTTTTGAAACACAGGATACTGACAGAAATGCTGTAAGAGCAGATGTAGTTGATAGAAATATGTTACACTGATGGAAGACTAATGTAATATATTACTATTTTCAGTTTTGCGGTAAGGAGAATACTTGATTCATTAAAATGAGTAGTTTACCCTGTGTGTGTTTGAAGTCAATCGATATGCAATTACAGAACAGAATGCAAATACTGAGAAAAATACAAACAATCCCATTGTCTTTGAAGCTCATTGAAATCATAAAGGAAGAATGCAAAGCAAAAGATACAAGATAGGAGTGGAATCTGCTACAGTTTCTCTGTGAGGCTCTAAATCAAGTGGAAATCCAGGATGTATAGTTATTCCTTATCCTATTGACTTTTTTTTCCCTAATGATCTAAAATGTCTGCTACAAATTATCTGATTCTAACTGTGTAATGGAGCAAACTCCTTCTAAACTTCCACTAAAGTACTGAGGACAAATTTTAAGCAGGTGGGTTTTTTTTTGCATTTTTGCAGTCTTTTAAAATACTGATATTGCTTTTGAATTGTTTAGAAATTCTGTAGGCAATTTTCAGGTGAAAGAACTTCCCTATTCTATTTTTTACTTTACAAAATTTGTATATGATGTTTGCTGCCAAAATTCAATTTTTCTGACCAAGGTAGACCTTTCAGTTCTTGTGTGTCTTGGCATATTTTTACTGCCTTTTGGAGTGTACTAAATTTGTACCCAATTTCATCCTTTAATTTTTATTCAATAGCAAAATGAGAAAATTAAGATCTGAGCTCTAATTTGAGCTGCAAATAGTAGCAAGGCTTTATTACTAAAGAGAAATTGTTAATGTTGTTAATAGCTGTCATGCAGAATTGGGCAGGTTTTCCTCTTTTGTGCTGAGGTTTTTTTAATATGTCTTTTCATAAAATAGTAGCAGTTTGCTGTGGTCTTTAACTTACAGAATTGTCACAAAACCAATAGTCTCAGTTCCTGATTGTTGGATCTGACAATAGTTTTGGCATAAGCAGGTAAAGTGCTTGTGCATTTTGTTGAGTTTTTGGTCTTTTTCTCCTTCTCCACCTGCCCTTCTGATTCTAGAACTGGTTTGTTTGGCATTACCTAGCAGTAGTGCTGTTAGGACTCCAGACAATGTCTACTAGTGTTGTGGCCTGATAATTAATTCAGATACACTTACTTTGCTGTTACTCCATGGTAAGACTAAGATCAGTTACTACTGAGTGGGCATAAAAAAAAAGAATGTGATATAAATACTTTCTTTCTAAAATATGTCCTGCCTCATTTATGGTCATGTCACCTGAATTGTTTTAGAAAGCTGTTTAATTTCACTAATGCTACATTCAAACCTGCTTTTACATTTTACTCTGCTGGTTGCTACAACTTTTTACCATCTTCACTATAGAAAAGAAAAGCTGAAGCATTCTGCAACTGTTCCTTCAGTCTGCTGTGTGGCTATGGCCAATGCAGGATCCATTCCTTCAATGGCCTCTAGCATTTCTCTTCTTCTGAACCTAAAATGCCCCTATGTCCCTGTGCCTTAATTTTTGTTGTGGATATTTTGTATTTTGTTGTAGGTGTGTCTGTGTTCTGAGTAAAAATAAAGAAACATAAATTCTTAGCTCTCTGAGCAATTGAAGTTTTCCTCAATTTATAAAAATATTTATTTTAACAGAAAAAATAAAGCTCTTGTTAGAAGAACTTTGGATGTGCATTGACAGTGCAACAGGAAAAAGAGAGAATCAGGAAAATGATTCTGCCTTGGGTGAGATGGCATGCAAAGTCTTGAAATTTTCTTGAAGCTGTCTCTTTTTCTGACTAAAAGTAAATATTGGTACATTTTTTCAGCTTCTGTTCAGGATAAGGCATGGCCTGAAAAAAGAAGATGGGCTGTTACGGGAGGTAGGTTCCAGTAAATATGAATTTATTAATATACAAGTGCATTAATTTAGTCTTACTGGGATGTCGTCAGATTGGGTACCATTTGAATAATTCTTTTTTGACATATTTAAATACTTTCCTTGATGATTGCCTGGTCAAGTACATGTGTGATTAGAATATTTGAAAATAATGGCAAATATTAATTTGAACAGCCAAGTAAGCTGGAATACTCTTCTAAATAAAAGGTGTTGTAATCGAGAAATCAAATTATTTTACTATCAGCTGCTTTCACTATTTCTAAGTAGTCAAAACTCACATCTCAAATTTATACCTTAATGATTATATCATTATAAATTCTGCGGTATATAATGTGAGTTATGGGATGCAAGCGCTCTTTGAGGTCTGAAACAAAAATACGGTAACATAGTTGGATTGTAAAATTTAAGAAGCTGTAACCACCATTTTCTTCATTCATACCTGCCTGAATAATAATAGATAACAGTGCATTATTTTTCATATTCATGATACAGAGAATCAAAGTGTGTAATTTGGTGATAGCTTTAATTTTGTAACGTGATACTCAGTATAACAATTAAAAAATAATCTAAGTAGTTATCCACATGCACATTCACAGCAAACTTGAACTGCTTTAACTTCACATAATAGATGTCATTTTCTTTCTGCCCGCAAGAGTAATAGGTGCCTTGAAACTTCATTAGTATTTCTGTACTTGTCTCTCCAGAGTATGCTTATTAATCATCCGTTTTTCTTTTATTTTCTCTACTACTTTGGTTTTCTGTAAATCAGACTACAGAGATACTGTCTGGGATAAGTACCCTGCCTTATTAAGTGCTTTGAAGGTGAACTGTTTTCCTGCCTCCCCACCCTGTTAAGTCTAAAAATTTGCTACCAGTGTAGATCTCAATGAATCTAGTTTCAGATTGTGTTCCAGTGGAATCCACTTAAGAGATGCCAAAATATAAGGATGGGCTCATAAGCCAGTTTATCAGCCTCACTCCCACCAGTTTAATGCAGCCGATCTGTGGCTTCAGCTCCAAAACTGAGCTAGACCTCTGAGATTGTGAGTTTGATTTCTTGATCAAGGGTCAATCAAATTACAAGAACAAGTACAAGAAGCTGAAGAGTTTGAAATATGGGTGATTTCATGAGTATGGGGTTCTAGTATTATCCCCTTCCCATCCACCACAAGGGGAACTTTAGATTCCAGGAGTCCTGTCCCATCTTTCCTATTTCATCTTCTCAAGCTACAGTACTTCCACAAAAGGAAGCAGTTGTCTATAACTGCCCCTTCTAGTCAGTCCTTTTTTTACTTTTGTTGGACTGGCTAGGTATTGTAGAAATACATTTTTCTTTCTGTTGCTTTGGGTCGTTTTTTTTCCCCTCTTTAAGTCTAGGACAGCCATCTTGTTGTTTGCCTCTCATGAAAGTGGCCATTACTTTGGATTCATAATAGCAAAATGTGTATGTTTACAGATACAAGCTTCTGTTGAAAAAAAGGATCTTAGAATCATAGAATCATAGAATGGTTAGAGTTGGAAGGGACCTTCAAAGGTCAGCTAGTCCAACCCCCCTGCAAGGAGCAGGGACATCCCTGACTAGATCAGGTTGCTCAGAGACTCATCCAGCCTGGCCTTGAACGTTTCCAGGGATGGGGCTTCCACCACCTCTCTGGACAACCTGTTCCAGTGTTCTATCACTCACATCGTAAAAAAATTTTTCCTAATTTCCAATCTAAATCTACCCCCCTCTATTTTAAAACCATTACCTCTCGTCCTATTGCAACAGGCCCTACTGGACAGCCTTTCCCCATCTTTCTTGTAGGCCCCCTTGAGGTACTGGAAGACCGCTGTCAGGTCTCCCCGGAGCCTCCTCTTCTCCAGGCTGAACTGCCCCAACTCTCTCAGCCTGTCCTCATAAGAGAGGTGCTCCAGCCCTCTGATCATCTTCATGGCCTTCCTCTGGACCTTCTCCAACTGGTCCATGTCCTTCTTGTGTTGGGGGCTCCAGAACTGGACACAGTATTCCAGGTGGGGTCTCACCAGGGCAGAACAGAGGGGGAGAATCACCTCCCTCGACCTGCTGGCCACGCTCCTCTTGATGCAGCCCAGGATGCGGTTGGCCTTCTGGGCCGCAAGTGCACATTGCCTGCTCATGTTGAGCTTCTCATCCACCAGCACTCCAAAGTCCTTCTCCTCAGGGCTGCTCTCAATCCATTCTCCGCCCAGCCTGTATTTGTGCCTGGGATTGCCATGACCCATGTGCAGGACGTTGCCCTTGGCCTGGTTGAACTTCATGAGGTTGGCACGGGCCCACCTCTCCAGCCTGTCAAGGTCCCTCTGGATGGCATCCCTCCCTTCCAGCGTGTCGACGGCACCACACAACTTGGTGTCGTCGGCGAACTTGCTGAGGGTGCACTCTATCCCACTGTCCATGTCGCCGACAAAGATGTTGAACAGGGCCGGGCCCAGCACCGACCCCTGAGGGACGCCACTCGTGACCGGTGTCCACATGGACATTGAGCTGTTAACCACCACTCTCTGAGTGCGGCCATCCAGCCAACTCCTTATCCACCGAGTGGTCCGTCCATCAAACCCGTGTCTCTCTAGTTTAGAGAGAAGGATGTCGTGCGGGACAGTGTCAAAAGCTTTTGCACAAGTCCAGGTAGATGATGTCAGTTGCTCGTCCCTTGTCCACCGATGCCGTCACCCCGTCATAGAAGGCCACCAAATTGGTCAGGCACGATCTGCCCTTGGTGAAGCCATGTTGGCTGTCACCAACCACCTCCTTGCTCTCCATGTGCCTTGGCATGGTTTCCAGGAGAATCTGCTCCTTGACCTGGCCAGGCACAGAGGTGAGGCAGACCGGCCTGTAGTTACCTGGCTCTTCCTTATTCCCCTTTCTAAAAACTGGGGTTATGTTCCCTTTCTTCCAGTCATCGGGGACCTCACCAGACCGCCACGACTTCTCAAATACGATAGCCAGTGGCTTGGCAACTTCATCCGCCAGTTCCCTCAGGACCCGCGGATGGATCTCATCAGGACCCATGGACTTGTGCACCTTTAAGTTCCTCAGATGATCCTGAACCTGCTCTTCGAGTACAATGGGCAGTTCTTCATCCTCGCAGTCCCTGCTTGCACCTTCTACAGCTTGGGTGGTGGGACAGGAACTCTTGTCGGTGAAGACTGAGGCAAAAAAGTCATTGAGAACCTCAGCCTTCTCCATGTTCTGGGTAACCAGGACACCAGTTCCCTTCTGGAGGGGGGTCAGTTCATCATACGTTGTTTCACGCCGCTGCTTCATGGTTGGGGGAAGAACTCCTCACATTCCTCCTCTGCTCCATCGTGGGGTCCCTCCCACGGGCCACAGTCCTTCGTGGAACTGCTCCAGCGTGGGTCATCTCTTCCACGGGTGCAGTCCCTCCAGAACAGCTGTCCCAGCGGGCCCTCCATGGGCCATAGCTGCCTTCAAGCATCCACCTCCCCCGGTGTGGGGTCCTTCACGGGCTCCAAGTGGATCTCTGCTCCTCCGTGGACCTCCATAGGCTGCAGGGGGACAACCTGCTCCACCATGGTTGTCACCACAGGCTGCAGGGGAATCTTGGCCAGGAGCCGCATTACTCCTCCCCCTCACTTCTGAACTGACCTGCAGCCGTTCCTCACAACAGGCTGGCAGATGTCTCTCAGGATCTTTTTTTACATCTCATTCACTTCTCATCTCCTTTCCACTTCTTGCAGCCAGGCTGGACCGAGTCAGGCCCAGTCGGCTGCCTGGCAAGAGGCCAGAGGGTGAGGCCTGCAAGGCCCATGAGGCCTGCCCCTCCCCCTCTGCGCCTCTGCCCCCGCTCAGCTTCTTCACATCTTCTCTTCTCTCTTTTTTTTTTTTTTCTGTTTTCCCCTATTTAAATACGTTATCACAGAGGCGTTATCACGGAACATTCTGCTACCAATTGGCTCGGCCTTGGCCAGCAGCGGGTCCGCCCTAGGCCCGGCCGAGTCCACTGAACAAAGGGGAGCAACTTCTACCAGTTTCCTACAGAAGCTACCACCTTAGGCCCCCCCCACTAACAAAACCACGACATCCAGTTTGTACATTTGAGGACAAAATTTAATTATTTTGGTAAGTGACATAATGAAAAAGAATGTGATTCCCTGTATCAAGTAAAATTTGTCTGTGACTTACCGTCTTTGAGAGGATTCTTCCGATGACAAGGGCTCAATATCAGTAGGGCTTTTCCGAAACCTGAAGTTCAGGCCAAGGTGCCAATGAGTTGGCGGTTTCCTATGGAGAAGTTTACTATATCCTGAACCTTTCAAAAATTGCTATGACAACTTTCTCATGGATAAGGAGTAACCAGGAGAAAAGCATCTCATTCCTAAAGAAATTCAAAGTTATCAGAGACTGGATTGAGAAGGGATGAGGAGAGAAGGATGGAGAATCTCTTAGTTATTCAGAAATTATATCTTTGATCTGTTTCTCAAAGGGAACTTTTTAGTGGATGGTGTGTATCAATATTCTTGGGCTGCATGTAGAGTGATCTTCAGAGTATAGATAGGATGTAAAGTTCCTGATAACTTCGTGCTATTATGTAGTTCACTATGCAAAGTAAACTTCCCAGTTGTCTAATTGAAGTTCTTCTAGGGACAAAATATGGAACACTGTGTTTCTGCCTGCTTCAGTGTGGAGAAAGTTCTGAGCTTGGTACTGGTTGGCACAAAAGAGCGTGAAAGAAATCTAAGATATAATCCAAGAATATATCTTAGAGAGAACTACCTTCTGAATTTTCCATCTTTATTTTGTTCCTGCTTGTGAAGGATCTCCTTTTCCCTCGGATGGTCTAATGGGACTTGAATTGTAAAAGGAATCTAGGTTTTTCATTACAAGATGTAGAACATCCTGGAAACTCTGTGTGACTGTAGCTTGTAAATAGCTTTATAAAACAGTGTATGATCTTAAAACTTTTAAGATACTGCTTTGACCAAAGGAGATATCAGAGCTTACTTATCTGTGGGGAAAATGAGGCCTGTAGGCCGAACAGTTTCTCCTTCTTCCTACTTTCTGTTGCAGCAATTGAGATTTTGACATGGAGCTGCTATGAGAAGTGACTGAGATGGACCTTGGAAGTAGGGTTTTTGATCAGTTTTCCTACTAACTCCTTAGTAGAGCCAACATATTAGAATGTGCTTAAAGGTTATTGGGAGATAGATCTCTGAGAGGTCATTTTCACCTATCAAATTAAATTAGTATTTTGAAATCAGATGTTACCATTGATGCTGCTTCAGGAGTATCTGTGCAAGTTCTAGTAGTGGGTAAACACTGGCAGCAGTAATGAAGCACACTATTCCCGTTAATTTTTTCAACAGAATGCAAGTTTTGCCAATTAAATCAATACATCCTTTGTTCAAAACCATTTTGTGCTTGTGCTGTTCATTATACTGTTGGATGGCACGTAGATGTGCACGGTATAGGCTTGATTGCTTGCTTGAATACTGCTGATTCTGGGTCCAGTAGTGTTTGTGAGCACTATAAACAAAATCACACATACAAATTGTCATATAAGAATTGCAGAGTAGGTTCTAGTTCCATGTGGCACAATGGGGTTTTGGGATAGTTTATTTCTACTGTTTTATTGGAGGTCATCCTTTTTTTATAAAATCATAGAATTTAAATCTCAGAAAACTGGGCCATTGTTTCACTGTTAGAAGTATCTAGCACAATTATAGTCAATATGTGAATTCTTTGTCTCTACTGTTTAGATTTTCCTGGGACAATGTGTTTTGTCTGCATGCATAAGAAATATAATAATAAAAATTGTGATTGGAAAAGCAATGAAACAAAAGTACAATGCAAAGAATCACACAGAGCATTTGGACATGCTTTCTTGCTGCTAGAATAAGAGTGTGAAACTGGTATAGTTGACATTATCTTGGCAGGGTTGTCAACTGCTCAGTGTCTTTTCATTGTCTTAGTGGTTCGAACTCCTTTGTGCATGAGTATGTTGCAGGGGGAACCTCACTTCCAAAACAGCTTTTTTTAAGGGTTCAGGTTTAACTCAGTCACATCATTAAAGACAAAATCTTGTACAATTAGACTCAATATTGAAATTTAAAGAACAAACACTTTAAAAGTATATGCGTATTAAATCATAAAGCTAGGAATTTAGCTGAGAACTGTGTTTATGGCAGGGTATAATTGTGACTGGCCTGCAAATGCAGCTGCTGGCTCACAGCTGCAGGTTGCTTTAGGCTGAGAATTACAGCCTGAGTGCAGAATGTCACTGCATGCTTGTCCTGCTTTTCCTGAACATCAGTTACTGGGCTAAAACTGAAATAAATAATTGAGCTGTATGGACCTTCAGTCTTACCTGGTATGGTCCTTCCTGATAAGAAAAATTGGGAGGAATAAACTTAATGATTCAAGTCAGAAAGTGGGTGGGAGGGGAGGTCCTTGTACATATATAAACATTTTTCATTAAAAAAGAATTCTTTGTGAATAACAACATCTGATCTCTGTAAGGAAAATATTTCTGAGAGTTTCATTACATGCTTCTTATTACTAATCTATGGGAACATCACTTGAAAAGATGGTAATGCATTCTTACTACTATGATGTGTTATCTCTATAAAGAAAAATGGGAGGGGGAAAAATTCTTAACAATATTTTTGTGTCTTAGAAACTGTGCAAATCCACCAAAAGATCAGGAAGTGTGATGGCAAAATGCTACCTTCACTAGAAAGTGCTGGAAAGCAAAATTCTGTAACAGCCATGCAACTTCAACCGAGTACTGAGCCTTTTGGAGGTGACTATGTTGAGAACAGGACTACTGAAGAATGTCTGCACAGTGGTGAGGAGAAAATTGTAGATGTGTTAATACAGACAGATGGGGCACACAGCAGTTCAGACTTCTCTGATCAGGGGCAAAAGGGCCCATGTGGAAATGTAATGGATATATTGAATTGGGCCAGGCCTCTCCCTGCTCTACTTTCTCCAGTACAGCTTTCACCACTAACTACACAGGTGAGTTTCAGCATGTGTCTGACTTGGCACTAACTTAGTTGTATAATTACTGCCAAAAATTATGATTTAATATTCCTGGGCTTTTTTTTTTATTTTTTTGAGTGTCAGTATTACTTACTCATGCATTGAAATGGTCTCTATGTGAGTGTTCAGTTCCATATGGACACTTTTTTACCTTCTAGCATAATGCCTGTGGAAAGGGGCAAAACATAATTTTCAGAAGTATATTTAAAACAGAGTCACTCATGTCTCAACTGGTGTAATAATTTATTTTCCCAGTATTGCAGACATACAGTCCCAACTCCTGTTGAGCGTAAGTGTGGCTTTCATAGCAAAATTCCACAGCTTGAAAGTCAAGAGGAACCTACTCAAATGTTGTCTTCCAGTAATCTTAGAAAGCAAGTAGGTAGGTAAAGAAGTCTCTAAATTTTCACAGAGGTATTTTCCATTTGCTGTGAAGAACAATGTTGGAGAAGGAAGTAAATCTGTTGGTCAGCCTTAATCTCTCAAAACCACTGCATGTCAGGGCCACGTTTATAGAAATAGATCTTCAAATTGATACCAGGCTTTGGAATATTAACTTTGTTTTTTTCATTGAAGGATATGTTTGGAGAAGCCACAGGTTCCAGCGATGAAGAGGTTGATTGCAGTGCTTCTGCAGTGGAGGATATTTTACAAGAAGACCAAGTTCAGCCTCAGAGTTGTGATGTATTCAGCCTCAATAAGCAGTGTCACGGACAAAACAAATCACATGAGCACAGTTTTGATGCAGAAATCTCACATAACCTGAGTTGGAATGAAAAGAATGTCCATATCAGTCCAAAGATGTCAAGCAAAGAGAAGAGAAATGCTGAAACAAAGCAAGCTGAAGCTACTTTAATTACAAACATGGAAACTAACAAAGATAGTTTGGAGGAGAATTCTGAGAATATGGAAACTGAGAAGAGAGAACTAATTGAAGCAACAGCACATGAATTGGAAGCCATCAAACAACAGAACCGAGATAGTGAGGACATGCACAGTGAAGAGCATCAGAATCAGATGGAAAAATGTAGTGAATTGGAGCAAACAGAGGAGAATGTAATTTTAATCAAAGCTGCTGATTCTGAGGGTGCACATGAAAAGCCTGGTGAATTAATGAAAGCAGAAAGAGATGGATTATCAGGAGAGAGAAAACCTCCTAGGGCAGTATCTGTTCCTCAAAATGTTACTCATTTGCCACCTGAGCAATCCATTGTGCTTCAAAGTGAAGATTCTGAGGAGAAATCTGATGTGTTGATACAGAATGAAGTGGTTGAAAGTGAATCAAAAAATGTAACTAATATGGCAAGTGATGTAGGGGAAAATATAAAACAAGTGATAATTGGAGAGGGAATAACAGCTGCAATACAGATGAAAGGACTCTGTGCAGAGGCAAATAATGAGAGAGAACTCTCTGCAAATGTATTATCTAATTTCAGTAGTTTAAAATCCTTCTGTGAAATTGAGTGTCCTAAAGACCTAATGATACAGCATGATGGGGAGGGAATAATTACAGAGACTGAGGCATACACTGGAGGTACTGAGATCTCTTCACGCTCTCAGTGCTCTGAAATAAAACATGACAGTGAAGAGATACTGGAGAAACAATGTGTGCAAACAATAAAAGATGAAACAGACAGAGAACATGAACCAGAGACTGTTAAACCCTCTAGACATTACTTACCTGTATCTACTATTGAAGGAATTGGAAATTCATTGTCTATGGATGACATAGACAAAAATGTAGGTATGGAGAGGACTTCTTTGTCAGCCTTTCCAAAAGATGATGAGCAGCTCAAAATTGAAGACATGAACATAACCAGACCTGACACTATTGAACTAGTGATGAAATTTAACAGAGAAAATGTTCTAGAAATAGCTGAATCATCAAGGCTACTCCATAGTGCACAAAATGGAAAATCAGTAGATATAAAGGAGGGGGGATATTTAAAAGGCAAACCACACCAGGAAAAAAATGGTAGTAATTTATCACAAGGGAAGTCAGACTTTGGAAGTATACTTGCACTACCAAACACATCATGCATTATTGATGAAGAAAGCAGTGTAGCTAAGTGTGAGTCCCCTGTGTTAGATTTTACAGAAATAAAGGGTGAAATAAAAGAACCTGAAAACCTGTGTAGTACATTAGAATGTGGGTTGTCTGAAACTCAAAACTTGAAAGTGTTTGAATCTCAAGAAACTGAATTCAAAGTTAATCCAGAAAATTTTGGAGATGAAAATAATGAGGTGTTAGAAAGAGTGGATACCATTGAATCTGTCTTAGTAGAAAGTAATCTTACTTCCCAGGCACAGTTGGCAAAACCTCTGAATCAGTTCTTGGTAACTGAAAATGTTAAATGTGATGAAATAAAAGGGGAGTTAAATAAACAAATAAAGGAGTGGGTGACTGAGACTTGTTCCAGTTCATTTAACTGGGAAGAGAATGTTGTGAAGAAAAATATTTCAGAGGTCATCTGCCAGCCTGCTTCAGAAACAGATTTTAATAGAGGCTTGACTTTTTCTACTCAAGGGGACTTCAAGATGGGCTGTATAAATACTGAAGAAGCAGATTCTCCTGTGCAAGTGGGAATTGGCTTGGAATCCACAATACCTCCTACTTTAAATTTCGATCTTCAGAAAGTTGACAGTTTTGTTGAAACTAATTCCACAGAAAAGGCTGCTTTTTCCCATACATGGGAAAACAAAGGAGATAAAAATTGTGTTACGGGTAGTGCATTTAAGTGTTCTTCAAAAATCTTGGAAGAGGGTGCCGAGATCCTATCTGTTGAAAAAGACAACATGTGCAAAGAACTGAACTGCCCTGAGAGGGAATATGTACACAAAAGTGAAGTGAAAATTCCAGATGAGAAAGAGCAGCCAGAAGATAAAGAATCTCGGGCATCTGTTAAATCACAGATCCTAGATGCAAACTCTTATAATAAGAATACTTTACTTCTCCAAAAGTTTGATTCTCAAGAATCAGGATGCAGGACTTCTACATGGGAGATTGGAACAGATCCTTCTAGAACTAGTTCACTAACAGCTGGTGCAGAAAGCAAAGAATTTCATAGTTTTGAGGCATCTGGGAAAAATGCCAATAAAAGATCTAAAAATGATTTTGATGTGCCAGAGCAAAACAATGAATCTGAAGAGAAAGACTGTTCTACACAAAAAGTTAAATATGTTGAATGTTCCGAATGTGTTCCCATGATCAGAAAGGAACTGATTGCTTCTGGGAGAATTGCAGTAGATGCTGTGGAAACTGGTGCAATTGTTGATACCAATTACCAGGTATGTGAACTTCGTTCAACAGTGCACCCAGGAAACACTTTGACAGTTAGTCGTCTAAAAGCAGACACTCTGGTGGATATGGATACACACTGTGAAACAAACACTTCTCCAGATACTGCAAATGAATTGTCAAGTGTGGTTGGGGACCATTATCCTAAAGACATAGCCTCTTGGAAAAGAGAGTGTGTATTAGTAACCTCTGAAAATACTGAGGGTGCTAATGAATGTGTGGTAGATTCTGACAGAGCTGGATGCGTCAATGACAGTGAGGAAAGTCTGTTAAAAACTGGGACATCAAAAGAAAGCGCTGTGATGCCAAATGATTCAAAAAATAGGTTACCGCTATGCCAGATGTTAACCAGATTCTCAGAAACTTGCAGACTGGATGTGAAAACCAGTAAATTAAATAAAAGAATGTTAGCACTTGGCAATTTCTTAGAAGAAAATGATTCTGAAAAACTTCAGGCAAATGTGGAGCAAAGTCTACTACACGGTGTTGATATGGGAGTCTCAGTGTTTGAAGATTATAATCATAATCAAACTTGCACTGCTTGCAACATAGGAGAAAACAACACTGATGTTATCCTAGATGTCAAGTATTTTCCAAATCCAGCACTGTGTGATGTAGCATGCAGTTGTCGGACAGTTAGGCAGCCTTCTGAGCCGCCAAAACCAGTTTTTGAGAAGAAGCTACATATGTTGAAGTCAGAGTCTTGTGTAGATGTTGCTCTCGAAAAGAGTGGTAAATTTAAGAGCAAAGAGCAGAAACCATCTGAAATCTTGACTGTTTCAACCAAGACAGCTGCCCAAGTAATGCATGCTAGGCTATCAAAAAGACTGTTTAAAGGTAAAAGAAAAACAAAGACTCTCAAAGTTAAACTAACTCAGCCAGTTCTTGCAAGTGCTGATACTTCTATGCCAACAAAATGCTCGTCCGAGACTATAAATAAAATTAGGCAAGAGATGGGTCCTCCTTTGCCCCCCTTGCTACAGCCTTTGATTGCTACTCCTCCAAAAGCTGCATGTACCATGTCCCCAGTAATGTCTTCTACTGGTCGATCCTCCTTGCTTTCCCCTCTTGATGACCTGATATCCCCGCTACGTGAAACTCCTGTTCCTCCTCTCATGTCTCCATTAACAGATACTCCCACAGTAAAATCTGCTCTTTTATTTTCCCCTCTTTCACCCTCAGAGATGGCAGTAGGTAGAAGGATTTGCTCCTCACCTTTAAAATTTTGTACTTCCATTCCAAAGCATGCACTTCCCGTCCCAGGAAGACTTCCTCTGTTTGCAGCTGATAATGCTGCTCCAGGTGCTCTTCAGGAGAACTCTGTGAAAATACTGGACGCTATGTATCCAGAGCTATCTGCAAGGGCCAGGACACTGAACATTCTGAAAGGCAACATTCAGCTTAACCGATGTGCTTTTTCAGACAGCCAGAGTTTACCAGGACCTGTGACTCAAGTAGGTGGGTTCAAAGCAATTGCATCCACATCAACTGCTTTTGTTAAAACTGGGAGCAATTTGAAATCTGATAGTAGCAAAGATCAAGACAAAGATGTGCAAAATCAGCAATTGTTTTCAGGCTCATCAAATCATCCTGAAAAACGGACGCTATTGCCAATATCTATGCCAAGAAGTGCAAAGAGACTGAGGCTGGACAGTGAATCTCCAAAGCTGGAGCCCAATGATAATGCTGCTATTGGAAATCCTAAAAATACAGTCTCTGAAATGCAGGAGGCTTTCCATGACAAAAGCTGTGAAATCAGTGGTTCAGCACGCAGTTCCAGTTTAGAAGCACCACTACCAGACAAGAAAATTATTGATCCTGATTGCCAGAAAGTTTCTTTGGCATTGAAGAAAATCGCTGAATCCTGTTTTGACTTGTTACCAGTTATAAAAGGTCATGTATTTGTCAGCAATATCTCAAAGATTCCAATAATGAGAGATGAAGAGAAAGAAATTGTCTATGAATTTGGTATGAAAAACAAGGTAAGTAGCATAATTTTTAATTTTGTGTTTTAATAATTACTTCTGTGCAGATGAAGAGTATAAGTATGTAGTGTTTGAATTCTCAATTGTTCAGGCAATCTGCAGTGCCAAAGTGCAGTCTTGAAAGGTTATCAGACGTCTAAACTTGTATAACTGAAGAAAATATAAAACTTCACAAGAAATTACTGTTCAGTAGTGTCCAAGATGCAAAACTTGCATCCTTTCCTGATGTATGCATTAAAAAACCTTTATTTTTGCAGCATTTTTTTTGTGGTGGATAGCATTAACAGTTGTAAAAGGAATTCCTCTAAAAGCGTCAGGTTTGAATACCTGTTTTTATTTTTTCAATTAAGTAATATAAACTGCGTTGTAAATACAATAGTGACATACCCTTTCATTCCGTGTTTACCTTTATTATTCTACATAATTTGTTGTTCGTATGAATTTTATTCGAAAAACCTTTCGTTAGTTTGTTTTTCAGAATTTGCTTCACATCAGTGCTGAAAAAATCCACTTTAATTGCCATCTTTCTCATAATTTGTAGTCTGCAGCAGAGCAGTTCACCAACTGATGCATGGCAGCATTTTGCCCTGTTTCAGTTCTTGAATATAATTAACTTCTCTGCAGAAGTTGCTGCCAAGTTCTTGGGTCATCTTTGTTAGGAGTTGCCAAATCTGGTAACTTTATAGAAGCAAGGCTGCGGCAGCTTTGTTTCCATGTCCAGCCAGTAGCAAGGCCGAGTACGTACTCCTGTTAGGCACAATGTGCACCTAATCTTGTTCCCTTCTCTGGCTGCTCAGGATGAACTCCTGGCAGGGGAAAATGCATACATATATATACAGACAGTATGGATCACTGCAGTAGCTAACATTGGACACTCACTATATCCAGTAGGTGATTCCTGTCCTCCCCACTTGTCTTACGCACTGGCAGATTTACAGACACAGAAGCAGACACGCATCCCTCCAGTAGCTGGTCCAGACCTATGGCTTGACCTGCGTCTGACCCTCAGACTCCTGGTCTTTCAGGTAGCTAGCTTGAACATTCTGGTTCCTCACGAAGCCAACACTCTGACTCTCTGGTGTCTGTGGGTACCCAGTCTAAAACTGTGGCCTCTCTGGCACCTGGCTCCTAAGACTCTCATTCTACCCCTCGCTTTTAGCACTCCCTCTAAACATCCTATAGTAAGTCTTGCACAATCCCAATATTCTCCTTTGATGCATGTCATACCGAGTCCCATGTTACTGTAGACAGTAACATGCCCTCCTCACCTCCTGCAGTGCATAAGGGGAGAAACTCTGATGACTAATCTAGTCTCACACCTGGACAATGTGCTGTTTGTCCCCCTCTGACAGCGCTGGGAGTAGCCAGGTCAGGGTACTCCATTTGCTCTGATTAGGTTATTGGGGTTCCTCCACCTGTCATTATTCCTCTCCTCACTTTTTTGTTTAAGGAAGATAGTTTTTAATCATATAACTAAACAATTACATATTTAAAGAATAGAAGTCCGGTTCTGCATCTGTTTAAGGCACATTTATTCTGGGAAGTTACTCTTCTTTCACTGGTTGCCTCTGATTTAGTTTTCTGCATTTTTATATGTATGCAATGTTATTGCAAATAAGACAGTTGTTTTTACTTGTCATACTACTATCATGTTATCAAATATTCTCAAGTATATAATAGTCTAACAGTATTTTTGTGCCTTATAGCATCTAGCAGAGTCCTTGCTGCGTGTTATTCTCAATAAACTCAAGGCTCAAAAGAAAGCCACAAATTACAATTTCAATCAGGCTCTATGTCGAGTCTATATAGGAATTTGTCGACAGTTGGGAGATTTGGAAAGAGCCCGCCTTTTCTGCTATAGCCTACTTAAAGAAGGTATAGTATGGTTTAGTGGTCTTGTATCTTAAATATGCTGTGTGTTTTTGCTGTAGTGTTCAAGGATGATTGTCTTTGTAAAAACAAACAAAAATCCTGTGATAGGGACATTTTCCTTAGAACTTTTTTCTATAGTGCAGAAGTATAGACTGTTCTAGAAGAAATTTCCCTTCTCACAGTTCCTCCACATCTGTGTCTCAGTTTGGTGATGACCAGGGGTCTTAGTATTCCACTCATTTTTCCAAGTAAATATTTTATTTAGGATCCTCTATGCTTTCATTTTTGCCCTACCATCTCCAAAATGTTAATGTGATTCCAGGGAATTTTGTACTTTGCTTATTAGTATTTTCTTCTTTTTAACTAAGCACTGATTCATAAAGCAAGTGTGATTTGAGAACATGTACCAGCTTAAAATTGTGTCAGGAGTTGGACAATATCTATATCAAAACCAGTGCATTTGTACAACATGTCCTTAAAGTTTTTTTACTTCCCATTATCCAAAGTCTCACTTGGTTGAGAAGTTTTTTTCATTTTGGTTCCCTTCCTCTCCCCCACCTCCTTTTGTTGCCAGTAACAAAGGTAATACATACATACTAAAACTGTATGAAATTAAGAGTCTGTCTTAGTTACGGAAGAACTTCACTTAGTTTGAAAATACTGAGCCATCCAAGACTCAAAACAGTATACTGGTATCTGTGTTTCAAATTAAAATAAAATAAAATTTGAGAGCACTGAGGAGCAAAACACTACAATTTTGATTGCTTCAGTTAGTGGATATCTTCCATATAACATCCCTGTGTTTTTTCCTTTTTTTAAATGTTACTAAGGATTGTGATTTTATTTTGTTCTTAAATTATCTTATTTTTGTTGGGTTGGGATATTTTTGTTTGGGTTTTTTTGCTTGGGTTCTTTTTGGAATTCCTGTTTTCTTACCTGGTTTTCTGTCCTTCAGGCAGTCCATCATAACTCTCCTTTCACTTTTTTTCATATTAATAGTTTTAATACTGCACCATGTCAGAAACTGTTACTTGTCAGATATCTTTTCTTAGTCTAAATTAACAGTTAAGCCTTCTGTTTTGCAGTACCTTGGTACTTAGTCTTTTTGTGAGCTTTTGCAAATATTAAACATTCCCCTTTTTTTCCTGTCTTTTTCTGGGTGAGATTCAAACTTCAGTAGCTAAAAGCAGATTTTTGTTGAATGATTTTCTGGTTTGTACTTCGAATTGCATAAATTCCTGTTGTGGTTTTTCTGTGGTTTTATTGTTACCTTTTGAGTGTGAACAGCTGTAAACATATCTTAAGGGTTGTGGGTTTTTTTGTTCAATCTGTTTATTTTTATTTGATTACAATGTATTAATTTTAGGGTTTTCTCTTTTATGTAGTTTCATATATTAATTCCCATCAGAATTATGGCAACAGGAGTGTGAGCTATGTGCCAGCTACACAATTGCCAAATTGACTATAAACAGTCACTACTACCTCATCAGACTTACATCATCTGTTCTCTATGACTTCTTGTCCAACCTTTTTTGTTCTGTTCTCCTTTCGGGTCTTCTGCCTTAAATGACTATAAATTTAATGTTACCTTTCTTCAGTTGTTTTTCCTTTTACCCCTTCTCTGTTGCCCTCCTTTTTTCTGTTTTTCTTTTCTTCTTTTGATGCCCCTTTAACTCTTACTTATCACTGAGTGAGTCTTTAAGTGTTCTAAATTCATGCGCAGGCAATTCAAGTTGCAGGATGTAGATAATTCTAGTTTAGCAAGAGTCCTTGTTCTGATGAAGAAAAGGTTCCTTCTTATGTGATGAGGGGCTTCAGAGTAGGGAAGGTCCATCCAAGACACTGGATGGAACTTTGTGAGTTCTTTATGCTCAGTGAATCTGGTAAAGTTTCTTGATTTTATATATTTTCATATACTCTCTAGTTCTTAAGATCTCTCTAAAAATGTAGAGTTTATGCTGAAGTGAAGAGGGAAGACAAATTTAGCTTCTAAGTTTTCATTGCTTTTTGTGCCTTTTTATAGTGACAGTAGTGTTTCAGGCATGTGTATTGCAGTATTGATTTCATGCATGAAAGTAATACCTACTTATTGCTTATTCCAATGTACTTTTTATTGCTTGCAGTCTACACAGTCATGTTTTACCTTAATATTTCGCCTTGAAGATCTCTGCTTTGGTATTCAGAAGGGTCTATTAGGTACCCTTAGATGGCCTGGAACTCTGTCCTCTCTTACTTGTATAGTTCTGGATATATAGTTGTTAGATACTTGCTGTGAGTTAATTTAATGAATGAGGCTTCTTCGATTATCGCAGAAGTACACCTTTTTGTGTCTTTGGAAATAAAAATTTTGGCATACATCATTCATACATGCTCACTTACAACTTGTATAGTGTATAATTTCCCTGACAGAGTCTGGGAAAATTGCTGAGCAATATCAGATTTCATATTTGAATTGTATGAAAGTTCTTTGCAAAGGTTTTTTTTCTTATGTGAATTTCATAGGTGTATGGGTGCAAGATGTTAGCAAGTACTGTGGATTTGTACTGGAGACCTGCTTTTCACATTATTATGCAACTCAGTATTATTTTTTTCTTTACTAACTCTAGTTTGATCCAGTGATCAGAGTGCCCGTTTGTAACTGGAGTGTATTAGGTAGGCTTCTGGAGCGCATCTTCCAGTTTAATTTTATCCTGAAAGAATCCAATTTCAGTGCTCCAAGACCGCTCTCCTTAGTGAACTAAAGTGCACTAAGAAGGAAGAAGGGAGACTAACCTCAAAATGCAAAAGGAAAGGTCCTTTTGCATGTTGTTACACAGTGAAGTCCAGTGAAGCCTTTTTTTTTTTCTCCTTAAAAAGAGAATGAAATTACTTGGGGGGAGGTCGATTTGAGGGGAGGGGGTAGTTTTTTTTCTTAGGTCTTTTTTTCATATTTAATCTCGGAACTGAGATGTGCTAGTATGACTCCCCTTCCCTCAGCTGCAGTTGTTATGTGACTTCTATGCCTTTTTTCCCACTAATCTTTTAAGGCCTGAGTATATACATTTTTTTTTTGTTTCTAAACGTTAAAATCTTACTTTGTTCTCTCTTTTTTTCCTTAGACTTTCCAGACTCAGAAAAATTGATTTTATTTATCACAAATGTGTGGTCTGACATATTTATCTTCCAAGGTGCAATTAACAAAGCTATGCAATTAGTTGTCAGGCAGAGTGCAAGCAATGAGGTGCTGGCCTGTTTGAGTGCTTATCTCAACTGGGAACAGGTAATGTCTGCTTTCATTGTCAGTATCAGCTTTTGTCTGCATTGGTTGCTTTGCTGGCTTAATCAAATCAAGCAGCTTACTTCTCATGAAGGGTGTGAAGATACCCTGTGAATCTCCCGTGGAGTTTGTACAATTGCACAACTAATGCTGCTTCAGGCCTTTTTCCTGTGGTTGTCTAACCCTACTAGAACACAACACTTTTCTGGTTTACCTTATTAAATAGTATTCCCTCTATTAAACATTCAAAGTAAACATTGTCTTTAAACTTTGACTGGAATGTTCTTGGACTAGGGAAGTCTGTCCCTCTATAGAACTGTGACTTTGATGTTATTTCAGGTGGGGTTTTTTGGGTTTGTTTTGTCGGGGTTTTTTAATATGTATTGGGCTTGTTTGTCTTTCATAGTTCTCTGTGTAATAGGTAATTATTTATCACAGTTAATTTCAAGATAAGCCTATCTCTGTACTCATGATCTTTCCATGAGGTAGACCATAAATACCCATTTATCACCACAAAAACTATCAGCCAATTCATTTCATAAGCAGTTGGCATGTTCAGTACAAAACTGCAGTGACAGTAGAAGGAGAATGACCAATGTTAAGGACCTAAGGACTTTTGAGATTTGACTTCAAGTCTTTGAGCCCTTGGGCAAGTCATTTAATTCATATCAGTTTTCAGCAGGCACATATTACCATCCTGAAAGGGATGTTGCAGAGGAAAAATTGGGACACACTTGGTATCAGTAGGAGAAAATTTATATCATGCAGATGGAAACCTGGAGGTGCTTTGCTTTTGGAGAAGGAGTTTGTGTAACAGGCTTGTGTATTTGCTTGAAGGCTAGGGCCCCAGTAGTTTTGAAAACCCCATAGTAATGCCAGGCTTGCTTGGTGAAAGTGCTACAGTTCTGTAAATGTCAAGTGAACAAAATTATCTTGATTCATAGCTCACCTATTCCCTGTCCTAACACACTGCTCCACAGCCGCCCTCAGGACTGCAGCTAGGCTTACTGCTGTCAGCACAGCCTTTGGGTGTTTCACTCACTGGAGAAAGTGTGACCTTTTTTTTTTTTAATAGATCTGAAACCAGCCCTGAATTTAATGTGGTACCACTGGAATTACAGCCCCTATAAACCTGATATAGTGGAAGTTTAAAGTAGAGTGAGGGCACTCCACTGTACACGATACAAATCCATGCCTTAAGAGGGCATGGATTTGTATATGTTTCTTTTTTGATTAAATCACAGTTGTGATGTAGCATTAAGCTCTGGTATTCAGAGTTATGCTGTACTGCAGTACCTGTTTAGGAAAGAATTTTTATTCTCTGTTCTATTAGGTTACAGCTTTCAATGTTATGCCAATAGTGATGCACATATGTATGTCTCAGTAAATGTTCCTGGAAATACTAATTCTGTATACTCACACTACCTACTTTCTTTATGGATCTCTATGAAACATGAGAGCTGCTGCAGCTGGGGAGAAGGACCTTAGGAATTTCTATATTGATGATAGCAGATGACATCATCCTATCTGTAAGATGTTTTTTTCTTAGGTGGAAATACAGGGACAAATTTCAAGTGGATTGTGGTTGACACTCTGCTATACATACGATTTTATGAGAAGATGATTCTATTTCTGAAAGTAAAGCTCAGGTAGAATGGATATTTAGTTCTTGGTCAAAGTATGCCACTTTAGTGACTTAAACCATTGCAAAACTTGCCAATTATGTGAGCTTTTGTACCGAGAAGAAATGGTAAGCACTCATTGTATTTATGTGATAAGCCTAGGCTTTTTTCTTCACACTTCAGATATTCAAAGGATGTTTGTTTTTTAATTTCCTTGCTTGATCTAGCTATTTAATTAGCAAAATTGTTTCACATTACATGTTTTCAGTTACTACTACCTCAACTATTGAAAGTACTTTCTTGGAAATTAGCCCCTAATACACAATAAACAGTAACAAATTTCAGCATCAGAAAATCATTTAAAAAAAAAAAAAAAACAAAACCCAAAAAACCTTAGAATTACTTAGGATTACTGTAATATCTTGCATTGGAGAACACTCTTCTGACCCTAGAACTTCATTGAGAGAAACAAAAATCCCCAAACGGTAGGAGGAGAGAAGAGAATGGGTGTAGGGTTTGTGGTTTTTGTTGCAGTTTTTTTCCCAGAGTCTCCTTTTAGTAAAAGCATCAAGAAAAATACTTACTGAATGCTTGAAGATTTTGGTTTATGTACTCTGTTTGCTTGTGTTAAGTCAAACCTAAAGTTGAATTTATGGTATAAGATGCTGTGAACAGTCAGAATCAAATACATGTATAGAGTTTGGTTCTGAGTTGTTAACTTTTCATGAATTAAGGTAATCACTTTCTAAAATTCCAGAGTTCCTCTTTAGATGCTGGTGTTATGGTCTCAAACCTGCTTTTAGAAATGCAGTCATGTCCAAAAGTAGAATTTCAACTGAGTGAGCAATACGGAGAAGATCTGAGTGAAGATGCTTGGCAGTATATATTTGCTGTTGATCTACTCTGCTCTCACCTAAAGTGGGATTGGACACATGACAATGTTATAAGGTATTGTGGCAAGCAGTTCTTTCAAATGTTTTCCTGTGTGGTTTTTTTGTGGTTTGTTTTAGTGTTGGGGTTTTTCCCCAAATTTGAGACGTTATGACTTAGCTTTTAACATAATAAAACATTGCATAGCTATGTAGAAATGAAGGAGTTTTAACCTGATGAGACTTATTGTGTGCCTTATTGTAAGATTAGAATGAGTGATCAATGAGGAGATACAGGATTTTATGGTACTACTCCAAGAAATTAACCCTGTTTGAACCATTCTAATAAGGAATTGCTTTAAAAATAGCTATATGTGAACAACTGTGAAAGATTTTTAGATGGATTGTTTGTCAACGAAGCAAAATGATTGATTGTATTTCTCTGAACTTAATTGTTGAATTCCCCTTCCCCCATCACTAGAAAATTAGGGTGGAACTTTTGATGTGTACGTAGCACTCCTTCAGTGCTGAAAGTGAAATGTAACCATACTCATTAGTGTACTATCCTGATTTCAGTCTGATTTAAATTCTAAAATCATTGTAATACTTAGATTCCGTGTCTTAAATTTTCTTTGAACCCTATAATCCAGTGCATGGACTGCTGCCATATTTTACTTGGTTTGAAAGACTTCATTTTGATACCTACACTGATCTGAGAGCCCCTGTTTTCTATGTAGAGGTTATGTAACCTAGTAGAATCTCCAAAAATACAGCTTTTGTTAACTATGGCATAATGTAAACATTAAGTATAAAGTAAATGCAAATAACTTACAATCATCATCAAGTCTTTTATACAAGTTCCATGCTTTCGAATAGTAAAGAAGTTATTTTTAGTGAAATACTTTTAAAATAAATGCAAATTGGCTTCAGTGAAAGGTGTATCATTTTAATTAAAGCTGTACAGAGTTAATTGTCTGTGTGGAGTTGTGCTGTTAATAGGTAACTAGGTCTCTTAGCATCATTTTAAGGATGAAAAAAGTCTTATCTCAGGTCCTTTCAGGTTTAAAACCAAGCTTCAGATTCTACTTGTAACATGCGAACTGTGACTTTTCAGTCATATAAGAAGCTTGTACAACATCTCAGCATGACATTTGAAAGAAATGTGATTTCATATACATTTATGAAGTCAGTGGAGTGAGTTCTTGACTTTAGGTAGAGATGTAGAATGTTGCAGGGAAATTAATGGAAGATGAACAGGAATACTGTTCTGAACAGGAATGATTCCTCCTCCAAACTTTGATTGTTTGGGTTTAAAACCTTCTTTACATTACTCAGATTTGTGGATCCTTGGACTATTATGAGTTTCCCTAGAAGGTGAATTAAAGATGCAAGTGGAGCTATGGAAATACATGGTAAACAGAAGAATCATTTGTGTTCATTATTGTATGAATATTGTGCCACCCTTTCATGCAGTATCAGGTTTTCAAATTCATTTGTCTTTTACAGCAAAGTGCTTTGGCCTTCTATGAATAAATGGGTAAAGAGGAGAAAGGGACCTGAAACTGCTCAATCCATTCCTGATAGTGTTGTAGCATTGACACTCAGGCTAATTGGTAAGTAATCTAAATTCTTGTTTGAACTTCTGCTTTGTGTAAGTATGCCCTTTGAAAGTGTCAACCTGCCTGGAAAGTGGATTGAAGTATTTTTGCAATTTTTTGGATCTTGATTTTCTTTTTTGTCACATTTTCTTAAAAAATTTTCACCTTAAAAGCCAAAGCTTTACAATCCTATGCAGATATTTTCTGTTTGTTAGAAAGCTTGTGTTTGTGGAAAGCTTGTCCTTAAGTTTTGAGAGATGTTACTTTGATTTCACAAAAAAATACCAACATGTTTTATGTATTTAAGATAAAATAATCTGTAGCTACATATGCTTCATAGCAAAGTGTATAAAATAAGGTTTTACATGCAACACAATACCTTTTCCTGCAGTTTTAAGTTACATTCATTTATTTGGGATCTAGATGGCATTCAAGGTAAATAGATAAACTTTGTGTTTCAATAGATATTTTCAGTATGTAGGCTATATAATGTTGTTTGTTAAACAGCAACTGGATTCTTTGAGAATTTTGCACTTAAAAATTGTAAACCTGCAGGAGGTTATATCAGTCTAATGAAAAATCCCTAGAGGTCTTTAGTCACAAAAGGAAGAGGACAGCTGTTATTCCCAAGACAACATGGTAACAATAATGACTAATTTTTGTAATTGGAATTTGCATTTTCTGTTGACACTTCAACAGGTAATTCGTAGGTCTAAAAATTAGCAAGTTGACTGTCTGAATGTCAGATACATAGTAACTTCTTTTCCTTTCAGGTCGATTAGGCCAAATAGGTTTAAAGGAAGGATATCTTGCTGCAGTGAAGAATATTAGTTCTGTAATTGGACTGTTTGTACAGCATGCAAAAGAGGAAGGTAATGTTTATTTAGACAAACTTTAGTCTAACATCTGCAATGTGAAGTTTTGTCAGTGTAAACAGAACATACACAAATTGAGACACACTTGCCAAAACAGCCTGCTTGTGCAGTTTTATGTTAGTGCGTAACAGTACAAACAGTTTTCAGTTTGAGTCCCTTTCTCTTCTAAAGTTAATGAATCATATATCCGTTCTGTTTGAGACGGAGAACAACTCAGTACACTGCTTCATGTAACAGCCTATCAGCTGCCTCAGAGAACTTAAAGGGTGATCTTAACTTGAGCAGTAATAGCTAAGGTGTTAGCAGCAGCTAATCAGCAGCTAATCACTTACCAGCAGCTCATGCTGAAGCTTGCTACTAGCAAGATTGTTGTATGGGGAGAGAGTTGCAAGACAGTCCGAATTCCTGACTAAGACAAAGCAAGGCAATTAGGGCAGGAGAGGTTTATATTGCTAAGTTTTTCTCGTTGTGAAGTACATTTTGCAGTGAAGCTTTGGTTGATGTCAGGGAGCTGTTTTGAATAACTTGTATAGCTTCTGTTCCTTGCAATCTCAAGTTCTTCCAAGTAAGTGGTATATGTATCTGTTTCAGACTCTGTGTAAACCTGACTGTTTTCATAGAAGTCTGATCACCATTAACTAGAGTAGAATAACTCAATGCTCAAATCTTTTGTGCCCTTTGAATATTGAAAACCTGCTGGAGAAAAAAAAACAAACCTAGGAAGTGCTAGTATAAAATAAGACTATGGAATTTGCATGCGAGTCGTCATCTTGCTGCTTTCTGGTTTTACGCCTCTCAGTTGTTCGTGTGTTTTAATTCCGGTTCTTAAACTAATAATTTATTTAGATGGAGGTTTCCCAAAAACATTATTGCATATCAAAATTTCTATAAGCTGATTTGTGTTAACTTTTTGCAGGTGTTCCCTGGGGTGTGCAACTGGCAGCCATATATTCACTGTGTGACTTGGGTGCAAGCAATCCAGAAGGTATTGTTGAGGCCATCCATGCTTGGAGAGCAACAGTTCTTAACAACATCCCTTCGGCTGTCACAAGTGGCATAGCTGAAATCACTTCTCTGTGTAAAATGGAGCTGAACTAAAACCTGGGGAAGTTGACTGATCTAAAGGAAGAAGTGCCTTATTTTACTAAGCAGTAGTTGTTTCCAGTTAAAAACAATACAAAGTGGTGTGTCTCCTCTTCTTTTTTTTTTTTTTTTTTTTAACAGAATGTCTAGTCACACAAAGCAAGCTCAAGTATTTTATTTGGTTTTCCTGTTTGAGGGAAGAGTTTTTAAAAAATAAGTAAAAATACTTACTTTTTCTAATAGCTGATCAGTGATTGGAAAACCAGTGTGTCCTTGACTCCTGGGATCTTTCTGGTTGGATGTCAATAAAAATCAGTAATAATTTCCATTATTTTACTTCCATCAGTTTGGAGCATGGGCTATTTGACACAACAGAAGATTGAGCCTGGCTGAAAACCTGGCTCTATTGTTTTGTACTATATTTATAAAGTAACCGTTCAGATAGCAGAACTTTGCCCAGATTCTGCTTTATTTTGCTTGAGTAGTCTCATAAGCTTAATTTAAAATACTTGTGTAAGACAAGTGGGAATTGACTTTTTGTGTAACAATCATGTATAGAGTAACAGAGATGTTAAATCTCTGAACTTGTATATATGGTATATTCTGATAATGTGTCTCACATTTGATATTGTTCCACTTGGGGAATTTTGTGTATGTAAATAGAAAGGTGGTTCAAAAAAGTTCCCATTTCTAATGATAGCTTCACTACACTCTGTGTTTTTGTATCTTTCATAATAAAAGAAGCAAACACCATCGTGTTCTTGTTGGTCTTTTTAAGTAACATAGAATGAACTGCCGGTAACACTGCAGTTCTGACCACTGGAAAGAGGGTCTATTGCATCTCTCCACAATTTTCTGGTATGCCTTGGAGGCTGGGGAGGTAGTTTTAAAAATTCATTGAAAACTTATATTTTCACTCTCTGATTGTAACCATACGAAGGGATGAGCTTTGCTAATGCAGATTCTCATTGTAGTGGGACCTTGATTCTGCCAGAGCTTTGACATAGTGTTCAGGTTTTTTTCCCTTTTTTATCATAAAAAGGTCAAAAGGCTGAAGGTCTGCTGGAGCCAGCTGGCTTGGATAATTAAGTCTTTAACTTGGAGTGAACTGGACAACATAAACTTTACACCTAATTTTCTCCTACCTCTTGTGTCTTTGCAGGCACATCTACTCTTTCTGGCTTGTCTTCAGACAGTTCAGTATCTTTAAGTTGCAGCAAGCACTTTGCAAGCACAGTTGCAATTTCTTCTAGCCTGGGGCATTCAGCTCTTTTCATTTCTGCTGCCAGTCCTGCTGACATGGTCAGCTCTGGTGCAAGAGCTGGTGTTAATATGCATTGTGGTTTTTGTGCCTCTTCAGAGCCTGAGAACCAATGCAGTCTCCTAGCCCTCTGAGAGGTTCTTTCCTCTGAAGTGAAACCATGCAGTGCAAAGTGTCCATTGATTTCAGTTGCAAATATAGCTGCTAGCATTCTTGACATCTAATTGACCAAAGTGAATTTAACACAGCCAAGCTCATGAAGTTCAACCAGGCCAAGTGCAAGGTCCTGCACCTGGGTCATGGCAATCCCAGGCACAAATACAGGATGGGTGGAGAATGGATTGAGAGCAGCCCTGAGGAGAAGGACTTGGGAGTGCTGGTGGATGAGAAGCTTAACATGAGCAGGCAATGTGCACTTGCAGCCCAGAAGGCCAACCGCATCCTGGGCTGCATCAAAAGAAGCGTGGCCAGCAGGTTGAGGGAGGTGATTCTCCCCCTCTACTCTGCCCTGGTGAGACCCCACCTGGAGTACTGTGTCCAGTTCTGGAGCCCCCAACACAAGAAGGACATGGACCTGTTGGAGGGAGTCCAGAGGAGGGCCACGAAGATGATCAGAGGGCTGGAGCACCTCTCTTATGAGGACAGGCTGAGAGAGTTGTGGCAGTTCAGCCTGGAGAAGAGGAGGCTCCGGGGAGACCTGATAGCGGTCTTCCAGTACCTCAAGGGGGCCTACAAGAAAGATGGGGAAAGGCTGTTTAGTAGGGCCTGTTGCAATAGGACGAGAGGTAATGGTTTTGAAATAGAGGGGGGTAGATTTAGATTAGAAATTAGGAAAAAATTTTTTACGATGCGAGTTATAGAACACTGGAACAGGTTGCCCAGAAAGGTGGTGGATGCCCCATCCCTGGAAACATTCAAGGCCAGGCTGGATGAGGCTCTGAGCAACCTGATCTAGTCAGGGATGTCCCTGCTCCTTGCAGGGGGGTTGGACTACATGACCTTTGAAGGTCCCTTCCAACCCTAACCATTCTATGATTCTATGATTCTAACTAGGTAAATGAAAAATGTCTATTAATATTAGTAATACCTGTGCACAACAGGCACTGCTACAGATGTCTATCATGAAGGCTTCCAGTAAGGATCTGTAGATATTAATTTGCCTCAGGTTGAAGCTGTATGATGTCTGGGACACCGCATTTTAGTGATTGTGAAGGCTATGGAGATTTTATGTGTAGCCTTTACTTACCTTTCTTGCACTAAAATGAGCAAAGAGCGTCTGGAGTGGAAGAAGGACAAAAGTAAGCAAAGGTTGACAATAAAACTATTGATAATAAATCTGGTAAAAAAAAAAGTTAATGGAAAATAAATCAAATAAAAGAAAACAAAGAGTGGAACGATGTGAGAAAAGGATCCCAGATGTTTCAATGCAAACTATCTAGTTTAGTCTAGTTAGTGCATTAGGCCAGTTACAGTAATACCCATTCATAGTTCCAATTAATGTGGAAAGGCCTCAATAGTACAGTTAAAATTGTTACACAGAGAAAGAGCCCTTCCTAATATCCGTCTCTTTCTGTGGTGTTATGCTCACCCTTCCAGTGTCCCTCTGGCTCTCAGGGCCGACATTCTCAGATTTTTCTTTCACTTTCTTTGTCTCTCTATCAATCACAGTTAAGCCTTAAATGAGTGTTTTCTTCCCTGAATGAGTGTACTTTAAGTTATTTAGATGAGCAGGAAAACATAGAACTTGTGATTTCATGTGCATGTATAATTCATTTATTATGTAAATAAATAATAGAAAAATTGGAAAAAAATACATTAACCAAGCAAACACTGTGGGAGAATTTTTTTATTACAACAGGTAACTGTGTGGCAGCAGGACTCATGAGGCCTAAAAGTTGGCCAAGGACACAGCAGTGTCACAAGCGAGAGGGGGACAGGCTGAGGAGATCCACAGGCAGTGCTGCAGGTTCTGAGTTTTCAGGAGCAGAGGGGTACATCTGCTGTGACAAAGCTTCCTGCTGCACAGATGCTGCTCTGCCATATTAGGGTCCTTCACAAAGCTGTTTATATCTGCTGTAAATATGTATATAAAATCATAGAATGGTTAGGGTTGGAAGGGACCCTCAAGGGTTATCTAGTCCAACGCCCCTGCAAGGAGCAGGGACATCTCGAACTAGATCAGGTTGCTCAGAGCCTCATCCAGCCTGGCCTTGAATGTTTCCAGGGATGGGGCATCAACCACTTCTCTGGGCAACCTGTTCCAATGTTCTACCACCCTCAGTGTAAAAAATGTCTTCCTAATATCTGATCTAAATCTACCTCCCTCTATTTTGAAACCGTTACCCTTAATCCTGTCACAACAGGCCCTACTGAACAGTCTCTCCCCGTCTTTCCTGTAGGCCCCCTTTAGGTACTGGAAGGCAGCTATAAGGTCTCCCCAGAGCCTCCTCTTCTCCAGGCTGAACAGCCCCAACTCTCTCAGCCTGTCCTCATAGGACAGGTGCTCCAGCCCTCTTGTCACCTTTGTGGAGGGCCAACTGGTCCATGTCCTTCTTATGTTAGGGGCTCCAGAACTGGACATAGTACTCCAGGTGGGGTCTCACCAGAGCAGAGTAGAGGGGCAGAATCACCTCCCTTGACCTGCTGACCATGCTCCTCTTGATGCAGCCCAGGATGTGGTTGGCCTTCTGGGCTGCAAGGGTGCATTGCCGGCTTGTGTCGAGCTTCTCAAATGTATAGTACTATATAGTCTCAAATATAAAGTACTATATGTCATAGTACTTTTGTTTTGAGCTGGTATGGTGAGCTGAACCTCTGTCACTCTGCCTTCTCTCCTACAGCTATAACAATAAACTGCTTCTGCCTAGTCTGAACCCCTGAAGCAGAGCGTGTGTTTATAATGCAACACCCGTTAGTAAGTTCTGATGAGAGCATAGAGCAATACAAAGACATTTTTTGCAGGCTTTTAGGTGTATATATAGCTGTCGTAGTTCAGCCCCGATCGGGACCAGACTGTGCAGTCTCTCTCTCGCTCCCCCCACCCTCCGAGAGAATAGGAGAAGATGATATAAGGAAAAACGGCTCAAGGTTTGAGATAAAGTCGGGGAGAAAATCCTTAAAATGACCGTTATGGGCAAAACAGACTCGACTTAGGGAAAAACACTCATTTATTTCTAAAATTAGCAGGAGAATGAGACAGGGAACAAGATAACCTCCCCCCACCCCTCCCTCTTCCCGGGCTTAACATTATCTATACTACCTCCCCTCCCGAGCGGCATGGCGGGGGGAAAAGGGAATGGGGGTCGCGGTCAGTTCATCACGCGTTGTTTTACGCCGCTGTATCATCGCTGGGGGAAGAACTCCTCGCATTCCTCCCCTGCTCCAGCGTGGGGTCCCTCCCACAGGCCACAGTCCTTCGTGAAACTGCTCCGGCGTGGGTCATCTCTTCCACGGGGTGCAGTCCCTCAGGAACAGCTGCCCCAGCGGGCCCTCCAAGGGCCACAGCCTCCTTCAGGCCTCCACCTGCTCTGGCGTGGGGTCCTCCACGGGCTGCAGGTGGATCTCTGCCCCTCCGTGGACCTCCATGGGCTGCAGGGGGACAACCTGCTCCACCATGGTCTTCACCACAGGCTGCAGGGGAATCTTGGCCAGGAGCAGCATTACTCCTCCCCCTCCTTCTGAACTGACCTTGGCGTCTGCAGCCGTTCCTTACAACAGGCTGGCAGACGCCTCTCAGGATCCTTTTTACATCTTGTTCACTTCTCATCTCCTCTCCACTTCTTGCAGCCGGGCCGGGCTGAGTTGGGCCCAGTCTGCTGCCCGGCAGGAGGCCAGAGGGTGAGGCCTGCAAGGCCCACGCCTCCCCCTCTCTGCCCCCCGCTCAGCTGCTTCACATCTCTCCTCCCCTCTTTTTCTGTTTTCCCCTTCTTAAATACGTTATTGCAGAGGCGTTATCACGGGACATTGTGCTACCAATTGGCTTGGCCTTGGCCAGCAGCGGGTCTGCCCTAGGCCCGGCCAAGTCCACTGAACAGCAGTTCCCTACAGAAGCTGCCACTTTAGGCCCCCCCCCAAATAACAAAACCAGAACAATAGCATATAATAATTTATTTCTGATACCTGTCATGGTTTAACCCCAGCTGGCAACTAAGCACCACACAGCTGCTCACTCACTGTCCCCGGGTGGGATAGGGGAGAGAATTGGAACAGTAAAAATGAGAAAATTCATGGGTTGAGATAAAGACAGTTGAATAGGTAAAGTAGAAGCTGTGCACGCAGGCAAATTAAAACAAGGAATTCATTCACTACTTCCCATTAGCAGGCAGGTGTTCAAACATCTCCAGGGAAGCAGGGCTCCATGATGTGTTAACAGTTACTTGGGAAGTCAAATGCCATCTCTCCAAACATGTCCCCCCCTTCCTTCTTCTTCCCCTAGTGTTATAAGCTGAGCATGACAGCATATGGTATTGGATATTCCCTTGGTCAGCTGGGGACAGCTATCGCAGCTATGTCCCCAGGATGTAACAGATGCTAAGGAGCACCAACAACTCAGCAGCGCCCCTTTGTACCTGGCTGTATCTTTTGATCTGACTTGCTCGACCATACCTCAGTAGTTCTGCTAGTGCTTGAACTGATGTATTTAGTTATTGGCCTGAGAGGATGCAATAAACAGTCTGAATTACCTTGTTAATGCGGGCAGTGAAGTTCTCTACATACAGAATGAATATCTTATGAGGACATGTGTGAACACAGCAATTGGTGTGAAATAAAGGGCAAGTTATCTGTGGATCACACTTTTTCTGCTTTGCAGATGGAAAGCAGCGTACAACCTGTGTCCTTATGGTGAGATTGCATCTAGGCTCTGATGCCAAGCAGCCAACAGCATGACTAAGTCTCACTGGTGGGAGTACTGCCCCTGCTTCTACTTCCTGGTTATCTTCTGAGGTCTTTTGCTCTTTACTCCATGTGTGATTGCATTTGTTATCCAGCCATGTTCTGTATAGCCTTTGATGTTCCACAGGGTTCTGAATATCTTCTGAAACTTCTTGTTTTAGAAATAGTGAGTGAGTCTTTCCTGCCAGATGAGACTTTGACTTTCTGCTGCACACTAACTCTTGTCATAATTGGAAGTGTTGGTTTGGTTTTGGTGTTTTTTTTCCAAGAGGCACTGAGATTAAGGGAACAGATGCAGATGGCCAAGAGAAGACCAAAGAAGAGGCAGTGGCCTGGGAATGTTACGCTTCTTTGCCTTCTTCCACCATTTCTGTCAGACTAACCAGAAGGCATCTTCGAGATCCTGTTAGTTTTTGTGGGCAACTGCCATTACGCAAAAAATCTGTGTAAGGTGAAAATAGCTGTACACCACGGTACAACAATTGCATGGTAAGAGGTACCTGATAAATATTCCTGGGTTTTCTCCTGAGGAGAGGGGAAAAAAACTGTCAAGAGTATGATATAGATTATGCACTGTGAAAGTAGGCTTTGAAATCTTTGGATTTTCTCCTTTGAAAAATGTGTTCTCTATATCCTGATGGCTATACAGAATGGCTTTCTCAGGTATAGCATAAGAACTAGTAACAATGGCCTCTCATCTCTGTGGGCTCTATGTTTGCTATTTTTAAAAAGAGATCAGAAGTTATAATTGCCAGTGGCTTAAGCCACCAAGACAAAACAGAATTACGAGCCACTGGTGGGACTACAAAATAACTCTAAGACCATCCAGCTGCTCCTCATCACTGCTCTCATAATGCACATTTCTGCTACAGGATATTAGGAGTGGACACCACCTCCAGCGGCTCTGGCCCAGGACGACTTCTGCGCAGCTACTGGAGCCCAGCCTCAGGTACCAGGGATGCATATGCGCTGGGCTGAGGGTGGTACGCGCTGCTTTTCCACTTGCAGGTTCAACTGGCAGTGAAGCTCAGCCTGTGTCCGAGAGACACATGCAGTCACACACAGGACATTGACATGGCTGGTCACAGACTGCCACAGGCAAGCTGGGCCTTCAGCTGCCTGTACATCAGGACTCAGGTAAAACAAGCACAGGCAGCCACATCCCCTTTCTCCTCTTCGTTTGGCAGAGACAGAAGGTCACTAGAGCAGGCACACACACACACAATATGTCCACAAGCATGGATGTTCCCCCAGTTTGGGGAACACACAGACACTTGTCCCTCCATCAGCCAGCACCAGGTACATGGGCTGTGACCCACGGTTCTGCTCCTGCTGCCAGCACCAAGCCTCGCACCTGCCTCACTGATATAAGGAAAAAGTTTTTTACAATGAGGGTGGTGGAACACTGGCACAGGTTGCCCAGAGAGGCGGTGGATGCCCCATCCCTGGAAACATTCAAGGCCAGGCTGGATGAGGCTCTGAGCAAACTGATCTAGTCGGGGATGTCCCTGCTCCTTGCAGGGGGGTTGGACTAGCTGACCTTTGAAGGTCCCTTCCAACCCTAACTATTCTATGATTCTGTGTCCAGAAGTGTTTGGAACAAGCAGATTGTGAGTGCAAAAAAATAGTCACAGAAAACAACAGCACAATTTGAGCAGACTAATTACCAGTGAAGCATTCTCTACTGAGTCCTAAAACTGAGGATGCTTAGGGCACATTGTGGGTAATGCAGTATACTTGAAACACTCATTCAGGGAGAAACTCCACTACTATGCATCAGGCAGCCTAGAGGTACGTTGAGAAGGTTTTCTCAGCTTTTAAGCACAAAAGCCAGAATGAAAGCAGTGCATTAAACTGAGTGTGTCAAGGATAATTTCTTAATCCAGGTGATAGATAGCCTGACCAGAGGAGAAGTGTTACTGGACTGGTTGGTCACCAGCACAGAAGAACTAATTAGAGATATCAAAACTAGTGACAGCCTAGGCCACAGTGATCATGCCCTGGTGGAATTCACAAACTTGAGGGATATGAGCCAGGTGACGAGTAGAGTCACTACCCTGAATTTTAAGATAGCAAGCTTTTAGTTGTTTAAGAAATTTGTATATGGGACCCCCTGGGAATCTGCCTTCAGGGACAAAGGAGCTGAATAGAGCTGGCACTTTTTAAGGACATTTTTCTTAAAACACAAGAGCTCTCAATTCCTGCGTGTAAGAAATTGGGCAAGGAAAGGAGGAGACCAGCACGGCTGAGTAAGGACCCCCTGGTTAAACAAAAAGTGTAAGAAGGCAATGCACAGGCAGTGGAACCAGGGACAAGTATCCTGGGGAGAATACAGGGAATACAGGCACTGTCTGCCTGGTACCCATGCCCAGATCCTGGCCCTCTTATTTGCCCCATGAGTTCCCTATTTGCTGGTTCACCCCAGTTGGTGCTTGCTAGCAGACACGCAACACTCACACTCTTGTCTCGCAGGCATCCCATACTTACAGGTCCCTCTGGGTATAAGCACGGACCCTTTGCCTGCCTAGGCCCTGACCCAGGCCCTTGTACTCACTGGCTCACCCAGCTTCGAGTTTGACAGCAAACACACAGCTCACGCACACCTGGTTTGGGGAACACACAGACGCTTGTCCCTCCATCAGCCAGCACCAGGTACGTGGGCTGTGACCCACAGTTCTGCTCCTGCTGCCAGCACCAAGCCTTGCACCTGCCTCACTGATGCCACTCCCACCCTGTAGCCAATTTTTGGGACAGGCACCGTTCCCATCCCAGTGGCTGGGATCCCTGCACTGGCTCCGGTAGCTGACACCACAGCCCTGGGGCACCTACACCCCCAGTCTGACTCCAGGAGCCAGCTCCAATCCCGCTCATGCTGTTCTCCCCCTCTAGCTGGTGCCTAGTCCTTGCAGCGCCGGATAGAGAGGGAGGTTATGTGGAAATGGTGAAGAAAGGACTTAGAAGATAGGACAGACTGTGGTCATGAATATATTGACTGGCCCTTTACATGCCTTTCTGCCTACTCTCTCTTTGTTCCTCCCTGCTCCCCCTTGCCCTGCACAGTGCCTCATCAGTTGGCATATGTCCACCCACCCCCTCCAGCATGCTCGTCCTTGAGGTTTGCATCTTTATCGGTTGCAAAGTCCCGTTTTGCCTGTGTTGTGAGATGACCCTGGTAGGCAGCTCAGGCCCACACAGCTGCTCACTCACTCCCCCACGGTGGGATGGGGGGCAGAATTGGAAGGGTAAAAGTGAGAAAACTCGTGGGTTGAGATAAAGAGAGTTTAAAAGGTAAGGCAAAATCTGTATGCACAAGCAAAGCAGAATATGGAATTCATTCGCTGCTTCCTGCTGGCAAGCAGGCGTTTAGCCATTTCCAGGAAAGCAGGGTTCTGTGACGCACAGTGTCTTGGCAAGACACTCCATAACTCCAAATGCTCTCCCCTTCCTTCTTTTTTCCCCCCAGCTGAGTGCAATGCCTTATGATCCCTTTGGTCACCTGGGGTCAGCTGTCCCAGCTGTGTCCCCTCCCAGCTTCTTGTGCACCCCCAGCCTATTGGCTGGCGAGACAGGGTGGCAGAGAAGGCCTTGACACTGTGTAAGGACTGCTCAGCAGTAACTAAAACATGGATGTGTTATCAACACGCTTTTGGTCACAAATCCAGAACGAAGCACCATGTGGGCTGCTATGAAGAACATCAACTCTAGCCCAGCCAAAAGCAATACAGCCTGCAGTTTCTTGATAGCCCAGCAATTAGTGTGAATGGCCAGTTGTTTGGTTTGCTTTCTTTTTTATGTTCTGGTTATTGTCTTTGTTAATGCTAATTGGTCAGGTTTTCTGTCTGTGTGTTTGTCTCCTTCCTTTTCCTCATCATCCCAATGTAGGTTGTGTTCAATCAGATAACCTTGCTGGAATACACATTCTCACACTCCCACATACACTGCCTCTCTTATCATTTGTCCATCCGTTTTGTCTCCCTCTGTGTTCTTGTTTATGGTTTCCTCCTCTTCTGATCTCTTTTTTTTTTTTTTTTTTGCATTGAAAAGGGCCTTGACCAGATACCCTTAAAGGAGTAGACACTCTTCTTCCACATATGCTTGCAGTTTTCAATCCTTTCATCCTTCTATTTGCTAATCTGAAGAGTATCAAATGATTTTCTCAAAACAGAATTGGGGGATGGTTTATCATACAATATATACTTAAATGACTCTGATTTTTATTTGTGGTATTCTGAAAGTGGGTATTAATGCTCGCAAGTGACTTTACACAATTGCTTTCTTGTAGCTGTCTGTGAAATGCTCTGTGAAGGTTCTTTGAGGCTGTGGGTAAGTGGGAGCAGCTGGCTACTTCTGGCTCTTCCTTCAGTGAGCTCTTTGGTGCCAACTCTCTTCTCCTGTCTCATCATGCTTACTCCTGCTGTCGCCACACAGGTGTATACATGCTCTCCAACAAACTTACTTTATTTCACTCCAACAGTAGGTAGTTGGTGCTTAATTATAATCTGCTTTCTACAGAGCACATTGGATGAAGGACTTAAATGGTTGAACAAGGCGATAAGACTAAATTCGGATTACTTGGCGCCTTCCTCGAAATATGTGTTATTTCGAGACGATGTTCCTTGGAAACATCTCTCTACAAGTTCAGCATCTGTACTATGAATTGAAACTTTGACAACTTGCTGTTGGCAGGCAGTGTAACAGTTTGGTGCATTTACATTGACGTGTACTTTTCAAGCTGCAGTCCCATTTCTGCCTTGTTATTAAATGAGACCAAAAAAAAAGAAAAAGAAAAAAGATATTTTATTTGGGTTCCTGAGCCACATTGGTTTACTTTAATGTATAAACAGTTATGGCCAGAATGGAAGTGAGAGAATGATGTTTATCAGAGAAGTATGCTCTAGACTTACTGATGGAATGTGTGGAAGGACATTGCTGTCTGGCTTGGAAGGCCAAGCACAGGGACTGAGCATCACACCTATGTGTATCAGACAAATAACAACCTCACGTTCTCTCTCGATATTGGCACCTGTGTCTAACACCATTCTTTCAAACAAGTGAGGTGCGTGTCCTCTAACATTCCATAACCTATAGGCAAAGATTAGAAGTAATTTATGTGATGGAGACATCAACAGTATTGGGAGAGGGAAAGAGCAAATTCTGCAGGTGTTACTTGTTTGGTTTACATCTAAATTTCTGGTTTTTTTTTTTTGTTATAGACTACTTGGCCCTGTAAATCTTACTGTACCCCTCTGTGAGATGGGGTGGGGGAAAAGGAGCACTGTTCTTCATTTCATAAAGTTTAAGATCTAATCAGACAATTCAGGCAAATGCACGCTTTGTACTGTTGTTTTGAACAGCGGGCTTGGGGGCCTCTGTTACGTTCATGGGAAGCAAATGGACAAGATTTCTGCCTCTAGTGGCAGAAAATCTTGAAAGCAGAAAACTTCACATAAATTTTCTAGTTGTCCTGATGCTTGTGTTTGAGATGAGCTATTGCTGAGTTACGCTTCTGGAGACATTTCTAGCTTCCTGACCTTGTATTTCAGTTAAAATAGGAGTAGTGTGGTAGAAGGCAGGCAGGCATTTAGCAGATGAGCAATCTGGAATTGAAGCTTTTTGGGCTGCTGAGGGATTTGGGACCTTAGTATGGAGTTGTTATCAGAGAGGGGAAAATAATACCGATTTTCCATGCAGCTGTAAAGAGAAGTTTAGGAGCAGTCTTACCAAGAGAAGTGGCTTTAAAACATTGTTTTATTGTTGCGTACTAGAAAAATCTGAAGAACAGGCATGTATTGTCTTATTATCCGCAAAAAGATCCAAAGTTTAAGATAAAAAGGATTGAGATCTGCTAGTCTAATTCTCTGAGTTTAGGTCTCTAGTTTAGGAGAGCTGTGTGATCGAAATAGTGATTGTCAGATAGTACAAGTGATTTGCATTCCGAAAAGTTGGGCAGAAGAGGCTGCTCGCCCACCCCTGACCAACGTCTGCTGCTCTCTGCTTTCCCAGTTCCTCCCCTGAGTTTATGTGCCGATGAACTTTTCTTTCTTCGGAGCTGGGGAACTGATTCTGGGTGTTCTTGTCCCTGCCTTGTAAAACCTAGCAGATTCCTTAACTCCTTGTGAGGAGCCAGATCCATCCATTCTTAGTTAATGCCCTGGTGAGAAGATGGAGACAGGCACTGAGGGATAGAAGGGAAGCTGCTGTACCTCTGTGCTAACTTCTGTTACTTTGAGAAGCTGCATCACGAGCTCCTTGGATTCACTGTGAACTTTGTTCACCTCTGAGGGGCTTTTCCATCCCCTTCTTAGGGCCTTCCTCTGATTTGTGGCTTAAATGTGTGTACCAAGGCCTTGTATGTGTATGTTCTCTGCAGACAATTTCCCTTTCACTGAGATAGGTTTTACTTTTTCCCTTTTCTTAGTGAGAAAGCCCTCCTCCCGACCACAAGACGTTTATTGAAGCCACGTGTATGTATGGCTGTGCTACCCTAATTTTGCTAAGCAGGACACGACAGAAGATTTTTTTTTTACTCTGTTGCTGAAGGTGATGATGCCGACCGCTTTCTGTGCTGGTACATAGTTGGAATAGTTGCTCCTGAACGTGAGTGTGTAGTACACAAGGTTACGTGTGTACTTTTTGTGTGCTTACTGGAAGTTTGTGCCTTAATTTTAAATCCGACTCCTGTTACATGAACACCTCTGCAGCTGAGTCAGAGCTTTTGCTTTTCAGGTAGTTTTAAACAGACAAGTTCCTACATTGCATTGGTATATTTTGGTTCTGCTTCCTAAGGGAACGGTGCTGCATTTTGCTGCCGTTCTGTTCAAATTTCATCCATGTGTGTAATTCTGGTCCTTCTGATCACTCAGTTCTTCTTTTATAGCATTCTAGCTCTCCTGTCCTCTCCATCTGCTTTGTACCAGGAGGTGCTGGTTTGTATGATCCCAGTAAAAAAGGCACCTGGACACTGTAAAGTATCACTTAAAATACTGTTTATTGAAAGTGACACTATAAAAAAAGAGAGGCCAGTATTTAGTATATAATCTTACACCCCTTCAAATGCTGGGAACACTGGGCTGCGCAGCTTCAAACAGGCCTCTGACCAGTGCACAACATGCTGTGCAGATCCCATCTGTGGAAGGGTTGTCCCATGTTGGGATTCTTACTACGTCGTAATATTTTTGCCTGCTTTTAGTGTGAGACTCATGCGTCTGTGTGCGTGGAGAGTGGGACATGCTAGACCTCGGCCCACAAATCTTGGGATGTGCTGGACCTGGCATAAAGAAAACATGTTGGAAGAGCGCTTGGGCGCAAGGGAGAGTCGGTAGCCACACTTCCATGCCTCGCCTGCAGAAGGGAGCATGTCTTCTGGCACAGGGAAAGGAAGACAGGGCATACCTTACTCAGCCGCTAAGCTGGGAGAGCTTAATGTGGTGGAAGGGATATCTTGCTGCAAACTGAAGGCAGGCAGGCAGGCTGACGGCACCCAGCCATGGCAGGGCACCCCATCCTCCATCATGCCTGCTTCCCACCCAACGGAAGGAAGTCTTGTCATGCTGTCTGGTGAGGTTCTCCGCGGGTGACACAATGTTTGTTTTCAAGGGATGAATTAAAAGGAGCTGTTACTTCTCTCCCCATTCCCTTTAATTTGGATGAAATACGCCTCACAGCAGCTATTCTTCTCACAAAATGAATGTTACAAGGTAGCGGAGGATCCATCCCAGCACAACACAATGTGGTTAAATATTAATGACTTTTTTTCTTCTGAAGAATCTCTACTCATTTATTGCAGTCAAAGAGCTTGAAAACCTAGCACAGATGTCGTTAGCGTTCAAAACAGAGGAGGCAAATGGGAGAAATGCTGAAGTTCTATTCTGCTTACATTGCCGAAGTCCTAGTTTTGCTTCTTTTTTTTTTTGCAGTACGCTGGCTGGGTTGGCTGTAATTCTTCAGATTCATTTCAGAGCAGTGAGATTGCCATTGATCTCTCTTTAAATCACAGTATTGTCCAGAGACATTAATCAAAACAGTCGTTCTGGGTGCAGTGCAAACTGGAAGCTACTTATGGAGCACAGAAACAGGTTTTTACAGAAGCTTGTTACTACTGATCTATCTGTTCAACTTTGGAAAACTAGTGGAAATCCCTCACTATTGCCACTAGACACTGCGTAAGGTATCCCCACGCATTTTGTCTCAGACACTGTATTAATTTCCTATTGCAGGGCCTTGGTTTTCAATAAATCTTTACGTGTAAATGTTAACTGTCCATTTTGTTACACGACCAACCTCTGCTATCTTACATTCTTTTCGTCTCTTTTTTCAAAGTGTATCTTAGAGGAGCATTGAAGAGTGTGAGAGGGTAGAACTCTCTGAATGAGCCACCAGCTGCGAAGATAGTAATGAAAAAGAATAACTTTCTTTACCAGTTACTTCATTCTGGCACTGCAGGGTTAACACAGAAAATTATTTGCTCTGCCATTTCACATGCTATCTCGCTGCTGGCTAAGTAGAGGTTAAGTTCAGATGCTGCAGTATCTGCTCTGGTCTGACATTTGGCAGTACTTCCATTTAATCTAAGTTTCTCTGATTTGGAACACCCAAGGTTCTGTCAAGGTTAGGTAACAAGAGAAGATGAACTTGAAATGTCAAAGGGTAAATTCTAAATGTAAGATGGGGGTTTAGACAAGATGTTGGCCTTGTCCCACCATCTGTCCCAGGGACCAGAAGACGCTCTCCATCCCTCCCATCCAATCCCATCTGTCTTGTTCTGACATGAGCCAATTCTGCCAAGCATCCTTACACAAGCAAGTCCCTCGCAAGTCTTCTGCCCTGTTGAGACAGTCCAGGAGGAAGTTAGGTATGTGCTACGTTGCTTTTGACTTGCTCCTGATTTTTCAGATGTACTTGCTTTTAAACTTACCTCCGCATTGCACTCTCTATGGCCCCAAACAATTTTTGTATCTTTGCGTTGAGTCACAATAGTTGTTAAAGAGCCTTTATGACTCTTGGATTTTATTTTTGACTCTGTTTATCTTCAATGAGACTTTATCAAGCTCTACGTTTCTGATCTATCCAAGTTTACATGTGCCACTTTAATATTTGGTTCTATTCCTCAGGTAGAAGGTAATAAGAGTTAATTCAGGGAATGATGGCAGGTTTGTGAGTTCGATTGAAACAAGCATTTTAAGTGGCAGCCATGAAAATTGTTCCTGATCAGCTTCAGAGATTTAAGGAATTTCTAGAAGATCCCCAAATAAATTGTGTTTCTTCACATGCAAATAGACTTTGTCCGATTCAAAGTTAAATCCTGCTTTGAGTGTGCAGTTTGTGTGTTCGGCTGCTTCGTTCCCCGCCTCCCCTTGAAGTTCATAGCAGTAGTGTGTAGCCATGCAATGGCCAAATAACTGTCTGACAAACTGAATTCTTCTGGCACTTTTTGTAACCATCCAAAACAGACTTCTGTCTTAAGAGTTCGGCATTTGAGAACACTTAACAAATCTTTAGACCTATTTCACACTGTTTATAGTTGTCCTAGTAGAATGTTATGTATTTTAGTTTCCAGTTTACATTTATAAGGTTAAATTCTGAAGCCACTACTCAAGTCTTCTTGAGTCATAGGCTCAACTCTTTGCTGAAGTGGGTAGCAAAAATCTCCCTGCCTTCATTTTTGTGTGAGCCAGTGAATTGGTATAGAAACTTACCTATAGCCTTCTCTTGCTTTGCTTGCTTTCTGGTTACACACTGTGATATTACTGATCCTTATTTTTATGCTGCCTTAGAGAAAGACTTTGCATGTATTTTTTTTTTTCAGTGCCATGACAATTCCAAAAGAGTGAAATTTGGATTAGAAAGAGAAAACAATAGAGGGTGCTAAAGAGCTGTGAAAAACATTATTCTGCTCTCCTAAGAAAAACAAAGGTAGGAACAAGCAGTGGACCTCAATTAACACTTGTGAGAGGGTGTGATTTTTTTTTTTATAGTGTTTCGTAAGTGACATTTCTCAAATGGTCAGGTTGCCAGTGACTAAATGTGAGACTGGAATTGTTTAAAGTTTGTAAGCTATGGAAGAAATTTTGTTTCTAGAGCAAGTGTCATGAACAACCTGGGTGAAATCATTTAGGCACAGACCCTGAGAGATGCTGAACTCAACTGAGGTTAGGTGGCTAAATAGCTTACAGGATGTGGGCTTAAGCCTCTCTGTGCTTCATCTGTAAAACAAGACTCTTTGTACCGTACAGCTGGGTACAATACGTGGCAAATAAATGCATGAAGGATTTGTCATGCATTTGGCTTCTCTGACAGAGGCCTAAATCTAAATTCTAGCCTTCACTTCATAGGTATTTACTCAGGGACATCCTTATTCATGTGCATGTCTCAGTGAACGATCAGGGAAACAAACTGTGTGAATGTGTGTGGGCTGGTGCCATAAATGTTTGGCTCTCCTTTCCTTAGGTGGGAGGACACATGTACTAAACTCATAGTTAATTAATAATCAATTAATCTCTCACTTTGTGATGTACTACTGGTGTCAATCTAAAGCACAATTTATTGTGGTCCACTAAAGGATCGTTGGGCTGTTGGACTTCTCCACTTTTTGTACCAAGTCGTTGGCTAATTAATTGATTTTCCTTGCACTTAACAGATTCAAAGACTGTATTCTATGAGCTGGTATGGTTTACTGTCATGTTGTATGACTATGGAAGATACCAAGTAGTTTATGCCGGTATTCAAGAATCATATAGACCTCCAGCAATGGAATCTGTGGGATACTAAAGGTAATTGGTCAAATGCCAGGAGTCTTTTCCAAACATGAAAACAGACAGGAAAAAATTGTCTTGTGCTATACAAGCAACAGTTAAATCACACTTGGATCTTACGACATTTTAAGTGATGTCCAGTCATGTGTATGACTTTAGCCTTTCTTTCACCAAAATAACTGGAAATGTTAGTAATTGCTAGAAAAATCTTACTTACCACTGTCACTTTGGTGAATTTTTCAGTCCTCAAAGAAGACAGAAGCAAACTATCAACTCGAGAAATTGTCTCTAATTTTGTGAAATAGCCTGGAATCATTTGTACACAGGTCTCAGACCTCTGAGCTGATAAATATCTGTTAAAGCATAGTGGCCAGCTCTCAGCTCACGTGAATCAGCTTAGTTCATTTGAAATCAGTAGTTACATCCAGTTTATGGTGGGTGAAAGATAGAAGCTTTCAGATCAGGGAGGTGGTCTGCCCGGTGGCTTGGGAACCCTCTTCATAGGTCTTATTTGTGACATTTCTTTTGGAAGCTAAAAATAAATCCCAAATTCCAGTCACGACATTTGAATTTCCAGATGGCTCTGGTGTTTCTGATGAAGACACAAACATCAACATGCCATTGGCATGGGGCTTTGTTTTGATTTGGCTTGGCTTCCACCCAGCCAATGTGGTGTATTTTATTTGCGGTGTCTGTGAGCCTGTGTGGCTTCAGCACAAGACAAAGTATCAACAGAATGGAGGGCACTTAGTTCCTCTAGAGCAAAATCAATCCTCGCGGCAGTTTTCGTAGACAAAAATGTCACAGAGCACCTGCCTTGAGCCCAGGCCAGTGTGCCGAACAAGATCAAGCACTCTCATGGTTACCGTAGGTTTTTCCACTGCTCTGGGGCAGGGCTTCCTCTCAGGGCCTGGGACTCGCTGCAGTGCTTGTTTCTCAGGAGATTGTCCTGATCCTTGCAAAGCTCATCTCCCCAGAGATCGTTCCGTTTGACGGAGTCAGAGATTCAAGGGGGCATTTTGGATGGGAGGGATGCCTTCAGCAGGAGAACTGGAGCACATGCGACACACTGCTTGCTTGCTTTATTCTAGTCTGAAGATGCTTCTTTTTTTGGGAGGCAGCCCATATTTGGGAAGCTCAAATGTTTACCTTTAAAGAAGTAGAGATAAGGAAGACCATTGTGGTTCATTCAGTCTCCACCATGGAGCCATGCTGACTCCAAGTCTTTCCAGAAATTATTCTCAGAATTGTGTCTTTTTGTTGTCCAAAAATTTGTCTACAGCTTCAGTGCTCGAGTCAGCCAGAGGATAGGAAAGCAAAGCGTGCTTGCATCTGTAACCGATGCTGTTAAAGGCAATTTCTGTGTTGTTTCTGGATTCTTAGAGAGCAGGAGTGATTACAGTGACCCTTTCCTGTCCGCCTTGTAGTCTCTGTCTCGGGGAGACAGGCGAGGAGTTTTGAACTTGCTCTCTATGTATCATATCAGAGTGCCTTCAGGACAGTTTCTATGAGTGAGCTTCCTTCCTGAGTCTTTGAACATTTCCCCTTCTTTGCAAGTTCACAGTCTGACTCTCTAAGGCTAAAGTCTCAGTGGGAGAATAACTCTAAGTTTCCATGAGAGAAATCACAGTTTGCATCAGATGGGCCCTCAAATACTATGACAGCGCAGAAGAGAGTGAAGGCAGAGAGAAGACAGCCCCCTTTGAGAGGGAAGGAGTGGTTAACTCCCTCAGGTATGGTACATGTTGCTACAATTGCCAATATTTTAATAAGAGATTACCACAAAAACTTATTTCCTCCATTCCGAGATAGCCTGCGAGTGGCAGGGGACGAACATATTTACAGAGAGGACAGAGTAGGCTGCAGAGACCGTATTCGTTTGGATTTTTCTGTTACACAAAACCATTTTCTCACAACTAGACTAGTTGACAAATTAGCTTCTATTTGGCTACTTTGCACTGGTGGCCTGGAAATCTCATCACGTGCAGACAGGGTCCTCTGTCTGACCACCACCACTGTAGGCTTGAAGTAGAGAGAGGTAATCCCTCTCTGTGGATTTGCTCCGTACTGAAACTCAAAACACCTCTATGATATATAAGTGGGCAATTTGGATCTGTAGGGTGCTGCTTTTTCAAAGGACTTCCACACATTCTGTTTTCAAGCATATGCTTGGGTATTCCACTGATTTTAGCGAGAGTAAACGAATGCTTCCAGTTAAGGATGAATTTATTGCCAGGCTGAATGTTTTGCCCAATGTGCTAAAATACTTCAGCGTGGAAGCTCAACATCATCTTGGACATAATTTCCCTCATTTTTGAAGCATAAACCACACATTCGCACTTCACTGAAGGAATATTACTGGATGGTGCTGTCACTTTTGTAAAGAGCTTTCACAAGAACAAGAAAATAGTGGAAAGAGTTTTATTTAACTTACTAAGGTACAGGAGGATTGCTGCTTTAATGCCAATGGAGAAAATCCTCGTAGATGTGGAAAGAAATCTGTTCTGCTGGTGTCCTTCTCCAGCTTTATGCCAACACGTCCATACTTTGAGATCCAACACTACCACCCACCCTTCCCCGACCCCACCCCTTCCCCCCCAAAAAAGACCAAACAAACCCAGCCCTGCAGCTTCTGTGCATCTGGAAAAAAATTCATGTACTTGGTTTGTGCTCTGCTGTAGCAATCCTGTCAGCAAAATGGTGGGGATGATTATTCACAATTTTCACATTGTTAAATTGAATCAGAGAACTCTGTCATGCCATGAGTTGGAATGAGGGGGTGAATTTCATCTTCCTCCTGCTGGAAGTTGTTCCGTGTATTATATAGAAATGATAAGAATCCTTTCATGGAAACTTTGTAGCGACTGGAATTTGGCCATGTCACTGAATTTTCGCATTCAGTAGATCTTTTCTTAGACAAGGGAAGAAAGTCAGCACCTGGGAGAAAACTCATTTTCTGATATAATAACTGATTTATGCTAGCAAGACCAAGCCAGCAGAGGGACTGTTTAAAACTTAATTGTTTATACCACCTAAGTTAGGAAAAACAGGAGATAATTTACGCGCTAGTGCTGCTCTGTTGCATTCATTGCAGTTCAGGTGGCTTACACCCAAGGACGGGTTTGGCTTCTGATGAACTGTCCTTACCCTGGCTTTGGCTGGGATGGAGTTAATTATCCTCTGAGCAGCTGATGTGTTTTGTATTTCCTATGTGAGGAATGTTGATAAACACACTGATGTTAAGAGTTGTTGCTAAAGAGACCAAGGTCACTGTCTGGCTTCCCAGGTCTCGCTGATGTGCAGGTACAGGAGGCTGGGAGCAATATAGGCAGAAAAATTGACCCAAACTGGCCAAAGAGAGTATTCTATGCCATAAACATCATGCTCAGTACTTAGAGATTTTTGTTTGCTTTGGTTTGGTTTTTTTTTTATTATTCTTCTTCTTACTCTTACTATTGTTTTTTCTATCATTATTATAATTGTTTTATGTATACATATATTATTATCTTTTCCTTTGCTATCCTAGTAAACTGGCTTTATCTCAACCCTGGGGATGGGGAGGGTGATACTCGGTTGCTGACTGCAGCTAAACCATGACACCTAGGAAAAACTCTAAAAAGAGCTTCTTTATCAGATTTCCTTTCTTTTTTTTTTTTTAATCTTTGGGAAAAAAAGAACAGATTTCCCTCACTTTCCCATTCCGGTATTTCCATTTCTTTAGCACCTCATCTCTCCTAATTCTACCTGATTTCTGAAAGCTAAAATGTCTGTCAGAGAATGTACCCTGTCATACTTCATGATGTCAATATTTACCGTATCAATTATTTCCACAGTTAATTGTCATGGTTTCAGAGACAAGATTGATTTCTACTTGTGGTCATCATTAGATTTCTCTGACATCTCTATTCTCTTAAAAGTTTTCATGGCAGTAATGATAGCTTTTGTTTATTGTCTTTTCATTTATAAAGGCTAATCTGTTTCTGCTGTTTTATTTTGGTCAAAGTGATGCCCTTCGTATAGGAAGTAAATGTTCAGCTGTCTTGGTGTGGGGCCGGGGGGAGGCTTACCTAAGGTACCTAGCTTGGAAAAGTGTCCTGTGTACTAAACACTGTAATAGCTGCAAGTGTTGTTTGTACAGCATACCCTGACACAAGTGAGTGGTTAAGAAGTGGGATATCTCAAGTACACTGGGCAGATCCTGAGGAAATTCACTGTACACATCTCAGATTCCTTAAAACTGTCAGCTTCAGTTTATACTTGGATTTTGCAGTTTATGGATTCTCCTGGTTGTTTAACATCTCCCAGGAAGCAACAGGCAATTCACAGAATCAAGCACCTAATCATAGACACTGGGTTTTGTTTTGTCTTGACATATACTGATTGTAACAAGTTAAATTTTGTCTTCAGGATTGGGGATTTCTTTTTACAGTGTTGATATTATGATGTTGATATGCTGTAAGTATTATGAATTGGCATATTGCAGATGAACCTTGGAGAAGGTTACAATGTGAGGTGCAGTGATTGATAACCTCTAACATGAAATCATATAACAGGCATCTTTAGGTTTTACATACTGGTTTACAACACAGTCTGCACAGCTTAGAGTAATGCATTTCCCAAGTCGTAGCTGATTGATTTAAATTAGTAACTTTTTCTTCATGTCCACATTTTAAAGACTCTCTCAGAACACAGCAATTTAAACACAACAGTTCTAGACATTGCAACCTGTGACGGCATAATTTTCAAGACTGACAAGCTTTGCCATTAACCATAAACTGTGTAGGCTGAGGTTTTACTATAGGGCAGAGGCTTTTCATGGCCAATACGGCAGGCCTTGATGTCTTCTCACTCCCTCTAACTCAGAGAGTATGACAATTCACCACAGACTGCTGCCTGTCTGCCTAGGTGTTGTGAAAACAATTCTGAACACAAAGGAACAGTCGCATCCTGGCTTGTAGTTCTCCCACCTGCCCTGTTGATTCAACCAGAGATATCAACTTGTCAAGGTAAAAATTTCACAGCAAAGATAATTTTGACCTTTTTCCAGGAAGATGCATATATTTTAGCCGTGCAGTTAGCGTGTTCCCCCTGTTTCACTACGAAGTACTTGTTAACTTCTTTGGAGGATCCAGGTTTTAGTGTCCTTCAGCAGCATCCCACTGACTTCAGAGTTCTATTTTCATGTCATATACTCATTTTTAAAAAAAAGAAAGAGTGCTCAAGTTGATGGTTTAAGCACTTGTTTTCCACACAAGATTACAAGATTTAAAGCTACAAGCTGATTTTTTTTTGTTTTCTTTAGAAGACATCTACTTGTGACGTAAGCAGTTTCCTCACTTATTTTGCACTCTAAAATGATGTTTGCACCACATAATGGGGCTGGCATTTCCCTAGTGGTAAAAGCCCCATGTTACATCATTCTTCTTTACATCATATTTTCAAGCTGCTTGACAATAATGATTTCACCTTTGACAAGGCTGCCTTTTGTGATTTTTTTTTTTAAATGGATTAAACTTCCATTTTTTATCATTCCCGTGTATTGCTTTTATTCCCAATAAAACTGCTTTCTGGGCTAGACATCCAGAATACTGCTGTAATGGAAATAGTGAGGGCTTACTGTGTTGCTTCTCTCTCAACTTGAATTTGATCCTGTTCCCATTTAAAGCAGTAACAGAACTCCCCCTGGCATCTGCGAGTACTGTGTTGGCTGGCTGTCTATCCTGTAGGCTGTATCATACCATGCTTCAAGACTACTGTCATTGTTTTAAATATTTTTTTTAAAATAAATTATGTCCAAGATGATGTTGAGCTTCCACGCTGAAGTATTTTAGCACATTGGGCAAAACATTCAGCCTGGCAATAAATTCATCCTTAACTGGAAGCATTCGTTTACTCTCGCTAAAATCAGTGGAATACCCAAGCATATGCTTGAAAACAGAATGTGTGGAAGTCCTTTGAAAAAGCAGCACCCTACAGATCCAAATTGCCCACTTATATATCATAGAGGTGTTTTGAGTTTCAGTACGGAGCAAATCCACAGAGAGGGATTACCTCTCTCTACTTCAAGCCTACAGTGGTGGTGGTCAGACAGAGGACCCTGTCTGCACGTGATGAGATTTCCAGGCCACCAGTGCAAAGTAGCCAAATAGAAGCTAATTTGTCAACTAGTCTAGTTGTGAGAAAATGGTTTTGTGTAACAGAAAAATCCAAACGAATACGGTCTCTGCAGCCTACTCTGTCCTCTCTGTAAATATGTTCGTCCCCTGCCACTCGCAGGCTCTCTCTGAATGGAGGAAATAAATTTTTGTGGTAATCTCTTATTAAAATATTGGCAATTGTAGCAACATGTACCATACCTGAGGGAGTTAACCACTCCTTCCCTCTCAAAGGGGGCTGTCTTCTCTCTGCCTTCACTCTCTTCTGCGCTGTCATAGTATTTGAGGGCCCATCTGATGCAAACTGTGATTTCTCTCATGGAAACTTAGAGTTATTCTCCCACTGAGACTTTAGCCTTAGAGAGTCAGACTGTGAACTTGCAAAGAAGGGGAAATGTTCAAAGACTCAGGAAGGAAGCTCACTCATAGAAACTGTCCTGAAGGCACTCTGATATGATACATAGAGAGCAAGTTCAAAACTCCTCGCCTGTCTCCCCGAGACAGAGACTGCAAGGCGGACAGGAAAGGGTCACTGTAATCACTCCTGCTCTCTAAGAATCCAGAAACAACACAGAAATTGCCTTTAACAGCATCGGTTACAGATGCAAGCACGCTTTGCTTTCCTATCCTCTGGCTGACTCGAGCACTGAAGCTGTAGACAAATTTTTGGACAACAAAAAGACACAATTCTGAGAATAATTTCTGGAAAGACTTGGAGTCAGCATGGCTCCATGGTGGAGACTGAATGAACCACAATGGTCTTCCTTATCTCTACTTCTTTAAAGGTAAACATTTGAGCTTCCCAAACATGGGCTGCCTCCCAAAAAAAGAAGCATCTTCAGACTAGAATAAAGCAAGCAAGCAGTGTGTCGCATGTGCTCCAGTTCTCCTGCTGAAGGCATCCCTCCCATCCAAAATGCCCCCTTGAATCTCTGACTCCGTCAAACGGAACGACCTCTGGGTAGATGAGCTTTGCAAGGATCAGGACAATCTCCTGAGAAACAAGCACTGCAGCGAGTCCCAGGCCCTGAGAGGAAGCCCTGCCCCAGAGCAGTGGAAAAACCTACGGTAACCATGAGAGTGCTTGATCTTGTTCGGCACACTGGCCTGGGCTCAAGGCAGGTGCTCTGTGACATTTTTGTCTATGAAAACTGCCGCGAGGATTGATTTTGCTCTAGAGGAACTAAGTGCCCTCCATTCTGTTGATACTTTGTCTTGTGCTGAAGCCACACAGGCTCACAGACACCGCAAATAAAATACACCACATTGGCTGGGTGGAAGCCAAGCCAAATCAAAACAAAGCCCCATGCCAATGGCATGTTGATGTTTGTGTCTTCATCAGAAACACCAGAGCCATCTGGAAATTCAAATGTCGTGACTGGAATTTGGGATTTATTTTTAGCTTCCAAAAGAAATGTCACAAATAAGACCTATGAAGAGGGTTCCCAAGCCACCGGGCAGACCATCTCCCTGATCTGAAAGCTTCTATCTTTCACCCACCATAAACTGGATGTAACTACTGATTTCAAATGAACTAAGCTGATTCACGTGAGCTGAGAGCTGGCCACTATGCTTTAACAGATATTTATCAGCTCAGAGGTCTGAGACCTGTGTACAAATGATTCCAGGCTATTTCACAAAATTAGAGACAATTTCTCGAGTTGATAGTTTGCTTCTGTCTTCTTTGAGGACTGAAAAATTCACCAAAGTGACAGTGGTAAGTAAGATTTTTCTAGCAATTACTAACATTTCCAGTTATTTTGGTGAAAGAAAGGCTAAAGTCATACACATGACTGGACATCACTTAAAATGTCGTAAGATCCAAGTGTGATTTAACTGTTGCTTGTATAGCACAAGACAATTTTTTCCTGTCTGTTTTCATGTTTGGAAAAGACTCCTGGCATTTGACCAATTACCTTTAGTATCCCACAGATTCCTTTGCTGGAGGTCTATATGATTCTTGAATACCGGCATAAACTACTTGGTATCTTCCATAGTCATACAACATGACAGTAAACCATACCAGCTCATAGAATACAGTCTTTGAATCTGTTAAGTGCAAGGAAAATCAATTAATTAGCCAACGACTTGGTACAAAAAGTGGAGAAGTCCAACAGCCCAACGATCCTTTAGTGAACCACAATAAATTGTGCTTTAGATTGACACCAGTAGTACATCACAAAGTGAGAGATTAATTGATTATTAATTAACTATGAGTTTAGTACATGTGTCCTCCCACCTAAGGAAAGGAGAGCCAAACATTTATGGCACCAGCCCACACACATTCACACAGTTTGTTTCCCTGATCGTTCACTGAGACATGCACATGAATAAGGATGTCCCTGAGTAAATACCTATGAAGTGAAGGCTAGAATTTAGATTTAGGCCTCTGTCAGAGAAGCCAAATGCATGACAAATCCTTCATGCATTTATTTGCCACGTATTGCACCCAGCTGTACGGTACAAAGAGTCTTGTTTTACAGATGAAGCACAGAGAGGCTTAAGCCCACATCCTGTAAGCTATTTAGCCACCTAACCTCAGTTGAGTTCAGCATCTCTCAGGGTCTGTGCCTAAATGATTTCACCCAGGTTGTTCATGACACTTGCTCTAGAAACAAAATTTCTTCCATAGCTTACAAACTTTAAACAATTCCAGTCTCACATTTAGTCACTGGCAACCTGACCATTTGAGAAATGTCACTTACGAAACACTATAAAAAAAAAAAATCACACCCTCTCACAAGTGTTAATTGAGGTCCACTGCTTGTTCCTACCTTTGTTTTTCTTAGGAGAGCAGAATAATGTTTTTCACAGCTCTTTAGCACCCTCTATTGTTTTCTCTTTCTAATCCAAATTTCACTCTTTTGGAATTGTCATGGCACTGAAAAAAAAAATACATGCAAAGTCTTTCTCTAAGGCAGCATAAAAATAAGGATCAGTAATATCACAGTGTGTAACCAGAAAGCAAGCAAAGCAAGAGAAGGCTATAGGTAAGCTTCTATACCAATTCACTGGCTCACACAAAAATGAAGGCAGGGAGATTTTTGCTACCCACTTCAGCAAAGAGTTGAGCCTATGACTCAAGAAGACTTGAGTAGTGGCTTCAGAATTTAACCTTATAAATGTAAACTGGAAACTAAAATACATAACATTCTACTAGGACAACTATAAACAGTGTGAAATAGGTCTAAAGATTTGTTAAGTGTTCTCAAATGCCGAACTCTTAAGACAGAAGTCTGTTTTGGATGGTTACAAAAAGTGCCAGAAGAATTCAGTTTGTCAGACAGTTATTTGGCCATTGCATGGCTACACACTACTGCTATGAACTTCAAGGGGAGGCGGGGAACGAAGCAGCCGAACACACAAACTGCACACTCAAAGCAGGATTTAACTTTGAATCGGACAAAGTCTATTTGCATGTGAAGAAACACAATTTATTTGGGGATCTTCTAGAAATTCCTTAAATCTCTGAAGCTGATCAGGAACAATTTTCATGGCTGCCACTTAAAATGCTTGTTTCAATCGAACTCACAAACCTGCCATCATTCCCTGAATTAACTCTTATTACCTTCTACCTGAGGAATAGAACCAAATATTAAAGTGGCACATGTAAACTTGGATAGATCAGAAACATAGAGCTTGATAAAGTCTCATTGAAGATAAACAGAGTCAAAAATAAAATCCAAGAGTCATAAAGGCTCTTTAACAACTAAAATTGTTTGGGGCCATAGAGAGTGCAATGCGGAGGTAAGTTTAAAAGCAAGTACATCTGAAAAATCAGGAGCAAGTCAAAAGCAATGTAGCACATACCTAACTTCCTCCTGGACTGTCTCAACAGGGCAGAAGACTTGCGAGGGACTTGCTTGTGTAAGGATGCTTGGCAGAATTGGCTCATGCCAGAACAAGACAGATGGGATTGGATGGGAGGGATGGAGAGCGTCTTCTGGTCCCTGGGACAGATGGTGGGACAAGGCCAACATCTTGTCTAAACCCCCATCTTACATTTAGAATTTACCCTTTGACATTTCAAGTTCATCTTCTCTTGTTACCTAACCTTGACAGAACCTTGGGTGTTCCAAATCAGAGAAACTTAGATTAAATGGAAGTACTGCCAAATGTCAGACCAGAGCAGATACTGCAGCATCTGAACTTAACCTCTACTTAGCCAGCAGCGAGATAGCATGTGAAATGGCAGAGCAAATAATTTTCTGTGTTAACCCTGCAGTGCCAGAATGAAGTAACTGGTAAAGAAAGTTATTCTTTTTCATTACTATCTTCGCAGCTGGTGGCTCATTCAGAGAGTTCTACGCTCTCACACTCTTCAATGCTCCTCTAAGATACACTTTGAAAAAAGAGACGAAAAGAATGTAAGATAGCAGAGGTTGGTCATGTAACAAAATGGACAGTTAACATTTACACGTAAAGATTTATTGAAAACCAAGGCCCTGCAATAGGAAATTAATACAGTGTCTGAGACAAAATGCGTGGGGATACCTTACGCAGTGTCTAGTGGCAATAGTGAGGGATTTCCACTAGTTTTCCAAAGTTGAACAGATAGATCAGTAGTAACAAGCTTCTGTAAAAACCTGTTTCTGTGCTCCATAAGTAGCTTCCAGTTTGCACTGCACCCAGAACGACTGTTTTGATTAATGTCTCTGGACAATTCTTTAGAAGAAAAAAAAAGTCATTAATATTTAACCACATTGTGTTGTGCTGGGATGGATCCTCCGCTACCTTGTAACATTCATTTTGTGAGAAGAATAGCTGCTGTGAGGCGTATTTCATCCAAATTAAAGGGAATGGGGAGAGAAGTAACAGCTCCTTTTAATTCATCCCTTGAAAACAAACATTGTGCTGCTAGACATAGACTGCTCCTAAGCTTCTCTTTACAGCTGCATGGAAAATCGGTATTATTTTCCCCTCTCTGATAACAACTCCATACTAAGGTCCCAAATCCCTCACCAGCCCAAAAAGCTTCAATTCCAGATTGCTCATCTGCTAAATGCCTGCCTGCCTTCTACCACACTACTCCTATTTTAACTGAAATACAAGGTCAGGAAGCTAGAAATGTCTCCAGAAGCGTAACTCAGCAATAGCTCATCTCAAACACAAGCATCAGGACAACTAGAAAATTTATGTGAAGTTTTCTGCTTTCAAGATTTTCTGCCACTAGAGGCAGAAATCTTGTCCATTTGCTTCCCATGAACGTAACAGAGGCCCCCAAGCCCACTGTTCAAAACAACAGTACAAAGCGTGCATTTGCCTGAATTGTCTGATTAGATCTTAAACTTTATGAAATGAAGAACAGTGCTCCTTTTCCCCCACCCCATCTCACAGAGGGGTACAGTAAGACTTACAGGGCCAAGTAGTCTATAATAAAAAAAAAAAAAACACCAGAAATTTAGATGTAAACCAAACAAGTAACACCTGCAGAATTTGCTCTTTCCCTCTCCCAATACTGTTGATGTCTCCACCACATAAATTACTTCTAATCTTTGCCTATAGGTTATGGAATGTTAGAGGACACGCACCTCACTTGTTTGAAAGAATGGTGTTAGACACAGGTGCCAATATTGAGAGAGAACGTGAGGTTGTTATTTGTCTGATACACATAGGTGTGATGCTCAGTCCCTGTGCTTGGCCTTCCAAGCCAGACAGCAATGTCCTTCCACATATTCCATCAGTAAGTCTAGAGCATACTTCTCTGATAAACATCATTCTCTCACTTCCATTCTGGCAATAACTGTTTATACATTAAAGTAAACCAATGTGGCTCAGGAACCCAAATAAAATATCTTTTTTCTTTTTCTTTTTTTTGGTCTCGTTTAATAACAAGGCAGAAATGGGACTGCAGCTTGAAAAGTACACGTCAATGTAAATGCACCAAACTGTTACACTGCCTGCCAACAGCAAGTTGTCAAAGTTTCAATTCATAGTACAGATGCTGAACTTGTAGAGAGATGTTTCCAAGGAACATCGTCTCGAAATAACACATATTTCGAGGAAGGCGCCAAGTAATCCGAATTTAGTCTTATCGCCTTGTTCAACCATTTAAGTCCTTCATCCAATGTGCTCTGTAGAAAGCAGATTATAATTAAGCACCAACTACCTACTGTTGGAGTGAAATAAAGTAAGTTTGTTGGAGAGCATGTATACACCTGTGTGGCGACAGCAGGAGTAAGCATGATGAGACAGGAGAAGAGAGTTGGCACCAAAGAGCTCACTGAAGGAAGAGCCAGAAGTAGCCAGCTGCTCCCACTTACCCACAGCCTCAAAGAACCTTCACAGAGCATTTCACAGACAGCTACAAGAAAGCAATTGTGTAAAGTCACTTGCGAGCATTAATACCCACTTTCAGAATACCACAAATAAAAATCAGAGTCATTTAAGTATATATTGTATGATAAACCATCCCCCAATTCTGTTTTGAGAAAATCGTTTGATACTCTTCAGATCAGCAAATAGAAGGATGAAAGGATTGAAAACTGCAAGCATATGTGGAAGAAGAGTGTCTACTCCTTTAAGGGTATCTGGTCAAGGCCCTTTTCAATGCAAAAAAAAAAAAAAAAAAAGAGATCAGAAGAGGAGGAAACCATAAACAAGAACACAGAGGGACACAAAACGGATGGACAAATGATAAGAGAGACAGTGTATGTGGGAGTGTGAGAATGTGTATTCCAGCAAGGTTATCTGATTGAACACAACCTACATTGGGATGATGAGGAAAAGGAAGGAGACAAACACACAGACAGAAAACCTGACCAATTAGCATTAACAAAGACAAGAACCAGAACATAAAAAAGAAAGCAAACCAAACAACTGGCCATTCACACTAATTGCTGGGCTATCAAGAAACTGCAGGCTGTATTGCTTTTGGCTGGGCTAGAGTTGATGTTCTTCATAGCAGCCCACATGGTGCTTCGTTCTGGATTTGTGACCAAAAGCGTGTTGATAACACATCCATGTTTTAGTTACTGCTGAGCAGTCCTTACACAGTGTCAAGGCCTTCTCTGCCACCCTGTCTCGCCAGCCAATAGGCTGGGGGTGCACAAGAAGCTGGGAGGGGACACAGCTGGGACAGCTGACCCCAGGTGACCAAAGGGATCATAAGGCATTGCACTCAGCTGGGGGGAAAAAAGAAGGAAGGGGAGAGCATTTGGAGTTATGGAGTGTCTTGCCAAGCAAGCACTGTGCGTCACAGAACCCTGCTTTCCTGGAAATGGCTAAATGCCTGCTTGCCAGCAGGAAGCAGCGAATGAATTCCATATTCTGCTTTGCTTGTGCATACAGATTTTGCCTTACCTTTTAAACTCTCTTTATCTCAACCCACGAGTTTTCTCACTTTTACCCTTCCAATTCTGCCCCCCATCCCACCGTGGGGGAGTGAGTGAGCAGCTGTGTGGGCCTGAGCTGCCTACCAGGGTCATCTCACAACACAGGCAAAACGGGACTTTGCAACCGATAAAGATGCAAACCTCAAGGACGAGCATGCTGGAGGGGGTGGGTGGACATATGCCAACTGATGAGGCACTGTGCAGGGCAAGGGGGAGCAGGGAGGAACAAAGAGAGAGTAGGCAGAAAGGCATGTAAAGGGCCAGTCAATATATTCATGACCACAGTCTGTCCTATCTTCTAAGTCCTTTCTTCACCATTTCCACATAACCTCCCTCTCTATCCGGCGCTGCAAGGACTAGGCACCAGCTAGAGGGGGAGAACAGCATGAGCGGGATTGGAGCTGGCTCCTGGAGTCAGACTGGGGGTGTAGGTGCCCCAGGGCTGTGGTGTCAGCTACCGGAGCCAGTGCAGGGATCCCAGCCACTGGGATGGGAACGGTGCCTGTCCCAAAAATTGGCTACAGGGTGGGAGTGGCATCAGTGAGGCAGGTGCGAGGCTTGGTGCTGGCAGCAGGAGCAGAACTGTGGGTCACAGCCCATGTACCTGGTGCTGGCTGATGGAGGGACAAGCGTCTGTGTGTTCCCCAAACCAGGTGTGCGTGAGCTGTGTGTTTGCTGTCAAACTCGAAGCTGGGTGAGCCAGTGAGTACAAGGGCCTGGGTCAGGGCCTAGGCAGGCAAAGGGTCTGTGCTTATACCCAGAGGGACCTGTAAGTATGGGATGCCTGCGAGACAAGAGTGTGAGTGTTGCGTGTCTGCTAGCAAGCACCAACCGGGGTGAACCAGCAAATAGGGAACTCATGGGGCAAATAAGAGGGCCAGGATCTGGGCATGGGTACCAGGCAGACAGTGCCTGTATTCCCTGTATTCTCCCCAGGATACATGTCCCTGGTTCCACTGCCTGTGCATTGCCTTCTTACACTTTTTGTTTAACCAGGGGGTCCTTACTCAGCCGTGCTGGTCTCCTCCTTTCCTTGCCCAATTTCTTACACGCAGGAATCGAGAGCTCTTGTGTTTTAAGAAAAATGTCCTTAAAAAGTGCCAGCTCTATTCAGCTCCTTTGTCCCTGAAGGCAGATTCCCAGGCGGTCCCATATACAAATTTCTTAAACAACTAAAAGCTTGCTATCTTAAAATTCAGGGTAGTGACTCTACTCGTCACCTGGCTCATATCCCTCAAGTTTGTGAATTCCACCAGGGCATGATCACTGTGGCCCAGGCTGTCACTAGTTTTGATATCTCTAATTAGTTCTTCTGTGCTGGTGACCAACCAGTCCAGTAACACTTCTCCTCTGGTCAGGCTGTCACCTGGATTAAGAAATTATCCTTGACACACTCAGTTTAATGCACTGCTTTCATTCTGGCTTTTGTGCTTAAAAGCTGAGAAAACCTTCTCAACGTACCTCTAGGCTGCCTGATGCATAGTAGTGGAGTTTCTCCCTGAATGAGTGTTTCAAGTATACTGCATTACCCACAATGTGCCCTAAAGCATCCTTAGTTTTAGGACTCAGTAGAGAATGCTTCACTGGTAATTAGTCTGCTCAAATTGTGCTGTTGTTTTCTGTGACTATTTTTTTGCACTCACAATCTGCTTGTACCAAACACTTCTGGACACAGAATCATAGAATAGTTAGGGTTGGAAGGGACCTTCAAAGGTCAGCTAGTCTAACCCCCCTGCAAGGAGCAGGGACATCCCCGACTAGATCAGGTTGCTCAGAGCCTCATCCAGCCTGGCCTTGAATGTTTCCAGGGATGGGGCATCCACCGCCTCTCTGGGCAACCTGTGCCAGTGTTCCACCACCCTCATTGTAAAAAACTTTTTCCTTATATCAGTGAGGCAGGTGCGAGGCTTGGTGCTGGCAGCAGGAGCAGAACCGTGGGTCACAGCCCATGTACCTGGTGCTGGCTGATGGAGGGACAAGTGTCTGTGCGTTCCCCAAACTGGGGGAACATCCATGCTTGTGGACATATTGTGTGTGTGTGTGCCTGCTCTAGTGACCTTCTGTCTCTGCCAAACGAAGAGGAGAAAGGGGATGTGGCTGCCTGTGCTTGTTTTACCTGAGTCCTGATGTACAGGCAGCTGAAGGCCCAGCTTGTCTGTGGCAGTCTGTGACCAGCCATGTCAATGTCCTGTGTGTGACTGCATGTGTCTCTCGGACACAGGCTGAGCTTCACTGCCAGTTGAACCTGCAAGTGGAAAAGCAGCACGTACCACCCTCAGCCCAGCGCATATGCATCCCTGGTACCTGAGGCTGGGCTCCAGTAGCTGCGCAGAAGTCGTCCTGGGCCAGAGCCGCTGGAGGTGGTGTCCACTCCTAATATCCTGTAGCAGAAATGTGCATTATGAGAGCAGTGATGAGGAGCAGCTGGATGGTCTTAGAGTTATTTTGTAGTCCCACCAGTGGCTCGTAATTCTGTTTTGTCTTGGTGGCTTAAGCCACTGGCAATTATAACTTCTGATCTCTTTTTAAAAATAGCAAACATAGAGCCCACAGAGATGAGAGGCCATTGTTACTAGTTCTTATGCTATACCCGAGAAAGCCATTCTGTATAGCCATCAGGATATACAGAACACATTTTTCAAAGGAGAAAATCCAAAGATTTCAAAGCCTACTTTCACAGTGCATAATCTGTCATACTCTTGACAGTTTTTTTTCCCCTCTCCTCAGGAGAAAACCCAGGAATATTTATCAGGTACCTCTTACCATGCAATTGTTGTACCGTGGTGTACAGCTATTTTCACCTTACACAGATTTTTTGCGTAATGGCAGTTGCCCACAAAAACTAACAGGATCTCGAAGATGCCTTCTGGTTAGTCTGACAGAAATGGTGGAAGAAGGCAAAGAAGCGTAACATTCCCAGGCCACTGCCTCTCCTTTGGTCTTCTCTTGGCCATCTGCATCTGTTCCCTTAATCTCAGTGCCTCTTGGAAAAAAAACACCAAAACCAAACCAACACTTCCAATTATGACAAGAGTTAGTGTCCAGCAGAAAGTCAAAGTCCCATCTGGCAGGAAAGACTCACTCACTATTTCTAAAACAAGAAGTTTCAGGAGATATTCAGAACCCTGTGGAACATCAAAGGCTATACAGAACATGGCTGGATAACAAATGCAATCACACATGGAGTAAAGAGCAAAAGACCTCAGAAGATAACCAGGAAGTAGAAGCAGGGGCAGTACTCCCACCAGTGAGACTTAGTCATGCTGTTGGCTGCTTGGCATCAGAGCCTAGATGCAATCTCACCATAAGGACACAGGTTGTACGCTGCTTTCCATCTGCAAAGCAGAAAAAGTGTGATCCACAGATAACTTGCCCTTTATTTCACACCAATTGCAGTGTTCACACATGTCCTCATAAGATATTCGTTCTGTATGTAGAGAACTTCACTGCCCGCGTTAACAAGGTAATTCAGACTGTTTATTGCATCCTCTCAGGCCAATAACTAAATACATCAGTTCAAGCACTAGCAGAACTACTGAGGTATGGTCGAGCAATTCAGATCAAAAGATACAGCCAGGTACAAAGGGGCGCTGCTGAGTTGTTGGTGCTCCTTAGCATCTGTTACATCCTGTTACATGCTGTCAGCCACAGGAAGCTCCTGTGCCTCAGACACATTTCTGCTGCACAACATGCAGAGCATCAAATCCATATACAGCAGGTATTTTGAATCGTTTCATTATTATGGAAATAATGTCCATCTGATGGCTGCACCTAAGAGCATATCAAATGAGATTACTCCAGCAACTCATGAAAGTTTTTGCACTTTGTGGAAAAGGCCTCAGGTTGGAAAGTGACCGTGATTCCAAAACATTCAGGCAAGTGCTGGAATAAAATACTGAAGTGAAACATCCTCATGGAGTAAGATGAAGTGGACAACTCTTTTACTTACAATACCTGCAAAGAGATGAAAATAAAAAATAAAACAACAAAAATACAGCTTAAAGCAGGAAAAATACTTTCAAATTACATCTTGTACATCATGCCACCATAAAAATACAATGCTTCAACCACTTCTGACAGAAAGATGATTAGACATATCATCCCCTAATTTTTTAAGTCCTTGAGGGTCTATGAAAGCTGATACCAAAAAGGAAATATCTAACATATAGGCCTATAATGCTATACCTATGATTTAAATCTTCCTGGGGAAATTCTTAGCATCTGCAATAAACCGAAACACACAGAAATTCTAAGGAAAAGCATACAGAGTTATCAAAATAAGATACAAAACCCTGCATAGGCTTCTGTTCAAAAGAACATATCATTACTACGGTTAGAAACACTAGGTGCAAAAAAAGCATTTTGGTATTGTAAGGACTAATTTAGTCCTGAATGTAAGAAAGCATCTGAGAAAAGAAAAAAAGAAAACAAACAAAAAAACCACAAAACCAAATATGTCAGGAAATCTGTTTCTCGTGCTAGAAACTAGGGGCTTTGTTTCAAGACTTTCAAAATATAACACCTCAAAATAATAATAAACAATAACAACTTCAAAACAAAAACGACACCCATGATTAGTCAGTCTGAGTATTCAACTTGATACTTACAAAGGGGCCTGGCTTTATTTTTTTTTATGTTTTTTTTTTTAAATTCCCCAAATGCCTAAGGCCTGAAGTTTACTGCCTAAAAATAAAAATATTAAAAGGCCTCAGGTACAGTACAAATAGTCACGTTTCAAACAGACAAAACAGAAGATACGCTGTTCTGCTGAGACTACAAGTATGGCAAACACCCCTCCTTAACTGGAGTTTGCAAGTAGAGCTCTTGAACTTACTACACAATGCTTTTGTGGGATTGACCTGCTGTCCAGCAAGCAGCTGCTGCAGCTTCTTGATGTCTATGCGTGCCTCAGCCATACTTTCCAGATCTCTGTCTTGAGCAGAACTTTGATGTCCATCCTCTGATGCTAAAAAGCACAGGAACACCACACTTAGTCAAAACATCAGAAGGAGTTTCAACACCTATAAGGACACATCTGATAATCCCTGAACAGCTGGTACTCAAATGGGCGTGTTTTTCAGAAATAGCAGTGGAAGGAAGAGAAAGCCTCGTTTTCTTACAAAGTTGTCAAAGATATTGGAAGAGATTCCCCTCACAAACATGAAACAGTCATTGGCCATCTCTCTTATAAGGTTTCATTTGAAGGCTTCAAACTACTTGATGCTATTTTGTAAGGGCTAACAGAAGGTAAGTACTGTCATCAGCATCACACTTAAGTAACGAGATCAGACAGACACAAGAGGCAACAAACAGGGAAACTTACCCCAGGGAGGATTTCCCAAGTCTTTAAAATGTGTTGTTACAGATACTAAGTCAGTTTCTATTTTCAAGTTCATTTCTCCACTCAAGTTTGCTTCAATCACCTGCAATACAAACAATCTCAGTTTTAGGCAAGTCGCTTTCGCATTGCAGAATTATAGAAGAATAAACTGCAGCTTTGTTCAAATGCAAGCTTCCAGAAGCATCTCAGTGCCTTCATAGCTCAACTGCACTTTCCGAATATAGTTTGAACATTGGAATGTTCAGCTACAAAATGCATTTCTCATCATTCTTGTGTGAATTATCCTAGACCAATCTCCCTGAAATTATGAAAAGAAAGAAATTCAATTGCTCTTCAGTACTTTTAGAACAAGCTTTACAGGCTTTAGGAAATGCATGTGCTGAGGAAAAGGCTTTAGAAAGAAGAGACTGAAGCTGGAGAAACAAGTCTTGCATTCCCATACAGCTTTTCAACAAACAGAAAAGCGCCTACACAGAAAATGAAATGCACCAAGAGCTGATCCGCAGTTGCAGTGTTGCTTTCCAAGACTTAAAAACAGACAACAGCTGCACCAGAGCAGTAACTCCAAGCAGGACTTGGAACTGCTAGAAACCTTGGAAAAGTCCTGAAAGCTTTCAAATTCCATCCTGACAAAGCATCCAACCAGAAGGGTGGACATATATATGATCTCACACAAATTTCAAGCAGATCAGAGGATTCCTAAAGCACATCTAAGAACTTCATTTCTGTGATTAGAAGAATTCTCAGTAATTTTAGAAGAGGCTCATATCACAACCAGAATCTCCTACAGAATGAGAGACACCCACAGATGAATTCTCCCAAACAAAGGCCAAGTACTGTTTGAAAGAGCTTCTAAGCCCTTTTTGCAGCACTGATCTTGATCAGTTTAACTACCAGAATGTATGTAGCACAAATACTTAATTTTGACACTTGATGTTTTTGTTATTTAATAACAGCAAAGCATATAGAGGATGCACGTAGTCTGCCTCCTCCCTTAGAGCTATCAAAGCTATTTCACAGAGATTTATTTATTTTCCTGCTTTGGAGCAGGAGGTAAGGGACTTAGGAAGGTGCATATGCCCAGTGTTGATACGCTACTTCTTCCGAGTGTTGCTGAACACCAGAGTTCAATCCCATTATACAGCTGTCCCATGTTACAAAAGCTCCTCAACTCTGGAAACAAAGCAGTTATACACTGTGCTTAGTTGTGTGTAAGCACTTCTACCTGAAGCTTACCTGAAGTTCATTCACACAGACACGTAACACAAGACTCACTTAACAGGCATTTCTTAAATGAAATCACCTAGAAAGTCCCCAGCTAGCTTCCTGAAGGACCAAAACTTCTTACCAGCTAGAAAGAGTGGCTCGTAGCAACACAACACCACGTTCTTTCAAGGATTCCGTACAGAGAGCACCACTTTCTGGGAAGCCCAGGATGAGCTCTTCAGTGTAAACCCCAAAATAAATCCCATCATGGTCTTCAGCCCTTACACAGTCCTGAGGTGCCTTTAGTTCAATGTCTGACCCATCCCAAAACAAGAAATAACACAGGAGCGCCAGTTTGGGCAAGAGGGAAACATGCTACGTCCAAGACAAAAAAAGGTCTCTAGGATACACACCTGAAGTGGCTTAACTTACAATGGAATTGCTGAGATTCTTCATTCTCTCCACAACACTCTTCATTGTTTTCAGCACAGGTAGGTAAATACTGACCTAGAAAGACATAAGAACTGCAATTGCACAAATATTTAATGGATGACAGAAATGTGATGCATTTACTTCTCCCTTCAATTCTATCTTATTTTGGACTCAGTTATCTGAGTGCAGTAAGCACAATATTTAACTGTAATCAGCAAATGACTAAGGAACAGAGGAACTCTTTCCCATTGGCGTACAACAGGCCATTGCTCTAGCAATTACTTCAGACGTACTATCCCAAGTCTCTGTTCAAAGTAAAGTTTTGCAGATCAGATTCTCACACAAACCCACATCTGTATTACTGAGCAGTTAACAGCTACTATAGCCAAAATGGAAAGAACATGATTCCTGTGGTACTGGAATTGCATCAGTGTAAATCTGAAATAACAGAACAAAATAGATTAAGTTTCTACTGAGTCATATGTCTTGAGAATTTAAATACTCTCAGCTATAGAGGTAACAGAAATCCATGACCTCAAATAGGAGCACATTTGCACAAAGACCTTTCCTTGCAACTTGCAAAGTCAAAAAGTATACAGAGATTATATATAAAAATCAGGAGGAAACACAGATATACCTAACTTTGCCAGGTGGGCCAGGAATTTCAGAAAGAACAGATTATTTGAGGCACTTAGAATCATAGAACCGTTAGGACTGGAAGGGACCTCCAAAAGTCATCTAGTCTAACCCCCCTGCAAGACGCAGGGACATCCCTGACTAGCTCAGGTTGCTCAGAGCCTCATCCAACCTGGCCTTGAATGTTTCTAGGGATGGGGTATCCACCACCTCTCTGGGCAACCTGTTCCAGTGTCCCACCACTCTCATTGTAAAAAATTTTTTCCTAATACCTAATCTAAATCTACCTCCCTCTATTTTGAAACCATTACCCCCACCCGGTACCAAAACAGCCTAATCCTGTGTGGTTTGGAGGTGCTCCTGCCTAAAGCCATGCAAGTCCTTTGCTCCTCCCTTCCTCCACCCTTAATATTGCAGCAACAACTGGTAACCACCTGCTCTGTTCTTACAGGTTCTGCACTTTCTTGTCAAGACTGAAGCCATGTCCCATTCCTCTTCAAACCTCTACCCTCCAGCCTTCTCTTTTTCCTTTCACCTCTTTTCCAGAACCCACCAGTACTATACTCCACAGCAACAGCATTCCACTTGCAACCTCCCCTTTCCATAGGAAATATAAAAACTGAGGCTTACATCAAAGTCTGGCACACTGGGCTCTCTGAAGACATTCCATAATCTTCTGGGAATAACCCCCACAGGAATGTCATGTGTCACAATCCTACTGCTGCTCGACAAGGATGGCTTGAGGGAGAAAGAGGATTTGCAGTTAAAAACAGACAGGACGTGAACTCTGAATTCAAATTTTTCAGACCCACCCTGGGAAATACTGTAACAAAGTGCCCCAGACACTCAGTTCCATTTCTCCACAGGTTCCTATTGGTGTGCTATTAATCGGACTTCTCTTTTGAATAAGGAAGAGGTTGTAAGGTATCAGTCATCAGCATCTACAAGCTACCCTTAGAGCTGAAGAGGTGCATTAGCAAAGACTGGAAGACAGCAGTTTGAAAGGGAATGGTAGGCAAAACAAAGAGCATAATGCTACACTGAAACCTCCTTCACCTAATGGTGATCACCTCCTTCAATAAGAAGGCAATAATCCATGGAAGAGCTAGAGAATGAAGGAATAGAGAAAAGCAGATATTGGAAAAAAGTGTTTCAATCACATAACTTTAATTCTTCCTCCATCTCTTCCTTGCCTTTTGGAAAATACAAAGTTGGTTCTGTGTGCTACCAACCACGATGGCTAATGAAACAGAAAATGGCATGATTTTTCTACCAAACGGTACCAAAGCTTCTATTTTATAGCTACCAAAGCTTCTATTTTATTTCAGAAAAAGTACTTAAGAGTTTTTTTTCTTAATAACAAAGATAAAAGCATGGTTGGACTTACTAGCTCCACAGCAACTCTGAGGCAGGGACAGTGTTTGTTGGTCAACTTGATCTTCACTGCCTTAGCGCTCTGGGCTGTTTTTAATGCTCTTGACAGGTTCTCAGGCACCAGCTCTAAATAGATTTCATTGTGCTCTGCAGCTACTCCTTCCATCTGAAATTCATCGAAGAAATTCCCCTACAGTTTTTGAAAGTTGGGAAACCAAATAAAGCAAATGGAAAAAAAAAAGACAGAGAGGCAAGTTTTACCTATCAGACCTTAAGCTTAGAACCGCATGTGTACAACAGGAAGCTTTCCTCTGCCTGGATCACTTGCAGGAATCACGACTGGCTGCATAAGCATGAAGGCCCATTGCTTCTGGCTAAAACTATCAATTTCAGATCCTCCCCAAACACCTATCAGTCCTCAAAACAAAGCAGGTAGGTAACAAGTGAGTTACACTTTCCTGTTTCCAGTTTTGTGCAGACCCTTCTGGGCCAGCTCACACTGAAGCTTTACAGGGAAGTGATAACCAAGGTCAAGTGAACATCCAGCCAGAAACACCATGCCTGTACAACTAAAAGGCTAGTCTCGCACAACAGAGCGCCTTCAGTGACCAGACAGGCCAAGCTTGAGAGACCAAGCACATCCCAGGTGAGGGCTATGTGTACAAGAAATGCCTCGTACACCAGACCCAACGGCACACTCTGGTTTTCAACAACACAACACATGGTTGTTGAACTTTTCTGGCCTTACCTGGCACAGCTCACACCACATACCGACGCCTCCATTTGCTACTTTATCGGAGAGGATGAAATACAGCTTGCTGACCGTAAGGCGCAGGGTGCAGGTCTTGGCTAACTTGGCGATTGTGTTAATCACACCTGGCAGAGGGGAGGGGAACGTTAACGCGGCAACCACTTCACACACCTCATCCCAGAGAGACAGAGGAGAAATGCTCAGTCTCCAAAAACGCAGGTCGTGCTGCTGCGGAAACTCCCAAACACCTGGCAGTGAAGGAAAGCGCCTCACGCTGCCTCCCCCGTGAAAGGCCTCTGGGCCCGCGGCCTGGGCCCCACGGCGCCCGTTGCGGGCCGGGGGCCACCGGCACACGCAGGCCTTCCTCTTGCCTTTTCCTTTCCCCGGGAAAGGAGGCCCCGGCCGCTCGCCGAGGCACAACCGACTTCTGGCCCAGCCCCCTCAGCCTCGGCACACTCACGGCTGAAATGGTTGAGGCAGGCGAGATCCACAATCTTAGCCCGAAATCGCATGGCGGCTCCCGGCCCGGCCCGCCCCGCTCGCTGCCGCAGCACCGCCCGCCGCTAGCGGTACGGCCGGGGGCGGACCCGGACAGGAGACAGTCAGGGAAAGAGCGGCGTGCGACCGAAAGGCGCCCGGCCAACAGCAGCCATTGCAGCCGCCATCCCGCTGCGTGGAGGCGGGGCCTCGGTGCCCTATTTGCGCAGCGCCTGTGGTCTGCGGAGCCCGGGCCGCAGAGCTCAGCTCAGAGAAAAGCCGCCGCCACCCCCCCCAAGACACGCGTACGAAATCTGTACGAGTCCCTACCCCACATGGCTGTAGGAATTTTCTTCTTCAAATCCAAGGGGCCCGTTGCAGCAGAAACCACCAGCCGCGGCCAGCGGCCAGGCCCGGACGCTGCCCCGAGCCGGAGCACTATGCCCAACGTAAAGCGATGGCGGGGGAGGAAAACAGTCACGTAGGAAAGCAGGGAGAACATGGCTCTCAAACGGGCCTTTCCTCTCGTCCGTCGCTAGCCAGGCCGTCTGGAAGGGGCTGGGCGACGGAAAGTGTTTTGAGAAAGCAGCTCTGCGTTAGACGCAGCGCCTCATGCAGACAGGCTTCCTTTGCCCAGGGCTGTTTCAGCTTCTTGCCTGGTTGTGCAGGTGTTTATGCAGAGACTGGAATAGTTCAAGGATGTATGGAGTAAGGGAAAACCTTGCTTTACCTGTCTCTGTCCGTGTGCGGCATGCTGGTTTCCTACAGGAGGCTTGGTGCTTTGCTTCTATGGTGTTCTTCATGCCTTGCAGTCCTTGAAAACTGGAGCGTTTGCAGAGAACAGAATGAGATGTGTTTCCAGCTCTCTTCCCAGTCAGAGGGATAGAAGTTAACACTGCAAAACTTGGCTTTAGATTTGCCCGGTTAGTTATGCTGTAGATCTTCATTGTATTTGAAAATGGAACTTCTTCAGGATTTCTTAGAACTTCTAAGAAATTAATCTGCTGAATCATATGATCTGTATTTGTCATCCACTTAGAAACAGCTATTTGATGCTTAAGCACTGTGTTAGAGCATATAGAGCATACATACCTGATTAAAAAGGACTAAGTAATCAGGGAAGAGACACAATACAAGAATTTGTATAAATATACTTCTAAAAATGTCCTTAGGCAATGTATTGGAAGCCGGCAAGAGAACATGCGTGTTCAGGTAATATCTATATTCTGTTCATGCTTCATATTCCAGTGAGTCATTTATATGCAGAAAAACTACAAAATAAGAAATAAGTCAAGCTACACATAATGAACTTGCTATAACATTAAAACCAGATAAGAAAATAAATGGAAAATACCTCAGTGATGTGGCATTTCTAGTGAATTTTCAAATGTTTAATTTCCATTTGAATATTCTAGGTTAGCACCTCTTCTCAGACCTCTCGTTACTGAGGGTTTTATATATTTCCTGTTACATATATAGCTCCTTTCTAGACTGATATTGCAAGCTGATTAGTCATTTGCTCTCTGAATTAATCTTTTTCTTGGTTCTCCCCCCACGCAATACCACCCCCCCCCCCCGGGGAAAGGGGCAATTCTCAATGACATCAGATAACCACAACCTGTGTTTCTGTATTTCAAAAGCAATGACTTTATATGTTTTCCCCTAACCTTGATGCTAGCCCTAACCCCTCAGTCAAACCCTAACCGTTCTAACCCTAACCCCTAACCCAAACTCAAAACATAGAAAAGAGTCATAGGATCATAGAATAATTTGGGTTGGAAGGAACAAAACTTCTCTGGCCAACTTGTTCCAGTGTCTCACCACCCTTATGAGAGAAGGAGTTAAATAAATTTTAGTAGATATGGCATTGATTAATTATTGCTGTGCATACTAAGGAATCAAGTTGATAAATAGTGCTTAATGTTTTGCTAACTACTTGCTTAACGATTTGCTAACCATTGTGCAAACTATCTGAAGCAGAAAGTCTCGCAATTCTTCTACAGTTCCTGGTAAGGACTAGGGGGTCGTTTCAAGAACCAGCTGAAACCGACCCTGCAGCTTGAATAAAAGCCAAGGGATTTTCCTAATTTAGAATTAGGGAAAAATTAGGGATAACTGAGTTTGCGCAAGAACAAAAGGTTACTAGCGGTGACGAAGAGGAGTCACCAGCCCTCATCCCCACGACCCCCGACGACCACCACCAGGAGGCACTGCGCAAGCCCAGACGGGAGGAGTTTATGAAAATAACCCCTTGGGACTAATTTTAATGCGAAGTGGGGACAGGGCATGCACATGTGTAGGCGTATTGTGAAACTTTATGTATATGTAACACTTGGTTATATAAATTTAAAGTGAGTTGCCATGTCAGGTGCGCATGATTTTGGTGGGACTACCCCCCCGCCCCGTGCTGCCCAGCGCTGAATAAACATACCTACTTTACAATCTTACAGATTGTGGAGTCCGTTTTCTGCGCATCACTTATCATAAAGAATTTGTTCCTTATATCAAACCTAAATCTACTCTCTTTCTGTTTCAAACCATTGCCCCTTTACCTGTCACTACAGGTCCTAGCAAAAAGTCTCTCTTCATCTTTCCTATAAACCCTCTTTATATAACGAAATGCAGCTATAAAAAGTCTCCCTGGAATGTTCTCTTCTCCAGGCTGAACAGCCTCAACTCTCTCAGCCTTTCTTTATAGGAGAGGTGTTCCAGCCGCCTTGATAATTTTCATGGCCCTCCTCTGGACCCACTCTAACAGGTCCATGTCTTATACTGGGGAACGCAGAGCTGGACACAGTACTGCAGGTGGGGTCTCATGAGAGCAGAGCAGAGGGGGAGACTCACCTCTTTTGACCCGCTGGCCACTTTTCTTGTGATGCAGTCCAAGATATGATTTGCTTTCTGGGCTGCAAGTGCACATTGCCATCTCATATCCCATTTGTCACCCGCAAGTATCCCTGAGCCTTCTCCACAGGGCTGCTCTCAATCCATTCATCCTCCAGTCTGTCCCCCAGTTGATGTCGGGGGTTGCCCACTGTTGTGGTTTAGCCTGAGTCACCACAGTTTCTCGCACACCCTCCCCCTCCCCAATGGGATGGGGGAGAGAAATTGGAAAAAAAGGAAAATTAATGGGTTGAGATGAAGACAGTTTACTAAAATAGCAAAAGAAAACTGCAATAATAACAGAAAATAAATATATTAATATATACAAAATGAACAATACATGATTTCTCACTACCCGATGTCTGAATGACCAATACAACCTGTCCCAAGCAGTGATCACGGCAATTAAACTGAGCAGCAGGTAAAGGAGCGAAAGCGAAGCAAGGTAGCGGGAACAATGCCAGTGAGCAAGAGAGAGGTGGAAAAAGGTGCCCCCCACTGTGGGCAGCCCCCAGTTATATACTGAGCATGACGTTTATGGCACGGAATACTCTCTTTGGCAAGTTTGGGTCAATTATTCTGTCTGTCTTTTGCCGAGCTTCCTGCATCTGCACATTAGTGAGACTTGGAAAGCCAGACAGTGTCCTTAATGGTCTCATTAACAACAACTTATATCATCAGGGTGTTTTTATCAACATTCTTCACATACAAAATCCAAAACACACTGGCTACTGAGAGGAAAATTAACTCCATCCCTGCCGAAACCACCACACCCACACCCAGGTGCAGGACCTTGCACTTGGCCTTGTTGAACTTTATGAGATTCACATGGGCCTACTCTTCAAGCCTGTCAAGGTCCTTCTGGATGGCATCCCTTCCTTCTAGTGAATCAACTGCACCACTCGGCTTAGTGTTATCTGCAAACTTGCTGAATGTGCACTCAATCCCACAACCTATGTCACTGATAAAGATATTAAATAGTACTGGTCCCAGTACATACCCTTATGGGATACCACTTGTGACTGGTTGCCACTTGGACATTGAGCCTTTAACTATAACTCCTTGGATGTGATCATTCAGCCAGTTCCTTATTCATCTAACAGTCCATCTATTAAACCCATATCTCTCCAATTTAGTCCCAAGAATGTTGTGGGGGGCTGTATCAAAGGCCTTACAGAAGTCAAGGTAGATGACATCTGTAGTTCCTCCCTTCTGCACTGATGCACAGTTTGGTTGGTGAAGGCATGCTGGCTGTCTCCAGTCACTTCCCTGTCTTCCATATGTTTCAACATGTCTTCCAGTAGGATTTGCTCCATGATTTTACCAGGCACAGAAGTGAGGCTGAATGGTCAGTAGTTCCCAGGGTTTTCCTTTTCACCCTTTTTAATAATGGGTGCATTATCTCCCTGTTTCCAGTCACTGGGGACTTCACCTGACTGCCATAACTTTTCAAATATGATGGAGAGTGGCTTGGCAACTACATCAGCCGATTCTGCGTCATCTGGTCCCGATCTGGGCTGAACTACAACACCTCAGGACCATGGGATGTATCTCATCAAGTCCCATGGACTTATTTATGTTCAAGTTTCTCAGGCAGTCTCGAAGCTGATCTTCTCCTATGATGGGAAGGAATTCATTCCTCCAGTCCTTGCCTTGAAGTTCAGCAGCTTGAGAGATGCAGGAAGAGGGATTACCACTGAAAACTGGGGCAAAAAAAAATTGTTGAGTACCTCAGCCTTCTCCGTGTTTGCTGTCAACAGCTCTCCCGTCTTAATTACCAGGATGGGTACATTTTCTTTAATCTTCCTTTTCTGGCCAACATACCTGTAAAAGCCCTTATTATTCTTCACATCCCTTGCCAAGTTCAGCTCCAGCTGTGCCTTAGATTTCCTGCTTCCATCCCTACACATCCAGGCAGCATCCCTGTATTCTCCCCAGGATACATATCCATGGTTCCATTGCCTGTGCGTTGCCTTCTTACACTTTCATTTAACCAGGGGTCCTTACTCAGCTGTGCTGGTCACCTCCTTTCCTTGCCCAATTTCTTACATGCGGGAATCGAGAGCTCTTGTGTTTTAAGAAAAATGTCCTTAAAAAGTGCCAGATGATCAGAGGGCTGGAGCACCTCTGCTATGAGGACAGGGTGAGGGAGTTGGGGCTGTTCAGCCTGGAGAAGAGAAAGGTCCAGGGAGACCTTCCAGTACTTAAAGGGGGCTTATAGAAAAGATAGGCAGAAACTCTTCAGCAGGGCCTGTTCTGAAAGGACAAGGGGTAATGGTTTTAAAATAGAAGGAAGCATATTCAGAGTAGACATCAGGAAACAATTTTTTACAAATATGGTGGGACACTGGAACAGGTTGCCCAGAGAAGTGGTTGATGCCCCATCCCTGGAAACATTCAAGGCCAGGATGAGGCTCTGAGTAACCTGATCTAGTTGAAGATGTTCCTGCTTCTTGCTGGGGAGTTGGACTAGATGATCTTTGAAGGTCCCTTTCAACCCAAACTATTCTATGATTCTATGAATGTACATGTACTTACATGTAATATACAATTATAAATGCATATATTGGATCTGGTGCTCAGATTGTAGGTACCTACGTAGCTGCTTCCTGTTGGGTTTTGTGCAAAGGTTGATGTATTATCTGAAATTTTACAAGCTGGTTATAAACCACTCTAATGGGGATAATTCTTACCTTGCTGTGATGCCTTATTAAAACCATGAAGAGAGGTTAGCAGGAGGCATGATTTATTTCAAACAAGCCATTCATAAAAGCCACAAATTGTTAAGTCTTTAAAAGTGCAGGTTTTCAAGCTACAATTAAAGAGATTTTAATACTGAGTTCCTCTCCAAGGCAGATTTCCCTCTTTGCAAAAGTCCCTCAGAATAGTGTCTTTATAATACGTCTTAAATGCAACTTGAGTAACTTGTAACTTGGCTTTGCAGGGCTTCCGCAACAGCTGTTTAATTACAGCTGCTTGCCCATTAATAAAAATAAAACAATTATAGAATCATAGAATCATAGAATGGTTAGAGTTGGAAGGGACCTTAAAAGGTCATCTAGTCCAACCCCCCTGCAAGAAGCAGGGACATCCCCGACTAGATCAGGTTGCTCAGAGCCTCATCCAACCTGGCCTTGAACGTTTCCAGGGATGGGGCCTCCACCACCTCTCTGGGCAACCTGTTCCAGTGTTCTATAACTCGCATTGTAAAAAATTTTTTCCTAATATCCAATCTAAATCTACCTCCTTCTATATTAAAACCATTATCCCTCATCCTATCACAACAGGCCCTACTGGACAGCCTTTCCCCATCTTTCTTGTAGGCCCCCTTGAGGTACTGGAAGACTGCTATCAGGTCTCCCCGGAGCTTCCTCTTCTCCAGGCTGAACAGCCCCAACTCTCTCAGCCTGCCCTCATAGGAGAGGTGCTCTAGCCCTCTTATCATCTTTGTGGCCCTCCTCTGGACCTTCTCCAACTGGTCCATGTCCTTCTTGTGTTGGGGGCTCCAGAACTGGACACAGTACTCCAGGTGGGGTCTCACCAGGGCAGAGTAGAGTGGGAGAATCACCTCCCTCGACCTGCTGGCCACGCTTCTCTTGATGCAGCCCAGGATGCGGTTGGCCTTCTGGGCCACAAGAGCACATTGCCTGCTCATGTTAAGCTTCTCATCTACCAGCACTCCCAAGTCCTTCTCCTCAGGGCTGCTGTCAATCCATTCTCTGCCCAGCCTGTATTTGTGCCTGGGATTGCCACGACCCAGGTGCAGGACCTTGCACTTGGCCTGGTTGAACTTCATGAGGTTTGCACGGGCCCACCTCTGCAGCCTGTCCAGGTCCCACTGGATGGCATCCCTCCCTTCCAGCGTGTCGACGGCACCACACAATTTGGTGTCATCAGTGAACTTGCTGAGGGTGCACTCTATCCTACTGTCCATGTCGCCGACAAAGATGTTGAACAGGGCCGGGCCCAACATGGACCCTTGAGGGATGCCACTCGTGACCAGTCTCTGCTTGGACATCGAGCCATTAACCACCGCTCTTTGAGTGCGGCCATCCAGCCAATTCCTTATCCACCGAGTGGTCCGTCCATCAAATCCATGCCCCTCTAGTTTAGAGAGAAGGATGTCGTGCGGGACAGTGTCAAAAGCTTTGCAGAAGTCCAGGTAGATGATATCCGTTGCTTGGCCCTTGTCCACCGATGCTGTCACCTGGTCATAGAAGGCCACCAAGTTGGTCAGGCATTATGAACAATAAAGCCATAATTGGAAACTACTGGAAGTTCAAAAAGGACAATTCTGTTACTAGTAAAACAACTGGTACTGTCAGGCAGATAATGTTTCAGATGGAAGCCCTGTACTGTCTTAATATTTTAGTGTAAATACCAATAGTAATTATTTCTTATCATTGTGCCCGTTGTTATCTAAAATCTTTTCCATCTCCTTTAATTCACAGAACTTAAGTTATTTATGGAACTCAAGTTTTTCATGACCCTGCCCTTTTGACTGTGCTGATATCATCATGTTGATACCATGATTGCTGGTGATTCTCTTAAACTCTTGGTGGGATTTATGCAAATCTGCTAACTCTTTGGAAAAAAAAAGTATGTTTATGTTCTGTAGGACTGTAGAAAAAAAATCTTGAGTAACTTGGAAAAAGAAGATAGAAAAATCAACTTTTTTTCATGTAGTGATAAAGAAAGTGATGGTAAGCCAATGCTTTGATATCTTCTGGGGTTTGTTTTGTTTTGTTTTGTTTTAAATGTAAGATGGGTAGTACTGTTTCCCCACACTGCCTACCACAATTCTGAAAAACAATACTAAATCTGCTTCAGAGTTCCCTTCTTCTATTGTGTCTTGGTAATCAACTTCATATCCCCCTTTGCTCAGTTAAGGCGCTGGAACAGGACGTTCTGCCCTTGTCAGCATGGAAGATACAGCAACATTAAGTGAGAATGACCAGGAAAGCCAGAAACATGGGTGTCTCTGAAACTGAACATCTGAAATAATCCTTGAGAGCATCGGTACTGACATAATGCAGTGAGTCAAATGGAAAAGATGGCCAAGTATGAGGAAAAGCAAAGAAAGACTGCAGAGTCATCCTTTTGTACAAGGGGATTTCCATTGCTGTCTTACAAGCTACAGCTCCCTTGGTGGAGAAATTTAGCCATTAATGATTTACAGATCAAAGTCAGTAGCAAGATAATAAAATAAAGTTATTTACACCACTGAACTTGGGATAGGCTTAAATCTGCCAGTCAGACTTTTGGATGTTAATCTGTTATGTGACAATGATAAAATGATGCATTCAGTATTCAGGCATAGGTATGCTAAAATAGAAAGTGGCTAGTGTTCTCAAAAAAAAATATGATCTAGTGTGCTGCACAGAAGCATGTCAGCCAGAAGCTGTAAGGCAAGCCCTTCTCTGTTCACAAACAACAGATCCAGTGGGGTGGCTTCCTTAGTTGGCCGTGTGGATCTCCATCCTCTGCCCCTCCTGAGATGGCTAAGGAGCATTCATTGCTGCTCTGATTGACTTGGCTTTTTACCCTGTTGCATTCAACTTCACATATGTCAGCACTATGGACCTCATTCTCTAGGATTGTCAGTTTAAAAGCTCACTTCACCAGGTTTGTGAGCCTGTTGGCAAAGATTCCTTTGTCTTTTCTAGTCAGGTGGATCCCATCTCCCCCTAGTTATAGTCATCAAAGAGTGTCCCATGATAATGAAAGCCAAGACCCTGGCAATAGCACCAGTCACGTAGCCAAGTGTTGATTTGCATGATGCATCTGTTCATGCCTGCACCCTTTCCTCTAACTGGTAAAATAGAGGCAAAGATAATGTGAGCACCAATCCTTTTCAATTGCACTCCAGAGCTTTGTAGTCTTGCTTGATTCTGTCCAGGTTCTGGCTTGCCATGTCATTCATGCTCACATGAAAGAGTAATAGTGGATAATAGTCCATGTTTCTAACACGTTATGGCATCCTCTCAGTAACATCCCAGACCTTAGCACCTGGAAGGCAGAAAACTTCACATGATTCCCTGTCAGGCTGACCATTAGGTGTCTCAGTGCCCCTTAGCAGAGAGTCACTCACTATGAGCACTCATAGTTTCTTTTTGTGGTTTCTATTAGGCACTTGCTGGTATGGTTTCGCCCTGTGGAGCTTGCTTATAGGTGTCTTCAGCTGTTAAGACATCTTATCTGTTCCTGGTTGTTTTGCAGGAGGCTGGAAAGTGAAGTGGAGTCCTGCTCTTGTGGGTCACCGGGGTCCATGGTGCCTCACTTTGGGTAGCGCCGACCATAACAGACTGGTTCCGAAACCACTCATCTATTTCTTTTTCAGCCTTTCTAATGCTGTGCAGAATTCTCACTGTCTCCTGTAACTCTGCCACTTGGTGTGACAGATCCTTGACCTGCTTGCATCTTTCACAGGTACTTGCTTGTGCCTCAGGAGGAAGGTCTGGATGTTCGTCACAACCTGAGGTCTGCATTGCAGCCTCCTTCCTTAGCAGTTCTCTCTGGGTGGAAGCATCGGACATCTCGAGGGTCGTTGCTGCAGAAACACCAGCTTTCACTTTGAGTCAAGTGCCCACCATTCTACTAAGGGCAGATGGAGCTGGCCAGTAACAGGAAGAGAGGGTGGCCCTCCTTGCATGAACTGCCACACCATGCCCTGGTTGCTGGTGCTACCTAGGACTGCCTTTTATACTGTGGGGTTTTGGCCATGGTTGCTCTGTCCCTGACCAGGTCTTGCCAGCCTCACTTGCAAGAGCTGGCAGCTCCTAGCAGCTCACTCTGGCTCTCCTGGTGTGTCCCTGGCTAAGGAAACTCTCCTGTACACCACCATTAGCGGCTCCACTGTGGATCAAGCCAGCGCTGGAGCAGATCACCTTGGCAAGTGTTTCCTGCAATTTCCCTGCAATTGCCCAGGAAATCATTCCTCCTCCAAATTTGAAAGGTTTCAGAGTGTATTTAGGAGATCAAATGACCTGCACAAAGGCTTTGGTTCTTTGCAAGGTCCCTGCATCTCCTTAGCAGTGCACAAAGCAGTTTCTCTTCTAGTCTCTGTCTATGCTGTCTTCTTGTAAGACAGAGGTGCTTACTTTCTGAACAGAAACAAAAACAAGGTCACACACTTCGGGCTTTTGAAAAGCAGAAATGATAAAAAGTGCCACAAAAAGTCTCACTGCTTTTGCTTATGTGTTTTACTACACAGCATTATCTGCACATCTCAATGTGGAATAATTGACCAGCTGCTTTTCCATACAGAGGACCCGGGTGGTAAAGAAACCCCATAGTCTCCTGCCCAATGGGACATGTGAGATGCAGTAAAACTTGCAGGCCTCAAAGATCAAATTCCAGGGCACAGGAGAGGAAACCATGGGCCTGCTAAGCAGTGCAATGAACTGGAAGAGATCCTCGTTATCCTTCTCCCATCTCAGTTCTCATTTCAAACCTCCACAGTGCCAGTTCAAATACTTTTTTTTTGACATAATAAAATAGCCTTGGAAGCTTCACTGGCAAGATCTTAGTTATAATATTTTATTCTTAATTTCTTTGCTTTGCTAGCAATTGTCTGTGATCTTTTAATTTTTTTTTTTCTGTTTAGAATTGCTTAAAGAACTTTTTTTTTTTTTTGCAAACTGTATTTATTTCTTCATCATTGCATAAAAAAAGAGATCTATGCTAGGCTCCTGTGTGTCTTGAGATTTCTTTTGAAATATTCTACAGACAAATTAATTTGACAGGCAGAAGGCTTCAGTGACTACATGGACATAGGAGCTTCTCTCAGCCAGCTGGCATGAGAAAGAGAAACATTCCAGAAGAGCTTCTTGCCTCCAAATGCTCAGTGCTCCCACCCCCACTTCATCAAACAAATAGCTTTTGCAGCATGCCTGGAAATACATAAAATTTAGGGTATTTTGAACAAAGGGAAAGGAAATACATTCCTGGGCCTCTACTGAGAATATGCAGCTGCCAGTGCCCTTTCTTTTTGTAAGGGAGGGAGCCAGATCATACTCTGCCACTGGCCACAGCTGTAGCAGTGTTATATTTTGTGGATTTCTCTGCAGTATTTGCTTTGAGCAGTTTGTTGGGCATTCACTATTCAGAGGGTCATATTCAGGCTGAATGAACTTGTCCCTTTTTCCTTTTCTACAATAAAGATTATGCTTTGGCTGCAGCTATAGAGCCCAATTTTAGAGGGAAGTGGGATACATTCCACTGATAATAAGAGTTACAAATTAGCTCAAGAACTGGAGTAAGCATTAGTGGTGTTTTTTCTTCCTTATTGTCTAGTAAAATGAAGGAAATCTACTTGCATTCAAATAATTCCATGCTTTGACTGGACTGTGAAGGCTGCCACTAGACCTGTTGTCGTAGTTCAGCCCTGATCAGGACCAGACTACGCAGTCTGTCTCTCGCTCCCCCCACCCTCCGAGAGAATAGGAGGAGATGATATAAGAAAAAACAGCTCAAGGTTTGAGATAAGGACGGGGAGAAATCCTTAAAGTCACCGTCACGGGCAAAACAGACTCGACTTGGGGAAAACTATTCATTTATTTCTAAAATTAGCAGGAGAATGAGACAGGGAACAAGATAACGTCCCCCTACCCCTCCCTCTTCCCGGGCTTAACATTATCTCTGCTACCTTCCCCTCCCGAGCGGCACGGGGGGGGGGAGGGGGGAAGGGAATGGGGGTCACGGTCAGTTCATCACGCGTTGTTTTACGCCGCTGTATCATTGTCAGGGGAAGAACTCCTCACATTCCTCCTCTGCTCCAGCGTGGGGTCCCTCCCACGGGCCACAGTCCTTCGTGAAACTGCTCTGGCGTGGGTCATCTCTTCCACGGGGTGCAGTCCCTCTAGAACAGCTGTTCCAGCGGGCCCTCCACGGGCCACAGCCTCCTTCAGGCCTCCACCTGCTCCGGCGTGGGGTCCTCCACGGGCTGCAGGTGGATCTCTGCCCCTCCGTGGACCTCCATGGGCTGCAGGGGGACAACCCGCTCCACCATGGTCTTCACCACGAGTTGTAGAGGAATCTTGGCCAGGAGCCATATTACTCCTCCCCCTCCTTCTTCACTGACTTTGGCGTCTGCAGCCGTTCCTCACAACAGGCTGGCAGACGCCTCTCAGGATCCTTTTTACATCTTATTCACATCTCATCTCCTCTCCACTTCTTGCAGCCGGGCCGGGCCGAGTTGGGCCCAGTCGGCTGCCCAGCGGGAGGCCAGAGGGTGAGGCGTGCAAGGCCCACGAGGCTCGTGCCTCCCCCTCTCTGCCCCCCGCTCAGCTGCTTCACATCTTCTCCTCCTTTTTTTCCTGTTTTCCCCTACTTAAATACGTTATCGCAGAGGCGTTATCATGGGACATTCTGCTACCAATTGGCTCGGCCTTGGCCAGCAGCGGGTCCGCCCTAGGCCCGGCCGAGTCCACTGAACAAAGGGGAGCGACTTCTAGCAGTTTCCTACAGAAGCTACCACCTTAGGCCCCCCCTCACTAACAAAACCAGAACACCTGTACAGTTCACTTAATCCCATGGACTGCTATCAGAGTGAAAGTCTGGCTCCTGCAGTTAACAGCAAACTTCCAACTGATTTTGAAAGGCTAACATCAGAGTTTGACCAAAGGTCAATTTACTCTGGCAGGGGAGGTAGGAGGGCTTCTACTTCCATAATTTTGCTTACCTGGTGGTGATATTGTGGCTGCATCTGACCTTTACATTGCACTCCAAGGCTAAGGTTACATTTCAGAAAATACTCTATGTTGTGGTTTAACCTGGCAGGCAGCTAAACACTACACAGCCGTTCACTCATTCCCCCACAGTGGGATGAGGCAGAGAATATGATGAGGTTGAGATAAAGACAGTTTAATAGAACAGAAAAGGAAGGGAAGAATAGTAGTAATAATAATAATGATAAAAGAATATACAAAAAAAATGGTGCACAATGCAATTGCACACCACTTGCTGACTGATGCCCAGCTAGTCCCCGAGCAGCACTTGCCGCCCCCCAGCCAACTCCCCCTCCACCATTTATATGTGCAGCATGATGTCATATGGTATGGAATATCTCTTTGGCTGGTTTGGGTCCTGGCTGTGTCCGCTCCTAGCTTCTTGGGCACCTTCAGCCTCCTCGCTGGCAGGGCAGTAGGAGAAGCTGAAAAGTCCTTGACTTAGTGTAAGCACTACTTGGCAACAACTAAAACATTGGTGTGTTATCAACATTATTTTCATCCTAAATCCAAAATGTAGCACTGTATCAGCTACTAGGAAGAAAATTAACTCTATCCCAGCCAAAACTAGAACAGTCTACAACTAGTATATATATTGTGCATAGTGATTTTTCTTCTGTATGAATACATTCAATGCATAGTTGCACTTGATCTCAATTTGGCTATTGCTATGCTATTTGGCTATTTAGCTATGGCTATTTCTTAGTTATTCTTTCTATTCTTACAGCCACTCACCTCAGCAGGCATAATTCACAGAAACAGGCCTGGCTTCATTTGGACATGGTGCCGTGTCTTGCTAAAGTGTTGGTTAAGAGGAGACTTGGTAGCCAAGGCTAAGTCCAAATACTTAAAATATATTCACAGTCTTCATATCCTTCTAATATTTGAACATTTTGCTAAACAGAGGATAAAGATGAGCTTGTAATGCATTTAAGGAATCTAAGAGATTTTTTTTAATCACTGGAATACTATTTTTGTTCTGTATGTATACTGTCACTTCAGAAAGCAGAACGCTGTTCTTTTACTTCAAACAGGTTTTCTTGAAGACAATATCTAGGGAAAGAGGTAAATATCTTTGTACAAATGATGGCCCTCTTGTCCTTCTTCAGTGCCTGTACTGAAGCATTTCTGTGCCATGCATTATGGGGCCAGTTTGCTGAGATGGGAGTATTGAGTTGCAGGATGGTGGTTCCCCCTGGTAATTACAGATGTTGTCTATCTTTTCTAGTTCACATTTTCCTCTTTTCCTTGGGGGGACAATCAGGTTCTAATTAATAGGGGTTAGAAAAAGCAGTGCTTCAAAAAACACAGGGTGTATGCTCAGATATTATTTTCTTTCAGGGCATTAATAATCCTTATTTCAAGTTTGGTAGTTCCTGCTATGTTTACCGCTTTCAGCTCTGTAACCATTTTACAGATAACATTTCTGCCAGTGGAGTGATATTGCAAGCTCCAAGGCTCTCTGGAACAGATGTAGTTGAATCTTGATAGTGTAAAGCTTTCAGAAAAAAATGACACTACTACACAATAACTGCAACACCTCATATGATAGACTAAGAAATCAGATTTTCCAAAAGAACAGTATGCTTTAAGAGTGTACCCTGATGCTGTAATTCCAAGGTTTGCCTTATTTTTACTTCACTCTTGGTTAGACTGTGCTTTGGTTAGCCTAAAACCTCATCTTTCCCAGGGTAAAACAGCTTCAAGCTTTCAAGTATCAGCCTGATTCTACAGTATATGCAAAAGATTAAGCAACCATACAGATTTACCAAATGCTAACTATAGCTCCTGGAAACTTTACCTCATCATAAACACATTGCAGCTTGGCTCACTTTCATTGAGGAGTAAGTTGCTGTGCCGTTGCTTTCAGGTAACAGCACTCACATGGACAGTTGCCGTGCAATAAGTAGTCTTCTGAGATGCTCTTACAGGAATTTTTTAAGGTAGCCATACTGTGTGGTACTGTTGTACTGTATAGCCATATTGCATGGTACCAGTAGCAGAGTGGTTCACTAGTGTTTCAACCATATGATTGCACTGCAGGAAACTTCCCTCATAAAATCTTTGGCTTCAAACACGCACACAAGCTGGCGACAGGGATCTCTCTCATTAGGGTTTGGCCACCTGACACTGCTAATTGATTTAGAAGATGCACTGGTCTGCAGTTGTTTGGTTTAGTTACTTGTTCTTAGTTATTTCTGGTTTGTTTTAATAGCTTAAATGTTTCTCACAGGACTGAAGTATTCTAAAGAGAAGAATAGTGAACACTGAGCTTTGTATGTTTATTTGTACAAATGAAATTTCCTCACAAAAATTCCTGGATCAGAAAAAAACCCAAGTATACAGCAATTGTTCAAAAGTTTGTTTGTAATGGAAATTAAAGGAAAGAGTTTTTCTCAATAATTTAGTTTTGGTTACTTGCCCCACAAGCTAAGATCTGAAAAAAAATTCACTTATTTGCAGGCTGCCTCTTTGGTAAGTGATAGAGATGCCATTAGGATTGTTTAGAACTTAGACGGAAAGCTCTTTTCTTTTTCTGCCTTCTTCCCCAAATTCATATGCCACCATACACCATGATGCTGTGAGACCCCTTGGTCAGTGGGCCCCAGGTTCTGCTGTTGAGGGCATGGGTCTCCCTCACACTGGTGTCTCTGGGAGGGGTTTAGATAGGATCTGTCCTGACCAGCCTGTGTTTGGAGATGATGGTTCCTCCCTCCGTCCCTGAGACCACACCATCCAGCTGAATCTCAGCCTCACCCTCTTGCTCCATGCAGGGGAGCCTACACAGACTTCAGCAGGCAACAGAGTCCATGGAGCTCAGCCAGGAGCATGTCTCTAGTTCCTTGTTTACTTTGTCATTGGAGGCACTGCAGCTGGCATGACATAGAGCTGGCTTGGTGCACATTTAGAGGTACCACCATAGTGTCTGTATATCTCCCACCACTATTCCAAATGGGATTTATGCATCCATGTGGATGCTCTCAATAGCTTCGTGATCCCACGATGACTGCCGAAGACCTGATGTATTGGAAATCTATTGAAGAAGAAGCCTAAGGCATGAAAAAGTACTACTCTGTCTAGTAAATATATGCATTTAATAGAGAGCTTTAGAGAGATTGCTCCCTCTTGGATGTCAACACCACCTTAGCCAGAATAACTGCAAGAGTGCTGTAGGGCGGCTTAGGTGGTGGTAAGGGTGAAAGTCACAGAGTGAGGGAGCCACATATGGGGTTACAGGAGGAAGGATGAGGAATCTAGTTTGTTCTAATAGTATTCCTGTATGGATGGTGCAGTGTTAATTAAATATGAAGCTGCAAGCATTTTAGATCAGATACCGTTGTACTGAATTCTCCTTTTATTGTTTGACTTCAACTATAGGGAGTAATAGGAAAATTTGAACCTGCAGGACGAAACTCCAACACACAGTGTCCTAAGCTTACCCCTATCATTGCATGCAGTAAGAATGAACTTTTAGCTATTTAACTCCCACATATCAGTCTCTTCTAGCACTATGCATTCAGATGGATAGGATGAAGAGTGCTTTAGATTTTAAATTGATTTAGAAGAACTTTTCAAGATTTAATAGTAGCAAGGCTGTAGTGTCAGCTCTTGCACTGGTTGCATAGTCGTTACAGGACATTTCTGCAGAGACAAAGTTAGGTTTTTGTAACAAACCCAAGAACAACATTTGAATTATACTTATGGTCACCAGTAAAAGTGTCTGGTTTTGAACCACTTTCCAGACTCAGTCCCCTTGTTCCCACAGCCTCACTTTCTATATTTCTGCTTTACTTCGAAAATGTTTCTCCTTCCAGCCTGTTCCTCAATGGTTTTATAGTTTAGCTTCTTATTTCTGCCACTGTGATTCCCTGAAACTTCTGTGGTTTTTTTAATTAATATGTCATCCTGCCTAAACTCAATAAATAGATGTTTTCTTCCTCACTGATGTGATGATCTTAGGCTCAGAATATGGATCTTTTTTTGGTTATTTCATTTTTAGTAGTGTCTCCCACTTGGGCGTTTTGCATTGGGGCAATATAAAGCTGTCACTGGAGATGTTCAGTATATCTTATCTGAATGTGCTTTGCATTTTCTTTATCACATATCTGTTAAGTCTGATGTATGGCTTTTAACTACCTCCTGTTTCTTTCTGTGGCCTGAGGGGGGAGTGGCACTCAGGTAGGCATCTGTCTCAGGTGAGCTGATGCTTGTGAGGCCATACAGCAGAGCTCATATTAGCAGCACAAGTGCTAGGAGGCTACTACACGCTCACAAACCTCCAAGCCCAATTAGCTGGACTTCCCCTGCCTGTTCCTGGGTACTCAGGGCTCCTACAAGGGTTTTCCGAGTTTCTCCTACTCAGGTTTCCCGAGTCTTCTGCTTTAGGGATGCAAAGATCACAGAAATGAAATTACTGGACTTCTCATGTCATTACCAAGAAAAGGAGCTATCTCCTGCACCTCCTCACTCGCCCTGACAGCCCAGCTCTATGCCTTTAATGTTATCCAGAACTTCCTCTTTCTCTCTCTTTCCAAATTACCTGCATCATCTACTTTTTATTTGCTTTTTTCCTTTCCCAGAAGTTTTATACTATACTCCAGGCTTCTGTGTGTAATTGTAAATGTGAGAGATTACTGTCAGTCTGTAAGCTCAGTTCTGTACTGCTAGGGCACAATTACTTACTCTCCAGTTAAGATAATTGTTGATTTCAATATTTTCCCATATGTTTAACACTAACAAATCATGGTTATGTGGCTGATGTCCATTAAAAATTCTATAAATTCTTGTCTAACTGATTAATATTTTCCAACCATAGTACAATGACACTACAGTAAAAAAAACCTTAGTTCTCAGTCACATCATTTATACATTTTTCTACGATTTTACTTCTTTTTCACTCTTTGTGGTTGGAATGTTATTGAATCCAGCACAACAAAAGCAAAATATGAATTAAGCCTGGTAATTTTAATTACATTTCTTTTTCCAGATGGTTTCTAAGAGGTTTTGCAAGACCGTAATCCAGAATATATGAAAAAGCCTACAGAATGTAATAGTGATAGAACCAGTAGAGTTTTATAAAACTAAGGATAAAGACTGTGTTGGGATTTTTGAACCAGCCTATTGAATTTGAGAGCAGGGATCAAATTTTTTATTGAATTCTACACATGCTAAATAAAAATCTATAAAAATTTATCACTTTATATTGAATTTTGAACTTTTTGCAGAAAGGAAAAGGAGGAGCCATTTATCACAAGATTTATAACAAAAACAAAGTGAAAAAAAAACCAAAGCAAAAGTCCTGAGAAATGTTTCTGTAAGAGGCAGAAAAAATATTTTTATGCTGAGTTAATGTCAAAGTAACCTTTTTTTTTTTTTTTTTTGCTTATGGAATGAAACGCCATTAATCACTCATTGTTTGGTGACTGCTTGATTAAACTTAATGCTCACACAATTTGTTTTCAGTGTGACTAGTAGAAAATGTCTGCAACACAGGAGAAATCAACATACCTATCCTTTCAGTAATCTACTTGTCTGTGCCACTTACTATGTTGGCTCTTTTTAAATCTTCTTAGACTTACACATTTCAAGAACAAGGTCTGTTTTTCAGTTTGTGGATATACAGTGAAGGAACTCAATGGTTCCCTGGCAAATTTAAGATGCTATTGCAATAATAAGTGTCAGTAATACTGTTTCAAAATTCAAATTTTTCCTATTTTTTTTACATCTTTTCTTCTTACAGATATATCTGATGCCTTTAATCTTTTCTAAGTTTCATGTTGCACACAGTGTGCAAAGATACAATATGGTAGGCATTAGTATGTTGGGCCACATACAAAGAGATACAAGTGCACAGAGATCTCTCTGTGTATTTGCTTTGTAAATGTATGTATTTTGTTTTGTTTTCTTCCCTGACTTCAGCAAGCAGTGGTCTGGCTAATTTCTATTCAATGTGTTTAAATCTGCTTTAATATCTCATTAGGGTTTCCACCATATATAAGAACAGGTCAGAAGCGGAAGCCACCATTTAATACCATTTCCAACCTTATGTTCAGAAAGGCTGGGGCTAGATCAAGATGCAGATGTCAATTACCTCTCTAAGTGCAGGCTAAGATGGAAAAATGGGGCAGTGGAGGGCATAATTCAGTACCCCTGGGAAGATTGTTCAAGGCGTCAGCTCCCAACACAGAAGGGACTGTCTGCAACTCAGCCTAAAGGGCACCTGAACATCAGGAACCTTGCCATCCCTTCAGTCTGGCTTTCTCCTTGGATTTAAATGCAGAGGCCAGAGAGGAAAAGTAAGTGCTTTGCATGGGAAATTTTGTCTGCTTCAAGGCATGAAAAGGAGGCTCTCAATGAGCCTCCACCTCTCCCTGCTGTATATTGCATTTACTGGATGGAGCTCAGAGAGGGGAGTTCTACACCAGAGACATCAGCTGTGTACATTTGAGTATCTGTGTCTTCCTGGGTGGTTTCTGTGTAAGAACGAATATTTGTTTATTTTGTTTTCTCATCTGAAGCCTTTCCATGGTAAAGTTTAACCATGTTCAAGGTTATGGCAGGCCAAAAGGAAAGCATTTGCTTGGTAAACTGCTAGGAAACACTTCTAGAAGTGCTCCTCTTCTTAAGCAATCAAGTCATAATTACTGAGAATGTATTGCCATGTCAATCAAACTCCAAAGACAAGCGGAGTTTGCAATGAGCTGAAATTCAAATCCCCCGTTTTTCACAGTCATCCTAGAGGTGAGCCTGAGGTGCAATGTGACACTGGAGCACGCATTTCATAGTTTTCGAAATGTAGCTTTAGATGCAGAAGTTGAAGTATTCCCACTGCTCATCTCCTTCCACAGCCCAGACTTGATTTCCACCACATGCTTTCTCTCTTAGAGAACATTTGTAGTATGGAGAATACTCTTTGGCCAGATGCCTGACATACTGAAGTCATGATTTTCAGTGAACAGAAGAGAAAATGTGGTAATAAATTGCTTGCTCTGAAAATAAATCAAGAAAAACCAAGCCATACAAACTGTTGATATTTGGCTCAAATGCTAGTCCTGTCTAGAAAGATGTGGTAACTCTCATTAATTTGGTTTCAATATAATGAGCTTGAAATAAATTTTAAAAGGAAAAGCACAGAATTAATTCCCAAAGACAGCTATGTCTCATTATTCCTTATGCCTTGCACTGTCCAGTGTAAACTACCACTGCAGATCCAGGAAAACAGTGAATCAGTCCTATTATGTCCTGTAATTATAACTACTAGTAAGTGCTATAAGGTGAATGAAGCAACTTGCCTCAAGAAAGACAAGAAAGGCAATGTGTTTGACGCTTTAGGAAAGGTATGTATGTACATTTTTAATACTTCCTACATGTAGTCTCATGCAATAATCTGACCCAGGATGGGACCATGAAGAATGGTGAGCAGTGGAGGTGTTCTCTCTATGCTGCCAGGCTAGCATAGCTCAGGTTGCAGATGCGTCAGAATGTGACAGACTCAGATGCAGCATTTTTCAGCAGTGTTTTCTTCCTGTGTTAGTTTTTGGAAATGATATTTAGCAAAATGCCAAGAGAATTGTCAATATGACAGCCATGCAGGCCAACAGTCCTGTGCCTTCTGCTGTCACCCTGGTTTGCAGTACAGCAAGACGGCAGGTCTCTTGGATGTCCCTCTGGGCACTCTCTATAATGTACACATGAAGTTCAACAAGGCCAAATGCAAGGTCCTGCATGTGGGTTGGGCAATCCCAGGCACAAATACAGGCTGGGCAGAGAATGGATTGACAGCAGCCCTGAGGAGAAGGACTTGGCAGTGATGGTAGATGAGAAGCTCAACATGAGCTGACAATGCACCCTTGCAGCCCAGAAAGGCAACTACATCCTGGGCTGCATGAAAAGAAGCATAGCCAGCAGGTCAAGGGAGGTGATTCTCCCACTCTACTCTGCTCTGGTGAGACCCCACCTGAAATACTGTGTCCAGCTCTGGAGCCCCTAACATAAGAAGGACATGGACCAGTTGGAGGGAGTCCAGAGGAGGGCCACAAAGATAAGAGGGCTGGAGCACCTTTCCTATGAGGACAGGCTGAGAGAGTTGGGGCTGTTCAGCCTGGAGAAGAGGAGGCTCCGGGGAGACCTTATAGCAGTCTTCCAGTACCTCAAGGGGGCCTACAGGAAAGACGTGGATAAACTCTTTAGCAGGGCCTGTTGTGACAGGACGAGGGGTAATGGTTTCAAAATAGAGGGAGGTAGATTTCGATTAACTATTAGGAAAAAATTTTTTACACTGAGGGTGGTGGAACACTGGAACAGGTTGCCCAGAGAGGTGGTGGAAGCCCCATTCCTGGAAACATTCAAGGCCAGGTTGGATGGGGCTCTGAGCAACCTGCTGTAGTTGAAGATGTCCCTGGTCCTTGCAGGGTGGTTGGACTAGATGACCTTTGAAGGTCCCTTCCAACCCTAACTATTCTATGACTCTCCGATTCTATGCATCTCCTTGCCATTATTTTCCTTGCGCTCTGCTGAGAGAGTGCTTGAGGTTGGGGGATGTTGTCTGGTATGGAAGAGAGGACATAGTGGAGTTGTTATGTGGTATCGATTATTGCTTTCTCAGAATGAAGCCAATCAAGCATTAATCAGCTCCAAGGGTAGATCAGCCTTTTTTTTTTTTTTCCCTAATTAAGTTAGCAATTAGAGTTTAGACCACAGTTGCTACCTTACTGTTTACCTATGTCTCCTATTTATCTAGTTATGCTAAAGAACTAAATTTTCCTCTCTCAAATTTAACTGTCCTTGAGACAGCCTAAGTGAGCACTTTGCCCAGGAATTAAAAACCAGTGTCTGTATTATAATTCAGGGTTTTGATTTTAGTGCAGTATGATTAAAGTGAAACTGGACTGGAAAAAGGAGTCAGTAAAGCAGAAATACTTTTCATCATTAGAAAGAGCATTCCAAAAATAATTCCTCCACTACAGGGCTCTTTCCTTTCAAGTTTAGCTATGTGTTAAAATTTCCAAAGATAAGGGAAAAACAATGGTGGAAAAAAAGCATTTCTGAACACTTAAATAGTATCTGTAGTGCAAAAGAAGGCTCTCACTGAAGAATTCCAGGGTATTTATCTTTTTTTTTTTCAGTACCTTACTTCTCAGTACAGACAAGTATTTAAATCCTTGTTGCAGGCTTTAGTTTGCATGGCAAAATACAGGGAAAAATAACAGCAAGAGACTTTATAACTTGTAGAAAAACATATGCTTGTTTGCATGACCAAAAAGTTCATGGAATAGTTTATTTCCTAAGAAGGCCCCAAACAATGTCAGTATAGATGGTAGTAGAATGAAAACACTTCAATGAATGGCAACACTTTACCATCAAATGTGTGCAGAGACATTGCAAGAATGTCAGCTGCTGGCTGCTAATATAAAGAGGTATAGTTTTTGCATTGGAGTTCCCCGAAGGTCACATGTAATGGCCCAAATACATAAATTAGAAGCCTCAGCTAATAAAGAGACTGTTTAGTTAAGGCAGAGGTCCAGTTTTCAGGGCTGAAAAATGCTTCCAGTTTCATTTACCATTAAAGGAGTTTGGAGAGCACAGGGAAGGACAGTTGATGGATAACTATACAGATACATGGAGGAGAAGGCAAAAATGTTTACATTGTAATAGGAGAATGGATTAAAAGAAGAAGTTGTTTTTCCTCTGCCTTTTCCAATATAAGGGGAAGATACAGGTTTTATTAAATTAAGGAGTACTGATCTAATTTTCCTTGCTTAGAAATCAAGTTCAGGAAAATATTGCTGAATATTGCATGGAGCATGAATATTGGAAGAAAAGTGAAGAGCACTTGCTGTTGTACAGTCAGGTTAGTCTCCAACTGGGTATCTCACTCTAGATGGAAACTTTGCCATAGATTTTTCTGTGGCTGCAATTACTAATATAACTGCCCCATCCTCCCCAAAGCTGTGCAATGTTACACATAACATTTCTGATATTAGTAATTTGCTGATTGGATTATTTTATTGGCTATTATAACATTAAAAATATAGACGTTAAATGGAATGCCTATATATATAAAATTCCTCCCTTGGTCGCTATGTACAACATCTGGGAGGAGGGAAGAGAGAATTTTGTACTCAAGGACTTCCTTTTCAGGGCTTCTTTTATATTGAGCTTAAACAAAACAAACAGTTATGCAACATGGAAAGTATTACATTTCAGGAAGTCTGGAGTTCTGGAAGTGTTACTCAGCCATGAGGCACTGCAAAGCTATTTAAATGCTTCTCATAGGTCTCCTTTTATGGAGATCAGGCAGCACAGGCAGAAGTTAAAAAAAAAACCAACAAAAAACAAACCACTCAAAACCAACTTCCCCCCTCACCCCGCCAAAAAAAAAAAAACTAACAACCCCACAACAGTAGAGATATGGCAACATGAAGCAGCATTATGATAAATTGGTGACTTTGAACTCATCAAACATTTTATTTAAAGCCTTGCAGTCCTATACTCATGAGCCTGTGACTTTTTTATACATTCCATTATATGAGGAAGGGACACGTACACATAGACTTACTATAGATACTGTGAATACAGTGAAGGAGGGATGATTCAGCTTGTATTAGAAAACTTCATTAAAGAACAATTCTGGAAAGGATAGTAGAAAACAAAATTAAATCCTAATGCACTAGAGGAAGGAACATACATTTTTAAAAATCTGATTTCTAAGCTGAATAATCTGAATGTAATTTTTACTTTGTTGCATAACACGTGAGCAGCATCTTTCCATCAGAACGAGCACATCCTTTCAGAGTGCCAAGATCTGTTGTAGCATCATCTTTCTCAGCTATTTTGAAGCAGGACCCCCCCCACTGCTTCCCTACACATGCACACACACATTTGTAAACTGCTGCCTTCCAAGGTAAAATTGGTTCTGTCTTGCTATAACAGCCAGGATAAGGTATTTTGTATGCCTATCTGTAAGGAAATTGAAAGACCTGCTTGCTTTTATTTTCTTAGCAGGTTCATCACAGCTCCAGATAGTCAAGACTACAAATCCATGTTGGTTTTTGCCAGAGATCTCTTTTTTAGTGTGTTTGAAAAGTCTTCTAGGGGATTGTGTAAGCCAGGCATAGAACAGCGTGAAGGCAATTTGATGAAATTCCATGATATCTCAGTTTAAATAACTCTTCACACAGCAAGCACAGAATGAGTTGTTTAAGGATCTGTACAAGTTCCCTTCAAGGAAGGACTGCCTTGTCCAGAACTGCATATGACCTCAGGAAAAAGAAGACTTACAGCTTATAGTTGCAGTGGTCTCAGCTTTCTCATTTTTCTTTCTATGACTGAATTATCTACTGAAACCGTAACACGGGCCTTACATGAGCACATGGCTAAAAGAAGACACAGGTTTCCCTGGCATGCAGGGTAATGTTTTTAAAGTCTACTGTTTTAAGCCCTATTAATGTGAGACCTTGTAACTGTTTAGCAACAAAGCTAGAGAAAATATCACAGCTTTAAAACAGAGGGAATGAAGGAAAGTCAATGTACTTCTAGTAGCAAAGCTCACTGGCCATAAGCAAATGGATCATTTCTCTCTTGATTTTGATATACAGAGAGATAAAATTTACTAAGACGTGAGTATTCACAAAGCAGTCAAAGGTTTGGAAACTAAAATGAAAATAAGGCATTTTACAAAACAAAGTAATCAGATTACCTTTAAACAATCATTGCAGAATTAAGAAAACACGGTGATTAAGGGATTCATGAATCTTGACAATTCTAATTAGTGTAGCTACTCGGTGTTTCAAGTCCTTCCACAATCCTGGGAGATAAATAAGGCATCAGGTTGGCTTCAGATTTGCACTTTTCACTGACGATTCCACTGAAATCTTCCCCAGTCAGTGCCCACATGCACATAAATAGCTGTACTTGGAAAGATGGGACCACAAATAGAGCATGCCCAGTCTCCTGCTGTTCCTGAATCTTACTCTTGCTAATGGACCCGTATCTCACTATGCATTCTTGCCCTTTCCAAGTCCAGCATGTTTGATTAATCTTGCCACTTATTAGTTACTACCATTTTGTCTCACAGAATAGGATAATCCCCATCATAATTAGCTGCTCTGGTGTCTTGCCCTAAATGATCCCCTGCAGTGTTTTATCATCTTTAATTGGCAAAATGCTTTAGATCTTCCTCAGAAGAAAAGGAAACTGATGCATGGAGTCTCAGTCTGTCAGCAGAAGGTCAGACAGGGCAATCTTCTGCTCTGCATGACAGGGCCCTGCTGCATTTTTCCGGTGAGCTTGACACTTGATGTGGAGAGGAGGCTTTTGTACATATTTGCCCTGTTTTTTTATCCAGATCCTGTTGCTCAGTAATATCAAATTTAAGAAAATATAGTTATTAAAACATGATGTATTAAAGAAAAATTACTTATTTTTCCTAGAATACCTGTAATGCAATTACCTTATTAGTAGCTTCTGCAGTTAGAGCAAAAGAAATCTTCACTGCTATAAACAAGGAATAATTTTCACAACTTGACTATCCAACAAGTAAAATAGTTAAGGGGCTGGGCATGTGGTACTTTCACACGCAGGAGGATACCAGAAGTGTTAATTGTGGTGCCACCAATACTGCCAAGCTGTATTTCCAAACAGGGGGGCCCGGGGCCAGCTTTGGCTGAGCAGTAAAGCCTCTTGCCAGTGTTCGAGATGATATGACACTACTCACAAAGACCTCAGGGACAGCTCAGTCATTTCTATGTATCCCAGAGCCAGGTTTCTGTTCAGTTGTTACTTGTCCACAATTGACCTTTTTCTCTATTGTATGTCACCTTTAGATTCTTTCTTGTTTCTGATTTGGTTAAATAATGCTTTCTTTACACAAAGTGTTATTGTCAAAACAGCAGAAACATAATTCTTCATCTGACAAACCCACTTTTTCTCCTTAGCATCCATCTTGTTCCCTAATCTTTTATTTGAAGTATTCCCTACATATTCTGACGGCTGTTGCTTGCTGTAGGCTTTTACTTTTCAGCCATGCTTCAATCTTTGTATTTGGCAGAGTTGCCCGTTCCTTTACTGCCAAACATCTTCACAGTTCTCTTTCAGAAAGTTTAATCCAAATAAATAAAATTTTACTCCTACAAGAAACTTTATTTGCATCTTTCCAAACTCCCTTTTCTTCCTGTACTCAGCTATAGTATCCTTAGGATCAGGAGCACATGAGAGATGGCTTTACAAACAATTAATATATGCAGCTGGGCCTTGCTAAGCTATATATTGATAGTGTGAGTGATTACTTGAGCAGATATAGATGAGGTTTAGCTTATTCTGAAGATGGTATCTGTCTTTTCAGACAGGCTATGAGCCACCACCACCATCAGACCTACTGAGGAGGAGGATCACCAGTGAATAGGAAGAGCGAAACCTGTTTGCCAAATGGTAAGTTTCTCAGCAAAGTGTGATTGGCATTAGCAAAAATGGTCTTCTTTTTTCTGCTAGTGAGATGCCACTGATAATTTGTCATTTAGCAGAGCTATTGTCTGATAATAAGGGATGTCAAGATTTGAGGCAAACTGAGTGAAGATTAAATAAGTATTTGACACATGAACTTTTGCTCTCTTATTACCTTAAGAGGATCCTGTTACTTACTGACATCAGTTCACCTATAAAGCATAATGATAAACAACATTTCTATGTTAATTACTTCACTGAACTTGAACATAGAATCATAGAATGGTTAGAGTTGGAAGGGACCTTCAAAGGTCATCTAGTCCAACCCCCGTGCAAGGAGCAGGGACATCCTCAACTAGATCAGGTTGCTCAGAGCCTCATCCAGCCTGGCCTTGAACGTTTCCAGGGATGGGGCTTCCACCACCTCTCTGGATAACCTGTTCCAGTGTTCTACAACTCGCATTGTAAAAAATTTTTTCCTAATATCCAATCTAAATCTACCCCCCTCTATTTCAAAACCATTAACCCTTGTCCTATCACAACAGGCCCTACTGAACAGCCTCTCCCCATCTTTCCTGTAGGCCCCTTTGAGGTACTGGAAGACCACTATAAGGTCTCCCCGGAGCCTCCTCTTCTCCAGGCTGAACAGCCCCAACTCTCTCAGCCTGTCCTCACAGGAAAGGTGCTCCAGCCCTTTTATCATCTTCGTGGCCCTCCTCTGAACCTTCTCCAACTGGTCCATGTCCTTCTTGTGTTGGGGGCTCCAGAGCTGGACACTGTACTCCAGGTGGGGTCTCACCAGGGCAGAGTAGAGGGGGAGAATCACCTCCCTCGACCTGCTGGCCACGCTTCTCTTGATGCAGCCCAGGATGCGGTTGGCCTTCTGGGCCACGAGGGCGCATTGCCGGCTCATTTTGAGCTTCTCGTCTACCAGCACTCCCAAGTCCTTCTCCTCAGGGCTGTCTCGATCCATTCTCTGCCCAGCCTGTATTTGTGCCTGGGATTGCCACGACCCATGTGCAGGACCTTGCACTTGGCCTGGTTGAACTTCATGAGGTTGGCACAGGCCCACCTCTGCAGCCTGTCCATCCCACTGGATGGCATCCCTCCCTTCCAGCGTGTTGACGGCACCACACAACTTGGTGTCATCGGCGAACTTGCTGAGGGTGCACTCTATGCCACTGTCCATGTTGCCGACAAAGATGTTGATCAGGTGAAAAAACTCTCTTTCATAGCATTGTTTTTTCTAGACCTTTATCATGGCATGCTGTCTTTCCTCAAAGGATCTGAAAATCTGGCTTTTGAATTATGCATTGAGGACCTGCTATCATTTACATGTGAAAGTACTTTGGATTAATTGTTCAACAGTGGAATACTGATCTATTTTAGCTTCAGAATAAAATAAAAAGAATTTCCTATGAAATGCAAATCCAAGAAGCCAGGGACTGTCTCTAAACATGAAGGATCCTTTTTAAATTATTTTTCCTTTTTTCTTTAAAATTCCTGCTCACCAGGACTTTAAAGTCAGAAATATGAAGAGGAAGATAACTATATTGTTACCACAGCAGTAAAATGCTATCATCATTGTATATTCCCTTTGAGATTATGCTTTTTGTTTGACCTATGTGCTATGGTTCCGTCTGGCTCTCTGTATAGTTATCAGTTAAACAACCAGTGCGCAGCGTGAACCTAACATAGAGTCATAGAATCATAGAATAGTTTGGGTTGGAAGGGACCTTCCAACGTCATCTAGTCCAACCCCCATGCAAGGAGCAGGGACATCTTCAACTAGATCAGATTGCTCAGAGCCCCATCCAACCTGGCCTTGAATGATTCCAGGGATGGGGCATCCACCAATCTCGGTTGGTGCGATACTGCCACCGGTGCACAGTTGTGGTAGCAATTGGCACCTGTTGTTCTTCAGCCACCCCACAACGGAAGGATCCTCTGACAGACCAGGCAAGGTGGACAACTGTACAATTTCCTCCATCTCCAAAGCACCTACACCAAAAGCCCACCAAAACCCTTTTGGGTCCTTGAAGTACCCCCTTCTGAGGGTATTGCTGGAACTCCTGGGATAGTTTCTCCACAGCCGAGGTAATCTATACCAAGAATGCATGGAGCATCTGGGCCAGTCACTATGGGGTGCTTTTGCCACTCATTCCTTGTCAGGCTCACTTCAGCCTCCAAAACAGACAGCTGTTGGGATCCTCCTGTCACTCCAGAATACAGATGGGTTCTGCCCCATTATATTTTGACGGCATCAAGGTACATTGCGCACCAGTATCCACCAGAGCTTTATACTCTTGTGGGTCTGATGTGCCAGGCCATTGGATCCACACAGTCCAATAAACTCTGTTGTCCCTCTCCTCCACCTGGCTGGAGGCAGGGCCTCTCTCTAATCCTGGCCACAGTATTCATTGTTCATTTCTTTTAAATATGCATGAGAGGTCCCTTCAAGAGGGTCAGAACTAAAGCTATTCCTTCTACTCTGCCTGTTGGAGACTGGTGCAGCAATTTTTTTCGGGGAGAACTTCTATTTGCAATGTTTTTTCGACGCAACTCATGTACCCGTGCCTCTAAGGCAGAGGTAGGCTTCCCATCCCACTCCCTCATGTCCTCTCCTTGGTCACGCAAGGTAAACCACAGGGTACCCCGCCGCGTATACCATCTCTCTTGAGCAGGGAAACGTTTACTCCTAATAGCTGAAATATTGGCCCATATCAGTAGGGAATGGGACATATCTGCTTTGAATTGCTGGAACTCCTGGGATAGTTTCTCCACAGCCGAGACACAGGCCCTTAGGGAGGAAGACAGGCTGTCCTCGTACTGCCAGAGTTGGCCAGCCAGTTCATCCACTGTTTCTTCCTCTCCATCTTTCCAGGTCATAACTGCCAATGAGTTGGCATATGATGACGGTGCACTTCGAACAAACTTCTGCCACATTTGTCGTGTGCACCTGACTTCATCTGGATCCTTAGGTAACTGATCATTGTCCAGGTCATCATAAATAATCTCCAGCACAGCTAATTCCCGCAGGTACTGGATACACTTCTCCATGGTAGCCCACTTGCCTGGGTGACACATTACATCCTCCTTGAAAGGATACCTCTCCTTCACACCTGACAGGAGTTGCCTCCAGAGGCTGAGGGCTTGTGTCCCTTTTTCAATTGCTTTGTCAATACCCCCTTCTCTAGAAATGGATCCCAGTTGCCTAGCTACTCTGCCCTCTGATTCCAAGCTATTAGCCCCATTATCCCAGCACCGCAGGAGCCAGCTGATAATGTGCTCCCCAGAATGATGGCTAAAATCTTTTTGCATGTCTTGCAGCTCAGCTCACTCAGGGATAGAAATCGGGTACTTACTGTCTCATTTAGGAGTTCTTCCTCTGAGGAAGAGGAAGGGCCTGCCTGCCGAGTTCTTCCTTGGCATGAAGCAAATAAACCTTCCTCTTCTTCATCCTGCTCCCTCCTAGAAGGGGCTTCTTCATCCCTCACTAAACAAGCTGACTTCCGCTTCCAAGTCTTCTTGTATACAGGGGCAACTGATACTAGCACGGGTTCACCCTCTGATTCAGCTGCAATGCCTGTTGCTGGAGTTTGAGTCCCTACATTGCAGGTCAGTTTGTTCTCCCTCATACCATGCCACATATTAGTATCTTGCCTTAGGGTAAATCTTGGGAGGAGATTCCCAAAAAGTGGGTTTGCAGCCCTAGACAAGACTTGGCACACATTCAAGATACATAACAACAACATCATAGTGGCCTGAATATCCCGCAGATCTTCAAAGTTCTCAAAAAGTGGTTTAACTACCCTGGAAGTGAAAGAAATCAGGAAGCTGTCCACACAGGAATACCAATTTATCTTTAAGGCCATTGATGTCACCATGTCATAGATGCATATGGCACAGTATAACAGAAGGATAATTCTCATCATTTTCCCTGAGGTGATAAACACCACCACTGGGAACACATAGTACATATAGGAGCGTAGACAATACAACAACATAACCAACCACTGCAACATCATGACCAATAATTAACAACAAATACAATAAGTGTGCATAAACAAATTTGTTTAAGGCAAAAAAAAAAGTCAGATCTGTTGTTATCTCAACCCTTCGTGCCCCAGGTTGGGCACCAAAATAACTGTCGTAGTTCAGCCCTGATTGGGACCAGACTACGCAGTCTTTCTCTCACGCCCCCCACCCTCCAGTGGGACAGAAAGGAGAATTGGTAAACAAAAAAAAAACCCAAAAAAACAAACCAGCAAAAACACATGGGTTGAGATTGAACAAAAAATAAATTTAACAGCAATAACAAAAGAAAACAAAACAGTGATAGAATACAAATAGAATATAACGGCTTTTCCTTTATGGGAAAGGAATGGAAATTCAAGCCATACTGTTGTATGCAAGTTTATGGCTCAATGGGGGCATCTGTAGTAGGAATAGATGAAATCTTGGGAGGAAAGAGTCTTCAACGATGAGGAATGAGCCTGTGGTTCAGGTGCTGGGAATTATATACTCTGTGTTTGTACACTGGTTCTGCCAGAGGCTTCCTGTGTGTTCTTGGAGAAGGTTCTCATCCGTGTTGGGCTTTAGATCATCTTTTGTGAAATGAGAATAATGACTATTCTTCTCTGCATCCTTTCCCCTATTTAATCTAATTATTTTCCAGTCCATGCAGGTAATTTACTACATGCACACTCACATTCACATCTATAATTCACATTCACAATCCTACTTGCTTCACCTCTTCTCTAATTTAAAGGGTAGTCTGGAGAGAAACTTTGACACTTTCAATCTATTGACAGAATCATAGACATGACTAAAAACTTCATATCTTTTTTTTTCACTTAACAATCTATTTTTATGAAAAATGCGTGAAGAGATCTGGTTGTATCCATCATATTTCACTCCTGTTGGTTTAATGTATATGTATGATAAACTCTTAATGAGAGCATTTACTTATTATTTAATGTGATAACTATTCCCATAGTTCTGTACTTTGCCAGGGTGCAGAAGTATTTGTTCAGGAGTCACTTTTCTCATAACCACTCATTAGAAATCCTGTGCATTAAAATTATGTCCAAGCAGCAAGTCAGAATGGAGGCTGATAATGCTAGGCACTGGAGAAACCCTACAAAGTAGCGACCCCTCAAAAGCTTACAATACAAATTGACAAAGAGAGGAGGCGTGTGGTAAATGACAGGATAAGAAGCTATTATTATGGCAGCAAACTTTTGTTTAATTTTAGTGGTTATTTAAGATGGATTGAGTTAGTAGATTATAGTTAGTTAAAATGACTGTATAAGAAACTGGATCTTTTCCCACTATCATACCTAGTTCAACTAACCACTACATTTCTTCATCCCCATTTATTTTTCATACTTTAATAAATACATCCAAAACTGTTGCAAAATGTTATTTGAAGAGCATTTAAAATAAAAAAAAAAAAACATATCAAAAATTGGCACAGGAAGACCAACACTGTCATGTCGAAAAAGCATACTTCTGTACATCTGGAAGTTTTGTTTGGGTCCTTTTTTTTCCCTTTTTTTTTTTTTTTTTTTTTTCCGGGTGGAGCTTGAGATGAGGCTACATTTAAAAGAGATTCCCATTGAACCTCTTCAATGGGAACCTGAAGGTGCACAAGTCCATGGGACTGATGAGATGCATCTGTGAGTCCTGAGGGAATTGGCAGATGAAGTTGCCAAGTCACTGTCTATCATATTTGAGAAGTCACGGCAGTCTGGTGAGGTTCCCGATGACTGGAAAAGGGGCGACATAACCCCCACTTTTAAGAAGGGAAACAAGGAAGAGCTGGGGAACCACAGGCCAGTCAGCCTCACCTCTGTGCCAGGCAAGGTCATGGAGCAGATTCTCCTGGAAACCATGCTAAGGCACATGGAGAGCAAGGAGGTGGTTGGTGACAGCCAACATGGCTTCACCAAGGGCAGATCATGCCTGACCAATTTGGTGGCCTTCTATGACAGGGTTACAGCATCGGTGGACAAGGGATGACCAACTGATGGCACCTCCCTGGACTTGTGCAAGGCATTTGACACTGTCCTGTGTAACATCCTTGTCTCTAAACTGGAGACATGGGTTTGATGGACGGACCACTTGGTGCATAAGGAATTGGCTGGATGGCCGCACTCAGAGTATGGTGGTCAACAGCTCGATGTCCAGGTGGAAACCGGTGACGAGTGGCGTTCCTCAGGCGTCAGTATTGGGCCCAGCCCTGTTTGACATCTTTGTCAGCGACATGGACAGTGGGATAGAGTGCATCCTCAGCAAGTTTGCCAATGACACCAAACCGTGTGGTGCCATCAATAATGCTGGAGGAGAGGGATGCCATCCAGTGGGACCTTGACAGGGTGGAGAGGTGGGCCTGTGCAAACCTCATGAAGTTCAACCAGGCCAAGTGCAAGGTCCTGCATGTAGGTTGGGGCAATCCCAGGTACAAATACAGGCTGGGTGGAGAATGGATCGAGAGCAGCCCTGAGGAGAAGGACTTGGGAGTGCTAGTGGATGAGAAGCCCAACGTGAGCTGACAATGCATGCTTGCAGCCCAGAAGGCCATCCGCATCCTGGGCTGCATCAGAAGGAGCATGACTAGCAGGTCAAGGGAGGTGATTCTACCCCTCTACTCTGCCCTGGTGAGACCCCAGCTGGAATAGTGTCCAGCTCTGAAACCCCCAACATAAGAAGGACATGGACCAGTTGGAGGGAGTCCAGAGGAGGGCCACAAAGATGATCAGAGGGCTGGAGCACCTCTGCTATGAGGACAGGCTGAGAGAGTTGGGGCTGTTCAGCCTGGAGAAAAGTAAGGTCTCCGGGGAGACCTTATAGCAGCCTTCCAGTACCTAAAGGGGGCCTACAGGAAAGATGGGGAGAGACTCTTCAGTAGGGTCTGTTGTGAAAGGACAAGGGGTAATGGTTTCAAAATAGAGGGAAGGAGGTTCAGATTAGACATCAGGAAACACCACTGAGGGTGGTGGAACACTGGCACAGGTTGCCCAGAGAGCTGGTGCATGCCCCGTCCTTGGAAACATTCAAGGCCAGGCTGGATGGGGCTCTGAGCAACCTCATGTAGTTGGAGATGTCCCTGCTCCTTGCAGGAGGCTTGGACTAGATGACCTTCAAATGTCCTTTCCAACCCTAACTATTCTATGATTCTGTGCTCTTTTAGCCCTCATCCTGTAAGCAAATGGGAAAATTGTACAAGATTTGGAGCATTATCTTCTTTTCAGTACAGTCACTGGTGGTTTTATTTCTTTGAATAAGATTCCTGGCCCTTAACCCTTTCAGTTTTGTTGTATAAAAGCTTAGATCTGCTTTTAATTATTTAATTATCCTTTTCTGAATTAGTTTTAATGTTTTTCATATTTATTTATACTAAACAAACTACAACTGGTCTTTCAAGTGCTTAAGTACTGTCTGGATGAGTGGTCTTATTCTTCTTAAAAGACAAAAGCATTAAAAAAAAATCAAGTCCTGACATTAATTAGCTATGTACAGCTTCTTATTGAATGTCAGATTGTCATTTATTGTAGCTTATATAGCTAAAAAAACCTTTAGTTTGGGTTATATAGTAGACCCCGATTATATGGGACTTACCTTATCCTCCCTGAAATTATTTATTTCTGTCGACAACTGGATGAAAGACTTTTAGCTGTAATTTTTAGGCATGTTTTTCAGTGTTTTTCCATTTGTTTAAATAAAAGAAGCCAAATAGTCCTAGGCAGAAAACCAAACACTGTTTCAAAAGGCTATAATTAGTAACTAATTAGATAAATTCAATAAATAAACAATTTAACATAAATATAAACTTTTTATGTTCAGAATATTGAACATGAAAATGTAAAGGTGAGATTCTGCTGCCATCAATAGCAATCAGGAATACACTAAAACTAGTGGAAAGAGTTCAGCTTCACACTTGTGCAAAATCAGTAGTATACCCAAAGACCCCATTGCAAATACGTAAACTGGACTAATTTGTAACAGTATCTATTCACTTTTTTTTCTTAGATTTTAAAAAGACTTAAAGGTTCCAATGAAAGATCACTGTGCTATGCAATTTATTTATACATAACAAAATTACACTCCTTTCCCATAAACATTAGATTCTGAATATATATACACATACAATCATTTAAAATCTTTTAAACTAGTTTTTAATTCGGTACTAAAGTTAAGCAGATGCATTTGTTAAATAAATCAGAATGTGAAAAAGCTTCAGAATAGTGTACTATAACCTGCAGGAACTGCCTGCTTTGTGAAACCGACATGGGAAAATAGGGCTACAGTTCAGCTCCACAGTGGGACTTAAGGACTGACATGGAACTGTGACAACTTCTAGGGAAGCAATTAATCTGCCTAAACACAGATGTTTAGTGCAGGTTAAGATGCATATCCCACTCCCTCCCTCCTCCCCCCGCCCTCCCCCCCCCCCAAAGCCCCAAAAGCAGACATTTCGTTTGAAAATTTGAGATGGATGTGCCCCTTACCCTTTCCATCCTTCGGGTGAAAACACAACGGTTAGCTCACACCTCCAAGGTGTGGAGGAGCAGTTCAGTTCCCTCAGCGAGGCACACTAATTCCAGGACCCACAGAATTAGTAGCTGATTGGAGACTCCAGTGCAGATATATTTTGTGCTGGTTTTCCAGGGGTCTTTGCAGGTGCCTGCCGGAATTCTTAATGCTGCCACTGAGGCATAACATCAGGTCCTACTTACATCCTTCTTATATTAATATTTGTATATATTTTCTGTTACAAACGTATCTTGATTGATCTGGTTATTCTTGTAATAGCTCTTGTCCATTTATGTTAGCCATGGCTGAAAATAAAACTGGATCTCTCAGTTCTTTGGTTACTTGGCTGGCTCCCAGACTTGGAGCTTATTCTAAAGATTTCAGAAGCAATCTGTTCTTCATACAAGAAACTCTAAGATGCATTGCCTGGCAGCCTTCATTGCCCAGGTCAAACCCATACAATCTTCTACACATTTAGGTAGGACTGAGACATACAGTTACAATACGGTGGTTAAACCAAAGCATTGCCTTTCAGCTGAGCTGGGATAACTGACTTTGCATGCTTTTTGATCAATGACAAGTGCAAAGCAAACACATTAACCTAAGTCTCAGTGTCAAGAGGGTTAAAAGCTCAGACACAGGTGCAGACTTCTGCCAGTAGTAAATCATTAAGCTGAGATATAATATTAATAAATATTTTTTAAAAAGCATTTACTGAAAGCAAGAAAAAAGGGCTGATCCATGAAAATAATGAAGGTAACAAAAACATCTCTGTTTTTTAGATGTGATTTCACGGGTAAAAAGTTGTGTGGATGGTCAGGCCCAAAGGGTTGTGGTGAATGGAGTGAAATCCAGTTGGCGGCCAGTCACAAGTGGTGTTCCCCAGGGCTCAGTACTGGGACCAGTTCTGTTTAGTATCTTTATCAGTGATCTAGCTGAGGGGATTGAGTGAACCTTCAGTAAATTTGCAGATGATACCAAGTAGGGTAGGACTGTTGATCTGCTTGAGGGTTCCCTCTTCAGAGAGATCTGGACAGGCTGGATCAATGGGCCACGGCCAATTGTATGAGATTCAAGAAGGCTAAGTGCTGGGTCCTGCACTTAGGTCACAACAGCCCCATGCTGTGAAGAGGAAAGCCTATAGAGGGTGGAAGCAGAGACAGGTAGCCTGGGATTGGGTGAGGATCCCTGGCCACTCACAGAGCCTCTTTGTCATCCTCCCTCTTCACTTTCAGTTGGTCCAGGAGCACCTTGCGTATCCACGTGGGCCTCCTGGCCTTTTTGCCCGGAGGGGAAATATCCAATCTAAATCTACCCCCCTCTATTTCAAAACCATTACCTCTTGTCCTATCGCAACAGACCCTACTGAACAGCCTCTCCCCATCTTTCCTCTAGGCCCCTTTGAGGTACTGGAAGACTGCTACAAGGTCCCTTTCAGGTCCCTGTCCTTTGACCAGGAGGATTGATGAGAATACCACCTGCACCCCAGAGTCTTTGACTGTTGTACCCAGGGCCCTGAAATCCCTTTTGATGTTTCTCAGGCTGCTGCCGGCTGTGTCGCTGGCCCCCACATGAAACACCAGTAGTGGATAATAGTCTGTGGGCCCTATGAGGCTAGGTATTCTCTTGGTGACATCCCTGATACGAGCCCTTGGGAGATCGCATATCTCTTGAGAGAGCGCATCGGGGCGGTAGATGGGTACCTCCGTACCTCTCAGGAGGGTGTCACCCACTACAAGAAAGACGTGGATAAACTCTTCAGTAGGCCCTGTTGTGATAGGACCAGGGCTAATGGTTTTAAAATAGGCGGAGGGAGATTTAGATTAGATATTAGGAAAAAATTTTTTACACTGAGGGTGGTGGAACACTGGAACAGGTTGCCCAGAGAGGTGGTGGATGCCCCATCCCTGGAAACATTCAAGGCCAGGCTGGATGGGGCTCTGAGTAACCTGCTCTAGTTGAAGATGTCCCTGCTTCTTGCAGGGGGGTTGGACTAGATGACCTTTGAAGGTCCCTTCCAACCCTAACTATTCTATCATTCTATGATTGAGTCCTCTTTGATGCAGAAACTACTAGGCACAAAGAAGTTTGAAAATAATGTTGAACCTTTCTGCCTATACTTTGGTTTTCCTTTTCAACACAGAATGAGATCAGAGGCATTGCAGAACATAGCGGAGATTTTTTCAGTGTAACTTTTGTTGCTGCAATTTAAAAGTCAAGAGAAGCTGTTCATGATAAAGCAGACTGCTGCTATACTTTCTTAACAAGTAGTTTTGCGGAAGAGAAACATTTAGAATCCCTGAGGAAACACTGTGGTGTTTTCTCTTCCAGATCCTTAAATTAGTTATCCATAAGGAAAATATAGCTTGCCATACTTAAAAGCCTGGCAAAACACACAGTCTTGCAAAGGAAGGAGAGGCAAAATAGAAGAACATTTGGCCTGTTTCACTAAGTAAACTGTTTACGGATTTTGGCAATTTTAGCTCAACACTGTAGCCAAGATATTTCATTCTTCTGCAACATTCTTAGGGATAAGCCTCGGCAAATAATGGCATAATTTGAACTATGCGCAGGTAGAATATTTACATTTCAAAACCACATATACAGTTGCTCATGACCAGTTCCCCCAAAAGTCATTGTGGTTTCTTCAAAATAGTAGGACTCTGCAAAACCCTGAAAGCCTCAAACACACATCAGTGGTGTCAGGGAAGTGCTCAGCATCCTTTGTGGCCAAATACTACCATCACCTGAGCAGAGGTTAGAAAGACATACTCCAGTTCAATGAAAGGAATTTAAAGAGACAACTGTTCATGAGGCCTGTGAAAACTTGATGCTTATTTCTTCTGCCAGCATGCCAAGATCTTCTTCTAACATGGTTACAAAAACCATTGTTTGATGTGTATGGCTTAGGAGACCCACATTGCTTCCCTTCCTAACATCTTCACTGGTGCTGGTAAAAGTATTTGGGAGGAGTTACATACCGAACTGGTCTGGCTACAGATTACCTTGGAAAGAGCTGCTTTATTTATAACACAACCAGATACTTGATCTGGTACACCGTGTACCCTCACTCACAGCTATTTGCGGCAAGAGACAACAGCTGACTGGCTGTCAAACAAAATGCACTGGAGGATGTCCCCTAGCAATTTCATGCCATAAGAAGGCAGAGGTCTCTGGCATGGATCGGCCTCTCTGCTATCCTGGATTTCCCACCAGAAGAACTATTTGGTTCATTCCAGAGATTAGCAAGAATGAAGAACACCCTCTGTACCCCATGGATGTTCAAGAGATTGGGATCTGGCACAGGAAACAAAGATCTACCAAAATGATCACAGATATTCCAATTTCTTCTTGTTCCCTTGTTTATAGTCCTCTGTTGCCAACCGTTGGACAAGTGGATGATACATCCTTGGTGCAGTGCTTGGCCTGGGGTTTGTTCTGAGCCTGGAACAACTGGACTCCCCTCCAAGGCACAGGTGGCTCAGAAAGGCTCAAAACTTAAGCACATTTCCTCTCATCCTATCACTTGTTACTTGGGAAAAGAGACTGATACCCACCTCATTACAACCTCCTTTCAGGTAGTTGTAGAGACTGACAAGGTCTCCCCTCAGCATCTTTTTCTCCAGACTAAACAACTCCTATTCCCTCAGCTGCTCTTCATAAGACTTCTTCTCTAGATCCTTCATCAGCTTCATTGCACTTCTTTGGATGTGTTCCAGCACCTCTTTCTTCTTGTAGTGAGGGGCTCAAAAGTAAACACAGTATTCAAGGGGCCAGTACAGGGGGATGATCACTTCCCTAGTCCTGCTGGCCACGCTATTACTGATACAAGCCAAGATGCTATTGGTCCTCTTGGCCAGCTGGGAACACTGCCAGCTCATATTCACACAGCTGTTGACCAACATCCCCAGCTTCTTTTCTGCTGGGCAGCTTGCCAGCCACTCTTCTCCAAGCCTGTAGCATTGCATGGGGCTGTTGTGACCTAAGTGCAGGACCCAGCACTTAGCCTTCTTGAATCTCATACAATTGGCCGTGGCCCATTGATCCAGCCTGTCCAGATCTCTCTGAAGAGGGAACCCTCAAGCAGATCAACAGTCCTACCCTACTTGGTATCATCTGCAAATTTACTGAAGGTTCACTCAATCCCCTCAGCTAGATCACTGATAAAGATACTAAACAGAACTGGTCCCAGTACTGAGCCCTGGGGAACACCACTTGTGACTGGCCGCCAACTGGATTTCACTCCATTCACCACAACCCTTTGGGCCTGACCATCCACACAACTTTTTACCCGTGAAATCACATCTAAAAAACAGAGATGTTTTTGTTACCTTCATTATTTTCATGGATCAGCCCTTTTTTCTTGCTTTCAGTAAATGCTTTTTAAAAAATATTTATTAATATTATATCTCAGCTTAATGATTTACTACTGGCAGAAGTCTGCACCTGTGTCTGAGCTTTTAACCCTCTTGACACTGAGACTTAGGTTAATGTGTTTGCTTTGCACTTGTCATTGATCAAAAAGCATGCAAAGTCAGTTATCCCAGCTCAGCTGAAAGGCAATGCTTTGGTTTAACCACCGTATTGTAACTGTATGTCTCAGTCCTACCTAAATGTGTAGAAGATCGTATGGGTTTGACCTGGGCAATGAAGGCTGCCAGGCAATGCATCTTAGAGTTTCTTGTATGAAGAACAGATTGCTTCTGAAATCTTTAGAATAAGCTCCAAGTCTGGGAGCCAGCCAAGTAACCAAAGAACTGAGAGATCCAGTTTTATTTTCACCCATGGCTAACATAAATGGACAAGAGCTATTGCAAGAATAACCAGATCAATCAAGATAGGTTTGTAACAGAAAATATATACAAATATTAATATAAGAAGGATGTAAATAGGACCTGATGTTATGCCTCCGTGGCAGCATTAAGAATTCCGGCAGGCACCTGCAAAGACCCCTGGAAAACCAGCACAAAATATATCTGCACTGGAGTCTCCAATCAGCTACTAATTCTGTGGGTCCTGGAATTAGTGTGCCTCGCTGAGGGAACTGAACTGCTCCTCCACACCTTGGAGGTGTGAGCTAACCGTTGTGTTTTCACCCGAAGGATGGAAAGGGTAAGGGGCACATCCATCTCAAATTTTCAAACGAAATGTCTGCTTTTGGGGCTTTGGGGGGGGGGGAGGGCGGGGGGAGGAGGGAGGGAGTGGGATATGCATCTTAACCTGCACTAAACATCTGTGTTTAGGCAGATTAATTGCTTCCCTAGAAGTTGTCACAGTTCCATGTCAGTCCTTAAGTCCCACTGTGGAGCTGAACTGTAGCCCTATTTTCCCATGTCGGTTTCACAAAGCAGGCAGTTCCTGCAGGTTATAGTACACTATTCTGAAGCTTTTTCACATTCTGATTTATTTAACAAATGCATCTGCTTAACTTTAGTACCGAATTAAAAACTAGTTTAAAAGATTTTAAATGATTGTATGTGTATATATATTCAGAATCTAATGTTTATGGGAAAGGAGTGTAATTTTGTTATGTATAAATAAATTGCATAGCACAGTGATCTTTCATTGGAACCTTTAAGTCTTTTTAAAATCTAAGAAAAAAAAGTGAATAGATACTGTTACAAATTAGTCCAGTTTACGTATTTGCAATGGGGTCTTTGGGTATACTACTGATTTTGCACAAGTGTGAAGCGGAACTCTTTCCACTAGTTTTAGTGTATTCCTGATTGCTATTGATGGCAGCAGAATCTCACCTTTACATTTTCATGTTCAATATTCTGAACATAAAAAGTTTATATTTATGTTAAATTGTTTATTTATTGAATTTATCTAATTAGTTACTAATTATAGCCTTTTGAAACAGTGTTTGGTTTTCTGCCTAGGACTATTTGGCTTCTTTTATTTAAACAAATGGAAAAACACTGAAAAACATGCCTAAAAATTACAGCTAAAAGTCTTTCATCCAGTTGTCGACAGAAATAGATAATTTCAGGGAGGATAAGGTAAGTCCCATATAATCGGGGTCTACTATATAACCCAAACTAAAGGTTTTTTTAGCTATATAAGCTACAATAAATGACAATCTGACATTCAATAAGAAGCTGTACATAGCTAATTAATGTCAGGACTTGATTTTTTTTTAATGCTTTTGTCTTTTAAGAAGAATAAGACCACTCATCCAGACAGTACTTAAGCACTTGAAAGACCAGTTGTAGTTTGTTTAGTATAAATAAATATGAAAAACATTAAAACTAATTCAGAAAAGGATAATTAAATAATTAAAAGCAGATCTAAGCTTTTATACAACAAAACTGAAAGGGTTAAGGGCCAGGAATCTTATTCAAAGAAATAAAACCACCAGTGACTGTACTGAAAAGAAGATAATGCTCCAAATCTTGTACAATTTTCCCATTTGCTTACAGGATGAGGGCTAAAAGAGCACAGAATCATAGAATAGTTAGGGTTGGAAAGGACATTTGAAGGTCATCTAGTCCAAGCCTCCTGCAAGGAGCAGGGACATCTCCAGCTACATGAGGTTGCTCAGAGCCCCATCCAGCCTGGCCTTGAATGTTTCCAAGGACGGGGCATGCACCAGCTCTCTGGGCAACCTGTGCCAGTGTTCCACCACCCTCAGTGGTGTTTCCTGATGTCTAATCTGAACCTTCTTCCCTCTATTTTGAAACCATTACCCCTTGTCCTATCACAACAGACCCTACTGAAGAGTCTCTCCCCATCTTTCCTGTAGGCCCCCTTTAGGTACTGGAAGGCTGCTATAAGGTCTCCCCGGAGACCTTACTTTTCTCCAGGCTGAACAGCCCCAACTCTCTCAGCCTGTCCTCATAGCAGAGGTGCTCCAGCCCTCTGATCATCTTTGTGGCCCTCCTCTGGACTCCCTCCAACTGGTCCATGTCCTTCTTATGTTGGGGGTTTCAGAGCTGGACACTATTCCAGCTGGGGTCTCACCAGGGCAGAGTAGAGGGGTAGAATCACCTCCCTTGACCTGCTAGTCATGCTCCTTCTGATGCAGCCCAGGATGCGGATGGCTTTCTGGGCTGCAGGCATGCATTGTCAGCTCACGTTGGGCTTCTCATCCACTAGCACTCCCAAGTCCTTCTCCTCAGGGCTGCTCTCGATCCATTCTCCACCCAGCCTGTATTTGTACCTGGGATTGCCCCAACCTACATGCAGGACCTTGCACTTGGCCTGGTTGAACTTCATGAGGTTTGCACAGGCCCACCTCTCCACCCTGTCAAGGTCCCACTGGATGGCATCCCTCTCCTCCAGCATTATTGATGGCACCACACGGTTTGGTGTCATTGGCAAACTTGCTGAGGATGCACTCTATCCCACTGTCCATGTCGCTGACAAAGATGTCAAACAGGGCTGGGCCCAATACTGACGCCTGAGGAACGCCACTCGTCACCGGTTTCCACCTGGACATCGAGCTGTTGACCACCATACTCTGAGTGCGGCCATCCAGCCAATTCCTTATGCACCAAGTGGTCCGTCCATCAAACCCATGTCTCCAGTTTAGAGACAAGGATGTTACACAGGACAGTGTCAAATGCCTTGCACAAGTCCAGGGAGGTGCCATCAGTTGGTCATCCCTTGTCCACCGATGCTGTAACCCTGTCATAGAAGGCCACCAAATTGGTCAGGCATGATCTGCCCTTGGTGAAGCCATGTTGGCTGTCACCAACCACCTCCTTGCTCTCCATGTGCCTTAGCATGGTTTCCAGGAGAATCTGCTCCATGACCTTGCCTGGCACAGAGGTGAGGCTGACTGGCCTGTGGTTCCCCAGGTCTTCCTTGTTTCCCTTCTTAAAATTGGGGTTATGTCGCCCCTTTTCCAGTCATCGGGAACCTCACCAGACTGCCGTGACTTCTCAAATATGATAGACAGTGACTTGGCAACTTCATCTGCCAATTCCCTCAGGACTCACAGATGCATCTCATCAGTCCCATGGACTTGTGCACCTTCAGGTTCCCATTGAAGAGGTTCAATGGGAATCTCTTTTAAATGTAGCCCCATCTCAAGCTCCACCCGGAAAAAAAAAAAAAAAAAAAGGGAAAAAAAAGGACCCAAACAAAACTTCCAGATGTACAGAAGTATGCTTTTTCGACATGACAGTGTTGGTCTTCCTGTGCCAATTTTTGATATGTTTTTTTTTTTTTATTTTAAATGCTCTTCAAATAACATTTTGCAACAGTTTTGGATGTATTTATTAAAGTATGAAAAATAAATGGGGATGAAGAAATGTAGTGGTTAGTTGAACTAGGTATGATAGTGGGAAAACATCCAGTTTCTTATACAGTCATTTTAACTAACTATAATCTACTAACTCAATCCATCTTAAATAACCACTAAAATTAAACAAAAGTTTGCTGCCATAATAATAGCTTCTTATCCTGTCATTTACCACACGCCTCCTCTCTTTGTCAATTTGTATTGTAAGCTTTTGAGGGGTCGCTACTTTGTAGGGTTTCTCCAGTGCCTAGCATTATCAGCCTCCATTCTGACTTGCTGCTTGGACATAATTTTAATGCACAGGATTTCTAATGAGTGGTTATGAGAAAAGTGACTCCTGAACAAATACTTCTGCACCCTGGCAAAGTACAGAACTATGGGAATAGTTATCACATTAAATAATAAGTAAATGCTCTCATTAAGAGTTTATCATACATATACATTAAACCAACAGGAGTGAAATATGATGGATACAACCAGATCTCTTCACGCATTTTTCATAAAAATAGATTGTTAAGTGAAAAAAAAAGATATGAAGTTTTTAGTCATGTCTATGATTCTGTCAATAGATTGAAAGTGTCAAAGTTTCTCTCCAGACTACCCTTTAAATTAGAGAAGAGGTGAAGCAAGTAGGATTGTGAATGTGAATTACAGATGTGAATGTGAGTGTGCATGTAGTAAATTACCTGCATGGACTGGAAAATAATTAGATTAAATAGGGGAAAGGATGCAGAGAAGAATAGTCATTATTCTCATTTCACAAAAGATGATCTAAAGCCCAACACGGATGAGAACCTTCTCCAAGAACACACAGGAAGCCTCTGGCAGAACCAGTGTACAAACACAGAGTATATAATTCCCAGCACCTGAACCACAGGCTCATTCCTCATCGTTGAAGACTCTTTCCTCCCAAGATTTCATCTATTCCTACTACAGATGCCCCCATTGAGCCATAAACTTGCATACAACAGTATGGCTTGAATTTCCATTCCTTTCCCATAAAGGAAAAGCCGTTATTCTGTATTTGTATTCTATCACTGTTTTGTTTTCTTTTGTTATTGCTGTTAAATTTATTTTTTGTTCAATCTCAACCCATGTGTTTTTGCTGGTTTGTTTTTTGGTGTTTTTTTTGTTTACCAATTCTCCTTTCTGTCCCACTGGAGGGTGGGGGGCATGAGAGAAAGACTGCGTAGTCTGGTCCCAATCAGGGCTGAACTACGACAGTTATTTTGGTGCCCAACCTGGGGCACGAAGGGTTGTGATAACAACAGATCTGACTTTTTTTTTTTGCCTTAAACAAATTTGTTTATGCACACTTATTGTATTTGTTGTTAATTATTGGTCATGATGTTGCAGTGGTTGGTGATGTTGTTGTATTGTCTACGCTCCTATATGTACTATGTGTTCCCAGTGGTGGTGTTTATCACCTCAGGGAAAATGATGAGAATTATCCTTCTGTTACACTGTGCCATATGCATCTATGACATGGTGACATCAATGGCCTTAAAGATAAATTGGTATTCCTGTGTGGACAGCTTCCTGATTTCTTTCACTTCCAGGGTAGTTAAACCACTTTTTGAGAACTTTGAAGATCTGCGGGATATTCAGGCCACTATGATGTTGTTGTTATGTATCTTGAATGTGTGCCAAGTCTTGTCTAGGGCTGCAAACCCACTTTTTGGGAATCTCCTCCCAAGATTTACCCTAAGGCAAGATACTAATACGTGGCATGGTATGAGGGAGAACAAACTGACCTGCAATGTAGGGACTCAAACTCCAGCAACAGGCATCGCAACTGAATCAGAGGGTGAACTCGTGCTAGTATCAGCTGCCCCTGTATACAAGAAGACTTGGAAGCGGAAGTCAGCTCGTTTAGTGAGGGATGAAGAAGCCCCTTCTACGAGGGAGCAGGATGAAGAAGAGGAAGGTTTATTTGCTTCATGCCAAGGAAGAACTCGGCAGGCAGGCCCTTCCTCTTCCTCAGAGGAAGAACTCCTAAATGAGACAGTAAGTACCCAATTTCTATCCCTGAGTGAGCTGAGCTGCAAGACATGCGAAAAGATTTTAGCCATCATCCTGGGGAGCACATTATCAGCTGGCTGCTGCAGTGCTGGGATAATGGGGCCAATAGCTTGGAATCAGAGGGCAGAGTAGCTAGGCAACTGGGATCCATTTCTAGAGAAGCAAGCATTGACAAAGCAGTTGGAAAAGGGACACAAGCCCTCAGCCTCCGGAGGCGACTCCTGTCAGGTGTGAAGGAGAGGTATCCTTTCAAGGAGGATGTAATGTGTCACCCAGGCAAGTGGGCTACCATGGAGAAGGGTATCCAGTACCTGAGGGAATTAGCTGTGCTGGAGATTATTTATGATGACCTGGACAATGATCAGTTACCTAAGGATCCAGATGAAGTCAGGTGCACACGACAAATGTGGCAGAAGTTTGTTCGAAGTGCACCGTCATCATATGCCAACTCATTGGCAGTTATGACCTGGAAAGATGGAGAGGAAGAAACAGTGGATGAACTGGCTGGCCGACTCTGGCAGTACGAGGACAGCCTGTCTTCCTCCCTAAGGGCCTGTGTCTCGGCTGTGGAGAAACTATCCCAGGAGTTCCAGCAATTCAAAGCAGATATGTCCCATTCCCCACTGGTATGGGCCAATATTTCAGCTATTAGGAGTAAACGTTTCCCTGCTCAAGAGAGATGGTATATGCAGCGGGGTACCCTGTGGTTTACCTTGCGTGACCAAGGAGAGGACATGAGGGAGTGGGATGGGAAGCCTACCTCTGCCTTAGAGGCACGGGTACGTGAGTTGCATGGAAAAAACATTGCAAATAGAAGTTCTCCCCGAAAAAAATTGCTGCACCGGTCTCCAATAGGCAGAGTAGAAGGAATAGCTTTAGTTCTGACCCTCTTGAAGGCACCTCTCATGCATATTTAAAAGAAATGAACAATGAATACTGTGGCCAGGATTAGAGAGAGGCCCTGCCTCCAGCCAGGTGGAGGAGAGGGACAACAGAGTTTATTGGACTGTGTGGATCCGATGGCCTGGCACATCAGACCCACAAGAGTATAAAGCTCTAGTGGATACTGGTGCGCAATGTACCTTGATGCCGTCAAAATATAATGGGGCAGAACCCATCTGTATTTCTGGAGTGACAGGAGGATCCCAACAGCTGTCTGTATTGGAGGCTGAAGTGAGCCTGACAGGGAATGAGTGGCAAAAGCACCCCATAGTGACTGGCCCAGATGCTCCATGCATTCTTGGTATAGATTACCTCGGCTGTGGAGAAACTATCCCAGGAGTTCCAGCAATACCCTCAGAAGGGGGTACTTCAAGGACCCAAAAGGGTTTTGGTGGGCTTTTGGTGTAGGTGCTTTGGAGATGGAGGAAATTGTACAGTTGTCCACCTTGCCTGGTCTGTCAGAGGATCCTTCCGTTGTGGGGTGGCTGAAGAACAACAGGTGCCAATTGCTACCGCAACTGTGCACCGGTGGCTGTATCGCACCAACCGAGACTGGTGGATGCCCCATCCCTGGAAACATTCAAGGCCAGGTTGGATAGGGCTCTGAGCAACTTGATCTGGGTGAAGATGTCCCTGCTCCTTGCACGGGGGTTGGACTAGATGACCTTTGAAGGTCCCTTCCAACCCAAACTATTCTATTATTCTATGTTCAAGTGCAGTGAAGTAATTAACATAGAAATGTTTATCATTATGCTTTATAGGTGAACTGATGTCAGTAAGTAACAGGATCCTCTTAAGGTAATAAGAGGGCAAAAGTTCATGTGTCAAATACTTATTTAATCTTCACTCAGTTTGCCTCAAATCTTGACATCCCTTTTTATCAGACAATAGCTCTGCTAAATGACAAATTATCAGTGGCATCTCACTAGCAGAAAAAAGAAGACCATTTTTGCTAATGCCAATCACACTTTGCTGAGAAACTTACCATTTGGCAAACAGGTTTCGCTCTTCCTATTCACTGGTGATCCTCCTCCTCAGTAGGTCTGATGGTGGTGGTGGCTCATAGCCTGTCTGAAAAGACAGATACCATCTTCAGAATAAGCTAAACCTCATCTATATCTGCTCAAGTAATCACTCACACTATCAATATATAGCTTAGCAAGGCCCAGCTGCATATATTAATTGTTTGTAAAGCCATCTCTCATGTGCTCCTGATCCTAAGGATACTATAGCTGAGTACAGGAAGAAAAGGGAGTTTGGAAAGATGCAAATAAAGTTTCTTGTAGGAGTAAAATTTTATTTATTTGGATTAAATTTCCTGGTCAAGATTCCCCTGCTCCGTTGTGGGGTCCCACCCCTACGCCACAGTCCTTCGTGGAACTGCTCCGGCGTGGGTCATCTCTTCCACGGAGTGCAGTCTTTCCAGAACGGCTGCCCCAGCAGGCCCTCCACGGGCCACAGCCACCTTCAGGCCTCCACCTCCCCCGGTACGGGGTCCTTCACGGGCTCCAAGTGGATCTCTGCTCCTCTGTGGACCTCCATGGGCTGCAGGGGGACAACCTGCTCCACCATGGTCGTCACCACAGGCTGCAGGGGAATCTTGGCCAGGAGCTGCATTACTCCTCCCCCTCCTTCTGAACTGACCTTGGCATCTGCAGCCGTTCCTCACAACAGGCTGGCAGATGTCTCTCAGGATCCTTTTTACACCTTATTCACTTCTCATTTCCTCTCCACTTCTTACAGCCGGGCCGGACCGAGTCAGGCCCCGTCGACTGCCTGGCGAGAGGCCAGAGGGTGAGGCCTGCAAGGCCCATGAGGCCTGCGCCTCCCCCTCTGCGCCTCTGCCCCCGCTCATCTTCTTCACATCTTCTCTTCTCTCTTTTTTTTTTCCTGTTTTCCCCTTCTTAAATACGTTATCGCAGAGGCGTTATCACGGAACATTCTGCTACCAATTGGCTCGGCCTTGGCCAGCAGCAGGTCTGCCCTAGACCCGGCCGAGTCCACTGAACAAAGGGGAGCAACTTCTAGCAGTTTCCTACAGAAGCTACCACCTTAGGACCCCCCCACTAAACAAAACCATGACAAGTATAAAGCTCTAGTGGATACTGGTGCACAATGTACCTTGATGCCGTCAAAATATAATGGGGCAGAACCCATCTGTATTTCTGGAGTGACAGGAGGATCCCAACAGCTGACTCTGTTGGAGGCTGAAGTGACTGTAACTGGGAATGAGTGGCAAAAGCACCCCATAGTGACTGGCCCAGATGCTCCATGCATTCTTGGTATAGATTCTTGGTATAGAAGTACCCTCAGAAGGGGGTACTTCAAGGACCCAAAAGGGTTTCGGTGGGCTTTTGGTGTAGGTGCTTTGGAGATGGAGGAAATTGTACAGTTGTCCACCTTGCCTGGTCTGTCAGAGGATCTTTCTGTTGTGGGGTGGCTGAAGAACAACAGGTGCCAATTGCTACCACAACTGTGCACCGGTGGCAGTATCGCACCAACCAAGACTCCCTAATCCCATCCATAAGATGATTCGTGGGCTGGAGAGCCAGGGAATGATCAGCAAGTCCCGCTCACCTATTAACAGTCCTATATGGCCAGTGAGAAAATCAAGTGGAGAGTGGAGGTTAACAGTGGACTATTGTGGCCTTAATGAGGTAACACCACCACTGAGTTCTGCTGTGCCAGACATGTTAGAACTTCAGTATGAACTGGAATCCAAGGCAGCCAAGTGGTATGCCACCACTGATATTGCCAATGCGTGTTTTTCAATCCCATTGGCACCAGAATGCAGGCCACAGTTTGCTTTCACTTGGAGGGGGGTCCAGTACACTTGGAATCGGCTGCCCCAGGGGTGGAAACACAGCTCTACCATCTGCCATGGACTGATCCAGACTGCACTGGAAAAGGGTGGAGCTCCAGAGCACATTGTATGGGGCAACACAGCAGCAGAAGCTTTTCAAAAAGGGGAGAAAATAATTAAAATCCTCCTGAAAGCTGGGTTTGCCATAAAATGATGTAAGGTGAAAGGACCTGCAAGAGAGATACAGTTTTTGGGGATAAAATGGCGAGATGGGCGTCGCCAGATTCCAATAGATATAGTCAACAAAATAACAGCTATGGCTGCTGTAAAAGACTGTGTCAAATATTTGTCTCAACGTTGTTGAAACATCAAACTACCACCCGAACAATGGAACTTCAGTTACTGGATTCTTCCTGTTATCTTGCAAGCCAATTCCCGTTATCTTGCAAGCCAGCTCCTGTTGTCCTGCGAACCTGAATGCAGAGCTGATTCTGAGAAATCTAGCCCTACCCCCCAGCATGAGCCCAAACCCGAGGCCAGAAGAAAAAAACAGAGGGGCCCAGAGACGGTAATGGGCATGCATATCACCACCAGGTGAGGGGTGCGGCTAGGCAAACTAGCTCTTGGAATACAATATGCAACAAAAACAAACAATAAAAGGACAAAAACAACCAACATGAAAAGGGGGAACAAACATCAAGGAAACAACACATCGATGAAAATAAACATCGACGGAACCATCATTGGACGGAACGTTCCCCCATTGAGCAAACTGGACTGTCGGGGCGCCGCAGCTCCATGGTGGTAGCTATTGCAACTGAAACTCTTTTCTTTTCTCTCTCTTTTCTTTCTTTCTCTCTTTTCTCTTGCATTTGCGAACTTTTTTTCGGGTAAATAAAGTTACCTGGCGCTTGACTCCATTTTGAGTCTTAATTCTGTTCCCGAGAATACGAGCAAAACCACTCTCCGGTGTGTGAGGTTGGTCCAGCCGCCTCTAGCCTCCCAGAGTCGTCTGAGGTTGGCTAGAACGCAAGGGGGCCTTCCTCTCATCCAAAATCAGAACGTGACAGCTGCGCCGACTGACAAAAAGGAAACGCAAGCTTTCCTGGGTGTTGTGGGTTTCTGGAGAATGCATATTTCAAATTACAGTATGATTGTAAACCCTCTGTATAAAGTCACCCAAAAGAAGAATGTTTTTAAATGAGGCCCTGAACAACAGCAGGCTTTTGAACAAATTAAACAAGAAATTGTTCATGTGGTGGCTCTTGGGCCAGTCCGGACAGGGCAAGAGGTAAGAAATGTGCTCTACACCACAGCTGGGGAGAATGGCCCTACCTGGAGTCTTTGGCAGAAAAGCACCAGGGGAAACCCGTGGTCGACCCCTTGGGTTTTGGAGCTGGGGATATGAAGGATCTGAGGCCTGCTATACTCCAACCGAAAAAGATATCCTGTCAGCATATGAAGGAGTTTGAGCTGCTTCAGAAGTGATTGGTACCGAAGCAAAGCTCCTCTTGGCACCCCGACTGCCAGTGCTGGGCTGGATGTTCAAAGGAAGGGTCCCCTCTGTGCATCATGCAATGGATGCGACATGGAGCAAGTGGGTTGCACTGCTCACACAGCGGGCCCGAATAGGAAACCCCAATTGCCCAGGCATATTAGAAGTAATTACAGACTGGCCAGAAGGCAAAGATTTTGGAAAGCCACCAGAGGAAGAGGTAACGCGTGCTGAAGAGGCCCTACCATATAACAACCTCCCAGAAAATGAGAAGCAGTATGCCCTATTTACTGATGGGTCCTGTCGTATTGTAGGAAAACATCGGAAGTGGAAAGCTGCTGTGTGGAGTCCTACATGACGAGTTGCAGAAGCTGCTGAAGGCCAAGGTGAATCAAGTCAGTTTGCGGAGGTGAAGGCCATTCAGCTGGCTTTAGACATTGCTGAATGGGAAAAATGGTCTGTGCTCTATCTCTACACCGACTCATGGATGGTGGCAAACGCTCTGTGGGGATGGTTAAAGCAATGGAAGCAGAGCAACTGGCAGCGTAGGGGCAAACCTATCTGGGCTGCCACTTTGTGGCAAGATATTGCTGCCTGGTTAGAGCATCTGGTTGTAAAAGTACGTCACGTAAATGCCTACGTACCCAAGAGTCAGGCCACTGAATAACCAACCAAAACAACCAGCAAGTGGATCAGGCTGCTAAAATTGAAGTGGCTCAGGTGGATCTGGACTGGCAGCATAAGGGTGAACTTTTTTTAGCTTGGTGGGCCCATGATACCTCAGGCCATCAGGGAAGAGACGCAACATACAAATGGGCTCATGATTGAGCGGTGGATTTAACCATGGACACTATTGCACAGGTTATCCATTAATGTGAAATATGTGCTGCAATCAAACAATGCAAGCGGTTAAAGCCTCTGTGGTATGGAGGACAATGGCTGAAGTATAAATATGGAGAAGCCTGGCAAATTGACTACATTACACTCCCACAAACTTGCCAAGGCAAGCGCTATGTACTTACAACGGTGGAAGCAACCACTGGATGGCTGGAAACATATCCTGTACCACATGTCACTGCCTGAAACACCATCCTGGGCCTTGAGAAACAAGTTTTATGGCGACATGGCACTCCAGAAAGAATTGAATCAGACAATGGTACCCACTTCCGAAACAACCTCATAGACACCTGGGCCAAAGAGCATGGCATCGAGTGGGTGCACCACATCCCCTATCATGCACCAGCCTCTGGAAAAATTGAAAGGTATAATGGGCTGCTGAAAACAACTCTGAAAGCAATGGCTGGTGGAACCTTCAAAAACTGAGATAAACATTTAGTGGCTAGTCAACACTTGGGGGTCCACCAGTCGAGCTGGCCCTGCCCAATCTGAACTTCTACATACTGTGGTGCACGTAAGGAATATACTGGGGAAGACAGTCTGGGTCATTTCTCCCTTGGGCAAAGGCAAACCCATGCATGGGATTGCTTTTGCTCAAGGACCTGGGTGTACTTGGTGGGTAATGCAGGAGGATGGGGAAGTCCGATGTGTACCTCAAGGAGATCTAATTTTAGGTGAAAATAGCCAATAATTTGAAGTGCTTGATGGCAGTTACTATATAGTACTGTATGTAATTATCTAGCTATTATATGTCCCTCCTTGCTTCCTCCTGCCCCACGCCCTGAGAGACTTATGCTGTGTCAAAAGTATTATAGTAAAATCATCTAGACCAACAAAGAATGAACTTTAATAAAACAGGAACAATTGCAGCAGTGATGCAACCAGAACTGGCTCTTGCTACTAGCACCTACCAACAGATCTTCAGTCTGCAGACTATGAACTTGCTAAATGACTCGCACCAGATAGACTACCTGAGGAAACACTGCGTTGTCTGTCCTGCGCTGAGAGACTGTTATGACAGATGGAGCCCAAAGTTATGGACTGGATAAACTCAACAGACCTTTTGGAGGGATGGGCCATAGACTAAGGGAGTTACATCTATGTGTATGCATACAAATAGATCAAAGGAAGAAACAGTTGATGATTCATCAGAAAGTCTAGGATCTGGGCATGATGTAGATGGTATGGAATAGGGGGTGGATAATGTCCTGGTTTTGGCTAGGATAGAGTTAATATTCACCTGAGTGGAGAACTGGAGCTGGTAGCCCCTATGGCTGGGCACCCAGCTGAGATAATTAACTAATTAGCTAACAGCTAGGGTTAATTTACCCAAATTAGTCAAAGGGCTATTCCATCCCATCTGACATCATGCTCAGTATATAAGTGAGGAGGGTGCTGAAGGGAGCCTCCTGTTACTTGGAAGAAACTAGGTGTGGAGATTTGTTGTAAGCTATTATACTGTATTTGTATTCTATCAGTGTTTTGTTTTCTTTTGTTATTGCTGTTAAATTTACTTTTTGTTCAATCTCAACCCATGTGTTTTTGCTGGTTTGTTTGGTTTTGTTTTTTTTTTTGTTTTTTTTTTTGTTTACCAATTCTCCCTTCTGTCCCAGAGAGGGTGGGGGGAGTGAGAGAGAGACACTGTAGTCTGGTCCCAGTTGCGGCTGAACTACGACACAGGTATGACTCTAAGTTAGTACAAACTGAGTCTCTTGCAGCAAGCAGCTATGCCATATATAACTTAATTTTCCATTAATGTTAACATCATCTGTCCTAGCAGAAGCATGGCTGGTACTATCAGCTTCTGTTATTTATTGTGGAAAAATTATGAAAGCACAGATTCCAATTTCATCTTCAGGGAAAAATGTGCATAACAAAAATAAAAGTAAACTGTCTATGGTTGATGCTAAATGCAGCTTTCCATAGTTGGTATGTTAAATTAATGCTCTGGAAAGGGTTCTGGATGCTGCCTTTCATAAGATATATAACCTGTGGGAATTTCTTTTTTCTCCTCCTTATCGTATAGAACAAAAAAGCCTCTCATAGCCATTCCCTATGACCACAGCTCCTTGACTTCCATTCAAACCATAGGATGCTGTATTTTTCCATCTTTAACTTCCATATAATAGAGTAGGGGAATTATGTCTTCTTCCCCTCTCCCTATTTTCTTCTATCTTGCTTCCAGACCTAATCCCAGCTTGGACTGCAGGGGATGCCCAGAAGGATGTTCAGGCCTACCTTTCAGGAGGCAATATAGCAGATTCTAGTGATCTTGTTTTCCCTGCCATAGAATCCCATGGAGTTTTCACTTAGGATAGAAAAAGTTGATGGTTTTGCTTAGAAAAAATCATATATAAACGTGAGGAGAAAGGCAAGAACAAATATTGCTTTGAGTATTTAAATCTTCACTGCTTTTTATTTTGCTTCAGAGATTAAAAATTGTTTACAGTTTCTTGCAAATTAAGAACAGCTGGTTATAAGTGTGAGGGCCTGTCCTGGTCTTACCTCCCCTCCCCCTCCCCAAGTTATTTAAAAGGCAACAACAAATTTCTGCATAGTTTGATGATTATTGTTTTTATACACAGTGTTTCTATTATCGTACATACTCTTTACTTGCTTCCTTTGAGATTTGACTTTGCAAAGCATTTATACAGATAAACACAAGTATGTCATTTATTATTAAAGCTTTCTGTGGTTAAGACTCAGGCCTTAGGGATATCTGTGCTTTTGTGTATTAAAGAGGCAAAAGTGACAGCTTTAGTTCTGCCTGAAGATTCCAACAAAATTACACCAATTCCTTCATTGGGCTCCAAGGTATTCTTGAAAAAGTACATCATTCTTTTGTGAATTGTTATAATCTCATATATTTTTCCCTCTCTGAAATCCTTGCCATCTTTCACCACATGAGTCTTTTATAACTTGTTTTTGCTCATTCTGGTTCTGGGAGGAAGGACAGAAATCTCTCTGGTGGTACTGTGTGTGTGGTCTGGAGCCTGTAGCCATACTTCTTAGCTCTTTGTGAAGAACAAATGGTCTGCGTGTAAATTTTGTTGATGACAGTATTGCAACATAGATCTGGTATGGCCATGCATCTGCAAAATGAGATTCTTCCTGTGATCTGCTGGAAATTGCATTCCAACAGAAGACCAGATGACATGGTCACTTTTATAAACCAGAAGGTCTCACGTCTTGTGTAGGTGTTTCTCGAGTGTTGGCAGATGGGTTCTTAAAGCCTTTGCTGTCTTCTTTTTATCTTTGCACTGGAATAAATTTAACCGCAGCTGAAGACATAGCAGGAGTGGGTTTATTATAATATTACAGAACAGACAACAGCCAAAATTGCTGTCACCTGGGCCCCAATAAAACCTTTACTATTGCACAGATATGGTGGTGGCTTTCCACAGGTGGCCAGATGTCTCCACTCATGTCTCCAGCACGCACTACACATATCTAAAAACAAATTAGAAAGGAAGGAAAAAGAAAATCACACAGATTATATTCTCTTCCTTTGTGGTGTTCTCTTCCTGTGCCCTTTGGTTGTGTTTACCTTTCTTCCTCTGGGGTGCTGTATCATCCTTTACATTGTTGCCCCTAAATAACTAATGGTGTTCAATCCTACTATTTTTACATACCTTCTGTACTGATGCACCAAAAATATCTTTTCTGATTCTAAAGCTGCCAAGAGAGAAGAGCACTGCGTATGTTAAAGGCTATTTAAAGTAGCTTGTAGGACAGGGGAAAAAATCCAGGTGTTGGCATGCTCTACTAGGAGTATATTTTGTCTACAGGACAAAGCCCCTTCTGCTTTTTTTTTGTTTAGTGGTTTGGGATGAGGGTTAAGTGGAATGCTAAGCCAAACTACACTATAAACAACCTCTACGTAGTGAATGATGCCCGGTCTATCTTACGATGACTTAACTAACATTAACTGCATGTCTCATGCTTATATTTTATGGAGGACAAAACTCTGTCCTTTTATGTCCAGATCTGAAGAGGGAGAACTGGATTATGCTATCCTTAAAAAGATAAGGATAATTCTATGTGGAGGGAATATTTCATATATCACGTCTTTCTAGTACTCCCAGAAAGAGCATTTTGTACAAACTGCAATAGAAAATAATGTGGCAGAGACAGAGCTCCTCTCTATAGGCCGGCCTCTGCCTCCAAGCAGGAATACCTGGGTCTTGCTTCTGGCATATGTTGATCTGATGCATTTCCAAAAACTTCCAGTAGCCTCCCTTTTCCTGACAATCTAGTCCAGGGTATACTTATCAGTAGAAAATTTGTCCTAATGACTAACATCAATTTATACTGCTGCTGCTTAAACTCATTTATTCCTTGTTGTCATCCACTAGTGATGTGCAAAATGCATTATCCTCCTCCTTTGTCAGCAGCTGCATACATTATAGAAAATAGCAGAGACTGTTTTTTCAGGCACTGAAAGCGTGTAACCATGTGATCTGGATTTCTCTTTACACTGCTGAACGGTACATTAGCTAGCATCCTCTTCTGTTGAATGTGTTCACAGAAGCTTTAGTTCATAAGTATATACACTAATGTTTACATACACTAATAGCAGGAGGACTGAGGTCTTAAGGAATAAGAAACTAGCAAAAATTAAACCCTTTGAACCTCCTTCCTCTCATCCCCTCTCCCCCTCACTTGGGCCACACCAATAGATAATAAATCCATAAGGATGCATCTTAATGGATTTGCAAGAATAGCTAATTCTTGGTTTCACAGAGTATTTTTTTTTTTAATTTGGAATTTTCAGACTGTTGTGGTAACATTGATTAATTCAACTTAACTGTATTTACTGTGTTAAAGATACTGCAGTGTTATCTCAACTTCACAAAATAGGAAATGAGACTAGACATGTTCAATGCAAAATTGGGAATGATTAAAACTAGACATCTTAATGAGTGGTCCAATTTTCAGAAGGTCTAAGCCCTCCTTAGTGGTACAAGTTTTACAAGTATCTACTTGTGGCCACTGATAAAACTGAATTGGTCAACTATTGAAAAGGAAACATAATACTTAAATACTTTTTTCATCATCTTTCACAATTAATCTTTTTGTTTACTGTAAGTGTTTTATTACTTCACAAACACGTTTTCAGAAGATACCATAAGAAGAGATGCAGCAAGGCTATTTTCTGCAGACTTACTGGCTTTATTGCCTTCTTTAATTCTTTTTATTTTGTTTAAATACAGGCATGCAGGGAAAACATAGTCTGTATTAACCATTGGAATGAACATAAGGTGGTTGACCCCCATCTATCTTTGACAACTGAACAAAGAAATACAAACTCGCTTCCATATGTTGCTTACTATTTGCACTCAACCAGATATCTAAACATAATGAGAATCTGGTCATTCAGCACTGCAGGGAAACTTCAAAGAACTTTCGGGGAACAAGGGATGCAGGATGTGATCCCCTAATGTGAAGCTTGTCAGACTAAAATTAGATGCATTAAGGAATTTGTAGGGACACTTGCAACCAGCGCCATTTCTTCTCAGATTGCAGTGGCATTCAACAAAATTAGTCTGTCTTAGACCAGCTGGGGGGGGAGGGGGAACCTTCAAATCTTTCAAAATCATAATTATTTCTTTGTTTTAGTTCTAGACACAGTCTGGCTGTAAAAACTTAGTTCCCTGTAATCAATAATTTTTAATCAGTCTTTTTAAGATTTTAAGACAATAAAGTATTCTGTACAAAGTTAGAAGGTAAAACTTTTACAAAGTCCTGCTGTGTGAGGAGACATGGTTAGATTTTAAATTAAATGCTTAATAAAAATCATAGAATCATAGAATGGTTAGAGTTGGAAGGGACCTTCAAAGGTCATCTAGTCCAACCCCCCTGCAAGAAGCAGGGACATCCCTGATTAGATCAGGTTGCTCAGAGCCTCATCCAGCCTGGCCTTGAACGTTTCCAGGGATGGGGCCTCCACCCCCCTTCTGGGCAACCTGTTCCAGTGTTCTATAACTCACATTTTAAAAATTTTTTTCCTAATTTCCAATCTAAATCTACCCCCCTCTATTTCAAAACCATTACCCCTTGTCCTATCGCAACAGGCCCTACTAAACAGCCTTTCCCCATCTTTCTTGTAGGCCCCCTTGAGGTACTGGAAGACCGCTATCAGGTCTCCCCAGAGCCTCCTCTTCTCCAGGCTGAACAGCCCCAACTCTCTCAGCCTGTCCTCATAAGAGAGGTGCTCCAGCCCTTTTATCATCTTTGTGGCCCTCCTCTGGACCTTCTCCAACTGGTCCATGTCCTTCTTCTGTTGGGGGCTCCAGAACTGGACACAGTACTCCAGGTGGGGTCTCACCAGGGCAGAGTAGAGGGGGAGAATCACCTCCCTCGACCTGCTGGCCACGCTTCTTTTGATGCAGCCCAGGATGCGGTTGGCCTTCTGGGCCGCGAGGGCACGTTGCCTGCTCATGTTAAGCTTCTCGTCCACCAGCACTCCGAAGTCCTTCTCCTCAGGGCTGCTCTCAATCCATTCTCTGCCCTCCATTTGTGCCTGGGATTGCCATGACCCATGTGCAGGACCTTGCACTTGGCCTGGTTGAACTTCATGAGGTTGGCATGGGCCCACCTCTCCAGCCTGTCAAGGTCCCTCTGGATGGCATCCCTCCCTTCCAGCGTGTCGAAAGCACCACACAACTTGGTGTCATCGGCGAACTTGCTGAGGGTGCACTCTATCTCACTGTCCATGTCACTGACAAAGATGTTGAACAGGGCTGGGCCCAGCACGGACCCCTGAGGGACGCCACTCGTGACCAGTCTCCACCTGGACATTGAGCTGTTGACCACCACTCTCTGAGTGCGGCCATCCAGCCAACTTCTTATCCACTGAGTGGTCTGTCCATCAAACCCATGTCTCTCCAGTTTAGAGAGAAGGATGTCGTGTGGGACAGTGTCCAAAGCTTTGCACAAGTCCAGGTAGATGATGTCTGTTGCTTGTCCCTTGTCCACCGATGCTGTCACCCCATCACAGAAGGCCACCAAATTGGTCAAGCACGATCTGCCCTTGGTGAAGCCATGTTGGCTGTCACCAGCCACCTTCTTGCTCTCCATGTGCCTTAGCATGGTTTCCAGGAGAATTTGCTCCATGACCTTGCCAGGCACAGAGGTGAGGCTGACCGGCCTGTAGTTACCCGGGTCTTCCTTATTCCCCTTTTTAAAAATTGGGGTTATGTTCCCTCTCTTCCAGTCATTGGGGACCTCACCAGGCTGCCATGACTTCTCAAATACGATAGCCAGTGGCTTGGCAACTTCATCCGCCAGTTCCCTCAGGACCCGTGGATTCACCTCATCAGGTCCCATGGACTTGTGCACCTTTAAGTTCCTCAGATGATCCCGAATCTGCTCTTCGAGTACAATGGGCAGTTCTTCATCCTCGCAGTCCTTGCTTGCACGTTCTACAGCTTGGGTGGTGGGACAAGAGCTCTTGTCGGTGAAGACTGAGGCAAAAAAGTCATTGAGAACCTCAGCCTTCTCCATGTCCTGGGTAACCAGGACACCAGTTCCCTTCTGGAGGGGTCCTACATTTTCCCTGGACTTTCTTTTGTCCCCTACGTACCTATAAAAGCTCTTCTTGTTGCATTTTATATCCCTGGCCAGATTCAGTTCTGCCAGGGCTTTGGCCTTCCTTACCTTATCCCTGGCCACTTGCACAGCCTCTTTGTAGACCTCCCAGGCTACCTGTTTCTGTTTCCACCCTCTATAGGCCTCCTTTTTTACTTTCAGTTGGTCCAGGAGTTCCTTGCTCATCCATGCAGGCCTCCTGGCCTTTTTGCCTGACTTGTTCTTCGTCGGGACGCACCTCTTCTGAGCTTGGAGGAGGTGCTCCTTGAATACAGACCAACTTTCCTGGACCCCTCTTTCCTCCAGAGCCGCCTCCCATGGCACTTGGCCCATCAGGTCCCTGAAGAGGCCGAAGTCCGCCTTCCTGAAGTCTAGGGCAGAGACCTTGCCATGTATTTTCCTTGCTGCCCCGTGGATCTTGAACTCCATTGCATCATGGTCCCTGCAGCCAAGGCTGTCCTTTAGTTCCACATCCCCCACCAGCCCCTCCCTGTTGGTGAGCACAAGGTCGAGCATGGCACCCCTCCTTGTCGGCTCCTCTATCGCCTGCAGGAGGAAGTTGTTGTCCACGCATTCCAGGAACCTTCTGGACTGCCTGTGCCCTGCCGTGTTGTCTCTCCAACAGATGTCAGGGTGGTTGAAGTCCCCCATGAGGACCAGGGCCTGTGACCGTGAGGCTGCTCCTATCTGCCTATAGAGCGCTTCGTCTGCTCTGTCTTCCTGGCCAGGCGGCCTGTAACAGACCCCCACTGTAACGTCCCCTGTCCGTCCCCATCCTCTAATCTTGACCCATAAGCTCTCTGTCAGCTCCTCCTCCATCCCCAGGTGGAGCTCCACACACTCCAGCCAGTTGCTGATGTAGAGAGCGACACCCCCTCCTCGTCTCGCCTTCCTGTCCTTTCTAAAAAGCCTATACCCCTCCATGTTGACGCTCCAGTCGTATGTGTCATCCCACTGTGTCTCCATGATGCCAACGAGGTCGTAGCCCTGCTCATGTGCACACATCTCCAGCTCTTCCTGTTTATTCCCCATGCTGCGTGCATTGGTATAGAGACACTTCAGCTGGGCCCCTGACAAAGCCGACTTGCTGGCTGGAGTGACAGGGGTGCTATTGGATTGCAGTTTAGGTTTATTTGCACTTACCTGCGATCCTTCCTCAGCTTCTGGACCCTCGGTGCTGGCACTGGCGCCATGCTGACAGCAGTGGGCTGAACTGTGCTCCCCCTCCCCCAGCAACACTGGTTTAAAGCCCTCCATCTGAGTCTGGCAAGTCTTTGTCCAAGCACACTCTTCCCCCTCTTGGTTAGGTGCACGCCATCCGCCCCTAGCAGCCCGGGCTTCTCAAAGCACGCCCCGTGGTCGAGATACCCAAAGCCCTGGCTGTAGCACCACTCCCTGAGCCAAGAGTTAACCTGCCAGATACGTCTGGCCCTTTCAGGTCCCTGCCCTTTGACCGGGAGGATTGGTGAGAATACCACCTGCGCCCCAGAGCCTTTGACTGTTGAACCCAGAGCCCTGAAATCCCTTTTGATGTTTCTCAGGCTGCTGCCAGCTGTGTCGCTGGCCCCCACATGAAACACCAGGAGTGGATAATAGTCTGTGGGCCGTATGAGGCTAGGTAGTCTCTCGGTGACGTCCCTGATACGAGCCCCCGGGAGACAGCATACCTCCCAAGAGACCGCATCAGGGTGGCAGATGGGTGCCTCCGTACCTGTCAGGAGGGAGTCACCCACTACTACCTCTCGTCTCTTTTTCTTGGTAGTGCTAGTAGGTAATTGTCTTTGGAATTTTGATTTGGGAACTGACTATTCTGACTTTTGACTTTTTTTAGTTCAGCATTTTAACTTTTTTTTGCAGAGACTTTTCACTTTCATTGACTTTGCCATTGGGGATTAAGAAATCAAACCCAAAAGACAGTGTTTGTTTCTGCTGAAAAAAAAAGAAAATGAGACGCATCCCAAAGGTGTATAAATAAAAATGTGGCTTTTCTTTCATGGAGATTTTTCAGCATGGTAGTGGTTTGTTTTTTTTTTTTATTTGTAATTCAGGAAAATTTAGAAATTACGGATAGCCTGCATGAGATCATAGAAAATTAATGCTTCATGTAGCCTGATTGGTTATTTATACACTTTTAGCATCTGCAAAAGGCCTGAATGTTTTGCTATTTGACCGTGTCCAAGTAGAGGAAACAATGACTTGACTTTTATCAAATGTAAATTTGAATATGTCCTAGAAAATGCAATGGTTAGTTGGGAATAAAGTAACTAAAAAAGTATTGGCATTGCTGCTGTAGTAGTGGTGAGTAAATGCCCCATGCTGCAGTTACACAGTCAGATCAGTTCTAAGATTTTTGCAGCACTAGGATTATGGTGGAATGAAGGTGGGGGGCTTGTTTGTTTGACTTTGAAGCATACCTCCATTTGTTTTGTTCATTTTTCTGCAAAGCTTGTTCTCTAATATATAAGCTGCACTAGGGATTTATTAAGGTTGAAGCGGGTAAAAGACATGGATTTCTTTCAGCTCAGTACATACATCCTTAACCTAGTCAGCTATAGCAGACTTGATGCCCTTATGTCAACTGAATTTGAGTTTTCACGTCTGCAATTGAAGTTTTTTGACCTTGCATTTAGCAGGAAAGAGATCTGGGAGAATTCAGGGGCATACGGATTATAGGAACAGACAATACAATCACAATGGTTTGCATGAGTCAAAGGGCTTAAATGCAGAACTACAAAGATGAGAAAATACAAGGGTAAAATTGGAGAAGGCAGAAGTTTTATCCCTTGAGCCAGCACATGTGCATTCACATAAAAACTAGTTAGTTTGCACAGGCAGAGTGTTGTGTAGCTCAAGGCTCCAGAACCAGCTGACCAAGGTGATGAGTGTGCACCCTTTGGTCTGGCATGGATCAGGCTCTCTTTCCTCCATCTCTCTTTCCAGGAAACTGAAAGACAGAGGTAAAGACTTGGCATTAAGCTGAGATTCACTTGAAGATGGCAAAGTGTGGACAGGCCAAGGCCCCTTCCCAGACTCTTTAGTTGTCATCCTTGAGAGGAGATCAGTGGCGAGAAAGAGTAACACAGACAAACTTGCTGCTATACTCTGGGGTGACTGAAAGCAGAGGAATAGTGACTTTCAAAGGTTAAGGTTGCAGCCTTCACAGTTAATCAGGCCCTATTGTTTGCGGTTTTTTTGCTGTCCACATCAAGGAGCCTGCCTGACAGCTTTGCAAAAGAGATGCATGAATACACAGAAAAATTAAATTACCAGGATTGCTCACACTGGAACCTACTTTAAGAGCAGCACATGTAAGTGCTTGCAGTTTGGGTCCTGCAATATAGTGCATATACTTTGTCCATTAAAAGCTACTTTTGTTTTACTTTGAATTCTCACTTTTCTCTCCTTCCTCTTCTTATGTATTCTCATAAATTTGTAAGACTTAATTAGCGGCGCTGCCCTGGATGTGCATATCTTATCACCTGTTCAACAACCCATGGGAGACCATAAAAGCTAAATACCTTTGAGTAGAACCAAATATTTTTTCTTTAAATATAACAGAATAAACATATCTAACACAGCTTTTCTTTTTTTCCCTTTAGAGCAATCAGGCAAGTGTCTTTGGAAAGGGTGTTTTTGTTCACACACTTAGGAAAAAGGGTGGTTTTGATGATATGTTTAGGAGTAGGGAGACAGCCTTGCAAGGGGAAAGTTTATAGGATACTGGGAAGGAGCATCTTGTATAAACTGTCCCCAGTTCTGCAGAGCTGCTCTTTGCATGTGTCGTTGGTTTTGGTTTTTTGGTTTGTGGGGTTTTTTTTGTTGTTGTTGGGGGTTGGGTTTTTTTTGTGGTGTTTTTTTTTTTTTTTTTTCCTCTGAAGGCAGCCTGCAGAGCTCTTTGGCTATGAGTAACAAAAGCCTGGCAGAGAATAAGCCTAAGTCACCTATCTGCTCCTGGAACACCAAAAGCACCAGAAGGCTGGGGTAAAGGGGCTGGCAACAGTTCAAAAGCTCGGACACTGGGCAAATGAAAACATTACTACAGCTGAGGACCATTTCATGGTATTTCACTGCTGTTTTTCAGCAAGCAGGAGTGGGAAGGGTCTGGAAAATATTAAATTGGCCCCAGGAGGCATTTGAAAAAAAAAAAAAAAAGGAATTTTGCAGACCTTAAATGTCTGTTGCATGGCTGTATGTTTTTCTTGGAAATCCAGCACAGTTATGTAATGTGTTTGGGCTTTTTAAACTTTCCTTTCTTTTCAAGGTACCACCAGAGCTTTTGGCTAATGTTTTCATCATTATAAGAAAGTAAGTTTGTGTATAACAAACTTAATTATAACTTACTTATAACGAACTAAGTACGTGTTCTTACTTTTCATTAATAGCTAAGCTGATTTAAGAACAAACACAAAACCTGAACACTTCTCAGTCAGATCTGCATTTATGCAGAGGTTTGCCTTTCTCTTTCTGCTGTGTGAGTGCCACTGTAAAGCAACTTTTGACAAAAGACACGATACTCTTAGCACATTTACTTTCAGGGTGAGGAATTATTTGAGGTGGGAGAGTTAAAGACATAACTATATGGGGAGCAGTTTAAATGATATAGCATAACTCCCTTTTCTTTCTAATCTTTCCAGGCACATATTCTGGGATTATAAAACACATGTCTTTTCATTATGTTTCCCAGACATAGTGAAGTTGTTAAGTCTGCTACATCTGTTTGTCCTTTCTCGACCTCCCACATTTCTGGCTTGGAGTGAAAGACCAGTGTTTCCCCCATAATTGGATGGCAGAGCAGGAAAGGGGCTGTTCCTGCAACTGAACAGGAGAGCACAATAAATGACATATTTTCTGAAGCCTTTTAACACTGGCCCCATTTGGGGGAAAATTCTTTTGGTTAGGTTTTATTTTGGCAGTATCATGGAGCAGAGCTAATGGAGGTAGTGGATAGAGATAAGAGAATGGCCAGAGTGTTTCTTTTTGATGTGTGAAGTCTGCTCAGTTCTTTCTCCAAAACAATCCACAGGAATTAGTTTATTTGAATATGCTGGTCTCAGGTTGTGATCCAGGGTACTTACAGGACTTGGAGAAGTGGGCTATGGAGATTTAGTTCTTAGTTCTTGATGGGGATTACGTTCACACAGTTTTTTTTTCTAAACAAACCTCAGAACGGTTTTAAAAATTATCTCAATGTTATTTAATAGAGAAACAGAGGAATCAGATGAATTTTGAGGATATGCTTGTATTGAGAAACTTTCAATTTCTGGCTCTAATGTAGAATTGATCGATATGTGTGTCAAGATGAGATTCAGGCTTATTTTATTCCACTTCCCTCATACTCATGCTGTATTCAGATCTGGAAGCTGACTAGGATAGTCAGGGTATCAACCCCACCATGGCAGAGCTTTTTACTGCTATAGGCATAAATTGTTGCTGGTACCACAGCCAACCAGTGTAATGTATCGTGACACTTCTTGAGACAAATCCATAGTCCCTGATGGGAAGCGCCCATGAGTGCTGAGGGAGCGGGCAGATGTCATTGCAAGGCCACTCTCAATCTTTGCTCAGTCATGGTGGCTGGGAGAAGCGCCTGAAGACTAGAGGGGAAAAAAAATGTCACTCCTATCTTCAAGACAGGCAAGAAGAAGCCAAGGAACTGCAGGCCAGTCAGCCTCATCTTCATCCCTGGGAAGGTGATGGAGCAGCTCATCCTGGAAACTATTTCCAGGCACATGAAGGACAAGAAACTCCTCAGGAGTAGTCAGCATGGCTTCATCAAGGGGAAGTCATGCTTGACCAACTTCATAACTTTCTACAATGAACTGATGCACATAGTAGATGAGGGGAGAGCAGTGGCTAGCATCTACTGGGCCTTCAGTGAGGTCTCTGACACCATCTCCCGTAAGAGCCTCATAGCCCCTTAAGCAGTTGCTGTAGGGGCTGGATTGATAGTGAGGTGGATTGAAAACTAGCTGAAAGGCCAGGCCCTGAGGGTGGTGATGAGTGATGCAAGGTCTAGTTGGAGGCTGGTAAGTAGCAGTGTACCCCGGGAGTCAATACTGGGTCCAAGCCTGTTTAACATCTTTGATCTGCACGATGAGGCTGAGCATAACCTCAATGAGTTTGCTGATGACACAAAGTTGGGAAGAGTAGCTGATAGGCCAGAGGGGCATGCTGGCATCCAGCATGACCTCAACAGGCTGGAGAAATGGGCTGACACAAACCTTGGGAAGTTCAGCAAGAAGTGCAAAGTCCCACACCTGGTGAGGAAAAACCCCAAGCACCAGTATATGCTGAGGGTCACCCAGCAGGAAAGCAGCTTGGCTCAAAAGGTCCTAGGGGTCCTGGTGGACAGAAAGTTGGACATGTGCCAGCAACATAGGCTTGCAGCAGAGGAGGCTACTGATATCCTGGGCTGCATGAGGCAAAGTATTGCTGGCAGGCTGAGGGAGGTGATCCTTCCCCTCTACCCAGCACTGGTGAGGCCACATCTGGAGTACTGTGTCCAGTTCTGGGCTCCCCAGTACAAGAGACATGGACATACTGGGTACGTGAAGGGCTCCAAAGGTGATTAAGGGACTAGAGCATCTCTCCATTGAGGAAAGGCTGAGAGAGCTAGGACTGTTCCATCTGGAGAAGAGGAGACTCAGGAGGATCTCATCAATCTATATAAAAACCTGAAGGGAGGGTGCAAAGAAGACAGAGCCAGGCTCTTTTCAGTGGTACTCACTGACAGGACCAGAGGCAATGTGTACAGACTGATACACAGGATGTTCCCTCTGAACATAAAGAAACACTTTTACTTTGAGGGTGACTGAGCACTGGGATAGGTTGCCCAGAAAGGTGGTGGAGTCTCCATCCTTGGAGATATTCAAAAGCTGTCTGGATGTGGTCCTGGACAACTGGCATCAGGTGGCCCTGATTGATCAAGGAGGTTGAACCAGGTGACCTCCAGAGGTTCTTTCCAATATCAACCACTCTGTCATTAGTTAGTATTTAGTCATTATTATACTGAGTCTAGAATTCACTCTGTCAATATTAAACCTGATAAACCTAATTTTCCCTCAACTCTGCATGCTCACGTTCCTTCTCAGGATAAAACAGCGTTTTGGAAAAATTATTAACAGCAGTGCTGCTCTTGCATGGTTATCAGACTCAGGGCTTGTGACTGACAGCAGTGCATCACTCTGTCATTCTACCAATGTCAGAGGGTCTACGTACTGCTCTGAATAGCTGAGGTACTATTTCACCTCCTCCAGAAAAGACTACTTAGTTTCTTCAGTCCTTGGAACTGGATGGAACCTCTAAACTCCATACCAAAATGCAGTACTGTTTGTGCAGACATTGAAAAATGTGAAGTGTTACAGAAAAGCACATTCCTTCTTATTTTTGCTTGGCTCTGAGATTGTGCCATTTAAAGCACTGTGCATTAAATGCAAAGTATTATTGCCCTCACAAAACACTGTTGATTGAGTTCTGTTCAAAACTGGCATAGATTGATCTATCCTATTTAATATTTATTTTTTTTGTCAGCCTAAGTAGAACGAGCTGGCTGCCATTTTTCTTCTAAAAATGTAATTTTTGTTATGTCCAGAAAATCTGAATAATAAGAAACAGCCTGTTAACACACAATGCTAAGTCTAATGGGAGTCTTTTGGCAGTCATACGCTGGAATAACAAAACTGTTCAGTACAGAGGGAAGCTAAGTATTTGAAGAACAGGAGGCTGAGAATTGCACAACCCTGACAATATGTGCAAAATTTAGGAGCTGCTCCTGTTCCCACTGTAACAATGCTAAAAATTCCCTAGGCTTTTGCAAGAATTTCAAAAAACTTCTGTGCAATCCATTTTTTCTCTGTAGATGTTCCAACACAGAAGGAGGGTCATGAAATTAATATAATTTTTGTGCTGCTCAGTAAAAATAATAGCACTACAAGAAAAATGTTCCTTTTGCCTGACTAATCCCTCTCTCACCAAATAACTGGATATAATTTCATTAATGACTTCAGACTGGTGCATTTCCTGGAGAATTAATGGCAGACTGGATGCTAATACATGTAGCTTTGCCTCTGGCTGTGGTCATTATTCTCTAGGAAGTGATCTATGTCTTAGCCACAGTTAGTTAATTTGAATTTACTACACATCTGCACATTTTTGTGACTTCTTTCTCCACACTCCTTGGTCCTCCCCAACTTCCCTCTGGTTTTGCTAGTGACAAGGCTGAAACCCATCTTTTCTAACTGCTAACAATGGTGGAGAAAGTAGGAGGGGGACTGAATAGTCAAGGAAACTTTCTTCCGTTCCTATTTACTTAGATAATGATGGGTCATTAATGCTTACCTGCCCCTCCTAAAAATAAAAACACATGTCCTACTTTCTTTAATAAGACACCCATTGCAGGTACTGCAGTGGATCAGGTCTATGGTAATGAGTTCCCTGAATTACCAATTAATGGAAGTTGAAAGCATCTGATATGTCAAGGACAGGGTCACTACCTTGTGAAACCCACAGATTAAATTCCCTTCTAATTATGAAAAAATAACCACTAAATATTTTTGCATACAAGTACCAGAGTCAAAGACTAATCCAGAGGGGACCTTGGCATTTGAGTCCCAAAATGCTCTTTCTCTGTTAAAGAAAGTTGCAATAATGTTCTGTGATCTCTTTTGCAAGGCTAGCTGACAAGCTGCCCAGCTGCATTTGAAGAATCTGTGTACAAAGGGAAGCATTAGTCAAGAAAGCTATAACCTTAGTTATCTACCAGCAGCATGACTCTGTCCCCTTCTGATTCTTGATTCTACTTTGGTTTTGAGAAAATTAATAAGAGTTTTTTTAAAATACCAGAACAAGCAGCAGAGCCATACGAAACATTGGCTTGATTTGTTAAGCTTTGTAAGTCATATTTAGAAGATGACAGTAACTAAAGGTAGAGCCAAAGCACCAAAGCAATGGAAGAGATCATTCCAGTAAGGTAGAACAGTGAAAAGTCTTTTAGAAGGGGTTGACATTTCCACATTTATACCATTTTATTTCTGCAGAAGGATTTCAAACCTGTCAATAGCCATTCCTATACTGTCAAAGTTACAATACTGACTTAAGTTGTCTCCTCTTCCTGCCTTTTATTTGTGGATCAGTCAAAAAGGACCAGATGAACTCCCCTTCGAGTGGATAAACCAGTAAAACTGCTAGTGGAGAGGTTGCTTTTGACTAGCTTATAAAAGTCACCTTCACATACACTTTCCCACATTATGACTCCAGTCAGTTTAGGATATTTCAAACACAGCTCATTAGTCATGGTTTGTGACTTTTCAAGGAAAAGTTTACATGACAATATCAGACCTTCAAGTTATCTAAGAATAGCTCTTCCTGTACAATGACCCTTTCTCCCTTAATCTATTTCTCATCCTGCAGAAATAACCCATTTGTGCATTCAGACTCTTCTAACACAGAGTTCAGACAATGGAGAATGGGGAGAGAAATACAGGATGCCTGAACTCCTTCATTCACAAGATCAACTCATTTTATGAAGTAAAATGACTTTAAGTCACTTGAAGTCCAGTGCCTGGCGTAATGGGGGCCAAGTACTCAATTAGAACATCCCAATGGTACAAATAAATAATAACAGCATTTAAAATAATTTAGTTATTTTTCATTTTTAGCTATATAAAATACATATTGTTTTGATCTAAATCATAACGTGCCAGATGTTATCACAAGACAAATGTTCAGAAATTATTTCTCATCTCTTCTGATCCTTGGGGAAAAACAAAACTGATTGACTCAGTTCCTCCAAATCTATTTTAAGATGCTGCTGCTAGAACACTGAAATTCAAATGTTTGAAAATGGGTAATGGAACTTTCTCTGCTGTTCAGTTACAGGTATATTTTACAGCATGAACTTCTTAGGACGCGTCAGAGGCAGGGAAACACTGATTTATACCGTGTCCTTTTATGTGGAGGAGGAATCTTGGAAACCCAAAGAGAAAAAGCTGAAAGTTTTTGCCCACCATCCCTTAATTACAGCAGCAAGAGTTATTAAGTGTTACGCCCTTAGGTCCTGGTGGGAGCTATAGATTCTCAGCACTGTGGGTAAAGCAGTTATGCCTTTCCTAAAGGTAGAGAGGTCTAAGAATTAAACCATGCAAAATTACAGCATATTTCAGCAAACTGGAATTGCAGGAGATAGCAAATGTCTTCGGCAAAGAAGGAAACAGAGCACCAACCTCTAAGCTTACAGTGCTGTGCTTCCATCGTATGGTTATCCTTCCTGCCGCTTAGCAGTATGCACCCTGCAAAAGCAGGGAAAATAAGTTGTTAAAAACTAAAGGGAATTAATTAATGTACACAGGCAGGCAGATTACACGAAGAAGCAGGAAATTCCTGTAGGTTCTCCCCTTCTGAAACTGTTTTCAAAATCATTCTTGGTGTCAACTTTAAATACTCATTTTTCTCTCTCAAGTTACTTGGGTACCATCAGCTTGCTTTAGTGACACATTGCAGGAAAGCTCGCTTTTCTTCAGCACAAAAGCAGCACGCTTTCCGAAGCAGGCTGTTTCGCGAGTTATTAGTTTCCCTGTTATTGTATCCATACCACTGAAGCGATCCAAAAACCCTCCCACCAGGATAGGGAAGGCTAAGTTTCCCCAGCTGGAGACAGAGCTTTCGGTACCGGCTCTCTGATTTGTCGTCCCGGCCCCGGAGGGGGCACGGCGTGGTCAGCTCGGGAGCCCGGTAACGAAAGGGGAAGCGGAGAGGGAAGGAGCTGGTCGAGCGGGCAACAGGCAAGGCCGCTCAGGGCGGCTGGGGAAGCCGGGGCAGGGGCTCAGGGGAGCGGCTCATGGCTGCCGGCGGCGGTGGGTGAGGAGCGGGCAGAGCCCCGCTGCCGCGCTGGAGGCGACGAGCGGCCGGGAGCGCCCAATGGGCGGCCGGGCCAGCCTGGAGTGCCGCCGGAGGGACCCGCGTCCCCTGCCCCGTCGCCACCTGGCGCAAGAAGAGGCTGACGCGATGACTCAGGTACGCGGGGTGTGCTTCCTCGGCCCCGGCGCGGAGGGGGCGGTGGGGCGAGTTTGGGTGCTGCCCGGGCCTCGGCCACCCCTGCCGGTCTGGGCGCCGCTGTCACCGAAGGGCGGGCCGCAGGGAGGCGCCTGCTCTCGGGAGCCTCGCCTCGCCAGGCCCGGCCGCAGCTCCGCTCTCCACCGGGGAGGCCAGCGCAGCGGGGGCTGGGGCGGAGAGAGGGGGGGAAGGGGGGTGTGTGCCCGGCAGCGGCAGTGCCCACCTGCCCCCGCGGCGGTGAGGAAAGCAGAAGCGCTCGTACGCGGGGCGGCGGCTCGGCGCCCTCCGTAACTACCCCCGGCGGCTTCCCGGCGCCCAGGCTGGGCCCGGCGGCTGCGGTGTGTGGGGGCAGCAACTCGCCTGGCCCGCTGCGACGGCGGAGTCGGTCGGAGGGAGGCGGCGGAGCTGGGTCGGCAGGGCGCTGCTCCCTTGTCGCGCCGGCCGCTGCTGGCACACGGCAGCGGTGCGCGCTCGCCTTCCTGCTCCTGTAAAACCTTCCCTGGTACCTTTGAATATGCACCCAAATCGCTTTGGGGGGTGGTTACGGAGAAGAAATGTCCAAAAATGAGGGATGGGTTGATAATTCTGAAGTACACATATCGACTTTTCACGGGTGTGAAAATTTGATAAACTTTAAATAATTCTGGTTTTAAACTCGTTTGAGCTCAGTGATGAATTTCCTTGGACTTTATGACTGTGGACCAAAACAGAGAAACTGGCAGAATAGCAGCCTCTTGGCACGGCAAATAGGACTTATTAGAAAACTCTCTGGAACATTAGTCCAGAGTCTCAGAGCCACACCACTCATTCCAGAGGCTCATTCAAGCATCTCTCTCTTTTCTGGTTTGCTAAGCAAACCTCTGGACCTTTGAAGTCTCATGCACTTCCTCCTGGGCTACCTCTGAAAGCTTGATTCAACAACGGATTTAAGTTAATTGTAAGCACATGTTTAAATATTTTTGCTGACTTGGGTTCGGCACACTATAGCAGTCTCCCTCTCCTCTTGCATGCTTAAATGAGCAACTTCTTTCATTTCAAATCCCTTCTGAAAACATACCATTTCTGTTGAAGCCTTTTAGGATTAGTTTCCCAGAAATTCATGAATAATATACCACACAAGTGGTAAACTGTGGATATGTGCACTAAATAATCTTTGCTTGTTTCAAGCTTCCTTTGACCATCTCATGTATGCTCGATCTGTGAAACCATCTCCATCACTCTTGTGTCTAACAGTTCAAACCAAGCCGCTTCAAATAACCATTTTATTATAAAAAGCTGCTGAGGAAATATCTGAGTTTATGTTTTCCTGCCAGAATTTCTTTCCTCTGAGGTGTAAGATGGCCAGCGTTCCGTTGTAGACAAGTGATTCATTTAAAGGGCTGAAATTTTTGCCTTCTCTCGGGATTAGAAGAAGGAGCTTGATTCCATCTGAAAACATACACAATCATCTCCAGTGATCTCTGGCCAAAAAAACATTAACCTTAGGCACAATATTAAATATGAAAATCATAATGTTTCAATGGAAAGAAAAATCACTGTAACAAACTTTTCTTTTCAGAGATTGATAAATATCAGTTTTCTAGTAACTGTTAGTTCCAGCACTGTGTATCCAATTTTAGAATCTTAATGAAGCATGTTTTACCAGAGGGAAGATTACTAATTGGTCTTTGTGCAGTGACTCAGTTGGCACCAGGACCCCAATTTTGCTGGATACTCTTGAAACACATTAAGAAAGTGTTCCACACTTTATGACTTTGGGAGCAAAAGCCATGCCTTGTTCTCTTTTTCATGCCAGCACTTACTATTACTAGGACTTAGGGATGGGTAAGCCTATAGCTCAAACAGGGTCACGCTGCTGTGGTGCTTGTTCACCATGACAGTTTTGCCCCAGCTTTTCTTTGTGGCTGCCTGGGGCTCCTAATTGAAAGCCTGCTGCTTAGAGGGCTCTCCATCTAATTAATGTTATTAATATTGCTTAGGAGTAACTCCTTTTAAGCTAGATTTTATTTCCAAGTTTGCTCTTGATTCTTCCTTTCCTTGTTAAGATGTCCTGAAGGGTTAAGTGAACCTGAGCATTGAATCCAGGAGTGAGAGAACAAGCTAAATGATGTTAAACACTTAAAAGGATAGGGAGAGGGTAACAGCAATATAAAGAAATCTGGTGGTTTCCTTAGCGCCAGTCTATAGGGATATAGCAGGGACTGCTGGGGCTAGGCAGAGCTTCACCACTCTTGTGCCAAGTTCCATGAAACGAATGGTCTGCATTCTTCTCTTATTATATATTAGTATCAATCAAGGGTTTCTTCTCTGAAACCAATTGAACTTTATCAGTTTTAAATTAGTATGAGTGATAGGGGAAGCTGGGCCAGTAATTCTCAATACATTGCTTATGAAATAAAAAGCTACAAAGCTGGCACAGGCTCCAATTTATGCTGCTATTATGGAACGGAAAACATGTGGGCAGGATGTATTAACGTCAGTGGCTTTATTTTACATCTGGAACATGAAAAAGGAGGCAACAAGCAACGGCTTAAAATATGAGCTTTCTATATTGTTGAATTTTTATTGATCTTTCCCTTCCAACAGGAAGATATATAATTACACAATATGCCATCTGAATTTCTACCACTGAATGGCTGAAATAATCGTAACATTAGACGTTCTGCCTCAGAATATGCCAAAAGGTCAACACAAAGTTGAGGGGAAAATAGCATAAATTTGACTCTAGGAAGGTGTTTTAAAGAGTGAGAGGTTTTGTTTGTTTTGTATTTTCAAGAGGAAGGGTAGATTTTTCTAGTATGATTACACTAGACAAGTATTTTTTTCTTTGAATCAATTGAATTAAGCTAACTTTGGCGCTAATGCCATAGGTTTGCAATTGTGTTTTATGGTTAGGCCTCGCCCTCGGGTGGTTTATCAGCTTTCTGTAAGGGGCCACTGTGACTATTGAATTCCCTGTTCAGTCTGGGCTGGAGCCAGGACTGAATGCAAGCACCCGCCCTGGCTCAGTTTCTGCAAAGCATTCCTTCCTGAGCAGATCCCAATGTTACTGAAAACTCATTGTCTTAATCTTTACTTTTTAAACCATGTCTTTAAATTTCTTTGTGTATAATATTGTAAGGGAGGTGAGACTCCCTGAACAATCTTTAGTGAGGTCAAACTTCTTAGAGGTGCAATTCTTGTTTTTTTTGTTTTTTTTTTTTTTCTTTGAAGTTGAGTGTGGGAGATAGGAGCTTGTTTGCGTATAGTTTCTGATAGTTTCAGTTCAAGGACTGGTGTTTTTAGCTGTTTTATGATAAAAAACACCTGTGTTCGGTATTGCTGATATTTGCTTGAAAAACAGAAAAAGTATATCGGTCCTGCTCTCTTATATGAGCAAGCAAAAAAAGCAGTAGTGAAAACTGAAGTGCAAAGTGAAGTAAATAAAGTAACTTTGTAAGAGTTGCTCAGCAAATACATGAAAGGCTTCAGGTTTCCTGATCTTCAGTGTAATGCTTTTCTATTGAAGTATATTACTTTTTAGGTAATGAGTTGTCACTTGTGCAAAGCAAGGAAAAAGGACAATCCAAATGAATCTCCATACTGTCTCCTGTGTACAGTAGGCTTCCATATTATATATTAGTATCTCTGACTCTAGGTGAAAGTGTGCAAATGTGAGGATGCTACTCTACATCAGAGAGCAATCACCAATATTACACAATCTGTAATCTCCCTGCAGGAATATTCTGGCCTCTGCTACTGATGACTGATTTGTTCAGATGGAAAAAATAGGAAGAAAAGTAGTTCTTCCAGGAAGAAAGACTTTAAAGGGTTTTTGGATTGAATACTGTCGTAGTTCAGCCCCAACGGGGACCAGACTACGCAGTCTCTCTCTCACTCCCCCCACTCTCCGAGAGAATAGGAGGAGATTTGACAAACAAAAGAAAACCAGAAAAAAACCCAAGCAAATAGCAGCATTGGCCCAAAATGCCCACAAGCTCAGAAGTCTTTAGCATCATTTCCTTGTATTGAGTTATGCAACAGGAAAGTCAGAATAAAACAACCAGAATCATAGAATCATAGAATCATAGAATGGTTAGGGTTGGAAGGGACCTTCAACGGTCATCTAGTCCAACCCCCCTGCAAGAAGCAGGGACATCCCTGACTAGATCAGGTTGCTCAGAGCCTCATCCAGCCTGGCCTTGAACGATTCAGAATCCTTAAGAATAGATTTTTGCCAGTGCTAGGTCCACTCTGCAGACTGCAGGCCAAGATGATGACAACTGTAGAAGACTCAGACAGTGGGGGCATTATTAGTCAAAATCTGTTTAAGAAGCTGATGAATCCTGTAGGCCAATCACACATTTGTTAATAAATGTGTTCTTTCATCTGATGAATACATGCTGGCATCATTTTTATTATTGTATGTAGATGGGAAATCCCTTAGAATATATGTCTTGTTCCCAGTCCATTGTGATTATTTAACCAGTCCGGTTAATTCATGTGATGATGTCCCTCTTGCTAATATTATTTAGCACATGAGAATCTGGGGAAAATGGAAGCTAGCCTAATACAGACTATGTAAGAGTATGCAACTGCAGTTCTTTTCAAGGTCTTCAGCACAATCTGTGGTTCCTTAAGTGCAAGTTGTCTCTCATCATATTTGCATTAGTTTATCCCCGCTCAGGACCAAACTACACAGTCTCTCACTCTCTCCACCCTCCGAGGGAATGGGGGAGAGATAATATAACAAAAAGGCTCAAGGTTTGAGGTAAGGACAGGGAGAGATCCTTAAAGTTACATTTACAGGCAAAACAGACTCGACTTGGGGAAAACTGTTTATTTATTACTAAAACCAAAGCAGGATAATGAGGAAGAGAACAAAGTAACTTCCCCCCACTCCTCCCTCTTCCCACACTTAACTTCATTTTCAATTATCTCTACCTCCTTCCTCACCATGGAACGACACAGGAGGAACAGGGAATGGAGGTTGCGGTCAGTTCATCACATGTTGTTTTCTGTCTCTCCTTCCTTCTTGGGGGAAGAACTCTTCATATTCCTCCCCTGCTCCATCATGGGGTCCCTCTCGTGGGCTGCAGTCCTTTGTGAACTGCTCCGGCATGGGGTCATCTCTTCCACGGGGTGCAGTCCCTGCAGAATGACTGCCCCAGCGCTCCATTGTGGGGTCCCACTCATTGGGCTGCAGTTGTTTGTGAACTGCGCCGGTGCAGGTCCCCTCCCCCTCTCTGCCCCTGCTCAGCTTCTTCACATCTTATTACTTTTAATTATTTTTCCCCTTCTTAAATACGTTATCACAAAGGCATTAGCAGGCAACATTTCATCACCAGTTCGCTCAACCCTGGCCAGCAGCGGGTCCACCCTAAGCCCGTCCAAGTGCGCTGGACAAAGGGGAAACTTCTAATGGCTTCTTGCAGAAGCTGCCACTGTAGCACTCCCCCCTCCCTAAACAAAACCAACATTTTTAATGACCATTTAAAAGACAATATTTGTAATGACCAGGGAAAGGAAAATGCTTTTAAAAAACCTCAAGTAATTTTAGCTGCTTTATCAGTTAGGTTTCCAAGTGGTCTCAGACAGGTGAAGTACACTGAAACTTAATGGCTGTTACTGGAAAGAATTACATCTTCACTTCAGTATCCTGCCTTCTGTCTAACAGCTGTGATCTGTACTGTGGAAAATGGGCTGGATAGTTTTCAGTCATTTAAATCCAGTTTTATATTGTTTTTCAGCAAGAGGAAAGTAAAGATTATTTTTTTTTTTTTTAGAAAGATAAAGGCGGCTTCAAAATGTAACAAAGATAATTTCTGAGAGGAACTGATAAGCAAAGAAGGATTTAAAACACTTTTTCCTTCCAGAAGAATATTAAATGAATAGTAGGAAAGAGAAAGTTCCCCAGATGGCTCAGTTACTGCCCTCAAGTGATGTCCTGAAAGATGAACAACTTTCCCATGAAATTTACAATAGAAACCAATTTATTTTTTTAGACACTGTGGGTTACTTTGAGCATTGCTGTTTCTTTATAATTTCAGAATTGTTTCTTCCCACAGACTACGAATGTTAAATTGTATTTTTCTGAAAGAAAATTCGTTGTTGGTTGTGGTTGGTTTGATTTTTTTTTTTTTTTTTTTTCCCCTAATCTAAATAGAGAAGTTTCCTGGATCTTGGACAGTCTTTGGTTTATCCAGAAAACTGATAGAATAAAAGTCTCAGAGAACAGTGAGGAAGAAATGAATGTGTTGAATATAAGTAGATACAACCTGCTTCGAACCTAGCCGATTAAAAGCAAGGAGGTTAAATAGTTTCAGTCACCCCACCATTTCATAAAGCTATTTCTTTGCACAGAAAATCAGATCACAATTCCATCACTGATACACAATGTTTAATCATCCAAACTGATGATTAAATTATCATAATTGTTATTCAAAACATGTGAGTTTTTTTATGATATGTGGAATGAGACTCATACTCCTTTTCATATTTCTCCTTCATTCCAGTTGGACCTTCCTTCTGACCTTGGGGTTGATGCAGATCCCATGGCCCTCCAACAGCACAGAGAGCTCCTGCTGATTTTAATAAATGCTTGAGTAGCACTGGTGCCTGAGCAGTCCTGGCCTCTTTCATGAAAAACTAAAAAGTTAGCAGTATTTCCCTTCCTCCTACACTCTGCTCTACTCATGCAGAGTAAGAGGTTGAGGAATCATCATGAGTCTGCCATGGCTGGATATGTACTTAGCTCCAGTAGCAGGGTTCTTCATTCAACAAAGCACTTGAACATTAAGCAATTTCTTAAACCTGTTCCTATACAATAAAATACTTACAGGCTTATGTGATCTTGACATCTCTAGAAGGTGAAAATGAATTTTAAAGATGACTTAAGATATTTTATTTAATTAAAATTTAGGAATGTTTAATCCCCTAGTGACTCATGTATGGTGCTGGTCATGATTTTCACTTGTTTAACCCTGATATTTCATGCTTTAATGTGCTTAGTTGTTTATGTATAATATAGGCCCTATTTTAAATATCTGCAGTTGCTGAATTGGGGTCTGATTCTAGGGCTATTACAGCAATAAAACTTTCAGTGCCAAACCCAGCTTTTTGTGGATCACTTACAGCATTATAAGAGACTACTAGTGCAACATAAAACACATTAGGTTTAGGAATCCCGATTCAGTCTCTGTCATACTTTATCCCTGCCCAGGACCAAACTACACAGTCTCTCGCTCACTGCCCCCACCCTCCGAGGGAACAGGGAGGGATAATATAACAAAAAGGCTCAAGGTTTGAGATAAGGACAGGGAGAGATCCTTAAAGTTACCATTACAGGCAAAACAGACTCGACTTGGGGAAAACTGTTTGTTTATTACTAAAACCAAAGCAGGATAATGAGGAAGAGAACAAAGTAACTTCCCCCCACTCCTCCCTCTTCCCACACTTAACTTCATTTTCAATTATCTCTACCTCCTTCCTCACCATGGAACGACACAGGAGGAACAGGGAATGGAGGTTGCGGTCAGTTCATCACATGTTGTTTTCTGTCTCTCCTTCCTTCTTGGGGGAAGAACTCTTCATATTCCTCCCCTGCTCCATCATGGGGTCCCTCTCGTGGGCTGCAGTTGTTTGTGAACTGCTCCGGCATGGGGTCATCTCTTCCATGGGGTGCAGTCCCTGCAGAAAGACTGCCCCAGCGCGGGCCCTCCAAGGGCCACAGCCTCCTTCGGGCATCCGCCTGCCCTGGCATGCGGTCCTCCATGGGCTGCAGGTGGATCTCTGCTCCTCCATGGGCCTCCACGGGCTGCAGGGGGACAGCCTGCTTCACCACAGTCTTCACCATGGGCTGCATGGGAATCTCTTTCCGGGAGCAGCATTACTCCTCCCTGTCCTTCTTCACTGACCTTGGCGTCTGCAGCCATTCCTCTTGCCAAAAATTCTCCACAATTGGCTCAGGCAAACGCCTCTCAGGATCTCTTCACCTCTCCTCTCCACTTCTTGCAGCTGGGCCGGGCCGAGTTGGGCCCAGACGGCGGCCCGGCAGGAGGCCAGAGGGCGAGGCCTGCAAGGCCCACAAAGCTCGCACCTCCTCCTGTCTGCCCCTGCTGCAGCTTCTTCACAACTTCTTCTTATTTTAAAAATTATTTTTCCCTTCTTAAATACGTTATCACAGAGGTGTTATCAGACAACATTTCGTCACCAGTTGGCTCAGCCCTGGCCAGTGGCGGGTCCGCTGTAGACCCAGCCGAGTGCACTGGACAAAGGGGAAACTTCTAGCAGCTTCTTGCAGGAGCTGGCACTGTAGCCCCCCCCCCCCCCTAACAAAACCAGCATATTCTCATACAAAGCTGATAATGACTGTTGAAACACTCTAGGCAAGTGAAGATACCTCTATTTGCAAATAATTTATACAGGATATAATACCGTGACAGTTAAAATACAAATACCCTGCAGAAAATTAAACTTTGATTTCAGGGGACTTTTTCTTCTTTAGCATGGATGGCAGTTAACAATATTCTTCATGTTAACTTTCTCATCTATGGGCTAGGTTGGGGAGGTATAAGTAGGAAGGACCAAAGGAGGAAAAGGAGATTTAAGTTAGAAGCCAGCTAACAGCTTTCAAGAAACTCTCAGCTCATATGCTGTGAATTCCCACTATCTATGTTTGGCCATTAGAAAAGAGACTATGGTACATAGTCTGACATGGACAAGACTGAGTCATGATGGCTGGATGTTGCAGCTACCTTCATGTTGTGAATTCATTTTATGTGACCAGTCACTTTCTATAATTTATCACTTCTGGGAAAAACCTTTCCCCTCCACGTGGCCAAAGAAAACCCCAGATGTGAGGTGGCCTTCTCTTAAAAACAGATTAAGAGAAGACAGCAGTGCACTAACTTTTTGTTTATTTTCTCCTTCCAGCCTGTTCTGTTTTTAATACATAAAGAGCCCGAATAAGCAGGATTAGATTTTCCAGCTAAACAGAGTTTTTCTGTGCTAACTCAAGTAAACACAGGAGGAATGTAAAAAGTAAGCATATGCCCAGTGCTGAGTGTATGCTAGGTGTTTCTCACTGTGTGTGAGGGATTGAGATTATTTTTGTCTTCGTTTGTACCCTCTGTAGTTTCTTGCAGGATGGTGGGGAGAGGAGTTTGGCTCTGCTTTGTGACAGCGAAAGGCATTAAGAGATGCTGTTTGGCAGCTCACCCAGTTTGGACTTGAATAATGTTTTTGTCCTTAGAAAAAAGCATTAAAATAGTTCAGGATTTCTTGCATGTGTTGTCCAGTGTTCTATGCAGTCTGTGTTCTTCTGTTTCACCAATTTCTGAGTCAGAAATTATTATTCTGCTTAACTGGTAGCTCATTTTTCTTGGAAAATCACTATGGGATGTGTTTATGAAACCTTGTTTTTTTGTTCAATGACCTCAGTTGTAAGATCAAATGGGAAAGGAAGTTTGACCTAGAAGGCACAGTGCAAATTTTGTCACTGTAGAAGGGCAGCAAGAATGAGAATCACCTGAAATGTATATGTTCACATTTATGTTTTATGTCTGAAACAATTGCTTTAATTAAAAGTCCTGTTTGAAGCCTGTTCAGGTGATCATTGAGAATACCTCGACCTTTGAAATTAGTAGCATATCCAAAATAAACTTATATGTAAAGTCCTAGAGGTGCTTTTTCAAATGAAGCAAATAACAACCTCAGATGTCACTTGTAAGAAGTATGGGAATTTTTAAGTTATCACTTTGGTTCCAATTTTGTAAATTTTCCATTGTCTCTGTCACAACAAAGCACTTTTTCATCTTGGCTGTAATGAAGTGAATAGAATGGTGAAAAGACACAACCAGAAAAACTTGGTAGCACAGCCTGTAACAGGTCGTCTTCTTTCAGTTTATCTGTGCTTTACCCATCAGTCAATACTGCTTTCTACAATAATGGGTTCTTGGATATTTGTTTTATTCTCATAAGGTCTTTGCAATTAAAGCCAAATACTACTGCCTTGTCGATCTTCCCTTTTGATTTACGGGAATAAATAGCTGTTTTCAGCTATCATAAGTGACACAGATGTGAAATGTTTTAGAGAGTCAACGGCTGCTGTTGTTTATTAGAGCTGTTCCAGATCTGAGGAGAAAAATGAATGAAGCCACAGCTAACTGCTCTCATTCATTCCTAGCTTGTTTCATTTTATAACACATATATAAAACTACAGGAAGAAGTATTTAGGGGGATAGGGAAAAGTGAAGTTTATTTCAAAGTGTTTGAGATTCCTACTTATTATCAGCCATCCAGTACGTTTTCTTGTAAGGACTCTCATCAAACCTCAAGAGATTGCTATGGCAAGGGTGACCACTTCAAATCATGATGGTCAGGAGGTGGTTCAGTCTGGTATTTCTGAATTGGCTTTTGAACACAGAGTTCCCAAATCCCATGTGATGACCAGCTTTGAGCATGCCTTGCTCCCTGATAATGCTGCTGTTAATCCACAGATTTGTCATGCCACTGTACTTGGTTTGTAGATCTTCGCACTGGCCCTGATCCAGCTGGTCATGGAAGTTACTCACTTCCTGGGGAAGGACCAGCCCCTATCCCATCCCAGTCTTTTCTGGCTTCCAACCTCAGCCAAACTGGTAATATAAGGAGAGCTGATAACATAAGAGTTACCTTGAGGTAACTTACTGTTTTCTAAAATCCTTTTGGACCCCGTGGGCTTTAAGAAAAGTTTACTTATGTCCCAGATCCCCTTCAAAGTCACCAAAGCTAGAACTTCTCTGTCGCTTCTTGGACACTTAAGTTATAATGATAATCCTAATTGCACCTTTACTCCCTGAGTATGAATATAAGCAGTTTCTGTAGCGAGAGTTTAGGTTTTTTAAAAAAATTAATACATATATTTTCACAAAATGCAGCGCATAATCTGCATGTGTATATGTGACAGTACATGTGTGAATGTATTCACATGCCCACACTGGCTGTTATTCATATCTCAAGTTACTTGTGAACCCCGGAATGTATTTGACCACGTGGCTAAACTGACAGTGTATTAATTTTAAGTAATGCAATTTAAAGCAGTAAGTCATGATCGTGATGCAACTAGGGCATATCACAGAGCTGTTCCTTTCCTTAGGTCATGGTTCTTAACAGTTGAATTATGCCTTTATATATGCTGTTGTACACATGGTGTGAAGTCAGCCATTTTTTTCAGGAGCTGTGACATGTAGAGTAAGATGTATCATCTTGGTTCCTGTATAGATTTCAGGATGGAGGGACCAAGTTGGTTATGTTTTAACTAATAGGACTTGCAAGAGCTCTATTAAACTGCTGCTTCCTGTTCCCACATCTAGCTGGCCCAGGCCCTTTCATACCTTTGGCCCTGAGAAGACTGTAATCCACAAACTTTCCCAGCTCTGACCTATCCCCAAATGCATCCAACACTGTGGAGGTGTTAGCCCTCTGTTACATGTCTACTAGGAATGTGGAGCACAGCTGATGGGAAATGGACTGTTGCTTTTAGATCTCCACTGTTATCAATACTTGCCATACTGTTTGGCTGTGCCACCATGGCACCAGGCAGATGGTTTATGTGACATTCAGGGAGAAAACACGTGGAGAGAATTGGGGCGATATGTGGAAATACTACATGTTCTTTACTTTCTGTTAATTGATGGAGAGCTGCCAGTGATGAATCAGAGCGTGATGTCATAAGCCACTTCTTATTTATCAAAAACAGTTGTAAGGGGGACAGGGAGCCAGTCTGTTGTTCAGCATCTTGTTTCTGTTGCTCCCTGTTCTCTGTCATCTAGCTACAGAACACTAATGAAGAGCCTACTCCTAATGCTTTTTTGTCAGTTATCCAAGCAATCAGAGCCAACAAATGCTTTTTTAAAGTAATAGATTCTCAGAAACTAAAGCAAGTTTGAGACTTGAAAGAGCAAATGGTTTTCATTATGTTTTTAAAGCAAATGTCAAACATAAATTCTTTTTCATGTCCATATAAGCCCAACGGGCATGGAATGCCTGCTTCCTGCCAAATCTGGTATTAACTATGGCTATCACTTAGAGGGAAATTAAAACCATTTGGGTCTTTGTCCTTGAAGGCTCCCTGTACAAAGACTCTCTGCAGATTTATTGCAATGTCAGTTCATGGGTTTTCAGTGCATTTATTCAGTATGGTGCTTCAGCGATGGACTGGTCATGTTGTGGTCTTGAATGCAGTGGTCTAAGGGCTTCATTTAAGCGTATGCATAGTGGCACTAGAACCTAGATGTAGGGGTTGTGTGCACGTGCGCATGTGCAAGAGATGAAGATGATACAGAAGATGAGTGAATTCAACCTGGTGATTTTGACCTGAATTTCATACAGCTGTAATTTTGGTGGGTGGTTAAACAAAGAGTTGTATTTTTAGCCTGTCTTTAAGGTATTTGGAACAGTTTTTCTTGCCTTTGTGCTTGAGGAGGGGAAAGTGCTACCTTATGCATAATGTTTTTGATGGGCACTGTAAGAACTATACTCATATGAACATTAGGATTCTGAGTATAGTACTCAGCTTGTCCAGTGCCATGGCACCAGTGGCAGTGCTAACTTGAGGAGGATTGAAGTCATGCAGAGTGAAGTCTGGTGGTCGATTTTGTTGCCCTGAGGTCATGTGGCTGTAACTTGCCTAAGTAGAAGGAAGCTGAGGTGCGCGGTTACTCTGATACAAAAGTGTGTGTTCTGTTAACTGCTTATGAGACATAACTTTTCCCTGAGTCAGTCCTAATTTATTTCCTGTTGACTTCTGGGTGGTTTTAGTTGCATCAAGTGTGTCCTCACCTTGGAAAAGAAGAGAATCTATTGTCTCAAACTGAACAAAACTTGCAGGATTTTAGGGTTTGTGTGTTGCAGTGTTTTAAAACAAGAGATGTGAAGGGAAAAGCTGTAGTCTTCTTCACTGTGAAACCATGTCAGAACAGTATGGAGATGGCTTTTCTTTATTCAACCTTCATTTGGAAAGAATTCCTATTTAGGAATGCATTTACACATGTAGCATGAAGACCCTCAACTTGTGAGGGTCTAGAAACTGACAGAACGCTCAAAAAGAGTGATAGGGTAGCCTCTGTATCAGCAAACCCTGGCACACTACTGTTTTCCCCACAGAAAAAGGAGCATGTTTTTAATGTATCAGCTGGGATCAATGAATGCACTGAACATCCATAAAAGGAGAAATGGAAGACTATTGTTTTGAAAGCAAAAAGATGTTTCCTTATTCATCTTATTTCTCCTTTGGAATCCATCTTTGGATTGATGCATCTTTGATGCTCAATATTCATTAAAATGTAGAATTAATTGACCAGAACCAAGTGCTTGGTTTCACTGTGGATAGCCCCCATCTTGGGAGGCAGAGGCTCTTCTAGAAGGGTGGAAGCTGAGCCTTAGGCAGCTCCAACTGAGATTCCAGCACTACTTGCTGCTTCTTGGGTTTTGCAGCTCTGTTGAAGTTGTCAGTGTAACAGCATTGGAATGTCATTCAAAAAACTTAGCAAACCTGAACTGGTTTCAGCAATGTCAGAGGGCATTAGATGGAAAAATTAATTACGTGGAACTCACCAGAGGACAGTATTTTTGGTTTAAATTGTTTTAAACTCCTTTTAATTCCAAGTCAGATAAAGTTAGCTGCAAAGGACTGGCTTGCAAGATTTAAAAATATAATCATACTTTTTGCTGAAACATAGTGAGAATGCGAAAACAGGATGAGAATAATCAACCTTGCTACAGGACTGCACACAAAATACTTTTAGTCATAATTGTTATGAAATACACTGTGGATTTAGTAATTTCATTATCAATTCTCTGTGTTGCTCCCAGATACTGTAGAAATTTTCATTAGGAAATTTATGTATTATACTTTGTCACAAAAAATAAAAGCGAGGAATAAATAAATAGCAAGAATCCTTGTTAATAGTACCAGAGTTGCATTTCAGTGCTATATTCAGTGTTTTGAGCAATACCATCATAACCTTTTGAAGCTAAAGATCTACTTAATTCAACACTTTTGTATCTTGGAGGTGACTGCAGACAAAAACCTAGCTTATACCTGTCAAACACTGACTGGGCAAATATGAAAAGTGTATTTTCAGTCTATGTTTACTGAAAAGATAGGTTTGAGTTGAGAGTTTGTGGTATGAAGCTGGGATTCTGACTTGAATAAGCATCAGTTCACAGGGATTTGACACAGATGAATGGACTGCTGCCTGCTGGATTCTTGAAAATTCTTTGAACCTCTGCTTTTGTCTAACGGTGGGGTGGGAATCACGTTTTCCCTTTCCTGTAATAAGTCAGAAAAACCTTGCCACAAGGCATTCCTCCTCCCATCCTGTTGGCAGTTTGGGTTGTTATACAGAAACTGGGAGCCAGGATTAGAAAGAAAACCTTGCCAAGAAATCCTAAAATAGAAAGCTGAAAAATATTACTGGTGTCACTGGAAAACTTACACTTCTGATTACTTTTGTATTGTGGCCTTGAACGCTATAAAAATCTAAGTGCATTGAAAGCATTCTTCTGAAAATACTCGCAGATTTAAAGAAAAACTTGCAAGCTGGAAATTGGGCTGTGGATAATATTATCCTAGATGCTAAGAAATCTGACTGCCCTTAGTATATAAGGTAAAATTTAGAAATCATATTACATAGGTGGTTTCCCACCCTTACTCCACCCCTTATACTGTCCTTTTAGCTGAGGAGATAATTGGATTCTGGAATGCAGAGGAATTTATAGTTAAACCTCACTTGATCCAAATATTAATACTGTTTTCTTATTTGAAGGGGGATAATTTTGCTGTAAGCTACATTTTAAAAAGAAAACTCAAGAAATCATGCTGAAAAAAATATTTAATATATAAATAATTCTAATACTTTTTACAGGCTGTGAATTTTCACCCTCCACATGACTTTTGCCTGCTCTGTGTAAGCTATTTTTCCATGTACGCTCATTCTTGTAGACTGAAATGTTCAGGGTGTTCAGCAAGACACATAGTATTTACTTCATCATGCTTCTATTGAAATAAATTCCTAACAGATATTAAAAATAAAATTATTTAGGAAAGGAAGGCCAGTAAAGTGTAACTACTTTCTTGATAGTATGGGTTATTGCCTTTTTTCCTGAGTTTTTTTGTTTGTTTTTTTTTTTTTTTTTCTTTTCTGGAAACTCTAAATAAATGAAAACATTGTGATGGTTCAGAGATTCAGTATAGAGAAGAACAACTGAAGAATAATAGAATCCTTATAAGGAGCTGGTTTAGCCTCATATTGTGTCCTTTTTCTGTGCTGTCTCAGTTCTTTGCATAGAAAAAGGCAGAGGTTGACTGACTAATGCAGCAGTAGTGGTTGTAGTTTTTGATAGTGCCAAAAAAGGGATGTATCACTCCATGGTGAAGGAAGATCTTTGCATTGAGTTCATATCCTTCCTTACATGTGTCCTAGATTTAGTTTAGCTGTTTATTTTCTAGAGTATATCCCAAATAGTGTGGTGTATAATGGCTATACTGAATATGAGGCTTACAAATCAGAAAACTCAGCATCAACATCCAGCATAAGGATGTTGGATTTTATGTCTTTTTTTTAAAAATGAAAATACAGGAAAACCCTATTCTGACTCTCAGGGTGTCTGTGTTGGTGTTGGTGATGCAATGGATTAGAAATCCAAGTAGCTTTTACATGGTGAGTTGTTGTTGCTGCTCTTGTTGATAATAACAATAACAACGATTTTGAAACCCATCTGTCCACCTTCTGGTCCCACAGGTAAGAAAAACTTCCTGTATGTGTCTGACCTGCAGATTAAAATGGTACTTGCAGCATCAGTTAATACTTCATCTGTCCACCTTGCTTGGTTTATAGCTGTCATAGTCTAGCTCCGCTCAGGACCAAGCTACACAGTTTCTCACTCACTACCTCCACCATCTGAGGGAATGGGGGAGAGATAATATAACAGAAAGGCTTGAGGTTTGAGATAAGGACAGGGAGAGATCCTTAAAGTTATTGTTATGGGCAAAACAGACTCGACTTGGGGAAAACTGTTTTATTATTATTATTATTATTAAAACCACCCCTCCCTCTTCCCTGGCTTAACTTCATTTTCAGTTATGTCTACCTCCTTCCCCACCGCAGAGTGGCACAGGAGGAACAGGGAATGGAGGCTATGGTCAGTTGTTGTTGTTTGCTGCCTCTCCTTCCTCCTTGGGGGAAGAGCTCCTCACAAGAGCTCCTCCCTTGCTCTATCGTGGGGTCCCTCTCGTGGGCTGCAGTCCTTCATAAACTGCTCCAGTGTGGGGTCCTTTTCTGCAGGGTGTCTCCTGAGCATCTGCTTGCCCCGGCATGGGGTCCTCCACCGGCTGCAGGTGGATCTCTGCTCCTCCATGGGCCTCCACGGGCTGCAGGGGGACAGCCTGCCTCACCATGGTCATCACCACAGGCTGCAGGGGAATCTCTGCTGGGAGCAACGTTACTCCTCCCCCTCCTTCTTCATTGACCTTGGCGTCTGCAGCCGTTCCTCCCACGAGAAATTCTTCACAATCAGCTCAGGTCGATGCCTCTCGGGTTCTTTGCACATTTCCTCTCCACTTCTTGCGGCCGGGTTGGGCTGAATCAGGCCCAGGAGGCCAGAGGGTGAGGGCTGCAAGGCCCACAAGGCTTGTGCCTCCCTCTCTCTGCCCCCGTTCCAGTTTCTTCACATCTTCACTTCATTTTTTAAATTATTTTTCCCCTTCTTAAATATGTTCTCAGAGAGGTGTTATTGGGGAAGATTCTTCCACCAGTTGGCTCAGCTGTGACCAGCAGCAGGTCCGTCCTAGACCCAGCGGAGTCCACCAGACAAAGGGGAAACTTCTAGCAGCTTCTTGCAGAAGCTGCCACTGTAGCCCCCCCACTGCCCTAAACAAAACCAAACACAATAGCCTACTCTTTTGAAGAGACTTTTCAACTAATTTTCAGACCTCAGGTGTTTAACTTAAGGAGCTGGGATGCCAACATCCAAAACCATGTTCCCAAAAATTCTTCCTAAAGGGCTGCCTTGCTGCTGGAGAGGGCTGGACTCACCGAGTGCTTACTTTGCAGTTTTTTCAGTATGTCCAGTTTTCGCGGTGGCTAGATGAAATAGATCTGGTAATGTCAAAATCACTAGTGCAATGACTCTGAGGTGCAGTCTTTGCTTACATGGGTTAGAAATTCTTACAGGACCTTTTTGCCTAAGTGAGAGCTTCCTTCATTTGGCGGAAATAGTGCTGTACATTCCTCAAAAGTGCACAGAGATTGAGGGATTGAGAAAAAATACTGCACCCAGTGTTAACTGTGTGTCCTGGACGTGATATTATGGTGACTGGAAGAGCACCTCAAAGTATTGATTATAATGTAGTCTCATGGTCTGTTGGACAATGTATATTTTCAGGCACACTTATTGTGACTTCCATTGAAGTCCAGTTCTATTATTGACTGGAAGGATATCATGCAAAAACCTACACAAGAGAAGCAGTAACATTAGGACAAGTTACAAATCTACATTTGGGATTATAACTTGTTTTGTTTTTCTTTTAAATCACATATGAAAATGTTTAACTAGGACATAACACTGTGAGCTGTGGAATACTTGTGAGCCTAGTTCTCACAGTTGAATACTGTGCAAAGTGTGGGAGGAATGTAAACATTGCCGTAGTGAGCCAAATAGATGACATCTGAGACCTCAGATTAAAGGGCAAGAGGAGGAAAGAGTTGATAATTAGAGCATTGGATACATACAACTCTCAAGACGTAGCAGAAATCATAGGTTGCAAACTGGCAGAGTGCACCCAGGAGTAAGTTCATGGGGACATATTTTCATTCTGTACAGACAGGCTAACTGGGTTTAGCTGCAGTGCTAACCAGAACCGGAGTTCAGGCTTTCGAAAAAATATGGTGCTATCAACTGCAAAAAGTGCAAAAGGCAACCTAATGTCTTGCTTTCTGACAGATTTAAGTAAAAATTTGGTGCAGCAGTTTGGTGTTGTTTATGGCCTTTATTCTGTGTTCTTGAAACACTGTCCTTGGGAGCTAAATAATCAATGTCAGCAAATAAATGCTTTGGCTTTCCACCCCTGGCTTTTTCTGCCTCAGTGCAAGTTGCACACATTTTCCTAGTGTTAAGACCATCTGAAAGGGCAAGTCTTTATAAAAGTGCAAAAAATAATTTTCAAGATGAGAATTATTTTATTTTTTAGCCTCTGTCAAAACTATCTAGAAGACAAGTACAAAGATCAAGGGAGGGAAATCTTGACTCCTCCAGAGCAGCAAATCTCTTCTTGGGATTCTAGAGCCACAACATCAACCCTAGACCTTCCATTAGGAAAGGCCGCTCTATAATTGGTCCTTGCCCTTCTGATTGTTACCACTGTTACTGATCTGGACAACCCTGAATAGCTGTGGTCTGTATTTGCAACATGCATTGCTGGTGGTGAAAGTTTTCCAGTGCTAGGAAGGAGGTGTGGGTTGAGAACATTGTGCTTTCCTTATGAAACTGCAGGTTGCGGTAGTAGCAGCAGCCCATGATTCTGACCAGCATGAGTCCAAGACTAGGACAGAGTGGGAAGCCCTGCAATCAAACATGGGGGCCATTTGGAATTACCATGCATACTTGCACTTAGGACACTTTTCTATATGTTGTGGCCTTTCACTACGAGATACAGAAATTATATTTTTTGTTTGCTCCCCTCTCCCCCTCAAATTCCAGATGGACATAGCAGGGGTGGGTTGGTGGGTTGAGAGCTAGTTCAATGGCTGTCCATCTAGTTGTAATAGAAAGTGCCAGGTGAAAACAGAGGAAATTAAGTCTGAGAAAGACTGGCTCCTGGAGAAGTGGATGAAGGCAAATCAATCCTAAGAAGAGTTCTACAATATGTTTTTCAACACTTCAGCTCATGATTAATCTATCATAATTAAGGCTAATATAAAGAAAAAAAAGAAAAGGGAACATCAGAGTTACACTGGTATAGCACCACTGAAGACTCTATAGTTCCCCAGTGTTTGTATGTGATCTGGTCTGCTCTAACTAAAACCTGTGGCAGTAGTAGGTGAAGGGAAATAGCTATGGAAACAAATATGGAAGTCTTCTGTATGCTTTAATTAGGTCTAATACCTGGTCGTGACAGTTTTGTCAGAGAAAACCAAAGGAAAACAAGTCCCATTGCTGCCTTCTTCCTCCTGTTCAGCCTTTCTCTCCACCCTTGCAATGCACACGCTGTTTGTTATGAGATTGGTTGTTGTGATGTACAAATGAGTTGCTGTGGGAAGTTAGAAGATATCCCTCTGAAACTGATTCTGGAGATCCTGACAAAAGTTTCACTGAAATTGTGACTATGTACCCAAAGGTTGGCTGTTCCTGTTTTAAGAGTTTAAGTTGTATTGAGAGAAGGAAAAAAAAAATGGGGAGCCTTAACTACGATATATTTATAAACCAGAAGGAATAAACAAATTCTGTTCCATTTCTAACTAATTTTTGTTACAGCTTCATTTTTTTTTTTGCTTTAAAATTACATCCCACTCCAGCAGAATTTAATTTTTGGTGGAAAAAAAAAATAATAATTTCCTTCCTTTTCAGCTGTTGTAACTGTACTCTGTGAGTTACTACAGGAAGAGTATCTTATTCCAGACTTCCTGATCTGCCTGCAAGCTGATATCTGGTGCCCTCCTGAAATGCACAATTTTGATTGCTGATCCACCCAGCTGTGCCAGAATTATGTAAACAAGGTTTATACAGTTAGAGATTTTGTACATTTGTACATATAAAGAAGCAGCCGTTTTATGTTTACTCAGGGTCTTTTGGCATCAGGAATTAGAGAATGAACGTAACACATGCAAAGATACATTCCTTCTTTAATTACATCTGTATTAGATTTGGTGAAGGATCACTGTTTTGTCAAGCAAGAGATCTTACTGATTAAATTACTGATTGGTAGCTGTGTAAGCAGGCTTGGTCCTGGATCTCTCTTTGGCTCTCAACAGAAGGAGAAACCGATCTTCAACAGATACTACCATTGCCTCTGCTTTCTTCCTACCCTGTCTGTGTAACAAAGCTGCTGCTTTATCACTTTCTTGACCTTAAACCTTAGGCGATTGGGAGAAAGGAATAAAGAGAAGGGGGTGGAGTAGGGGGGACTCTGAAGTAGAAGGCAGGGAGTGAATTATTTCTATGTGGAGGTTCAAAAAGGAAGGGGGAGAGTAAAGGAGAGCTTGAACAGGAAAGACAGAAATAGGATATGAAAGCAAAAGCTGCAAAGAAAAGTGGATGAGAAATGAAACAAAAATAGCTGAAGAAATTAGAGATGGGGTGGGGAAGAGACAAGGAGAGGGAGCAAAAGATGAAAAACCAAGAAGAGATAACTTACCACAAGCTGCATAAATTTCTGTAATATGTACTAATAGATATTAGTATTTGTCTAAAAGTTATACACTTAGGCCATTAAGAATCTAGGCTTCCTGCTTAAGTATCCCAGAAGATGATTTATTCAACCCATGTTAAGATTAGCTACTACTATTTGCTGTCTACAGAGGGAGCTCAGACAGTTTAAACTTGAAGGCCATCTTTTAGCTGTCTAAAATTTAGTAAAATGATTTATACTTACTGTGCTAAAGTTGGATTTTACAGTTTTAAAAACTGTGAAAGATAAGGCTGTCTGAGAGAGAAGAGATCTTGGCATTCTTGTGGGATCAGCACCCTTACTGGTGGGAAGGAAAGATTGTTTAGGTCAAAATAATCTAGCTTGATGCTTACACTTTCTTTTCACCTGTGTATGAAGAATATAATAATGACTAGTTTGTGTGCGTGTGTTCTGTATCACTAAAGATTCAACTCTAATAGATTTTTAGAGATCTTGGAACATTGTGAGGGTGTAAATCTAAGTATAGGGAAGGTCTCTCAGCACAGCACCTTAGAATGGAGATTACAAAAAAAAAAAAAAATTGTGATTACATAAGAAACTTAATTCTGTTAACAAGCTGTCCCAGTCTCCACACTTGCAATTATGATCTCCCAAAGCTTAATTTCCTATAACTGAGAATATAAACCCTAGTTACTGTTATTCAACGTGAATTAAAGGATCTTAATATGTTTCTATGTCATCTAACTTCTAATTACTTATCTAGCAGCACTGAAAGCTATGGGCTTGTCTTCCAGTTAAGAAGGGGGCAGCATTGCTTTTTCAGTTGCGTTAATCTGGGATGCCTATGGAAAAGACATTGCTAATTGTTTTTGAGGGGAGAAATGAAGAATTTTTCACACACACATGCACTTCTGCCACGTTTAAACATGTGTCTTGTCTAAGTACGTTTGTCAGTCCCTGTTGTTTCAAAGTAAAGTATTGGGAATTTTTCTTTTTGCTTTCCTGAAAAAGTCTTGCACCTCTGATTATTAGGGACCCACTAGAAAATATCTGAGTATGAATAATTTTCCTAAAATGCTGCAAGTAGTCTTGGGCGCTTAGGACCGTCACAGGGTTTAGGGTCAATTGGCTCCCAGTACCTTCTTATTGGAAAGCCAGAAGTATATGATGATGTTTGCCTTGGCTGTGCTAAGACCAAAAAGCAATGTTGTTACTGTGTGAAAAATTAAAACACAAAAAAGTAGAAGGATATAGAATATTTCTATGGGAAATAAAAGAATTAAGCAGGCAAACAAAATTTTACATAGGAAAGAAGAATACTTACTGGAGTATATGGCCTCAGGATTAAATGTTTCTTATTCCTCTCTACATCTCTGAAGACTGAACTGCACAAATGAAATTAGCACCGTACAGCCTGGCAGACATCCTGACACAGATTAGCCAAAAGCTTTTTCTATGTTTCCTGTATGATTCCAGGCCTGTGTTTGGCGATGTTTATTATGAAGACTGTAAAAACTGAAATGCATTCGTGTGTGCTGGATCTTCCATACTGAAGCTTGATGTAACCATTTCTCTGGAGACTTCTGCACAGGCTTATGGGTCAGGATTAGAGAGAGAGCAGGGACAGGGGACATTATAGTGGGGGTGTGCTACAGGCCGCCTGGCCAGGAGGACAGTGTAGACGAGGCCCTCTACAGGCAGATAGGAGCAGTCTCATGGTCGCAAGCCCTGGTCCTCTTGGGGGATTTCAACCACCCCGACATCTGTTGGAGAGACAACACGGCAGGGCACAGGCAGTCCAGGAGGTTCCTGGAATGTGTGGATGATAACTTCCTCCTGTAGGCCATAAAGGAGCTGACAAGGAGGGGTGCCATGCTCGACCTTGTGCTCACCAACAGGGAGGGGCTGGTGGGGGATGTGGAACTGAAGGGCAGCCTTGGCTGCAGCGACAACGACACAGTTGAGTTCAAGATCCACGGGGCAGTGAGGAAGCTAAGCAGCAAGCTCTCTGCCCTGGACTTCAGGAGGGCAGACTTTGGCCTCTTCAGGGACCTGATGGGCCAAGTGCCATGGGATACAGCCCTGGAGGGAAGAGGGGCCCAGGAAAGTTGGTCTATATTCAGGGTTCACCTCCTCCAAACTCAGGAGCAATGCATCCCAAGGAAGAGCAAGTTGGGTAAAAAGGCCAGGAGGCCTGCATGGATGAGCAAGGAGCTCTTGGACCAACTGAAAGTAGAGAAGGAAGCCAGTAGAGGGTGGAAGCGAGGACAGGTAGCCTAAGAGCATTACAGAGAGGCTGTGTAAGCAGCCAGGGATCAGGTAAGGCAGGCTAAAGCCCTAATGGAATTGAATCTGGCCAGGGACATCAAAAGCAACAAGAAAAGCTTATATGGGTACATCTGGGACAAAAGGGGGTCCAGAGAGAATATAGGCCCCCTCCGGAAGGAAACTGGTGTCCTGGTTACCGAGGACATGGAAAAGGCTGAGGTACTCAATGACTTTTTTGCCTCAGTCTTCACTGATAAGGGCTCTTGTCACGCCATCCAAGTTGTGGAAGGTACAAGCAGGGACTGGGAGAATGAAGAACTGCCCACTGTAGTGAAAGAGCAGGTTCAGGAACATCTGAGGAACATGAAGGTGCACAAGTCCATGGGACCTGATGAGGTGAATCCACGGGTCCTGAGGGAACTGGCAGAGGAAGTTGCCAAGCCACTGGCCATCATATTTGAGAAATGGTGGAGGTCTGGTGAGGTCCCTGAGGACTGGAAGAGAGGAAACATAACCCCCATTTTTAAAAAGGGGAACAAGGAAGACCCAGGCAACTACAGGCCGGTCAGCCTCACCTCTGTGCCTGGCAAGGTCATGGAGCAGATTCTCCTGGAAACCATGCTAAGGCACATGGAGAGCAAGGTGGTGGTTGGTGACAGCCAACATGGCTTCACCAAGGGCAGATCGTGCCTGACCAATTTGGTGGCCTTCTATGATGGGGTGACAGCATTGGTGGATAAGAGATGAGCCACGGACATCATCTACCTGGACTTGTGCAAGGCATTTGACACTGTCCCACATGACAGCCTTCTCTCTAAACTGGAGAGACATGGGTTTGATGGACAGACCACTCGGTGGATAAGGAGTTGGCTGGATGGCCGCACTCAGAGAGTGGTGGTCAATGGCTCAATGTCCAAGTAGAGACCAGTGACGAGTGGCGTTCCTCAGGGGTCTGTTTTGGGCCTGGCCAAACAGGACAGTGGGATAGAGTTCACTCTTAGCAAGTTCACCGACGACACCAAGCTGTGTGGTGCTGTCGACACACTGGAAGGGAGGGATGCCATCCAGAGGGACCTTGACAGGCTGCAGAGGTGGTCCCATGCAAACCTCATGAAGTTCAACCAGGCCAAGTGCAAGTTCCTGCACATGGGTTGTGGCAATCCCAGGCACAAATGCAGGCTGGACAGAGAATGGATATGCAGCAGCTCTGAGGAGAAGGACTTGGGTGTATTGGCAGATGAGAAGCTCAACATGAGCTGGCAGTGTGTGCTTGCAGCCCAGAAGACCAACCACATCCTGGGCTGCATCAAGAGAAGAGTGGCCAGCAGGTCGAGGGAGGTGATTCTGCCCTTCTACTCCGCTCTCATTAGACCCCACCTGGAGTACTGTGTCCAGTTCTGGAGCCCCCAACACAAGAAGGACATGGACCAGTTGGAGCGGGTCCACAGGAGGGCCACGAAGATGATCAGAGGGCTGGAGCACCTCTCCTATGAAGACAGGCTGAGAGAGTTGGGGCTGTTCAGCCTGGAGAAGAGGAGGCTCTGGGGAGACCTGATAGCGGTTTTCCAGTACCTCAAGGTGGCCTACAGGAAAGATGGGGAGAGGCTGTCCAGTAGGGCCTGTTGTGATAGGACGAGGGGTAATGGTTTCAAAATAGAGGGAGGTAGATTTAGATTAGATATTAGGAAAAAATTTTTTGTAGTGAGGGTGGTGGAACACTGGAACAGGTTGCCCAAAGAGGTGGATGCCCCATCCCTGGAAACATTCAAGGCCAGGTTGGATGGGGCTCTGAGCAACCTGATCTAGCTGAAGATCTCCCTGCTTCTTGCAGGGGTGGGGGGTTGACTTGCATCAACAGGTCTACAAGAAACCTGGACTAACCAAAAGTTAGCCTTATTGCTAAAATCAAAGTTAATTGACATTAAATATGAATTCAAATAAATCTAATTAAATATGAAATCTGATAATCTGGAAGTAGTTGTAAAAATGGAGTAAGAGAAGAAAATTACAAACTTAGCAAAGGTAGGTGATTTTAAATGATTGTGCAGATACGGGCATTTATGGAAATACAAAGGCTTGAACCAAGTAAAAGGGCAGATGTAAACCCAAAATAAATAGATAGAAACTAATGTATTCTGCTTTATGTGCTACCCAGAATTTATGTGCAAATATTCTAGTGGCAGAAAGGCACGTCATATTTTGAGGGCTACTGGCCTTGCAGGACAGGAGGAAGCTAGGAGTGGATCCCAGTTAGGATGAACTGTGCTGTTCAACTGAAGGATGGGCACATTCATAACTGACAAAAAGGTGGACACCAGCAAGAGGAAAGCAGGCACTGTATTAGAGCTGATGTATAGCAACTACATACACGGTGATTAAAGCTGAAGATAACGAAAAGGTGCCATAAAGAAAGAAAACGTAATAAATACAGAAGAAATAAGGACCAGTATTGATCTCAAAGAGTGTTTATGATGGAAAGGACAAAAAGTATAACAGGCAATTCCACTAGAAATGAAAAAGTTGTTGTTGGATAAACCTTATTTCAAACCATAGCACTCTTCAAAATTGATCAATTAGTCAGTCCTTCCAAAGTAGTTATTGATGTGGTTCCTGGATTTCTCTACCCGTATGAAGGATGTTCTGAAAAAGGAACAAAAATTCCTTCCTCCAAAATTCTGGTAAGTGTTTTAATGCTAAAATGAATATGTAGAGAAGCCCCTTTTACTCTTTGTATGGAGAAGGCAGTGGCTGACAGGATGGGGCTTATAAGATGTGTACATGGGTTAATATTGTGCTAGGAAAAATTGTTATATGTATTTGTAAGGTCAGTCTACTTCACTGTATATCACTTTCATAACTCACTGAAAAATGGAAAGATGGTTTGGATGTAAGAGTAAAGACATGGATTTAGTTCTACCTCAAGTTCTACCTCAAGTCACTGGTATTGTGATAAACTGTTCCTCCCCCACACCTTCCTTCTAATGCAGGTCGGGATTACCTGTAAGCAAATGCTGTCATCTGATCAGTACTGTTCTGTAATCTATGCAAAATAAGCTGTGACCTTAATACAGCTCTTACTCAACAGGTGTTTGGTTTGAGTGATTATTGAAAACCCAAACTGAAATGGTGCTTATTTAGCATTTTTGGCATTTCAGCTATTTCATCAAAATGCTGAAATTTCATCAAAATGATCAAATGAGGTTGAATGGTCTGAATCTCTGATGGTAGAAGTAAACTCTGTATTCAGTAACCTCTGCTGTTGGAAGTACCTGGGCAGAACAGTAGTAGGGTACTTCAACTTGCACTGGTAATTAAAGCTGTTCCTGGAATCTAAACCAAGGAAGGGAAAATAGCCTTCCTTTGGACACAAGCATTCCCTTTCTTCACTTGAGCTTATTTTCAGATATATCATTACCATATGTTGAACATGAGATGTCCTCTTCACTTCTAAACCTATACATTACAGAGCAGTAGTTAGTAGAATTCCTCAGGGCACAAGAGTTAAGACTGCATGGTGTGCACACTTGAGGTTTCTGTGGCCACATTTGCAAACAATAAATGTTGTGTTTTTATCTTGTTTCCCTTGGGGAACATTTTTTGTGTAATCTGGTTAAATGGTACAAGGATTATAAGTGTGTGTCTGTGTATAAATATATACCCACAATTTATCCCGAGGCAGAAATATGAATAAATTGTTACAGGTCAACAGTTGCCTTGTTGCTTAGCCAGTAGTAAGAGGCTCTCTTCTGATGAGCCGAAGAATTATGCTTTCTTCATTATGTTCACTCAGATAAGTTATCTGAATGTGACTGAAAAGTCTTCTTGAAATTTGTTAAGGTGCTAACTAACATATCTTAAGACTTGTTTGCTGCTTTTATTGTAACTTCTCCATCATGGTGGCCTGATAACTTGGCTTCGGATGTTCTGTGAAGTTATAAACACAACGCTGATCTCAAAACACAGCCTTTGGTGTTTTGTACCTTTTTATGGCGGCTGTTTAAAATAGAACCTTAGAAGCCCACCAAGTATTCTTTTCTAGACCCTCTCTTCTCCACTAAACGCATTAAGCATTGCTGCAGTGAGTGTTAAAAAAGAAGAGGAAAAGCCTTGGTAAGAGCAGTCACAAAAATCTGAATCATGCTAAAGTTAGGCTACCACTGTCCATTTGTCTGCTGTTGCAGTAGGCATAGGAATGATCCAAAATAGCTGTAAGCTTGAAAGAGAAACTCCCTTATTGCACAAGAAATTTGAGAGTGAGATGATGTCCCTTATTTTAGGCTTATTTCTGTTCTCTATACTGAAGAGAGAAAAGCACTGTACCTAGCTCATTTCAGCGGTGCTGCTTTTGGAATAATACAAGATCAGGAAGATCCATCAGTCTGTGTATTTGACATACATTAGCTCTTCTGTATGAATTTTGCTGACATAGGCAAACAAGCAGATACGTCTTGCCCGTAGAAACTTTCTGTAGGCCTAGGCAACATCTTGTTCAGCCTGTAGCTTTGAGAAAGTGGATATGCTTAGCTGTACTGTTTTATCCTGAGCCTTGCAATAGTTTGGTGTTTTTATAAAGTCTGTGTTCTGAAGGTAAGTAAATAATACATTAACCTCAGTTTTCTTTGTTATGAGGAAGGTCCCTGGTTCTGGATAGAAGCTGGAAAATGTGACATCTCCAGGCTTACAAAACAAACGGCAAAGAAAAGAAATTAAAATGAAGGTCATTATGGATGAAGGAGGAGTTAGTCTCAGAATTTTGTCATGCTCTATATTGTAAAGTTATGAAGTTGGATTGGCACAGCCGTGTCAACTGAGAGTCCTTTTAGGGAAAAATCCCCTTTTCTAAACTGATGGAGCAGTGCTGACAAAGCCTCAGTGGAGATGGAGGCCTCCTGGCAGAAGAGTAATTCTCTGTGTGTGGCTTATGTTGTTTGAATAGGTGAGATGGCTGGAGCTGTAGAAGGGACACTTTAGGCCAGCACAAACTAAGTCTGCACTAGAAAGCTGTGTCAGCGTAAGTGGATCGTAAGTGTGGGGTAGCACCAGTTAGTGGGTCCCAAGCTCTGCCCAAGAAGTTGAGAGCTTTGCCAAGTGCCTGAATGTACCAGAAACAGCTCATGGCAGTGCTTCCTGCCACTTACTATAAATAACATCTTTGTGTCTACTTGTGTAACAGTGGCATAATCTTAACAGGTACACAGAAGGCCACTTTTCAGACACTTCTATTGGGAATGCTGAATTGTAAGAAGGTGGGTTTTTTGTCTTTGATAAATACAGTGAGACAACATGAGTATCAAAGATGTAGTGAAATTGTAGTGAATTGTAGGGAAATTCTCCATCCCTGTGACAGATTTCAGTGAGAAAATTTTGTGTTTTCTATCCTAAGTTTTTCTTGGCTGGTACTCTGCAATGGGTTAAAAAGTGGCTGCATGGCCAAGCCCAGAGAGTTGTGGTGAATGGAGTTAAATCCAGCTGGCGGCCGGTCAAAAGTGGTGTTCCCCAGGGCTCAGGTGCTGGGGCCAGTTCTGTTTAATATCTTTATCAATAATGTGGATAACGGGATTGAGTGCTCTCTCAATAAGTCTGCAGGTGACACCAAGTTGGGTGGGAGTGTCAATCTGCTTGAGGATAGGAAGGCTCTGCGGAGGGACTTGGACAGGCTGGATCGATGGGCCAAGATGAATTCTATGAGGTTCAACAAGGCCAAGTGCCAGGTCTTCCACTTCAGTCACACCAACCCCGTGCAACGCTACAGGCTTGGGGAAGAGTGGCTGGAAAGCTGCCTGGCGGAAAGGGACCTGAGGGTGCTGGTTGACAGCTGGCTGAACATGAGCCGGCAGTGTGCCCAGGTGGCCAAGAAGGTCAACAGCATTCTGGCTTGTATCAGGAACAGTGTGGCCAGCAGGAGTAGGGAAGTGATTGTGCCCCGGTACTCAGCCCTGGTGAGGCTGCACCTCAAATACTGTGTTCAGCTTTGAGCCTCTCAGTACAAGAAGGATGTTGAGTTGCTGAATCATGTCCAGAGAAGAGCAATGAAGCTGGTGAAGGGTCTGGAGAGCAAGTCTTATGAGGAGCAGCTGAGGGAACTGGGATTGTTTAGTTTGGAGAAGAGTAGGAGACCTCATTGCTCTCTACAACTACCTGAAAGGAGGTTGTAGGGAGGCGAGCGTTAGTCTCTTCTCCCAAGTAACAAGTGATAGGACGAGAGGAAATGGCCTGAAGTTGTGGCAGGGGACGTTTAGGTGGGATAGTAGGAAAAATTTCTTTACTGAAATAGTAATCAAGCACTGGAACGGGCTGTCCAAGGAGGTGGTAGAGTCACCGTCCCTGGAGGTGTTCAAAGAACATGTAGATGTGGCACTTTCAGGAAGTGGTTTAGTGGACGTGGTGGTGTTAGGTTGATGGTTGGGACTTGATGATCTTGGAGGTCTTTTCTAACCTTAAAGTTTCAATGACTATATGGTACTATGGTGAGATTTGGTGTTGCACAGGTAGCTAATGTGATCTCCTGTGCTTTATAATTGCTGCTATGCTAAAGCTTTTCCTCCTTCTCATTCAACTCTTATAGTTCTGGCTTACCTTGCAGAGTTGAATGGAAGTCCTGGGAAGATACAACAGGCTTCTTCGTGTCTCTTGTTCACACAGAGTAATGCTGTTCATCTGTTCTATTTTATTATAGCTAATTGCAGATATTTTCTTAATTCACTGTGACTACAGTTCTGTTACTGCAATTGTCCTGAAGTCATTGGACAACATAAGCCCATGCCAGGCTTGAAACTGGTATCTTCCCCTCTCCCTATGTGATTCAAAATGGGGAGGAAAGGACTATTTTGATTTATAAACTGTGGAGTGTGGAGGGGAAAGGATACAGGAGTTTGAAACAGGATTTGGTGCCTGGACCCTGGAGGCAGACATCTGTCAACTAACAGGAAAATATTTGATAAAAAATTTGGTCTTGTTGCATCTCCCTTTCATAACATACATTTACAGGTTAGGTTCCACTCTTTGGGACCTCTTCTTTGAATCATGTCATTGTGAATTAGAAAGAAGACATCATATTCCCTGAGGAGAGTTAACTACCAGCCCTATAATCTAAGTGAATGATAGATGAGCTGTTCAAATCCTTAATGCTTTTGTACAGCTGACATTATAATTAAAGCTGAGGAAACTTCCTTGAACTGGAGATGGTATGTACGGCTGTAAAAAGAAGCCAGGCAATAGTGGAGTCACTGGACAAAGATTTGGGCTCCTTGAGGGACAACCATTTGTTTTACATATTACAGAGACATAGCATACTATCCTTAAGAGGGGATAATTATAAGGAACCTCTTGGTTAAATAAATTTCCTGTTTATAGTATTTGAAGAGTATGGCTCTGTCTACTCTTATCTAAAGACTCTTATTTTCAAATTAATGCCTGAAAACCCAATTATCTGGCTCTGTATTCTAGAAAACAGTGCTGTCTACTAATCTACAAGGTATTGTATGGCTTCACTGATAATTGGTAACTGATACTACTGGACCAGCTTGGTTTAAGGAAACCCATCTCCACTAATAATTAGTGTATGTACACAGTAATGATGTTCATAGGCACGCAACTTGTGTTGTTCTGTCTCAGAGCTGTTATCTCAAAAATAAAAAGTCCTCTACACATTGTTCTGAGTTGGGCCCTGTTTCACTGTGTGAAGAAAGGTGATGATGGAGGCTCCTGTGCCATGAAAAAAAAGAGCAGTCACCAGTGCTTAGAGTACACAAGGAGTGATGCACTGAGGTTTGATACGCTTCTCTGTTTTCTTGAACTTTGTGTAGCCAGTTGCAGCATTTTTTTGTATACTGTGCACTAAATTTCCAGTCACATTGCACTGAGAATATGATTCATGGCATTTGATTCATCATTGCCTCCCATCACGAGAGTTGAAGAATTGTGCAACTGATCCCCATGTGTGGAACTTCTGTCTGAGTCCTATGAGAGGAAACGATTGAGTTAAGAGTGAAAAGCAGCAACTGTTTTACTTTTCATTTAGTTCTCTTTCCTCCTAGTTTTCTCTGTATCAGGTAACACTTGACTTCCCTCACTCAGTACCACCAGACTTGTGTTGAAAGCATCTTCTGGAGTTGGAGTTTTTTCTACACTATGGTAGTGCTAGTATATGTTATACAAAGCATCAGTTATACAATGCATTAGAGGCTTCTCTGCAGCCTTCACAATTTCTCTTTTAAACTTGCCAATTGCAGTTTTTCTCACTGTAGTTTCTTCTTAATGCTTTTTTATTCTTTCAAGAAAAACAAAAGGAGAACAGTTCTAGGAAACTGGAGAATAGCAAAATGTTTATCCAATAATGTTATGTACCAGGCATTTTTTGTAATATTACAGGGCATTGGATGACATGAATAATTACACATACAGTGCTCATTGTATCATAATATAAATAAGCCTACCTTAAAACTGCATAATCCTACTTTTTCTAGTTATTTTCAGCATGCATATTGTCCTGTAGTAGGCAATGTAGGCATGGTCCTACATCTGCATTGCAAGCTGATAACCTGCAAAAATGCAAGCATTTATTAGGAAAATGTAGTAAATTAGTGCAAGGAGAAAATGTTGTAAATACTGTGCAAGATTCTTGTCCTTGTCCATTCCTTATAAAGAATCAGAGTACCAAAGGAGAATCAGATTAATGATAGGTTTTTCTGCAGCACAGTGTAAGTATGGACTGAAGTTATTAATACGATTTAGAGAGATTTTGTAGTTCTCTTTTGGTTTTGTACCAATTGAACATTTCAGAAGGTTAATATAGATTGATGTTTAATTGCCACACCTGCAACACAACCACTGGTGTGTTTGATCAGTCAGCAGATTTAACGTCAGCTTTTTGACCACCAAAGATACCATGTTCCATGCCAGTAAGTCAGTTGATGGAAAATGGGTTGTGTGGGCTGGTTCCTCAAACATAGAACATGGGGTTAAATATGGTCAGTTGCTGTGGTAGCTTGAAAATATATGAAGTAGTGGCTTAGTGCCCAAAGTTGACATATGCAGGGCCAGTTCTGTAAACAGTACGTGAATGAGATGATTGTAACTTGTACAGCACTGCAGCTATAAGGATTTGTTTTATTGAAAATGAAAGAAAACATAAAACCTACTTACCAGAGAACTCTACTTTTTTTTTTTCTTACTGCAAATAAAAATGTAAGCACTGTTAATTTGTTTCTTTTTTTTTTTTTCACTGACTACTTGTGGAAATAATTTAAAGATCTGAAGGTCAGCCTAAGTTTGAAATTGTTTCTCAATGTCTTTTGTTAAGATTAAGCTATCATCTGAGTAAGTTTCCTAGCAATCTTCTCCAAAACAGAGCAGTAGGTTCTGGGAATTGCCTCCATTGCAGATGCATAGAAAAGTGCCCCAGAAAGAAAACCTGGTAATCTGCTTATGCAGAAAACTAATGCACATTTTGGCAATACTCTGAGGTGCTGATTATTACTTTTTTTTTTTTTTTTTTTTGTATTAGCAGAGTAATCCATGAACCATTTTATCTTCTCCTGAGGGAACTGACTGTTTGGCTTTAGATCAGATTTAAGAAAATCAGGGCTGATCAATTGAATATTCTCTTGTATTACCATCTGGAGGTTTTTTCTATAAAGTACTTTACCTATTTTACAATTCTTCCATTATAAAATACTCTAGCAGAAAGATAGAACTTTACTGCCTGTCTTTGCTACCTTGGGAAGAAGCTTTACCAATTAGTGGTAAAATTGTATGACAGCAAAGTAGGTGTTGAATGAAGAATAGTGAGGCTGTAGTACAGACTGGGATGTAGTGGTGGCTGTTCATGCCAGATTACAGAGCTGCTGGGGAGACATTCACTGTAAATTCTTATGCTGTTTATGTTACATAGCTTTAGGTAGCTCCAAATAAACTATCATTTTGTGATCTCTAACACTGCAGTCAGATTACAAATTTGTATTAAGTGTCCTGCTTTGAGAGAGTGTACCAAGTATTAGGAGCCTTGCTCAAGGGAAACTTGGTATCTGTCAAGTACTCTTGACACAAATGTGATATGTATCTGTATGCCTTATGAGTGATTATAAGCATAGTGTATGTAATCAATGTATATATTTTATACATATGAAAGAATACTGTTTTGGTTTGGATTCGTGCTATTTAAGCAAAATAGCAACATGTAGATAGGACTGAAAACTATTTTCCAGTGCCTTAATTTCTGCGTAACTCGCTCTCCAAGTTCTTGGATGCTGACAAGTGTGGATGGTTAGTTTCAGGTCAGTGATGATCGAATAAGTAGTCCCTCTTCATTCTGATTTAGAAGCTATGTTTGTTTACCTGATACGTTACTCAAATTTGAGTGCCTCTGTAGAAACTAGTAAGAGTAAAGCACCATGCAAAATCAGGGACAAGTGACCCCCAGTGTGTAAAAGGTATGAGTCACTACCATCACTCCTCTTACTCCATTCTTTGGAATTTTTAGAAGTGTTTGTGGTGTCCTTAAAGTACAAAGCAAGATTATTTTGATTAGCAGGTTAGCTTAGCAACTCCCTTCACCGAGCAGATTCCTTGATTCAGCAAGTCTGTATTTGAGATGGATGTTTAACCTGGTCATTGACTACACCTCTAGGCAGGTTCAAATACATTTAAAGTTCTTTAAAATATAAACACAGATTTTTCTCTCTCCCTATTCTCCTCCATTCCTAGGAAAAGACATGATAATTAGGGATGTAAACATACAATAAGGTATTGTTTGTCAAAGACATGTTATAAAACCTGAAGAACATGCAGTTACGCTAACACTGCGGCAGTAACCCTACATGCTGAACTTCCTGACATTTGAGGCTTCACATTGTCTTGCAGGTTGGTATGCAAAAATAAATACTTTTTTTTTTCTCTAGCTAATGTTATTTATGTGTAAAAATATGTGCATCTGGGAGCTGGTATCTGCATATATATGAAGTATTACCAAAGTGCAAGCATTTCAAAATAATGTGTCAGAGTGCTAAATCACATGATAGTTGACATTTTTAAAAAGATAATAATTTTTGCCTTCTTTCCTTGGAGTTCAAGTTTTTGAAACTTTTGCTTGAAAGCTAGAAGCTGGTTTAATTATTTTTTTTTTGTTTTGTTGGTGAAGTTTTCAGGTAATCACGTGATTCATGTGATGGAACTTTAAGAAAAACACCAAATGTTGTGAGGCTTTGAAGGTGCTGATTATGTCCACCTGTGCACTGCTGATTAAGAGCTTGATCCTGTTCCCAGAGTCCCTTGGCTTGATTTAGGGACACATTAGGTATTATTTAAATATGAGCCATACAGTGGGGTTATGTGATTGGCATTGATCCAGCAGGAAGTTTAAGAGAAACAGTGTGTCACAGAACAGTGAGTCACATGTCTAAAAGGTTTGTAACACATGTTCTCTTTCTCTGCTTGGCACAAAGGGAGAGAAGAGATTTAAGATGTGATGATGAATAAAGGATTTTGATTATCTCATTTCTAAGTATGCTGGAGCTTTCCTAGCAATACAATATCATCTTGTCCAAGTAAGACACTAAGCACGTCTGGGACCTAGTTTGCTCAGTGTTGATTATATTGCGATCTCTCAGTAAGTAATGTATCTGTGTTTGAATGTTATTGCCTTCCATATGGTCACCTGTCTGCTTATTCCTGTAGTTATGGAGCATTGCAAAGAACAGACTTAGAACTGAAATATGAAGCTCAGCTCTGGGCTCTCTAGACATCTCTGTTTCTTGGAGGTCTTTCCTCCTCAATGCAAAGGATTTGCGAATAGTAACCACTGTGTTGCCTAAATGAGCCAGGGGGAAATGCCTAGTGCTAGAATGGGCTGGCTGTAAATCTTGCCTTTAAGAGTAATAGAGTAAGGTATCTATTCCTGCTTAGGATTCACTTCCATGAGCTTGTTTCTGGATCAAGCTACAAAGAGGTCACATTGGTATGGACACCTAATTTACAAGGAGTCCTAGTTACAAGAGGGATGTTCAGATCCTTTCCTTTGTCTCTACTGATGTGCATCCGCCTCTCAAGTGAGACCCCAGCTATCAGCTGATAGTGTGATCTGGGTTAGGCATCTTAATGCCTTTGCTTCAGTGAATATTTGATTATTATTATTTTTTTAATGCAAGGGATGAGCCTCGGGTTATACCTGTTTCAGCTAAGTTTCAGAGTAACTTTGGGGATTAAATTCTTCACCATGGGAAGGACATGAACTCTCATTTCTTGCATCTGGAGTGAAACCTCAGCCTTCTGAAATGCTGAGCTAAAGGACAGTAGTAGCTCTGTTTCCTCCATGCTCTGCTCTTCTGGCTGTTATGTTTTTTATGTTATGCAAGTTACCCCATTCTGCAAGTGGCAGGAGCTGTGCTCCAGTAGGTAGAGAGGACAGTGCCTGGGTTTGTGGGTCCGGCAGGAACTCTAGGTGCAGAGCTGCCCTTTCTTGAGCTACCTCAAGGCAGTAATTTACCTCAAGAGGTAATTCTTGGTGTGTAAATAGCATAACTGTCCGCACAGTAAGGAACTGTACTTGCATGAACACATGCACACAGGCAACCTGTGGCCTTAGGCAGTGGCTCAGCTGTGATTTTGAGGATCATCCTGGCACCTCGGACACCGCACTGAGAAACTTAGGCCGGCGCAGGCCCCTCAGCACCCAACTAGTTTTGGCCCCGTTGCTGTGGCCGCTTTGGATGTGGCTGCCCAGAGCTGTAAGACTCACTCCTCTGCCGGCAGCCGTGGCTGGCCATCTCTGAGAAAGGTGGCTGAGCCCGTGGCTCCAGAGCTGCGGCTCCCAGCCTTGCCCTTAAGCTCCAAGCCGGCGCGGCACAGGCTCGGAAAGCCCAGCCTCGCAGGGCCCTACGAGCTGGTGGCGCCCCCCCACCCGGCCCCAAGGCGGCGGGGTGGGGCGCTGTCGCCGCCGCAGGGGGAGTGCGGCCCGGCAGGGCTGCCCCCGTTCCTGCCCCAAGCCGGGAGCGGGGCTACGCGCTTCTTCCCCGCCTCCTTCTGAGCCTTGATAGAGGCGCTGGAGGTTTCTCCCCAGCGGGAGGGACCGTAGGAACTGAAAACAAGCGCATGCGGCGCTGGGGGAGGGGAATAACCGCTCCCGCTCTCCAGCTAAGCCGCCCTGTTGCACAGCCGGGGAGCCGAGGTAAACTTGGGCGGCCGTCGGGAATCGCGGGAGTGGGAGCGCGCCTGGCCGGTGCGGGGTTTTGTTCCGGCGGGGCGGAGGAGGTTCGGCGGCAGGAAGGGAGGCCCCTCGGCGGGTCGTCGTGCCTCCGCGGCGCAGGCTGAGGCGAGGCGGCGGCTGAGGGGCCAGCTGCTGCCGGGCGGGGCCCTCTCGCCCCCGGGGCGCGTTAGGGTGGGGAGGGGTGTTGTTCCCGGCAGTGGGCCGGAGCGTGTGCCCCCTCCCCCCCCACCCCGGGGCCTGCCTGCCCCCCGCGGTGCGGCCCGGGCCGGCGAGGGGGATCGGGAGCGCTGTCCGCTTGGGAGAGCGTTCGAGGGTTCGCGTTACTGCGAGGGCAAAAGCGGCGAAACGCCGCCGCGGGGAGGGCGGGATGGCGGCGGCAGGCCTGGCCGCGGGGCCAGGAATGCTCTCCCGTTTCTCTGTAGCCAGGCTGGGTTTCTCCGTGCCGGGCGGCTTAACGGCAAGGCACCCGTCTCTCTCCTGGAAAGTTACTGAAACGTGCGGGCTCGTCAGGGCTCGGCTCGGCTTCTCGGTCGCCGTCTGCTGCCAGCCCCTGCTGAGGCTGCCCCGAACTGCTGCAGCGCGTCTGTCTGGCGTCTGTCGTAAACGGTGTTTGTCGTCTTCAGTGCCCACCGGAATCTGTTCCCGATGTCCAGCTTCTAACTGTTGGCAGTGGTTTGCCATCGCTGGCTAAAACTACAGAAAGGTCAAAAATCTCTAGTTGTTTGCTGGTGCTTTTCTTAGATAAATGATCCTTATGAAGGATCGGGGTTCAGGATCTTTGTGTGTCTTCTGACAACTGCCCAGGTCGTGAACAGCTTTTGGCATCCGCACTGACCGAGGAGCACGGTGCGGATGGTTAAGACTCCAGAGCCGTGATCCTGCAAGTGGGGATGGTCTCCTGAGCAGTAAGGGAGCTGTGCCTCAACCAAGTTTCTCATTTCCAAGCCTAGGATTAGGTGTTAATTACAGCATTTTGTGTAATTTTGAAATGTCAGGGGTTTTGTGGGGTTTTTTGTTTGTTTTGGGTTTTTTTTTTTTTTTTTTTTTTTTGGGATGCTGCTTACATGTTAAGTGGTATAATTTTGTGTGTGTGTTGAGGAGTGCGTGGTGGTAGTCGTTACATTTGTAATAGCAGTGTTTACATTTTACTAGGTATGAAATGAAACAGTGGTGAGAGCCACAAGGTCTGTAGCTGTACAAACGAGACTTTGGGTCTGTTTTATTTGATATTTGGTAGGAAAATTCTGGATACTGCTCAAGGCCCTGACTGACTACAGATATCTTCAGCTGGCTAATTTTTAAGAGAAACTGCTGCAGTTAGTTACTCAAGTTCATTGCATAGAAGGCCAAGTGGAGCTTTCACTGAAACTAATGAGATTTTTGACTATTTTGAAGCTGTGAAATAGAACCTCTGAAGTAGTGCGTTTTTCCTCCTATGTAGCCAAAAGGGGGTTTTTTGTTTGTTTGTTTGTTGTAGTTAAATTGATTACTTCTAATAAGTAATTTTCATTTGAAGGCTTAATTAGCCTTTTAATTTGTTGGAAGTACAGATGCTCACAAATCGGGGCTGCATTGCCAATAGTTTTCCATCAGTTAAATTAAAACAATCCATTTCATTTCAGCATGGATGTGTATGTGCCACAGGGAACAATTAACAATTATTTTGAGAAGGCAAGTGTTCTTTGCAATCTCTGACTTAATCCAAAGTACCCCTCTGCAGTTCACACTTTGTTTTACTGAACAACTGTGATATTTTGGATATCGTTACTGTTGGCATTATCTTCTTTGGCCTGCTCTTGTTTCCTGGTGATGCAGAAAATATTTATAGCTGGAACGCAGAAAAGATCCCGGTTGTGGGTTCTTTTTCTGGCTGTCCTGCTTGCAGAGTGGGACACGAGTCCATCCCTCAGGTTTATCTCTCTCTGTGACTGTGGTACCACTGATAGTGATATAATAGTGCAGAAGGTTGGAAGAATACAGTAATTCCTTTTGTGTCTTACAAAGGTGATAGAGAGTTCATTAATCTCTTTTGTGTCTGACTTTCCTTCTCTTGAAATGACCAAAACGACAGAGAATGAAGTGGTATTTTGGAGAGCCTTAGTTTAATACAACGTTATTAGTATAATTACTTGTGTGTCTCCTAAACATACTTTTTAACAAAAACAAAAACAGGGATGGTAACCAAAATTGCAAGCAATGCTAAAATTGCAAAACAGGTGTCATGAAGGAAAACCAAATGTGGTCAAACATTTGCAATAAAAGGAAATTAATGCAGAAGTTGCTAAACATAGTACAACAAGTGTAATGGTTGGTTAGGCATTTAATTTTAGAGCCTAGAGTTCTATTTTATTACTAGTGGTGTTTTTCTGGCTGCCAGTTGAAGAATCAAATCGCTAACTCATTCACATACTGGGAGAATCTCCTGATCCTTACTGAGTACCTGTTGAGAATGTACAATTCCTGCTATAGTAACAAGTGCTGAATGTGTGTCATCCATCAGCTTCACAAAACTTGTCAGAAATTTACAGCTTTGGTTTTTTTTGAGTGGAGGGGGAAAAAAAAAAGTACTGAAACAGCTTGCTGTGTTTTTGTGATGTGAAAAAAATGCTATGTATTGCTGTAAGAACAGCTTTGTTGCACTATTGCCCTTTAAGTGCAACCTAAAATACTGCATGAGTAATCTGATTCCTGATTCTGACACTGAGTCATTTAATAAAGTTGGGAAGATTGCAGTGGAAGTGTTTATCCAGATGTTAAGGTACTCGTTTACCTCATGAATTTAAGAATTAAAATGAATTGCTTGAGTGAAATAGCACGGTGGAGCAATTCTTGTTTACCATTCAGAAATGTCAGACCTTTTTAGCACTACAGTGAATAGATAGGCTAAGACTGACCAGCAACAAGGAAGTGAAGCCTAGAAAAGAGCAACCTTTGCAGGTCAAGTTAACCTCAGCTCTTGCGGCTTCTATACAGAGGGACTCAAATGTAGGACTAAAAGTAACAAGAGGTTACCATATCCCAAAGATAATTTTTTTTTAATGTGTCGACTACACACCTGAGATATTGCTGAAGAACCTTGTCTTGGAAAATACCTCTTCATGGAGACTCTCCGTCTGTCAAGGAAGATGTGTGTGATAGGGGAGGTGGGGGACAGGGAGTGAGTTGGTGGTTCGGGCTTTTTGTCGTTATTTTTTTATTGTTGGCTTTTGGGTGTTGTGGTGGTTTTTTTTGTTTGTTTTGAGCTTTTTATTTTTGTTGTTGTTTTCTTTGGTTTTTCCTGGCCTTGGTACCTTTGTTGATGGAAGGTGAGAAGCAAGCCAGGTGACTGTGCGGTCTCTCTGAAAGTCAGTTTGGTCCCTACTTGCTTCTTACATGGCAGGCCTGTAACAGAGATTTGTGTGTAAGTATTTGCAGGTGTTTAGCAGCAAATTATTTTAGTGAGGGGCAGAGGATAAGGTGAGGGTAAGCAAGCATCCTGGAAATGTCAAAACTATTAAAGTTTTGGCAGGCCGATGTCCCCAAAGTGAGGCCTGCCATTTGTTGATGAATGAAAACGGAGTTTCAGAAAAACAGCCTGGAAGATGATATTTTAAACCTGGGGATAGAACAGTCTGCACCCTGTTCGTTGCAACACCCCGAGCTCTCTGATGGGACTATACTTCATTGTATTCATTCTGGCCTTTAATCCCTTAGTGCACTGCTTGGAATGGCAGAGTAAGCATAAAAAGCTACATCTGATAAATGAGAGAGTGAGGAGGTTTTCTTGTGTTTAAACTATCTTTATGGCAGTGTGGGAGAGTCTGCAGTGATAATGGTAGTGCACTTTGTGCATGTAAGTGCCCCCTTTCCCTTTTTTTCCCCCACTTGATTTGGTAGTGTCCTGTATTGATGTATTTCACCATGTAACTATGCTTTTAAGGTTGCTGAGTTTCTGAGTTTTTCTTTTGCGTAGTTTAAGAGTATAACTGGACTTGCACACTGAGGACTTCTTAACTTCAGGGAGGGGGTATAGCTCTTCTGTGTTTGATGTATAAAGGCAGAATTTCCATAGCCTGCAGGGTCTGTTGTAGTGATCTGCAAGTGATAGGAAATTAACATTGCCGTACTTCACAGGGACTAGGTGTTCACCATTCTCCTTTTTTTTTTTTTTTTCTTTTTTTTTTTTTTTTCTTTTTTTCTTCCCTCCCCATGCTACTATCTAATTACCCTGTGGGTACAGACCTGTGTGATAATAGAATTGAGATAATGAATTGCTTGAAGCATAAGGTGACAGATTGATTTGCAGTAATCTAATGGACAGATGTGTTGATGCAGCCTGCTTCCAGTGCACCTCCACTGGAAAGATCTGAGGAAATTAAGCAGCCTTGGAGACAGAGGAAGGGAAGATGCTGTTAATGTGTTTGTAGTTCCTTTAGCTACATAGACACTCTTTTAGCTTGGGGGATGGCAGAAAGAGGATGTTAATCCATTTAGGAATGTATTTATTTGTAATTTGGGGGAGTGAGAAAGAGAATGGTGGCGTATGGAGAGCAGTCTATTAGGTTTACATATTCAGGAGGCACTTCTAGAGCTTACACTAAACAAAAAAAGCTATCAGCCTTGCATTGGTTTACTGAAAGACAAAGGTCGTGGTGATATCTTTTAAGCCTTAACCACAGCAATGAACAAAAAATGTAGAGTTGAGGTCATCTTTTTCTTCCTAGTTTGTTGAAAGCTGTATGCTTATGGACAGAGCGAAAAAGTTGAGTGATCATGACTTTAATCTACAGACACGTATTTTTACTTCTGTTAAAATGCTGGTGGTTCCCCCCCCGCCTTTAAGGGGGTAATTTAATTGAGTAAACTGTGGAGTACTGCAATGTAAGTGAATTTGTAGTTCTTCCTTTTGTTGAAAAAAATAATTAGATCTATATAAAACTTTCAATGAACTGTCCTGCCCTCTTGTCCCTTGTCTACTTTATGTTTTGTAAGCACATCCCCACTGATCAACAGAAGGAGCGTGTTTACAGCTGTCTCTTTAGTTGAGGTAAAATGGCTTGGCTTCCATCTTCCATAGGCGTTTCTGTACTTACCCTTTTTCTGCAGCAGTACTACTAGGATTCATTTGAGAAGGTGAGGTGAAGAAAAAAGCTGCTAGCGTGTGATTTGGTGGGAGCTATTTATATTTGCATAATATTGTCTTGTTGCATGTGAGGTTCTCTGCAGAAATATTTTCTCTAGTAGTGTTTCTTTGCACTAATAAAAATAAAGCACATTACACAGACACCTTTTGTTTTTCAGCATGAAAATATCTCAGACAAAAACTTCAGGTTTTTGCAAGCCTTCTTGATGGCCAAATTAGAATTTTAGAATTAGAATTAGGATACTCTTGTGTCCTAATCCACCTGTATTCATCCTGTATATCAAAATGATTAATTACCCTGTATGTATTAATAATTTTGAGGCTTTTTTTTCCTGCCCTCAGGTTTCTCTATCTCTGTTTTAGTGATTGATCAGGTGGCTGCAGTTAAAAGTGGCCCAGGGGACACTACCATGTGGCTTGCCACCTTTTCTCTGGAGCTGCGTGCCATGTTCTACACCTCCTTCCAGCCTGCTGGTCAGTGTTGGGTTGCTGCTGTTGCTTTTTGTCCTTGCACAAGTGGCTGCCTTCTCTTCTTCCTGTCCTCTGGCAGCTACAGTGTGAGTAGCTCGGTCCTCTGTGCTGGCTAGCATGAGTCCTGTTCTAGGGTAGCAACTGGGTTTATAGTGGCTGGTGGAGATGATTTGTTGCTATCCAGCAGAGCAGTTGGGAGGGTGAGAGGACTTGAGAGCATCCTACCAGGAAGGAGGGAGGAGGAAAAGTGGTCTAGGACTAGACGACTGTAGTAAATAATTCAGTATTCACAGAGCCAGGAGGAGGCAGATACTGTAGCACTGTGTTTGAGGTGCTCATATGCAATGTGAAAGCAAAGGCTCTGTACCACATCGTGGGCATCCTTGTTTTCTGCCCTTCCTGGGGCTAGTGAAGAGACGTGATCCCTGTTCCACAGCTTTATGTGAGTTTTCCCCAAATTCTGAAGAAATTAATCATGGAAACACAGCTTGTGTGCATCCAAGCTTTTGTTCTGTCTAGCTTTAATGATTAATAGGTGATAGTGGCTTGTTACAGCATACTTTCCTAGCAGTCAGTGTCCTGAAAATAGTAACTATGAGAGCAAAGAATATTTTTGTGGGTATTGTGTGCTTGTACATCTGGGAACATGTGATTTCCTGAACATATGTGTTAGGTTTTGTTTACATGGTGTGTCTGAGCCTTTCAACAGTGTTTGCAATCCAAATGTAAATTTTATAAGTTGTTGACAGTGAACTTTTGCCAGATTATGGGTAATTTGACTTCTTTTTTTTTTTTTTCTCTCTAATTTATGTATGTGTGAAGAAACTTCAGCTGCCTGGATTTTGGTAACAGACTGTTCCCTTTGGGTTTGGTGAAGGAGTTGTTATCTGATTTTAGTTCATAAACACACAGCCTGTTGCTATGGTCAGGAAGTTGAGAGCCTGGAACCTGAGTAGGCCTATGGTTAAATTCGTTGCTGTTGATTTTAGTATGTAATCAATTCAATTTGTGTTTGAAAAACCTCTGAAAACACTTCCTGATGAACACAAGGTATCTAACTAAATAAAAATAAGCCTTTCCTGAGTGTGCTATCTCTTTTTTTTTTTTTTTTTGCAGTGATTTACTTATTCTTGCAGCTATCAGCAACTCTCAGTCTTCAGAATTATTTTTATTTTCAGTTGAGATTTGGAAGATGAACACTAAAGAACAATTTATGACCTATTGCTGCAGCTTCTGGGAAACCTGGCATTCAGTGACAGTTTCAATAGATTAGAGTGTTTAAGACCAAACTCTGGGGGAGGATATATGTTTTTAGTAGTAGACTGGATTTTAAGTAATAAATTTTTAGATTAGCAGATTTCAGTCAAAACACTGATATTGTTATTAGTCTCTTTCTTAAAATTCCTTTCTGCTTTCTCCTGTCTAGTCCAAGCAAAATTGTGTTTTTCAAATATCAGCAATATACCTATTTTAGAAATGCATCTTCAATCTGTGAGAAAAATATGACAATATTAGCAAGTCTTATACACTTCCTTTGTAAGTGATGACTCTGGAAAGAAGTGATTGACAATAATTCTGTAGTTGTTTTCAACAGAGTTCCATGTTTTGTGCTTTTTGTAACCTTGCAGGTGTTCCCTTTGAGCAGATACTCAGCAGTGGCCTTGCTGTAGCTTGAATCCAGCTGTTCTACATTACTTGGAAAGCTTTTCATGTTCTACAGTATTTTTGTGGATGCCAATATTCTTTTATTTGTCTTATATACCGTTGTTGCTTAAAATATTTTGGAACTATCCTGCCACTCCTTTGTCTGTTTGCTTTACAAAAGCATGCTAAAGTGTGTAGGCTTGAATCTTATGGTAAGATTTGTCTGTCTATATTAAATTGCATATGTGTTTCAAGATGTTTATTTATGGGGCAAGGGAAGAAATAGGTTAAATTCTGGCTGCAAACTTAATTTTCTTTCATGCAATTCTTGCCTTTTGAGGCTTGAAAATACAGTATTTTCAATCTAACATTCTACTTTTGCTTTTCTGCTGCTTCATGAGATGTGGTCAACTTGTGATTTATTTATTTATTTATTTATTTTATTTTATTTTATTTTTTTTTTCCCTCATTTGGTAAGCAGTAGACTTTCGCCAAGTAGTGGCTTTCCTGAAGTGCAATGGTTTTACCGTTAGCATTGATGAAGTACATCATGGGATTTGTAGTTCTTTAAAGAAAGTAATCTCTAGAGGAATTATGCCAGAAGCCAGCTCCATCCCCCAGGAAGCACAAGAGTAGCATGCCAAAATCTTTCATCTTTTGCTGTGAGTACTCTTTTGTCACATACTTGCTTTCTCTGCTGTGCAAAGGTACTTTGAATAAAACAGTAATTTTTTAAAATGCAGTTCTGACTTTTTCTATTTCTATATAACTGAAACACTTCGACTGTTTCCTGTGTGTGTGCACCCTGTTACTCTGTTTTATTTTGAAATGCAGATGCTCATTCTGTCCTGAAGAGATAATAGCCGTTCTTTTTGTATGTTAGGGGCATGAAGTATTTCAACCTTTCCTGAGAGCTAGAGACTAGCCTGCAGGAAATAGTGTGCTGCTTACCAAGAAATAAAATTTTTGAACTACTTGGGAAAGACTGGCTATGTTCAGCTGTGATACCTGGAATCTGCAAGTACAGAACAGTACTTCTGGGGAAAACAAACACTGAATCATTGGTTCATAGTCTAGTTTAATAGTATCACAATAGTCAGTGATCATGTGGTTAAAGAAACATGTTGCCAGAAGGAACTGATAGATAATCAGAAGCATCTTTGAGAATTGCTTTTGATGGCTTCTGCTCATCTGAGAATGAGAAAGCACCTTGTCAACCCTAGTTTAATGAATTAAGACTTCATATAAACACTCAGTTGAGCTGGTTAGTGCTTTATCTGTGTGCCTTTAGTGAATCTGTGTTCCCTGCAGGTGTGAGATTTTATGAAAACATAATTATTCTGCTTAGTAGATACATGGTTAGTCTGAGCTGGTGTGAAGCATAATGGCTTTTCTTCCTTCTAATAGATATTTTGTCTGGGTTTTATTTTGTTTTTAAAGAATGTGGTGACTAATGCTTGGAGCACAGGACTGAAATTCAAGAAAAGCAGACTTCACTGTTACACATTCTCCGTGTCACTGACTTGTACTGATACTGTCATCAGTAACATAGCTTGAAATGTCAAGTGATGTACAGTGAGGGAGTTTGGCACTTATGGTCCTTTGGGATCAATTTTCTGTCTTTTTGGAGGTGATAATTGGAGCTTCAGGCTCTCAGGTGTCATCTGCATGGCAATACCTGTTATTCTTAACCAGGTGGAATTGTGCATCCTATGCTTAGAGCAGGGCTGTGGGCGTTGCTGCTGAGGGGGAAGAGGAAGGGAAGGGCTCTGCCTGCTAGGAGGCCCAGTGAAGTGTGCTGCTGGGGAGGCTGGACAGTTCTGCTAACAGGAGTGGACAAGCTCTTAACAGGCAGAAGGTCCTCACGGTTCTTCTTAAGCTTGGAGTTTAGGAAGAGCGGAGAGCTGGCAGGCCTTGTCACTCTTGAGAATTAAACCCTTGCCAGGGAGAAATGTGGTTTCTCTTTCCTGATGGCACTTCTGAGCTTTGTGTCGTGTTCCTCTGCTTTCATTTTCCATTCTGAATATTGTCAATGTCATTCCTTTCCTAGGCATTCTGGAACAATTTCTTTCTCCTTCGAGTCCTGCAAGGAAATGAATGCTTCTTTTACAGCTTGCTTGTAGGGGGAGCATTGCCTGTATTAACATTTTTGGGTTGTTCAGTTTACCTGCTTTGGCAAGTAAACATGTGGGTGCTGTAAGTGCTCTGAAGACCTGTACAGCTGAGAAAGGAAAAACATTTAAAAATAGAGTAGGAGTGTTCAAGCAGGCAAAATTTTTTTGCTCTGTTGTACTTGTAGTGGTGAGGGAAATGAAGCATGTGTGCAGAGCAAATCCAAGTTTTCTTATAGTCATTAACTATCTTTGTACAACTCTCAGAAGAGTAGTGAGCTTGCTCTATTTGTTTACCAAGGCTGTGAAAACTGCTGTACATGCTAATAGATTTGCGAGTTTCAGTTCAAGTAACTCTGACTTAACTGTATTCAGAACTGAAGTTCTCCTGCATTTTCTGAAAGATGTTATGCTCACGTGAAGCATAACACTGGAGCAGGTTGCCCAGAGAGGTGGTAGATGCCCCATCCCTGGAAACATTCAAGGCCAGGTTGGACAGGACTTTGAGCAACCTGATCTGGTTGAAGATGTCCCTGCTCCTTGCAGGAGGGTTGGACTAGATGACCCTTGAAGGTCCCTTCCAACCGAAACTATTCTATGATTCTGTGAAGACTGAGTGTAACTTCAGTGTGTTATGGCTGATATAGTGAAGTATTTCAGGTGTAGCTGGATCCATTAGTTAACGAAAAAATTTAATGATTGGGAAAAGTGTGAATTCACCTGACTCAGCTTACAAGAATACAAACTGAGAATTTCACAGTTTTACGCATGTTGCCTAGAGGCACAGATAATTTCCTAGGGATTGTAATTTTTGCTGTGCAGCATTCAGCAAGAGAAAAGGTATTCAAGAGAGTTGGGGTCAGTGGGAAGGCAGAGGAAAAATGAAAATAGTCCTGCTTAAAAGTGATATCAGACCTAGAGAAGAAAGGAAAGAGCATTTCTGGGGTGATACTTTCAACCTGCATAGGTCTTTGAATATAGAGTTCCTGGGAAATACAGTAGTTGAGATCACTTTGGGGTCACAGAGTCTACGTGTACTGTTATGCCTTTGCGTTGATGTAGGTTAAGAATTTGTAGACCAGAGTTATGTGTTGTTTAACACAGATTGTTCTGTACTTCGGTAGTAAAAAGAACATTTCTTTATTACGTTTTGGCTTTTTAAAGTTATTTGTCTCTTGCTAGGAATCAAGATTTAATTTTTAGGGTGATGTATTTGTGATGAATAAATTGTGGGGGGAGCAATGACAAACTTTACACCTACAGACTTTATCAAGATACTCTGAAGAATAATACATTATTTGTCTATCAAGTGTATGCCAGGTGTTGAAATGCTTTGAGATGCCTTTTGTATTTCTCTTCATTATTTGTAGTTGAATAGTTTTTAAAATATGTGCTATATTCTGTTAGTTACTCACATTGTAGCAACAAGACTGTGGATTAATCATTAATAGTTGTATACAAATTTATTTCCTAACCAAATAACTGAAACTTTCTAAAGGAAAAAGAGAGAAATATACTAGCTCACTGAAGAAAAAAACCCAACCTTTTTCTATTAATTCTGGTGTTCGTATACACAGCAGCACTTCAAAAAATGTGATACAATTTCAGAAACCAGTCCTCTGAGTACTTCATCCTTTATTGCTAACTTTCTTTTGTAAGTGTAGTGAAACTGGATTACTGCTGACATTTAAAGTATGTACATGCAGGAATATATTAACCTTTCTTCCTATCTGTTACATTATATATTACTGTGCTATCTGAACAGTTTATGCTCCTTCTCAAAGTTACTTAGCTGCATGTATTCCCAATCTTAGAAAAATTAGTATCTCCATTTTAGAGAGGGTACACAGCTGCATGGAAAAACTAAGCCATTTGTCCATATTTCCCCAGAGGTCTATGGTGAGGCAGAGAGCTTCTGACACTTCCAAGATCCAAGTGACAGAATGATAGCTGAAATGATTTGTGTTTTAGCTCCCTTTTATCTAATTTTGTGTATAATCTCTCTGCAGAGGAGGCAGTGGAAAACTTGAGTGGTAATGAAATGAGAGAACTTCAAAGCCCAAGGATGGATTTAGCAGGTGAAATTTGAAACTAAAGCCCCTGTTCCCAGTCCATCGCTTCCTTGCTATTAATGCTGCCTGGCACAACTCGTGTTGTTTCTTGAGTTGTTGGAGCAACTGATGGTGCTTGTTAGTGAGCCACATCATTCTGTATGTGGAAATTTCCCAACTTGCACACTCTTCAGTATAGTAGAGCTGATGGATGTAACATGGGTAACTCAGTAGCGATTTGCTTGTAAACTCCCAGTAGCATTGCCTCCTTAGTCTGGCCAGCGTTCTGATGTGGTGAGAGCTGGCTATATTAATGTTACTTTTGTAGCTCTTAGCAACCCCATCAGCTACTACGTTTCATGTTTCTAACACTTTTTTTTTTTTGGGTGAAAAATTGGAGTTTTAATGCTTCTGTAGGAATGAAACTAGGCCATTTATGCTAACACTGAGCTTCTTCAGGCTTTCTGGGGAAGAATGTAGCTCTTTTGTCCATAGTTTATCAGAACAAGAATTTATTTTCAGGCCCTGTCCGTATTGTGATAAGTTTTCAGCTTGCCTAAGAGAAAGATACAGAAGAGTTTGACATCACAAATGCCATTTTGACATCTCAAGGTATTGTGTAAAATACAGTTGAGCAGTGGCAGCTCAATTGTGACTAATGTCCTGGAAATCCTAGAACAACTACCTGTCATAATGTGCATATTTGCTTTTCCTAATATCTTTAGCTTCTCACATTCACTTTTTCCTGTTTATAAAGCAAATTTGCTTCAAAGAATCTGTATTACAGATGATAAATACTACTTTTGCTGTTTTAGTGTTTGGAAGGGACAGTCGTGTCTCTGTGTGATGCAAGTGCCATTTCCAACCTGAACCTGCAGTGAATCTTTTTGATGAAGCATAGTATCATGTGTGGTAGACAATGGGGATAAAATTGTCTCTCACCTATCTGTATGTGCATGTCTGGGGTGGAGGGGGAAGGGGGAAGAACATAGTCTTTCAAAGAGGGAAGGAGGGTGTGTGTATTCTGGGGAGTATCATATTAATCTAAAAGAGCTAGATGCATTCTTTGAGCTTGACTTTTTCCTCTGGGAGGGACTGGGGGGACGTAGTGTGGGGGGGTGAGGGGGGTGGTGAACATTCCTGGAGGGGATTAATTTTGAGGTGACTCAAACAGACACTTTGATCCTTTCCATCTGCAGGTTGGCTTGTTTTAGCTTGTTAATATATGGATAGCATATTCCCTCCTTCCTTTTATGTTTGGAAAATTGCTCATAGCCCACACATGGCTCTGTAATTGGGGAGAGATTGTTCATTCTTGCCTGCAGGAAGACATTTCTCTGTCTGCTGAGCTGGAGTTCCAGACTAGATAGAGAGAATGAAAGAAAAGCATAGATGAGAAGCAGGGCTACACAACTTGTATTTAAGCTATAATTCTTAAAGAAATCGCCACTAATCCATCTGTGTTTGCATCCAGAACACCATGTATTCTGCAGGATAAGGGAAGTAAAATTTGTCAGTAACTCTCTCAGCCTCTCCTGTGCCTCAGTATATAATGAGGTGTAGGACATGAACATGCCTGTAGGACATGAACACTGTGTAGAAACTTCAGTGAGTTTAGGAAAGTTTTCTTCATTGATAATCTGCAATAGTTAAACAGTCTTAGAAATATCATCAGATTTTCTTGTTTAGTTCAACTTCAAATAGGGTAGGAATGGTTATATATGAGTGACCTGAAATAAGACAAGGATTTGGTGCTATCAAGTACCATGCTCCATATCTCAACCAAACTTCTTAAAGATTGTTAAACTTGTGTTCTGTTGAACTGATATTGCCCTACCTCCTCTCAAGTTGCTCTTTTAAGTCAAGATTTTCCAAAAGTATCAGGACTTTCTCTGAATTCTGCCTTTGTGCTTAGCCTACAGATAAGATACCACTGGTCAGGTTACAGAGAGATTTGATCGCCTATCTCTTCTTCCACCCTTGAAAATGCTTTGTAAAGGTTTATGTGTGCACATGTGTCATTTGGAACTTTTCATCTCTGTAAGGGTGTATCATGCCACAAGTGAAGATTTTATTTCTTGTTCAAAGTAGAAAATAGCAACACATAACAGTCAGAGTACTAGCATAAGCTAGATTTTATTTAGCGGAATAAGCTAGTATTTATTTAGCGGATTTTTTATTTAGCGGAGTTTTCCCCTGTGTTACTTATACATATACATTTAAAGATTTTAGGGGCTGCTTTGACTTGGAGTGTTGCAGTTCTCCCTTTGATTATTTTAAGGTCTCACAGAATTCTGTTCGTAAATGTGATTGACCAAGGGGTCTGGCCACATTCCAGGAAGAATAATTGCGTTCTGTCCTCAGTTTTTATTAGACACAATACTATTCCCTTATCTCTCTGCTTTTGTAGTTGGTGGCTCACTCTGGCTGCTTTGGGGTACTAAGAAAAGAGGACAACAACTCTTCTCATCCACCTCACAGAGGCCTTTTAAAGAGAAACTCTGAGGGTGATTTAATCCCCCTAAACTGAAGGTGCCTTTTTGTCACATGCTGGTGGCTGGGCCTCTATTAGCAGGAGTTTGTGTATTTGAGGTTAAATTTCAGTAAACCAACTAAATAATTTTTTTTTTCTTTAATGTCTGAGAAGTCTTGCTTTTGACTTTCATAGGTATTATGGTAGTGTTTAAAAAAAGAAAAAAATTACAAATACTGCCATTTTACAGGAGCATTAAGTGATTCTTAATAAATGAATTACCTTCTTAAAAAGTTTCTCTTGAACAAAAGAAGCTGGTGACTAAAGCAAGTTGAGTGAGTCAAAGAAAATTACCTGTGTAAGAGCTGCAAAAATGAGTTTTTTGAGAACTATGTTAGGTATTGGGATTTATTATATGAGAATCTTTGGAGGATGATGCTGCCTCTTGTGAGGCAGTGCTTGAGTGTATAGAGTACAGTAGTTCAAGTTACCAAATACTGGGGTTTGGTTTGGCTTCACTTTAAAGGATTTTTTTTACTAGTTCTAAGAAAAAAATACTACGTTCCATCCTTTATTTGCTTGCAAAATGATATTTCTTTGTTTAAAAAAATCTGCATTGGTATTGATGTCATACTATCTGTTCTGTCAACAGTAAATTTTGATTTTGGTTTCCATAGTTCGAATTGCTATTGTACATAAACACAATGTGCTGGTGACTGCATGGGAACAGGTTGGAGTCTCATTAGTATGTGGTGAACCATCGCCTGTTAGGTTGCTCAAGGTGGTGAAAGAATAACCGAGTTTCTAGAAAATGAAAATGAGGAAAATTAAAAAAATAATTGCAGCTAGGTGAAGGTGACGACTACAGTCAGATAGTAATGAGCTGTGACTTGAACTTAATCTGAGCTGAAAACTGGTTTGGACAGTTGTTTGACATTTTGCTTTCCTTTATGCACCCTCCACCCCTCTGCCATTAAACTTAACGCAGAGCTAGACTGGAAGAACGTCAGTTCCAGTGGGATCTGAAGCAGGACTGAAATGAAATGTTATCTTTATCCTCTAGTAATAATATTGGGAAGCTTTTTCAGATGCTTTGGAAAACGTTTTTATTGCTTGCTTAACTGTTGTTGTACAGAGGAGAAATGGATATACTTAGAGCTATGTGGCTCTGTAGGGGTTAAATGCTATTTAAAAATTATTTTAATGGGGAGAAAAAGGTTTCTAATTGTAGAGAAGTATTTTTGGAATTTGGCCTGTCAGTTAGTAATATTTCACTAATTAAAGCAATCCTTTGTTTAAACCAGGCTGACAGCGGTTCGTCTGGAGAGTTGGCTGGTGGACAAACCAAGGTATGTTCATTCCTCAGCAATTCAACCCATTTTATATACTGATGTTTCTGAAGTAATGCTTTTAACTTGGAAGAAGGTAGTCACATCTGTGAATTCCTTCTGGTTTCTCTGCTGCTAAGGGTTGCAGCCTATAAACAATTTTAGTGCCTAAAAGCCCTGTGTGTAATGAAAATTAACAAATAAAACAAGCATACAGACACTAGGCTCTTTATGACTGGAGGAATCAGGTTTGTTTGGATAGCAAAATTAAGGGATTATAAATTTATGCTGAAAGAATGTTAGCAAGAGGTAGTTCTCTCTTTTTCATGTACCTCCTTATGTACACTGTTGCTCGGGAGAACAATGTATGCTCTGACTGTGGTTTGGTCAATAAGGTTTTATGTGTTTGTGGAAAAGTGGGTTCTGATTTGGAAATTGTACGTTTGCTGTAAAGGACAGGGAAAGGGCTACATTGATATATAGTGTCAGGTTGAACAACAAAAACAAACGGAAAATTTTACAGATTTTCCTGCCCGAAACTACTTTACATGAAGTAAGTCACATAATTCTAAAAAGCCAACATGGAAATCTTAAATAGCTAACTGTATGCTTGCAGGTTGTATTTGCCCAGTGCTGCGGTATCATTGATTGCTCTTAGTTACTGGGTTTTGTTAGATGGCTTGCTGCTTGTAAAGAAGCCTACTCTGCCAGATCAAAGGTCCCGAAAGAGTAAAACTTCTGACCATCCTGGCATTTTGAGTGAAATCTGTTGAATGATGAGTATTTGCTGACTAATACTTTTGACTAGACTGAGACTTAATAGCTTTCTTTTGAAAGATTACAGGTACACCCCAAGTCTTGAAAACCAGTAGTTGTGTTTTCTCTTCACAACATTTATAAAAATAGCAGTCTGTAGATCTACCTTGGCCACAGATCTGTAAACCAACCTGTCTAGGCAGTGAAGATATCTCAGAAATTTGATTTTATTTCAGTAGCAATATTGATATTCTACATGATATGCTCTGTAATAGTGAAAAAGATATTGGAACAATTGAATGTCAGAACATTTCAAAGGATAAGCCTTTGAAATGACCGTTCTCTAATCTCACTTGTATTTCATTTTACATTCCCATTAAATTATTTCAGGTTTTAGCAAATATACTATGGGACTATTACTTTTGTAAATTGCTGTGATCTAGAAATTTGTTTTATTTGAAGCATCTGTTCTAGGAATATTTTCTTTTTTTTTTTTGTGGGGCAGTGTCATGGTTTAGTTACAGTCAGCAATTGAGTACCACACAGCTGCTCAATCACCCTCCCCAGGGGATGGGGGAGAGAGTCGGGAAGAAAACTCATAGGTTGAGATAAAAGCAGTTTACTAGGATAGCAAAAGAAGGTATAATTATTTTTTATATATAAAAATAATACTAATAGGAAAAAAATGAATAATAATAATTTTTAAACCCTAAACAAACAAAACCAGTGAAAGATGCACAATTTCTCACCACCCAATGACCCGATGACAGATACAGCCTGTCCTGAGCATCAATCATGCCACCAAAAAAAAAAAAAACCCTGTAAACGATGCCGGAAGGATTCCAAACAGCAAGAGAGGGGAAAAAAAAAGAGAGAGCTCAGCGGCTCCTCCCTCCCCACCCCCCCCTTATATACTGAGCATGACGTTTATGGCATGGAATACTCTCTTTGGCCAGTTGGGGTCAACTGTTCTGGCTATATTGCTCCCAACTTCCTGTTACCTGCCCATCAGCGAGACCTGGGAAGCCAGACAGTGACCTTGGTCTCTTTAGTAACAACTAACATCATCAGTGTGTTTATCAACATTCTTCACATAGGAAATCCAAAACACATCAGCTACTGAGAGGAAAATTAACTCCTTCCCAGCTGAAACCAGGACAGGCAGAGGGAACAGTAACTTGTGATAATGAATTCAATCCTCTAAAAGTGCAAGAAAAGAAATCTAAGCTGCGATAGAGTAAAAATTACAAATGCTTTCAAGGAAACTGTAATTGTTCTGAGAGAACTGATTTTAGTGCCAGGGAAATAATTAGGATTTTTTTTTTTTTTTTTTTTAAATCTAAAGTGAATAGTTATTTTGAGCTACAAGGAAGGAGTAGCTCAGTTGAGTTAGGCAACAGTTGTGTTTTATGTAATTGTTTTTCTCAATGTAATAGTTTAACTATTTGTCTTTGGGTGAGTGAGCAAGTTAATCAGCTACAGAGCAGGCACTGTATAATACTTTGTAAATATCTATTGTGTTTGATTTCCATTTCCACAAGGCTTTAGATCTTGTAGCTGAATGTGATCCTTGTGTTTAAGCCATTTTACATTATCCTGGTTCATTCACATGGCAGAGGACAGGAACTGAAGTTCTAAGCCTCGGGCCAGTAGCAACAAATCTTTTCCTGAGTGGGAGCTCAGAGAGCTCCTGGTTAGTAACAGCCTGCACTAGTCAGTGACAGGAATTTATGTAATTTTTCAAGATGGTTATTTTTTTTGTATTCTTACTAGAGGTTATTGTTTTAATATGCATAGCTAATCGGAAAGGTGGAGACCATTCGGACAGGCAGGCAAGGGTGTTATCCTATCTCCAGGCTGTAACTGAAGTAACTTTGAAAATGGTTCCAACAATAACATGGAGGTAATGGTACCTTTAATTAAAATTTTTTAGATATAAAAATTTGCAGTTCAGGTAGGTATAGTTATGGTGATTACCTTGCTGTAGATGCATTCTTTTACCATGACATGGTATGCTTTGCTGTTGAATTTTTCTTATTCTCAGAGCTGCAGGCCAAACATCAGAATATATATGTGAATGGAACATTATATAAATTTAATACATTTACTGTAAGTTCCTCTCTCAAATAAAGGCAAAGCTTGAATCTGACATGGCAAGTGCTTTCTCTTTCTATATGGCAAAGTGTGACTGCATCTTGTGCTAGGCATGTCTGCCAGAGCCTGAACAGCATGTTTTCAGTAGTACTGATTCAGGTACCACAGTAGGAAGGATGGTCACAGCTGGAAGCAGTGCAAGGTTCAGAAGAGGAGCCTTATTCTGCTGTTTGCTGCAGTAAGCAATGTATCTGTTGCCATCAGGCTAACCTTGATTCCTCCGTAGCGTTTTTTAAATAGTTGTGCATCATGAAAGTGGTGTTGTAGTGTGAATGATAGTTTTAACCAGGAAGTTTTGACACTGTTGCTTGGGGGGTATTTTGTTTGTTTGTTTGGTGTTTTTTTTTTTTGTCTGTGTTTCATGTTCTTCAGTAAAAAACCAAACCTACCTGGTACTAGCCTTTACTCTCAAAAGTTTCCTCTGATTTGCCTGTTAGGGCTTAGGCAAGTGTGGACTCTCTACAATGTTGCCTGTGGCTAGTAGCAATAAGGGAACATGATTAAGACTTTCTGAGTTAGTATACTGTTATCACATGATAAACACATTGAGAGATGTGTTCAGAGTGGTTGGTACAACTAATCTTTTAATATCAGAGGAAGATAATAGAAGGTATGCAAAATCTACAGTTGCAAATAGTGTTCTTCATCAGCTTGTGTTCCCATAGACTCATCTGACAAGACCACACAGGAACACCAGGAAAAATACAAAATAAATGGCTAACCGCAAGTTGTCTGCTGTCTGATGAAAGTAATGAAATTACATCCTAGAGCAGGGTTGTTGAGTAAACATTTTGATTTTTGGAGTGACACGTTGTTCTATAAATAAAATTTGTAGAAGTCTGTGTAAGTTTGATTCTGTCTCCTGAAAACAGTTGATTATGACTTGGTGGAAAAAAAATGGCAAAGCTTCAGTAAAATAGCATAAAAAATGTGAAACTAGATGTTATTAAAAACATTAAGTTCTACCCAAAAGTGCACGATTTTTATGTTCCACATCAGGTTCTACCTCCCCTCTTAAATTACTGAATACACAATTTTGTAAGCCAAAACTTTTGGATCCGCAAGTTTAATGAGGTGCAGAAAATGTGCCTGTTTTAAGTTGTTATATAAAAGGCATTGTTTTAGATTGCTGATTGGAACAGTCCTAATGATATGAAGTAAGATAACTTTGTAAAATGAGGAAATAGTTCAGGGCATAATTCAGTCGTATACATACACACACAGAGTGCTGTTTTCTATATGAGTTATTATCATTAATGCAGATCTGTATTGGACTACATGTTTCACTGGAGCTGTTTATATACTGAACTGGGAGTGTTTAGAATACCACTGCTTCTGCCCTAGGGGAATAAATTGAAGTATGTACTTTGGGGTGAGGAGTGTAGGTGTTGAGTGGAGATGTTCTGGCCACAGATGCTGGTCTGCAGTGTGTTCCCTCCTTAGTGTAACTGTAGTCTTTCAAAGTACAATGACCAGACAGACTTCGTGCAGTCATTAATACTATCTGTGTCAGTGGGTCCCAAGAGCCACACTGATAGCCTGGGTTGAAATAAAGTAGTTAAATCAGGACATATGTGGGGAGAGAAGGAAGCTGAACCGAGGTTGCCATTTTTCCATCTTACTGAATCACCTTTAATGAGGTTTTCCTGCAGATTTGGAAAGCATGTTATTTTCTACTTCTCAAAGATGTAACATAGTGATGTTACAGATGGCAGATCCTGACTGATAATTGATATTTCCCTGGTATATGCACTTTCCGTGTGCATGCTTCCTTAGTATAGCAGCTGCTAAGGGCACATGTATATGAGGTGTGCAACTATCAGCTTGCTTACTTCTGAGTACTTCTAGCCTGGATGCTGACTTTCTCTGGAGGATAGTGGGGGGAATATATATATATTCCCCCCACTATATATATATATAAAAATATATATATATATACACACACACACGTACACGCACATATATATGAAAGAAAGCAGTGCAGACAACACAGTACCTGCATGAACTTAAAGTGCAAAATTGAGTATGTAGCACACCTGCCTCAAGCAGATTTGTAAGGGTAAGAGGGGAAGTGCAAGCTGTGTAATTAAATTACCCTATATGAAATTGTTAGAATTATTCTCTACATTAGTATTAATAATATTTCTTCCATTTTTCAGTGAATTATTTACTGACATGCGTCTTCATCCCTCACAGCTGTTTTTCTTGGTCAGTGTTCTGGCACACAGCTGCTGCTATCTGTCCTTGTTCTAGCCTGAATCTGACCTCTTCTTTTGCTTCTGCTCTCCCTTTCTTCACTTGCTTTGCAGATTTATTATTATTTTTAAAAAACATGATTCTTTCTTATCACAACAGCAATTGTTTACTATGAGACATAGTTCTTAGCAGCTGTATCATGTCATGGGAGGGTTAGGTTGTGTGTTGCTGCAGTCCTTTGTGCATTTGTTGTTTTTGTAAACAGGTTCCTTAGGGACTATTGAGATGGAGGGAGGAAATATGGATAGAAGCGTGTACTTTGCTGGATGATTTTGTGTACCTGCAATAATTTATCTGCAGTGGGAAGAGGTTGGATTAGAGATTCCAGGTGAAGATGATTTAAAAAAAAAAAAAAAGATTTAACTGTCAGCATTTCAAGGATGGGCACCTGATGTCTCTGAATTTTTACTTTTGTTATGCTCTTCAACATTCTTTTTTTCAATGAACTGAAGATAAACTAGGTATATTCAGAAACAGACTTTTTTCCCCCCTGTTATTTAAACATGTGAATTTTAGTCTTCAGATGTCTAGCTCTGAATATGTGGGAGTTCTAGTTTTCGTGTAATAAAAGCAGTGTTGTAGCCTCAGAGGTGTCAAGGCGAGTTCATGTAACGAAGAAAGAAAAAAGCCATTGGCAAACACTGAGCTTTTATGATGCACATAGTCCTTTGCTGCTTTCAGGCATTTCCTTTGTACAGTATTTTCCCACACAAAACAAAGTGTCAGTTTGCCAATGAGATGAGAATGAAAAGGACAAGTTTTCCAATGTCTGGAGTAACGATTGTCTCAGTGGACTTTCCATCTGTCTCCGAATTGCTTTTCCACCAGTACAGACTCACGTGCAGTGGAGAAATGAAGGCATTGAAACAAAAATGTGAAGAACTGTTGAAATGGAAAAATGTGAGAGCTGCTGCTATCTTACATTACGAATGAGGAGTGACCACTGGCCCCCTTGTTTGTTCCTGCTAGGAGAAGAAGGGATAAACCACTGCTCTCGCAGGCAACCAATTCCTAGGGATTTTTGGATGGAGAATGATGAGGATTTGGCTGGAGAAAGGCAGCCTTCTTGCCTTTCTCCAGCAGGTGTGCTGCTCTGCCTGCATTCTGCTGGAAGGAGTATCAGGGCTACTGATGGACATGCATTCAGACCCCCTTGGGCGCTGTTTTTTTCAGTGTGTCACCCACCTCTAGGCAAACCTAGACCTGTTGTTTTCTGGACTGAAATCTGAACCAGATCATAAGGGGATGGACTTGAAACTGTCTGGGAAAACAGGAAATATGAAAAATTCCCTGTATGTTGTTTAAAATTTGAGGTGGCCAGCCTCAAACTTTAAACTGAGGAGATTTATATGATGATCACTCTTTTCAAAACACTTGACTCTCTTATATTACCTCTGCATATTCTGGAAACCATCTTTCAAAGTAAGCTGATACTGCTTTGTCTCAAGAATTTAAAACTTTGAGAAGAGCACATGCAATTGATGATCTAGATGAAAGACCCTACTCCAAGGTGAACTGTCTAATGTAAATGTATGTGGCATGAAAATAATACATGAGTGTCTCTTAATAGAGAGCATTGAAGTTGCTGCTGTGTTCAGTTATGGCTCCCTCTGAGTGGGTCACTTAGTAGGGTGACTTGAGGCTGCAGATCCCTGTTTCAGAAATCTGTGGCAGACTAGACATGTGCTATTGCTTGTCTATCGCATCTTGTGTCGCTTTGTGTCCGTCTGGCTTTTAACTTTTTGGTTGAGAGCTGTAGGCAAGAGAGCTAAGGTGAAAAGTTTTGTATGCGAGAGCCAGTGCAATTTTCCTTTCAGCTCATGACAAATGTGTTTTTTTTTTTTTTCCGCAACTGGAATTAGAAGCAGCTATACCTGGAAATCTAGATCTGGAGACCCAAGTGCTGGCCTGTGTGAGCTGAACAGGCTGTGGACCAAATCTGTCCTTTTCAAGTGTTAACTTGAAACTTTGAAACATTATGTGTCAGGTCCCAGGATATATAAAATGCATATGGTAGAATGAGAGCATGTCCAGAAAGGGAACACCAAAATGGTCAAGTGAGTGGAACAGCTGGTTTTTGGGAAGAGATGGAAAAGGTTGGGGCTTGTCATTTTGGAAAATGGAAAGTTTAGAGGGAATATGACCAGGGTTTTACAAAAACGTAAATACGGTGTGTAGGTTGAACTAAACAGAACTAGTCATGCAGTCCTATGATGCAGAAACTAACAAGAGTCAAAACTGGTGGAAGTTTACTTTAAAATGAATGAATTAAGGTACTTTAAACAAGGGAGAGTGTGACCTTCTGCAACTTGCTGTCACGGAAGGTTGTGGGGCAGATGGTACTATCATGTTCGAAGTAGAGTTTGTCAAAATTAGTGGAAAACAGGTCCAGATAGTAAGAGGATGGATGAGGGATGGATCTTCCAATGTCCTTGGTACAACAGGAGCATGGAGGGAGTGAGATACAGAAGGGGCAGGGCTGGCTTACTCTGTTTGAGCTTTATCTCCCTTTGACACAGTGATGAAGTTCTTTGGTGGGTGAGATGGGTGTTTAGCTGACCCAGTAAGGTATACCTTGTGTTTTGAGCCATAATTTCTACAACTGTCTGTTGATGCACTGAGTAAACCTTGAATGTAGGTGTGTCGTAGTTCAGCCCCAATCGGGACCAGACTATGCAGTCTCTCTCACTCCCCCCACCCTCCGAGAGAATAGGGAGAGATAATATAAGAAAAACAGCTCGAGGTTTGAGATAAGGACAGGGAGAAAATCCTTAAAGTTACCGTTATGGGCAAAACAGACTCGACTTGGGGAAAACTATTCATTTATTACTAAAACTAGCAGGAGAATGAGACAGAGAATGGGAGAACCTCCCACCCACCCCTCCCTCTTCCTGGGCTTAACATTATCTCTATCACCTTCCCACCCTGGAGGGGCACAGGGGGGAAGAGGGAATGGGGGTTGCGGTCAGTTCATCACGCGTTGTTTTACACTGCTGCTTCATGGTCGGGGGAAGAACTCCTCGCATTCCTCCCCTGCTCCATTGTGGGGTTCCACCCATACACTACAGTCCTTCCTGAAACTGTTCTGGCGTGGGTCGTCTCTTCAACGGGGTGCAGTCCCTCCAGAATGGCTGCCCCAGCGGGCTCTCCACAGGCCTCCTTCAGGCATCTGCCTGCCCCAGTGTGGTGTCCTCCACGGGCTGCAGGTGGATCTCTGCTCCTCCATGGAGCAGCATTACTCTTCCCCCTCCTTCTTCACTGACCTTGGCATCTGCAGCTCTTTCTCTCACAAGAAAAGTTCTTCACAACAGGCTGGCAGACGCCTCTCAGAATCTCTTCACATCATCTGTCTCATCTCTTCTCCACTTCTTGCAGCTGGGCCGGGCTCAGTTGGGCCCAGTCGGCTGCCTGGCGAGAGGCCAGAGGGTGAGGCCTGCAAGGCCCATGAGGTTTGTGCCTCCCCTCTGTGCTTCTGCCCCCACTCAGCTTCTTCACATCTTGTCTCCTTTTTTTTTTTTCTGTTTTTCCCTTCTTAAATACGTTATCGCAGAGGCGTTATCATGGAACATTCTGCTACCAATTCACTCAGCCTTGGCCAGCAGCAGGTCCGCCCTAGGCCCGGCCAAGTCCACTGAACAAAGGGGAGCAACTTGTAGCAGTTTCCTACAGAAGCTACCACCTTAGGCCCCCCCTCACTAAACCACAACAAGGTGCTTTCCCCGTCTCTGACCTCTTTCTTTAAGTCCACATAAGTCCTGTAAGGTCATTTGGAGAGAAACTTCCTTTTTAGTTTTGTTTTGGAAAAGTGTATAACTTTGAAACCCTGGTACCTAGGCAGAGTTTCTTATTAAAACAATGAAGACTCCTGATTTCTTTTGTCTGAGAAACTACAATGGCTTCTGCCACTTGAAATTATACCACCAAGTGTTGTAAATAAGGATGGAAAAAAAGTTCTCTTTTCCTGTCATTTTCTGTTATTCTTTGGCTGCTTATGCTCATAGAGTAAGGCAATTTTGTACTACCAGATCGTAGGATGTTTTTCCTCTCAGCATGAACTTTATTCAGTTGGTTCAATGAGACTTTTTCCTCACTGGCACATCTCCATGTGCCCTGACTGGAGTCACGAGTTAGGAGCAGACTCCACTGGGAGGGATATTGCCGGCTGGGGCAGCATGATCCTAAGTCAAATCCCTCTTCTCTAGCTTGGGCTGCTTGTCTGTCTTCCTGTGAAATGCTTTGAATGAATGGGGTGTGTGTAAATGGGATGTTTAAGAAATACTCTCTTGTCCTTGCAATCCCTCTGAAGTTTTCTGGTAATAGTAAATGGTAGTGATAGTAGTATAACTAGCTATCTGTGTACACTTTATTGTGTATATGTGTAAATATATATATGTGCTATGTCTGTCACTGTAGAAATAATCTCTGAGTGAAACAGACAGAAATGCCTTATGTCAGCCTGTGTAAAAATCCTTTTCATTTTTTTTTTTTGCTACCATCCCATATTCTTGTCATTTAGCATGGGCTCTGCAAAATTTTTATATTCACTGCTCATAGTTGTGTATGTACTTAAATGTGTGTGATATGTTAACTCTATGTCGTTTAGCTAAAATACTGTGCTACTTTTGAAGCAATATGTTTTCCAATAAATTGTACTACTTTTGAAGCAAGTATGTTTTCCAATAAATTGTTCTTATGGAATAGCTGCAGAGCATCTCACATGTTATGGTGTTTGCTATTTCTGGAAGATTATTAATCTTGTTTATTCATCTTGTCCTTATGTGAGTGAGACTTTTGACATAATCACTTTTTACAGTTACCAAAATGTTGTGGTCAATCCTATTGCTCTAAAAGCCATTTTAGAGGGTAGATGGATATTATCCTATTACTTGGACTGTATGCGTGGTAAGCACTCTTAAGTATTTTTCTGGAACTGGAACCTGTAGCAAACATAGAACACTGATTTAGCAGTAGGAAAGTTGAAAATGTTATTTACTACGGGGAGGGAAGAGAAGAGCTCTAAACTATTTTGTGTTATCAATAATGCCAACTGTTGTATTCTGGGCAGTCCTATTTTGTCAATATTTGCTTCAGAAATGCTAGATGCAGGGAACTGTAGGTAACATGATGGGATTTTATTCTTTGATTACTTGATGAGAGCTCTTAAGAAACTGTGCAGAAATCATGGACCTTTTGCTGTGCAGGCTTCGTATAAGAGATGAGAGGAAGTAGAGAGGCAACAGAAGTAATGATAAGTAACCTTAACAGAAAGAACTGACAGGGAGTGAGTTGTCTGGCATTCTTCTTAGGTAGCTGTGCTGTTTTTTCCTTAGTCATGTGGTTTATTTTTGGAGCAATCTTACAGAAATAAATACATGGCTTTGCTCTGCAAAGGTTGTTTTTTTTTGTTTTTTTTTTTTAACTTAGGCTTAGGCTTTTCATGAAGACTGCTTTCAGTCATCCCTTATTTGAACTGTCTTTTGGACATCCCCTATGGGCATTTCCCTAGGCCATAAAACGTGGTGAAATACTCATTCCAGTAATTCACCACTACCCCCTCTCTCCATGTATTTAGAATAATAGTCATAAGCATTATATCAGCCAGTAGATTTAAAGCTACCTTGGAGAGTGGAAGAATGCGCAAAGAGAGTCTCAGGAAATTGTAATATTGGTTGGTAAGTTATTTAGAGAGAGAATAGGGAAAAGGGATTATATTTGCATGACCGTGGATGGGAAGTGAACAAAACATATCTTTGCTTACATGATTTTGCTGCTGTGCTAAGAGGGTTTTTATGGGCCATGTAAAATTCAGCAGGAGTCATGTCTGACGCAGAGAAAGTTTATTGGGCTTTGCATGTATGATTATAATTTTCTCTTAGGTGGAATATATGACATAGATTGTAACAAGTTTTGGAGAGAGATAAATAATGTATGAACAGTTATTGGCTTTTTTTTTTCCTCCACATAGAGTAGCATCTGGAATTAATGATTTAATTTTAAAAGTCTAATTATTTTTGTTGAGACTTGTATTTCCTCATAAGTATAATTTAGTCACTGCATGGATGACTTTAGAGGAAACGAATTCTGTAGAAGTAATAAATAATCAATTAAGTTTGATTATTTTTTTTTTAGTTGAACTTGTATGTATGTGAATGTAGTTCTCCTTTTTCTTGAAAATTATTTATATAGGTTTAATTTTACAATATTGATTCTTTGATAAAAGATCTAAGCCCAGTGGCTGTCTTTTTTAAGAATGAACAGTTATCACAATTACAGTTTGTATATTGGAAACATGGAGTTGAAATAAACAAAAGCATTGCTTGGCTCTGTTCTTCATTGAATGATTAACTAGTATGATGTAGTATGGTATATGGGAATAACATTGTGAATGTCTCTTCTGTAGGTGTAATCAACCACTGTTAAGTTTGTGCCAAGGAGGAATTGCTGTATCAGTATTGCCAAAATCCAAGCTAGGTATCTTGAGTGCTTTAGTCTGTATTGGCTTAATTGAGATCTGGAGTGTTTGGTTTTTTTTTTTTGTGTAAACTACTTTTCTCAAAATCTAATGTGTCTCAAAAGTCTTTAACAGAGGTGCTGTGATTTTTTTATGTGATGATGATGAGCTTGTTACCATATAATAAAAATGCTCAATGATGAGGTGTATTTGCAGTTTGTCATAGCTGAGAACACCCATGTAAATCTTTACACAGTCTGCTATGTTACATGGGTGCAAGTAACATAAATAGCATTGCACCCTCAGCAAGTTTGTTGATGACATCAAGCTGTATGGTGTGGTCAACACGCTGAAAGTAAGGGATGCCATCCAGAGGGACCTTGACAGGCTGCAGAGGTGGGCCCATGCAAACGTCATGATCTTCAACTGGGCCAAGTGCAAGGTCCTGCACGTGGTCCGTGGCAATCCCAGGCACAAATACAGGCTGGGTGGGGAATGGATTGAGAGCAGCCCTGAGGAGAAGGACTTGGGAGTGCTGGTGGATGAGAAGCTTAACATAAGCAGGCAATGCGTGCTTGCGGCTCAGAAGGCCAACTGCATCCTGGGCTGCATCAAGAGGAGTGTGGCCAGCAGGTCGAGGGAGGTGATTCTGCCCCTCTACTCTGCCCTGGTGAGAGCCCACCTGGAATACTGCATGCAGCTCTAGAGCCCTCAACGAAAGAAGGACATGGACCAGTTGGAGCAAGTCCAGAGGAGGGCCACAAAGGTGATCAGAGGGCTGGAGCACCTTTCCTATGAGGACAGGCTGAGAGAGTTGGGGCTGTTCAGCCTGGAGAAGAGGAGGCCTTATAGCAGTTTTCCAGTACCTCAAGGTGGCCTACAGAAAAGATGGGGAGAAACTCCTTAGCAAGGCCTGTTGTGACAGGACAAGGGGTAATGGTTTCAAAATAGAGGGGGGTAGATTTAGATTAGATATTAGGAAAATTTTTTTCACAATGAGGGTGGTAGAACACTGGAACAGTGGATGCCCAGAGAGGTGGTGGATGCTCCATCCCTGGAAACATTCAAGGTCAGATAGGATGAGGCTTTGAGCAACCTGATCTAGTTGGGGATGTTCCTGCTCCTTGCAGGGAGGTTGGACTAGATGACCTTTGAAGATCTATTCTATGATTCTAAGTCTGGGGTAAACTTTCAGCTTCATTAGATTTCTGTGTGCCATAGAGAGCAGAATATGGCCAAAAAGGTTTCCTTGTGTGGTAAACAAGAGAGTTTCATAATGCTAGCAATTGAAACCAGATGTAATTACAGCCTCTTCCTTGGGCAAAAACTCAGTCTGTAATCTGTGGTTCTGCAGTGTTTTCCTCCAGTTATTGCGCTTAACAATAACATACAGTTTAGATTCCAGTCTTGAGCCTCGTGAAAGTAGCATTGCTTGTTGCCTGCCAAAGTAGCTTTTGTCTTTTTTTTTTATTTTATTTTTTTTTTCTTTATTTCTCTTTCTTTGGCATCTCCCATAATGGAGAACCACAAAAACTGTACCAGCTGACAACAAAGAAATCTTGATTTAGTCTCCTTTAGATTTTTCAGTAGATTATGCAGAGGTCTTCTATAAATGACTGTGAGTACTAAATCTCCTAAATGAACTGTTTAACTGAATTGCTTGAAGAGCACATAGTGGAGTCTACTTAAGATGAAAAGCAAGGAACAAAAAGTATACTTTTTTTTTTTTTTTAATTCGGATAAGAAGGCTGCGTTGCAGAATATTTCCAAAATGCCAAAGAAGAAAATTACTTTGATGTTTACGTTACAAATGAAGCTGACAAGCTGGTCAATTAATGTCAAGACCTACTTACACTAAACACCAGTATCTAAACAGTGAATTCTCATGACAGTTGTATTGCTTGGGAACAGTGCAGGCCTCAGATCTTGCAGAGAAATGTTTGGGAAGTGGGAAAAGTGGGAAATAAGGAGAAGCAGATGTAGATACAGAATAAACTTTCAGTGAGGTTTGTATATGAATTTCTTAAAAACTGTAAGGTCTGCACATCTGTCCTTTTCAGAGAGAGTTGGAGACATGTCCTGTAAACTTTATGTAGAAGTAGAACACTGCAGGGAAGAAGAGTGGATTAAATCTAAAATGAGAATTCTGTTTTTTGTCTATATATCTACAAAGCAGAGAAACTGCAGCAATTAGTGGAGACAATGACATTGCTGAGTATTTTTTTACATAGAAGAGACTGGAGATGAGGGACTCTCAGGTCTTTGGGCATGATGCCAGAACCCATTGTGGTGCAGAACCTCCTCACATCAGATTAGTGAAGTTACCCGGATGTAATGACACTTGTACTTCCTCCTACACCTTTGTCTCTTAAAAAACATCTCCCATATTTTCAAATGCAAAAAACCCAGTAGTGTCAGAGACTTTTCAAAAATAATAAGTTTGATCTGTTTGTTGTCAAGTATGTTCCCACATTGTGCTAGAGTTCAACTATTCTTTTTCTTTGTGGTTTGCTTTTAATATGGATTGTAATTCTGTTAACATCTTTCAATTTAACATGAGGTAACATAATGCAAGTGTCAGCATTGGAGGATATAGGGGAATCTGTGACTTTGTTTTCTACAGTGAGTGCTCGAAGTGTCTAACGAAGTACTGTAATTACAGTTCTAATTCATTTCTCAAATGTTTAATCCTCTGCTTCAGCCTTTCACGGATGTTGGCTATTTTACTATTTCTGCTGGTTAGTACACTTCACTGGTAGAAGGATTTTCCTGAGAGTCCAGCCTGATTTTACTCCTTCAGCCTAAGTAATTTCTGCTATGGTGTTTATGGGAGTATGTTAATTATCTTGACTTTACAGTGTGAGCAAGACCAATACTGATACTTAATATCAGGCTGACTGTGCATCCCCACTCATGAGCATGGCCTTCAAGCAAACAGGCCCGCTCAGGGTGGTCAGTCACTGCCATTTGTGTTCCTCAGGACTTTTTGGGTAGGCCCATTTGGAGGCAGTACTTGAAGATGACGTTGATATTTTTTATTTATTTATTTTTTAAAGTTTTCTTTATAGCTGTTCTTCTGCCTGCCAAGCAGCTGTGTTGTAGACATTTTTGGAGACAGTAAATGTTTTGCCTAGAGCCGCATGTTGAATTGGTCAAAGCCACAGAGAAATCCCGTGTTACCTTATTGCCATAGAATTGTGCATTAACCATGCTGGGAAACTTTCTCCTCAGACATATGGGTTGAAGCCTGGCGCTACAGTGGTGTGATCTGACTGGGTGCAGAGGGACAACTTTCTTCTTCTAGACGCTTCTGCTAAAGCTCAGCACAGATGTTGAATGCAAGCTCATTTGCAGTACCGAATTTAAGGACTGTAAGGTGCAAATGTGAAGTGAAATTAAGGAATGTGATGAATCATTTGGGGATTTTCATGGTCTGATGAAATATGTTTTTGTTTTTGAATAGGCAACTGATATTTTTAAAATGAAAGTGAAAGTTGTTATACCCTTCCAGAGGAGATATTGATTCTGTCACAAGCTTTTTGGTAGCTCCCTCTATTGTTTTACCTAAATGTTCCCTAAGTTGTAGCAGCCATATAATACTCATTGCATGTATGGTATTGGCTTTTGCAATTCCATCCCCAATTAGAAATTTTGGTTTTGCATTATATTTTAACATGATATTTCAGTTACTGTGACACTCTGTGGAAATAATGTTACTTTAAACTGGTGTACTTTACTTTTGCAGCAAAAATGCGAAGTGATTTTAAAGTTAGCAATCTGTGCCAAAGTCACTTGCGTGGACACTTTTCATTTATTAAATGAAAAGCCCAGGTTGTCTTCCGCACCAGATGAGTTAAATTGGCTACTGTGATAGAGCATTACTTATTTTTAAGCTGAACTAATGCAAGTTTTTATGTAGATAAGACCTTAGGTCAGAATGTTGTTGGTTCATGTCATAGAGATTATTCCTCTGTATTTCCTCTTAAAAGATAAGTCACAAAGTGAATTCTGAAGTTATGATGTAAAGTGTCTTGCAGTGTCTGTGTCCTGGTATGTGAGAGGTTCCTCACACTGTTGCTTCCCACACTTGAGAGTGAAATGCTCGTGTTATTGAGTAAGAGTGAGGATGAGAGAGAGAGTGCACTTTTACATACTACTATTATACTACAGACATGCTACCATTGTATTTAATTTAAAATTATTGTTATTTCACTTAAAAGCATGACTCAAAAGCAGAGGGCAGGTCTGATGTTATTCCCCTTGCTTCCAGCCTCAAGAAACGGCTTCAAGGTCTCACACCTTCAAAAATAAGTCTTTTAAAAAATCCAAAATTTGTGGAATCTGCAAACAACTAATTGATAGCCAAGGCATTTCCTGCAGAGGTGAGTAACATATAATGTGCTGTTTACTTTCTTGCTCTGTAAAGGAAGTTAATTTACATTAATGTTAAAAGTTTCTAGGGATCCTTGTTTCTGGAATTCCCCCTGGAGTAGGTATAACTGCCACCTCATTTTGTTTCATTTCTTTGTATAATAATGTTCCCAGCTTTTGTAAGGGAGTAGAGTGTTGTAGTAGGTAATTGGACTTGTATAATGATGTGCTTTTATTACTCTGCTATTCAGGCAGGTTCCAGAATAAGGCAACGCTTGTGAAGGCTCTCTGAGGAGCATGTGAGTGATGTGTGCACAGTGGGTGACAGATGCCTCTGGAATTAAGTCTCCAAATGAGGAAGTGTGTGACCCTCATTCACTGAGGCATTCACTCTGCATTAGTTTGCAAAAATTCACAAAAGCAGCCATCTATTTATTTACTTTAATTTTTCCAGTTGCATTATATGCTGTCTAATCCTTAGTCCTTCAGTGTAATCACTCGCAGAAACAATAAAGTGATCGTTCTCCTGGATACACAGACTAGAGAGACTCAGCTGCCTCTGGCATTGCTGCCTGCTCCTTACTGCTGTTTTCCCTCACTCAATTCCCTTGCTGTGTAGAATTGAGCATACTTGCCTCTTCTGCATGGGATACCTGGGGCAGAATTAAATCTTGGGAAAGCTCAATATGTCCTTTCTGCAAGTTGTCCAGGGATAGGGGTTTCAATCCCCTGTACTCGTTTAGCCTGGTTAATGTTCAACTCCTGATATTCCACGTTAATAAAACAGTCTACTTACTTCCTGCGTGTGTGGTTTATCTCCTAGTAAGAGAATGGTATTGTCTCTTCACTTGAAGCATAGTCACTGTTTTTACTTAGAGGTGTTTGCACCATTTCCCAGTTCTAGATGGATCTCATTCTCCCACCTTCTCCCTCATATATTCTTCAAACACCTTAGGATCCCTCTGGGGGTTTGAGAAGGAGGCGAGAGATCTGGATGTGGAAGGAATGTGGGAGTTTCCTGAGCTAATGTGCAGACTTTGCAGATGTACAGCTAAATGTAAAGTACCTCGCTTATTTAGCATTACAGTTGTTATCGTAGGAGTGGTAGTTCCGTATGTATTTCTTTAACGTATTTCTTCTATCTGCCCTTCTGGAATTTAGTTCCAGAGTTCTTAGGACTTAGTTGTTTCCAACTTAGCAGAATCATAGAATCATAGAATCATAGAAATAGTATCATTGGAAGGAAGCCTGCTTAGTAAAGGAACTGCTTGAAGACTCTCTTGATCAGGTTCAGTGTAAAAAGCACTGTACCGGGAGAGAATCAGTACTTTGAAGGCAGGGGCCTTGAGGATGGGAGTAGAAAAAAAAATGTTTGCCAGTTTGCTCTGGATTTGAGTTCTCACAGCTGGAAGTGTTGTATTTGCAAAAGCTGTGTCACTGTGCTTACCTACCAGAGGTGCTAAGAGCTTTACCATATGTCTTGTAAACAGGTCAGAAGTTAGGATGAGTGTGAGCAAGTTTTCCTTTTGCCCCAGTGTGTAATAGCTTTGATTCAAATACAGAAACTCAAGTATATGCCAATGTAATTTAACACCTCTTTGGCTAGTGTTTCTATTGTGGTTCAAAATATCAGGAAGAGAGCAAAATTCACATGTATTCAAACCATCGAGGCAAAAAAAGCTTTCAGGAAAAATAAAAAAACCCTAAGGAACTGAATTCTACAAGCATTCCTACTGGGATCCCTCCAACACACTCCCCAAACCAATACACTCATGGCTATGATACATCTGTGTCCATGTCTAAGTCTGGGATAACTTTCTCTAGGTTTCTGGGTGCAATTTTCAGAAGGAGCCCCTTGATAGTATCGCATAGCCCCTTTTGCTGATGTGAGCACCAGGCAGACCCACTGTCTTTCTTGGCTGCTGGTACATTTTGATTGTTAGTTGCTTGATACTTACCTGTGGCATGGGTGCAACAGGAGTTGCACAGAATGAAGTGATGACTCCAAGTAGTTTCAATTTAATAAGAACCCATTTGTATTTTAAGTTACAGCATGGGCTTTATAAAGCAGACTTTTGGAAAAGATAGAACTAAAAGTTGTCTGTTCCTGTGCCAGCACTGCAGTACTCGAAATGTACCCTAGTACTGTGAAACTCTGTTAATATGAAGAAAAATAAACCAACTGTTTCAGAGCCAAATCCTGGTGCTGCTGCTTCTGGTAAGTTCTCCCTGATATTGCTGAATGAAATTGAGCAAGTTGGCATTGGGGGGGTGGGGAGGGAGAAGAAAAGCCTTTAGTTAAGAGGAAATAAAGTTCCTTTGTGTATTAATGAGAGAATCTGGCTTTTTAACAGTTTCTCCTCAGAAAATAATAGCTCTTTTTGCAGACTGGAGGTTCCTTCCAGACTGCAGTATCTTATCAGTTAAAGGAAAGTTACATGTCAAGAGAAATAAGGGGAGGGAGGAGGCTCCACATTGGTCACTATGTAGTATTTACTGTTTATTTAGCAATGAGTCATCGACTTCTTGTAAGAAAAAAAAGCCATAACTGGGTGTTGTGTTGGTTAGATAAGTTTTCATTAGTATGTGGCAGTCATTTTGGGGGTGTGTCGTTTAACCCTGAATTGTGAAATGTGTCCTTTGGTAGTAGCCAGGTCTGAATGCAGTGTCTAAAAGCTTTCTGTGAAAAAAGGATTGTTGACTGAAAGGTACGCTTGAATGATGATAGGCATTTGTCCTTATATACTTCAGTCCACCTCAGTAAAGCGTACTCAGTTACAGTGAATTTATTTTTAACAAGCTCTACAAAAGCAATGTAGGAAAGGTAGATTTGAAGGAGAAGCTTCTGGCTGTCTCCCTGCCTGGTAAGGTTTGTAGCTGGGCTATGTTGTTTGCAGTTGGGCTGTGTCTTTGTAGCTTCTTATAATGAAAAAAGGACAAACAGCTGTTGATTGATTTCTACAGTACCTGCAGATTCTGCAGTAAACTAAGGACCATGTGACTCCCTGTGTCTCTTCAGGACTGCCTCAAACTCAAATGCTTTTGAGCTCTGGTTTGATCTTCCCTGATCGAGGGAAGGTACAGTTCAATTTAGTTTAGGGCTAAGCAGATATACATGCTAATCATGCACATTCACATAATTAGCCAAGGGCTGCAGTGTTACAAAAGCTTTTTGATTTTATTTTTTTTTAAGCTACTAACCCTAGATATTTAATATTCAGTATTTTACTTTATTTGTAAACAAGCTGTCATAATGATGTAATATCTATGTATTTTCCATTTGAATTTCTATTTTATTCTTTTTTTTTCTATTTTACTTTATTTTCCTTTTGCTTTTTAAAATTATGATTTATCTTTGTTATGTTTTGGCCAAATGACTTTGAACAGAGCTTCTTAGATGCTCTGAATGTTCCCAATCTCTAGAAAGTATTTTTCTGACAAATTAAAAAATGAGACACTAGATTTGGGAAATTCTAGTAGTTTTAAATAATGCAATATTATTTCCTAGCTCTTAGATCATTGATGGATTAAACAAGTAAGAAGAATTGAAACACTTTACACATTTCTGTTGATGAAACTGCCCTCCCCTCCAGTTGATGACTAAGTTAATATTTTAGATGCTACTAGTGAGGCTTTACATGCAATACAAAGCATTCCATGAACTAGATTTTGAACTTAAAGCAATAAATGGTAGTTTGAATGAACTGAGTATCTTTTTGTTAATCTAACCTAGCCGTGAATGTGTTGGCTTTGGGAATATGTGTTGGAGCGATCACAGTAAGAGCGCTTGTAGAATTGTAATTCCTCAGATTTGATTTTCCTGAAAGCTTTTTTTTTTTTCTGTTTGATAGTTTGGCTACATGTGAGTTTTGCTTTCTTCCTCATTTTGAACCATGTATAAATGCTAGCCAAAGAGATGTTAAATTACATTGGCATGTAGTGTTAGCTATATTGTGAGCAGAGAAATGCTTACCACAGTATTGTGTGCAGGCTGAGTATAACAAAGAATACAATTCACCCTTTTTTACTTAAAATTAATCTGTATGTATAACTTCTGTCTTCAGTCATGTTAACATATGGTCTCATAAAAGTGTTGATTGACTTACAGTAAGTAAGACCTGAACTGTTTACTTGAGCATGTGGCATGAAGTGATAGTAGATAGTACATTTTCTAATCAAATTACAGCGATCTATTCAATCAGGACTTTCCAACTGCTTACAGATCATAGACCAGAATTTGAAGACAATTGGAGCTATGCTTCTTCTTAGAGGTTTGATATTTTCCTTTGAAATTCTCCTCCTTGTTTGTGACTGTGTGTGTGATCACTGCTAGCAATCTACTTAAAATTTTGGTTTGGGTTAGTCGGAGTTACCTGATCAAAGAGTTATCTGTTTTTAATCGAGTGTTCATTGCTTCTGGCAAGATAAAATACATTTTTATATTGAGACTCATTCAAAGTGAATATTCTTAAGACTTGTTTGTGTATACTGTGTGTGTAAATATATGCATATTTATCTTACATGATAGCAGGTGGTTTTATATACTCTATCTTTCAAGTAAGTGCTAAGTTATTAGTCTGTTAATAATGTGCAAAGCGTGTCTGTGGCTACAATTCTGACAGACAAACTAAAAAGCTAGAAATGCCAAAGTAATTTTATCCTGCTTGGACCAGTGGCATTACAGTTGACTCTGAATGGCAAAGCATGTAGCATGTATTTTTGGGGTAGAGGAGTTTGTGTCACCCTGGGTTCTATGGAGTGATCTTTTTGTGAAATGAGATCTGATATTACTAGGCACATATATGGGTGTATTATGAGATCTGTACATCTGTTAATCTTATAATACATTGTATAGACGATCTATATTAACTGTAATTTCAATGTAACTTTAGCATAACCATCTTATGGTTAATTACGGCAATAGGCATACCCATGTAATTATGTTAATAATAAAATGTGGGAGATTTTTAAGAGAATGAAAAGACTGATCAAATTAAAAGGATTTTTCATTATATCAGTCTTGCTTTGTGTAATGTTTACAAGTGCACTTAACATGTTTTCTTGAGTACTGATCCAGCAAGTTGTACTGCTTTCCGTGGGACTGTTTTAATATGGTGTTAAAGTAACTGCTTCAGTTAATCCTTTTAAGATTTGTAATGATGGATCTCTTGCATGTATGGCTTAAACTCATCAAGAAACAGCAGAAAACAAACAAACCAGAAAAACCTTATATTTTCCTAAGCAATGAACTGGTAATTACCTCCAAATTTTAGAGATATATGGACTTGTGAGAAAATGAGACCTAGAATTTATTTTTCCTAGCACTGTATGTTTTCAGTTATGACCAATCTTTGATGATTCAACAGACAGCTGCATGTAAACCAGGATATGCAGGCTGTAGAACCCAGAAGCATGGTCTTTTGTCATCCCTAGAGCAGAATAATAGCTTGTGGCTGCTGTGAACTCAAAGAAAGAGGGATTATGGAATGCTCAGGCAATGGTTAGGTAGGGACCCAGGCTCTTGCTGAAAGGACCTAATTTAAGCTCTTCAGTAGGGCCTGTTGTGACAGGACAAAGGGTAATGGTTTCAAAATAGAGAGAGGTAGATTTAGGTTAGATATTAGGGAAAAAATTTTTTTACGCTGAGGATGGTAGAACACTGGAACAGGTTGCCCAGAGAGGTAGTAGATGCTCCATCCCTGGAACTATTCAAGGCCAGGTTGGATGGGGCTCTGAGCAACCTGATCTAGTTGGAGATGTCCCTGCTCTTTGCAGGGGGGTTGGACTATGTGACCTTTAAGGGTCCCTTCCAACCCAAACATAGAATGTATGGTTCTATGATTCTAATTTAACTGTCAGCCTTGTTTGAGAAAGGCATCTGGGAGGATGTCCAAGGGAGACTATGAATTGATCTAGTGGCAGCAGAGAAGTCTTTTTAGGAACCCCTCTGAAATGGGTGGATGTTGACCTGGACGTGAGTGACACGGAGTGTACTGTTCTGGGAAGGAGGAGGCTGGAAAGAGAAGCATGGACTATAGCCCATCTGTGACACCAGAAGCCTGGGAAGGTCAGCACCTCTTTTCTAGACAAAAGGTGCACACAGTAAATAGCAGCTTCCACCAGAGTACTCTAATTAACACAGCTGTACAAGCTATGCATTCATATTTCAGCACAGAGCTTAGATAGCAAAATGTGGAAGCTTTGTGCATAACAACAGCAAAGACATGAAAGGGAAGGATGAATAAAGACTTACTGGAGTATACAGAGATACAGAAGAAGCCACTGTAATTAGTAGGTGCCACACAAGTGGTACATAAGCGTTCTGGCTGAACACAGCCCTTTCTGGAGCTGAGAGAAGCTGTAAAATGTACATGATGGCATGTTGCTGCCCCAGTGGGAACTGGAGGAGGGAGGAGGTGTTTTGACAGAAATCTCTAAGGTAAATTTCTACTAATTTAAAAATAAAAAATATGCAAAGCAAAAACCTCCAGTGGAATGTTTAATCTTCGTAGCAGCCAAGCTGCATCACAGATATTAGATGATGTTTCAGAAAATTGTCTGTAGTGGAAACATGAGTTCCCTATTTGTTTACCTCATAAAGATGGAGTTAATTGTGCCACAACTTGATCTGTTGTTATAAAATTTATTTTAAAGTTAAAGTTCAAACCGCTAAGTTTTCTAATAAGCTGCAACTTCTGTTCATTACAGCTAATAAATTAAAAAGGAAAAAATTGTGAAATGTGAGCCCATGAGGTCCCCCCTTGCATTTTTTCCAGGAAAACCAGTGATTACTATGTGATCTGGTATACTTGCAATTTTATAAACGTAGCCCACTTGAAGAGAAACCAAAATTCCTAAGTGTATATTGAAGTTAGAATTATCTGCTTTCATCAAAAAATCTGAAATGAAATGCTACCATCATTAGAATGTATAATTTGAGTGTGATGAACTTGATATGCCATGTGGGGAAAGGAACCTCAAAGTAAATTTTAATGCATTTAGCTAAAACCTCACACTTTAATTGACTTCAATAAGAGAAGAGGAAGGGGAACTACCATGGAAGACAGAAATAATCTATAGGAAGATAAAATTTAAATAAAGGAGAGATGGGAGAAGTCTGTTTTAAGTAATGCTGAAGAGCTTCTTCTAGTACATGAAGAAAGCTTCAAGAAATTAAGCTGGGCTACAAATGTAACTCCATTTAGACACATTCAGGATCTGAATCCTGTAAATATGTAAGAGGATGAGTTGTTAGCTGATTTTATGCAGAGTCTCCATCTGTTGTCATTAATGAGATTTAAAAAATACTCTTGGAAAACACGCCTACAACTGTGTGATTCCTTGAAGGATCATGTTGATGACCTCCTTTGGATAGCCTGTATTGTTTTATCTTCTGATGAAGGTGTTTGTAACTTCCATTTTCTGTAAGAGTTTAAGAACAGCTATGGATCAGAACTTCCAGGCCCGTTAGGTCTTACCACATAATAAATAAGTTTTTAACAATATTGATTTTCCAATTTTGAAGATCACCATTTTAAGCTAATCTCTTATATGTTTCTCTGATTCTTGCCCTTAGAATAATTTATGCAGGATATTTTTTCAAGATCACAGACATGCGAGCTTCTGAGATTTTACAGTTCTTCTTGCAGTGTTTGCAGCTGCAAGAAAAACCTGGAGATAGTCCAACCTTTTTTTTTTTTTTTTTTTTTTTTTTTTTTTCCCCTCTCTTTTGTTTCATGTGGGTTGTTTGCTACACTAAACCATAGTCTGGTTGAAATGGTTTTGTGGATGAAATGTTGCAACATGGAGTTGTCTGTTCGGCTGGAGGGAGGAGGTCTAAAAATAACCTTTGATCCTAAACTGGGTTAAGGTTTAATCATTTCCTACCTGACTTGCAAGTGCAGCTTAAAAAGATGAGAAAAAAGTTGCTGTATGAGTACTTTATTTTTAAAAACGTGAAAACATTTTCACTGTTCTTATGTTCTGCCTTTGTAACGGCATCTATGGGAAATTAAACAAACAAACAGTCAAAAAACCCCACCCAGGAGTGTTCAGGTTGCAGTTAAAATGATAAAGTTACACTATGAATTCCACAGAAAAAAAAACCCCAAAACCAAAACAAACCCCAAAAAAGCTTTGGTGGTCAAGATTCTTCCTACAAGGTAGGAAGAAAGTAGGAGTAAAGGAAAAGAACAGACATACTATTGCAGCGATGGTGCTGAAATATTTTTTTCCTAATGAAGATTTTCCACTGCTATTACCGGTAACAGCAAGAGGAATATTTCATCTGTGGGAAATCTCATTCACAATGCTCTTTACTGTATAGCCACCCCAAGTAAAAAATGCTGAAACTTTGCACAAGTTTCCCATAATTGTCTTTTAGGTTTCATCTTCTAAAACAGTGTCTGCAGTTGCTGTCATGAAGTGCTGGGAGCGATATTCAGATGAAGAGACAATGGTTGGCTGAATCTGAAAAAAACACCAAAGAAAATCTAGGAAAATGTTCGAGGCACAGGAAATGCACCAGCAGACGTTGTTACTATAGTATGCCTGTTAGATTTGTGACATCTTTGGCATGTGACTCTGATAACTTCTTAAAAATAGAAATGTTTATTTTTGCAGCTAAAGCCCAATATTTCCAGCTAGAGGACTCTTCCCCCACCTTCCACCAAAGGTGCGTCTACCCCATGTAAAACTGCATGCCATCATATTGTTAATGCTGCAGTTAATTTCCATGTATCAGTTTTTCATACTGATTTCATTTGGGATCTTTATCTTGAGTTGAATTGCTGCAGAACTGGTAGGAACAGATCAGCAGACAAGTGTATGTGTTGGTGAGAGTTCTAATAGTCTGATCACAATGTTATTAAACCCTTGTCAAAAAAATAAATGGCCAGCAAGTTGCACAATTCTCTCCATTTGGGACATTCTGGTCCTGGAGATCTTTCTGTACCAAACTCTGCCTGGAGAAGACCTTGTTGTGATGCCCTTGCTATGCATTTGTTAAAACATCTAGATTTGTTTTCTGAAAAAAAGGAAAACATCTTTTCTTCAGAGCCAATGACAGACCTGGGATTTCACACAAAACATTTCCTGCAGGAGGGAGATGTTGCTCAGCAGTGGTATCCCTAGCCTTGCTACTAAAATGGCTAGGCTTTGCCACTGCTGCAACCCTCTGACACCCATCTTTCTGTGGTATTAAGAGAGAAGACTGGAATTGGGAACTCTAAAAACTAAGTGTTGATTACACAAGTATATTTATATGCTTGGTTTAGATTACATTTTGTGGATCATCAAGGACTCTTCCATTACTGTAAAAAAATAGCTTTAATAGCCTATATGTCTATTTTGGGGAAGCTGAGTTGGAGATGCTGAGGGAAAGCAAGGGTATTTCAAGCAGCTAGGTCTGTGATTCGATATGTGTTCTGGTTTTGTTAGTAAGGGGGGGCCTAAGGTGGTAGCTTCTGTAGGAAACTGCTAGAAGTCGCTCCCCTTTGTTCAGTGGACTTGGCCGGGCCTAGGGCGGACCCGCTGCTGGCCAAGGCCAAGCCAATTGGTAGCAGAATGTCCCGTGATAATGCCTCTGCGATAACGTATTTAAGTAGGGGAAAACAGGAAAAAAAGGGGGAGAAGATGTGAAGCAGCTGAGCGGGGGGCAGAGAGGGGGAGGCGCGAGCCTCGTGGGCCTTGCACGCCTCACCCTCTGGCCTCCCGCCGGGCAGCCGACTGGGCCCAACTCGGCCCGGCCTGGCTGCAAGAAGTGGAGAGGAGATGAGAAGTGAATAAGATGTAAAAAGGATCCTGAGAGACGTCTGCCAGCCTGTTGTGAGGAACGGCTGCAGACGCCAAGGTCAGTGAAGAAGGAGGGGGAGGAGTAACGCGCCTCCTGGCCAAGATTCCTCTGCAACTCGTGGTGAAGACCATGGTGGAGCGGGTTGTCCCCCTGCAGCCCATGGAGGTCCACGGAGGGGCAGAGATCCACCTGCAGCCCGTGGAGGACCCCACGCTGGAGCAGGTGGAGGCCTGAAGGCAGCTGTGGCCCGTGGAGGGCCCACTGGGGCAGCTGTTCTAGAGGGACTGCACCCCGTGGAAGAAATGACCCATGCCAGAGCAGTTTCACGAAGGACTGTGGCCTGTGGGAGGGACCCCATGCTGGAGCAGAGGAGGAATGCGAGGAGTTCTTCCCCCGACGATGATACAGCGGCGTAAAACATCGCGTGATGAACTGACCGCGACCCCCATTCCCTTTTTCCCCCCCTGTGCCACTCGGGAGGGGAAGGTAGTAGAGATAATGTTAAGCCCGGGAAGAGGGAGGGGTGGGGGGAGGTTATCTTGTTCCCTGTCTCATTCTCCTGCTAATTTTAGAAATAAATGAATAGTTTTCCCCAAGTCGAGTCTGTTTTGCCCGTAACGGTAACTTTAAGGATTTCTCCCCGTCCTTATCTCAAACCTTGAGCCGTTTTTCTTATATCATCTCCCCCTATTCTCTCGGAGGGTGGGGGGAGCGAGAGACAGACTGCGTAGTCTGGTCCCGATCGGGGCTGAACTACGACAATATGTTAATTTATTGTTTGTCACCAAGAAGTTAAAAATGAATACCAAGCGCTGTATAGTATGTGTTTTTGGGGTAAGTGATATTTCTTAGGGATTAGTAAGATATTAAACTGAGTTACATCTCTTGGGTTCTCTATTTGTACGCAAGTTTCTGCCCCGAGAGGATTTCTGAATTGTCTTGTTTGTTTCATTATCATAGATAGGGTTTTTGAAAACAAACAGGTGAAAACCCATCATAGAATCACCTGATAAAATGTGTGGCTTAATATTCACTGCATGTACCGTGTGACAGAATGGTTTGTATGGAATATATAGAATGTATTGCCATGCCATATGTCCATTAGATGCTAAAATGTGACGGTGAGTAGCCCTTACTGCACAGAGAAAAACTTAAGTAATTTTGTGGTTAGTTTACAAAAGTATTCTCTTACTTTGTGAATATGTTGCTATTGGTTTTCAGAGAGAATCTTACATGCATGAATCTAAGAAGTAGAACATTATTTCTTAAAAATTTTGGAGCTTAAGTCTAAGGAATATGATTCACAGTGCTTATCCTTCTGTCTTTACCCTGGCAGCAGTATTGTTAACTTGCAAGAGTTAACGTGTGTCCCTTTTCATGCAGAGGAATGTGGTTTTTTTTTCCTTTTTTTTTTTTTTTTCTTTTCCCCTTTCTCCTGCTTTAAAAAAAATGGATTCTCAGAGCTATTGTTTAGACACTGTTTTGAAGTATAGTAAATTGACTAAATATGACTTGGCCTCCATTTCATTGCCAGCCAACCTGGGACAGTTGTTCTTGGAAATGATGCCAGAATCTTTAAACACGAATTTGGAAAGTCTGGTATTTGAGAGAGCTGATGTGTGGGATGCAGACATTCAGCTGTTCAGTTGGAGAACTGAAGTAGCCTTGCTGAGTGTGACATTAAATCCTCCAGACTGTTTCAGACACATTTTAAAATTTGAATACACTTGGGCTGTAGTCCTGAAAAGAGCTGAGTGCTATTTCACTTGTAAGCGTTGCCTGAAGAATGCCAAACATTTGGTAGAAGATGCTTCTTGAGATCTTTTAACTGTAAGTTGCATGTATTTTCCTTAACAATTGATGTATAGTGAGTATGGTTAGTGGTTCACATGTTTTTGCAGTGCATGTTTAACACACTGAAAAGACTGGGTTGCTCAATTTTGGTATAATACGGCTTATTTTGGCATTAGAAATTTTCTGAAAGTGCACCTTTCTACTGTTCGTAAAAACAACTGACATACTGAAATATGATTCAGTCTTTCTGGCAATCTAATGACTGGTGTAGTTCGTCTCTTTGCCTTGGGCTGAGGGGGTGCAACCATCTAGGCAGGATAGTTCTGTAAAGTAGTCTTAGCAAGATGAATTCTAAATAATGAAATATCAAGCAAATAGATTTTCCTCTATGGGTGAGTGATTTATTTGCTAGTGTTCGTGAAGGGATCTGTCACTGTTCATGAAGTTAGCAACTATAGTGGAAAAAATGACATGAATTGCATTCCAGGATGTGCTTGGAAAAGCAATGATGCTTCTCTCCACTAACTCTTCTATGCTCAGATACTTGGAGAGTTGTGACTGCTCCAGCATGGCCCTTATTCCATTCACTCTCTGTGTGCCTGCATACTTCCTTATACCCAATTCATGTTTTTTTTTTTTTTGATACCTCCCTTCATACTGTCCCTGCTGATGACAGGTTTTTTTTTTTTTTTTAAATAATGTGTGTGTATATATATATTTTCCTTTATTTATTTTCCTCCCTTTTGGAGAGATGGAGGGTGTGGGAAATAGAGGAGACAACAAAATAGAGAGACAAATTAGTTTAAAAGTACTCTGACTTAACTCTGTACTTCAAAAAGAACCTCAAAATTTATTTTTATGACTCTGCCACACTAACAATAGAATTGTTGATAGGTATGATCATCTAGAGATTGATAATTGACTGCAGGTTAGTGATTCAAGGTATACTTTCTTCCAATCAGTTGTTAATTCCTGAGCAATGTTCTATGCTAACAGCCTTTTAAAAAAATTTTAATTGGTTTAAGCAAATGATTATATGTTTTCTACAAACATGACTTTTGTAGATTTTGGAGTGTGTGAATATGTGGACATACACATGTGTATATTTGTGTATATATGTTCACGCATGTATATATATTTATAAAAATTTATATACACACATACTTATATAGCTCTTTAGATAAAAATATTACCTTACCAGCAAATGAAAACTTGGGATGCTTGCTGCACCTCAGTGGGACGTACATAGATTATGCAAAATGCTTTCCACACTTGAGCATCTGGTAAATGCCAAGAACAGTCTGTCAAAATGGGCTCAGTAATTTTATGTTTTGTTGTTCTGGGCAGAGATTTGGTCTACTAGTGAAATTCTGACCTATCAAGAAAAGAGAATTGGTGTCTAGATATGTTTGTGCTTGGGGATCCATTTATTTTGTTGGGATGTAACTGGTGTGCCTTTTAGGAGCAACATATGCAATGGGCAGTTTGACGTTCACCCAAGACAGAAGAGGGAGAATATCCTTTCTGCCTCTGAACACAAAGGAATGCTTTCTTTACTCCCAGCATCTGGACAGTCAGTGTTCTCATTTCAGAGTGCTTATTTCTATCCAGTTTTATTATCGAAATCAGATTTATTAGTGAAGGAGGGAAGGTAATGGCTTAAGTCAGCCAAACGCATGGAAGTGCTAGATTTCGATATGAATAGGCTACTTCTGGATGCTGAAGAATTGCTTCACCTATCTTAATGAATAAATCAGATCTCTATCCTCAGAATGTTATAGATTTAAATACCTGAAAAAAATACACCATTTCTTTTAGTTGGAGAGCAGTGCCTGATGTTTATTTGGCTAATTACGTCTTGATACTTCAGTTTTTGGGTTGTTTTTTTTTTTTAATCTCATAAATATAGCAATGTTTTGTTTGTAACATGTTCTGCCTTTAATTATGTATAGAGTTCATATGCTGTATTTTCTGTTGCTTATGAGTTTGAATGGGATGCTGCTGCAAGACTCAGTCTTGTTTTTGCTATCTAGACTAAACTCACATCTGACTTAGAGTCATAGAATAGTTTGGATTGGAAGGGACCTTTAAAGGTTGTCTTGTCCAACTCCCCTGCAAGGAGCAGGGACATCTCCAACCAGATCAGGTTGCTCAGAGCCCCATCCAACCTGGCCTTGAATGTTTAGAAGGATGGGGCATCCACCACCTCTCTGGGCAACCTGTTCCAGTGTTCTACAACCCTCACTGTAAAAAATGTTTTCCTATATCTAATCGGAATCTACCTACCTCTATTTTAAAACCATTACCCCTAGTCATTTCACAAGAGGCTTCCTGAAGAGTTTCTTCCTGTCTTTCTTATAAGTCCACTTTAGGTACTGGAGGGCCACCACTATAATGTCTCCCCAGAGCCTCCTCTTCTCCAGGCTGAACAGCCCCAACTCTCTCAGCCTGTCCTCATAGGAGAGGTGCTCCAGACCTCTTATGTTTGTGGCCCTCCTCTGGACCCTCTCCAACTGGTCCACATCCTTCTTATGTTGGGAGCTCCAGAGCTGGATGCTGTATTCCAGGTGGGGTCTTACGAGAGCAGAGTAGAGGGGCAGAATAACCTTCAGTGGTTTCTTTCCAGCAAAGACAGTAGTGTTGTGTTACACAAGAGCAGCAAACTCTGACTTTTCATGTATATGGAAACTGAAAAACCTCAATGACTGCATTTGCTCTTACCTATGTCTTTATTAAAGATTTAGTGTATTATTGGTGATGTTTGTGATTCGGTTTTGCATGAGCCAGTAGGAAAATCGTGGAAGTTATCTTAGAACGAAATCTATTTTTGGGTTTTTTTTTGTTTCATCTTGCCCCCTAGAAATCTAGGCTTAAGAATCAAAAAAGAAGATGAGAACCTTGCCCTGATATTACAGACTTCCTGGCAGTTTTACTGTTTTTCTGATTGCATATGTATATTTTTTTGTTTGTTTTGTTTGGTTTTGTTTCACCTTCATCATTTTGCAGGAGGTCTCCAGGTAGGTTATAGAAGAAACAGATAGTATGTATGCATGTTTTTAGAGCATCTGTTAGCCTTTTGCAATGTCAAAGCTAATCATGCTGATTTAAAATATGAGTTCTACTAAATACGCAGTTTTGGTGCATGACATCACGTAATGAATTTAGGTATCCCTCATTGCTGTCACACAAGAAAATGAAGTTTTTCCCCATGGATTTAAAACAATCTTCAATTTGCTTTAAGGTTGATAGCATTTGTAAGCAGTATGTGGTTATTGATTGTTATCAATGCAATAGTTCGAGCTGTATATTTTGTGTGAACACTAGTAAATTTTTAGAATAAAGAATCTTGAGCCTGTGAAGCACTCATGAAAGAACTCATTCCTAACTTATAGCTAGGGAAAATAAGCCTCACTTTTTTTTTTTTTTTTTTTCCTGCTGAGAAGTGACTGGAGCATGAGTGTTTTCCATTACTTCATTTTCATTTCACTTGAATCTGAAATGGGCATAGTCATGTATTTGCTCGCCTTGCATCTTGGTAGTTGCATCTTTTCTGTTGGGTCAGGCTGTAGAATATTTTTCTCTTGGTAGAAGCACCGAAAAATGAGCATGGCTTTTTGGCTTCAGTGGTCTAAGGTTAGGCCCCAGTTAATCTTTGACCCTAAACCTCTCTGGTATTCTGTGGCTTACTGATCTTGGAGATTGAATTTTTCGTGAATTTAAAATACAATTAAGCTCACGGTAACCCAAAGAATAGACATTGCATGGAAATAAAGCAAATTTCAGAGTAAAGAAGGAAAATATTTAAAAACCAGCCTGTATCAGATCATAGCTATTATGCTGTTGCATCTGATTACTTGTTAAGTGCTGTTTTCTGAATCTGAACTTGTTAATACAATTAATCTTTTCCTGCTCTTAGGTCAACAGGAATTTAAAAGAAATCAAGTGCTCACCTCTTGGAAGCAATGTTTGCAACACTGTGCAAACTGTATTTCACAATCAGAACTTAGTCTGAGCTGTCATGGTCTCTTGTGAGTTTGAAGTCACCCTGCTTTTCTTAGATCTCTGGAACTGCTGGTGTGACTAAGATTCACAAATTACATTGGGACCAATATCTTACTATGTGTGTTATTCAGATGGTAATGCTTCTGGTGCAAGTGAAGCTGGAAACAAGATAATCAGCCCATGAAGTTAAACTAGGCATACGTTGTCATAAGCTGATGGAATGCACAAATCTGATAACATTGCTGTAATTAACTAATCTCTCTGCAGTGAGTAAAAATTAAACGCATTGCTTTTTAGGTTTTTTTTTGTTTTGTTTTGAAGTAGGTAAATACTTTTATGTATACAGACTTAAATCTGGCCAGATCTCTAGTAGTAAGCTGATCTAAAGAAATGGAGGGGAGAATCCACCCACTATTTTGCTCATATATTTTATTTGCTTTTGTTTTAGTTTGCAAGTATGCCTGCCACAGGAAATGTGAAGAAAAGGTAAGCATATTATTTGTCTCCCTTCTTGCTGTTGATGCACATGTATTTGAAGTTGAGACTCCAAAAGCTGTATCAACTAATTAAGAATAAGATTTCACATGTGCTTTATCCTGTTTTTTTTTTTTTTAAGTAAAGCATTAACACACTATAGAAAAATTGCTGACTTCATGCGTAGTAAGGCAGTGAAACATTTTAACTCTTACACATTTATATTTCCCTGAAAAGGCAATGATCTTTTTTGACTTCTCAGCAAATACTTACTTGCTGAGGATTCTTGCTAGGTCTTGCAGTATTCGAAACTAGTTACAAAACACGATTACATTGGAAAAAGAACACATCAAGTTTATAGTTGGACTGGATGACCTTTAAAGGTCCCTTCCAACCTAAACTATTCCATGATTCTGTAAGGTGATTATTAAATCAGATGCCTAGCTGTCAAAAAATAGTCTGTGTAGTCCAAACATCTGCACCAGTGGTTGAGTTGCTCATTCCTCCCACAGGAGGACATGTTTCAAGCTGAAAAAAGCAAGTTAAGGGAATGAAATACAAACCCCATAGTTCTACCAGAAAAGAAAAAAAATGTATCTGAGTGAATAAGATGTATGTATACACACACACACCTATGTGTGTATGTGATATATATATATGCACACACACACACACACACATATATATATATAACATTTTTACAGCAACAGATTTAAAGGCAAACTTTTGGCATTGGATTAGCAAAGGTATAAGTGTATTATTAGTTTATTTTCAGTGTCTACTGTAGATAATTTTCACCCAGTTCAGTTTTATTACTAGATTTTTGTTAGTTTTTAAAATTTCTGAGTCTCATTAGCACAAAGTGAGATCAATACTTCCATGGTCTCAGATGACTTAAAATTTCCCTTTCCCTAGATTTGTGTAAATTAAAGACATTTACAGAGTGTTGCAGCCTAAATCTAGCGGTCTTGGAGGGCTTTTCTTTATTTTACCAGAACCACCTCAACACCATTCTCCCAGTACCGTCCACCTTATGGTGCATGGTACTGGGAATACATGGTAGGTACCTGTGGGCTAATATTCCCTGCTTTTAGGTAAAACTTTTGATTAGTACTTGCTATCTATGAAGACAACGTTTTTTGTAGTTGGAGCACTGAGCTTCTGGACACCTAAGGATCTAGTACTGCTACCTGTGTTGTTGACTTCATGTTTGGCCTTGTGCAAGGATTTGTTTATTTCAGTGCTTCCAAGAAATATGGCTGAACTCAAGAGAAGAACCTCTACTTAGTGAAGGACTTGAATATTTGTCAGGCAATTTGGAGAAACTATAGTCAGTACAAGTGTCAGCTGGCTGAACATCTTCCATTTTGAGTGAAAATGATACTTGTGCATTTGAAAATGTTTTGTGTGTTATGCTGAATAAATGCAGAATGTTGTTTTTTAATGAAATAATATGATAAAGTACACACTAAATTTGCAAGTAAGGTATTATCTTTTGAAGATTTTAATCAACTATATACATTCAATAACCATTAGTAGTAATGTGATAGTAATTATGGTTTAGGAGTAGAAGCAAAACAGTTTAACAGAAGAAAATACTTTTATTAGACCTGATATAGTTGATCCCTCTTTGCACAGTAGCTTTGGTTCTCCAAATAGCTTTTGCAGTATGGAATTCTACAAGCTTCCATGAGGAAGAATCTGGTTTTTTGATAGCATTGGTATCTAGCAGATTGTGCTACATAGATCTAGAGTTTTCAGAAATGATGGTTTGTAAATGATGCTGGAGACAGTGGTAAGAAATTCTTTGAACTTATTTTGAAGACAAATAATTTAATACGTGTGCCATATGTTAAAAACAGGAAACTATATTTCAACTAGTATTTATGCTCTTGGACATTTGAGTGTTGAGAAGACTAGTATATGGAGTACCAAAAGTATATAGTAGCCTAACTGTCATTGAGGTGGTGGTATATTTTATGGGTTTTAAATAATTGAAAAGAAATTACTAGCATGTATTACACAAGATAGAAAAATAAGATATGGGAACACGACCAAATTTAATAAACAATTATTTCTTACAAAAGCCTCTTTTCTGATTCTTCAGAGAAGTAGTAAGCCAACAAATAGCTTAAATTCAGAATTTTTTTCCTGAGTCTTGTCTTTTCTGACTACTTATATGATGCTGACAGTGGTGTTTTATATAATCTTGTTACATCATTCATCCCATTTCAGATCTGAATTTTGCCTCTATTGCCTAAAATGGCACCTGTATTTTCATTTGGTTATCAGTTCAAGGCAGGAATGATTCTCGTGGGTTTTTACGCTGCACTATGAATATGCTAAGACCATCTAAGGATGTTGCAAACAACCTTGAGAATACCTGTAGCCATAATCATATGCAGTGATTCAGATCCATGTGTGGGAGTTTCATGGACTCCAGCTGATCCACAAGTATCTCTTCTCACTAGAATATCTTTTACCTCCAAGATAAATATTACTCTATGCATTTTCTATAAAACTACCATGTCCACAGCTTATGGGAAGTGACTCTTTTTACATTAGTTAAATGTCCCCCAAGATAGAATGTGTAAGCAGTTAGTCAGCTGACAGTCACGTGGAAAGGGAGTGAATGAGAATAAAGAACGTTGCACTTAAGAGATCCTGTAGTCATTTTGGAAAAGAATAATGCATCAGCATGATAAACTATTACTCAAAAGATTAATAGTATCATGACTGTTCATAAAAGCAGTATTATATGCAAGCCTCATAACAAAACAGATAATGTCATAAATGTGTTCAGGTAAAAACAGCAGCTCAGGCCTTACACTGGCAACAGTACAATGCAGATTTTCAAGAGTTTCTCAAGACAATACCGCCATTATGCTTGGAAATGAAAACCAAAAATTTATTGTTATAGAAATCATCCATGAAAATGAAGTTTTATGCAGACCTGAAAATAAAGTGGACTCTCAATTTGATCAGAAGATAAAAGTGAAGGAACACACATGTTTTGGGGTTGTTGGGGATGTCAGCTAGATGCCTTGTAGGATGAAACTTGAATTGGTTCTTTGAGGGTGTTCCAGCTGCCACTGGCATAACAGTGAGTACAAAATAACAAATGCAGACAAGCATTGTCATAGTATTTAAAAACCTAGTGCATAACTGGAAGAAAATCTGGGTTTACAAAAACAAAAGAAACAAAGATTAGACTGTTGCATTTGCTACCATTTCATCAGTTGCAGAAAGATTATAACATTTGAAACTATGTAGCATAAATCCACTAGATAGTGTGGATGGATACCAGGGTGAAAATTGGATGAGCTGTGAAGGCAAGTTACCCAAAAAACAACAACAACAACAACAAAAAAGCACCAGAAGCTCAGATTCTGCAGTCTTGGAATTGTCTGTGGAAAGGAAAACAAACAAGAAAGTAAACATAGTGGATGTCTGGATGGAAAACCTTAAGAGATACATTTGTCTCTGTCAGATTATTGTTTGCAATTTAGCCCTGAAGGGGAGGGCGGGAGGATGGCTACAGAGATGAATTAATGGAAGTTAAGGATCCACCAATTCAGAACAGATGTCAGGAAGCAGTATTTCATGCAGAGAGCACCAAATAATGTGAACGAGTCTCCCAGGCAAGTTTGTTCAGTTGAAAAGCGGTTAGATTACTCAGGACTGAAGCAATCTGATCGTGTCCTGGGAGACAGAGCTCTGACTGGGCTGTGCGGTGAAGGGCTGGTCAATCAGTCTGCTGTGAAGACATCCCTCAACTCTTGGAGCCTGTGTGAACTCTCGTAACCTATTTGTGAAACTGTTTGCTGCATTCCTGCCAGTGCAGTGTCAGAGATCTTGATGTGCACTGGTGTCTGTAGAAGCGTTGGATTTCAGTACAGCCTTTCAGGACAGTTGTTTTGCCTGTGTACTGTTTGATGAACAACTTCTGCACCCATCAGCGTGGTGTGCATTGTGGATGCTGAGTTAGGATGGGCTGTTGCTCTGAGCCTCAGAAACTTGATACATCTTAACAGAAAGACTCACAGTTGTATCTGTAATATGACTTCTCTAGTATTCTGACTGAACATACTCATAGTGAGGTCTTGTCCTGCTGACATATATGCGAGCTCATCAAGGCGGCTTGATGAGCCATACTTTTCTGCATGTTGATAGAAAAGTGAGCCCAAAAAGGCTGTCCTGCTAGAATGTTACTGAGGTGTTGTTAACTTGCTGGACCATAGCAAACGCCCCTTCTGATCCTGGAAGGCCCTCACAAACTTGTCGTTGACCTTGGATAGATTAAGCTATTGTAACATACTTGTTTTTGCAGCACGCTTATTTAGAACTAAGGCCAACCTTTCAAATTGCTATGTTATACCAGCATATAATACTATCTCAGTTTACTATAATTTTTTTTTCCCTTGTACTTTAGTCATCCATGCTTTTTTTTCTTTAAAGTGATGAGGTCAGGAAAGTGTTTGTTATTCCTATATCTACTGTATTTAAAAACTGTCTCTAAAAGACAATGTTTTTGTTTTCATTCTGAAAAACATTGTAAGAAAGAATTCTGAAATAACTTTGTTTTACTGTACAAATCCCTGTTAATTTAGATAATTACTACCTTGTATGGCCTCGGTTTATGTGTGTTAAACTTGGAAATGTTTCTGTGTGGCTATTTTTTCAGATGTACATAGCTAATTAGTGTTCACTGAGATTTCTGCAGCTATAGCATGTCTAATGGCCCAGGGCTTTGCTCTGGGAACTTGAGTCCCCTTTGTTTTGTAGCTTTGTCTCTGGGTGTATTTCTCAGCCTATGATGTAGGAATACTTGTTTGTCCTACCACAAGGCTTTCATTTAGCTCTATGTCCTGGAATACAGTTTCTTCCATCTTTTACTTTTATTCTGTCAGTTAGGTATGTGGTATAGAGCTGGGACATTGAAAGGTGTCATCTCATGACTCTAGTCAAACTTTGTTCTTTGAAGTCTGGGAATTTGAAAACCAGTTTCTATCTTCTGTCCTGTAGGAAGACTGAAAGTGGGAGGAGGAACCTCTTGGCCATATTTTCTTGACCTGTTTCTTTTATACTGATTCTTCCTCTTGAGAACTGACTGATTTTATTAAGTTTGTAAGCAAATGCTTAAGTTCTCTTACAATCAGTAATTTAGGTATTTGCTGAAGTCTTCTGCTGAATCAGGTGTGATTCAGCTTTATGCCTTTGCCTCACAAACATGACATGTATCCATAATTCAGCCTGGAAGACAATTTTTTTGCTATGCTTAGGCCAAAAAGACATTTTCTTTACATAATACAGTTTGATTCTTTGCTAGTCTGAAATGATGTTTCAAATAAACCAATATCCTAGGCAGATGGATCTATGGCTTTATCCAGTTCCTGTAAGATTAATTTATTTATACATGGGTTTGATTCAGCACGCTTCTTCCTTCTCCTTTCGAGAAGCTGTCTTAGACATCCCAATGGAGTGCAGTTTTAATCAAAACTTCAGAATTTTGTATTGATGGTCTGTCAAGCTGTCATGTGCCACTTGAATGCTAGTAAATCTAGACCAGACTATATCTTTCAAATTCTGTAGTTTCTTTTTTCTTTTTTTTTTTAGAGAAATAACAGCTTTATAATGTGCTTTTTGCATTTTAAAATTTATAAAGCCATGGAAATTGTTTTAATCATAAAAGATATAAACTCTGATGTGACACTTTGTCTTGCCACTTTTCTCAAAAGCTATGTTTTTTTTTTTCTAGGCATTTGTTTCTGAGAAAATCTTATTCTTCCCTTGATTTTGCTCTTCCTTTTTCTTTAGTTTAAGCTGTTGCTGATAGAAGAGGATTGAAAGAAGGCTCCCCACTGCCTCCAAATCCATAGTGCCTTTTCTTTTGTAGTCTTTTTAATAGTCTACAAAATATGAATGTGATTAAAGAAAAATGCATAGAAATAAACAAAAATTTGACTTTAATTACTGGAAAAAGCATGACTAGCAGCACTGTAGAAGGGAGAGAGGTAGTAATCACAGCAATAAAACTTAGCAAGGAGTGATAGTTGGTTTTGGTCCTGGGTTGCGTGTTCAGCTTGTATAGTGAAAATAAATAGCTACTTTCTACCTGTCTGTATATATAGAGTAAAAGTACATAAAGGAGCAGCTCTCTAGACTTCCATGAGCACCGTAAGAAAGAATTTTGACTTGTAGTCCCAGGCAAGGAGACTGGGTGGGGAAATGGGTGGGTTGGGCGGGGGGAACCAACCAAATGGAGAAAACCCACAAAAAAAAGCCCAAGACAGTGGATTTAATGTAAGTGCACCCTGGTCCATCTTGTTAGATTACTAGTTCCATTAGGAAGGTGAAACCAGGGAAGAGACTGCTAGCAGAAGTGAGTAAGCAGTGGGCTGGACTCATGAGCATGGTGGTGAGGCACTTTCAAATTAAAAAAAAAAAAAAAGTGACTGAGCTTTCCAAGGTTACTGAGTTCCTGTTAATATCAGAGACACAAACAGAATAATACCACCACAAACTTTTAATCTGAATGCGCAGGGTTTATCAATTATTGCATTGTTGTTTTTAAGTGATTTTGAAGTAAAGCTCTTTTAGTTTTAAAAATAATTGAGCAACCTGGAAAAAAATTGCTTTGCTAAGATCAGCAAAATACTGTCAACGTTTTCATCTTAGTTACCATTGCAGTGTTGAAAGTGTAGATTAAAACTATCATGATCAGCAGGGGACCAAATAGTGGCGACCTTGCTTCTCAAGTGGGTTCACATGGCGGGTTTTTTTGGTTTTGGTTTTTTTTAAAATATTTCAGTGTGAGTTCTCCCTCACTCTGTCAGATTTTGGGCAGAGGCAATCAAGGACTCAAATGAAAACTTGTCATGTTTATTCCAGGAAACAACTGTGTGAATGAATCTCTGTGGTTGACACATTTTTGTGGGAATCCATAAATCTGAACACATTCAATAAGGCTGAAGACTTCAGTAATTTTTTTCTTCATAGGCAGTCTTTAGCATGTTATATCAACATGCATGCAACCCTTTTAGTGCTGCCTGGCATTGGACTAGAATAAAAATGTTTGCAGATGAAGTCCAGCGGATTACTGTTTGTGTTTTGTAACTGGCATTTGCAGCTCGAAGAGGTCTTCAGATTTTTCCTGATTGTACCCAGAAGCAGTATTTTACAGCTCCTCCTGTCTGCAAAATATTTTGCACTCTGTTAGATATAGTATCACTGTAATGAACTGTGTCATGAATAAACTTTCAAATTCAACCAGAACTGTAAGCTATTGAGGGACATGAGGACTTGAAATTGCTTTTTATGGGCATAAACCTTGCAGACCTTCTGTCATGGAGTGACACCAGACCTTGTTTAAGTAGCAGAAGTGATGTGCTGTAACATTGTATATTTGGCAGTTAATTTGCTGGGGCTTTCCAAAAGTGAAAAAGTATTTGAAAGTATGCTAGTGTTTTTAGATAAGAACTCTAATTTAGACTTACTGGTTCAGATAGCTGTACCAGACCCAGCTGGTACAACTTCAAGGTTTGTTTATTTCCTTGCTGATTTTCTTTTAAAAATAAATTTAACTGTTGGCCAAGGGGAAAAGAGGGTAAGATGATGTTAGTGAGGGAAGGAAACAAAATTTCAACTTTTCTTTGTTCACCACCAAAATATGGATAGGTTACACTTTCATGACAGATGTGAACTTTCCACTGGAAAAATCTTAAGATGTTTTAGGAGACTTGGGGATTTTTTTTGTTTGTTTGTTTTTTTTTTTTTTTTCTCCTCCCATGCCCTGTCCTGATTTGGCTAATTTTTCAAGGGGCCTTCTTACTGGTCCAGTTGTTTCCTGGCTAGCTTTGGTCTTTTCTGTATAGATACAGGAGATCTCACATAGACTTGCCATGTACCTTTTTTTTTTTTTTTTTTTCTTTAAAAAAAAAAAAGTAGGCATTTGTCAGCCTTTTAAAGCAGGAACAAAGAACGCAGGAATGATGCATTTTACATTACTGCTGCTTGGAATGCTTCCTTAGGTCACATTATATAGCTCATGTCACATTCGTCTCTGGGAAATGGGAATCAAGTAGCTTACAAGAATATACCACTCCTTTCTTTGTGAGTTACTATTATAAGAAGTTGTTTACCCTGACTGTACATAATGCTCTTCCCTTTAATGCAACAGGCATTGCTTTTGCATCCACTGTTCCAGCTAAAGGCAACAGCATCATCTTGAAGGGCACTCTGGACATCAGCAGTGGCTGTAATTGAGTAGCAGGCAAGATGTCCCAATGATGTATATCATTTTGCACCATTGCTGTGTCATACTATATTGCTTTTGTCGGGGGTTTTGATGAAGAGTGCGTACTGCTAGGAGCTGGTTGAATTTCCTCTTGCAATATTGCACCTAAAAAAGTTGGAGCTACCCACCCTTAAATTACAAGGAGTTGCCTTGTTGACTTGATGGAAGAATGGAAACTGAGTTATAGATATAATCATGAATAACTACAATTCTGTGGAAACATCGGGTGAAAAAGAATGAGTACTATGTGTTTTGAAGGTTATAAGCTCCATCCCAGAAGAAGTCCTGACTGTTCTGTGTCAGAAAGCTCAAATGTCTAAACTTTGTTGGAATATGCTTTTACTACTTTTGTGTGATAACACAGCATTTCGTAGTATTTTACTAGTAATTATTTCTAAAAGGCTGCTTCCCTTGTCTTGTTCCATCTTGCTGAAGAAAACATTTAAAATACCTCCCACAGTTAAAGCATAATAAAGCAAATTCAGTCTTAGTGATAACTGTCTGTTTGGGAGAGCCAGTTTTGATGATTAAAATACATATATTTCTCATAGGGAGAGCTTTCTGTACCCTGAAAAGTGGGTACAGAAAGTACTGTCTTTTCTTCTTGTGATTTAATGCATTTGTGCATTAAACAGTGAGATGCAGAGAGTCATCTTGCAGACTCTAGCGAAATAAAAGACAAAAAATCCCAAAACTCATTACTTCACCAACATATCTGACATGTTACTTCTGACTTCATGTCTTTATGTGATGTTGAATAGAAAAGACTGGCATTGCTGCCTTCTGGAGCCGCTCTCTTGTACCACATTTCCCTCTTCTCTGTAATATGTATTATGAATACGTAATATGTATTATTTTGATGCCCACTGGGCTGCATCAAAAGAAGCACGGCCAGCATGTTGAGGGAGGTGATTCTCCCCTTCTACTCCACTCTTGCCAGACATCACCTGGTATACTGTGTCCAGCTCTGGAGCCCTCAACATAAGAAGGACATGGACCACTTGGAGAGGGTCCAGAGGAGGGCCGCGAAGATGATGAGAGGGCTGGAGCACCTTTCCTGTGAAGACAGGCTGAGAGAGTTGGGGCTGTTCAGCCTGGAGAAGAGGAGGCTCTGGGGAGACCTGATAGCGGTTTTCCAGTACCTCAAGGGAGCCTACGAGAAAGATGGGGAGAGGCTGTTCAGTAGGGTCTGTTGTGACAGGGCAAGGGGTAATGGTTTTAAAATAGAGGGAGGCAGATTCAGAGTAGACATAAGGAAACAACTTTTTACAGCGAGGGTGGTAGAACACTGGAACAGGTTGCCCAGAGAGGTGGTGGATGCCCCATCCCTGGAAACATTCAAGGCCAGGCTGGATGAGGCTCTGAGCAACCTGATCTAGTTGGAGATGTCCCTGCTCCTTTCAGGCAGGTTGGACTAGATGACCTTTGAAGGTCCTTTCCAACCCTAACTAGTCTATGTTTTTAAGAAAAAAAAAAAAAATCCCCCCTGTTTTAACTTAAGTTTATTGCTTAAATATTGCTGTCATGTTATCTTTAATACTTTTATTTGATGGGCACCTGTCTATCCCAGATATTAGAGGCACACTGGAAGCAGTAAAACCTATGGGCTGAGTAATGACTTCTCTAGTTTGTCATCACAAAAATCCCATCTCCTCCTCGTAAAACTTCTGATACTGTTGACTCTGTGGTGACATTTGTGACCACAGGAACTGTAATGCCTGTAGCTCTTATCATCATTGCTCAGATGTTGGGAGCAGACTGAAACCCTGGGAAATCACACCAACATATATGTTAAAAGTCCAAAATTCTCAGGTACAACAGGTCTGGTGTGCAAATTGTTTCCACTCCAGAAAATCCAAACCATGCTGATTGTTCCTTTGGGAGAGGAAAATGTTCACAGAACTATCCCTGTGGCTTGCTAGGGCCCTCCCTGTCTGGTAGTGTTGCAAGATTTGTTTGACTTTGCAAATGAAGCATGTTTTCTCATGGGGATTATACCAAAATAAATAGGCTTGGAATCCTGAAAGGATAACATAGTTCCCTGGGGAATGTGTACCTAATTAAGCTTGGAGAGATAAGATCTGATACAAAGAAAGCAGAAGTCAGATCTCTCAAAGATATATGCAATTGCCAAAATTAGGATTTTTGTTTTAACTGTTCTTTAAACAAGCAGCAAAATGAAACGTTTTGAGCAAAGATACTATGTTTTTGCAGTAATATAGCATCAAGTAATTTCAACCTACTTTAGAAACCTGTGATTAAACAGATTAACTCAGGAGGGACAGTAGCTAGCACTCGATTTACAGTTCAGATTGGCAAATTAAACCACAGTGCAGAGGGCTAGTGCAAAGTTCAGTAAAAATCTAGTTTTAGGATCTTGGCTCCTGCTGGCTGTTTTAACCCTTGTTAACGACACCCACGTTCTGACTGAGTTTCTTGTCCTTTGCTTCTGAACTAGTTTGGAGCAAATATTGTGGTCTGATAAGGTAAAAGACTTCATATCTGGTTACTGGTTTACAGTTATCAAGAAAAACTCATCCATTTTTGATTCTAGGAATCTTCTGTTTCATTGAAATATTGAAGAGATTATTCTGTTTTATCACTTTTCCAGATAACATGTGTATCAAATGTTTTGCCCTGTACGTGTTTTCCAGAGTGCTGGAGAACAACTTCCACAGTGTAGGTCAGGACTGTGACTTTGCAAGGTCAAGTGTCACAGCTTAGAAGAAAGCCAGACTTTGAGGTAGCAAAGATACGTGAACAGTACATTTCTGTATCTTGGAATAACGGCATTACTAGTTACTTGTGAAAGGTTTCTTTTCCTTCAGTGACTTAATTTGAAACAGCTTTGTTACTTTGTCTTGGAAAACAGGGATTTGTATGCATATAAATAGGTCAAATTTTGAAATCCCTCTTGAAGGTATGTAACTTTCAATTTCAGGTGCCAATTTCAGGCTTTGTTTCATAAGGCATAATTCCAAGTAGACAGCAAGGAGTTGTGGTCAGGACTGTAGGAACACAGCTTAGATGTTACAGTACTCAGTTACTGATGTATTTTTTTCCAAGATGCTTATGGAGAGTTTCTCAAGCTTCAGCTGATCCTCTTTATACCTTGATGACATGTAGAGTCAGCGTTATTTCAGCAAATGAAAAATACTAAAGCTGAGAAATTAATAAAACGGCGCTAAAATATCACTGTTAGAATTTGGTTTTGAATTTGAAGAGTAGCAACGGTACAACTTTGCCGCAAAACTAGGTGAGAGGAAAAATGTAATGTGTTAGGAAGCTTTTCTGATGTGAATTAGCTTCTGCTTGCTGTATGATAGCAGTATATATTAATAAATCTCTGCATATTATTGATGATAGTCACGAGTCAAGCCCATTAACGATTTCTCAACTGTAGTTGTCTTTGCAATTTACAATGTGATTTTTTTTTTTTTGTTTGTTTCTTCCAAACTTAACCTTAAATCTGCTTTTTGCTAATCAAGTAGGAGGGTTGTTTCCGTAGGACAGAAGAATTTTTTCTGAAGTGAGAGTAGAAATGGCATATAGCTACATGAATCTCAGTGCTGATTTTACTGTATCACCTTTTTTTTTTTCTTTTTGGGAACACAATTATGTCTTGTTTATTAAAATGTTGTAGTGACTGGTAAGTACTTGTTCAGTTTCTGCTGTGTTTAATAAGCCTTCATTTAAGGCTGCTGTTTTCAATGTGTCAAAAAATGCTTAATTTGCATTTCTTTGCATAATCTTAATTTGAAGAGAAAAATTCAATAGATTTTGGGCATGCTGTTTTGTCTGGAATGAAGTGCTGAGGATACTTGATATCTCTAGGACAAAAGTCTGAGTTAGATACTAATATCACACAATGGAGATGTTATATTAAAAAAAAAAGAGTTGTGTATTACTGTTTAGCTTTTTAATCCCAAGTTAATATCCCAATAATGTTCCTTTTTATTCTAGAATTTGGATTCACATTTTTAATTTTGTCATGCTACAAGTTGTATCTTTGAGAGCACAGAGTTATTTGAAGATACATTGCACTCAATGTCCTTTAGCTTGTTTTCTTAGTGGTTAAGGGGATTTATGATTTGAGTGTTTTGTGGGGTGAGTTGCAGAAGGAGAATGGCAAGTGACAGACATATCAGAAGAAAAAAGCTAAGCAGAGAAATTTCTTACGTTTTCAAGACTTAACTCCAAACCTGTAGATTTAAATAAATAGGTGAGTGTGTGTGTCTTTAAAACCATTTTAAAAAGCATATTAAATATTTTCATGAACTTACCATTTGGGCTCCTGACAGTCATTTATGCAGCAGTCACAAGGTCTCCTAACATCACTGTATCTTTGTGTTATTTGGAGGATGTCAGCGGCTTCATTTGGCTCTTTTTACACTTTCCCATCAATTTTGTAACGTTATTAGTAGTCAAATAGAATTAATAGATTATTTAGCAAGTCACGTATATATTTGATGAAGATTCTTCCCCCTGTATGTCCTGTGTGTTACACACAACTTGTGACAGGCATGCCAGCATTTCTTGATCAAACTGTAGGTTGAAGAAAATGATTCATTATAGCCAAATGGTTAAATTGCTTTTGCAAAAGCAGTATGATAGTGTTTGAGATTTGGACTTTGAAATGCTTCTTTGATAATAACTGGCCCATTCTTTGAAGATTGTTCTTCCTCTGAAAGATCACCTACTTCTTTCAGAAAGAAAATTAAAAAGTAAGGAAGATAAAAACGAAAGATGTATCTGGCAGTGGAAAACAGCGTTGAAATGTGAATACTGGATATCCCAGCAAATGACCTATTGTGCAACAGTGGGGGGCGGGCACTGTTGTGTCTCTGTTACAGCAAGTGGGGACAGATTTTATTTCCTTAGTGACAGATCTCCTGCCATTTGTTGACATTTTTTTTCTTGTTTGAGTTAACATTTATCTCATGTTGGTTGGTTACTCATTAACTGATGTGACTGGTGTTGCAGTTGTATGAAGGAAAATTACCCACAGATTCACTGGAGTCAGAATTCTTCATCAAAGTAATTATTTTAAATCTTTTTCTATCAGTATGGGACTTTTTCAAACTAAGGCTTGACTCAAGAAGTATCACACCGGGAAAGTGTTTCCATATTAACTGTGTGTATGCAAGAACAGGTAGTTTGTCTTTGAAATATTTTCTTCGTTATTTGTGGGTAGACTAATGTGTCTATATGCGTGTGTGTATGCGCTGGGCACTGAAGTGGTAACTATTTTTGAAAATCAGGCAAGGCATTCCCATATTCTGGTATTACTTGTTAATATGTGAATGTGCAGAAGTACAGAATCTGAATGCATCTTGGTTGTATAGAACTATGAAATTTTACACTAATGCATATTCAGTGTATTTCTTATAAGAATAAAGATACTGTTGAAAGGTGACAAACCAAGTGATTGCACATGTCTTTTTTAAGACTAGCTGTAGCTTCAGTTGGGGGATCAAAAGAGTCTTTCTGAAGTTTGTTTTGTGCGGTTGGTACACAGTGTGTGTAGCTTTTTAAACCAATGAATGTGATATTTATACTTCATTTTCTGTCTCTGCATTGATACTGGATTGAAGTCCTGAAATCTTGCTTTCCAGCTCTGTACTTTGTCTCTAATGCTGATTTTTGGCACATCTCAGACCTTTGCAAACCAGGAAAAAGAGTTAGAGCTGCTCACATATTCTCAACCTAGGTTGTCTATACCTCCTCTCTGTTATCTGCGAACACGTCAGCTTTTGTGCTTTTAGGATGTGTCTGGATTAACAGTGGAAGAATTTGCTGCAACTGCTGACGAGAATTGAATTTGGGATACATTGTGATCTTGATTATTTTGCTTTATCTGGGAAGAAATATGCTATTTGTTTCTATGGAGTCAGAGAAAAAAAAAAGTCAGTGCATCTTGGGTGGTTCAGTGTGTCTTGCATTGAGTTTTTTAACTTTAAAAGAGTAGCAGTGCATCGAAGTCTTTGGCTGCGTGATTTATTTTGAGTGCTGTAACAGTTTAGTGACAGTTTAACATAGGGATAAGTGGCAGTATGCAAGGGTGAAGGGATTTCTGTTTACACCAGAGAAGTTATGTGACTCTTTGGTAGTCCTAGAACAGTACTACCTAATGTGGATGTTGATCTCCGTAAAGAGAGAGAGTGCAAAAGACACACAACTAGAAGAAGATGGAGTCTACCTGTAAAGTCAAGTTGCTATATATAGCAGTGGTAGGCATAGTGAAGCTCAGAGAAGAAAAAAAATCCAGCAGGTGTTACCTGTAGTATTAGCTCTCATCTTCCTACAGCCCCGAGTCTGTGTGAATCGCCTGAATAAGATGCCACAGATCTGCCAAAAGAGATCTGTAGTTCTCTGCTGAAGTTCTTTCCCAGTGGATGTCCCCAGTGCTCTTGTGTCAGAATAAAGAGGATTTTTCTTTTTCTTAGGCAGTGAATTGGCTGTAATGATCGAGGACATTACAGCAGAGTTGTGTTTTGATTAGCCAAGGGGAAAGGAGATGCTTGATTTCTCAAGGGTTTTTAACAGTGGAGGGAAGGGGGAGACCAGAGATGCTATTTATGTGCTCTAGTGATTTTAATTTTTTTTTCCACAGTGGTTCCAGTTATTAATTATGTGAGAATGTAATATTAGTTCATCTCTACTTCTCCCCTGCGCTACCCAGCCAGCCTGCAGACTCCTTTGGGTTTTCCATTAATTCTCTCTCCTTCCTAGGAGAGGCAGTGAGAGAAAAGTAATTGTTAAAATGTCAGTTTTTATCTATTTTAACCTTAGATGTTGCTAATGAGAACACTATCAAAAACTGATTTTTAGTGCTTATAGTAAGTCTTAGATAGTTACATGGTCAGGACATCTGGGGACAATCTTTCCCCCATAGATGCAGTGTTTGCTGCTCGTGGTGGTGGTGCCGGGTGCACGTGGCTTTGGTTCTTCCTGCTACAGACTGCTCTGTCTGGTGGTTTGCCACTTGGTCTTGAAAGGAAAATTGCTGGTTGTAACTGAAGGTGGCATATGAAGTTTTACATACTGCGTCAGGCAAGAGGTCAGAGGCAAATGTGTCTTTGCTTTCAGCGATGGGAGTGCTATCGTGACAGCTTAGTTAATATCTTCCATGTGTTTAGTATGGGTGTTCAGTTGGATAGAATAGTGAATGATGAGTGGCAGTCATGAAATGAGCTGCATAAATGCAGCTTATTAAGACCTTGGACTTGCAAGTCCACTGAGGAGCCAGAGGGTGCAGCAGACAAACCTCAAGGGTGATTCATATCTGTCCTGTTTCCTTTAGGAATTGTATGGAGATCATGAGGAGGCTGGGAGCTGAAAATCAATGCGCTGCTTTTAAAACTTATGTATTTTTTTCCTTTTTACAAGTATCTTGTGATTTAAGAAGCATTGAGAATCAGAGATATATCTTATAAATGACACGTCAGGCCCCTTCTGCTCAGTAACCCGCACTGTATACCATGACTTGAGAGCTGGTAGGACAGCTCACCAACAGTTCCCAAGAGAAAACTCTGCCTTTGTAGTCCAGGTGTTGCCACAGAGTTTCTGGCTCCACTCTGCTGACTGAGAGGCAAGTCTGTCCTCGAGAGCAGTAATTGTGAAGCTGAACATGTTAAATGAGACGGTTTTCACTGGGGTGAACCCCAAGGTGCTTGTTAAAGTGGGCATGCATGGTGACTATTACTGAAGCTCAGCTGAGTGGCGTAAATTGATGAACCACTTTCAACCTGTTATGTGTGAGGTCTGAGAGTGCCTGCTGTATGTGACCATAGAAAGAAGCTAACGTTTGCTTTTCCTTAGATAATAATGTAATCTGAGTTAGTCATGCTTTTCCTGGCTTTCTTTGTGTTTGCTTTTTGAATATTCGAACAAGGTTGTTTGGGGTTTTTTTTTTTAGTGTGATGTATGCAGAACATATTCTCCATAGGAATGTTTTAACTTGGAGCCAAGCCTCTGAAATTATGAGTCCACAAAATATCTGTTCTGCTTGCTCTGCTCAGCCTACACCTCATTAAAAAATCCAGGACAAGGATAAGATATTGGGCACTGCTGAAGTTCTAGATTACTTGGAATACTTATCTTACTTTTAGTTAATAAATATTAGAAGAATGCTGCAAAGGGTGGATGGAGGAGAAAGCCCTCCATGTTTCCCTGCATATGTGACCTGAGGGAAGGCATTACTCTTCAACCTGCTTTCACTGATTACAGTATATAAGCAGTGCCCTGAGTTAGCATTGAGTTAATGCTCTTCAGGGAGCTGAGAGAAAGTAGTGCAGCTGAGAGCAGCTGTGGACACTCAGTTTCTGCACCTGGTCTCTGACTGGTGCCCCTTTGACTCCACTTAGATTTCACAGTGTTTGAGGGAGCTCAATCAACAGGACTGGGTCATCTCCAAAGGAAGTATCATTTTTTCCTTATTTTATTATTATTTTTTATTTCAGGTGGTGACACCCTGCTTTTTTCCAAGCAACTACAAACGGGTAAGTATTTTTGGCACTACTAATATCCATTGGGTTTTATTAGGTTATAGATTAGGTTATTCCTGTAGCCTCCTATAATCTCTTGTTATTTCAGTACTGTGCCATCATCTTTCCTCTGTGAGGGCTTCGCATATCAAGAGTCTATTCTTGAAGCTTGTTATTATGTCCTGTCCCATGCAAGAATCTGGTGGTTTTGTTGAGCATTTTGCAAGGATTAGCTGGGTTAAACATTTTCGGCTGTTCAGGATTCTTCTTAAACTGGACTGGGTGACCTGCCTGTGATGCAGCAACCGTGTGCAGTTGTCTATGTTATCTGCCTTTGTGTGTTTCAAATAAAAAAGGAAAGACATTAATAATTTCAACATACTGATGACTCATGTCAGTTTGAAAGTACAAATAGCAGATGATTTGGTTGGGGCCTGTGACTTTTTGTTGATGGTGGAAGAGAGGAAGTTAACCGATGCTTGCTCAGGAGAGGAAAATATAAGCCATTTCTGGCTTGAGGGACTGTATTTCATTATTTTAGCTCCAAGAGTAAGACGAATGATGCCTGGAGGATGGGATGTAACAGTTATTTATTAAACCAGCACTGCCACCTGCTAGTGTCATTACTAGAAGTAATCAGCCAACAGCTGATGCCCAAGCAATAGCCAAGAACTCTGTGTATTGTAGATATGTGATGCAACCACAGGCAATTAGGAATCCTACATCTTGCTTGTGCCTTGCTATGTGAATTGGCCAAGTCACTTCCCATATTTTTGTGTCTTGATTTCCCTGCTGGAAAAATACAGGTAATTACACTTACCATAGAAGTAAAAAAGGTGCTATACAAGTGTTGTTTCATGCTTTTTTCTTAATTATTATCCTTTGAAAGCAAGACTGAGAACAATTATCCATGGTATTATGAGAAATGTGAATTATTGGCTCATGGGATGTATGCCCTAATTTTAACCCATTAATTTTATGAATTAACCCACGTCAGAGTCTGAGGATCCTGTATAGCATTACTACTCAAATTATAAATAGAAAATAAACCCTTTCTTGTGTCTGCAGCTCACAGATTAAGATGTATACTGGGAACCGTGGTTGCTATTTCTTTTGTGTTGTGCACAAAAGCTGAATTGATTCTGACATGGAAAATTAGTCATTGTGATTCAGCAACCATTTTAAACATGCAGCAACCTGTGGCAAATGTTACCAGTCATTACCATTAATAATTCTGCTTGAACTTAAGTGTTGGTGATCTGGGCCCAAGTGACCCTGCAGCCTGCTGATGGTTGAACAGTATGGATGACAAAAGTGACTTAACCTGTTTTAGTTTACTAGCAAGGATGCAACCAGAGGTATATTCAGTCCCTGAATAAAACATTTACCAGTTTGGGGCAGAAGAAAGGGTGGAATTCTATTTAAATTTCCTGCAGGGAAAGCTGTAGGTGAAATATTTTCTCTACGTAGTGTGCAATATGTTCTTATTACTGAAAGTGAGACTGAGCAAAGTGTTTTGCTTTTGTTGTAGAATGTGGTGACATTTTTCGATTAGGAGCCTGTTTTGTGCACAAATAAATTTTACCTGTTTAGTGAAGAGTTCTGTTGTTCTGAAGGAGGATAATCGGTGACCATATTAACTGTAAGCAATTTCTTTTACAGCTATTTTGAATGCAGGATATTGAGAAGATCAAGAATAAGTAGTTGAGATCTTTAGACAATTGAGAGAGCAGTACTCTATTCAAATTAACCAAAATTTTGTTAAATTGCAATTTGCTGCTGAACCATGGGTTTATCCCCATTCATTCCAGCCAAAGAATTCCAACCTTTTAGCTCTCACACAAATAAATGATTTATACACCTGCTCTAAATCTACATATATTTAGCCAATGTAATGGTTGCTTGTATTGCTCTCCTTAATGTGGCTTAGAGCAAGAACTGTAGTTAAACAGTTGGAACTGTTCCAACTGTAGTTAAACAGTTGGAAGACTGTTGAAGCCTGATGAAACCCATGGATGCTCTTTTACTTCAGAATGTGGGTTTTACTGATTATTTTCAGCTTGGAAGTCTGTTTCCAAAGAGGCCCTTTCTTCCCATTTCTCATGAGCCATAAATCTCGAAAATTTGTAATGGCATCAGGACCCTCATATGTCAACCCAATGCAGCTGTTAGGAGTTTCAGGTGCTAAAATATAAACCAGCTGCTGCTAAGTGTTCTAATACTACTTACTTTATGTTGTCATGCACATTCCTCTGACTGGGGAAAGGGGGGTGGTGCTAGTCCAGCTCTGTTAATTCAAGTCAAATGTTTAGTGAAGATGACCTATTCTGCTGCACTTCATTTTATGTCATGAAGAGGCAATGGGTTATTTGTGGCAATGGAGTTTCATTGCAGAGCTGTATAGCATGACCCAGAGATTTTAAGAAAAAAAAAAACGAGGGGGAAAAAAGTGCCATGATCACTTTTTTTTTAAACAAGAGCTGCCTTAGCCTACTAGAACTTAGCCAGTTCTCCTAAAATTTGATAAAAATCAAAGATGGCAAGTCTGTTTAAACAACCTTTTTGGGAATTGTTGGATCTTACACTGTCCCGCACGACATCCTTCTCTCTAAACTAGAGAGACATGGGTTTGATGGACGGACCACCACTCCACGGATAAGGAGTTGGCTGGATGGCCGCACTCAGAGAGTGGTGGTCAATGGCTCAATGTCCATGTGGAGACCAGTCACGAGTAGCGTCCCTCAGGGGTCTGTGTTGGGCCCGGCCCTGTTCAACATCTTTGTCGGCGATATGGACAGTGGGGTAGAGTGCACCCTCAGCAAGTTTGCCGATGACACCAAGTTGTGTGGTGCCGTCGACATGCTGGAAGGGAGGGATGCCATCCAGAGGGACCTGGACAGGCTGGAGAGGTGGGCCCGTGCCAGCCTCATGAAGTTCAACCAGGCCAAGTGCAAGGTCCTGCACCTGGGTCACAGCAATCCCAGGCACAAATACAGGCTGGGCGGGGAATGGATTGAGAGCAGCCCTGAGGAGAAGGACTTGGGAGTGCTGGTGGATGAGAAGCTCAACATGAGCAGGCAATGCGCCCTTGCGGCCCAGAAGGCCAACCACATCCTGGGCTGCATCAAGAGAAGCGTGGCCAGCAGGTCGAGGGAGGTGATTCTCCCCCTCTACTCTGCCCTGGTGAGACCCCACCTGGAGTACTGTGTCCAGTTCTGGAGCCCCCAACATAAGAAGGACATGGACCACTTGGAGAAGGTCCAGAGGAGGGCCACGAAGATGATAAAAGGGCTGGAGCACCTCTCTTATGAGGACAGGCTGAGAGAATTGGGGCTGTTCAGCCTGCAGAAGAGGAGGCTCTGGGGAGACCTGATAGCGGTCTTCCAGTACCTCAAGGGGGCCTACAAGAAAGATGGGGAAAGGCTGTTTAGTAGGGCCTGTTGCAATAGGATGAGAGGTAATGGTTTTAAAATAGAGGGGGGTAGATTTAGATTGGAAATTAGGAAAAAATTTTTTACGATGCGAGTTTTACAACACTGGAACAGGTTGCCCAGAGAGGTGGTGGAGACCCCATCCCTGGAAACGTTCAAGGCCAGGCTGGATGAGGCTCTGAGCAACCTGATCTAGTCAGGGATGTCCCTGCTCCTTGCAGGGGGGTTGGACTAGATGACCTTTGAAGGTCCCTTCCAACCCTAACCATTCTATGATTCTTATTTTAAAAGATTGACAGTTACTCAGTTGATCTTATTTTTTTAAATGAACAGTTTTAAGTAAAAAAAAAATGCTAAGAAGTACACACATTTTTTGTAAACAAGTCTTTAGTGCTGCAAAAAGAAGAGAAGATTTAGGCCCTAAACTTAAAGCTCAAAATACTTTTCATTTTTTCTATTACCTTAAAAAGATAAAAATAAAAGGAAAGCCAGTGGAAGGATATTTTTGAGGTCATTTTTAGATACTAGGAAGTATTCTACGGCATTCTGTGCATCAAGAGAGCAGTAAGTTTGCATCCTTCACTGATTTTTTTTTTTTTTCTCCATCCTTCATGATAATGTATCTTGGAAAAGAATAAAGGAAATTAAATCTTAATTCCTCAGAGGCCCCTCACATATCCTGCCAAATGTATTGCAGTAAGGAAATGTGATGTGAAGGCCCAAACCTCTTATCATACATGGATTCTTATCTTAAAATTACTCCATTGTTGAATGGTCCTTATCACTGCATGACTTGTCACTTTTAAGACATGGTTGAGTAGTGATCTTTACCAGAGAAAGTTCTGATTTAACCTTTATAACCTTTCTTCTTTTTTTGATCCTCTTCTTTTTTCCCCCTTCTTTTCTTTTCTTTTTTTTTTCTTTTTTTCTTTTTTTTTCTCAACTGTTTACTGAGGAATTCTGCGTACCTGTATTGCTGCCATTTAAACATTGCATTTCATAACCAGCTGTTGTAGTGCAGAAAGATTAAGTGGACACTTCCCAGATACTTATGTTTTATTGTAACATCACATCAAGCTGACCTTTTAGCTATTTTGCTAAGTCTCAGGCCAAAGCTTAATCATTTTGATAGAAATTGGGGAGGGTTGGCAGTGGTTCTGTGGGGTTGTTTTTTTTTTTTGGTGGCTTTTTTTTTTTTTTTCTCTTTTAATTTTGCTTAACTCTGTTTTCCTTAAGTATGCAAGCCTCACTTCTGCTTGTGAAGAGAAAAACCAGAGACTTTGACATTCAGGCCTCTCCTAACAAACGAAAAACCTGATTCTGAATAGTGAGTCAAACTGTGCTCTGGCCTATTTCAAAAGAAGATGGGAGCAGAATAAAACTAGTTGTGGCAGAAAATGAGTTTTTGGTGGGGTTTATGTGGTTTTTGTGGGTTTTTTTTTTTTGGTGTGGTTTTTTTTTTTTGTTGTTTGTTTTTTTTTTTTAAGGAGTGGGAGAATACCTTGAAAAAACTGCTGAAGAAGCAAGTGGTGGAGTCACTTACCTTCATGTGTACGTAGTTAAGACATACCTTCATGTGTCCAACCTAGTGCCAGCATTTGCTCAAAAGAAACTAAAAGTGAATTTTTGTGAAAATGTATTATGATACAAAGAAAAAAAATGAAAACCCATGCATATATGGGGAAAGAGAAGAAGAGAACAGAAAACCTTAAGAAAACTCAGTACTCTAACAGTGTTTGAAAGAAAGATCAGTAGATAGGACAGCATGTATTTTTATCCTTACTGTATTTACTTTTTAAACGTATCTTCCCGGGGCGGGGATTGGGGGGGGAAGTGAAATGATCTGTTGTTCCCGTGGGAGCACAGTCCACCTGTTTTTAATGTAAGCCTTTAAGAGATTCGTTTGAGAAATCTGAGGCTGAGTTACTGTTTGTGATGTTAGGACGGCCAGAGAGTGTAGATGAAGGACTATGTTCTCTAATTTCATTTTCAGTGGAGCCTCAGTACTAGAAAACATAAGATTGTTAACTTGCCTTAATCAGGTATGACCTCCAAATATCCTGGAGTCCGGTGACAGTGACTAAGCTGAATTAGGAACTGACATATGTAATGATTTTGCTCTGTCAGCTATAATTCTGGTTTCCAGCTTAAACCAGTAAAAATTTTGCCAGAAAATTGCATCAAGTGGGTTTGACTTGTAATAAATTTCTGTGACTTATGGCTAATTCATTTCTAGATTTTCCTTTTTATTTCTTCTTTCAAGCAGTAGCACGGAAATGTTGTGGAAAACTAGGAAAATACTCAAGTCTTTTATTTACAGGGACTTACTTTTTTCTGTTTGCTCCATCCAAACTTTATCTCACAGGACCTGTCAGATGTATACAAAGCAAGTATTATACACGTGTAGCAAGCATGATTTTGTGGAGGTAGAGGGCACACAAAGTCTACCAGACTTTCCCATTGCAGTGATCTTTCCTGCCTCCTTTCCTCAGTCTCACCAGAGCAGTTCTGCTAGGGAGTGCTGCAGGCTGTAGCTGCCTGTCTCCTACACGTGCCTGCACCCCATGGGAAGGGAAACGCAACAGGGCTGTTCTGTTCTGTAGTTTGTTTGCAAAGGGTGGGAATATCCAGTGGAGGTTTATATTTGCCTTTTCAGTTCCTGCTTTGTCACCATCCAGAACTGTAGTGCCCTTGTCTCCATCTGAAGAAGTCTGTGGGCTTTGGAGGAACCTTTATAGAGATGACATTTTTCCACTTGTGGTACCTACAGCTTTCCTGAACTGATGAGGAAGCATGGTGCCCTGAATTTTATTTTTTTTTAAAGCTAGCTCTTTCTTGCTACTCATTTTTGCTTTATTAAATTTAGTGCTTTTTCTCTTTCTTTCCTGCTTTTTGTTACAGCTTTATCAACCAATAACATTTCTGCTTTTCTTGATTTATTGATTTGCTAGTACCACATTCCCCCAGTGCCATAGATAGCAGAAGCACGAACTGATGAGACACTCTCTTGACAAAACCTGTAAGCTGCTGCCTGAGTTGAAACACTTGACATGAGTATTTTTCAAACTTTTTTGGAATTGCGGATCTCCAGAAGGGGGTTGATGTAGACCTCTGTATAATGTATTTCTGTGGGGTTTGTTTTTTGTTTTTGTGTTCCAAATGCTTACCAGAGTAAGGCCATGGACCCCACAGGTCTGCAGAGTAGAGATTCAAAAATGCTATTTTAAAGTGCAGTCCGTGCCTTGTTCATAAATGTCTCTCACTTAGCAATAAAAGGGAACAGAGAATCAAACTGCCTGAATTTGGACACCCCCATCCCCTGAATTAATGAAATGTAGTGATCCTGAATTCAGCTGTGCAGTGTATACTAAATTCAAAAGCCAGTCATTATACTTCCTAGGAGGGAGGACTCATGTTGTTTCTAGGAATACTGGAGAACTAGAAGATTTATTAAAAGTTTAAATATGAAGTTTTGTTATGATGCACTGTGTTCAGTCCCTTGTGTTCGTCCAAAATGAAATTAAAATCAGACTTTCTTTGAACAAAAATAATCTGCAGAAATAGGGAATCAACAAGAGGGAAAGGTTTGGTAGTTTCCAGAGCCAAGTTTACCTGCTTTTTCGTTTATTTTCTCCAAGTTGACTCCTAACCTTTCAACTGAGTGTGATACTGTTGTGGGGCAGAAGCATCTACTTTTTAGAAATGTGACACTATTTACTACAGCAGCTAAATCCAGCAGTGTGATGTTCTTGCAAAGTATAGTGTGTTTCTTTCTGCCTTCCCAACTTTCTTTTAGCTGAAGGAAAATTATTCATGTTTCAGACTCCTCAGTATCATTACGTTTCAGTTGGCATAGAAACTTTTCCCCTGTGTTTGACTTTACTGAACAGCAAATGGACTTGCATAGATTCTGCTTGACAGCTCACACTGGAAAAGGGAAATACACACTCCAGGGTGGGTTTTTTTTTCTACTTTTCTGCATGATTTTGTTTTCTTTCATAGCTTATTCTGACAGTGACAGATCTTAGGTCGCTTGCAAATATGGTTTCAGTTAGTCTTTGAAAATGCTTTCTTGTCAGTGGAATGTGTAAAAGGAAAGAACAGTACCAATCCCATCCCTATAAAATGTCTGGCAGCCAAACATTTAAAAAAAAAAAATTACTGTAGCACCAAGTGTTACAGTATCATGGAGGACTGCCACCTCTCTTTCAACAGGAAAAGACAAATCCTGTAGTGTTAATTGAAAAATCAGCTTTTCTTATAGTCAGTGTTCATTGCAATAAGCACAGGTACCCATGTAGACCCCTCTCTTCAGACAGAATAGTGAAGTAAAGGTGGTTCCTTAGGTTAGGTTCTGATGTTTTATCTGACTATTATATAATGATGGATCATGTTTGCTCATTGCTTAACCAATTTTCAGTCCCTAGCATCCCATTCAATTTTAGTTCACTGTCATGTCAGAAATCATGCTGATTTAACTTACTTTAGGTTAATGTTTTTCACATTGGCTGAAAAATTTAGTAGAATCATAGAATGGTTAGGGTTGGAAGGAACTTTCAAAGGTAATCTAGTCTAACCCCCCTGCAAGGAGCAGGGACATCTTCAACTAGATCAGGTTGCTCAGAGCCTCGTCGAACCTGGCCTTGAATGTTTCCAGGGATGGGGCATCCACTGTTCCAGTGTTCTACAACCCTCATTGTAAAAAAAAATTTCCTAATATCCAATCTAAATCTACCCCCCTCTATTTTAAAACCATTACCCCTAGTCCTATCACAACAGGCCCTACTGAAGAGTCTCTCCCCATCTTTCCTGTTAGGCCCCCTTGAGGTACTGGAAGACCACTATCAGGTCTCCCCGGAGCCTCCTCTTCTCCAGGCTGAACAGCCCCAACTCTCTCAGCCTGTCCTCATAGCAGAGGTGTTCCAGACCTCTTATCATCTTCATGGCCCTCCTCTGGACCTTCTCCAAGTGGTCCATGTCCTTCTTATGTTGGGGGCTCCAGAACTGGACACAGTACTCCAGGTGGGGTCTCACCAGGGCAGAGTAGAGGGGGAGAATCACCTCCCTCAATCTGCTGGCCACGCTCCTCTTGATGCAGCCCAGGATGCAGTTGGCCTTCTGGGCCGCAAGGGCGCATTGCCTGCTCATGTTGAGCTTCTTGTCCACCAGCACTCCCAAGTCCTTCTCCTCAGGGCTGCTCTCAATCCATTCCCCGCCCAGCCTGTATTTGTGCCTGGGATTGCCATGACCCAGGTGCAGGACCTTGCACTTGGCCTGGTTGAACTTCATGAGGTTGGCACAGGCCCACCTCTGCAGCCTGTCCAGGTCCCTCTGGATGGCATCCCTCCCTTCCAGTGTCCTCGGCGAACTTGCTGAGGGTGCACTCTATCCCACTGTCCGTGTCACCGACAAAGATGTTGAAGAGGGCCGGGCCCTGTATCAAAGTACTTGCATCAAATTAATAAAGTGTGTGTTGCAGAAATGTTGTGTATTAACTTCAAAAAACTTTTGATTCTTCTCACTTAATGTCACTAAAAGCTAGAGTGAGAGAGATTTTAGCTCAAGTCTGTTTCTTGGAGAAATGTCACAGCACTAACTGGTAGATTTGGGGGACAAAGGGTGGGAAGCTGGAGTTCATTGGTTTTTTGATATCTTTAAAGTGATGAGAATCTTCGAATGAGAAGATTTCAGGGCAAGGTAGCCCTACTGATTAGCAAAACGTTAACAAATGTGAACAAGTTGTGTCTCTTGAATGAGCAAAGTGGGTAGATCATCTTCTTTGGCATTCATTTAAGGGCTTGTGTATGTTTCTTGTTTGTAATTACTAAAAGGAATGCAACTTTTTTTAGGTAGCAGTGTCATTTTATCTTTTGTTTTAATGACTTTGTTTTTCCTTCAGAGAGGCTTTTTTAGGGAACTGTTGGCAGGAGTCCATGATAGTGGTGTTCTGTGATGGCAGGAGGGGGATGTGGGACAATGGATGACATTCCTTGTTCTGTATCAAAGTGGGTTTTATTTCTAGCCATATGAATCTCATTTCATTTGAACTGGCTTTATGGGAGAGTGCAGACAAGAATGTTTTGCTGTGTTTCATATTCTTGAAATTCTGTGATTGGTGAGGTGCACAAGTAATGCACAATAGCTATAATGTACTGTCATCGTGGTGTTCAGTACATTATATTGGGTCAAAGTGTAATGGCTGCATGTGGGACTAATGAGGTGTGAGAGGCATCTAGTCTCCTATTGTCTCTGATTTCTAGTTTTACACTGGAAAAGTAATTCTCCTAGTATAGGTCACAGTTTCCCAATGGAGAATAGTAGCATTTCTCTTCCTTTTACAGGTAGTATTGGGAAAAAAACACCCCAAAAATGAGATGTGATGAGATACAGGAGGCCTACAGGAAAAATGGGGAGAGACTGTTCAGTAGGGCCTGTTGTGATATGATGAGGGATAATGGTTTTAAAATAGAGGGAGGTAGACTCAGACCTCAGGAAAAAGTTTTATACAATGAGGGTGGTGGAACACTGGAACAGTGGATGCCCCATCCCTGGAACCATTCAAGGCCAGGTTGGATGAGGCTCTGAGCAACCTGATCTGGTTGGAGATGTCCCTGCTCCTTACAGGGGACTTGGGCTAGATGACCTTTGAAAGCCTCTTCCAACCCAAACCATTCTTTGATTCTATGATTGTAACGTGCAGTGATGTTTTCCATGTGAGGTGGCAGATCTTTTGCCTACAGCAGTGTATCTTTCACCTGGAAGACAGGAGAGGGAGAGAACTCAGGAATAGGAAACAGTGAGCATGAAGTAAATAGGATTCATATCCCTGTAGGAGTAGGGAAGGAGCGAGGGGAGGACTTCTATGGTTTTGTTATGGAGGTTGTAAGGTCAGTAAATTTTGCTGTTCTTGTTAGAATTTTTTTTTGCTTTGCACTCCTTCATCCAGTCAGAGACTGCAAGCTGGATCTTCCACATCTCAAATGAGTGTACTGCAGTAGTTAGACACTGAAGACTTTTATTTGTCATTGTAATCCTAGAGTTAATGAATAGGCAGCAGGAGTAGCAGTATTTGGCTTTAGGGCAACCATTTTAAAGCCATGCAGGGAGCATATGGAGACTTGAGTGTACATCCTTAGGTGAACCAGTTTTAAAAGAAAGGAGTTAGATGCTGGGCATCTGCTTACTGTGTGTATGTGTGTGTATATATATATATATGTATGTGTATACATACACACATGTGTATACAAACACATATATTTACCTGAGATGGTTTTTTCACCACAACTCATTTCAGCACTCTTCAGAAGTCAGAAGAAAAAGGGAACAGTGTGATCCTGCTAGTTGAGATAGTTATGTCAAGCCCTTTGCTTCTAACACTCTGTGTTCCCTCGCTGTAGTAAGGTGGAGAGAGCTGTTACTTCTGGCAGAGTGAGAGAATGAGTCATTTCAGTGAGGGCTCAACAAGCTGGAGAGCAAATTCAAAACACTAACAAAGAAAGAGGAGAAGAGGATATTCTTACTGCTTATTTCATATTCCATCTACTAGTTATCCTGGAAAACTTTCAGACTACACGAATCCAGTGTTAAACTGAGCAATGCAAGGAAAAAATACCTTTGAATTGGTGAATATTAAGTGTAAACCTCATTTATGACTCTATTTTATATACAGTAACCCAAATAGGCTGCTTAGTTACTCTGGAAGGGTAGGTGCTGAGTTCAGCTTGTGTATGAACTTTCTAGTGAAAAGCAAAAGAGGCAGTGCATTTTCCCTAGTGCTCTGCGTATGGAGCCCATGAAGTCTCTTTGTTACAGAGACCTCTAAGTGAATTAAAAAAACCCTGTATTTTGTGTGTTTTGCCTTTTCCTTTTATGGGTGTCTTTATTTGTGCTAAGTAGCAGTGAGTGTCCTAAAACTGTGAAATAGTAGTAACTAAGGTTATAATGATACAGGTGTTTGTCATACGTATCACCTTTAATCTGCTGAGAAGAACTTTGACGTTTCAGTCAATTTAGGTCTTCTGTGTTGGATTAATAGCACTGGTCAGTCTGTATGTTATTTCTTCTGACTGACAGGTTTGTTTAACACTGTGGAGATTTGGTAGCTGACACGCTAAGTCAAGTTTTTAAACAAAAAAATAAAACAACCTCAAAGCCTATGCCCAAGGATTAACTGTGAGTCAATCTTGCATCATAAGGGTTATAGCTAGTGCAGGATGTATGCCCTGGTAAATTCTGTGAGGACTCATTGAATTAAGCAAGGTGTTGCTACTGTAATTTACACTCTGAAAATATATAATTGTGTTTCCAGTTGAGATTTGCAGCTACAGTTTATCTGAACTTCAGTGACCTAACAAAAAAAGAGCTGACATTGTAAAGCTGCATCTCTGGTTCATAGCATCTTTCCTATAGCAGGCTACGGAGTCAAATTTTCAGTTGTACCACTACTGATGTCTGCATGGTGGAGTTATGTGGCCATGCAAGTATGCTGGGGTACACATAATCTGTTTCTGGTACAGGCTGGTATTCTTAGTTTAGGCAAACATTTATGTTCCTGTGTGTGTATGTGCTGCTTTAGGGCCTTATTTATTTATTTATTTTAAAACAGTTTCCAGACTGTAAGTTACTGCATAGACTTGAAGTTGCAGGAGAATCCAGCTCTGGTCAGTGAAGCATTTCGACAGGAAGAACTAGGTTTTCATTTTATTGTTTGTGCCGTTTTAAGATGGTCTGGTGGTTTACCCAGAATAAAAAAAAAACGATTTCCTGAAACTCTTTCCCCTCCTGTGGATGTGGTCTCTGAATAAGTAAGGTTCAATAGCAATTACTCTTACCTGTCACTTGGTCTGTATGTTCTAGTGTGACAGTGAAAATTACGAAGAGGAAAAATATGTTTAGTTGTACATTTTTGTGTTTCTTTCCTACCCCTTTTAGTTTGTGCTTTAAATATGCAAGATAAATATTATGTTTGATTTGCATAAGGTTTGTATGTCTCATCCAAAACTCCTGCAAAGTGTTGCAGAGTACTCTTTTAAAGGCTGTTTTGTTTTCTTCCAGAGGTGTCTATATTTCAGTGGTTGATTTCAGTGATTCCTGTTCTGTATAAAATTTGCACGTAAGATTTTCCAGATTGTGAAATGATTTTGCATTCTTAACAGTAAAGATGCAGTTGGGATGTTAGCTGTAATGATAATGCTTGCTACAATTTAGCTTTAACATCCTCTGAGCAAAACCTTGTTGATTTCTGCAGATAATTTGAAATAGTCTTTTGAAGCAATGTTTTTATGCAATGGAACATTAGGTGTTGCTCTAGGTACAGTGGACTCTTTGCAGACTTGTGGAGTGGGGAACACTAAAGTTTGGTGCGGTCTTACATGACAGCACTGGCTTTGTTGTAGTGTTACTTAGTTTTCTCACTTTGAATGTTTTTCAAAGTGAAATACTTCTGGTTTTTTTTCCCATTATAATTCCAAATGGTAAAATCCTTAATCTAGGATATCTTCTCCTGTAAAATGTCAAATCTTGTCTTTGCTGAAGTCTTAAGGAAATATTTTGAGGGGTTTGTTTTTTTTTTTTTTTTTTTTACCCAGTTTTACCACTGTACTTCCTCATTACATTACCTTGATTTCATGTTGATTGTGGTCATCAGTAACAAAGCATGTACTGATGGAAGGTTGTTCTGGTGATTCATGTTAGATTTTTGTAGTAATGGATTGTTTAATTTATTTTTAAATGTTTATTTTAAACCTCCACAGATACAACTTCGCGTATTTTAAAGAATTAAACAGAGATTCTCTGCAGTACTTAAGAAAATCCGAGGCAGTTCACTTTATCAATACCTACGCAAGAGTCTGTTTTCATGAAAAAGCATAACATGAGAGATTAGAAAAAAAATGCAAAAGGGAGTACATGGTTAACGGCATACATGTCCATGTATTTTGTAACTGGTAGTAAGCACCCTCAGTAGCTGAGTGCTGGCTTACAAGACCTGAATATGCAGGCTGATAATGTAAAATCAATTTGTTTTTTGTATCTGTCTGAAAGATAGTTTAGTTATTACTAATGTATGTAATAAATACATATATGTAGAATGTATATGTACTTGTGAATAATTTATGTTGTTTGTTGCATGTGTACGTTAGGCGGGGATTTTTTTAGAATATAGTTAAAACTATCTGGAAAATTAAAGTAAATTTTCTTAACTTTTCTCCTTTTGCAGGCTAATAACTGTGAGGCCATTAAAAGTCATGTAACCAGAACTGTAAGTAATTCCATTTTATTTATTTCTTTTACTTGGCCTGGTTTGTTTTCCTGTTTGTGGCTGTTTATTTTTATTATATCTTCACAAAGGGTTCATTGCTAGCCATTTCATATTAGGAAAAAAATTTTTACACTGAGGGTGGTGGAACACTGGAACAGGTTTCCCAGAGAGGTGGTGGAAGCCCCATCCCTGGAAACATTCAAGGCCAGGCTGGATGAGGCTCTGAGCAACCTGATCTGGTTGGAGATGTCCCTGCTCCTTGCAGGGTGGTTGGACTAGATGACCTTTGAAGGTCCCTTCCAACCCTATCCATTCTATGATTCTATGATTTTCAAGGCATGCACTTTGGTTTCTATACTCTATGAAATTAGCCTTTGATTAGGATAATTAGTGCGGGTTCCCCCCACCCAAGTTTATCCAGGAACAATGAAACGATCTCTATGGTCCTTATTTCTGAATCAGGCAGGGGAGATGTAAAGAAAAATATTAAAATCTTCATAGACTGTATTCAGAGGAGTTATGAAATTCCAGACGTATTTCTTTAGCAGGAAGAATATTAATTCTTGTGTTGTGATCAATATGCAATTGATCTTTTTTTTTCAAGTTACTGTGACATGTTATTTACAAAACAAACTAAATGCCCTTCCCAACCCTTTATTATTATTGCTACTGCAGTAGTATGGTACCAATGGTATTAAATACATTTATTAAAAGTGCAATAGAACCCAGTCTTCTAAGCAATGTAGAAATTTCTGCAAATGGTAAGTATTGTACCTTTCAATAGCCCTTATGAGTATACTTTTAGCACGATTTCTGTGAAATAAGTAAGACAAAGAAGAAAAGACATTTTGAAGTCCTTTGCAGTAGCCTTTTATCAAAGATGCCAAGTTTCTTTGATTTCTAAGTAAATCATGGGAGATGCCTGTAGTTAACTATCTGTTAGTAGGCAACTGTGATGCAGGTATTTGAATCACTGCTGTAAAGATGAAGCTAACATTTAAAAAGGGGCAGGGGGAAGGTCTTGCAAAATGCTTATGATCTTCACTGATTCATTGTTCAATTCAGAAGCAGCTCTTTATCACAGTAAATGAGGATCTGTGTGCAGCATTAGTCTTGTGTGCATTGTATTTGTTTTGCAATGTCATCTGTGGTACAGTGCTACAGGCATCTGCTGGTGCCACTCTGTGCAGGATGTGAAGAGTTCTGATCCCTGACTATCCATATTTCACAGAAGTTATATTTCTGTTAGCAGTATAGTTTGTTTACTTGGGGTTGCAATAAATGTTTTTGTACAACCCAGGTAATCTCTGTGGTTGGATCCATGCTATTATCCACACTGTTCTAGTAAAATTACAATTATTTCTAAGTTGCTAGAATATATTTGGTATTGAAACCAGCTAAAATGTCTAGAGACAAGATTGTTTCTCCCTTCACTTCACTCTTCTATTCTTTAACTAGACAAATTAACTAAAATAAAAAATCAGAATAGAAAAGCTTCTTCATTATCTGCATGTGAATTATTGGTTTTGACAGCTGCTTCTAGTGTAACAAATGTGAAGCAAAATAATGAGATATGTTATGAGGAAAATAATTGGAGATAATTTTCTATTGTTAGTTGGAAGTTTTTAGCTTCATTGTGTTACATCTGAATACTTCAGATACTTCTGTTTGTACTGGTTGCTTATTACACAAGCCAAGGTAATGTTTTGGGTTTTTTTCTGTACATGTAGTAGCTTGTGCACAGACATTTTGAAGACAGCCTTAATGGCGAGGAATGTTTTTTCAGCTGTGTCTTTTGTCCTGTTGTATTATTGCATTGGTTATTATTTGACCATTGGCAAGCGTCCTGAGATTTTTGGTAGTCACTTTCCATGGACCCCTATCCCCCAGGGGCAAAGGGTGAAATGGATGAGAGAGAGGCAGGAGGTCATTGGGAAATAGGAGAAAGTTCCCAACTGAAGCGCATTGGTAGGAACACGTATTCCTGTTTGGAGAAGAGAGGAAGTGTAAAGCTGCAGGGATTCATAAGCAAGTGCTGTCTCCAGACAGTGGGGCTAGATGCAGCCGTTGCCTGGATGAGGCTTTTGCAGCCCTGCTTCTGTGATACGTGACTGGCAGCACATATCCCACCTGTGTCGTGCAAATGGGAGGTGTGTTCCCTGTCTTTCTGCCTTCTCTTCCTTCTAAATTTGTGCCACACTTGTTCTTTTGGTTTATTAACCAAATTGGAAGAGACTGCTTTAACTTTGCCTGACCCTTTTTTTGGGTCTGGGATTTTGTCTCCCTTCATCTTTCTCCTTTCCATCTTGTTTCATGGCGTCTGGTCCAGGAAAGAAAAGCTCTCTTGCTTTTTTTCTAGCAATGTGACTGCTAATGAAATATTTCTAGCATCAGCTGTTAACTGCTTTATAGGAAAGCTGAGTAAACATCAACAAAGACAGATTGACTTGAATTCTAAGTAGTGTCAGAACCGAAATTTAGTTAGCTTAATTCTAGTGTTTAGGATAGCTCTGAAGCATGGATAACACTTTCTTACTCAGGAAATCAGAAGTGAATTTTATTACATTTAGAGGACTTCCTCATGCCCCTGTGGACTGTAATCTTATTTTATTCTTAATATTAACATATTTAAAACAAATAAATGAGGCTTCTTGTTTCAGCTGAAGGCTGGCAGAAGTGATGCTGTCACTTTCTATCCAAGAATTGCATGCAGATAATTTTCTGTTACTTAATAGGGTGCTACATGTATGATGAAGGTTTGCTTCAGTTTTGATCTCTTGCGTCTTAACTGGGTCAGAGAGAAACTCAGGAGATCTGCCTCTGAAGTCTTTCCCTTTGCCACCCCATTTTTTCTTTCCACTGTGGACATCACTGTATCTTTTTATGGATAAACTTTGCGTTAGGAGCTGCTGAGTCATGCTGTACAGGACTCCTACAGAGCCTCATAATGTGGTAGGTGTGAATTAATACAGAAGCCTTTACACTCTGCTCTGTCTGTTGTGCTTAATTACATTGCCTGTGGGTAGTATTCATTCAGGAAGCTGTTTCATAGCTCTGGAGTAATTATGAAACTATGCTACAACCAGAACTGGAGCACATATATTATTTTACTCAGTTGAGGTAAACCCCTTACCTAACACTTAACAGGGTAATACTTAAATACAGATATAGTAAGTTTCCCCATAGGTTTGCAGTGGAACGTAGTTGTTCCACTAACTCACCTAGGCAGATGTGCTCCTCTTCTGTGTGTACCAGAAACAGTGTTACACAGCACTGGTTAGGGTGCTAGCCTCATAAAACCTGGTGTGAATTCCTAATCTTGAGACATTGTAGAACTAAGGCTTCAGTAATACTATGGTTTTTCCAAATGTGAATGTAAGTATATATCTGTAAAACTGTATATGAAGTAAAACATCAATTGTGCTTCGTTCTCGTTTGAATATGGACTTTACATGCATTTAGTATTCTCTCCTAGAGAGCCCTTAGTAGCATAAATTTGCTCTGTGCCTTCTCTCTGCTATGAATTTTAGTTTTTTAAAATAAGAGAAAAAGTTGGATAGAAGACCCAGCTGTACCAGGAACTTCCAGGCTGTCAGCAGAGCTGCTTTTCTGAATCAAAGCGAGTTCGAAGATGATCTTCCTGCCCCAGTTAGTTTCGTGGTGCCCTAGCAGATTGATAGATGGAACTCCATATCCAAGTGCCCCACAAACTTTATCAAGATGAGCTGGATTACAAAGCCCAACACTTAACTTGCTTAGGGGAGCCTGGCCTGTTTTGGCTGCAGTGTTATAGGGAAGAATTGTGGGAGCAGCTTTGCCAGCAACTAAGAGTCAAGGTAGTTTTTGGCAAGGAGACAGCAGGCTGTGATTTATGACTTCTGCAGACTCTGCTTCTTGCAAGGGGCACATCTGTCTGGACTCTTACTGTGACACTACACAGGGGAACAGATCGTTATTTTTACAGAACACAGTATACAGAACAAAAATGAAATGTCCAGCCAAACAAATAGCTGTTTGCAGTAGAAATAGTGATAAATCTCTTCTGCAAAGAGTCAACTCCAAAAAAGATTTTATTAATTTGCAAATATTTACTGCAGGGATAGATGTACAATAACATACATACATTTGTATTCACAAGGCATGAATCTTTGTTTTCCACATTAGGAATAATTCTAAAGCCAGAGGGTGAAAGATTATGCAAATTTGGTTCTCATCCAAGACAACCAAACGTGTTTCACTGTGGCTTTGAAAAGCAACTACTGTGTCAGCAGGAATTATCATGGTGGAGCAGTCTAACAGTCAGTGTAGTTCGTTCTCCTGGACTGCAGTTCCATATACTGCAGTACCCTGGAGTGTATAGAACTGTTACACTATGGCTTAGAATAGATGAGAGAATTTCTTCTGCTTCCTATCCATGACTTGGGGAATGAAAATAGTATCACAGATTTGGTTAAAATGCATTCAGGTCTTTTGCTGATCATTCTCTCTAGTCGTATTCTTATTTGTGGCTGTTTGAATGGTGAACAATCGTGGAAAAAAAGTTTCATAAACTAATTAAAAGCTGCATAAAATGCATATAATTTTATGACAGATTAGCTAATCAAGTTTTTCCGGTGCTTATATCAACATTAAAAATAGGCACAAATATTTATCTCAAATAGATCCATGTCATTCTTTCAAAATACGTCCTGATACCTTTAAATTACAGATTACTCATTGATTTATGTTTCAAATAGTTGATTATTGATCCTTACCCTTGATAATGCTTCATTCAAGAATGAGCCCAGGAGAGAAATAGCTGAGCTACGTGAATGTATATCAGATCCTGGAACCATGAGTTTTCAGTAGTGCTGTTCCTCGGAGGAGCATATAATTGATGAACAGCTGTCTCAGCTGTTCCAGTCCTTGAAACCAGTAGTTGGTATATTCTGTTGAGATAACTTTTAACAAGATATTGTATTATGTTATAGTTCAATGCCAGGAACAGGGCCTTGGGAAATGCTACTGAATGGTTTTGCATTTGACTTCCTTAGCCTGCCTTTGATTCTAGTCTCAGAAGTGGTAAGTCATTATCCCACCTGGTATTTCTAAGCCTATGCGTGGCCCACATGTCTAGTTTTACTTTGATATTGGAAACTGGCAGTTTACAAACTAGTGTTTTAATATTTTTCCAGAGCTGTCACATAAAAGATAGTAAACCAGTGTGCTGACAAAATGCAAATGAATTTATCTGGGGTAAAACTGATCTCCCTTTGTCCTTTGCCCCTTCTGTGATCTTTCTGATCTCCAAAGCTCTACTATGGAGGACTTAAGCCTATGAAGTGTGTAAGTCTACCAGCTGTAAGCCAAGTTCTCTTACTCGGATCCTAGAAAGGTTGAGAATGATCATCTTGCTGAGACACATGAATTTTACAGACACTGGTTTTTTTTTTTTTTCAAGCTTAATTTTTTACTTGACTGTCCCCATTTCTTTCCTTGAGAGGCAGTCTTCAGTCATAGACAAGGGGATGCAGGCTTAGCAGAGAGGTTATTTCTTATTCCTTCTGTTTCTGGGTTAGTGCAGAAGGTGTATCTATGCCATCTCAGTGCCACACTGTATGTGATGGCCTGTACTGTACCTTTGTCGTGTTTTTGCTGTGGAGAGACTAGAAGAGAGATTGTAAAAGTATGAGATGCAGCCTGCTGCTTGGGACAGCACAGGCTTGCTAATTGAGGCAGACTAGGTAATCTGTAAGCAGATTCACCTTCTTTAGTGTCAGAGGAAGGTGAATAAACAGGACCGATCCCAAAAGCCTGTTTTGTCCAAGCTGTGCTTTAACTGCTGTCTTGCCCACTTCCTATTGCTTTCATTGACAGCAGGCTGTGCCGGGAAACTTATCTTCCAGTGACTGTTGTGACCTGGTGAAAATGATGTAGGATTAAATACGGGCGTGTTTCTTAGCTTCTGTATCATGCCTAGCCTGTACTGGACTCTGGGATGGTCTCATCTGAGCACTGCATTTTTGAGAAAGTTGGGATGGGAGGCTCTGCAGTGTGCCAGGACTAGATTCAGGAGCCAAAGATGGTAAAAGAAGCAGTAAGGAGATCAAAGGAAAAAGTTGCATGGCTTGAGTTTTCACTGGAAAAGGGCAATGATGCAATACCTTGGATGCAATGAATTTGCTTGTTAATATCATTCTGTGGCTGGGGAGAAGACAGTCAGCTTTTGAGAAGCAATTGCTTCCCCCTGCTGGCTTTCATACAACTGCAGCTACATATAGAATCATAGAATGGTTAGAGTTGGAAGGGACCTTCAAAGGTCATCTAGTTCAACCCCCCTGCAAGAAGCAGGGACATCCCTGACTAGATCAGGTTGCTCAGAGCCCCATCCAGCCTGGCCTTGAACGTTTCCAGGGATGGGGCCTCCACCACCTCTCTGGGCAACCTGTTCCAGTGTTCTATAACTCACATCGTAAAAAATTTTCTCCTAATTTCTAATCTAAATCTACCCCCCTCTATTTTAAAATCATTACCTCTCGTCCTATTGCAACAGGCCCTACTGAACAGCCTCTCCCCATCTTTCTTGTAGGCCCCCTTGAGGTACTGGAAGACTGCTATAAGGTCTCCCCGGAGCCTCCTCTTCTCCAGGCTGAACAGCCCCAACTCGCTCAGCCTGTCCTCATAAGAGAGGTGCTCCAGCCCTCTGGTCATCTTTGTGGCCCTCCTCTGGACCTTCTCCAACTGGTCCATGTCCTTCTTGTGTTGGGGGCTCCAGAACTGGACACAGTACTCCAGGTGGGGTCTCACCAGGGCAGAGTAGAGGGGGAGAATCACCTCCCTCGACCTGCTGGCCACGCTCCTCTTGATGCAGCCCAGGATGCGGTTGGCCTGGGCTGCAAGGGAGCACTGCCGGCTCATTTTGAGCTTCTCGTCCACCAGCACTCCCAAGTCCTTCTCCTCAGGGCTGTTCTCAATCCATTCTCTGCCCAGCCTGTATTTGTGCCTGGGATTGCCATGACCCAGGTGCAGGATCTTGCACCTGGTTGAACTTCATGAGGTTGGCACGGGCCCACCTCTCCAGCCTGTCAAGGTCCCACTGGATGGCATCCCTTCCTTCCAGTGTGTTGACGGCACCACACAACTTGGTATCATCATCAAACTTGGTGCGGGTGCACTCTATCCCACTGTCCATGTTGCTGACAAAGATGTTGAACAGGGCCGGGCCCAGCACAGACCCCTGAGGGACACCACTTGTGACCGGTCTCCACATGGACATTGAGCTGTTAACCACCACTCTCTGAGTGCGGCCATCCAGCCAACTCCTTATCCACCGAGTGGTCTGTCCATCAAACCCATGTCTCTCTAGTTTAGAGAGAAGGATGTTGTGTGGGACAGTGTCAAAAGCTTTGCACGAGTCCAGGTAGATGATATCTGTTGCTCAAATGTTTAAAAAGCTTTTTCAGTAACCATTTTGTCTTAGTAGTAAGTCATGTATTATATCTTTGTTAGATTTTGCTAAATATTTTAGCTGTGAGGAGAGACGGTGGTGGTTAGTCATTGATAATTAGTAAACAAAACAAAGAGTAAAAAGAATGCATCACTAGCTACAAGATAATTATTTAGGTTGCATGGAGTTTTAATTATAAAATTTATTTTTAAATGATGGAAGTACTGCTTAGGCAATGGATACATCTATGTGACCAATAGAGACCAAGGAAGTGGAGGGAGAGGCATGTTCCGCTTATTCCTTTGTAGTGATAAAACCAAACCACACTAAAAGCTTTGCATTGAATTTCAGTTATTAGTTATTTACTTGTTTTGGCACCCATGGTGTTTTACCTACAGCCTTTACAATCCTAAGAAAGGATTGAGCAAAAAGAAGCTGAAAATACCATGAAGTTTCCTTGTTTTCTGTTGTCTAAATAAAGACAGGAACTAGTGGAACTGGGACTAAGCACTTAGGTGAGGTACATCTTATGTTATTAAGTGTGCTTTAAAATTTGCCAAAACAGTTCATTTTCAGAAATTTTGGAAGTAACTGTGCCACTTGCATGCTTGTATGTGTCCTAGCTGTTCCCAGATTTTTTTATATACTGTATGGAAATTCTAAGGCTTCTTCCATTTGAACACAATTCATTTGGTTTGGGTATATTTGTCGTGTGTGTAGCCCAAATAGACAGCTTTTATCAGCTTTACAGCTCTCACCCTTCATCTAAGTAAGCTTTTCTGTGCACTTTTCTGTATAGTAAGTATAAATTCAGGGCAGGAAGGTGAGTGAATACACTTTCTCTTATGGGAGTTACTGATGCATGATGTTAGAATAAACTTCTGATTTTCTGTAGAAAAAGATAGGTCTAAATGTAAGGTGAATATTTTAATTTATTTAATGTTAGTATTGTAATAGCTGTCTTTTTCTAAAAACTAAAGAAAGGGATACTGCCCCCTCTATGTCTCTCCATTATTGTACAGAAAGCTTGGGTGACTGTTAAACTGGAGCTTAATTCTGAGACAGCTAAAATTAGATGAGAGAAAATAAATTCTATTACTAAGGTTCATGGGGGAGAATGTTTTGACACTTGTTAATGCATAGTTACTGAACAATTGGAACTACAAATGACACACACTAAATTCTCATAAAGCAAAACCATTGCAGCTCAGGCTTCTATTCAGATTTCCAGGACTCTGATACAGGAATAAATTGAGTATATTTTTCAATATTGTCATAACAGAATCACTTGAGGAACTTACTTTTGCAGGTTTATACAGAAATTCAAGCTCCATCCTCTCAGAAGTCCATCGAATGTTTTCTCTAATTTAATGCAGTTGCCAAGAAGAGCACAAAAAACAGCTAGTCCTTCTCTGTCAGTAGTTGAGTTGGAAGAGGTAGTAGTGAGGCTGTATGAAGAGCTGGACATAACCTGGCCATAGCCACAGTATTTGCAGTCAAAACGTAAGGTGATGTCCTTAGTATAGTTTTCCACAGTATGGACATAATAAATGAAGAAAAAAGGCAGGAACATCAGTGGCAGCAGGAAAGGTACTGGATTGACTGCTCTGCTTTCTTTGTTCCAGAATTCCAGCAGTGCTTTGAAGAACTCCTCTTTCAGTTGTGACAAAGGATCACGGCAAGTATTTCTTTCATATTTTGTGTACTAGTGTCACATAATACTGTGGTAGTTTTAGGTTTTGTTATTCCTGGTTCTGATTTCTGTGAATTCAGTATTCTACAAGACAAGTCCTGCTATGCAAGGAGCATTTTTATAATCCCTGTCTGAGTAGAAGACTAGGCATATTTGCTGAGCTTACTTTTAACTTAATGACTGTAATCTTCTGATTATTCTATTAAGGACAAAGTAAGGGGCCTGGTTGTGCCCTCAACCTGGAAAAGAAGGAGAAGTTAGAGAAAAGAGTATCTGTAGACTAACCTATGAGATTATTTGCATTATATTGGTGTCTATTGCAGTTTGGGGACTGGTTTTGGATTCACTTTAGTGTTACTCAGAGCAGATTTCAAGATGGTTATCTGTCTGCAATGTTTTACAGATCACTGGTGAATCTACCGATTTGTAAAGCGTTTGCAGAATTCTACAGAAAAAGATTTTTGCACACATAAGGACCTATATGTTTTCTATTTAACTGCCATATTTGTTGCACTAGTGTTTGTCAAAGTTGCTTGTATTCATTTCTCTGCTTTCCTACATTATTGGTTGCAGAGATTTTTTTTTTTCACTACAGTTTTGATGTGAAGAACTGTGATGTTTGGCTGATTCCATTTGTGTACTGAACTGAATAATTTGAGCTCTATAGGCATTTAATAAGTTATAATTGTAATAAAAATAGCAGAAAGATCAGGTGCTTGACTGTATCGGTCCAAGTTGCAATTTCTTCTTGTTAATATACTGTGTTTGTTCTCAGCTGCTTTGCTCTGAACTGCCACATGTAATTTCTTCACAGAAGTGCAGACTTTGATCACATTATGGAGGAAGGTTATGAACTTGACCTCACTTACATCACAGAGCGGATCATCGCTGTATCCTTCCCTGCTAGCTGTTCTGAGGAAACTTACCTCCACAATCTACAAGATGTAACCCGAATGCTCAAATCCAAACATGGGGATAATTACTTGGTATGTGTAGAATCAGTCTTCTGTGATACGTCTTCTGTCCTGCAGGAGGACCACTTGTAGGTCCACATATACCATTATAAACTAAAAGTCACTCGTCTAAAGCCTCTTTGGTTCACCTTTACAGCTTTACAAGCGAGAGCAAAATTTTCAGTAGTGTTTTAAACTGTTAGAGAAGGACAGATATTAAAAGCACTTTTTTGCTGGTGGCACTGCAGTCTCTGTTGTGATAGCACATAGTCAAATGCTGCAGAGTAATTGCACTGACTGTTTCCATTGTCCAAAGCATACTTTTAAAAGATACACACTCTGCAATGTGGAGTGCATTCTCTTTTCCTAGCAGACAACTACATCTAGGTCTGCAGATGGGTATCTGATGATCTCTCACTATTATGTCTTGGCTGTCACTGCTATATATTGTGAAACAACATGTAAAAGTAGAGTTGCTGTTTGTGTGTTCTGTCCAACTCTTTCCCATTAACTTGATTTAGATGCATTTTTTCCTTCTGTTTAGTTTCCTATAGGAAATTAAGTTGTAAGCAAATCTATAATGAGCTCTGTGTGCAATTTTTTTTTTTTGTTTTCTTTTTAATGATGACCCAAACTTAATCTCCTGTACTGTTTTCTGGTTAGTGCATCTAAACCTTATGGCATGTATTGTCTCAGCTTGTTCCATGAAGGTGAATTTAAAACAGGGCTAATATCTTATTTACCTTTTTTCTTCTACTAAGTGTCTTTTTAGTTAGCGTGTGTAAACTGTTAGAATCAAATCCAGGGCTTCAGGAGCATGAACTTGCCTGATGGCAGAAATTAGTTTGTGGAGAGATTCCACCTTACAATTTAAGAACATGATATTTTGCTCTCAAAACAGATTTGTCACAGATGTGTTATGAACCAGCTATTGTCCTCAAGATGCACTTGTAATATTATAATGTGGCTTGATGTTCTCAGCATGGCACCTTCTTGCCCTTGACTTCCCTTCCATCAAGCACTGTTAGCTTGTAAGACACAAGATAGTAATAGTTTGAAGGTGACCTGTATTAAAGCTTTACTGGTTCAAATTCACCTGTGCTCAGTGGTCATTCCCGTACGACAGCAGTATTTGTGAAATAAGTTTGTAGTCTCAGTCCAGTCTTGTGTAGGGTCCCTTCTTTCTACATGAGTTTGTAGTTAGTTTCTCTTGCAAAGTTTGTATCTGTGGGATTTTTTTATTTTTGTTTTAATTTTGTTCTATTTATTTATATTCTAATGAGTACTTTGGAAATTAGCTGGCTTTGTCAAAAGAAAGTTTGATGCCAAACCACAACCAGGTTGTAGATCCAGAAGCTCACTCTTAAACTTAAATCTTTTATTTTTCGTGTTTCAAAGACCCCTTCAGTCTACTCAAGAGGCACGTGTATAGCAGCAACACACCCCCCTCCCCCTTTCCCCCCACTCCCCCCGAAGGTATGCAAGTGAGAAGTTCTGCTGAAGTTGATGAGAACAGTTTTATTCTTTCATTGGGTTAAGGTCAGCTAGCAGAACATCCACTACAAACCAGTATTTGTCATTTCTTATCTAGCTGCTCTCCCTCCAGATTTTTCTATATGTTAAAATTGTCGTTGCTACAGTTGATAGTGAGGACAGAGAAGGGGAATGATACTTCCAAAGAACTGGGCGAATGCATTGTTGCCTCTCTGAGTCTCAGTTTGTTACGAAGAGTATGAACAAAAAATCCTAAGTATCTCATTTGCACTAACAGTAGAGGATTATACGTTGACAGTCTAAGACCAGAGATGTTGGAAGTCTGAGAGAGATGTTGGAAGACCAGAGAGATGGAAGTCTGTCCATAGCTACAGTAAATTTTCCTCTGCTTTGTTGTTTTAAAAAAAAAAAAAAAAAAGCATCCTGGAAGGCTCTGGTTCCTGGAAGAAATGTGACTTTTCTCCAACACAGAAAAAAATTCAAAACTGAATTTTTGTAGTATCTGTGTAGTGTTTTCATAAATTTATTCTGTTTGTATGTGTGTGGCCTTGGTCAGCAAGAGGGAAGTCACATTATGTTGAAAAATTGAAGATGATGATGCTCCAAAAGAATCCAGTGATGTGTCAAAATTCATTTAGAGTTGTAAAAGCTTGTTCTTCAGATTCTGTTAGCAAGCTTTTATGTAAAAAATAGAAAAAGACTTTTTCAATCATAGAATCATTTAGGTTGAAAAAGACCCTTAAAATCATTGAATCCAACCGTTAATTTGACACTACCATGTCCACGACTAAACTACATCTCTAAGCACCACGTCTACATGTCTTTTAAATATCTCCAGGGATGGTGACTCAGCCACTTCCCTGAACCAGTCTATTCCAATGCTTGACAACACTTTTGGTGACAAAATTTTTCCTAATACCCAATATAAATTTCTGTAGTGCAACTTGAGACTGTTCCCTCTCATCCTTAAGTTATTATTGTTTTATTTTAATAATGAATTAAGAATCGCTGGATTAGACAGAAGAACTAAATGAGAGAGATAAAATATTATGTAATACATTTGTTAAAAAAATAATTTTTAAAGTGGCCAAGAAACAGTAGTGCATTGATAAATTTGCTTTCATGCAGCATATTTTCTGCAACAAATGTTTACTTGAAAACACAAACCTTTCATAGTAAGGAGATTTAAAGGATAGAATGAAGATTCTTTTTATTCCCTGATAAAATTGTCTCGTTAACAAATTAACGCATATTTTGTTGCAAATTCAAAGGCTTGATTCCAAGAGAATGCTGTTTTGCCAGAAAGCAAAAAAACCAGTTTAAACCACACAATTACTGTGTCAACTGAAAATAAAAATAAATTCACCATTATGTTACTGTTTTGGTCAACTTCTACAGTAATGTATTTGTCATACTGTTTTGACTAAAATATTTGCCTATTGTTTTACAGTACACTTGTAGGAGAGTAGTGCTCAGTTGTTCGGATATTTTGAGCTTTTAAACCAAAGGGGAAAAAAAAATCCGTTATAAGCTTGTCTGTACAGTTGTCTGATTTTATGCTCATTTCCTAAAACCGAATGTTTTGTTGTTTAAAACAGGTAAATATATAAATTATTTTCAGTATCTCTTAACAGGTTTTATTGCAGTGTTTATTGCATATGGTTGTCAAAGCAGTTCTCTTCATGTTGATTTAGAGCAGTGATAAATGAACAAGTTACTTTATTTATGCTTGCTGTTGTATTAGGGTTACATTTTTGTATCCACAGCGTCTGAAAGATAATTAAGTTTTTTAAGGAATAAACTACTAGCTCACTAGTTAGAGGGGTATCTATATAGAAGCATACAGAGCAGCTGATGAAGAGTAACTCATTTATGTCAAAGGCATTAGGAATCTGACAGTAAATACTATTATCTAAACTTATGGTCAGTTGTTTTTAAAATGTGAAACAAACCCCGAACACACGGCTACAATTTATAAAAAGATTTAAATGGTTACACTGCAGTCTTAGCATATACATATTTGTTATTAGGTTAGACTAACATAACTGCTGTGCATTTTCTTGGTCTTGTATATGTAAATGTCTTGTATATGTAAATGATATGGTAATACTTGTGTGTTGCTGTTGCTTTACTAGTTTGAATTGTTTGCTAATTTTAGCTTATGTCATGTTTTGGCCACCTTCCTCTTTGCTTAACACAAAGCTACCACTGTTTTCAGAAGCAAGTTTGATCCCACCTGGTAGGAGAATTTTGCCTGCCTACTTTTCCAGTCTCTTCTCCTTAATGGAACGGGTTATAGGCTAGTGAATTGTTCCCCAGTCAGTACTTTATATCATATGACCACAGCACATCTTTCACTTTCCAGAATTGCCAGCTACATGCTATTTGTTTCTGTTCTTTGGCAGGAGATTTTATATTTCCAGTAATCTGATTAAGGAGCAGACCATATCTGAGACCCTTCAGTAAAGGTCTGTTCTCCAGCTAAAACGTCTCCTCATTTTTGTTCTGTGGTCTTGCTGAGCATTCAACAGAGTGAGAGAATTGATTTTATCTTAATAGTACAAGTTACTTCCCAGGTCACCATTAAATTGTATGGGAAGGTGATGTTTCCTCTACTGTGTGTAAGGAGGAAGAGTTTATTTTTCTGCACTTGTTTTATCTTACTTGATTTTTGTTCTTTAGATGAGGTCCTAAAATTTAGAGCAAAATCATTTAAGTGTCATAGAATTAAAGGCTAATGCTCCTCTTTCTTGTACCAAAATGCAAGTAAGTAGACCTAGGTTACGCCCAAAAGGGGCTAAAAGGATGCAGTTAATCTTCCTCTGACATCTGTTTATAGCATATGCTTCTCATCAAAGACTTCTGTGACCTCTTGTTTTGTTGTTCTATGTGAAATGTTTGTTCCTCTATCTTCCGGTCTGTATTCTGTGCTGGTAGGACTTCTGGAATATCTCACTTTGATCTCTACTCAGTAACTTAACAGGACTTGGGTATAACAGTGTCTTTGAATTTGGCATCTTTTCCAGCAGTGACAAATACTCATCATGAACAGGGCCATATCCTGACACACAGAAATTTTATACTGATCTTACATGTAAATACAAGAAAGGTGAATTTAAAAAGTTATCACCAAATAGCACTATTTTCTGTGGAAAATTTTAGGTAATTTATCTCTTAACATAGCCTTAACACTCATTTTAATAATTCTGTACTCATAAATACAACTCTCAACTAAATAATTTTGCAAATATTAAAATTGATAGAAAATTACAGAAACTTTTGTGAGTCATTTGTGTAAGACACTTCTGGTTTCATTCGTGTTAAATTACTGTTGGTATTTCTGGAAGGATAACTATAGACTTAATTGTAAATGTTTATACATCTTTCTGATCCAAAATAACATGGAATTTTTGATTGTCATTTAGCTCTTCAGCAGTTATCTGTTTAAAATGCAAACAATATATTTGAGTAAAGACTATGTGTCTCATCATATAAAGATGTTTTATGCTTTCTTTTGAGGTTGGACGTCAATGAAAGACGTGTATATACCCTTTATGGTCAATATCATGTGTGATACCAGAACTTTATGCAGCTTAAAATAGAAGGTGTTTTCTTGGGTACCATTTAGGGGTAGCTTCCTTCTCTGGATGAATTTCTTGTTCAAAAAGTATACTTTTTCCTAAAGGTGGTATAATGTCTTCCTGCTTCCACTGTGTCCATGATTAGGTTGCATGTTCGACTTATTTAAGTACCACAACAGTAAGCAGCAGGCATCAGCTTCTAGAAGCAGAATGATGCAGTTTCTCTAGCCTTTTTGGTTCTCGGCTTCTTTGCTGAGATGCTGATGAGAACACTAGTTAATGCCAAATGGGATCGTACACTTCAGAAAAGTTATTAAATTGTCCTTGGGTAGTAGTAAACTGTATAATGGACTTCTCTCTCATATTTACTATTTCTCATATTTATGGTCTGTTTGTCCCATTCTGGCAATGTGATGAGACTTTTAAATGATTGTCATCTCTACTTAGCTCATAGTGATGTGAAATAGCCACAATTATGAAAGAGAATCTGCCTCGGTAGCATTGCTTTAGTTGTTGAATATTGATTTCAGCTTTTTGTTATTGATTGATACTGATGTAAAGTATTTCCTAATGAAAGAGTCAGATATACTTGTATACACTGCTTTATTTTTATTTTTCTTTTTGTTCACATAGCAGTCTATCTCTTTAACTGTTCCTTATTAAGCAATAAGTGTATGATAACTTACTGTCTAGTGGGTTGACAGAAGAGTTGGAAGATCTCATAGGGTAAGCTATAGTTAAATAGCTATGCCCTATCTTCCCTGTGAAGTTTTGACAGACCAATATTGTCTTGCCAGGAACTCAAATTCAAATATTTAAGACTGTAGCACCCTCCCAGACTTTTTTTTTTGGTTAATTCTTATGCAGTGCAGTTATTTTGGGTGGTGCCCAGGTCTCTCAGTATACCTCTGACTAAAATAAAGCCATGTGAAATAAAGAAAATGTAGCAGAATTTTAACTGTCCTTATAACTGAATACCTAAAATACATTTGCTAGTGCTACCTGACTTTGAATGCTAGTTTAGTAAAACAGTAGGCAAACTTGAAGCCTTACCACTGTAGTTTCTTGTAATTGTCATGGTGTTTCAAATACAGCTATTTACTACATAAAATGTCAAGTCTTGATGGTTAATTTTTTTTTTCTTTCTTTCTGAACAGGTGTTAAACCTCTCTGAAAAGAGATATGACCTTGCCAAGCTTAACCCAAAGGTATTAATTGTCTTCCATAACATACCTCTCCTTCTAGTGTTAAATACAACTTAAATGGCCTGATAAGCCCTGAAGCTATGCAAGCACTGATATATGGTGTAAGAGAACAACTTCTGGAAGATGATAAAACACCTCACATGCATCCCTTTTTATTTTTCCCAAATTCCGTTTTGTGTTTGTGCTTTACATAGCTGTTCCTGTTGTTTTCTTAGACTTTTCACACAGGATCTTAAGCCTGTTGTGACTACTGAAAAATTCCTATTGAGTGATATAAATTTTACTCCAAGTGTACTTTCTTTGTGGAGTCACAGGATATTAGGGATTATATAATGTAATGTACAGTCTGATAGCTGAAGCTAGTGAACTTGGTTCAGATATAGAATTCTCTTTTGAACTATCTTTTCGTAGTTGCTTCTCTGCACAATAGATACCTAAGGAAGGGAACTATTGATGTCTGTCTTCTGTTCCTCCTCACCAATTGTTGTATTTTTTTGTTGTAAAAAATGATATGCAGGTACTTGTCAGCAGCTATTATAAGGCGAGAGTAGCACAGATGTATGTTTATAGCAGCAGACTTACAGGGAGATATACTACCTGAGGAAAATATTAAAAGAACTCTTAATTTTGACCTTTCGAATGCTTTATTGGTCGTGAAGGATTTAAGTTGATCATGGTTACTGATTTTGTTAGGGTTAAATACGCATGTAATAATAGATTGAGAAAACAGTATTATATAGTGACTGAACTTGAATAGAAAGTATGAACAAAATTTTGAGGTGTCAGATGTCTTGCACATGAAGGAAATAAATTGCAAATTAAATAAAAATAATCACAGGCTACTGGACCAGGCCAGTTAACATTCTTTGCTCTAATTTTGACCTTCTAAATATTTTACTGTTATAAAATACTTGAATTTCTAATTGAAAGTTCTCTGTGAAATCAAGATCTTCAGAAATAGTGTCACTTGTGAGCAGTTGGTGGGTTTTGGAGGAAGTTTTTTTGTTTGCTTGTTTTTATAAAAGTACTAGTATCTTTAAAAAACCCAAACAAATCTCCTTCTTCTCCTTAAGAGACCTGTAAGCATATCTTACTTACATAATGGCATTCAACTGAAGTAATTAACTGGGGCTGGAAAAAATGTGGAGACGTTTCACCATCACAATTATTTGAAGCCAGATTTTAATATGTAGTATTAGGCCAAGGTGTCTCTTGTGAATGTTACTTGTTTAATTGCAGATTATGGATGTGGGGTGGCCTGATCTCCATGCTCCGCCTCTTGATAAGGTGTGCACCATCTGCAAGGCTATGGAGTCATGGCTGAACAATGATCCTCAACATGTGGTGGTGATCCATTGCAGAGTAAGTGAGCTGTGTGTATACACATCACCTATCAGTTTGTATTCATTTTCAAAAAACTTGTCATTTAATCTTACTCATTTAAAAAAAAATTTAAAAGTTTGATATGTTTTCAATGCCGGAAACAGTGTGCTAAATCTTTACTTCATTTAAGTAAGCTTAAATTCACTGACCTTGCATGCTTGTTATATATTGCTTTTTATGACAGCTAAGGTTCTAGCCTCTGCTCCGGGTATAGCATGCAGCAATGTTAGTTCGCTTCCTTCAAAAGGAAGGAACTACTTCTAAGGAAGGCACTACTTCTGTGAGCGGATTTAGAAGCTTGAGATTTTTCCACCTTGTCGTGGTTTTGTTAGTGAGGGGGGGGCCTAAGGTGGTAGCTTCTGTAGGAAACTGCTAGAAGTTGCTCCCCTTTGTTCAGTGGACTCGGCCGGGCCTAGGGCGGACGTGCTGCTGGCCAAGGCCGAGCCGATTGGTAGCAGAACGTCCCGTGGTAACGCCTCTGTGATAATGTATTTAAGAAGGGGAAAACAGGAAAAAAAAAAAAAGAGAGAAGAGAAGATGTGAAGAAGCTGAGCAGGGGGCCGAGGGGCAGAGAGGGAGGCGCAGGCCTCATGGGCCTTGCAGGCCTCACCCTCTGGCCTCTCGCCAGGCAGCCAACTGGGCCCGACTCGGTCCGGCCTGGCTGTAAGAAGTGGAGAGGAGATGAGAAGTGAATAAAATGTAAAAAAGATCCTGAGAGACATCTGCCAGCCTGTTGTGAGGAACAGCTGCAGACATCAAGGTCAGTTCAGAAGTGAGGGGGAGGAGTAATGCGGCTCCTGGCCAAGATTCCCCTGCAGCCTGTGGTGACGACCATGGTGAAGCAGGTTGTCCCCCTGCAGCCCGTGGAGGTCCACAGAGGAGCAGAGATCCACTTGGAGCCCGTGAAGGACCCCACACCGGGGGAGGTGGAGGCCTGAAGGCAGCTGTGGCCTGTGGAGGGCCCGCTGGGACAGCTGTTCTGAAGGGACTGAACTCCGTGGAAGAGATGACCCACGCCGGAGCAGTTCCACGAAGGACTGTGGCATATGGGTGGGACCCCACAACGGAGCAGGGGAGGAGTGTGAGGAGTTCTTCCCCCAACCATGAAGGAGCGGCGTGAAACAACCTGTGATGAACTGACTGCAACCCCCATTCCCTCTTCCCCTCTGTGCCACTCAGGGAGGGGAAGGTAGTAGAGATAATGTTAAGCTTGGGAAGAGGGAGGGGTGGGGGGAGGTTATCTTGTTCTCTGTCTCATTATCCTGCTGTTTGTAGTAAGAAATGAATAGTTTTCCCCAGGTCGAGTCTGTTTTGCCCGTAACGGTAATTTTAAGGATTTCTCCCTGTCCTTATCTCAAACCTCGAGCCGTTTTTCCTTATATTTTCTCTCCCTGTTCTCTCGGAAGGTGGGGGCAGTGAGAGAGAGACTGCGTAGTCTGGTCCCGATCAGGGCTGAACTACGACACACCTGAATAGCAAATTCTTTATAGAAGCTCTTCATGTTCAGTGACACTCATGGATTTTGTTGTGGAATAAGGATAGGCAATATGTCACAGATAATCCCTTTAGACTGTTGTATGGTTATAGGAAACGGCATTAACTACATCCTTGGGTACTTTGAACAGATTCTAACTGTCAGCATCATTGCAGTGCCTTAAAGCAAAACTACCATTGCGCAGTGTTACTTCTTGCTTGCTCACAATGAAGAGAAATAAAGAGAAGCCTTAATGAAATACAGATGAAGTGAATTCAGAACTGAGTTGGTAACTGTACTGGTGACACTCCAGGCAAATCTGTCTCTGTCCCTGGCAGATGTTACTCTAAACAAAACCAGGGTGATAATGGGACCAAAACTTCTCTTCAAGTCAGCTTCTGTAGGCCCCAGTCCTGAATTGCTTGCAGGCAGAATGCCATGATTATATAAAACACTATTGAATTCTTGCTACTTGCAGGACTGCAGCCAGGAGAATGGCCCATACATGCGACAAAAAAAAGAGGGCAAAGTATTCCTAGATATTTTATATACATATTGGTAATGCGTATTGTTGATTAATGCCTTTTGGTAATGATTTTAAAGTTTACAGCCACAAAGATAGATACAGCTACTTGTATCAGCTGAGAGACTGAAATTGTTTTTGAAATCTGTGATAATTACTTCTTGGTAAATTGTACTGAATTGATGTAATGTAAATTATTTAATAAGATTTTGGAACATTTTTAAAATTATCCGTAGAAAGATAAGTAGTAGTTGTAAGCTCAGGTGCTCGGGAGGTAAAAATGCCCAAACCTGTTGGAAACACATATGCTTTCCAAAATAGGTATTTTATAGCATCACAACATTGTCTAGACTTGTCTAGATCTCTGGAAAAAGTAATACAAAATTAGAATAGTAGATACAATGTTTCTACTACTAATCAAGTTGGTTTTTTTAAAAAAAATAATTTCCTCTTGGTTGTTAAGACTTGACAGGCATGCACATAGAAATCCTACTTGGTGTTTTTTATGTCACTTGTCAGCCAGCTTGTATAGACAGACAAGCTGTTGCCCGTAATTACCACCTTTCCAACCACACAGGAGGTGCATGAGCAAAAGGACTCTCTGAATTTCCTGTCTTAAAGTTTTGTTTTGTATAGGTCTTAAATAAAACAATGCCCTATAATGTAATAAATTGAATAAGTTATCTTTCCCTTTTTCCTAATATAGGGAGGAAAAGGAAGGATAGGCGTAGTCATATCATCATATATGCACTTCACCAATGTTTCTGCAAGGTAAGTTGTGAATAATGCTTGTTATGTGCTTTTTACAATTAAGGAAACATGAAGAAAATTTAAAAAAAAGATGCCTTTTGATTGTAGTACTGTTTGTCAGCTTACTGTTTGTCAGTTAAGGTGTGTCAGATTTTCTTCTCAGAGAATCTTGGGGCATGTCTTAAAATAGCCTACTTCCGTGACAAAGTTTTCTTGTGATCCTGCTTTTTCAGCAGGAGGTTGGACTGGGTGACATCTTAAGGTCCATTCTAGTCTGAGATATTCAATGATTCAGTGGGAAAATTCTCTAAAGGGTCTTTTGAGATGAATGAAGAAATGTGCAAGAAACCATTTTTATATAATGATACCATCTTTATTCTATTAAACTCTTCTATTTGCCACATCCATTAAGTTGCCTCTTTTGAATCAATGAGAAACTATTCCTAAAGCATTTAAGGAAAACAGTTATTAGAATTGGGAATCAGTATTTGAATAAGGAATTCCTAGACATTGATCAAAGTGCAGAATGTAGTTTAAGAAGTAATCTAGACTTTATCTTGCACTCAGTTCAAACAGTAGTTGTCTGATGACTTGGTTTTGGTTGTTTCTTTTAGAGTGCTCAAATTATGAAATGACAGTTGACAATTTATGTCAACAAAGATGAAATTTGATAAATGGTCTCAAAAGGACGAAATGTATTTTGGTTTGAGTTTTTTGTTTGGTTTTTAATAAAATTGTTTTCCCTTATTCTTTTTTATATGAACCTATATAAATGTATTAAAATAAAAATGCACTGTAAAGGCTATGGTTAAATAAAATTTGGTTCTGAATTCACACCAGTCTGTTAGTAATAGATTTGATCCAATACTGTAGTGGATGAAGTCCTTGATCACTATAGGCTGATGGCAAAATACTCATGGATTTCAGTAGAACCAGCATCTCAGAAAATAATATATGTTTGCTCTGGTAAGCCTGATTGAAAGGTAAATGTAGACTAAGAAATTAAGTGCATTATACACACCAATATATGCTGAAAAAAAAAAAAATATATATGTCTTCAAGTAGTAACTGGGACAGTGATTGCCACAGTTTTATGATAATAATTTGTGGAGAAGTATTGTGAATGACAAAATCTGTCAAGTGAGGATAGTACAATACTGTGTTGTGATCTCCATGTTGCAAAATTGTTTCATCCTTAAAGGTGGTACCTTGCAATAAATACATTTTAATAATGCCATAACAGAACAACACCTGGATGTGATTGTAAAGCCCAGTGATGAAAGGTGTCATCTTTTACCCCAAACAAATTCAGAATTCCTCCAGTGAGGTTGCAGAAGAGGAGTGAGTTTGGAAGTCCTCCTTTAAATTTCTGGATATTTGTTAGCTCCTTACTTAACTTTTCTGTGTAAGAATGAGGTTGGGGAAGTTTCCCAGCTAGCATTTGCATCTCTGTAACATTATCAGGACTCTTCAAAATGGTACATGGAAACCTCACAGAAGCAGGAATTACTGCAGGTGCTGCTGTTGAGGGTGCCAGCTGCTGTGTAAGAAATGGTACTTGGAAGACTTTGAGGATGTTCAAACTAAATAAAGTTCCTAATTGCCTGCATGCACATGCAAAAAAAAATCTAGGCTTAGTTAAGAAGTCTTATGATGCAAGCCCCTTTAGGTTATATGTTATAAATATCTGATTTCCTTCCTTTAGGAAGGAATGTACTGTCAAATTTAACGAGGGCAAACAGAGCTCTTTGTAACTGCTGGTAAAATCTGTTTTAACTAGTAAAGTATTATCAGTCTTTGGCCAGTTATGAGTGGGTTACCTAAATTCTGCGTGGTAGTGTGGGTGAAGAGGTATGAAGATGTATGATGGTTTGGGTGAAGAGCAGCGTTTTTGGGTCAAGGATATTCTAAGCACACACAATGTAATCTTTAATATCCATGAAGAAAAGACATGACTTTACAGCCTAGTTTAGCACCTGCTTAAGACAACTGGTAGCTTCTGATTAATTTTTGGAAAAGATATAAATTCAATTTTTGCCTTATATGCATATGTATACTTTGAGCAATTTTTTTACTTGTAACTCATTTAGGTTGAACTAGACGTGGCATTTAAAATTTGAGATTCTAGAGTCTAATTATTTTGAAACTGCTGGTTTTTTTTTTTTTAATGTTGTGATGTTAATTAACACTGTCAACTACATCTGTTAAGAGACACATTGTTTTTATCTGGTATAGATACAACAGAATCAGCATAGCATGTTACTTGACATATGTGATGAACAGCATTCTTACTGATTTTTGGCACTTCTATTTCTTTTTTATGTACTCTCTTGCCTTCCTCTGCACAGATGCAGAAGACCCCCACCAGAGCCATGCTGGATAGAGAATGAAAGAAAATTTATTTTTCTGAATATTTTGCTCTGTAATTGTGCATTTGAAGAGTTTGTGGTTGTCTGATGCAAAACATTTCTTTTTCAAAGATTAACACTTTTATTTTAAACATTCTCTCCCTTGGTGGCTCAGGGCACAGGAAGCAAAGACTGCATTAATTATTTGACTGGTTAAATTATCCTCTAGCCCAGCATCCTTTGCACCTCATCTACTCCACTACAGTCAGAGCTAGGCAGTGGTTTTCGTCTCTGTAATGTTGCTGCTTCTTTTTTAAAAAGAGAATACATTTATATTTCACAGAGAGGACTCCTCAGTGACACTGTCAGGAAATGATGGCAAGTATCCTTCTTTTGCAGGCTGAGCTGCTTGGCTTTGCTAAAGTTTGTTGCATTATGACTTTAACATATTCATGTTGAAAATACGCAATCTAGTTAATTGAATAAGGGAGTAGCTGCTTTGCCTCAGGACATAAAGTGCCTTAAGGTGTGGAATGAGAAGGTGTCAGTGGGAAAAACATTCCTGTCTGATCTTTAAGTGCCAGAGTTATGAGTTAGGTGCTTCTTTCTTTTCTTTTTCCTTCCAAATATTTTGGCATATTGCAAGCAGTTACCTGCTGAATTTCCAAGATAACCCCCAACTGGAATAATGTAGTATCTGTGTCTCTGTTTTGACAGTGCTGATCAGGCTCTAGACAGATTTGCTATGAAGAAATTCTTTGATGATAAAGTTTCAGCTTTAATGCAGCCATCCCAAAGAAGGTATTTAATTTGTTTCTAATTTATACCAATAAAAAATGTTAACATTATCTTCTGCCCCCGTCCCTTACTCCCTCCCCCTGCTACGTGAAAGCTTTTTCCACAAGATCCTCCGATAACTCCTGAACTGTCAGCACTTTATCGTATACTGATCTTCCTTGATTGATGAGATCAAGATAAGACCTTTTGTACCACACCGTTATCTGCATATGTTCTTACTGCATTGTTTGTTAACAAAGCTATCTATTAACTATCTATTTCTTGATTGCTCAAAGATAACAAACTCATTTTTCTGTAGCATAAATGACGTATATGGAATGTTTGTTGATTAGTTAGTGTGCAATAAAGATCTTATTAGCACTTGTTTGGAGGATCTGCAGATTATGTGTCTACTCCATGTCCATGCTAGTAAGTGTTTGTCAAAGCATGCATTATTTTTTCTGTTTATCTGGATGTCTTACCTTTTCAGTCTATCTGCATGAATAAGGTTGAGTTAGGACTCAAAGTAAGCAGTTTGGAAAGTGAATAGTGCTGGGGTTTGCTATTTACCTCATTTTGACAAGAGATAATGAAGGACTTAGTATCAAAGAGATTGATATCCATCAGACAAGTAATTGTGGTATAGGTGAATCTCCTTTTAGAAACATAAACTATCAACTGGACTTGATTTAGTAATTACTGTTGGTTTTTGGTCTTAATCAGCATGTATACAGTAGGTTGTGGTTTTTTTTTTTTTTACAAGTTGTTTGAAGGATAAGACTTTGTTAGTAATTAAACTAGAAAATAGTAGTAATGAGCATAAGGCATTTGGTTCAGTTAATCTCTAAATGAGAACTTTTCTGTTACTTCCTGAATCAATTTGGTGACCTGCAGACTTTGTTTTCACTTGAAAAATAGTAACACAGCATTCCATTAGACTTTAAATAAACTTTTCATAACTAGAAGTTTACTGGCCTCCTTTTTTTTTTTTTTTTTCATTTTTCAGATTTGTACCTCTATTGTGTTGTATTTTAATAATAAGGATTTGAGATAGGTGCCTGCTAGATAGTGTGAACTGTAGGAGCAAAAGGAAACAGATGTTCTTGATCTTCCCATCTAGAAGCCTTGTGCAGCAGGCATATTTCCCTGCGAGCCAGAGGCTCTCACAGCAGCCTCTGAATTGTGCATCAGGGCAGTTTTTACAACCATGTTGACAGGAAGCTTCAGTAGCTTCTAACTTAGGTGATCTGTATGTGAGCACTAAAGCTAGAGATAAATAGATGTAAATGGTGGTATCTAGCTTTCCTGACCTCTTCAAGGACACTTGTTTAATTCTTTTTGGGGGTAAGGCAGGGGGAAGTCTCAGAGAGACTCAGTTCACCTCCTGGCTGATGGAATTAGCATCTTTGCTCAGCAGTACTGAACTTGAGCTGCCCTTCCCATATTCCAGACACATGCACACACAGATACTTTGGAGTGTCATTCCCCATGAGAACAGAGCTAGTTCTCCAAACCATTTGTCAGAACTGTCCTGAACCTGGCCTTTCTTACCTTTGCTTGGCCTGGCAGTGGCTACTAATCCTATTGCAGAGAAAGGAAAACCAACTCTGTAATATCTGTGGGTAATATTATAATCCTTTTTTGATCCCATTTTGACCAGTTAGTGTCCTGAACCACCTTTTTTAAATGTACTTTTCCTCTGAAACCATTCGTGGATAATTAATTAGTGATGCCCGTATTAAAATCCAGTTGATGTATGAATAGGTATAATCTAGATGAATAGCAAAATGACAAAATTTGAAAGTACACCCATTATTTGTATTTTAAACCATTTTCTCCACTAAGTTTTGTCCCCTGCCCCCCGCCCCCCCAAAAAAAAAAAAAAAAAATTGTGGCCATTAAGTGCATCAGTCCTGAAAATATCACTTAGCTTTTCCCCATTGCTAGTTGGATGCTGTAATAGTGGCAAGGAAAGGAACTATTGACCAGATCTCCGATTCTGAATCCATTTTGACAATACTTAAAAATGGATACTTATTCTCAGATAAGCAATTGAAGGTTTGCCTGAATAAGAAGTGCAGATACAGACCCTTCATATTTTAAAATTTCTCATAAACCTTCAGGATAAATCTTTGAACACACTTCTCAAAAATATGCCAACTGCCTAAAAGCCTCTTAAATGCACTACCTTGAGAAAGCTGTTCAAAAATTCAGTCAAAGTTTTTTAATAATTAAAACCATGTAGTGGTAGATAGAAAATATCCAGACTGAGAGGTCACTGACAAAATGTTTTACTATACTGTTTTTTGTCATGTAACTGTGACAATTTGTAAATTTGTGCTTTTGTTGTACCAAATATTTTCAGAAAGACTGAAGGAGGAAACCAAACTGCAAAGTTGTCTTTTCTTAACATTTCAAAATAAAGTGAGCTTTGCTAGCTGTCTATAAAATGAAACATACTTTAAACAACTACAACGCCCGTTCTGGGGTACTAAAGATGTCATTGTTGAGCGTGATATCTTTCATTGTGACATTACCAGGAGCGTTCAGTAAGGGGTCAGTTAATGAGATCTGCGCATAAAGGGGGAAAAAGGTGATTTTATTTTTTCTGTACGTTGCCAAGAGTGAAGTTAAGTGTAGGTCATGCCACAAGCATGGAAGAAGGAGGGACTCAGAGCCCATAGAAAAATTCAAGGAGACTGATTTCCCTTGGTTACTTAAGGAGACAGGAAGAATTTAACACACACTTCCGTGATGTTCACTTGCATGCATTTGCTCATGAGCTTGTGACTAGACCAAGTATTAAATAGCAGAAATACAATGATTTTCACATTGCTATGGTAGTTTTCCTCTGGTGCTGAATGAAATAACTTCTTGTTATGATGATATTTGCCTGCTTTGGCCTTAATGCTGAGATTTCTGACAAGGGCACCTCTTGCACTTGTTCTAATGAAGTGCACTTCACTGTAAATGGAGTGGGAGTCATGTCATGCTGCTGTAAAAGCCAACTGAAACCTTCAGTTGCAACTAGAAACGTATATGAAAATTATTTACTTTACTATCCCTGCTAGTTCTTTTCTTATTTAGAGTAGTGAATAACTAAAATGAAGATGTAAACAATAGCAATGTAACAGCCATGGTTTTAGTAAAGTGGTAAATTAAAGTATCTTTTTGTGCTATCTTGTGAAGATTATTCTTTTAGAATTATGTGTAATGTCACAATGCTATTCTATCCATGGCCTATAAATATTGATATGTAAAGAATATGTTTTCCTGATATGGTCGCACTACAGTTTTTATTTAATTCAGATAAATTTTGTATTTTTAGATACGTGCAGTTCTTAAGTGGCCTTCTATCTGGATCTGTGAAAATGAATGCAACCCCTCTTTTTCTGCACTATGTTATCCTTCATGGCATCCCCAGCTTCGATGCTGTAGGAGGTAAATTCCCTAACTTTCCCTGTCAAAGTTTAGGCTCAGTGTCTTGTTTCGTTTTAGAGCTTTCTAGAAAGTCTGCATGAATCCCAGAGTTGATGCTCCTTGACATCAGTCCAAATATCACAATGAAAGAAACAGAAGAAGAAAAATATCTTAAGAGTAAAAATTACAGCAGTTGGAAAAAAAAATTCTCGCCCTTTCTCAAATGAAGAGTTGATGCTATTTGTGTCTGCCTAGTTCCTGAACAGTTATGTTCCCGGTCCCTGCAGAATAGCTGAGAGCCTGGTCAGGTTTCACAGTCATTTCCTCCTTGTGTAGGAAATAAACATAATCATAAATATAATATTTTTTCTGTTTTGAGATGAAATTTTCTGTAGAAAAGCCATTTGGAAATGGTGCACTTCTAAGGTGGCTTGCTATAATAAATGGCTTTAAAATTAAAATGCTAAACCAAGATATTGTGCTAAAGCATAGTAAAGGAGTATAACTGTATTTTTATCATCCAGGAGTTAAATAGCGCCTGTCTTTTGAAATTTCATCAGCATGAATTTGCAGTGCTCTAATGTCATTGTTGTTAAGTCTGGTTTTATTTCTTCGGTAACTATTTCAATAAAGACAAGGTGTTGTTTGTTGTAGTAAGAAATTTGAGACTTACTAGTTCTGAAACAAAACTGTAGATAATTTTTTATTTTTGGAAATGCTTTTTATTTTGTTTGGGGGGTTTGTTTTGTTTTTTTTTTTTTTTTTGTTTTGTGTTGGGCATTCTCTTTCTTCCTTTAATTTTGTTTTCCTACAGAAAAAGTGGGATGGAGAGCAGACAAACATATAATAAGGATCAAAGTGCTCCCTCTTTTTCTCCTTATGCGAATCCTTTAAAATCCCCTCCCCCACAATTCAGAACTAGTGTGAAGATCAGGAAAAAGTGACTTTTTCATAAAATATAATCAAGTACTTTTTTTGGGGGGAAAATGAATCTGTCAAAGCTAGTTTTGCTTTGAAGGATATTTTGACAGTCAATATTGTGCCACTTGTGTACCACTTTACTTACTGTGGATGTGCATGAAGCTTCCTAGTTATGATATTCAGATATAGGAAAATAATTACAAAACAATCTTTTTTGTTGACTTCTTTCCAGCTTGCCGGCCTTTCCTGAAGTTATACCAGGCTATGCAACCAGTTTATACATCTGGAATATAGTAAGTTGTAAGCATTTGCCTTTATGTTTAAATTCAGGTTTTAATTCTTATAATTGCAGAATTACGCCGTCTTTTTTGTTTGGTTGGGTTTTGTTTCTTTAAACGGTGAATTTTATTTTTCTTTTCTTTCCTGTTAAGTAGCGGAGGGCCAGAAAATCAAAGCCGAATCTGCATTGCTATAGAGCCTGCCCAGCTTTTGAAGGGAGATATTATGGTAAGTTAATTGTATAGAATGAAAATCTAGTACTGTGCCATTTAGTTTACAGTCTCTGACCTGTTTTGGGTTCTTGTAAAAAAAATAAATTGAGCAAATGGTTGCAGACACTACAAAATAGGTTATTAAGTTAATTTAGTCATCATCTTTGAGTTTTATAGGAATCAAAATTTCTATAAAACTCAAACTGTAAAGCTTTTAGGAGCTGAAACAATTACTCTTAGCATTCCCATTTCATAGCGTCATCAAATGCAGTAAGGCCTGTATCGCTGTTTCCTTTATAAAAATTACTTTGGGGGGAGTATTTGTAACTCAGTATTAAAATACCCTTGTCCTATAACTTTTCAGGCAATCTGCACAATTGTAAAACTATATGCTGTAAAGAAAATACCTAACTAACTCTAAATAATTTAGTAACTCAGAAAAGTGTGATACCAAATAAAAAGTTCCTGATTCTAAAAGCACATGCCGTATTTAGAAGGCAATTTATATGTGCTGATATAGTGCATGCTATTCCCTTTGTGCAAAGCATAACTTGTTGAATTGCAGCACTATCATTTTAAATCTCTCTGCTTTCTCTCGTTTGTCATGCACAGTTATACACAGAGAAAGTAAAGAAAGATAGTTGCTGTGCCTTTCCATTTTTTAAGCTAAGACAACAGAAGAACATGTGGAATGAATGGTGGGGGGAAGTATTTCCAGAAGGTATTCCTGGTCTATTGCTAGTAGGTTTCAGAATGTTTTTGTTTTTTTTTTTTTTTTTTTTATGTACTACTTTGAGAAATGTTGGCCCTCAGTAAGGGGTCCTTGGTACCAGATTTTTTATTTTTATTTTCTTTTGAAAGAATCTTTTTTTTTTTTTTTTTTATCCTTACTCCTTCTCCCTTTCTTACTTCCCTTCCCCATTCAGTTTTAGTGTATTTTTCTTTCTTTCACTGAAAAATAGAGAAACAATTTTAAAATATAGTGTTATAAATTAGTATACTCTGGAAGTTTTGGGACAGTTTCAAATTCTGGAAAATTTATTGCTCACTCACTGTTGGTGCCTAAGGAAATGGAAATAGATCACAAAAGAAATCAGTCTCTGACAAATTCAGTATCTCTCAAATATGTGTTTAAAATGAAAAATGAGCACATAGCTTTTTAGTAATGCTTGCATTATTTTAAGAGATCATCTTAATTAATTCCATGGTATTATTGCAAATAATTTTTCTGAGCAAGCCAGCATTTTATTCAGCATGGTAGTATTTCCTAAACAAAGACTTCACTTCAGTTTTGAATATTTTTTTTTACTGTATGTAAGCAAAAACATCAGTGTTTTCAGGAAAAAAAAAACATCTATAGGATGCTCTGCCTCCAACTCAAAAAGTTTAACCACTTGAGGTGTGTGTTTAAAAAAAGAAAAAAAAGTGAATACTTTGTGGTGATACAGCCACAGCTGTTGAAAAGCTGCACTGACATCTGTAAATGCATATAGATATTTCCTAGCATATTACAGTGGCTTGCCACTTAAATATGCTAGGAGAGGCCAGAATTTCATAAACAATTACAATTCTGTATTATATTGAATTAGAAATTAGAAAGAGGTAAGAACTGCCTAGTTTTCTGAACTGACTCAGATTCAGTGTTTTTATAAACATGATAATGCAAAAGGCAGTAGATTCTGAGTAAATCCAGCAATGATGCAAAGCCAAAACTCTTTGACAAGTTGGAGGATAAAATGTGTTCAAGTATTTAGTCTTCTGTGTCTTCAGAAACTCTCATGTATGATCCACGTGTGAAAATAATGTGATTGTTTAAACAGCTAAATAAATGAATGTTTTAACACGAAATTGTGGGGGACTGTATATAACCTTAAAGAAACTCTTAAGTCTTTTCAAGCTTCTTTTTGCTCATATAATATAATTAAATAGAATTATCACAGTTACTTTCAGATTGATTATACCTTTTGGACCAGGCTGGTTCTAATATCTCTTGTCAGAGGCTCTCAGTCACCTTTCTGTCCATTTTGCAGTTCTGGGCAAACTGACAGTTTTCATCCTTTATGGTGGTGCTTTGCCTTTACAGAGTTGTGAGGCGTAGTGGAAAATAAGCATTTGTTTATTCTTGAATGAAGCAGTCAAACTGTTTCTCTTACGTTAATATTTTGGTAATTTAAGGGACTGATTTATATCCCTGATTCTAGTGAAATGATGCTGGTAGTTGTGTTGGACTAAAAGGAAACAGATCCCTTCAGTAGATAGGGGTTTGTACACTATGTTAATTTTAGTGGTGTAAAGCAGTTTAAAATGAGAGGCAAATACTATTTTATCTGCTACGACCACTATACTGTAGGGGATTCTCTTTTAAAAAACAAAGAAACAAACAACCCCAAATCCTCACTTAACTGTGGTTACAAATTTTTTTATATATTCCTGTAAAAATGCTGAGTGACTTTGTATTACAGTTGACTCAGAGACTTAGTAGGTAAAATATCCATAGGCCTCCTATAAGGGAAGGTGGTGTTAGAGAGTAGGTGTATTGTGTTCACCTTTAGCTGAAATTCATACCAGATGTTATTTTTACAGAGTTCTCTGTTGTTTTAGCCAAGGTGTCAAAACTACTATCAGCTTCCCAGAGTAACATAAAAGATTTTTCTCTCATCACTATTTTTTTTTTCTGTAGTCCTAAAATAGCTGTAATCAGCTTGCAGGCTTGCTTCTAAAAATTCTGCATATTCTTCAGTTATTTTGAAATGAGTGTGCTATAACTCAGTTTTACATTTACATAACTCAGCATTCCAACATTGTACTAATAAATGCTGTGATTCTGAATCATAATCTACTGATTGGTGACTGATAGTGATGAGAACAGTAATTATTATTTTTACACATCCAGAACTATCTTGCCTTGGGCCTGTATAATTTTAAAGGATTGAATAACGCATACCCTGCTTCATATAACATCAGAGGTGTCCGCAGTAAACTGCACTGTGGCTGCTAATGCATATGCACACGTTTGTTCAGATTTGTAAGAAATTACTTCCTGACATGTTTCCCTCTTTCTAGCTGAAGTGTTATCACAAAAAATACCGGTCAGCTACTCGTGACGTGGTTTTTCGCCTTCAGTTTCACACTGGAGCTATTCAAGGACACGTCCTAGTGTTTGACAAAGAGGATTTGGACAATGCCAACAAAGGTACTTGCCTTCTGTGGTTGATTGGATGCATATGTGTGCGAGGGTGCACCTGTGTGCCTGTGCATGTGATGATCATCTTCAGGATCTGTTTTTGAAAGGATTATTGTTTTCTTTTTTTCCATCCCTATTTTTAGGGAAAGGGAGACTGCTTTGTGTTATTTAACTCATAGCATGCAACACAGGTAATCTCCTAATAAGAAGAAAAGCTCTTCAAGTGAGTTAACTTGTCAGAATAATTCAGATATTCCTACATAGTCCTTATTGCCTCCTCTCATATTTATAAAAACATCAGACATTTGTTTTAAATGGCTACTCTGTTAGTCACCATTCCAGGAAATAAGATGAGCTAAGCCAATCCCTTTTTTGGCTGATGAAAACAGTCACAAAGTCTGATACTGGGTTTGTGACCTAGTCTACTTGGTTATGGAGATCTTTTAATAGGCTTCAGAATGCGCAAAAATGCAGGCAAAGTTTTCATACACATTTGAAAATGTTTTGTGTTAGTCTTTGTATTTTCCAAATTATTACTTCAGTTTTATTTTTATGTTTATATGCAAGATGGTAATTCCCTCACCTCACGTTACTAGCTAACTAAAATAAAACATATTTTCCTGCAACACATAGCTACACAAAATTTTTGTGATCAAGTATTGCAGTGTAGCCAATATAGAGAACAATTTTAGTTTGCTTCTGAGTGTCTTTTCCTTTAAAAGCCAAAGCCAGGCATGACTTTTGGGAGAGGGATTTGGGAACTGTACATCTGTTCTGCTTTTGACTGTTCTTGGAAGTAAACAAAACTCCAACTCACTTTTATGTGGTCTTCTTTTGAGAATGTGTAGGACAAAGAATATGGCTCTTGTAGAAGCAAATTGCTATACTGCAAGTAAGAAAGAAAGAGTGATGAGAGCGTGTGTACTGATAAATATAGAGAAGCTAGATTTCTGAGTATGTTGGAACTGCTTTCCTTGGAGATAGCTTGCTGAAATACTCTCCTTTGTTTTCAGATGACCGTTTCCCCGATTACGGCAAAGTGGAATTAGTGTTTTCAGGAACTCCAGAGAAAATTCCAAGTGAGTATGTAGAAGAAAAAATATGCTTAGTTTGAAAATAAACCACATCAAAATATATATATTTTTAAAAAATGAAATCCTTTTTTCCTCTTTCATTGAACTTCTCTTTTAGAAGATCTGAAATTCAACTTCACTATTAAAATATGTCATACAGTTACTGGTTTAAATTTTAAAAATTTATATCCTCATAGGAGTGATCAGATCTTTTTTTTAAAACTATGCCAGAACAGTTGCTGATGACTAGTAGAAAACCTTTGTAACTTGATGACTAGTAGAAAACTAGTAGACTAGTAGAAAACTACTAGAATCACAGGTAAGTAATGAGAGAACCTAAAATGCAGGCCAAAGGAATTCCTATTGCTCCAGCCAGCAAGCCGACTTCATCAGGGGCCCAGCTTAAGTGCCTCTATGCCAATACACGTAGCATGGGGAACAAACAGGAAGAGCTAGAGATGTGTGCACGCATGCATCTTGTTGGCATCATGGAAATGTGGTGGGATGACTCGTATGACTAGAGCATTGGGATGGAGTGATATAAGCTCTTTAGGAAGGACAGGCAGGGGAGATGAGAAGGGGGTGTCACCCTCTATGTCAGCAACGAGCTGGAGAGCATGGAGCTCCGCCTGGGGATGGAGGAGCTGACAGAAAGCTTATGGGTCAGGATTAGAGGGAGGGCAGGGACAGGGGACATTACAGTGGGGGTTTGCTACAGGCCGCCTGGCCAGGAGGACTGAGCAGATGAGGCCCTCTACAGGCAGATAGGAGCAGCCTCACATCACAAGCCCTGGTCTCATGGGGGATTTCAACCACCCCGACATCTGTTGGAGGGACAACACAGCAGGGCACAGGCAATCCAAGAGGTTCCTGGAATGCGTGGATGACAACTTCCTCCTGCAAGTGACAGAGGAGCCAATGAGGAGGGGTGCTATGCTGGACCTTGTTCTCACCAACAGGGGAGGGGCTGGTGGGGGTCGTGGAACTCAAAGGCAGCCTTGGCTGCAGTGACCATGAGGTGGTGGAGTTCAGGATCCTCAGGGAAGGGAGGAGAGCGTGCAGCAAGCTCTCTGCCCTGGACTTCAGGAGGGCAGACTTTGGCCTCTTCAGGGATCCGATGGGTAAAGTGCCACGGGATACAGCCCTGGAGGGAAGAGGGGCCCAGGAAAGTTGGTTGATATTCAAGGATCACCTCCTCCAAGCTCAGGAGCGATGCACCCCAAGGAAGAGCAAGTTGGGTAAAAATGCCAGGAGGTCCGCGTGGACGAACAAGGAGTTCCTGGACCAACTGAAAATAAAGAAGGAAGCCTACAGAGGGCAGAAGCAAAAACAGGTAGCCTAGGAAGATTACAGAGAGGTTGTCCGAGGGGTCAGGGATCAGGTAAGGCAGGCTAAAGCCCTGATGGAATTGAATTTGGCCAGGGATGTCAAGGGTAACAAGAAAAGCTTCTGTGGGTATGTCAGGGACAAAAGGAAGTCCAGGGAGAATGTAGACCCTCTCTGGAAGGAAACGGGTGACCTGGATACCCGGGACATGGAGAAGGCTGAGGTGCTGAATGACTTTTTTGCCTCTCTCTTCACCAATAAGGGCTCATCCAGTCACGTCACCCAAGTTGCAGAAGGCAAAAGCAGGGACTGGGAGAAAGAAGAACTGCCCAGTGTAGCACAAGAGCATGTTTGGGACCATCTGAGGAACATGAAGGTGCACAAGTCCATGGGACTGATGAGATGCATCCACAGGTCCTGAGGGAACTGGCGGGGGAAGTTGCCAAGACGCTGGCCTTTTTATTTGAGAAGTCGTGGCGGTCTAGTGCGGTCCCTGATGACTGGAAGAGGGATAACATAATCCCAGTTTTTAAGAAAGGGGGTTAAGGAAGGAAGACCCGGGCAACTACAGGCCGGTCAGCCTCACCTCTGTGCCTGTCAAGGTCATGGACCAGATTCTCCTGGAAACCATGCTAAGGCACATGGAGAGCAAGCAGGCAACTGGTGACAGCCAACATGGCTTCACCAAGGGCAGATCATGCCTGACAAATTTGGTGGCCTTCTGTAACGGGGTGACAGCATTCGCGGACAAGGGACGAGCAACTGATGTCATCTACCTGGATTTGTGCAAGGCATTTGACACTGTCCCGCACAACATCCTTGTTTCTAAACTGGAGAGACATGGGTTTGACGGATGGACCACCTGGTGCATAAGGAGTTGGCTGGATGGTCGCACTCCGAGAGGGGTGGTCAACGGCTCCGTATCCAAGTGGAGACTGGTCACGAGTGGCATTCCTCAGGGGTCCGTTTTGGGCCCGGCTCTGTTCAATATCTTTGTCGGGACATGGACAGTGGGATAGAGTGCACCCTCACCAAGTTCACTGATGACACCAAACTATGTGTTGCCATCAACACACTGGAGGGAAGGGATACCATGCAGAAAGACCTTGACAGGCTGCAGAGGTGGGCCCATGCAAACCTCCTGATGTGCAACCAGGCCAAGTGCAAGGTCCAAGTTCGCTGACGACCGCAAGCTGTGTGGCAATCCTAAGCAGAAATACAAGCTGGATGGAGAATGGATTGGCAGCAGCCCTGAGGAGAAGGACTTGGGTGTGCTGGTTGATGAGAAGCTCAACATGAGTTGGCAATATGCTCTTGCAGCCCAGAAAGCCAACCACATCCTGGGCTGCATCACAAGGAGCATGGCCAGCAGGTTGAGGGAGGTCATTCTGGCCCTCTACTCCACTCTCATGAGACCCCACCTGGAGTACTGCATCCAGTTCTGGAGCCCCCAACATAAGGGGGACATGGACCTGTTGGAGTGGATCTGGAGGAGGGCCACAAAGATGATCAGAGGACTGGAGCACCTCTCCTATAAGGACAGACTGAGAGAGTTGGGGCTATTCAACCTAGAGAAGAGGGGGCTTGGGGGAGACCCTACAGTGGTGGCCTTCCAGTACCAAAGGGGGCCTACAGAAAAGGCAGGGAAAAACTCTTCAGTAGGGCCTGTTGCAATAGGACGAGGGGTAGTTGTTTAAAATAGAGGGAGGTGGATTCAGATTAGCTATTAGGAGAAAAATTTTTATTCTGAGCTTGGCAGAACACTGGAACAGGTTGCCCAGAGAGGTGGTGGATGCCCTATCCCTGGAAACATTCAAGGCCAGGTTGGACGGGGCTCTGAGCAACTTGATCTGGTTGGAGATGTCTCTGCTCCTTGCAGGCGGCTTGGACCGTATGACCTTTGAAGGTCCCTTCCAACCCAAGCCATTCTGATTCTAAAACCTTTTAAACACAGAAAATCTGTGTAAAACACGGGTAGTATGGGTAACTTTGCGTGGCATAAGTGGTACCAGTGGCCTGTCCGATAACCTTTTTTGGATGTTGTCATAACGGATTATGCTTGCAATGGTGGAGTTTGGACTGTCTTCTGTTTAACATTAGGAGATACAGCTACAGTTTTGTTGGAGATGCTTCTGCTCTGAAGTTGACTTCTAGCGTATATCCTGTATGCCTTCAGAACTCTACTGTAATATGTCTGAGATCATAGATAATTACGACCTGCAATAAGGTCGTAATTTTAATTCTGTTAATGGGTCTGTTCTTACTCATTTTATGGTGTCCTGAAAAGTATAGATTGTTCTTGAGACTGAATGAAAACTAAATATTCTTAACTGTCTTGTGGATATTCCCATCCTGTATCCTGTGAATTGCATGCTCCCCTGAACTTGCTTCACTGTATTCATCTTTCTTGTATTGTGTAGCTTGAAACTGGACACAGTATTCTAGAAAATAACTCTGTCATACAGTTTTTAAGAAAGAATGCACTTGCTAAGATGATGAGGCACCTAAATATTTATATTTCATAAATCTGCCTTGTGATAAATGTTACCACAGAAACTTTCTACAAATGACTTTTTTCTGCCTACGTATAAAAGTGCAGAACCACAGTGTTCCTGTCCTTCTAATATTAACTATCCTTGTTTTGAAAGTCACAGCATATGCATAACATGCTACTGCTTTAGAACAATTTACAATAGGACTTGCTTCTCCATACAGAGCCAAAGAGCTGATAACTGAGGATTTCTTTGTTCCCTAATCTATATAGAGAACCTAAGGCAGAAAGCTGATTTGATCTATATCAGTGTCAAAGCCAAGTCCAAGGGCAAGAGTTCTTGATGCCTGTGCTTTGCTTTTGAACCACTGGACTGCACCTAAATTCCTCATGGTGCACATTTAAAAGCTTAATATTAACTTATGCCTTGTTAAGGGCACAAAAATGTGGGTTACTGCTGAAAATTCCAGGTATGTTTGTCAGAGTGTACTTAAGCATAGCCAAACACATTGAAGACAAGCTGCCCAGTCTCAGGTTCTGCCAGGAGGCTCGAGAATGGGTGAAACAACATAGTTGGCACCCTGGAGAAACTGGGAGGGACACAGAGCTGCAGCTTTCAGCTCCCCTTGTTCACCTTTAGTGATAAATTGCTCTGGTACAGAATGATAATCTGTAACGAAGTCTTATGTTATCATTCCTTCAGTATTATATCTTTAAAGAGACTTATGGTTTCATTCTGAAAAGCTATTTGTTTTATTGTGCCTGCCTGTAGAGCTGGATGGATCATTGGTGTTAGCTGCGTTTAGGGGCTGATCCAATTTATCAGAGCTGCATCATAATCAAGAAGCTCAAGATAAAATTCTCTGCTCAAGATAAAATTTTCTGTAATGAAACATAAATAAAGCTTTTTTTTTTTATTATTTGGCTTATATAACCTTTCTTCCCCTATTGCTGCTTCTTACATTTTAGAATATGGTATTGTAGTTTGGGGAGCAAGCTTCTGTCAGAAAGCCACATATGCATGTGCGTGTATATCATTACAGATGTGGCTATGACAGTTTTGGGTCTCAAACAGATGTTTGTTTTTTAGGATGTGAACACCTTCAAAATGACCATGGAGTGATAGTTGATTACAATACCTCAGACCCGCTAATACGCTGGGATTCCTATGAAAATATGAGCCCTGATGGGGAAGGTGAGTAATTCAGTCACGAGACCAAGGCAAAACCTTCCACAACTGTGCCAGAGCACTTGAAAGGGAGGAAGGAGAGCTCATTTGCTTAAACCTAAGCCACTTCACTGATGTGTCAAGTAGCTGTCTGACCTTCCCTATTGAGCTTTAGTGGCTCTAATAGAAAGAAAGCTGTAGTAGTTGTTTAAGAAAGATTCTTGTTAATGCACTGAATTGGGCTGAGACACAACTGGTTGATATGAGTTACTTTATTATTTGTAAATTTGCTTTTTTTTTTTTTTTTCCTAAAGCTTCTAGTTGGAATTCTAATACAGAATTTTAAGAACCACAAAATGATGTGGTGAGTTTGTAGTCTTTGGTACTTACCATGTTTTCTGGAGTGTTGCAGGAGGTGTGCTAGTCTGTAAAGCTGTAGATAAACAAATAGCAGAGGATGTGCATATTTGTATATTTCCCCTTGTAAATTTACGTGTTTCCAAATTGCCCTTTTATTTCTTAGATTTTTCTTCTGTAATCTGCTGATACATGCAGAAGATGAAAGTTTCCAGTAGCTGCCTTCAAATTCTGACTTTGGTGTGGATGCTTTCCTGATGCTTTGCTTGAGTGAATGTTGTGCTTTTAATGGGTGTAGTTTTCATGTAAGGACTCTGAATGTCACACCTGTGTCTGCATACCTCAGTGCACATGCAAGCCTGACATGGTTGCAAGTAAAAACATGAGAGAAGCTATTGAATGGATGCCAAACTTCTTGTTTTTACAACTCTGCTATTATGAAATGAGAGAGAGGTAGAGCTAGGATACTTAATTAGCCACTCTCTAGGCCCATTTTTCATTGACTTTTATAATCTGAATTCAACACTGATCATCTAATGACATTGGTGAGGAGTTTAGGGACAGAGGCGTACTGGGAGCTTGACTTTTCCACTGCATTGCTGTTGTACAGGAGTATTTCCTAATCCTATCTGCAGAGAACCAGGAGAAAGTAGAGAATGGGAAGAGAACAGTCATTTGGCACGGTTATGTGGAGCAGGTAGAGCACTCTGCAGGGTTTTTGTAATTGTTTTATCAGAGATATTATAGTTGGATAGACTGTGCAGTGTCTTTTCGAAGGAGAAACATCAGAGAGACTGAATCTTTGCTGAAGATGATGTCTCAGTTTCTACCCGGGATGTTTCCTTATAATTTGCTACCTTTTTTTCCCCCCATCCTTTCCCCCTTCCTTTGTATATACATAGCCCTCAGCAAGCAATGCTTTGAGGTCAAATGTTTTTTAATTGCTAAGATTGATTGGATAGATGGATTTGACCTTCTCATCCTCATGCATTGCTTTCTAGATAACTATATCAGTACACGAAATTGAGAGCAGAGATAAATATGTAGTCAGCATGCTGTTGGAATTTATAGAACAGTATGCTGCTCGCTTCTTGCAGAAGACTTGATCACAGACCATTCAAAGTACGATTAGCTTGTTTTTCTGCTGTTCAGAAGTCATACATGCCATTTATGTTCATGATACATTTTTTAATTACCTGAGGTACAACATAAATATGATGTGTTACCATAGATATTGAGAAGTTTATTGTGCACGTGTAAAGAAATCACTAGAATTGAAGCTAGAGAATTGTCCTCGTATCGGCAGGGATGAAGTTAATTTTCCTCTCAGTAGCCAGTGTGTTTTGGATTTCCTGTGTGAAGAGTGTTGATAAACTGATGTTACCAGTTGTTGCTAATGAGACCAAGGACATTGTCCAGCTTTCCAGGTCTCACTAACGTGCAGACACAGGAAGCTAGGAGCGACGTAGCCAGAATAATTGACCCAAACTGGCCAAAGAAAGTATTCCATGCCATAAACGTCATGCTCATTGTGTAAGGAGGGGTTACTTGAGGTGGGGCATTGCTCGCTGGCATAGCACTCTCTACCTTGCTCGCTCTCTCTCACTCCTTTGTTTCCTGCTTGGTTTTGTTTCCATGATTGCTACTCGGGACGGGCTGTATTGGTCATTGGGACATTGGGTGGTGAGAAATCATGCATTGTTCCTTTTGTATATTTTAGTATCCTTTTGTTTCGTTGTTACTGTAATTTTCCTTTGCTATTTTAGTAAACTGTCTTCATCTCAACCCAGGAGTTTTCCTTTCTTCCCCATTCTCTCCCCTGTCCTTCTCGGGAGGGGGAGGGTGAGCACATGTGTGGTGACTGGAGCTAAACCACAACAAGAATATACCATAAGAACATGAGATGTATGCAGGTACTCTTTTCTCAAGCAAACATTTAAGAGGCAGGGTGTTGCCCTATGATGTTCAACAACTGAATTGCAGAGCGAGCGTTTGTCTCTGTATAGGCTGGGCAAAAGATCAGGAAGAGCACATACACAGAGGACAGCTAGATTTTCTTCTTTTAATACACTTAGTCTGCTGCTTGAGGTAAACGTAGTTTGCTTAGATCTTCTTTTGCGTAGGATTTATAAATACCAAGACATACTTCTCTTATGGTTTGTTACAGTGAGTCAATATCGTACTTTTGTGTTAAAAAGATGTATTGAGTCCTAGTTTTCACCGCAAGTGAGAGATAACTAAGAGGATTTCACGTCCATAAAGTGAGCAAATTCAAAATCCGTGGAGTCTGAAGCCTTTTAGCTACAATCCTGAAGGCAGAGAGAGAATCTTTTCCGTACTTCAGAGAAGATAAAGGTACAAGATACGGTGCATTTGAAAGTCTGCGTAACACTAATGGTATATTTAAGAAGGGAAAGGAAGTCTGCAGAGTGCTTGTTTCACATCTAGTCTGTGTTAACCTAGCCTTATGTAGGAATTGGTCTTCACTGATTTACTTGTATGTGTTTTTCCCTCAGGAATTTCAATAGGAATAATATGAGACGTGAGTATGACACATGACTCCTGTATTAGTTATACACCTTTTGTTCCTTTCAAAAATGTGTGCCTATGAAATTCCGGATCAAGGTGGCCAGGAAAACTGCAGCAGAGCTTTGTGAAAGGAACAGAAGGACTTGCTTTGTGGGTACATGTGTGGAATGGCTATTTCCAGGCTGATGTGTTAAAATGGAAAATTACAAGTGAACAAGAAAGCAGTATTTGTCTTTTGAAATCCTACACCTATTTGGCCTTATTACCAAAAGAAGAAAGGATGAAAGGACATGATAAAAGAAAAATGTACCCAAAGTATCTTAGTTTGTTGATATTGCAATTCTGTCTGCAATATTGCAGACAGAAGCAATTGCCTTTTAAATTATCTTGAACCCTTTGATGGTAATAAGGTTGTGTACATTTGTGTTGAATATAGCCAGGCTTTGGAGAGTTTGCTATCTGGATTTAGTTCCTTATCCTTCATTTTTAACAGTAAAAGAGTTTTGACAATTGGAAAGCAATAAATGATTTTAATTTCTTCTTATAAATACTGTTTCTTTTCAGATCCCTTGGGAAGCCTCCATAATAGACTGAAGATTTTATTAAGTTTCGACTTCTAAGTTTGTATCAGATTTGTATCTGATGGTTCCTTAAGAGCAGTACATTAGCACAGAGACTTCAGTTATGCTGATTTAAAAGTATGCAGTCAAACAGAGGATTTGGAACCAAAAGAGCCAGAAGGTCTTCCCGCTGCCATGCAAAAGTCTGAGATAGTTGCCATTGGTTTTCTTGTGGTTTTAAAGTCATGGTACTCAGTCTTGTGTGTGTTTTGTGGGCAGGAAGGAACATAAGTGACTTTTAATCTTGCTGAGTAGCAAGAGTAGCCTTAAGGCATCATTTACCATACAGTAGATGTATATGGATTTACAAAAGATTGCTCATTTGCTGGAAAATAGCAAGTTGACCACAAAGATGGTCAACCTGTGGCCACAAATGAGTAGTATCTTCTGTTATATAAAGAGGTTTAAGCGTGTCCCAGTTCCTCTTGATAATCATGTTTTCCAGTTTATAATGTAGATATTGTAGCTCACATACTTTCAGTCGCACTGCACTGTTTGTCTTCCTTTTGATTGCTAAAGTAATATGTGTCTCCTTTGTATTTAAACTGATTTGGAGATTGCAGTTGTTCATGATAATATTTTTGGAGTAGTCTGAAGTGAAGTGGTGGACTAAACTAATGTGGACATAGTAGCTATTGTTACCATTAAAAGCTAGTAAACGCAATTACTGCTTCTAATTGTGGCATTTGAGGCAGGGAGAGGCGGAGTAGTGACAAATGAGGATGAAGTATTTTCTAGGAGAATAGAAAGTTGAAAAAAAAACCAAGTAATCTCTTCCCCCTTCCCACTCCCTGAAAAACTTTTCATATGATTTATGCTTGCTAATATTTCTCTCTCTCTCAAATACCAAATGACAACTAATTTTGAAAAAAGTTCTCCCCTGACCAGAGGGAAGAGGTAAATGGAAAAGGTTTGACTTAGGTTTTCTTGAGGGTTTTTTTAAGTTCTCAATGCTAATTTTCAGGATTATTACTTGGCATAGTGAGTAAGAGATACTATTGTTAAAACAAACACTTCCCTCCTGCTGAAATTGCAAGTCTTCTTTTGCATAGGAACCATCAGTTTATGTGGAACCCACTGATTGATCCTGGTAGAAGCCTGGGCTCTGAGGTGTTCTGAAAATAAAATCAGAGATATTAAAATAAAATTTACATATATTGCCAAAAAGAAGAAACTCATTTTGACAGAGAAGGTGAATAATTGGAAGAAAATGACTGCTGCTGTTCTTTTTGCACTATCTATGACTGCTTTATTTCAGGTTTATTCTAAGTATCCTGATAGCATGCTAAAATTATTCTAGAGAGAGAATGAATCTAACATGCAGGAGCAACTCTATCTTAAGACAATGACTGTGGGATGTGTGTGACTGGGATGCTGTACTGCTATTTGCATGTGTAGCATTCAGTCAGTAAAGAGATGTGATTTTTTTTGTTTTTGGTTTTTTTTTTTAATAAAGAAAACTGGTAAGCATCAGAGTTTATAGTTGGCCAAAACAGCATTTGGTTTAGTTTCACTGAATTCAGTGGACTGGCAATAGAAATGCACCTGGTTCTTGTTCAGTGTTCCATTTTAAGACATTTCACTTATTTTAACAACCACTAAATCTCTCTGCACTCTTTTGTCTGCCAGCTCTCCAGTCTCTGGAAAGAAAAGAACTTGAGCACATGTTAGAAATTGCTTAAAATGAAAAGAGAAGGACTTTCAGCAAGTCTTTACAGGGCAGGAACTTAAGTATCTTTCTCAACAGAACCTCATTGTTTGTTTCCTAGCAAAGGGGGTTTACTTGCTTACCAGTGTTTGATAATTAGAAAAGAAACAACTTTGGAAACAAAAGGATGTTTTTAATTCAAGCCAAATAGGGTAGGGCTGAATGAATCCACATTCCTATATCTCAAGAGTATTGCTTTACAAATTTTCTAGCCTTTTGTAACTCTAATTGACACCAATTAGTCAAAAATTGCTAAACATTTATAAACTGGTTTGCTCCTGATCTTTTTCTTTTCATAAAGGAAAGTATCCAAGAAGTGTCTCCAGGAAGGCAATAACCAACATTCTGGTATGCACCCATGTCATGTGATTAGATGGGATGTTTGACTTTTATTGAAATTTTTTCTCCTCTTCAACCCAAAGTAAATAGCTGTTCAACAGGGAGGTGCCCTCTCATGTAGTTAAACACTTGTTTTCCCAGTATTGCAAAACTGAAGGACCGAGGCAGAACTGTTTGGCTTTGGTACCTTAACAGGAATGCAGATGCCTACCAAAGAAAACAGAAGGTTTGATGCCTTTTCTGGTGAGTGAAGCTGAAGGATAAATTTGTAGCGAATAAATGGTAATTCCAGCTTTTAATTTTCCAGAGAAAGTGTCCCACAACAATTTCCCCTCTTTCTATTTGACAGTGTATATAGAAACATCTATAGAAAATAGAAAAAATTGCCCTATAAAATGCTGCCAGCTTGAAACAGTATCTGAAATGCCTTGGAGTGTCTGCCTTTAATTGATTTTCTCTGAGGAAACATGTCTTCTGTATCTTGAAGTTTTGTATGTACTTTTTAAATGAATATAATTTAAAACTGGTTAGTGGTCTTAAGCATGAGGCTCACAATGACTTGGAGATAAATTAATATAAAATTATTTCTTTTGTATGTCAGTAATATTGAATGCAAATATAGGACCACAAGGTTTCATTTGTACTTCTGCAGCAATAGGTATGCTCTCTCTCCTCCTTTAATAGGGCATTGGTTGTAACAGTACTGTGGCTTAAATATATTTTTAGCTCACTATGTTAGGGACTAAATATAAGTTCATGCAGGTGTTTTCAAGTTTGCACTTGATTAGCTAAGATTGCTCTGGATTGTAATCTCTTATTTTTGTATTTTGGATTTTTTGGAGCTTTGTCATTTTTGGGGTGGGTTTTTTTGTGGTGTGGGGTTTTTTTTTTTTTTTTTTTTTTTAACAAAGTAGTATTAGAGTATTTTGGATAGGTCAGTTAGGAGCCAACAGACTTTCAAAGGATTTACTTATTCAAAGAGACTTTTTTTGGCTAATTTTTAAAGGCTATCTCTTAAGATGTACAGAACACCTTTTTGAAAGTCTTGAGTGTTTAATTGGGTGCTAAGCCTAGCTTCAGAACTTGGCCTGTTAAGTTCTATTGAAAAATATTTTTTTTTCCTTTTACCCAAATGTGAGCTATATTGATAAGACAGTGCCTGAAGTGAGGTAATATGTGCATTTTACCTAGTGCACTGGGACATTGATTTTGCTTTGTGAGTTCTGCTGAGTTCAAATAAAAACAGAAAACCCCCCAAAATGCAAAGTGCCAGAAAGGGACAATTATGCCTAAGATAAATATTGAAAGTCTTATGCCTGGAAACAAGAACAGCTTAGAAGCAGAGTTGCCTAGGTATTTACCCTAGGCTCCTGTTTTTCCCGTTAACCTCCTGCCTGTAACTGCTTGTACTTTAGTTTCTCTTTCCTGAGAATTCCTTTGCCCTTAATTCTTTGTCAAGTCCTGCTTACATCTTCTCCTGTAGCTTCTCTGCCTTTCACTGTGAAGGTTATTTGGGCACACTTGCCTCCACGCCCCCCAGTATCAATGTGTTTAACAGTACACAGGTTTATTTGAAGCACAGGTTGCACATGTCAAATACTTTAAAAGGTACTACAGAGACAATTTTTTGCTTTCAAAAAAAATTTTAATGTCTTCCAGTTGATTTCTGTGCTGTCTCAGTTGTAGGCAGTGTTGTTAACCCAAGGATGTTATTCAGTAGCCCTTTGTCAAAGGCTTTCATTACACTTTTAGACTCAAAGACCACAAGGCAAAATTTGAGTGGTTTAATAGATATTTATGGTAGTTTATGGTACATTCAGATATCTTTTGCAGTTCTAGTTTTATAAGACTGCAAAAGACCTCTGTCTTCAGCACAGGAGGATTCAGACAGTAGAAACTCGGGGGAAGGTAACACATGGCTAGCAGTCTTTCTTCTCCTTAGCACATTCTCTAGGGATTGCACAAAGGCCATTATCTCAGGGCCATGTAACACTGCTTTTTCAAACAAATCTTCCTTCGCCCAGCTTATTTGGCTTCCTGAGCAGGCTTGCATTTACCTTTTAGCAGGTGCTTGTTTCTTAGTCATGTCAACTACAGTCTATGGTTGTTAGTTAGTATTGTTAATTTAAACACTAATGTCCAAATCAATATCTACTTCCCTGTACAGATAGCACAAAGAAGCCTCTTCACTCAGTCTTAGAATCTCCTTAATGGCCTAGGTTGAATGAAATGTCCTGAAAGGCAAATCTCTGCCACTGATGTGTGTTCCTTCTCTCCACTTGCTTCCTGAACAGCTCTTCCTCTCTCTTGTGAAGGCAGTAGAGCATCCTACCTGTTTAGCTTCATTAGACAAGGAAAAATAACCTTCATGATGCTGTAGATATTGGATATCTTTTTTTTCCTGTAACACTTTACTTGCTTGGGAGTAAAATTAGCATAGCAGCATCAGAGATTGGAAGTGTTACTGGACGAAGTAAATGAAAATGCCTTAGTACAAATCAGGATTTGGTACTTGTCTGTTCTGTGACTTTCCTAAGACCAGAAAGAGAATCAATTAAGTCCCCTCTATGTACCTGCACCCAAGCACGCATACACTGAACTACCTTGTGCATTGTGCTTTCTATGTGAGTGTTCAGTCCAGTAAACAATGAAAATGTGAATAGAGGACATCATCAGTCATAGTGCCATTTGCACATGATGTAAAGAGGTCATGCTGTCTCTTAAATACATGCATTTGCATGAATGAACTCATGATTCATGATGTTGAATTAACATTAATCCTCAAATGGCAAATCTATGGGAAGACATACAAAACAAAAACCAGACTTCAGCATGAAAGTGATTGGAGTTTCTTGGGGTTTTTAGGCCACCATGAAGCAATAGCAATTTTTCTGCTAAATCCCTGAAGTAATCAGATTGTTCTGTGTGATTATTACTGGGTTTGGGTGTAATTACTGCCCATTTTGCTGGCGCTGTAACATCATGCACCTTGCTTTTTTTTTTTTTTTCTTTCTTTTTTCTTTTCCCTTCCTAGACTCCTTTTCAATGACTCTCTTATCCTGGTCCTGCTTCAGGGTTCAGATAGCCACTACATCACTCCTTTCATAAGAAGACTAATGATTTTGTGGTGCAGTGTTCTTCACCATTCTTTCCCCATTGGCAAGCATGTTCTGTTGATTAGAGAGGCCTGATGACTTTCTGCTTACAGCTTGTGCAAAATATTTTGTTTTGCATATAGAGATGCTTTCATCGGGAAGGCTTGGTTCTATAATGAGTGTTGTTTTTTGAAGGAGGTCTATTCCAGCAAATTGGGCATGCATTACTGTTGGGATTATCCTGAAACTGTCTGTTTTGCTGAGAGTCTGGCATGCTGGTTACTTAAACATACCTGTTTCTGCTATTGAATACATACAGCAGGTGCTGAAGAACTGAGGACTCTTCCTGGAAAGGCTTCTGCAGCAAGAATCTTCTGCAAGGAGTGATTCTTTTTAGGGAACCATAGAAAGATACAGAGAGAGGTTTTTTCCCTCCTTGCATGTGTTTCCGAAGTGATGTTAATACTGGCACGACAACTTCATATGGTGTTTTTTCTTGACTTTGGAAAAGAGCAGAATGAAAGAGTAGCCTTCCTGAGACCCACAACTCTTGATTTCAATGTCTCATTTTTAAGAGCTATCTGTTACATTCCATAATCTGTACAGAATTAAGCATATCACTCTGTAAGTGTCCTTTTAGTACTATAAACCACAGACACTTCACTTCTGATAATAAATTGTGGTTGAATAAATTCCTCCAAACTGTGACAGAATACATTTTCTTAAGTGACCAACAGCAGAATTTTAGCTGTACCAGTAAGAGTTGCAGCCTTTAGTGCAGTCAGCTGTAGTGTTTTGTTAGCTTTTCAGTGGTACCTGGTAGTTGCAAGTAAAGCTCTGCTGAAGATGGTATACTTGTTATTCATGGATCCATCCCAAAAAGCCATCCTGGGAATCTCTACCCCTGCTCCAGCAGTTTCACTTGTTGAGTGTTAAATGTTTGTCTGTGATCCCTTCTTTATAAGGCTTTAGTTCTTTGCAAAGATTTCCATGAACATCAGAGAACTTTGGGTTAGACTGCTAAACAATAAAGGAAAATTGAGAGATGGACTAGACTTCAGGTCTGCCTGCATATTGATGACAGAATCATAGAATAGTTAGGGTTGGAAGGGATCTTTAAAGGTTATCTAGTCCAAGCCCTCTGCAAGAAGCAGGGACATCCCTGACTAGATCAGGTTGCTAAGAGCCCCGTTCAGCCTGGCCCTGAATATTTCCAGGGATGGGGCATCCACCACCTCTCCGGGCAACCTGTTCCAGTGTTCTACAACCCTCATTGTAAAAATTTTTCTCCTAATATCTAATCTGAATCCACCTTCCTCTATTTTAAACAATTACCCCTCGTCCTATTGCAACAGGCCCTACTGAAGAGTTTTTCCCTGCCTTTTCTGTAGGCCCCCTTTGGTACTGGAAGGCCACCACTATAAGGTCTCCCCGGAGCCTCCTCCAGGTTAAACAGCCCCAACTCTCTCAGCCTGTCCTCATAGGAGAGGTGCTCCAGTCCTCTGATCATCTTTGTGGCATTCCTCCAGACCCACTCCCAACAGGTCTATGTCCCCCTTATGTTGGGGGCTCCAGAACTGGATGCAGTACTCCAGGTGGGGTCTCATGAGAGTGGAGTAGAGGGCCAGAATCACCTCCCTCAACCTGCTGGCCATGCTCCTTGTGATGCAGCCCAGGATGTGGTCGGCTTTCTGGGCTGCAAGAGCATATTGCCAACTCATGTTGAGCTTCTCATCCACCAGCACTCCCAAGTCCTATAATTGTGCCTGGGATTGCCCCGACCCACGTGCAGGGTCGGGGCAATGCAAATCTGCCTCCTCTAGATTCTGCTTTCAAACATGAACAGTATCTGAATGCTGGGCAGCTAGTTCAAACTCCTTCCAGATGGAAGAGAAGGAAGCAACTTTCAGTAAGCAGAGGGAAGTTTGTTTTTTTTTTTTTGTCAGGACCCAGGACTGGACATCATCTCTCCAACTGTGAAAGCAAAATTGCATTACTAGAGCTCTTTTATATTGTTCTTTCTGTTCCTGGAGTCTGTGAATATATAAATATGTCGCCTGCTAAAAGGACTGGTCTTTTTTTTTTCCTAATAGGCACAGGCAAAAGCACTGTGGTCTTCATCTGTGCAGCTCCTAAGATAGCCCTGGGCACAGAGCTGTCTCTCAAGTAGAACAAGCTAGAGTGTATCTCCGGGTTCTTCATGTTCTGTATTGTTTCTCTGTCTTATTCTGGACCTTGAAGAATGTTTCCTAATCTGTTACTCATTTAAGAGACTTGCTAAACTTCTGAAGCTCATCGTATGTTTCTGGTGTCAATCTGGTGTCAATTCCTTATGTTCCTTTTAGTAAATATGCATAAAATATTCTTTATAGGAAGAACTTTTGTTTCTAGGTCATTTAGGCACATGAGAAATTTTCCATCAGAACTACATACTTTATTGTATTAATATATGCTTGCATGTGTAGATATTTTAAATACTCTTTTTGAGAGAGGTAAATACTATAATTACTATCATATAAGGTTACCATATATTACTTCTGCTGTTGCTCTAATACCTGAAAATAAGCCACAAGTCTCTTGAGTCCCAGTGCAAAACTCTAAGTTTAATTAGTAAGTTAGAAAATCAAAGAGCTCTGCTAAATGTATCTGTTCCATAGCTTCCCTTTCCAATATGTGGACTTGCTTAGAAACACCTCAAGATCAGTTTATTGAAAGTGGGGGAGCAATTTTATTAGTAATGGTAATACTATTAAATGACACATTCCATACTCAACTGAAAGAGTAAATTTGTTATGTTGACCTTTTAGACAGAACTTTTAGACCCTTTCTTTTTTTACTGTGGTCCTGTACAGTTTTCAGCAACCATGTAGAGTCATCAGTGTTTTCTGCTGCTTCGCATTTAATGACCATAACTAATTGCTGGAAGCCTAACAATATAGTAAGAGAAAAGCCATGAGTCAGGCCGAGTGTGCTGTTCCAGCTGTAAGAAAGAATAATCGTGAATTCTGAACCTCAATGTTTGGTGTACACACCTGCAAATCAATTGAGTGTTCCTGAAGATGGGCTTTGTTTCTATAATGAATGAAAGGAAATAGTTTCACGTAGTTCAGTGACTTTATAATGCCCTTAAACTTTGCATAGTGTTTGGTACTTGTGGTGATGTTTCTGTACTACAATGTTTTGTGATTCTTTTGCTGGTTATCCAAGCACAAGCTACTTCAAGTTAAGTCCACGCTTAAATGACTGAGAAAAGTTTTCAGAAATAGAATCAAAATGACACAATAGATACTGGCTTCTGTATACTGGGTGGCAGTCATAAATGTATCAGTTTATTCTTTCTACTTTGCATCATGGCACAGGTATTATTTTATTTTGATCCTAGGTGGGCAAAAGTAGGATAATAAATTACAGTAGTATTCTAAGGGTTAGTCTGTGCTGGCTGGCTCTGCCTGTGTTCCATGCTGGCAGGACAGCAGCCAGCCTCTGGTTTAGCAGCTGTGCTTTGTGAAACAGTTTTTTCTTACTCCAGAGTACTTGTAAAATCATTAAAATACAAATGTGATCGTTTTGAATGCCTAGGAGATATACATTAGCATTTGCACTGCATAAAGATTCTGTAGGTTCTTGGATGTCCTCTCCTTTGCTTCTCAGAAGATTCAAGGTTTAAGGATATCATGTGAGCTTTTGAGGATCCTGCTTGTTAGCATTTTGCTAACAGCAACTGCCTCAGTTGGTTTCTTTTCAGAGTGTTTGTTCATATTTTGTTTTTGTGATACATGCCTTGTTTTCTTCAGCCTACTTTCTTTTTCTGTTGGTCAGGGACTTGAGAAGCATAGCAAACCAAACAGCTTCCTGATGTCTTATTTCATATTGGAAAAATAGTTCTTTAAAATAGAATGTATATATAAACATCAGCATTTGCCTGGGTGTCTTGAATAGTCAGGGAAGGAAAAACAGTGGTAGAAGATGACTTCATACCTTTTTCCTTTCTTTCCAGTCTGTTCTGTAATTCTGAAAATATAATTCTCTAAAAATGTATTAAAGGATTGCAAGATGAATGTTTATGAACCAGGAACTGATCTTGCAGCCTTGGAGCAATTTACTGAATCAGGACTTACTTTTTATATCACAGTTTGAGAGCTGCACTACATGCAGTTTTAGGTCTCCTCATTGTAGAAAACACCATGATTAGGCAATGCAAAGTGTAAGATGATACGGATTCACAATGCCGATCCATATCTTTTTCCCCAAATTTTCAACCAGTTCATTTGCATGACCCTTCTCTGCCACTCTGTGCCAGACCAGCTATCATCTGTACTCTCAACAGTCAGCATAAAAGCTTTGAAGAGGTATATATTGTAGCTTAGCCTACAGAATTTACATGTTCTGTACCTCACCTGGATCAGACTGGCACACCCAGTAACTTGATAGTCTTCAGATGTGGGAACGTGCACACAACCAGAAGTACCCAGTACTGCAAAGGATGATGTGTCCCAGAAAGCCTGGAACAGATGACAGAGGAAGCATCAGCAAAACTGGTTGAGTGATATGGTTTGAGAACATCTTTCTGAACACGTCCATGGATAGATTTAACCTGTAGTTGTACAGGGCTTTCTTGAGTTCCCAGAGTGTTCTTGTGATTACTGTGAGGAGCACCACTAAGACTATCTAGAATAATAAAATTTCAGCAGCATGGTAATCTGTCTGAATTAATCTGTTGCAGGTAAACTATTGACAGGAAACATTAATTTTTGCAGAGCTGCTACCACCCTGTCCAGGTTTTTTCCGGTAATCTAGCTAGTGCAGGTGTTGGTGTTGAGCCTCAGCCTGCAATCAAGCATGCTAAGTACTGATCGTTGAAGATGACCAGCGTGCACGTGCAGCGCAGGCTTATGAAGAAGCAGGCTTATGAAGGGAATTTTTCCTCACAGAGAATCAAAACGTAGTGAGACCAAAACTAGATTTGCATCTTAAGTGAGACTCATCAGTTTACATTGAGAGTTTTTTGTTTCTTTTCATAGCTTCAAGGCAAATGCTGGAAGTTTCTAACTTACAAGTGATTCTGCATCATCCCAGAGGAGAAAGCCAGTTCTCTGTTTCTGAGGAAGTCCTTCTGGCATAGCCTCTGCTGTGTGGTTTGTGTCTTTTGTCAGAGTACTGACTGGTTTCTTGTGCAGCCATTTGCACAAGAACAGCAACACTTGAACAGAAAAGTGTGTACTTTCTAAATTAGGTTTGAACTTGACTTCTAACCCTTTCATAAGCAATTGTGGTTTAGCCCCAGTTACCACACAGTTTCTCACTTACCCTTCCCTCCCCAGCCGGATCGGGCAGAGAATTGGGAAGAAAGGAAAACTCCTGGGTTGAGATGAAGACAGTTTACTAAAATAGCAAAGGTAAACTACAATAACAATGAAACAAAAGGATACTAAAATATACAAAAGGAACAATGCATGATTTCTCACCACCCAATGTCCCAATGACTGATACAGCCTGTCCCGAGCAGCAATCACAGAAATGAAACCAAGCAGGAAGCAAAGGGGTGAGAGAGAGCCAGAGAGAGAAAGATTGATGCCTGCCCTGCCTCTGACCAACCCCCACTTATGTACTGAGCATGATGTTTATGGCATGGAATATTCTCTTTGGCCAGTTTGGGTCAATTATTCTGGCTATGTCGCTCCTAGCTTCCTGTGTCTGCATATTAGTGAGACCTGGAAAGCTGGACAATGTCCTTGGTCTCATTAGCAACAACTGGTAACATCAGTGTGTTTATCAACACTCTTCACATAGGAAATCCAAAACACACCGGCTACAGAGAGGAAAATTAACTTCATCCCTGCTGAAACCATCCCCCACTGAAAACAAGTGGACTTATTTTGTGGATACAAGAACCACTTTTATCCTTTGTTCAACTGAGAAGTCATTAAAGTGTTGACAATCCCTGAAATAGAAAATGAATGTTGTCTAGGGGCATGGCTGGCTGTCTGGTGGTAATGCATGCGTACATTTGTGATAATACTTTGAGCAAAAGTTTGCAGGCTGCTGTGGGAGGAACTAGCAGGCTTGCTCCGCCTGGTTTGAGATTATTTATTCCAGAGACAGAGTCAAGGCCTGCTGCAGTTTGCGAGCTTGAGAGCAGCAGCTGCTACATAAAGTAAGTGTTATTGCTGCAGGATTTCTAGATAACTTTTCTTGCCTGAAAACTCCAATAATATACAAATTCTTGAAGATGTGGATGATAGGGTCTGACCTGATTGTTCAGTGTGGAAGAACAACATTTTCTAACGGCAGTTTGTTTTAGGATAAAAGACATCAAAAGCAAGCAATCCTAAGTGTGTAGTTAAATGATCTGGGAGCTGAAACTCACTTGGTTTCATTTGGATATTGAAACAGACTGGGAAAAGAACCACTGTAAGGAAATAGCTTGTAGACTGAATTACGTTTTCAGCCAGCACGTTTCCACTCCTCCTTGGCTCCAGGAGTTCAGATTTCATTGAACCCGATTGTCCCTCAGGCTCCTCCCTCGTGTTTACATTTTCATTTGCTTTTTCTGGCTGGTATAAGTCTCATGCTTCTTTAGCAAGACCATTTACCTCCAGGAGCAGGAACAGCAGCTGTGGCTCAAACAGCAAGCGCAAAGACATTTCTTGCCTTTTTAAGTCCTAACTCAGGCTTTCCTCTGAGCAGGGTTTTGCTTAGAGAGTATTAGTTGATTTAAATGAGCTGATGATTGACTTGCAGAAAGTGCCTGATCGTGCCTAGTAAAGAGGTAAGAAACTTTGTTGTGGTTCAAGAGCTGGAAATACAAACCATGTGTATTTCTTTATGGATGTTGTGGGAATTACATGGGAAGAGTTCACAGGGAATGAGGGCCTGTGTTTGTTAGGAAGGGAGAAGGAAGAGACAAGCACACATGAAAAGATTTAACTTTGAAGGAATGCAGCTCTGGACTTGTCCAGGTTTGCCTGAAGGTAGAAATATTTATTCATGAGGTTGAAAAAAATAATCCAGATCTCCTGTAGTGTTTCCTGCTGCAACATGAACAAGGGTACAGTGTGCAAAAGTTTGTGTATTTGCAACCTTCTTTTTGTTCAGGTGGATGGGATCAGAACGACTGTTGTTGAATTTGTGATGTATCTGTTTACCTAGCTGGCTTTCATTTGTGCATGTTTTCATAAGCGGTGAATGGACGGGGGTAGGTGTGGGGACAAGTCAAAAGGCTGAAAGACTGAAACCTCTTTTTAACTCACAAGCCTGCCCTTGGGTATTTGGATTTCAAGGAGGAAACACAGGCTTGGAGGGAAGGCTCTGAATTTGGTATTTCAGTTCCTAATTTTTATATAAATTGCTCTTTGTGTATTAGATATGGGAGTGAAAATACACACATACCCTTTGCTCTGAGGCTTTCATTTGTAAGAGAATCTCTCATACTGGGGTTGGGAGTGTGGGGGTGTGTAATTCAGATTCACTATGGGAGTTTTGTCAGGCTTCAGCCTGGGCATTTCAGGGAGTTGGAACAGCTCCTGGGAAGGAGGTCAGACTGAAAGAAAATGGGCCCCTTTGGTTTGGTTAACAGAACTCTAACATTACTTAGGTCTCCACCATTGTGAACTTCCCTTGTTTTTTTGACAGCTGTGTAACTCCTGCATTTTACAGTGTTTTGCTTCCTCAGAAAAAATGAGAGTGGGGATTGAGTTGTACATTAAGATGAGGTATCGAATGCATAAGGCCTCTGCAGTACCATTACTTAGCAGGGTACACAGAATAAAATTTTGCATTGCTAGTATTTTTTTCTCATTTTCTTTGGTCAAAAATGTTCCTTGCCTATACATATAGCTTCACTTTTGCAGTTAAGTTGGTTATCACTTTTTTGAGGAAAAAGTGGATGAAGAGCAAAGTGAAGTCCGAAAGTCTTAATGCAGTGGTATTCCAAAATTATGATTTAGAAAAAGGTACAATATGAAATGAACGTATTATGTAATAGAAGAACTTCAAAACCTTGGATTTTGAAAGTTTGTAGTATTTGAATAGTTCATTTGTTCTGATTTAATGAACAAATAAACCATATATATAGTTTATATAGAGAGCTTCTATATATAAAATAGTGTGTATATATGTATTTTAGATGTATGTATACACATAAATAAAAAGCTAAATCTTGGCTTTCTTTTGACTGTTTGCACATTCTCGACTATGATATCATTGAACCTTTGAAGATAGATTTGTGGTGGTTCTTTCCATTTAAAATAAGTTACATCTGAGTATTGTCTGTGTTACTCTGGTTCAGAAACATATCTCGGGCTGCCCAGTATAACATTTGGGTAAAACCACTGACATACACATGTGCTCTGTAAATGCTGACTTTGTCAACAGAGTGTGATGCTGCATACTTAATTTCCTCCCAGCAGAAATGCTATATTTTAAAACTATGAATTTGACATCATACAGTATTTCATATTCCTTTTAAACCAAGTCAGAAGGAAAAAAATTCTAGGTAGAGTTGAATTTTTTACCTCAACTAAGTTGTATTCTTTCCACTGGACTTGCAGTGACAAATCTTAAGTAACTCTGAGGTAAAACTAAATTCCTAGTCCTGTTCAGCATCACACACTAGAATTTTTTTTTAATCCTTCCTGGATAATTACATGTAAGTGCTTGTCATAAATAAAAAAAGATTAAAAAATAATCTAAGAATGCTTTCCTACAACTGTGCAAATTTGAAAATAATTTAAATTTGTTATATGCAATATCTGTTATATGCAGTATCTGTTGTGTTTTCATGATCAGGAGCTGCAAGTTTAAATATCCAGACTCCTCAGGAGCAGCTGGATTTTTGTTCAGCTGTGAGTTTCATTCTCTCCCATCTGTTTCACTTTTTTGGTGACTGTTTGAGGTTTCTAAAAAGGCAACTGTCTAGTAGAGCAAAATGGTCTAGTTGCAAGTAAATAGTTTTATTCCACTTTGCTTGTGAAGTCTAGCAATATTGTATTCATCTGTAAGTTCACAGCCAAAAGTCAGCAGTTCTCAAACATTTCTGTTTCTCGCTTCACTTGTAGACAGATAACATAATGTAACTCTTCAAGTTCTAGCATAAATATCAAAATGAGTGTCTGTTAGGCTCACCATCCTACTTCTGACTGGTGTGACTGGTGTTTGGGGAGCCACTGCTTTGAGAAATTGCCTTAGGGATTTTTGAAGCCTGGCAGTAGACCAGACTTTCAGATACTTAAGTAGGACATCTAGATCCCACATTTTACATTTCCCTTGTGCAGCTTAAATGCCTCTTAAGTAGCTGGATGCTCACTTTAAACGGTTTGTGCAGGACTGGAAATCCTAGTAAATCATTTGCTCATTTAGTCAAGTTGCGTTCTTAGTTCTCCTCTCATGTATATGCATTTCCTTCCAATTTAGATCATCTATATTTATCAGATAATAATACAGGATGCATAAATTATTTCAAGCTGTTTGCTTCCTTCATTGTGAAGTTTTTCTTAATAAGTGGTATACCTAGGCTTGTTGTCTTGGTTATGAAGCCAGTTAGATTGATGCTGAATATGATTCGTGCCTGTAGCTGTTCAGGCTTTTTATTCCACTGGCATTCCACATACTGCCAATCTTGAGGTAACAGCATGAGACACTGAATTGCCACAAAACCTAGTTGCCAGTTTTATGGTGCAGAAATATTTCACAGAGATGCTAGTGTGCAGACATCATCCATTCTGCCATGGTGTTCAGTTCTGACAAGGCTATATGATTCATTAGCATATGTAGTAATTCAGAAGCCCAGACAGCTCAGAGATGTTAGTTGCTGTTGTGGTTTAACCCCAGCTAGTAATTAAATACCATGCAGCTGCTTGCTCACCCTTCCCCCTCCCGGGTAGGATGTGGATAGAATTGGAAAGAAAGGAAAACTCCTAAGGTGAGATGAAAGACACTTGGCTAGGATGGCAAGAGATAATAACAATAATACCTATATTAATTATGGTAATAAAAATAGAGATAAAATATACAAAATGAATTATGCACAATTTCTCACCATTCAATGACGCGATGACCAATACAGCCTGTCCTGAGCAGCAATCAGGGAATGGAACCAACAGTGATCTCAGAACAATCCCAAGAAAGAGGAAGCAAGAGAGCTGCCCACTGGCCAACCTCCGCTTATATACTGAGCACGACGTCTATGGTATGGAGTGCTTCCTTTGGCCAGTTTGGGTCAACTGTACTGGCAATACTCCTAGCAGTTTCTTGTACGTGCACATTGGTAGTATCTCTCTATCAGTCAGGATTCTGATGAGTACAGATGCCATTCATCAGTGTAGTAGAGATCTATACTTTTAAGTACTTTTGGAAATCTCTGTTTGCAGAAAAGATATTTTCATTCATCTACATGACATGTTAAGGGAGGGAGAACTTCCGCTAGCAAAATTTTTCTTTCTTTCATCTGTTTTACTTGTCTAAAACATTCCTACACCCTTCCTTGATTCTTCCCAGTTAATGCTAACTATTCAAACATGAAAATTCTTAAAATCTCTTCTTAGTGTTTACTATGAACTATAGCAAAGCTTAAAAGTTGGATTTGAGTAGTAATTAATTAAATATCTTAGCCAGCAATAGGATCATTTGAGAGTTCAAAGAGAGCCATTTAACTTCCACATTTATCAGAAAAATATGCTTTTAAATTTACTTAAAAGACATCTCAGAATCTTGAAGTAGTTGAAGTCCAAGCTTTGTACTGACACATAAATGCACTATGAAAAGGAAAAGTCTCTAAGAAATGTAAATTGTTGAGAATTTAAAAAAAACAAAACTCCAGCAAACATCTGAATATTGTAAAGCTGTTGTGTCCAATCCAAAGTCGAATTTAAAAGATGCACCTGATGCTCTAGTTTGCATCCGCTCTCGTGAGACCCTGCCTGGCCTACTGCATCCAGCCCTGGAGCCCCCAACATAAGAAGGACATGGATCAGGCCCCCTTTAGGTACTGGAAGACTGCTATTACGTCTCCCCAGAGCTTTCTCTTCTCCAGGCTGAACAGCCCCAACTCTCTCAGCCTCTCCTCATAGGAGAGGTGCTCCAGCCCTCTGACCATCTTCGTGGCCCTACTCTGGATTCACTCCGACAGGTCCATGTTAGTTACATGTTAGTGTAATTTGTTTAATTAGCATAAAGAGTTTGTGGAGCCATAAAGGTGCATTCAAAACAGAGTAAAAAGAGAGAACTGTGTTTGATTTTGAGCTGTAAATCATACAATCACAAAATCATAGAATAGTTAGAGGCCCCTAACATAAGAAGGACATGGATCAGGCTCCCTTTGGTACTGGAAGGCCACCACTGTAGGGTCTCCCCCAAGCCCCCTCTTCTCTAGGTTGAATAGCCCCAACTCTCTCAGCCTGTCCTTATAGGAGAGGTGCTCCAGTCCTCTGATCATCTTTGTGGCCCTCCTCCAGACCCACTCCAACTGGTCCATGTCCCCCTTATGTTGGGGGCTCCAGAACTGGATGCAGTACTTCAGGTGGGGTCTCATGAGAGTGGAGTAGAGGGCCAGAATGACCTCCCTCAACCTGCTGGCCATGCTCCTTGTGATGCAGCCCAGGATGTGGTTGGCTTTCTGGGCTGCAAGAGCATATTGCCAACTCATGTTGAGCTTCTCATCAACCAGCACACCCAAGTCCTTCTCCTCAGGGCTGCTGCCAATCCATTCTCCATCCAGCTTGTATTTCTGCTTAGGATTGCCACACAGCTTGCGGTCGTCAGCGAACTTGGACCTTGCACTTGGCCTGGTTGCACATCAGGAGGTTTGCATGGGCCCACCTCTGCAGCCTGTCAAGGTCTCTCTGCATGGTATCCCTTCCCTCCAGTGTGTTGATGGCAACACATAGTTTGGTGTCATCAGTGAACTTGGTGAGGGTGCACTCTATCCCACTGTCCATGTTGCCGACAAAGATATTGAACAGGGCCGGGCCCAAAACGGACCCCTGAGGAATGCCACTCGTGACCAGTCTCCACTTGGATACGGAGCCGTTGACCACCCCTCTCGGAGTGCGACCATCCAGCCAACTCCTTATGCACCAGGTGGTCCATCCGTCAAACCCATGTCTCTCCAGTTTAGAAACAAGGATGTTGTGCGGGACAGTGTCAAATGCCTTGCACAAATCCAGGTAGATGATATCCGTTGCTTGTCCCTTGTCCACCGATGCTGTTATCCCATCACAGAAGGCCACCAAATTTGTCAGGCATGATCTGCCCTTGGTGAAGCCATGTTGGCTGTCACCAGTTGCCTGCTTGCTCTCCATGTGCCTTAGCATGGTTTCCAGGAGAATCTGGTCCATGACCTTGACAGGCACAGAGGTGAGGCTGACCGGCCTGTAGTTGCCCGGGTCTTCCTTCCTTAACCCCCTTTCTTAAAAATTGGGATTATGTTATCCCTCTTCCAGTCATCAGGGACCGCACTAGACCGCCACGACTTCTCAAATAAAAAGGCCAGCGGTTTGGCAACTTCCCCCGCCAGTTCCCTCAGGACCTGTGGATGCATCTCATCAGTCCCGTGGACTTGTGCACCTTCATGTTCCTCAGATGGTCCCAAACATGCTCTTGTGCTACACTGGGCAGTTCTTCTTTCTCCCAGTCCCTGCTTTTGCCTTCTGCAACTTGGGTGACGTGACTGGATGAGCCCTTATTGGTGAAGAGAGAGGCAAAAAAGTCATTCAGCACCTCAGCCTTCTCCGTGTCCCGGGTATCCAGGTCACCCGTTTCCTTCCAGAGAGGGTCTACATTCTCCCTGGACTTCCTTTTGTCCCTGACATACCCACAGAAGCTTTTCTTGTTACCCTTGACATCCCTGGCCAAATTCAATTCCATCAGGGCTTTAGCCTGCCTTACCTGATCCCTGACCCCTCGGACAACCTCTCTGTAATCTTCCTAGGCTACCTGTTTTTGCTTCTGCCCTCTGTAGGCTTCCTTCTTTATTTTCAGTTGGTCCAGGAACTCCTTGTTCGTCCACGCGGACCTCCTGGCATTTTTACCCAACTTGCTCTTCCTTGGGGTGCATCGCTCCTGAGCTTGGAGGAGGTGATCCTTGAATATCAACCAACTTTCCTGGGCCCCTCTTCCCTCCAGGGCTGTATCCCGTGGCACTTTACCCATCGGATCCCTGAAGAGGCCAAAGTCTGCCCTCCTGAAGTCCAGGGCAGAGAGCTTGCTGCACGCTCTCCTCCCTTCCCTGAGGATCCTGAACTCCACCACCTCATGGTCACTGCAGCCAAGGCTGCCTTTGAGTTCCACGACCCCCACCAGCCCCTCCCCTGTTGGTGAAAACAAGGTCCAGCATAGCACCCCTCCTCATTGGCTCCTCTGTCACTTGCAGGAGGAAGTTGTCATCCACGCATTCCAGGAACCTCTTGGATTGCCTGTTCCCTGCTGTGTTGTCCCTCCAACAGATGTCGGGGTGGTTGAAATCCCCCATGAGACCAGGGCTTGTGATGTGAGGCTGCTCCTATCTGCCTGTAGAGGGCCTCATCTGCTCAGTCCTCCTGGCCAGGTAGCCTGTAGCAAACCCCCACTGTAGTGTCCCCTGTCCCTGCCCTCCCTCTAATCCTGACCCATAAGCTTTCTGTCAGCTCCTCCATCCCCAGGCGGAGCTCCATGCTCTCCAGCTGGTTGCTGACATAGAGGGTGACACCCCCTTCTCATCTCCCCTGCCTGTCCTTCCTAAAGAGCTTATATCCCTCCATCCCAGTGCTCTAGTCATACGAGTCATCCCACCACATTTCCATGATGCCAACAAGATGCATGCGTGCACACATCTCTAACTCTTCCTGTTTGTTCCCCATGCTACGTGTATTGGCATAGAGGCACTTAAGCTGGGCCCCTGATGAAGTCGGCTTGCTGGCTGGAGCAATAGGAATTCCTTTGGCCTGCATTTTAGGTTCTCTTGTTACTTACCAAGTTGCTCCCAGGGCCCTGTAGTCCTTCTTGATGCTCCTCAGGCTGCTCCCGGCTGTGTCACTAGTGCCGAAGTGAAACACCGACAGCGGAAAATAGTCTGTGGTCTGTATGAGGTTTGGTACTCTCTTAGAAACATCCCTGCTGTGAGTCCCTGGCAGACAGCACACCTCTCTAAAGAGTGCATCAGGTCAGCAAATGGGTGCCTCCATACCTTTCAGAAGAGAGTCCCCTACTAGCGACTGTCGTAGTTCAGCCCTGATCAGGACCAGACTACGCAGTCTCTCTCTCACTGCCCCCACCCTCCAAGAGAACAGGGGGAGATAATTTAAGAAAAACGGCTCGAGGTTCGAGATAAGGACAGGGAGAAAATCCTTAAAGTTACCGTTACGGGCAAAACAGACTTGACTTGGGGAAAACTATTCATTTATTACTAAAAACAGCAGGAGAATGAGACAGGGAACAAGATAACCTCCCTCCACCCCTCCCTCTTCCCAAGCTTAACATTGTCTCTACTGCCTTCCCCCCACCCTGAGTGGCACAGGGGGGAAGAGGGAATGGGGGTCGCGGTCAGTTCATCATGTGATGTTTTACGCCGCTGCTTCATCATCGGGGGAAGAACTCCTCACATTCCTCCCCTGCTCCATCGTGGGGTCCCACCCATATGCCACAGTCCTTCCTGAAACTGCTCCGGTGTGGGTCATCTCTTCCGCGGAGTGCAGTCTCTCCAGAACAGCTGTCCCAGGGGGCCCTCCACGGGCCACAGCCGCCTTCAGGCATCCGCCTCCCCCGATGTGGGGTCTTTCACAGGCTCCAGGTGGATCTCTGCTCCTCTGTGGACCTCCATGGGCTGCAGGGGGACAACCTGCTTCACCATGGTCGTCACCACAGGCTGCAGGGGAATCTTGGCCAGGAGCCGCATTACTCCTCCCCCTCCTTCTGAACTGACCTTGGCGTCTGCAGCCGTTTCTCTCACAAGAAAAGTTCTTCACAACAGGCTGGCAGACACCTCTCAGAATCTCTTCACATCATCCCTCTCATCTCCTCTCCACTTCTTGTAGCCAGGCCAGGCTGAGTTGGGCCCAGTCGGCCGCCTGGCGAGAGGCCAGAGGGTGAGGCCTGCAAGGCCCATGAGGCCTGTGCTTCCCCATTTGTGCCTCTGTCCCCGCTCAGCTTCCTCACATCTTCTCTTCTTCTCTTTTTTTCCTGTTTTTCCCCTTCTTAAATACGTTATCACAGAGGCGTTATCACGGAACGTTCTGCTACCAATTGGCTCAGCCTTGGCCAGCAGCAGATCTGCCCTAGGCCCGGCCAAGTCCACTGAACAAAGGGGAGCAACTTGTAGCAGTTTCCTACAGAAGCTACCACCTTAGGCTCCCCTTCACTAAACATAACCACATGTCGTAGTTCAGCCCTGATCAGGACCAGACTACGCAGTCTCTCTCCCGCTCCCCCCACCCTCCGAGAGAACAGGGGGAGATGATATAAGAAAAACGGCTCAAGGTTTGAGATAAGGACGGGGAGAAATCCTTAAAGTTACCGTCACGGGCAAAACAGACTCGACTTGGGGAAAACTATTCATTTATTTTCTAAAACTAGCAGGAGAATGAGACAGGGAACAAGATAACCTCCCCCCACCCCTCCCTCTTCCCGGGCTTAACATTATCTCTACTACCTTCCCCTCCCGAGCGGCACGGGGGGGAAAAGGGAATGGGGGTCGCGGTCAGTTCATCATGCGTTGTTTTACGCCGCTGTACCATCGTCAGGGGAAGAACTCCTCGCATTCCTCCTCTGCTCCAGCGTGGGGTCCCTCCCACGGGCCACAGTCCTCCGTGAAACTGCTCCGGCGTGGGTCATCTCTTCCACGGGGTGCAGTCCCTTCAGAACAGCTGTCCCAGCGGGCCCTCCATGGGCCACAGCCTCCTTCAGGCCTCCACCTGCTCTGGCGTGGGGTCCTCCACGGGCTGCAGGTGGATCTCTGCCCCTCCGTGGACCTCCATGGGCTGCAGGGGGACAACCCGCTCCACCATGGTCTTCACCACGAGTTGCAGAGGAATCTTGGCCAGGAGCCACATTACTCCTCCCCCTCCTTCTGAACTGACCTTGGCGTCTGCAGCCGTTCCTCACAACAGGCTGGCAGACGCCTCTCAGGATCCTTTTTACATCTTATTCACTTCTCATCTCCTCTCCACTTCTTGCAGCCGAGCCGGGCCGAGTTGGGCCCAGTCGGCTGCCCGGCAGGAGGCCAGAGGGTGAGGCCTGCAAGGCCCATGAGGCTCGCGCCTCCCCCTCTCTGCCCCCCGCTCAGCTGCTTCACATCTTCTCCTCTCTCTTTTTCCTGTTTTCCCCTACTTAAATACGTTATCGCAGAGGCGTTATCACGGGACATTCTGCTACCAATTGGCTCGGCCTTGGCCAGCAGCGGGTCCGCCCTAGGCCCGGCCGAGTCCACTGAACAAAGGGGAGCGACTTCTAGCAGTTTCCTACAGAAGCTACCACCTTAGGCCCCCCCTCACTAACAAAACCAGAACACCACAACAGCAACATACCCACATGGCATGTTATATTTCTGTCAAGAAAACTGTTATAAATAGAAATGTAAAATGAAAGAAGATAATGCCCCTGGTTGATGCTGTATGTGTAGAGGCAATTTAGTTTTGCAGAAACAATACCATTAGTATTAGCAGTACTTCTGTCATGTGGTACGACAGCAATCAAAGTCCTTATATAATGCCTTGTCCTTTTTTCTTCCTTTCCTTCTTACTTATCTCTCCACAGTGCTGCATACCCAAGGTCCCATTGATGGCAGTCTGTATGCGAAAGTGAGAAAGAAGAGTTCTTCAGACAGCAGCATCCCTGGTGTTGCTCAGGGTGTTCCCGTGACTGGCAGTCCTGATCACAGTGATCATACTGATCATACCCTCTCTGTCAGCAGTGATTCAGGACACTCAACAGCTTCCATCAGGACGGACAAGACTGAGGAACGCCTTGTGTCAGGAGTCAAACGTGGTCTGAGCCCACAAGAGAAGGCAGAACTGGACCATCTACTTAGTGGCTTTGGTCTGGAGGATTCTGTCAACACCACCAAAGATATGACTGATGCTCGAAGCAAGTACAGTGGGACTCGCCACATAGTTCCAGCTCAAATTCACGTGAATGGAGGCACCAAGCTGAAGGACAGAGAAACTGATATTCTGGATGATGAAATGCCTAATCATGACCTTCATAGTGTGGACAGCATTGGGACTTTGTCTTCCTCAGAGGGGCAGCACTCCACTCACCTAGGGAACTTCAGTTGCCACAAGAGCAGTCAGAACTCACTTCTTTCAGATGGCTTTGGAAGTAACACTGGGGAAGAGCATCACAATGCTTCTGCCCCAGACCTGGGAATTGTTGTGGATCCCCTCTATGAGAGGTCATTTGGAAGCACTGAGCCAAAGTCAACTCAGCAATTGCAACGAAATCCTTCTGTCTCACCCCAGCCTCAAGCCTATGGCCCAAGTAACTACTCTACTCAGACCTGGGTACGCCAGCAGCAGATGGTCACTGCTCACCAGTATGGTTTTGCCCCAGAGAATGAAATGAGAGTTGGTATTCATAACACTATGGAGAATTCGGGCAATGTCCAGAGCCAGTCCCGAGTCCCAGACACGCCGACACGTGGCTCCAGCAGCAGGGATGCTGTACAGAGGGGGCTAGGAAGTGTGCCAGGTGCTGCTGAAGCTGCAGAATACGCTAGTGTTGAAAGTTTTAAGTCAAGGCCAGTGCCTCAGAGGGACACAAATGGCCTGGATCTAGGACAGAACACAGGGGACTTGCCAGCTTCTCCAACTTTGGATATTGATCAGTCCATTGAACAACTGAACAGGCTGATCTTGGAGTTAGACCCAACATTTGAACCTATCCCAACCCGCATTAATGCTGTCACCAGGGACAGAAATCAAGTAAATGGCTTCACCAGCCTTGATGTAGACGTGGAAGGGCTTGACAGAAGTCCTGGCTTCCATGACAAATTAGAGGTCACAAACAGAAATCCTGCCCCGCATGGTAAGCTGTTGTAATACTTTCTGAATATAATGCTTTTCCGAGCACTTGTCTGTTCTTGATATGGTACAGCAGGACCTCAGGTCACAACTTACAACTTTCAGGATGATTATCAAGGGATTATTTCTGATACCCTCTTTACATAACCACCCAATAAATTATGGAATCAAACTGGCGTAAGAAAAGTGAGTTTTGCAGATACCACCTTAGCTCCCCCCTCACTAAATAAAACCAGAACAATAATGTAATCTTTGCCAGTAAAGCAATTTAAAACATACTCTTTCTGAAACTTTTTTCTGTTTAAAAATTCAGAAGTTACAGTGCTTGCTTGTTATCTCTGGCTCTGATACGATTGCAGAAATCAATTAGTGGAGTTAAATGTGCAACACTTGTTGACTGTATTGCCTAAGTAATGCTACTAGAACTAGCAGCTTTGCAAAAGGATGAGTAGTCTGTCTCTACTTAAGTCCATTGAAACCTCTCATTAATGCTGTAGCTAAAATTTGAGACAAACAAGCTCTTGCTGGTCTTGCTGTCATGTTTGAAAATCATGTGTGGTCTAATTCCTCTGGCAGAACATACGCCCTTTCTTCCCTCCTCTTCTCTCTTCCTCTTCTCCCTCTTTTTACCTCCAGTCTTGTGCAGTTGAAGACTTGATTGTGTCTCCAGGATTTGATTCAGTATCAGCTGACATGCCAGAACACGTCTGTGACCTCACTGGACACAAATGAGCTGCTTCAGCTCAAGCCCAGTTGGATATGCCAAATCATTTGATGATGACTGTGCCTAACTAGTGTGTGGTTCCCATTAATGTGCAGGCCTATGTGATCAGAGGATGGTGATTCTTGTAGACAAGGTGAAATCACAATTTTGTGTTTAGGAGGGTAACTGAGGAATGAAGATGTCCAGCCATCCATGATGAATATATGTGAGCTGCTTCACTGTTTGTTTTTAATACACAGTGTGTGTTTTGTGGCTCTTAAAGGATTAAATTAATTTGTTTGTAAATCTCTCTAATCTTTCCAAATGATTAGCTGATGGACAAATTCAAAATGAGATTTTTCCAGCAGGTACACAGTAAAGCTAGTGAAGGGAGAAAAGGGTCATTTGGAATAAGACAACTTTTACAATTCTTTATTTAAAGATACAAATCTGAAAAAAGACATTTGAATTTTTCTCACAGATTCTGGTCATCTCGCAAAGGAAGTAGGAGTCACTGTCAATTCCCTTCCATTTGTAAAATCAGGTAAAGCAGTGTCATGGTTTAAACCCAGCTGGCAACTAGGCACCACACAGCCGCCCCCTTGGTCCCCCTTGGTGGGATGGGGAGAGAATCGAAAGAGTAAAAATGAGAAAACTCATGGGCTGAGATAAAGACAGTTTAATAGGTAAAGCAAAAGCCATACACTCAAGCAAAGCAGCACAAGGAATTCAATCACTACTTCTCATCGGTAGGCAAGTGTTCAGCCTGCAGGAAAGCAGGGCTCCATAACATATAACAGTTACTTGGGAAGACAAATGCTGTGACTCCAAATGTCAGCTCCCACTTCCTTCTTCTTCCTGCAGCTTTATAAGCCAAGCATGATGCCATATGGTGTGGAATATCCTTTTGGTCAGTTGGGGGCTGTGTCCTCTCCCAACTGCCTGTGCACCCCCAGCCTACTCACTGGTGGCGTGATGTGAGAGGCAGAAAAGACCTTGACTCTGCGTAAGCACTGCTCAGTAGTAACTAAAACATCCATGTGTTATCTGCACTGTTTCCAGCACAAATCCAAAACATAGCCCTATACTTTCTGCTATGAAGAAAATTAACTCTGTCCAAGCCAAAACCAGCACAAGTAGGTAAACTTCCGGCCCTAATAGAGACTTGTGGGAATTCGAGTCTTTGGGGCATGTTCTGGAAGAGGATTTATTTTAATGATAGTGATTAATTTGGAGTTAAATATGAATATACAGACACCATTTAGAATCCTGGGTAATTTGAGGTGGGGCAACAGGACATAGTAGGAATGAGGAAAGAGTTTAGGAGTCAGAAAACTCCTTCACTTTTTGTCATATCATTGCCTTTGGCAAGACATTCCTTTTTCCTTCATCAGTCTGATCAAGGGAGAAGGAGGGTTAATGTTTTTTCCGTTTGTTTTTTTAAACCTGTTTCTCAGAAATATTGAACAGCCTTACAGGATGCTTACATCCAAATATAACTTTATGTATACTGATTCCTAATCCACTTCCAATTCAAGTTCAATAGAAGACCTCTTCAGTGGATTTAATTAAACAAAGTATGTCTGTGAAAGTGAGGTGGTGAGCACAATTTGTATGCTGAAAGTGGTATGTAAGTGCAAATTGCTAGCAACAGCAACTCTCCCAATACCTTCTAACTCTGCTCCAAAGCAACACCCATGTTCCTGTTGAAATCACAGAATCACAGAGTGGTTGAGGTTGGAAAGGATCTCTGGAGATCATCTGATCCAGCCCCTCTGCTCAAGCAGGGCCACCTAGAGCCACTTGCCCAAGACCATGTCCAGATGTCTTTTGACTATGTCTTATCTGCAGCCACCTCTCTAGGCAACCTGTGCGAGTGCTCAGTCACCCTCACAGCAAAATTTGTTTCCTAATATTCAGGGGAAATCTCTTGTGTTTCAGTTTGTGTCCATTATTTCTGGTCCTGTCACTGGGCACCATGGAAGACAGCCTGGCTCTGTCTTCTTTGCACCCTTCGTTCAGGTATTTACATACATTGATGAGATCTCCAACATGCTTTCATTTAATCAAGAACTTATAGGAGGAGAGCCATCCAGTATTTTGCGGACAGATCTGCGCTCTACCGAGTCATGAGTAGTTCTGCATGATGCTTTATTTCAGCATACTAGGCATGCTTTATCTGGCAAAAAGGCTAATTATTTAAAGGACAAACAAGGAGTGAATCAACTGGTATTTGGGTATTTAAAGATTTTCTTAAATTTCTGTTTGGAGGAAGTACTTACTCTATTCACACTTTTACTGTCCTGAAGTCAGATTCTGTTGAAGTTCTCACAAAGCCTTTCATTGACATTAAAGACTTAAGGAAGAAGGTGGCAAGTAAAGGATTATACTTGCATTTTTAGGGCCCAAAATAAATGAATGAACTGTATCTAGTGTTTAAGCACTACAGAGAGTGTAAATGTGTGGAATCCAGGATACAGGATGCAAGACTGGAAGCTTGTGTTGGCCTCTAGTCTTGGCATACATCATTGAGATTTATGGACCTCATTCTAGTCATATTTCTAGTGACTTAGATATTTAGGAAATTTCCTTTAAAGTTTAACCCTTGAAGTGCTTTCTCTTAATTTTACCTTCTATTTCTTAGGACCTTATGCTGCCGGTGTTGTTTATGTTGGTTGTCATCTTCTAGCCTTAGTAGTCTCTTTGAAACAGGTTGCTAGTATAAAACTGTGTTGGATATTCTCAGCTGGAATCTGTTTGTGGTGCTCCTTGTTGAGAGGTTATAGTTCATCAAAGGCAGCAAAACTGAATGGATATTTTTCCTTTCCTCCAGCTCCTAATTTGATGGGATGTGGGGAGGCATTAGTAGTTCACATTCCTTGGAGTGTAAGTTGATTTTCAACAACTGCTACTTCAGAGAATGATAGCTTCTGGTGTAAGAGGCAGAGAGTAGGAATACTAAGGATTTAGATATTTTAACTTAGTCAGGACCTTTAGGCAGCTGAATGCATTTCAGTGTCGTAACAGAGCACAGGCCTACTGGATGTGCTTTATCTTACCTTGGAATAGACTCGTAGAATTGGGATAAGCAGGAGATTCTCCAAGGCAGTTAATTAGCTGTTGAAACTACTGCAGCACAGGAGGTGTTTCTGACAGCACAAAGAAATACTAGCTGCCATGGGAATGAGGAAATAGCTGTGAATAAAGGATAACCAAAACAGCAGTTGTTCACTGATGAGTAATGGTTAGTCTCACACAGTCAGATTTTAGGGTGAGCTCTATACTCTGTAACTTAAACAGTTGTAGACTTAACAAGTGTATCAAGAGAATGAATTGGCCTGTGATGGAGGGAGCTAGCTGATTGGCTCTGAGTGAGACTGAATGAGGTATCCTGAGTGAGCGGGAGCAAACAGTGCTGGAGATGAATGGGATTGACATGATGCATTGTGTATGTGCCTAACTTGAGGGTTGAATTATGTGAGGATGGTGGAGTTATCTGGTTTCCTGCGTAAGCGTGCAGAAAATGTATGCCTAAAGAAGGCATGTGCATGTTTCCAATACCCTGCAAAGCTGGAAGAGTAAGCTTAAGAATGAAATGTGTATGTGACACCTAGGATGTGCATTATGGTGCATTCTGACCTCTCTTTGCTTGACTATTTCTGCACTGATTGACAGATAGGCAGCTACCTTTCCTTTCCAGCTTCTTCCTAGAGGTTTTCATACACATAGGTTAACATGGCACAAACTACGGACTGCCCACCTAACAGAGTTCTAGGTTCTGTCTAAAATGATCTCTTGGGTTATGTGCTCGGTGTTTCTGAGAACACAAAAAAAAAGCAGACAGTGATCTTTGAATTTCTTTTTGCTAGGATTTGTCTTTATGAACCATGAAGAACAGTGACTGATGACCTCCTTTCTCCTTCAGTGCTATGTGTATCACTTAGCAGAAGTGAATTAGTGCACTGTATATTAAGATTTTTCACTTTTATACAGAGTTTCTAGTAGTAAATGAAGCTGCCATTTACTAGTAACATGGTGCTGGAGTAGTTCTTAATTTTAAATAACAGAGAAGTTTGTAGCCTGAGGAAATTTTGATGCCTATGTTAGCTTTTCTCTGCAGCCTTATGTTCCCCCTTCACTTCACTCCATGTATATTCCTTCATGCCTAATAACACATTACCTCAGTCTACTGTTAAAGATCATTTGTTAAACTTATTTCCTCAAACCAGCCATCTTTTATCACAAAGCTTGTACGTACTGGATAGAGAAGGAAAGCTAAAACAATGTTTTGCTTCTATCTAGAGTACTGTAAAAGCAAAAATCTGTTCATAAACGTAGAGAACAGAAAGGTTTTTACCCATTTTCAATAAAACCTACTATTCATTCTTGTCACTCATGTCTCATCCCCGCCTCTCATCTTTTCACTCTTAAAATGTTTACAATTTGCATCTTTAGAAAATGAAGAAGCAGTTGAAGAATTATGTGATCAAAGTAAGGCAAAACACATGAACACATGCATTCAACATTTGGGGACAGTCTGTTTCCATTGCTGTGACCAAGAGATGCATGTCTATCTAAATCAGCCAGCATGAGGAAGAGAGGAGCTCTGTTTTACATAAGGTTGAAATTATATCATTGCTCTCTTCTAATTCTTCTTCTTCTTCATGTATGAGTTACTGTGTTTGAAAATACAATCTTAAAAATATCATTAGGTCACTCAGTATAGTGAAGACAACACAGATATACAGTTCACACAGCTTTACATTTTGTGTTGAATTTCTATAGTTTATCAGCTCAGTAAAGAATTGACCGTAAAAGCCATCTTCCCTCCCTCAAATAAATCCCAACATGCAAAATTAATAAAAACGAGGTGGTCTGATTTTAAGTGTCTGGAACATCTTCAGAGATCTTTTGTCTATTGAAAATAAATCTTTAAAGATGGTCCAAATGACAATACCATAAATCATGCTGCACTGTATCTGCAGGCAAAGGAGAAGGGAAGAAATTCTTTTTGCATACTTTATTAAATAATAATTTCTAAAAGCATTGAATTGTTCCAGATGTTCCCATTCACTCTGTGATATTCGGTGGGAGAGCAAACCCAGTCCATCTGAAAGAGGTTGTAAAGTGACAGGAAAACGAAGCTTGTCCAAATCTTCATGTGCCTTATTTGCATGTACTAACAATACACTACAAAACCTGTTGTAGTTTTGGTACCTGACTTGGAATTAATTTTACAGTGGCTAACAGTAAATTTAAATGGGGTTTTTAGCTAAACTAAAGTTAAAAACTGAGTTCTTAAGATAAAACTGGAGTTTTAACTAAATTAAAATTTTTTAAACTAAATTTAGTTAAATTAATTTTTAAGCCAAAGTTAAAAATGGAATTGTAGTTACATTTAGCAGCACAGTATTTTTAATTCAATATGTCATGTACTTATTCCAAAATTTTTATCAATCCTGTAACTTTCAAGCTGTGGGCCTGAGTGTACCATCATTATAACATCTTTGTGTGGATTTGGAGATACCAGTTTGGATTTTGCAGTAGTCTTACTGCTCATGCTTAGCACAGTGTAAAATGGCTAAGAACCTAAAATGTCCAGACCTGTGAAGCTGCTGTGTCCTACATGGACAGGTTTAATGGCCTGCTTGGATTTGGAATAGAGTTTAGACCTTTTCATTTGGTTGTTCGACTAATGGATTATAAGGAGTTTGGACTCCTAGTCTACTACCCATTCTAGATAGGGGAAAAAAGAATAGTTTGCTTATGAATCATTGCTAAACATGGGGTATTTTTTCAAGAATAAAGAGGTTTTTTTTTTCTATCTGGAACAGCACTTCCTACTACATTTTAGAAGATTAAGGCAGTGAAGGTGTTGCAGACACAGCTCAGTTGGCTTTTGCTCTGATTAATCCCTTTGAAACAGTGTTCCTATAAAAGTGCAAATCTGAAAATTTAAGCATAACAAGATACCCTTTGTTAGCACTTGCATCAGAAATCTATCCATAATTTTGTTTCAACGGGGTATTCATTTGCTTGTCCTTTTTCCACTACAGTAGTGTTTAGCTTGAGTTTTATCTTGCTATCTTTGAAGATGTTATTTTACCTTTAAATTTGTAACAGTGATTGTAAAGCTGATTCTAAAAATAGATTTGCTTTCATTTAAGCATAAAGCTGTCTTGAGAGCTTGATCATTAAATGTCTTCTGCAAAAATCTTAAACTTTGTAGAAGATTAATGGTGCCAAAGAAGGAAATAACTTTTGATTTAGGTAGTAGTGGTGTAACATTTTTTAGTATGTAGGGCAGCCTCTGAAGGCTCCTCTGCTCCTCTGTTAGAAATTAACTTACAGACTTTTTTTCTTTTCTTGATGAATTGTTAAGTCTCCTGTTGGGTTGAATCTCCATGTTTCACAGTAATGGGTAGTCGGAGTTATGCAAGTCTTTTTAAACTGCTGTATAGGCAGCGACATCTGGAATTTCTGCAATGCTAACATAGTTTTCCCCAGAGTCTTATTTCAGCCTTCATGACTATGCTAAGGTCTGTGAAAGGGGCACTGGAAAACAGCCTTGTGGGAATTTTCACTGTACCTTTCTCAAGAGAACCTTGAGTTTTGTCAGTCTGTGGATTGAACTCGTAGAGCCTCTTTTATATCATGCTAACTTTTCACACAGGTTGAAGCTATGGTGAGAAGCTCACTTGAAGTGGATCTGCTTTGTCTGTTCCTCTCTATGCTGCTCTGTGTGTGACATGATGTACATAGCAACAATTTCAAAGTGGTCTGTCCACCACTATTATTTGTGGTGGATATTATTTTTTTAATTACAGTATCTATTAAGTTCTGTTTGTTAGTTGATTGATTAAACTTTCATCCTAGTAAGTTTTCCTTTTGTTTCCTCAAACCACATGTGGTTTTCTTAAACCATGTACATTGGTTGTGAACATGCTTGTAAGATTTTCTTGAATATATAGATGCTACATTTGTCTCTTGTGAAAGAGATAGCGTTGGAATGAATTCAATGTTCCAAAAATCCTGCCGAGGAATAAATGAAATTAAGTGAGAAGCTGTCTATGAAATAATAGTTAACTTTGCTTAAGCTCTGTCCGGAGAAGGTGATCTTAACTGTTACTCAAGTGTTGATGATTGAAGTGGTTAAAATTAGTTTTACAAGTTCTGACTTTGGTATTTCAATGCTGTAACAATTCACCACATTTGCAACCTGTTGAGTAATTTCAGCACAGAACTTTTAAGATCAGTATCTTGTAAAAACTGAATAATCAGTTTCTTCCCTTTTGATGGCAGCAATTCTTGCTCGCCAGATTTTCATTATGATAGAATTTTTCAAACTTGTTAAGGCCAGTGTGTAATTTCAGTTAATAGTATTAGGTTCAAAGCTTGATAGAACCTTTTGATTTAGAAAAACAAAAAGTCATCTGTACATAAGCTTTGATCACCCATTAAGTTATAAAATTGCAAATAAAATCTAGCCATTGCAGGTCTAATTTGTCCATTACAGAATCAGAGTGTGATTCAGGTTGAAAGTAACCTTAGGAGGTCATTGGATCCAGCCTCCTGGGCAGAGCAGGTTCACTTAGATCAAGTTGGCAGTGGTTGTGTCTACTGAAGTTTTAAAAATGTTTTTATAATCGCTGCTGTAGGCAGCTGAAGACAGCAGTGAGGGCCTATTTTACCTTCTGTTATTGAGACTGAGCAAGCCAATTTCCCCAGCCTCCTCTCATGTTACATACTCCAGTCCCTGACTATTTTGGTAACCCTTTGATGGATTCAGTCTAATTTTTTTTTGTACTTTGGGACCCAAAACTGGACACAGTGTGACCTCACAAATGCTGAATAGAGGGGAGTAATCACTTTTCTTTTGACCTAGTGGGTACTATCTTGCTATTACAGTTCAGCATGCAGTTGGACTTTTGCTACAAGGGCAACAATGAAGATCCCCAGGTCTTCTGCGTAGTTGCTTTCTGTTCAGTTGATTCCACGCCTGTACAGTTTTGTGGGATTACTCCATCCAAGTGACATAAATTAAGAAAAAGCAGTGTGTCTCGCAGATACGACAAAGTACATGTAATCTTAATTGAATTTAATTTTAATTTTAAATTTAGAATACTTAGCTTTTTCCAGCAGCTGATTATTATGAGATGTATGGAGACAGAAACCTACTGTAGGGTTACTGGGCTCCAACTAGACTTGGCGCCTCTGAACACCTCTGGGCCAAGCCATTCACCCAGTTTTCAGTCCGCCTCACTGCCTGCTGTACGAATCTATATGGTAATGTTAGCTGATTTATAAATTCTAGATTGTCTTGATAGTTATAGGTAGGAATTTCTTCCACCCATACTGCAAGATGAGTTGGTTTGATGCATCATAGGAGGCCTTACAACTTCTCTGACTGTACAAGGATATGTTTAGTCATTTTTAAGTGACGTGAATTTTTTGTAAACTCTTTTAAACCTAAGCAAACAATTGTAAAATATGGGATCACTCTAGCTGTACAGCCACTACAGACATTTTGAGGCCAGCATCTGAAAACTAGTCCATATTTTGATTTTACAGCTGTGTATGCTGTGTCAATATATATAGCCACAAATAAATGTTATTTGGTTACCAAGTTGGTGGAGTTTCTACAGAGACATATTATCATTGAATAAACTGGATTACAGAACAGAATATGCAAACTTTAAATCTTCATGAGACTTCTGAATATTTTGGATATTTTGGTTTGGGATTTTTTGGTTTTGTTTTGATAGCATAGTATTCTTAGACTAGTGTAACTAAAAAAGGCAGAATTCATAATGAAATCTCACTGCAGCTTAGTAGGGACTTCTGATGCAATGAAGACCAAGACTCTTGACATCACTTTTCATACTCTGCCATTATTTTGTCTATATTTAATATTTTGACAAGTTTTTTTAATCACTATGCATGCGCCTCAGTATATGTAATGAATGAGGATATACTTTCTGCAGAGAGGCTGAGAATGTAGGTCCTGATGATGGTATACACAGCATATGGAAATGGAAGTTCCTGAGCATTTTGTGCAGGGATAGCTCCTGATGCTCCGATACGCACTGAATGGGCTTCGACACTGTGAAGAGACGTGATGGAGAAGGACACTGTATGGAATGTGGAGATCATAATTGTGTCTTCTGGCAACTCAGAGACTTTGGATAAGTGTCTTGTTTCACTTATGAAGTGGAGGATATGCATAGATCACTGACTGCACAGAAGTTGCTGTTAAACACCATTTAGGTGACTGTGACCTGTTTCTTATTTCCTTGTAATAGAAAATATGTCAGTGAATTTCCATCCAAAGGCAATTGATGTGAATGGTCAGATGAATGTTGTTTCTAATTGATAGTAGACAAGGAAGTTTAACAGAAAAAAAATGACGTTAAACAATTTGGAGAAATGTGATCCAATATGATTATTTATTCTTAGACAACTTTTCAGGCTTTACATTTTCTTAGAAAAAATAACGGTGTTTTTTAAGGTTGATTTAAAACTTGTTGAAGTTATCATTTCAACATGTTTGGTCTTACATTTAAATGTGAAAAATTTACAAGTAATGGCTCCAGGTTGAAGCTAATTCTTGGGGATTTGATATCATCTAGCATTGTCTAAACTGCTCTGTGGGGTATTGAAGGCAGTATTGTCAGATAAAACTACTTTATAAGGTCATTATCCCACTGTATTTAGCCTTGGTGCTCAATAAAATAACCACTTTTTTTTTTTTTAAGGTTGATCTAAAACTTGTTGAAGTTATCGTGTGCTTCAGTTGGCTTTGGTGGAGCTTGTAATCCAAAACAGTAAGGCTCTTTGGTTTAGGATTGGTAACAATAATGGGCATTCCAGTGATCTTTCAAACTAGCTGCAAAGTCGTGTGTACATTTTTGTTGAAAGGGAGACTGTTTGGATTGTTATCTTTCAGTAACTGAATTGAAAATAACCGTTTAAAGCAAAGAAATTGGCTGAGCTTCTGAAATGTGCGGTTCAGGTTGTGTTTTTTCACATCAGTATTATTTCATTTTGTGAAGCTCATTGTCTTCAGTCCTGTTAGAAGATACTGACTTTCTGAAATGACAACTACATTTTAGCCCTCTGAAGGTGGGATGAACCTGAAATTATGAACCTGTGAGACTAATGTACTGGTGAACTGTGTTTAGATGGATTAGATGGAACATAAAATCAGGTACTGTTGGAACAATTCAAGTGTTTAAATATTTTTGACTAGTACTATCTTTTGAGTATTATTATTTTGACTCCATTATCCATGGTATTTCTGTTGTGAAAGCGACTTCTGGTTGTTTGGTGGTGCTAAAGAAGAAGTTTTGAAAGATAGAATTTTGGGAAAAAAAAAGAGGACCGAACACATCTTTGCTTTCTGCAGACTATAAATTTAAAGGCATTTGCCTAGTTGAGTGGCCACTACAAATGAAGGAGACTTATCTACACTGTGAAAACTTGGTTTTGATTGTTTTGTTTGGGATGGAATAGGAGTGTAAGGGAGGTTCCTGCTTTCTTTTTTTTTTGCTTTGACGTGCGGAAAACGGACTCCACAATCTGTAAGATTGTAAAGTAGGTATGTTTATTCAGCGCTGGGCAGCACAGGGGGGTAGTCCCACCAAAACCGTGCGCGCCTTACGTGGCAACTCACTTTAAATTTATACAACCAAATGTTACATATACATAAAGTTTCACAATACGCCTATACATATGCATGACCTATCCCCGCTTCGTATTAAAATTAGTCCCAAGGGGTCATTTTCATAAACTCCTCCTGTCTGGGCTTGCGCAGTGCCTCCTGGTGGTGGTCGTCGGGGGTCGTGGGGATGAAGGCAGGTGACTCCTCTTCGTCACCGCTAGTAACCTTTTGTTCTTGCGCAAACTCAGTTATCCCTTGGCTTTCATTCAAGCTGCAGGGTCGGTTTTAGCTGGTTCTTGAAGCGACCCCCCTAGTCCTTACCGGGAACTGTCTTTCGTGAAGAATTGCAAGACTTTCTGCTTCAAATAGTTTGCACAATGGTTAGCAAATTATTAAGCAAGTAGTTAACAAAACATTAAGCACTATTTATCAACTTGATTCCTTAGGATGCACAGCAATAATTAATCAATGCCATATCTATTAAGATTTCTTTAACTCCTTCTCTCAGTCCCCCCTTTTCTAGAAAATTAGTAAATTCTTTTACTGTCAGCTATGTTCATCATTTGTAGATTTACCAGGATTACACAAACCTTAATCCACATTCTACCTTCTCAGTTTAAGCTTTAGGGGTCCCTGAACTTCAGAAGTCCAGAGTTTTTGTGGTGCCTTTTTTACCCTAGTGTGGTGTATCCAGGCATTCTGCTCTCTGATCTTGATTGCTGTAAAGGAGGTGAGGAGTACCTGGTATGGTCCTTCCCACTGTGGTTCCAAGGTTTTTTCTGCAAGAGACTTTACATATACATAATCTCCAGGTTGTATATCATGCACAGGTTCATCTAGACCTCTTCCCCGGGTCCCAATTACATGCTTTCCAATTTTATTGAGCTGTTTGCCCAATGCCACCATGTAGGAAGTCATAATTTCGTCCCCAGCTTGCGTAGACATTCCCCTCTGTATTCCATAGGGTCGTCCATACAAAATTTCAAAGGGACTCAGTCCTTCCTTTGCCCTTGGTCTCGTTCGTATACGCAGAAGGGCTAAAGGGAGTGACTGAGGCCACGTTAAGTTTGCTTCTTGTCCCAATTTCACAATTTGCTGTTTGATTAAGTGATTCATTTTCTCTACTTGGCCACTCGACTGAGGGCGATACGGGGTATGAAGTTGCCAATCTATACCTAAATGGTGGCTGATTTGTTGCACTATTTTTGAGACAAAATGTGGTCCTCTATCAGAGGATATGGTTGCTGGAACCCCAAAACGTGGTATTATCTCTTGTACCAATACTTTAGTTACCTCCCGAGCCTTGGCTGTCCTAGTTGGGAACGCTTCTGGCCAACCTGAAAAGGTATCAGTTAATACCAGCAAATAGCGATACCCCCCTTTTCTTGGAAGTTCTGTAAAATCAACCTGCCATTGTTGTCCAGGCCCATTGCCCTTCCCAATCTGGCCCATTTCTGGTTTGGGAGTATTTTTTGGATTAGTCTGGAGGCAAAGGTCACACTGTTGAGTCACCTGTCTCACTGTGGTATATAAGTTTCTAGCCACGATTTCCCTTATCAAATGTTTATACAGAGCCTCTGTTCCCCAATGCCTTTTTCTATGTTCCTCCCGTATCAAGTGCCACAGTAAACAAGAGGGAATAATTAGTCTTCCCTGTGGGGTATAAGCCCACCCCTCTTCATTATATGACCCTTCCAAGTCTGTGATAAGTTTCTGATCTTCCTTGGTATATTCTGGCTTACCTTCTAGAGAGATTTGCCTATCAGGAATTAGAGCCCCTTCTATTCTCACCTTCATTTTGGCCACTTGTTTTGCCTCTCTGTCCGCCAGTTCATTCCCTTTCTCCAAATCGGAGCTCACTCTCTGGTGTGCCTTAATATGCATAATTGCCACTTTCTCAGGGAGCTGGACAGCTTCTAGTAGCTTCAAAATTTCTTCTGCATGTTTGATATTTTTTCCCTGGGAGTTCAATAGTCCTCTTTCTTTCCAGATTGCTCCATGTGCGTGCACAACTCCGAAGGCATATTTTGAGTCCGTGTAAATGTTCACAGTTTTGCCCTGGGCCAACTCCAGGGCTCGGGTTAGGGCAATTATTTCTGCCTTCTGTGCGGAGGTGTTCATGGGCAAAGGCCCTGACTCTATTACCTGCTGGCTGGTAGTGATGGCATATCCCGCATGTCGATTGCCATTTAAGACATAACTGCTCCCGTCTGTGAACCAGTTTTCCCCATTTTCCATGGGGCTATCCTTCAGGTCTGGGCGGCTTGCATATGTTGCTTCGATGGTTTCCAAACAGTCATGGTGCACTGGTTCTCCTGTGTTCCCGCTGAGAAAAGAAGCTGGGTTGACAATGTTAGTGACCACGATTTCCACATCATCCTGTTCTACTAATACAGCTTGATATCTCAGGAACCTTTGTGGAGAGAGCCAGTGCCCACCCTTTGCTTCCAGTACTGCTGATACTGTATGAGACACCAAAACAGTCATTTTCTGGCCCAGGGTAAACTTTCGGGCTTCCTGTATGTTCAGTATCACAGCTGCAACCGCCCGTAGGCATCCAGGCCAACCCTTTGCAGTGGCGTCTAACTGCTTAGAGAGATAGGCAACTGCCCGTCGATATGGACCCAGATCTTGTGCTAATATTCCCAGGGCAATACCCTGTTTCTCATGGGAGAAAAGAAGAAACGGCTTACTCACATCTGGGAGTCCTAAGGCCGGGGCCGACATCAACGCCTTTTTCAGTAGCTCAAAGGCTCGTTCGGTCTCTTTGTTCCACTCAAGGTGCTTCTGCTCAGTAGCTGTCAGAGCATACAGTGGTTTAACAAGCAGTCCATAATTATAGATCCACAATCGGCACCACCCGGTCATTCCCAGAAAAGTCCGTAACTCCTTTACTGTCTGAGGTCTCTGAGTCTGGCATATTGCCTCTTTGCGGGCCTGTCCCAAAGTTCTCTGCCCCGCACTAATTTCATAGCCCAAATAATTCACTTTACGTTGCATTACCTGGGCCTTCTTCTTGGAGACACGGTATCCCTGGAGTCCCAAGAAATTCAACAGACTCACCGTCCATGCCATACAGTCTTCCTCTGTTTTCGTGGCAATCAGGATATCATCTACATACTGCAACAATTTTCCTTCCCCAGATGGGGTTTCCCAGGATTCTAAGTCTTTTGCAAGCTGATTCCCAAAAATGGTAGGACTATTTTTAAATCCTTGTGGCAACACCGTCCAAGTGAGCTGGGTCTTCCGACCACTTTTAGGGTTTTCCCATTCGAACGCAAACAATTTTTGACTGGCTTCATGGAGAGGGAGGCAAAAGAAAGCATCCTTCAAATCTAAAACAGTAAACCAAATTAGTTCAGGTGTCAACACAGTCAGCAGGGTATATGGATTGGCCACTACTGGGTAGAGGTCCTCAGTTATCTTATTCACCGCCCGTAAGTCTTGGACCACCCTATATGACCCATCGGGTTTCCGAACAGGTAATATAGGGGTATTGAATTCTGACTCACACTCCTTTAATAGTCCTAACTGTAGAAATTTTTCTATCACCGGCCGGATTCCTTCTCTGTCTTCCTTCTTTAGGGGATATTGTTTAATTCTTACCGGTCGTCGGCCTTCCTTAACCTTAACTTCAACAGGTGGAGCACTTTTCGCCCTTCCAGGTACATCAGTAGCCCATACCCCCGGGTACACTTGGTTTAGGATTTCCTCACTAATTTTTCCTTCTGAGGGGAGACTGGTTAAGGTTAGACTCAATATCTGAATATATTGCTGATCTTTTACCTCCAGAGTAATTTCTCCTTTTTCAAATATAATCTTTGCTCCCAATTGTTCCAATAGATCTCTCCCCAAAAGTGCTTTCGGGGAGTTGGGCATATATAAAAATTTGTGGATACCCCATTGTTTTCCCAATTTGTATTTTAGAGGCTTACAAAAATATGCCTTTTCACTTTGGCCAGTCGCTCCTTTTACCATGACATAATCATTTCCCAGGGGCATCAAAGCTTGATTCAGAACCGAATATGTTGCCCCTGTATCTACTAAGAATTCTACTTGTTGTTGTTTTTCCCCTAGCTTAATTATAACCAGTGGATCCGCTAGGGTAGACTCCCCAGGTTCCCGTCAGTCTTCTATCACATTAGCTATCCTCGCATTCGCCGGGATCCTCCGGCCTTCTTTCTTGTTCCTTGGGCATTCCTTTTTCCAGTGGCCAAAGCCCTTGCACATTGCACACTGATCCTTTTCCAACCCCAACCGAGGCTGATTTCGCCTACCTCTCCACTCCCCGTCTCCCCGAACGACAGCCACCAACCTTCTTTGTCCCTGCCGATACCCTTCTTCTCTATTACTGAACACTCTCCAAGCCTCATCCAGCAAGATCTCTAAATTCCTGCTTTCCGCAGGACGCAACTTTTGAAGCTTTCGTCTTATGTCCCCCGTAGACTGACCCAGGAACAGAGAAACTAGTTGCTGTATCCCTACCTCAGACCCCGGGTCCAGCGGCGTGCTACGACGCATCACATCCCTCAGTCGATCCAGGAATTCAGATGGAGACTCGGAAGGACCTTGTTTAATTGCATATAAGGCTGACCAGTTTATAGTCTTAGGGATTGCCCGTTCCATCCCCTTCGAAATCCACTCCTGATATTCCTGCAATCTTTCCATATGTACTGACCTGTTTACCTCCCATTTCGGGTCCTGGAGGGGGAAGTGCTCCTTAACATCTCCCCCGGTAACTTTATAATAATCCTCGGCTAGATTTCCTGCCGTTTTTAAAATCAACTGCTTCTCCGTTTCAGTCATGTATTCTAATAGCAGTTGTATGTCTTTCCAGTCCGGATTATGTTGTTTTACAATGAACTGGAAATGTTTAGCCACACTTACCGGATCGCTTCTGTAATCTTTAGCAATTTTTCTCCACTCTCCCAAGTCAGCGGTGGAGAAGGGTACTTTAATTAACATTGTTCCGCCATCCGGCCCCACCGCCTCCCGGAGGGGTGCTTGTAAGATTGTCGGAGCAGATTTCTGTCTAGTACGGGAAGATACAGGGCTATCAGGGGGATTCGATGTCCCTTCCGAGTCTGCGTCCTGGTCCTGTGATCGGGGGGGAGGTTTAAACAAATCACTTAAATCTTGTTCTGGAACCTGGCGTACTTTATCTGCTTTCATACACCTCTGCCCAATGCTGCATGATGAACAGCACCTTTTTAACCTGCCCCCACCCTCCTTGTTCTCCCGTTCGAGTGCGAGTACCATAGGATCCTGCGGGGATATCATCCCACAGTCCCTTTGCCACTCTGGGTGACTTCGTAGGGTAAAAAACATATCTGCATACGACACCTCGTCCCATTTCCCTTCTCTTCTAAGAAACAACATAAGCTGCAACAAAGTATTGTAATCCAACGTTCCATTGAACGGCCACTTGACTTCACCCTCTAACTTATACAATGGCCACCACTGATTGCAATATTTAATAAGAGTCTTTTTACTTTCCGTACCTCCACCCCCGGCAATATCTTTCCAGTGGGCGAGTACGCAGCCCAGGGGGCTTTTCCTTAATATTCCCCCTTGAGTGTTACCCATTTTATATTTCCTCTGTGAGAGGGTCTCAATGAATGATTCAAATTTAGACAAACTATTTCACTCCTCCACACCACACTTACAATCAATCACTCAACCACACTCTCTTAACCATACAGCACAGGGATCCCTCATTCATACCAGCCTTTTAAAGCAGCTGCAAAATGGTTGCAAGAACAAACTCACCTACTGATGTTAAACTATCTCCAAATCCGGGTTAAAGAGGCCCGCTTACCCTTCTCCTGCTTCTCATGTACCGATCATCAGCAGGTCCATCCTGGCTCCCAGCAATGGGATGCAGCGGTTACCTCGGACTCGCTCGATCTACCCCCAAGATCGCTAGCGGCCGCTCTATCGGTCAGCGAGTCCCCTCTGGCGCCCCAAACCAACCTGGGTACCCAACCAACGGGGACTATGCTGCACGCCAGACGTCTCTGCGCGATTTACCAGCTGCCCCAGCCACGCGTACGACTTACAGGCCCCTACCATTAAACATACCGTTTGGTCCGCGGCTTCAGGAGGTTGTTGTCTGCTCCTGCGGTGAGCGGCTGGCAGCGGAGGCTCCTCCGAGGAAAGTGCTCGGGGCGCGCCTAGGGGCGTCCGCTCCGCAGTCGATCCCGCAGCCAAGCAGAGATCCTCCTGGCTGGCTCGCCAAACTGACGTGCGGAAAACGGACTCCACAATCTGTAAGATTGTAAAGTAGGTATGTTTATTCAGCGCTGGGCAGCACAGGGGGGTAGTCCCACCAAAACCGTGCGCGCCTTACGTGGCAACTCACTTTAAATTTATACAACCAAATGTTACATATACATAAAGTTTCACAATACGCCTATACATATGCATGACCTATCCCCGCTTCGTATTAAAATTAGTCCCAAGGGGTCATTTTCATAAACTCCTCCTGTCTGGGCTTGCGCAGTGCCTCCTGGTGGTGGTCGTCGGGGGTCGTGGGGATGAAGGCAGGTGACTCCTCTTCGTCACCGCTAGTAACCTTTTGTTCTTGCGCAAACTCAGTTATCCCTTGGCTTTCATTCAAGCTGCAGGGTCGGTTTTAGCTGGTTCTTGAAGCGACCCCCCTAGTCCTTACCGGGAACTGTCTTTCGTGAAGAATTGCAAGACTTTCTGCTTCAAATAGTTTGCACAATGGTTAGCAAATTATTAAGCAAGTAGTTAACAAAACATTAAGCACTATTTATCAACTTGATTCCTTAGGATGCACAGCAATAATTAATCAATGCCATATCTATTAAGATTTCTTTAACTCCTTCTCTCAGCTTCATGTGAACTGTTTGTTTATTCCACAGAGATGGCCATTAAAAAGATTTTTGTCACTTACCATAAGGTTCCTGCAATCACCTGTTCCTCTTTGCATCCTCCTTAGCCCCCATGCCTTTTAGGTTGTAAGGATAAACACAGAGTTAATTTTACCTTTTGGAATTTCAAATTAGTATAATGGTGTTTGCATTTTGAAACTTACAGATTATTTTGAAAGACGACTTAGATGCATTTCTTAGGCAGAAAACCAGGGAGTTTTATAAATGTAAAGGGAATCCTAGTAAACAAGTCCTTAATCTCACTGACAGAAATTCGTATAATGGTCTAGTCCCTTATTGGACCGATACTTGAAGATGGTCACCTGACTAATTGGGATGAAGCAAAAGCAGAGGCATTCATTGGGTTTTTTTGCCTCAGTCTTTAATGATACTGACAGACCTTGGGCTGCCTGGTGCCCTGAGCAGGAGGACCATGAGTGTGGGAACAGTGACTTTCCATTGGTGGACACAGAAACTGTAAGGCACCAGCCATTATCAGCTGAATGTTCACAAGGCCATGGGGCCTGATGAGATTCATCCCAGAGTACTGAAGGAGCTAGCGGACGTTACCACAGGACCCCTCTCGATCATCTACCAAAGGTCTTGGGAGTCTGGGGAGGTCCCTACTGACTGGAAGCTAGCAAATGTTACTCCAGTTTACAAGAAGGGTGTGCGGGAAGACCAGAGAACAAGAGACTGCTAGTCTCACCTCAGCTCCTGGAAAAATGATGGAGAAGCTTATACTGGTACTGCCTTATTATTCCTCATAATAATTGTGGCTAGAACTCAAAAGTGTTTTGATGACCTCACAGTTCATATTTGTACACATTTTTTGTTGCAATAAGGGCACAGACTCCGTGGATGGTGTACTGGAGACCTTTATTGTCCGTCAGCCTAAGTCTTTTATATCTTTTCTCAGTTACATGCGGAATGCACGCGCTTAATCATCTCATTCAATTGGTAGCAATATACTGTTCGCACGCCTTAAACTTCATTTGGATTGGTTATAGATTTTTAGTTGTCTTTACTATTTTTGCCTTTGGTATTTACTTATCTTGTTCTAATTGCTGTTTTTTTGTTATTGAGCAAGTGGTGTTCAAGGACATAGCTCAAATTCTTCAAAATCAGACAGCTGTGCTGCACTCTCTGTTCCCACATTTCCCCCTTTTTGTTTTTCTACTGTCAATATCTGATGAAGTATTTTCTGTATAATTTTTGTAGGCATGTGAATCAAACACAAAATGTTAATGATTATGCTTACTAAGATACCAAATATCTCAATTCTGATTTCAGCCAAAGATAGCAACCACCCAGTTATGCCACACAGAAGCTTAGTCAAGATAATTACTGACCACGTTATACATATTAATGATTACTTAAGCAAAATTAAATTTCACTACCTTCTAATAATTTTCTGCTATAGCATTCTTCTACCATTGTAAATATAACAACTCCAGTAACTTTCTTATCTACAAGGCCAGTGACTAGTTTTCTGCAGGCCTCTGTTGAAACAAGCCATAAATTCTGCTAACAATGTTTTCTATCTTAAAGCTTCCTTTCTCATTCCATGGTTTTCATCCTGCGAGCAAGATTGTGTTCCTCTCCCAAGGTCGGTGTGCTTTCACTGACACCGTACTGGCTCAAGAAATACCCACATCTTCCCCTTCTTTGTTTATGAGAAGGGACTTGTTTCAATGCTTTATCTATTAAAGTCTGCACATATTTCAACACACACGGAATACAGATCAAAATACATATATAAAAAGAATGAATAGGCATCCTACAGCTATTTGTAATAAGCTTTTATCAATCCAAAAAGATTTCTGAATATATAAAAATCATCACTTTGTTGCAGTTTTTTGTACTCCTTTTTGCAAGTTTTGAATACTTTGTGAATAGATTCCGAATAATCAGACAGATTCACGCAGCAAAGCCCATCAAAATCCTGACAACCATGATTTTGTACTAATAATAAAAAATCTACTACTGATCTATTCTGTTACCAACCCGACTACGCCAAAGACACCGCCGAGCAAGAGGATGTTTATTAGCAGGGTCAGAGTAGAGAAAGGAGGCAGGCACAGCACCTTCAGGACATCCCCTGTTGTTAATAAAGTGTGCTCCGGGTCCCTCCACTCTCCTCCACTCCGAGCCATCTCTGTTTTTACCCTCAGCAGATTCAATGAAAGAGTACTGACTAGACGTTGCTGCACGCGTGGCCAGCACATGCAACAAGGCCTGTCAAATATGTGCTCTGCAGGCTAACAGCGGTTCTGTTTTGTAAAGTAGCGTAGCGTATAGAATCTACATCAATTAACAGTGTTAATAGTACCGATGCAGTTGTATGCGTTTCCTTAGCAAGCCAAAAGCCCAATTTATTTAGCGTAGCTAATGCCTCGGCACTTGCCACATCAAGTGCAAAGATTGAAGCAGCAATAATTTCACCTGGTTTCCAAAACTCTATATTATCTTGGCAATCAGATTCAAAACTATGTGTACTTCGTTTAGGTCTTTTATGCTGTCTGGATTTTGATGTGTTATTGCTCGCATGATTACACCATGCTGTGTCGTTGCAATGTATAGGTCTTAAAGCATTTACAATCATTACCCCTCTAGAAACATTAGCTCCTGAATAGTTAAAAAAAAAAAAAAAATAGACAGAAGTCCATCTTTACTGATCCCAAAAGTTCCATCTCTTGTAGTTCAGCACTCAGCACTCGCAGCTGCTGTTGTTTTACACAGACTTGCCGTCCTACCGTTGTCTGGCAGGACATTTGTTCTTTCCGTGACTGATGTCCATGGGGCTGCCATACAGCTTGTTAACAGTCCGATGAACGCAAGGTAGCTTGGAGCGCTGGTTGTACCCATTGTGCAGGGATCCACTTTTTTTTACTTCTCCTGTAGAGATACAAGCATATCCTTTTCCCCACGTTATAAGAGGAAATGGTCCTTCCCAATTACCTGTTTCCAGATTCTTAACCATCACCGGAGCTTGCTCTCGGATGGCATCATGTACAGTAGATGATCCAAAATGCTTCTGTATTGGGGAAGAATTGTCACTCCATCGATTTAGAAAATTGAGCACATACTTTGGTTTTGCTAGCTTTTTGTTTGTTCCTACCTTTCCTTTTTTTTTTTTTTTAAACTGTTCATACAACAAAGGATTCTTAATTTCCTTTAACCTTGTCCATTCAGCGCATTGTATTACATTGACCACATAGGCAGATTCAGAGACAATATTGAGAGATTAATCTTTCCACTTACACACTGCAAGTTCTACAATTTGGGTTGAACCTTCTACCAATTGTATGTCATGATGCCACTGATTACAGATTTGTGTGTTTTTCCTGATCCATCTGTAAATATTGTCAAAGCAATTTTTTATGGGAGTGCAACTTAAATGAGTTGCTGGATACAACAATAATTCTCTTAAAAATTGCAGCATTGGTTGCTTAGGCAAATGAATGGAAATCTATAGCAAAACTGTTTGTAATGCCTTCTGGAGTTAGTCTCCTAGAAGTGGTTAAATCTGAGTCTCCCTTACGTGTCTGAAATAGTGGAGAAAGCAGTTCTGTAGAGGCCTAATACCGGGCATACCCAGTTGATAGCTCCCAGCAATTTCTGCAAATCGTTTAAAGTAAACACTGTTTGACAAATTTTTAACTTTTGCGGCCTGATTATTTTTTCCATAATTTGTCCGCCAAGATACTGCTAGGGACATACCTTTTGATTTTTTTCTTGAGCAATAACCAATTTAAATCCGGATAATGCACTGGTGATATTATTAAGAACTCTGTCCACCAGAGACTCATCGGGTGCTGCAATCAAGATATCATTCATATAATGATAAATGAGGCTATTATTATGCAAGCGCCTTACTGGTGCTAATGGCCTGTGTGACGTACCATTGGCAGATGGTTGGACTGTTTTTCATACCCTGCGGAAGTACCATCCAGTGATATCGCTGATTAGGTTCTCCCATATTGATTGAAGACACAGAAAATGCGAAGTGTGGAGCATCCTCAGGATGTAAAGGCATAGTGAAAAAAAAAAACAAAACCAATTTTTTAAATCAATAATGCTAATATTCCAATCTTGAGATATCATTGAAGGAGATGGTAGCCCCTGTTGCAAAGGTCCCATATCCTCAATTACTGAATTTACTGTCCTTAAATCCTGTAAGAGTCGTCATTTACCTGATTTTTTCTGTATTACAAACACAGGTGTATTCTAGGAACTGTCTGTTGGCTTTATGTCCAAGCTGTAATTGCTCGTCAACTCACTCATTCAAAAGTTGCAGGTTTTTTTGGTGGTTTTTTTTGGTTTTTTTTTTAAAGGCCACTGGTCAACTCAGACGGGAGTATCTGTAACCATGTCAGGTTTTTGTGGTTTTTTTTGGTTTGGTTTGGTTTTGGTTTTGGTTTTTTTTGGGGTTTTTGTTTTTTTTTTTTTTGGGTAAGCTGCCCCCGCCCCGCCGGATGGAGGGGCGGGAGGGTGGCGCCTGGCAGCTGCTGCAAAAACAGGAAAATATCCTTAAAGCCACTGCCACAGGCAAAACAGACTCAACCTGGGGAAAACCACTCATCTATTACTAAAACCAAAGCAGGACAATGAGAAAGGGAACAAGACAACCTCTCCCCACCCCTCCCTCTGCCTGGTCTCAATACCATCTTCCTACTTCCTTCCCTTGCCCCCTGAGTGGGATGGGGAGGGGGGGGAGGGGAGGAAGGGAATGGGGGCCACGGTCAGCCAATCACACGTTACCTTATGCTGCAGTTTACTAAGAGGAAATCTACAATAATAACAAAATATAAGAACATTAATATATACAAAATGAACAATGTACTATTTCTCACCACTCAGTGTCCAAATGACCGATACTCTGTCTGTTTTTTGGTCCAGCTTCCTGCACCTGCTCGTTAACGAGACTTGGAAAGCCAGACAGTGTCCTTGGTCTCATTAACAACAACTCTGATCATCAGAGCGTTTTTATCAACATTCTTCACGTACAAAATCCAAAGCTTCTAAGAGGAAAATTAACTTCATCCCTGCCAAAACCAAGACAGTATTCACCCCTTATTTCATACCATTTACTTCATGCTTATATGCACACACACAGACTGCTTATACCTGTCTAGGAAAATTTTTTACTTTCCTCCGGCCTATAATCTGTTAATTTCTCTGTTTGCACTGCCTGTCCGTTTCCTATTAAAGATCTTACAACTTAACACTGCGCCGTTGTACACAATAATATCAATCTAGATGTATCACTTGTTCTAACGGGGTCGACCTGCGACACCGCACACACCAGAACACTCTGCTGTAGCACAAATATAGATCAGCTGGAAAAAGCTTACGTCCACACCAACAACACTGAACAGTAACAAAAATATGACACCGTTGACACAAAAGACACACAAACAAACACAAAAAAGCACGACACTTTTGACATAAAGAACACTCACACAAACACGCCACCTCTATAACGAGGAAGCTCCAAAAACTGAGGGCTCCTTTTCCGAATCTATGGGACCTGGATCAAAGGGATTTTCCCGGCTCGCTGTTAGTCTTTGTTTCCATGGGCAGGAAACGGAAAGGGTAACGGGTGCTGTCGGATCCTCTTTCTGCATGTGATTCTTTAAGGCTTCAAACATTACATGCCATGCCGGTAATAACCTTTGAGCAGCAGGGTCACCCCGCGTTGCACAGTCCCACAGTTCAACACTTACACTGTCCCAGGTGCCCACCGTGCAGATATTAGAGATGTTAACGTCTGCTACGTGGGTGGACACCCAAATCAACAAGCTCTTCAGGTCAGTGTTATTAATAGCACAGTTCTGTTCCTCTAACATTTTTGTTAGAATCGTTAAAACTGATTTATGTTCCTTTGAAGCAGTGCTTCTCGTCGTTCTGGTCTTGGGGACCGCAGCTCTATCACCCGCCACTCTCTCCTGGTCTTGTGGACCACGGCTCTTTACCCACCGCTCTCTCCCGGTCTCGTGGACCGCGGCTCTTTACCCGCTGCTCTCTCCTTGGTCTCGGGACCACGGCTCTTTACCCGCTGCTCTCTCCTGGTCTTGTGGACCGTGGCTCTTTTCCCATCGCTCTCTCCTGGTCTCGTGGACCGCAGCTCTTTACCCGCCGCTCTCTCCTGGTCTCGTGGACCGCGGCTCTTTTCCTGCCACTCTCTCCTGGTCTCGTGGACCGCGGCTCTTTTCCTGCCGCTCTCTCCTGGTCTCGTGGACTGCGGCTCTTTTCCCGCCGCTCTCTCCTGGTCTCGCGGACCGCAGCTCTTTACCCGCTGCTCTCTCCTGGTCTCGTGGACGGCGGCTTTTTTCCTGCCGCTCTCTCCTGGTCTCGTGGACCGCAGCTCTTTACCCGCTGCTCTCTCCTGGTCTCGTGGACCGCGGCTCTTTTCCTGCCGCTCTCTCCTTCGTGGACAGCGTCTCTTTACACACCGCTCTCTCCTCGGTCTCGCGGACCGCGGCTCTTTACCCGCCGCTCTCTGCCAGTCTCGTGGACCGTGGCTCTTTTCCCGCTGTTTTTTCCCTGGTCACATGGACCACGGCTCTTTACCCGCCGCTTTATCCTTGGTCTCGGGGACCGCGACTCTTACCTCCACCGCTTGCAACGCTTTTCTCCGTTACTTTTTCGTTCAGTCCGGGCTGCCACCAGTTGCTGTCTTTCCGTGAGTCAAGGTCCCTGTTCAGGCGCCATATGTTACAATAAGGGCACGGACTCCGTGGATGGTGTACTGGAGAAGTTTATTGTCTGTCAGCCTAAGTCTTTTATATCTTTTCTCAGTTACATGCGGAATGCACGCGCTTAATCATCTCATTCAATTGGTAGCAATATACTGTTCGCATGCCTTAAACTTCATTTGGATTGGTTATAGATTTTTAGTTGTCTTTACTATTTTTGCCTTTGGTATTTACTTATCTTGTTCTAATTGCTGGTTTTTTTTTGTTATTGAGCAAGTGGTGTTCAAGGACATAGCTCAAATTCTTCAAAATCAGACAGCTGTGCTGCACTCTCTGTTCCCACAATTTTTGTTGAAGTAAAATTTTCTCCAGCAATGTGCTCTTGCGGCCCAGAAGGCCAACCACATCCTGGGCTGCATCAAGAGGAGCGTGGCCAGCAGGTCGAGGGAGGTGATTCTCCCCCTCTACTCTGCCCTGGTGACACCCCACCTGGAGTACTGAGTCCAGTTCTGGAGCCCCCAACATAAGAAAGACATGGACCAGTTGGAGAAGGTTCAGAGGAGGGCCACAAAGATGACAGAGGCCTGAAGCACCTTTCCTATGAGAACAGGCTGAGAGAGTTGGGGCTGTTCAGCCTGGAGGAGAGGAGGTTCCAGGGAGACCTGATAGCGGTCTTCCAGTACCTCAAGGGGGCCTACAGGAAAGATGGGGAGAGGCTGTTCAGTAGGGCCTGTTGCAGTAGGACGAGGGGTAATGATTTTAAAATAGTGGGGCCTAGATTTAGATTGGAAATTAGGAAAAAATTTTTTATGATGCGAGTTATAGAACACTGGAACAGGTTGCCCAGAAAGGTGGTGGAGGCCCCATCCCTGGAAACGTTCAAGGCCAGGCTGGATTAGGCTCTGAGCAACCTGATGTAGTTGGGGATGTCCCTGCTCCTTGCAGGGGGGTTGGACTAGCTGACCTTTGAAGGTCCCTTCCAACTCTAACCATTCTATGATTCTATGGTTCTATACCAAACTGGGAGGTGCTGTTGACTCTCTTGAGGGACAAGATGCCTTGCAGAGGGATCTGGATAGATTGGAGCATTGAGCAATGATAAATGGGATTAAATTTAACAAGTCCAAATGCCAGATTCTGCACCTGGAATGGAGTAACACAGAGCACAAGTCTAAACTGGGAGACGAATGGCGGGAGAGCAGCCTAGCAGAAAGTGATCTGGGCATGCTGGTTGACAGGAGGCTCAACAGGAGTCAGTAGTGTGGCCTGGCAACCAAGAGGGCAAACCGCATCCTGGGGTGCATCAAACACAGCATAACCAGCTGGTCGAAAGAGGTGATTATCTTGCTGTGTTCAGCATTGGTGCAGCTTCACCCTTGAGTATTGTGTGCAGTTCTGGCCCCTAAAATTCTCTTTAGAGAGGATGTTACAAACCTTGAATGAGCTCAGAGAAGGACACTGAAGCTGGTGACGGGGCTGGCAGGCATGCCCTCTGAGGAGTGGCTGAGGGCTCTGGGCTTGTCTAGTTTGGAGAGAAGGAAGCTGAGGGGCAATCTCATTGCTCTCTCCAGCTTCCTGAGGAGGGGAAGTGGAGAGGGGTGTGCTGATCTCTTCTCCCTGGTACCCAGTGCCAGGACGCGTGTCAGGGGAAGTTTAAACTGGACATGAGGAAGCATTTCTTTTCAGAGAGAATGGTCAAACATTAGAAGAGGCTTTCTAGAGAGATGGTTGATGCTGCATGCCTGTCAGTGTTTAAGAGGCATTAGGAGAATGCCTCTAATAACATGCTTTAGTTTCTGGTCAGCCTTGAAGTGGTCAGGCAGTTGGACTAGCTAACCATTGTAGGTCCCTTCCAATTGAAATATTCTATTCTATTCTGATTCCTGAATATTAAGGAGAGCAAATTATTATTACTTTGATAAATTGAAGTACATTATTGATCCTGGAGGTTATTCAAGGGATAAATAACTGCTAAATAGCATTTTTATTTACTTGTGTTGGTAATCAGGATAATGTGAATCTAGAGACTCTAAAGCTTTTTTATCCTGTTGTGATTCAATATATCATAATTTTTTCCCCGCCTCAAACCAGTTTGAATAAGTTAATTTATAGGGTTTATGTAAGTCTTTTCTGTAATACATTGCATTTTAAAAAAAAAAAGCAAAGAAAGCTCTATCATGAAAAACAATGCAGAGAAATAGAAGAGCAGTTGAATAGCCTGAAGAAATACTCAGATCTTTAAAGGTGACTGCAACCCTTCACGCACAAAATCATACTGTGATTTAGAGCCCCTTATAGAGGGGTAAACAACAAAATGCTGAAACTGTCATATTTCTTACTAACTTTGTTTTATCTGTTGCAAGGAGTTTCCAGTTTGACTGTAATTTGCACAGTTGGCAAATAAGTTGATGAAAACTAAGTAGAAGTTAAGGGAAGAACTTTTATGGACAATGCTGGGTTTTGGAAAAGACTAATAGGTCTGTGTTACAAATGATAAAAATTTCCATAACGGGCCGAAGGGCTGTCAGTCCAACTTGGTTTTCCACCTCCACAAGAAAAGTTCTTCCCAGAGAGTCCTACCACGTATGCTGTGCTTGCCCCACTCTCACATAAAGCTGGTTCTGAGGCTAGCCCACAAGCCTTGTGAATCGAGTGGAAATATGTAAGCATCCTCTTACTAGTTGTTGTGGTAACTGAAAGTAGATGTAGGCCTTTTTAGTGGTGTGCCTCGTGCACTCGGTAAATACAAACATATATAACACATGAAGGGTTAACATAATAATAGTTTCTGAAGTTTAGCCAGGACAACTGCTAATCTACGAGATAGAGCATGATTGTTGAAATGTCACTGCAGACAAGATTTTTAGCTTGTTTCTAGTTTTATTTCTTGCACTTATAAAATACCTCTAAATAGTACTCCAGGAAAGCTAAGCAGCTTGTTTTATTTCTACTACTTATAAAATACCTCTAAATAGTACTCCAGAAAAGCTGAGCAGCTAAAGAAACCAAAGAAAGATTAACCTTTAGCCACTGGACATGCTTCTGTTAGCTGTAGCATTGGCATGGTGATAACTATCTGACAAGATAAATGCCTGAGGCTGTTTTGATGCCAATCTGTTGGAATGTTACTATTTCTTCTTCAGGAAAAATGAAATTATTTTTGTGGTTCACAAGAGAAAAGAGAAATTAGAGTATACAAAATGCTTTCCAATAAATAAATATGTCCTCCCGGGATATTTATGAAGCTCTGCCAAAACTTCAAGCTAAACTAGAAGAAGAAAAATGATGTGACTTGTAGGAAGTCTTGGCTCCTGTCACTTTACACTGTAAAAGACACCTTTTAAATTATTAACTCTAAACATCTGTTACATTGAGGCAGTTTTGAAGTACATTTGTAAAACTAATAAACTTAAGTAAAAGTCATTTTTTTTCTGACTCTTTCACTTTATTTTCATCTCATAGATTCAGTTATTTGCTTTAAAATTTCTTGCAGTATATCAGCTCAACTTCTCCTGTGTGTCGTTCAGCATCTGCTGAGAATTTGATATGTAAAACACTTCCAGCTGATTTAAGGAAAATGTCCAGTTTCCCTGACATACCTGTTTGCAGCTTTCTGAGGACTGTATTAACTTTGTGGAAATTATAAGCTTCAGGAGTGTATGACTACTAATGACATAAGTGTATGAATATCATTGGTGATTAAGCCTTCTTATTAGTGTGACAAGTAAAATCTGCGCTAAATTTTAAAGGGTCTTTTGACCCATGCAAAAGGTAGACATTCTGTCGTGGTTTTGTTTAGTGAGGGGGGGCCTAAGGCGGTAGCTTCTGTAGGAAACTGCTAGAAGTCGCTCCCCTTTGTTCAGTGGACTCGGCCGGGCCTAGGGCGGACCTGCTGCTGGCCAAGGCCGAGCCAATTAGTAGCAGAATGTTCCATGATAATGCCTCTGCGATAACTTATTTTAAAAGGGGAAAACAAAAAAAAAAGAGAGAAGATGTGAAGAAGCTGAGCGGGGGCAGAGGCGCAGAGGGGGAGGCGCAGGCCTCATGGGCCTTGCAGGCCTCACCCTCTGGCCTCTCGCCAGGCGGCTGACTGGGCCTGACTCGGTCCGGCCTGGCTGCAAGAAGTGGAGAGGAGATGAGAAGTGAATAAGATATGAAAAGACCCTGAGAGACATCTACCAGCCTGTTGTGAGGAACGGCTGCAGATGCCAAGGTCAGTGAAGAAGGAGGGGGAGGAGTAATGCGGCACCTGGCCAAGATTCCCCTGCAGCCTGTGGTGACGACCATGGTGAAGCAGGTTGTCCCCCTGCAGCCTGTGGAGGTCCATGGAGGAGCAGAGATCTACCTGGAGCCTGTGAAAGACCCCACATCGGGGGAGGTGGATGCCTGAAGGCGGCTGTGGTCCGTGGAGGGCCCGCTGGGACAGCTGTTCTGGAGAGACTGCACTCCGTGGAAGAGATGACCCACGCCAGAGCAGTTTCATGAAGGGCTGTGGTGTATGGGTGGGACCCCACAATGGAGCAGGGGAGGAATGTGAGGAGTTCTTCCCCCGACCATGAAGCAGCGGCATGAAACAACCTGTGATGAACTGACCGCGACCCCCATTCCCTCTTCCCCCCTGTGCTGCTCGGGAGGGGAAGGTAGTAGAGATAATGTTAAGCTTGGGAAGAGGGAGGGGTGGAAGGAGGTTTTCTTGTTCTCTGTCTCATTATCCTGCTGTTTGTAGTAAGAAATGAATAGTTTTCCCCAAGTCGAGTCTGTTTTGCCCGTAACGGTAATTTTAAGGATTTCTCCCTGTCCTTATCTCAAACCTCCAGCCGTTTTTCCTTACATTATCTCTCCCTATTCTCTTGGAGGGTGGGGGCAGTGAGAGAGAGACTGCGTAGTCTGGTCCCAATCAGGCCTGAACTACGACACATTCTCACTCATAAAGTGGTCTACACAGCTGTGTTAAGTAGGAGAGGCAGTTTCAGAAAGAAACTGCCTATACCTTCATAACTTGATTACAAATGGAGTGAAACTGATATTTCTGGCTCCCGTTGCCTCCTGCGGAGGAGCGGTGGGACTTGGAGTGTCTGGTCTCAGGTGGTCTCTTCGATGGCTGAAATTCTGCACAGTGATTCCCACTCATTTTTCTTTAAAGAAATTACAAATAAAAAAAGAATTCCAATGCTAAAAGTTGCTGACTTCTGGAGTAGTATGAACTCTGTCTACATTCTTAACTGTTTTCAATTTCAGTAGAAATCTTCATGACTTTTTAGCATCACAGGAGGTTTGGAAGATATTTGTCCTTGGATTCATGGATTTCATGTCCTTGTCTTTCCTGGCTTCAAAGATCTTGTTTGATGCATCTAATTTGCTTCATTGTCTTCAGAAGATATTCTTTCTGCCTGAAAGACCACACACAAAGTTTCTAGTCAGAGGAAAAAGGGTTAAATAAGTGTTTAAAACATGAATGCTTAAAAATATAGTTTTCAAAGTTGTACTGTAAAAACTGAATCTCAGCTGTGTCTTTTACAAGACCTGCTAGGTATATTTATATTGGCTCGATAAAATAAATAACTGGCTAAATTTGGACCCTGAAATTTAACTCTATTGGTGCAATTTTCAAAAGGGACTAGCAGGGTTTTATTTATTGATTTGTCTTTAGTTTAAGTTACTGTCACACTGGCTTTGATAGTAGCAGAGCTGGATTTTTGAAAGTGTCTAATTCTGTAGTTTTACAAGAGAATTACTAATATTAGGATAAGCCACTACTGGCCAGCAAGTCATTCAGGTTGATACATGTATATGCCAATGCAGAATCACTTAAGTACCATGGATTTTAGTCTGAAATCCCTGTCTATATTTTAAACTTGAATAAAAACTGTTCTCCTAAACAGAAACCTATTTGTGCACTGATGCTCTAGAATGATGCTCTGTTATCAGGGTGAAATGTCTGTAATGGAGGCACTTAATGCTGTGTGCCAGATTTTACACCTTGGCTTCTGTCAGCTACTTCAGATTAGGAAACGAATATGTGTGGAAGGTGTACGCTGTTGTCTTTCTCTACCGAAGTGGCTGGCTCAGCCCTTCTGCGGGTTTAGATGAAGGGCATGCTTTAGACTCCCCCTGTTACAGCTCCGGGATCACAGTGTGTAGATGTGCCTAATCATCACGTACTTACAGTTGGAAACGATTGTAAGAGTTAAAATGACACCAGGAAATGAAAATAATCTCTTTTGGAGATTATCAGCTCTTTTAAGAGAAATAGCTAATTCTCGAAGATCTTTTTGCCTATATAGACAATAAAAATTCTCAGAGGAGTATCTGAAAAGTTGTCCATACAATTATTTTCATACTGTCCTGTGACTACACAGCAAGGACTACTGTGGGATCCATATTATTAACTTATTCATATAAAGAAGGGTGGAACCAGCAATTGCTGCAGGAATATTCTGAAAGTGCCTGTTGGTGGGACCGAAGGACTAAGTATGCGTGCTAATCATAGAGCTGTACTAATGACATTCTCTTAATAGTAACCTTGGAAACAAATACTGCTTTATGCCCTTGAATATCCTGGATTGTTCTGCTGGCTCAGTTTACTCTTGTGTTGCATTCCTCAGGCTCCAGAGCTCCCGTGTGTATCTAATACCTAAATTCGTGGTGACGTGTGATTGCCATGTGTGTCGCCAAAGACGTGCAGTGAGCTGGGTTTATAAGGGCCAGAGTCTGTATTAGCTAAAAAGTAGCTGTGGTTTGGATGAAATGCGTTCCTGGAGAGTGGCGGCGGTGTTGCCGCCAGGAGCCGGTGTTTGTGAGGAACGGGCAGAGAGGTTCCCGTGCGGCCGCCCGCCGCGGCCCTTGCTGGCGGAGGCTTTGCCGGTAGCGTTGGGAGTAACCCCACCGAAAACCAGCGTCAGCAGAAACGGGTTGCTTCACTCCGCTGGAACCAGCTGTACTGCACATGTGTTCCAACTTGTGTCAGCAAGGCTAACTACCACTGATTTATTTCTTTTTTTTTAAATTCCTCCCCCTATCTGTGTGGTTTTATAAAGCAGTTATGAAAACAGTTATTTCATGAGCGTTCTTGAACAGAATCACCGAAGGCACAATAGCAAAGTTTGTTTTAACAGCTCTAACTGAAAAAAAAAAAAAAAAACTTGATTAATCAGTTTACTTATTTGTTTTCAGCAACAGATACACAAGATGGCGACGCAACAAGGGGAAGGATCAGAAAGTTAAGTGTTGGGCAGTATGACAATGATGTCCCTGGGCAGCTATCGTATAACAAGTGTGGATGGATGAAGTCGCCTGCTGCTGACCAGGCTGTAAATCCAGGGTCACCGGTTCCTGTAGGGGAGACCAAGGAGGTAAACAATAAATCTTTCAGGAAAGATTTATTGAAGCGAAAGGCCAGTAGGACGTCTCATGTTCAGTGTTTAAAGTGAATGTGAAGCAACTGGGCACTTGCATTGTAGTAATAAGAACAATGACTTACTGTAGTTATCTCAGAATTACAATTCAGTGTTTAAGGATGTCCTGCTCTTGTCCTTTCTGTGTTTTTGCATGGTTTTAGTGTTCCAAGGTCTATGGAACAGTGGATCAGAGTATATGAAACCTTCTGTAATCTGATTAAAAATGTCACACTGTTGAAGAGTTAATTTTCACACTGTAATTTTCCTTTTATGTGCCCTTTCACTGGAATTTTCACACTGTAATTTTCCTTTTTTGTGCCCTTTCTAGATGGCTGTTGCACATTACCAAGATGAAATAGATGGGAGACTCCTCTCCCCAACAAAAAATGGAAATGAAGCTGTCCCAGCCACACCAGCTTTTCCTCTGTCACCAGAGACACCATACGGTAAGGAGATGTCTGTCTCTTTGTATTTTAATAGCACTGTTAACATTTTAGGTGTTACTGAAGAGGAATCGTACTTTTCCATCTCTCCTAGTGAAAACACCTCCGCTATACCATCAGCGGATTCCCTCCAGCCAAAAGGTCAGCAGCCTATCTGAGCTGTGCAGAACCAGTCCTGGTAAGATACCCCTACTTCTTAAATAATTTGAAACTGAACTGTGTATGAAGACAACTAATGCTACAGTGGTTATTCCTTTATAAATAGGACATATACCTGGTGAATTTAGACATTTGTAAGTCAGAAAAATAGAATTTAGCAGTACTATTTTAATCATATCAAAAAGAAGTGAACAATGAAGAATTATCAAAGAAAGATTTAATGCTGTTAATTGCCAAAAGGGAGTCCCATGTTCACGTTCAGTGTCCAAAATAAATGTGGAACAATTAGGCCTTTGCATCATGGCAATAAGAGGAAATGCAATTCAGTATTTGAGGCTATCCTGCTCTTCTTCTGTGTATGTGTTTGCATGGCTTCAGTGTTCCATGATCTCTCTACTATCAAAGTAGTACTGTCAGAAGACTTGAGTTTCTTCTGATTTTTAATAGATTTTGTCTCCATCTGAGGAAAGAGGGGTGATATCCATGTTGCTATTTTGCCAGGCAAGTGAAGCTTACAATAGAGCTTGGCAGTAGCTACGCTCAAGTCAAGGAGATCCTTAATCAAAGGAATGAATGTTCTGAAGGGTTTTTTTGGAACAATACAGTTTGTAAATGTGCGAGTATGGAAAAATTGGTAACAGATGATGATATGGTTAAAGATTTAAGCTGTGAATTTTATTAATTCAGGATTCTTCTTTGAGGCCTTAACTTTTTGCTGCTAAAAATAGCAGCAAACCTATTGTTAGCTGTCACCTTTTCTGTGCGAAATTATTTTAAAACAATTAAGTTTGAAAAAAACGAAGTATTACATGTGACTGCATCAGGAAGTGTTGGGTATAGAAGGAAGCCAGCATAATTTATTTAAAACCTAAATAAAAATCACAACCCTTCATATAAATTGTATGCATTGGAAGGTGTTCAGATGATTATTCATGTGTATATATAGTTTTATTGCTTACGCTGTCACTGTCTTCTCAGGCAGGATCTTGATAATAGAGTTTCCGATAAATTTGATGGTGGATTTTGATGCAATAACAGTTAGTGTTGTGGTTTTAACTTTGGAAAAAAAAACTTTTCCTGTTTAATTTGCCTCATTTAATAGTTATTAAAAGCAAGTTACATTAACACAGAATGAAATTATCTTTAGAAATAAGGCAATCTTCTGCCCAGTTCAAGACATCTCTTTATGGTTCAGTTGCTGTGGCTTTGCCCGTTACTCTCTCAACTCTTAAAAAATTAGTGGTAGATATTCTCCTCGGGCAGCTTCAGCAAATCGATTACAGGTTGCTTACGTTGAGTTAATCTACTGAACACTTTGTTTTTAAATTGTTTCTATCGCTGTTGCTAAGAGTTAGGACTTACCCTGGGAAATTTAGTGGCTTTCAGTGTATTTCTCTTATTTTGTTGGGGATTCTCCTTCTTAATTCCAAATGCTATATTTAGATACTCAGTTAATGGGACACTGAAAATAATTACATTAGCTTAGACTAAAGCAAGTAGTTCTCCCTTTCAATACACCTTAAAAAATGATGCTCAGGGTGTACTGAATCATAGAATAGTTAGGGTTGGAAGGGACCTTTCAAGGTCATCTAGTCCAAGCCCCCTGCAAGGACCAGGGACATCTTCAACTAGATGAGGTTGCTCAGAGCCTCATTCAACCTGGCCTTGAACGTTTCCAGGGATGGAGCATCTACCATCTCTCTGGGCAACCTCTTCCAGTGTTCTACCACCCTCACTGTAAAAATTTTTTTCCTAATATCTAATCTGAATCTCCCTCCCTCTATTTTGAAACCATTAACCCTTGCCCTGTCACTACAGGCCCTACTGAAGAGTTTTTCCCCATCTTTCCTGTAGGCCCCTTTGAGGTACTGGAAGGCCGCTATAAGGTCCTCCCAGAGCCTCCTCTTCTTCAGGCTGAACAGCCCCAACTCTCTCAGCCTGTCCTCATAGGAAAGGTACTCCAGCCCTCTGATCATCTTCGTGGCCCTCCTCTGGACTCTTTCCAACAGGTCCATGTCCTTCTTATGTTGGGGGCTCCAGAACTGGACACAGTACTCCAGGTGGGGTCTCATGAATGCTACAGGTCAAGTGCTCAGCTCCCTATGGCTTTGCTGTTAGCTGCAAACATAATGTACTTTGACACTAAGGTTACAGGTGTATGAGGTGGGTCAGCTAGAAAACATACAACACACCATTAGCGAGAACCTCTAAGAAATAGTAGTTAGGTGACTTTTCCACCAAAGCAAAGAAATTTCTACTGCCAGAGGCAATATTAGAATCCTACTTTAGATATTTTTTTCCCCTTTTCCCTTCACTATTCTACTTTATTTGTTGCCTGTGTCTACAGTAAGTATCTATTTACTGTATTTATTTGCTTCTGTGTCTTCTGACTTTGGCAAGAATCTTCTCATTACTTTTGCTAACAATCCCTAATTCATTGCCAGAGCAAGAGCATTGTGTTTTATGTGTTGAACAAGGACAAGAATCTGAAGGGAACAGAAGTAGCTGTTCCTGTGGTTGACACTGCTCTTATGCACATGTGACAAACGTGACTCTGACAGTATGCACTTTGCCAGAACACTGACAGCCCCAATTTTTAATACTTTCCTTTGCAACCTTGCCCTTCTTTTGAATGCTTTCATGTTTTTTATTTTGGTAGAAGTTGGGAAACATACTGACTTCTCTAGAGAGTTTCAGCAGATAGAGGTCTTTGGAGTCACGGACTCTGGAGTCTTAATTTCTGCCATTAAGATATTGCCCCTTTTCTCTCAGTTCAGATCACCATTGAATTCAAAATTGTTTTGTTCTGCATCTTGGCTTTTCTGCTTGGCTGCATTCCAAGTTAGTGAGGATACTGTAACATCTGGCTACCAATTATCCAGACATATTTATTTTATAGTCTTATTTCCTTCCCACTTCCTTGTACAGAAATGCTTTTACTATAGTTAGCACTCACCATATCAAGGGAGAACTACTGTGGTTTTAGAAAAGTATAAAAGTATACATTTTAAAAGAACAATATCTGCCCTTTTTATGTATTCTGTATTCAAGAATTACAATGACATCCAGTCTTTATGCATACAAAATGATAAAATCATCTGTTCTTTTGTAAGTTGTTCATGTTGTAAACTGTGTACCTTATCTTGGATGCATGTAATTCTGATTCTTAAACTATTTATTGAAGTGAAGGGCACTATCTTCACTGAAACCTGACAACACCCTGTATAAAATGGTGCTCTGTTAACCTTAGAAATCTTACTTTTTTGTCCAGGTGAAACCACTTCACTAGGGAAAGTCAGTCCAGTGGTGTTATGTATCTGTCTCCCTGTTGTTAGCTATGCCCTACCTCTTCTTTCTCCACATGTATTTATTGTCGATACCCTGCCTGCCCCAACTGGAAAAAGCAGGATTCCTTGTTCTTTCTCAGACGGGAGCAAGTTTAACATCGCTCAGTCTGTGTTCAGGCATGTAGTCCTTCCGTGTCAGTCCTGCTGCTCTAGTGATCGCTTGCTGCCATGGTTTCATTGCCCTTTTCCTCACTTTACATAGCTTGCAAGTGATACAGCACCCACAGAGTTCATTCTGAATTACCTTTTGAAAGACACCTTGTTTCTTAAGACAAACTTGAGCAGTCTGTAAATTGGGTAGTTTTGTAAATACCTCATGAAAAAGCAGGCTCCAGATAGAACCCAGATGCTGTTCTCTGAGTAACACAGTAGCTGTTGTATATCCCTCAGGAGGGTCCCACATATCAGTGAAGGAACAGAAGCACTATTTGTAGGCCATTTTTAAGCTTATAAAGGCCGTTTTGTCTCAGACAGCATACAGCTAATTGAAGTCCCTTTGTATGTGGAAGTAACAAATAAAATCATATCAAGCTCTTTGCCAGAGGACTGAACTCTGGCTAACCTCCCCTGCCTTCCACCCCTCAGGCTGGATGTGAGAAGCTGCCCCTTCCTCAGACCTGGCCAAAGCATGGACAGAGCTTTGCAGAAAATCTGCATTCACAAACAGGCACTGTCTTGCAGTAGAAGGCAGCAATCTGTGAAACAAGGGAAGATTGTCTATAATCCTTTATCCATGTACTGACAAAGAGAAGACATGATGTCCTGGTTTTCCATCTTTTCTGAACAGCCTAAGTATACTTGGGTAGTCTGAGCAGTGCATGTGGTGGAATGATAGCACTGCTGCTGGTATGAGGAATCTCGGAGCCTTCATGCATGTGTAAAGCCTTGCCTTTTCATACCCACCACGGAGCTTAGCCTAGGTACCTCAAAGCTTATGTTAGGCATACGAGCTGCATCTTTTCTAAATATTGTCCAAAGGTCATATTTTCTCCTCATGCTGTTACGGAACTCTTCAAGACCAGACACTGGCATGTTTCCACTTTTTTTCTAATACAGACTCTGTTTTTATCTGACAGAGACACTGTAATCCTAAATTCTCTCCGTTGACTAACATAGACTTAATATGTTACATCACCCAGTAGAGAGATGAGTGTTTCATAAATCTCTCGGAAGGCAAAAGCACAACCTAACAGATATCCTCATTACTGCATAATTTTATTACTTATTATAATTTTATACTGTTGTCATTTCATACTGCTATTCCAGATTGCCATTTCTTCCAGACACTGAGTTGCAAGGGAAATGAAACATACTGCTTAATTATTCAATTAAAAAAAGTCAACGTTCTGAACTGGAAACATTTTCTGTGTGTCAGAAGGGTTAGTAGGATAGGGACTAAAAGTGATACTAATTTGTGAGAGGGAAAAAAATCATAGTTTATGATGTGCAGAAACTTCCTCCACAATATGAAAAGGTTTCATATAATATTTATTTATACCTGACTGCCTCTCCCCCCCTTAACTCTTTAAATAAGCATGTCCAAAGCAGGAGATGGGTATTGAACTTCTCCTGACATCTGGGTTTATTTGCTTAGGACATCAGTGCATCCACTTCAGTGGATGGTTATCATAAGCTCTGTCCTCCTGGAAACAAAGATGCATTTTGTTTTTTGTTGTTGTAATTTTGAGTTTGGGTTTTTTGGGTTGTTTTCTTTTGTTAATTTTGCAGTTTTGGGGGGTGGGTTGTTTGTTTGTTTTAAACATTGAGGCTATTAATGAGCAATAAAAAATATAAGTAGAGACAAAAAAATTATGATGTTTACCACAAGGCAGATAGACAAGGTCTCTGTTATATTTTTCATTGTCCTGCAATTGACCTTGACATGTTTATCTCGTGGCTAAACGCAGTGCTTACCTCCATAATATTTTCATAATGAAACATTATTTTCATAATGTTTCTTAATTATGATAAAATATACCATTTACTAGTGCATATGAAGCCTCCATAGGTTTCAGGAGCAAGTAGAAAAGGACTTGATTCTCCTGTTCAGAAAAAGAGCATGTGGAAAGCATAGTCATAAATGTTCAGAGGCCACTTCTTGGCTGTTGTAAACACTGAAGACAATATAATGTGTTATGATTTGCATCACACTTTTTCCTCCTTGGATTACTTTCATTGACACATTCACCTCCATAAAACTAACCTTTATACAAACTTTTTATTGCATGAAGTTTGGAGATGACTTGATTTATTTTCAAGTCTTTATTGTCACAGATCACCTTCCCTTTGCACCACTGATTCTAATACAGTTCTTAACATATCTTTCAAATACAAATATGGAAATTTTGTATTGTGTCTGGTCTGTGTAGAAAGAAGTAATGCTTATTATCAGCAATTTCAGTCTGGTAATCCAAATTCACAGCAAAGGTAACAATGTTCCATCTCGTGTGTGGAATAGATTAACGGTTTAATTTAATTCGTACCCATCTGAATGGTGGAAAATATGTTGTAACAGAAGAATCAAATAGAAACTAAAAATATTTTGAAATACTTGTACTCTATGCATGCTTTTAGTGAGTGATATTAACCAAAATACTTATAAGTGTCTACAACTGAGCTGTTTGGTAATCAGCTTTAATTGAGCTTTTTTTTTTCCTTCACACTCACTTTGATTAAGATTTTCATGGGAAGTACTCTCCCAGTGCACACTGATTAACTTACCAGAGCTTTATTCTCCGGCTTAGAGATAAGAATTAAATGATTTAGAGATTAATCCATTTATCAAGCTAAATATGGACTAGTTTTGTTTATAGCCATGTTATATGTTTCTACTTTACAAAATCTGTACATATTTTAGCCACTCATTAAAAATTCTAACACATCACTGATTCAGAGGAGTAAGGAATACAAATATACATGCCTGAATATAAAAAGCTAGAGATTCCTAAGTCCATGGAAGATAGTATATGATGAACAAGCAGTGGGACAATAGAAATGTATTTTCTTTGGCTCGTGTGTTAAAGCTGACAAAAGATGCCATTCTTGTTACTGTATTTTCATAAGAAAGTTCATCGTCTAAAGTATACTCTGTCTTGCATTGGTTTTGGATACTGTAGTTTGATAAAATATTCTGGAAAATATTTTGGTTTGTAGCCAATGTTGATCACAGAATCAAAAATTTTTTAAATCTGATGGTTGTGTCAAGACAAAGGTATTTCATGGTAAAATGTGCTTATAGCCCTGTGAGCTAAACTTCTGCAAGGGGTGGTGTTTGGTGTGACCTACAGGTTGAACATCATGCTGAACATGAGATAAATTAATGTGCTACAGATGGTCAAGGAAAACACGTTGACTTTGAGTGTCTGCAGAATGCATAATCTGGTGCACATGTGCATAATTTCATGTGCAGCTGCTCTGTAATACTGCAGAATTAAAAAACAAGCAAACAAACAAACAAAAAAAACCACAGAGAGGACGGTTAGGTGCTTCAGACATTGCATTGCAGAGATGATCGGTGAACCTAGTCGCTGTCTCCTCTTCCTCCCATCCTCACTTCCGTAGCAGGATTTCCATCTGGACAGAAACACTGTGACTGCAGATCAGAACGGGCTTTAAGCCATGTCCTGCCCTGTTAAAATTGCATTGGATAATGAATCACATACTGATTTGGAAAGACTTTCTGGTTTATACTGTGTGTTTCACCAGTGAAAGTATTCACGTTCCCTTTTTTTTTGGTTGTACTGGATGACTTTTTATTCCATCTGGGGAAAGTGCTGATTAACAAGCAAATACAAGAGCTGAGACTGTCCCTCTATAAAGAGAAAGTTAACAGTGGTCTTGGAGGCTGGTTGGCACTGTCTGCATTATCCATTTGAAACAAAACCAAGACTGCTGAAAAGTTACATGGAGTCGTCTGCCTAAAATAGCAAACGTGAATTAACTCTTCTCACAGGGAAATGAGTATCCAAGTGCTGGGGACCCTAAACGTAGAAACAAGCTCTCCACTTTCTCCCCCGCTCATTTTGTCCTCAAGTCAAATGTTGAACTGTGTTAAAGGCATGGTAGATCTTGTGATGAAAATGCTGTCCTACAGGAATTTGTATGTAATAAGGTTTTTAGCTTGGGACATCTTTAAAGTCTCTTACACATTATAAGTCTCTTACATGTTAAAAGTATTCCATCAATGGCAGCTAAACAGGTCTGACTGCTTCTTGATCCCATGCTAATACCATTAAAACAAATAACTGTTGATAGGTTTTCCTTCAAGAAGAATTACCTTGTAGACTTCATCCCTTATTTGGGGCACCTCACTTTAATCCATTCTGTCTACTATTTGTTCGGTCTTGACTCTTTTTTTTTTTAACACAGTGAATTTAAAATGAAACAACTGCCTTTTTTCAAAAAGAGTTATTAACTGAGAAAAACCTGGAACCAGCAGTAACACAGAAAACAGCACCTGCATGCTTGGCAATACAGTCCACTCTCTTCACTGCATATCTTGGCAGTTGACAGCCGCACAATATTAAGGCTTTGATTCTATCTTCAAGCCCTGCGTTGCAGATGCTCCTAAGCTCTTTAAAGACTGTCTGGCCATCAGTGGCCTCGAGTGCCCTGCATGGCTGTGCTGCACTGCAGCAATGGAAGTGCCTGCCACCAAGTAAGACTGGTGAGTATTTAAGACAGACGCTTTTCAACAGATGGCCCACAAGTGTAGAGTTTACTCACAGTGCATAACAGAATGACCACAAACCTTGTGGTATTTTCAACAAATTATAGAGCATGCTGCTTCTGCATGATTTTCCTGCAAAACAAAACATTTGAGGGGGGAAAACCCCTCTATGAGATAAATTGCAGGGGTGAGACTTGAGCTTTGTGCATTTTATCTAATGCACTTATATGATGAAGTGCTTCACTGGTGAGTGCAAAATAAATGTGAGATAGACCAAGAAACCCTCATAATTTGAATTAGCTGTTAGAAACTTGTGGGCAGTTTGAGGACTTGCCACCATTTCAAAATGACACACAAAAACCTCATTACTTGTATAGAAGGCTGTGTTGCATTAATCTCTATTTATTGTGCACTGTCAGAATTACCAGTTGAAGCAGACAAATATGCTACTAATAAAAGTACTAAGTATACATGTGAGTAGCAACTTAGAAAATAGGTGGCCCACCATTTTTCAGACATATCAGAAAACAAACAATAAATACTATGCTAGGAAACTCAGAGTCGCTTGATTCATTCTAAGAAGCGGTTATGTTTATCAAGTGATAGGTACTGAGCTTTTTGAGTATCACCTTTAGTATGTTCCTGTTTTCTGTAAAAATGAAGTTTTGCATAAGATACTTGCTACCATGGTTAGTAAACTGTGCCAGGATTATATAGTGAGCACTCACTTGTGTACTCTCTCCTTTTCTCTTTCTGTTTACCGTTTTGCAAAATGAATTGCATGTTCTGGAAGATGCTCATTGGTATTTTTCTTTGTTAGCAGATGAAGTGGTGCTTGATTTTGTTATATTTATTTAACTACCTAGGTATTTTATCCAACAAAAAGACGTTTACAATGAATGATTAAAACGTCTGTTTTAAGTATTGGGTTTAAGATTAAGCCTTAGTGTCTGCATATTGCTGACTTATTTTCAAAATGTCTTGAAAAATCACACAATTCCTTTAATAGCCTTTGGAATTGTCAGTTTGCTTTCATTTATTTTCACCTCCTGTCTTCTTCCACCACCCCCTGCTCTGAAAATCCGATATATATGAAATTTTTCTGATATATATAATATATATACACACACTTTTTTTTTCCCAAGTGACTTTAGGATCTGTGAGGGGCCACAGGTACATTGAATTTTTTTCCCCTCCACTCCCAGGAGGTTTGGCACAGACTTAGCACTTGGAATGGGAAAAGTGGGAGAAATTCCTGGAGAGGAAAAAACTACATGCATGTGTTGGGGGAGAAACAGCAGGAAGGAAGCTGGGTAGCAGTAGAGTCGCTATAGCTGGGCTTGAGGGATGTAATGAAGATATGTTAAGAAGAACTAGTACAGAAAGCAGAACAGATTCTTGGTTTCTTTCAGTCCTTCATCAAACACTGTGTTAAAAACACAAAGTCTAAATGGGATCTAAGTAAAATTAATTCTGAGTAGTACTGCATCTGTAGCATTTCAAGAAAAAACAATGTGAAGGCAATCTGAGTATTTCAGTCGCACTGCTGGTTTGTGCCCGCTATTGTCATTGGATTTCTTGAACATTCTCAGTTTGTGTCAGCGCTCTCCCAATGTTACAAGTATTTGTCCAGAAAGCTTCAAGAATAAAGTAAATGGAAATGAAATTCTTCGGTAGGAGATTATAAAACAGCTATGAAGATAATGTAGTACTGCAGGTGAGATGTTCTGGATCTGTGGGATAGTCACTGGGATCCCTGAATTGATCTGTGTACCAGATAAACTCTAGGAAATAAAGATGACAATAGGAAGATTACATAGACTTCTTTATAAGAAGATTAAATCACACTGTGTGAATTTTATGGCTTTCCAAAAGCCTGAAAAATTTTGTGATTTCTTGTTATTATCACTTATTATATTCAGATTTTTGTTTATACTGTTGGTTTTTTTTCTTTGAAGATAAATGGAGAACAAGTTAATGAAATGTATGAGAAGGTTACGGGAACATTCATTCAGATGTCTTCAGATGTCTTGTCTTAGAGCCAAGCTGAGCTTTCATTTGTATACATTTTACCAGTATCTGAAAGTTGAATCATATAAATGACAGTAAAGTTTATATTGTGTTTATTTTGTTAAAACTGTTTAATGCAAAAATTGGCATAAATTATGTCAAGAAAAGGTTTGATTTCCTGAGCGCTCAAGAAACCTTTCTGTATTGAGGGCAGAGAACAGATGCAGCTGCTACTTCCCTAAAATGGGATGCATTAGATTGTAGATTCATTCTACGCTTGGTCATAACAAAATGTTATCTGAAGATCAGCAAAATATTTTTTGTTCTGGAAAACAGTATTTTAAAAATAGCTTGAGATTACACATTGGTTGTGGCTTTCTTTTTTCACTGTTGTTATTTCAAAGCTTTCATATCTGGTGAAAAGAGAGTGTATTATTAACACCTTTCATTCAGTGCTTTTGAAGGGTGCCTGTTGGTTGTAATTCTCTGCAAACTGATTTGATGCCCAGTTGGGAGGTGACACACTCAGAGTTGATAAAACTTCCTAGTACTAAGATATGCATAAACTATGCATTTTAATGAAAGCTGAGACCTGTGTAGTCAAGAGACACGTCATACTGTGGTCACATGCCTTGAAATTATAAGATCAAGCTCAAACAGTGTACGAAACATAATGTTAATGAAAATGTTTCTGCTGCGCTTCATTTTATTTCTTTTATCTTTGCATTTATTTCTATGTCTGAGTGGCAGCTTAGCAGTTTGAAAACTCTACCTGCCTGTGTTCAATTGCCACAAATATTTTGGCAATGAATTTGTTATGAAGGATGTTTGAAAAAGAAAAGAAGATAAAGTTTAAGAAAACATTAGAAAACAAAATAGAGAATGTTGAATATGTTCAAAATATGTTCTCTGTATGCAATATTTGTTCTAGAAATTCCATTTCGATTTATATTTGCTCCATCAGGGAGGATACTATAAAACTAGTCTGTTTGGATCATTGCTAAGCACCAGACTCAACTTACGAAGTAGATGCACTAAGAGACTTGTAGATCCCTGCATGTCAGAGAACTGTTTTCAGACGTCATTCAGGAAATGGATGCATTTTGGAAACTTCAGGTTGAGTTACTCTGAGAGGAAAAGCAGGTCAGAAAAGGATCATGGGTCGCCAAAGAGAATACCAAAGTAAGGGAGTGTTAGCACTGATGGTTGCAGCTCTGGTGCTTTACAGTCTGAGGAATCCTCCTCCTACTCCCACTGCTCAGTGCTGAGGGCTGTGAGTTCAGTGGGCATCAGCACCGCAACCAGCAAAAGGTAAATATTGTGACGTCAATGCAGTGATATTATATGTGGTCACTCAGGTCTTGACAGGTCTGTACGGTCGTGCTATTAAAGCCAGTGGCATTCACAAGCATGATTGTTTTCCCCATTTTCCACCAGCTTAACCTAAATCTTTAACATTTTCTAAATCACATTTAGAAGGGGAAGGAGGCACTTTTTCCATGCAAATCTAATAACCAATTAGAGTATTTATAAATGACGGGAGAGATCCAAGGTCGTCTCCCTCTTCTGCATGATTATTGGCAGGACTTGAACCAGGCTTTCCTAGGCAAGTCTGAAAACTGTGATGCTTTTGAGCCAAATTTCTCTTTCTGGCTTAGTTCATACACATTACTATTTAATACAAGTTAGAATAATGGTAGAGCAGGCCTCTCACAGCAGGAAAACTTGAATTAAAATCTATTTAAAGGATGTGCTCTGAATAGGATAGAGGATAAATGGCTAAATCTATTAGACTACTTAAAGTCTGTAAGTGTGAAACTGGTGTGAAAATACTCCTTTGGTCTGGAATTGTCAGCTTTCTACAGTAGCATAAAACCTCCCTTGTGCAGGAAGCCTTAGGTGACCAAATGAACATGATTCTTCCAAAGCTCGTTTTTCCCATCTGTTATATGGCAAATCCAGGCTTGTGCCCTGAGGGTTTGAATTCCACTCAGCAGCAATACATCTGAAAGTTTAATTGTGCAGTGTGCAGCTTACATCCTTCCTGTAGCTCTACTCCAAAGGCATTTTCTCTTGAGAGAAAGCAGTAGTATTGTCTGGTATTTATTTATTTATTTAAGGACTTTTTTTATATTTGCCATCCAAGATAACTGACTGTCCTTGGAATATGGACCTATTAGCTAGAAAGATGATGGCATTTCCAAAGGTGCTGAACAGAGTTTTTTGTTATTTTCACTGGTATCTGTGAGAGCTCATAATTTCTAAAATTCAAGCAATAAAATAAACAGTGTAATTCTGAAGTTGTAAATGCCAAAAAAAGTTGTTTACATAATTAAATCATTACACAGGAAAAAATGTGTTTATACAAGCCTTCAGTGTTGTAACTTTTGATCATGGTCTCAAAGCAGATGTGCCTCTTCAGTTAAGCTTGAAATACACCCTGAGACTATACTGGTGAGTGGTGCTGGTCGTTTTGTTTTGTTTTGTTTTTCTTTTTCCCTCTCTAAGCACCAGTGAAAAATTGATTCCTTGAAAGGTTTCTGAAGCACTAAGTTTTAGAGAGTTTGGTTTCTATTTTTCCCTTTCAGTAGGAAAAAGTCACGCATTTCCCCACATAAATCTGTCATTTGACCAATGACTATCTATGTATGTATTCATTGAAGTATATATGAGTAATATCTTACACATATATAAAAAAAAGAGAAGAATCTGAAGCTGAGAAGTCATCCACCACTAATTTTTGCTTGTTGTGAAGATGCAAGAGATAAGTCATTGTCAGAAGTTTGTCAGCAGTTTGACAGAAATACAGGATTGAATGGCAGTCTGGCAGATGTGGATTGTTTTTACATCTACCTGTTGATGCTAGTTAGCAGTGCATGTGGATAGCATGCATTTTTGAGATGTGACTAGTCCTTTTGTCTGGAAAAGCTTAAATTAACAAAAATCCATGGGAACAACTACTTTCCTTGCTATGATTCCATGAAACAAGGTTTTTCAAATTTTCCAGAGTGAGGTCTCCTACTCTATGATGTGGTACTTGATGACTGTGTTGTGCCAAAGTAATCCATGTAGTGTGAAGGAAGACTGAAGGAGAAGAAAGCTCCAAAAACTGAAGTACAGCTGTGAGCACATGTTTTCAAAACAATTAAAGTCTTAAAATGATCCTGTGTTTGAGTGCCTGGGAAGGTCTGGTCTGCTGTATTTGCAAGTTGAAAACTTTCTGTAATTTCAGGATTACAGACCTGCCAGTGTTGAGTGGGGACAGAGGAAGTACACATTCAGTCCCACTTAAGTGTTTACAGTCCAAAGGCCATATTGCTCTATGTTTTTTAAGATGCTGTTCTCCCCTACATTAATTCTCTTCATGTTTATTCCCTCTTGCAGAAGAGGAGAAAACTAAATTAGTGTGTGTTTTTCTATGCCTGAGTTAGGCATGTTATTTTATGGAGCCATTCTCAGACACTAGGAGACAAAATCTGAAATGCACTGTCACTTGAGATTGACTCACACATTTCTGTCAGTTGTGGGAGTAGCAGGGAAACATATGCCATTCCTTCACAAATTGTGAAGTTTGCTGGATATGCGTCTGAGGGCCATGGCATAGCCACCCTCCTGCAGGGTTTCCTATTGGAGAGGAGTGCACGTTACAATTCAAGCTCTGCATTTTAAGCTACTTTGGCTAGATCCTGCAGTATGGTGGTTCTGATGAAGCTGGGAATCTTGTGCACTTTATCTAGGAGAACTGTACACAGGCCTTGCTATGCTAAAAACTAACACCTGGCAGCAGATGGAGAACCTGACCCTTGTTTCTGTGCTGTGTCTGGCACAGCCATGAAACCAATTCTCCTTGCTGAATAATGGACCTTCTCCTTTTGGGATGGCATTATCTCACAAGCTGCACTCATGTAAACCCAGCGTGTTCCTCACCTGCGACATTCAATGCTCCCCTCCCCTTCCTAACTCATATGCTTTTGTATACAATAATATTTTGGTCTGGCCCTTTGTATCTCCTGGCTTTAGAGTTTCAGATATTTTTTTTTCCTTCCCTGGAACTCATCTCAGCTTGTTGAAACTTTGAACTTGTGACAGAAGGACAAACAAAAGGTGAGTTTTTGTGTTAAACGCCTTTTGTTTGTCATTAAAAGCGTTCATGTCAAAGAGGTTTCGTGATGAAGAGCCCCCTAAGAGTAACTAAGTCTGATTCTGTTAGAAAGCTACATGCAACAAAATACCTTAATGAAGGGTGAATTTGGTAAAATTTTGACAAAACTCAATATATGAATGATTATAATTATGTGGTTTCTACTTATATTACATTCATATGTTACTTTGGAAATGAACACTTTCTTACTTCACCCAGCCTTTGTATGGTATCTCAGAGCACTGTTAAATGGTTAAATGTTACTATCCTTGTTCTCTTCTAATTCAGTAAGTGTAAACAGCCAAATGGGCAAAGCTTCCAAGACTTGAAAGTGGGGAAGGAAATGGGACATCCAAAGGTTTCCTGTGATTACAGTGCTTTCTATACAGAGCCAGGAATGCTTCCTATGGAGAGCAATTTTCTCTAATAATTATTATTTATAGGGTTTTGAAGACTATGTTCAACTACATTTGTCTCTGCTAGGAAGCATCCAAGACAAAGTGTAGTTGTATAATAAATTAATCAAAGTAACTGATGACAGTTCTGAACTGCTGTAATAATAACCTATTCTGCCCCTGTGGCAAGGATCGTCCCTCACTTTTACCTAATAGTCTGGTGTATATCACAACTAATCCGTGCTATTTGGGTCTCCTAGGTGCAGCCGTTACAGAATTGTTTAATAGGAGCAGCTGCTATGTAGAAAATCAATGGTAGGAGCGAATATTCTTCTAAAGGAATAGTTTGATTTAGTTTGCCTTTTGGTTTGTGGAAGAAAGCAAAACTCTAGTTAGTTTACTGGCACTCATCTCTATAGTCAAGCCAATTTGTATATTTTAAAGCTATCAAAAAGGTTTAGTACACATGTACAAAATGTGTTGCCGTTAGAAATTAGAAAGCAGCTGAGTAATTCATTGCAGGAAAGCTTCACATGGTCGTATTTGTTTCTGTCCGTATCAAGTAATTTCCTGTAGTCATCCTTTCAGAAAATCCGGCGTGCCCCGGGACACTGAAGAACAATCCGAGGAGGAAACGTGCTGCCCATCGCGGCGCTGCAGTGTTTCCACTCCTCTTTCTGACCCGCGAACAAGACCGTCTCTGAACACTGAGAGAACGGCGTTGAATGCAGCACAGCGGAGCTGCACGTGGTGGTTCGTGAAAGAAATCTTGGGAAGGGAGTCCGACTTTATTCAGCGCTCTCGCTGCTAAATTAAGCCGAAAGCGGGCGGACGAGGGGCGGTGTCAGCCCGGCGCAGGGTGGGAGGGGAGCCAAATTAGAGGAGGTGGAGGCAACAGAGCAGGGATACACTGAATGGGCAGTGTGGCCGGAGAGCGAGCGGCAAAGCGAGTTCAACAACGATCAGGGAATTATTTTCCGCATGGATGGAGTGAACTCTGGCCGTCTTCAGCTGAGTGGCCGTCTTTTCTTTCGCTGCAGGCATCGGGATCCTCTTTGCTGTGAAGTTTTAATGCGCGGGGTAGAGCGGACGGTACGGGAGCTGGCAGAGGCGGGGAATGGCTTTTCCCAAACCCCTGCGCGGCGGAGCAGCCGGCGCAGCCGCTGCCCTGTCCTGAGGCGCCGGCGGCCTGAGGGCGGGGCAGCCGGGGCTTCCGGAGCCACTGGTCCGCCGCAGAGCGGCTCTGGGGATGGCTTCTGTAGGTAGGGCCTTGGCTTCCTGCTCGCTTTCGGTGTTGTGCCTTAGGAATTCCTCAGTCTGAAAACTCGCTTTGTAGGGCTCGTCTTTTGCTGGCCGCGTTTCGGGCAGCGGCGGTGAAATGCGATTTGCGCCCTGTGTGTGTGTTGTGGGGTGTGCCTGCCGGCTTGTCCGTCCGTCTGTGTGTCTCCGTGTGTCTGGGGTGCGCGAAGTGGGGTAAGGCGGGGGTTAGAGCAAGGAAAGCGTAGACCGCTTCGGCAGCGCGCTGTCAGAGCTCCCCGGGGCCACTTTTGCAGGGCAGGGGGTTCATAGAGCATCGGGTGTGCTCCTGCGTGGGTTGCAAACTCTGAAGAAAGGGAAAAGGGGGAAGAATTATGCCTTGTGTGGTTATGTAGCGACATTTGGAGTCCACAGAGAAACTCAAACGCTTTGCAGAGAAGTTTTGTGGGTATGAGCTGTGTTTCTGTGATCGTGGGAGTGATGGAGGGCATGAGGCAGAGTTCGTCAGCTTTGTGAAGTTATTTTTCTGTTAAGGAAGACGTCTTTTTTTTTTTTTTTTTCTGTGTGGTGGTGTTTTTTTTGTTTTGAGTGGGTTTTTTTTGTTTTTTTATTTTTTTTTTTCCCGAAGTAGCAGAAATGGGGACTGCCTGGAACATACATAATTGCTGACTATGTACAAAAGCTCTGTCCAGGCTGATTCTTTTTCCTCCCCCGAGGAGTTCCTAGTAATGTTACAGCAGCATTAAATTTCCTTTCAAAAGCATGAAAAATGAACTGACTCTGTGATATTCCTTGTTCAGAAAGACTTATGTTTACATAGTTTTCTTGCTTTGTTCCTTAACGAGAAAAACGGTGTATTGTGCCACTACCACTGGCAGAACAAGTCTTTTGATTCAGGCAGTATGCGTAAAATATTCTTGCTTTCTTACTCCAGGCCTGAATTTTCCATCAAAATATAATACAGTCTTAGAGCAGCCAACTATTGTGTGATAATGACATGCAGGATGCACTAGAATACTTTAAAGAGCCTGATTCTTACAACCTTAATGCAAACAATTTTTCTGTTTGGTCAGTAGCAGCAGATGCTTCTGTAAGGACTGCAACCCTAACCAGGAGAGTTACTGAAACACAATTCTTAAGAGACAGACCAAGAAAATACCTAATAGTTTCACTCCTCAGTCCTTACGTGATACTCAGCAATGCTGAAGGTCGGCTGAACTGCATTTGTTTTTACCTGTTTCAATGCCAGATTATTGAAAGCAGGTTCTGAAGAATCAGTTATTTTCCTGATTCTAAAATAAGAATGGTTTAGGTGTACTATTTTACAACTGAAAAGCAGCCCTCGGTTTTGGTATTTAGGCTGCAGTGAGCTGGGTTCAGACGTTTGTTACAGGCAAGTGACTCCAGAAAAGTGAACAGGTTGAAGAGGGTAACATTTAACCATAATTTTTTCTAATGGTAGAAGAGCAGGACCAAAGTGAGACTTTTGGGAGAAGGTCTGAAAATCAGTTTGTTTGCTTCCATTTCTCCTGCTAGGTAAGAACTTCTCAGACATTAAAAACTGCATACTTGGACCTCTCTGGTGCCTGCTGGTACCAGGGAACTGGACTGAGACAGGAAAAGTGGAGTTCAAACCCCCTCTTTTCCTCTTTTTTGCTTTAGGGAGAGTAGATAGGATCATACTATGAAATTGAAAATTTCACTAGTGAGTCTTGGTGCTTGCTTTCCAGGAATGCCAGAAAGTCAGCCCTAAGCTCAGTCCCTTCTTCATCCGCTCTGTATTTGCTCCAGTTTGCTCCCCTTACCCCCACCCTTGCCTCCTTTGCATTGGCTTTGCGGTGGATCTGACAGTTGCATTTTTCATTTTGACACAGGCAACCTGGACCTGTGTCTCTTGCATTTCAAGCAATTTTAATAGCTAATGAACTTTGGAGCACAGGGTAGACATTTTACTCTCTTCCTTTTCTTGAAAGGGGCTTGGTCTTTCATGGCATTCTGCCTGAAAAAGTATTATTGTTGTTTTGAAGGAACCAGTTTGTACACTTCTGATTGCTACTGGTTTTTTTCACTTCTAAAACTATTGTGATTTAATTTTACAATTTGGTGAAAATTGTTGTATTCAGCAATGTGTATATCTGAAATTGTGTTATAAGATGAAGTACGATAGGAATGGAATTGGCTGTCTCTAAACCACTTAATTTGCTGTGAAAACTTAGTGCAGGCATTTTAGTAATTATATTCTAATTGATTTATTGGATTGGGTTTTGTTCATCATGATCTGCTGTACTTAAAGGCAGAATAGTAGTCCTCTTGTTTATGCCTTGTGGACTGATAATGTCTCCTAAAGAGTGTTTTAGTAAATGTGACATTTTAAGTTTCCGTGTGACCCAGATGGCTTGAGGAGATGCCTCAGCAGCTGATTTGCATTCCTAAGACAACAAAGCTGTGCTTAAAGTCAATAGCAGAGCATCTGCAAGATCTTTAAAATACATGAGAAGACTTGTGCAACTGATCCCTGTAGTCCCTGGGGAAGTTTCTTTTTTTTTTTTTTTTCCCCTGGTACTATTTTGGGAAAATAAACCAAATTAGTATAAGAAAGTCCTTCAGAAAAGCATAGTAAGAATTTTACTGCTTTGAAGATACCTGTTGCAAATTCTATTCATCAAATAAGAGTGTTTTTATATTTTGGTGGTTTTGAATGAAGGTATGATACCAAGCGTCTGTAAAATGGTGTGAGGGTCTGTAAATGGAATGGCTATTTGCTCAGTAGAAAAGAACACACATAGTAAGATCTTCAGGGCAGGGACTGTGAGCGGGGGAAAGTGGGGTCTGATAAATCATCCTTTTTATACTTATCCCTATGCAGACAGGGGCAGAGGGTAAGTGCAATTAGTTCCCTGATCCTAGGGTTGCCTGGAGATTCGCTGACTCCTGGCAGAGCTTCAGAGGCTGCATTTATTTCTTACTCTCAGGAGCCTCTGTTGGCCATTGTGGGGGCTAGAAGTTGCCAGAACTCAGGAATGTCCCAGTGCGCACCCACTCTTGTTGAGCATCTTTCTGGCAGGCCAGAATCTCCCGTGGAGGTGGCGAAGCATCAGCCTTGCTTACCCAGGGCTTGTTGCAGAGGGCTGCTATGCCAAGGGTATTTCCTCAAGGGGCAGCATGAATGATTTACAGCCCTTTTTAGGCATAAGGCAAGAATGGATTTAAAAAATTCTAAATATGTTTGAAAACTTACCAAAACACAGTGAACACTTTCTAAATGCACGCAATAAATAACTGCATGAAGTTAGAAGTCTTAGTACTGCAGAGTAGTTTACCTTTGATTACTAGCAGTTTGGGTTCTAACTGTTGAATGTGTTATTTCTTCCACCAAATAAATGTCTCTGAGAAATACTTTGCCACCTCTCCAGATTTACTGTTTTATTTCCCAGATTGTCAGCCGCAGCATTGTTATGTTTTCTGTAAGAGTGGAGCCAGCCATGTAGTACATATTCCACTTGAGATCCTTCTGTTTAATGAAGCAACTGAAGCTGACCTTGCTAGTGCAGAGAGGTCAGTATGTGGATGCTAGAGCCACCATCTTTACAGCTCCTCCAGGTTCAGCCTGATTTGTTTATTTGCAGAGTTGATCCACTCAAACAGGTATTAGTAGAAACTCCAAGCAGTAGTAACCTTGTCTTTTCCTTCACAAGCATGAAAAAAAAACCCTGTTATATTATAACTGTTTGCTATTGGTGGGTTTCTGAAAAGTGGGGGAACTGCAGGTGCCTCTGTGATGGTACATGATTTTGGCTCATGACATGCTCTCCTTCTGAGAGAACATAGGCAGTTGTGAAGAAGAGTTTATGGATGTGCATAAAACCCATCAGATTCCCAGCACATGGAGAAGCTACCTCTGTTCCATCCATTTAAAAAAAACGTACAAAACGCCATAAATAAATAAACCTCCTTTTACCCCTTAACTGCATGCCCTTTTTTTCTGTCAGTGTGTCAGACCAGTAGTCTCCAAAGTGAAGTGTGTGCACCCCGAGTGATGCAGAGGATGATCCATAGGGATGTGGGAAGAAAATACTAGAATCTCAGTAGTACATTTATACAATTAATAATTAAGTAAATATACATATATTGGGGGTACGTGTTCAAAAATTTCTTAATGATGGGGTATGCAACTAAAAAGTATGGAAGTGACTGTGTTAGACTCTTCTACATGAGGAAATTAGTGTTACTGTAGAAAGAAAAGAATGATGTGTGGGAGGCACCTCTGGGGGTGTGTAGTCCAATCTGTGACTTGGAACAGGACCATCACAAGTACAGGATCCTGCTTTATTTGAGTCAGGAAAACCCCTCCTGATGGAGGTTCCACCACAACCCTGGTTAACCTCTTCCACTGTTGCACTGCCTGTAGTGACAAAGCTGTTTTTGATTTCTTGTGATAATTTCCCAAGATATTTTTGTTTGTTGCCCCCTTTTAAATCACCTGTCACTAATGAGAAGAATAGAATCATAGAATGGTTAGGGTTGGAAGGCACCTTCAAAGTTCGTCTAGTCCAACCCCCCTGCAAGGAGCAGGGACATCCCTGACTAGATCAGGTTCCTCAGAGCCTCATCCAGCCTGGCCTTGAATGTTTCCAGGGGTGGGGCTTCCACCACCTCTCTGGGTAACCTGTTCCAGTGTTCTACCACCCTCATTGTAAAAAAAATTTTCCTAATGTCTAATCTAAATCTACCTCCCTCTATTTTAAAACCATTACCCCTCGTCCTGTCAGAACAGGCCCTACTGAACAGTCTCTCCTCATCTTTCCTGTAGGCCCCCTTGAGGTACTGGAAGACCACTATAAGGTGGCATCCCTTCCTTCCAGCGTGTTGACGGCACCACACAACTTGGTGTCATCGGCGAATTTGCTGAGGGTGCACTCTATCCCACTGTCCATGTCGCTGACAAAGATGTTGAACAGGTCTGGGCTCAGCATGGACCCCTGAGGGACACCATTCGTGACCAGTCTCCACTTGGACATTGAGCCGTTAACCGTCACTCTTTGAGTGCGGCCGTCCAGCCAACCCCTTATCCACCGAGTGGTCTGTCCATCAAACCCATGTCTCTCCAGTTTAGAGAGAAGGATGTCGTGCGGGACAGTGTCAAAAGCTTTACACAAGTCCGGGTAGATGATGTCTGTTGCTTGTCCCTTGTCCACCGATGCTGTAACCCCTTGCTTCTTGCAAGTCTTTCGTTAGGTTGGATTTTTTTCATCATTTCTGAAGACATCAGAGGATGGATCAAGGAGCAGACTGTGTGTTCTGGTTTTATTTAGTGAGGGGGGGCTACGGTGGCAGCTTCTGTAAGAAGCTGCTAGAAGTTACTCCCCTTTGTTCAGTGGACTCAGTCGGGCCTAGGGCGGACCCGCTGATGGCCAAGACCAAGCCAATTGGTAGCAGAATGTTCCGTGATAACGCCTCTGTGATAACGTATTTAAGATGGGGAAAAACAGGGGGGAAAAAAAAAAAAAAGGAGAGAAGATGTGAAGAAGCTGAGTGAGGACAGAGAGAGGGAGGCACGAGCCTCTTGGGCCTTGCAGACCTCACCCTCTGGCCTCCCACCGGGCAGCCGACTGGGCCTGACTCGGCCTGGCCTGACTGCAAGAAGTGGAGAGATGAGATGTGAAGAGAACCTGAGAGGCATCTGCCAGCCTGTTGTGAAGAATTTCTTGAGAGGAACAGCTGTAGACGCAAAGATCAGTGAAGAAGGAGGGGGAGGAGTAATGCGGCTTCTGGCCAGAATTCCCCTGCAGCCTGTGGTGAAGACCATGGTGAGCAAATTGTCCCCCTGCAGCCCGTGGAGGACCCCACGCTGGGGCAGGTGGAGTACTGAAGGAGGCTGTGGCCCTTGGAGGGCCCGCTGGGGCAGCTGTTCTGGAGGGACTGCACCCTGTGGAAGAGATGACCCATGTCGGAGCAGTTTCACGAAGGACTGTAGCCCTGGGGATGGACCCCATGATGGAGCAGGGGAGGAATGTGAGGAGTTCTTCCCCCAACGACGAAGTAGCAGCGTGAAACAGCGCGTGATGGACTGACCGCAACCCCCATTCCCTCTTCCTCCTTGTGCCGCTCGGGGTGGGGAAGGTGGTAGAGATAACGTTAATCCTGGGAAGAGGGAGGGGTCGGGGGAGGGGGGAGGTTATCTTGTTCTCTGTCTCATTATCCTGGTTTGGTTTTAGCAATAAGTGAATACTTTTCCCCAAGTCGAGTCTGTTTTGCCCATAACAGTAACTTTAAGGATTTTCTCCCTGTCCTTATCTCAAATCTTGAGCCTTTTTCTTATATTATCTCCCCCTATTCTCTCGGAGAGTGGGGAGAGAGAGAGACTGCGTAGTCTGGTCCCAATCAGGGCTGAACTATGACACTGTGAAGTTTTAAAATATTGCACAAAGCATCTTGTGCTTCTGTTGCTCTTTAGGGTTGACAGTGGTTCAGTTACTTTGGCTTACTTTAGAGCAATATGCTTTTCTCTGTCCATTTAGCTTTTAGGCTGGCCTGAGATTGTTTGAGGGTGGCCAGCTCAGGGTTTTGGGAGGGGACCAATGACTTAGAGCTCCCTTTCCCCAAAAGATGTAACTGAGGATCTTGACTGGAGTTTTCAAGGTCATACAATGCAGGTTACTTATCACGTTCTCACAAAAAGGACTTCAAAGATGGGAATGTATGAGAAGCTACTGAAATGCAAGGTATGATAGTAGAATGGCTGCTCCGTTCACTTCCCTGCCATTGTTGGACCATTGTCTCCAAAGCTGTGAGGTCATTTTGTCTTTCAACTGCTACAAGAAAGGAGAAAAGGAGCATTTTTACATACCTTTTTTCTGGATCATGGCATGGGTTAAGCCACTCTGGGGTGGTTTTGGTGCATTTTTTTCCAAGGTTCCTTCTTCTTTTTTGTTTTAACAGATTTAGTGGATTAAAATACAAGTTTATCTATAACATATTACTTTATATGGCTGTGTCGTAGGCATATCCAGGAGTTTCTCCTTATGACTTTTACAAGTATTTGCCCTTTGCTGCCAAGTGGGACAGTAGAAGAGTGAGCTGGATGTTTTTCTGCTTTGCATGTGGGCACAACAGTACTCGTTTTCTTCCTGAATGTCACTTTTGAGTAGTGTATGATGCAAAGAGTCCAGTTCCTCTCTTAGGTTCTGCCTGAAAAGTTGATCAGTGATAGTAAATGCAGGTATGCAGGTCTGACCTGGGTGCATGAACGACCCTGGTTTTCTCATGTCACTTCTTTAAGTAGAGAGGTGCACTTTTACATTGTTGTGTTCTTACAGATATAATGACATAGATTTAAGTAGGGGCCTGCAGCAAGAAGCATCGATGCTTTGTAGTGAACATTCCAGGGAAGCTTGTACCATGCATACAGAAATCCTGTAGAAGCTGTGAGATTGCACTGAGTTAATGATTCTGTGAGATAAAGGGTTAACAGCTGACCAGTGAGTGCGGACTCTGCATCAGACAATAGAGGGGATGTAGCTGAAATATTCAGCAAACTTGTTTTTAATTGAAATATAAACAAAGCTGCTTTCATGGGAAGTGCCTTTCAGATATACTTGTTTCAAGCCTGGGAAGAATTGTACAGAGTTTACATTCTTTTTGCAGATTACATGGCTGGCTGCCAGTGGCTTCTCACTCTTAGTTCATTATTTTACACCTGTGAAAATCCGGTGTGAAAAGAAATGCTGCATCTGTGAGTGTGACAGCAGTCTTTCCCTCATGCAGCATTTGGTGCTCTAAAGGTAATAGCAACAGTCCAAGGCCTGAAACAGGAAAGAATAAAGTCTTGGACCATTTCTTCAAGCAAGTGCTGTTATTAGTGGGAGAAGGAGAGGACTGTGCTGTGTAAATGCTCCAAATTAACTCTTATGCACATAGCTGAGGTCACATTAGAGTGGCAGAACGTTTTAAGCTGTTTCAAAAGGAGTGCCACTCCCCTTTCTGCCCCCAGGTTCATCCTCACTGGAGTTCAGTGACTCCCCTATATAGTCTGGTATCAGGGGAACAGACATACAGGCACGAACACAAGCAAGCATATGTAGTGAAGCTTGTGATTGTAATTCCCATCCTTGCAGGGAATGCATTAACATCTCCCATACGCTATCAGAGTCATGTCAACCTGCAGTATAATTGGGAAGCATCTGCAGGATCATGTGCGGAGATGAGATATCTGTTGCATTTGTGATATTTTGTCTTACAGATACTGCTCTCAGTAGATTAATCTTCTTCTAGCTTAGTGAAAGTTGTGTTTCTGTGGAGGCTCTACTAGCCTTCAGACGTACAACGTTTGCCCAACCCACTTTCAAGTAATTGGCTTTTTCTCAGGTGATACTTAAGACAAAATAATATTACTTTATTATATATTGAAGTCATTGCTCAAAGCTTAACATCAATCTTCATAATACTTGGGTAAATAGTCAATCCTCGTAATACTCGTATAAACAAGCACTACTGATTTCAATAGGAATATGGCCTAAATCATGGATTTATGCAGCCACCTTTTCTGACTGTTTGCACCAGTATGAGAATGACTACTATACCTGATCTATTAGATAGATACAGATTCTGATTTCTCTAGCTCTTCCACACCATGCACACTTCTTCTGCAGTATTTCCCTAAAGTTCACTTTTATGGCTGATGTGGATATAGCTAAAGTTGTGGGTATAGGTATGTCACTGAAATCGGGACACTGATTTGGAAGTGGGAGAAATGGGCCACTTGTCTTCCAGCCAGTGAGCCTCCAGTGTGTCCTGGTGCCTGGAATTACTCCTTCCTAGGTGCAGGAGCTTGCATTTCCCCTTGTTGAACTTCTTGAGATTCCTCTTGGCCCATTTCTCCCACTTCAATTCTTAACACCAATGTAGCATTAAGAAACAGGCATTCTTTTTTGTGGCGCCGGATGCATGGGGGATCCTTCCACCTAGCATGCATGCCAGTGTGAAAATCTGGACAGAATATATTTAGTGGTTTCATTCATAATCGTTAATAATTCCCAGAATACTAATACATAATCATCATTTTTCCTAGAAATCATTATAATATTCCCCACCGACTTGTGCATGTTCAGTTTTTTGAATCCAGGGTCTTCTGGTAGTCCTGGGGGTCATTGGAGCACCCCTTCCTCTAATTTGCTGGTTGAACCCGTCAAAATCTCCATATATGTTCTTGAGAACAGGTCGCGTTGCTCCTTGATTTTTCTGGCTCCAAAGTGTTGGCTCAGGGCCTGTTTTCACATCTGGTTTTCAAGGCCTACCTTTGTTCTCCCACCTTTCTTAATTACCCCAGGTATGCTCGACTAACTTCTAACAAACGAAATATTGTATTTTCTTAACAATTCTAAAACTCCCTGTTCCCCCTAAGGATAAATAGATTTCATATAAAATTTAACCCATGTGACTACAATTTTATAGCTAGCAAGATTCACCTTACATTGATATTTAATTTTCAAAGATCATATTATTCTAAAATTATATTGATTAATCATTTTATGTCATGTAACAGTCAAAAGACAGTTGTTGCATTGCAGTTTCCTGATGCTTCCCTCATCCAATTAAATGTTTGCTCTGTACAGTATGTGTGCTATGTTAGGAATTTAGATGGTTTTTAGTCAGGGCACTAATTTGCAGATTTTCTTATCTCGGGCATTTCTTTTAAGTACTTTGCACCTTCCTCATTCAAATAATAGCAGAGCCAGGCTCTCCCATGAATTGAAGGGAAAAGATTTATTTAGACTTGTTTCAGTGGTGCTCACAGAAATAGTGAGAACCTTCCTACTTTTTACATTAGAAAAATTTCCCTATGGAAATTTTAACTCTTTGTACAACTGGAATTGTTCTGTTACTTTCTTGTGTATTTTTTCTCCCTCAGTCTTTTGTAGTGTATCTACTCAAGAGACAGTAATTAGAGATTGTTTCATCTGTGTTTGTCTTACTGGGTTTCCAGTTCTGCAAGTGTTGAGGTCAATTCAGGTGTATGAAGCTGTTCAGATGCAGTATCTTAGTGCATGGCCTTTTCTGTGGTAGAAAACAGTGCTATTGAACGTGGCCTTATGTGAATAGGTGTTGGATTGTTTTTGACTATACCATAATAATGAAATAATCCTCATTTGAGCTTTAAAGAGTTATTAAAATGTACCTGTAAAGAAGGGGATTAAACTGTTCCTGTATAAAGCTCTTCAGTAATAGCATCCACATTATTCCTCATCCAAATGCATCTGTTTTAACTATATCCCATAGTATTTATATTCAGTATAATTAAGTTGAATATAGTTCAGACTTGTATCAATTTAGAAACCAGTTACTCTGATGCTATTTGCAAGCTACTAGAAAAGTAGTTTACAGTTGCTGTACTTTTTTTCTGTCTGGTGTGGATAGTCACATCTGAAGTCTGTAGCTGTACTGGTAACTAAACCCTGTGCTGCTCTGTGCTGTTCTGCTGCCTTTCAACCCAAGTTCTGTCCTTTTCTCCTCGTGTTAGAGAGGAGTGGCTCACTCATCTTCATTCCCTCTCATCAGATTTTTAAACACAGTGATACTATACCCCTGAGCCTTCTCTTCTCCAGGCTGAACAGTACCAGCTTTCTCAGTCCCCGCTCCTAGGAAAGATGCTCCAGGTCCAGTGATGCTCCAGGCATCTTTGTGGCCTTGCGCTGAACTTGCTCAAGTATGTCCATGTCTCTCTTGCACTGGGGAGCCCAGTAATGGGCACAGAGCTCCAGATGTGGCCTCACTACTGCTAGGCAGAGAAGAAGGATCACCTCCCTTGATGTGCTGGCAGCACTCTTTCTGGTGCAGCCCAGGATACTGTTGACCGCCTTTGCCATGAGGTTGCGTTACTGGCTCATGGTCAGCTTGCTGTGCACCACAATCCCCAGGTCCTTCTCTGCAGACTTGTCTTCCAGCCAGTCAGGCTCCAGCGTGTACTGGTGCCTGGAATTACTCCTTCCTAGGTGCAGGAGCTTGCGTTTCCCCTTGTTGAACTTCTTGAGATTCCTCTTGGCCCATTTCTCCCACTTCTAAATAGCAGCACAGTCATCTGGTTTATCAGTCACTCTTCACAGTTTTCTATTGTCTGCAAACTTGCTGATGAAACTTTATCCCATCATCCAGATATTGGACCTAGTATCGATCCCTGGAGTGTAGTGCTAGTGACTTGCCTACCAGTGGACTTGGTGGAGCTGATCGCAAGCCTCCTGGCCCAGCCAGTTTTCAATCTGCCTCACTGTCCGCTTACCTAACCCATGCTTTGTCAGTTTGTTTATGAGGATGTTATGGGAGACCATTATAAAAGCCTTACTAAAGTCAAGATAAGCAACATCTACCACTCTTCCCTTAGCCACTGAGCTAATTGCTTCACTGAAGAAGGCTGTCAGGGTGGATAAGCATGATTTCTCATTTGTAAATCTATGCTGACAACTCTAAGTTGTCTTCTGTTCCTTCACATGTTTGGAAATGGTTTCTGGGGTTAGTTACTCCATCATATTCCCATAGACTGAGGTTAGGCTAGTCAAGCCTGTAGTTCCCTGGATCATCCTTCATGCCCTTCTTGAAGATAGGAGTGACGCTTGCTCCCTTCCAGTCTTCAGGAATCTCTCCCAATCATTGTGACCTTTTAAAGATTATGGAGAGTGGTCTTGCAGTGGTATCAACCAGCTCCCTCAGCTCTTGTGAGTGCATTCTGTCAGGCCCCAATGGACTTACATATGTCCAGTTTAAGCGCTTCTTCGTTTGGCCCTCTACTGAGGATAAATCTCCTTTCATACAGATTTTTCCTATCGTCTTAGGGGCTTGAGATTCCTAAAGGCCTGTCTTACTGGTAAAGACTGAGGTGAAGAAGGTTTTGAGGACCTTTATGTTTTCCATGTCATTTTCCACCAGGTCTCCTGCTCCATGCAGCAAGTGGGCTGAATGGGCGGGCTGAATTAATAGTCCAGTTTTCTATCACTTTGGTATTTAAGTGCACACTGACAGTGTGTACAGTCACATAGGACACTTGACTAGACATACCTGATTAACATTGTGGACTGTGGAATGCAAAACAACTTGGAACAGACCGGTCTGTTCTCATATTTAGGGATAGAGAATGTACCCAGGAGAACTGAACGAACAGTCTGAGTGGTGCAATTCTGTAATCTTTATTCCCTCTGCCATTTGTCCTGCTGTATGTTTTCAGCAATCAATGTAATGTTCTGAAATAAAATGTTACTGCTCAAACAAATAAAAACTCTTCTTTACAATCCTATTAAGAGAAAACCAGACTGTTTTATAAACACTTCTTTCAGTACAAGGTCCATAAAAATGTGAATTGTTTTTTAACTTGTCTTTTTCTTTGTTTCCTTTGCTGCAGAATCTCGAAGTTATGCCGAAGCCATTAACCATTCTATGGTGATATCTGACAGCACTGTGGGCACTAACTCTGCTTTGCTGAGGGCCAGCATGCAGATGGATCCCTCCTTTCAGCGCTGTTTTGCATCTTTGTGTACTGTTTCAAGTAGCAGTTCTATCCCAGGGGAAGAAAGGTAGGAAGAAATTCTCCTACCTTATTGTTTACTTCTCGTAACTATAGTTTCCAGCCAAGATGTTATGCTTCCATCTTACTTGCAGAGCATTTGTCCAAGGGTTTTGTGTTTGATTGTGACATTTAATCATGCTCTTGTCCGCCAGCTGGAATTTACCACATTCAAAGATATTATTTATATGTCAGGGACACAGTTAGCTTTAAAGATAAATAGGAATACAAAAATAAATAGACTTTATAGCTCAGTTACTTTATTATGTGCTAGCATAAACTCACACGTATTTTCCTGTGTGCTCAACCAGCGTCTCTAATGCTTTACTGAAAAGCATTTCATGAAATTTCACATTGGAATAAGTTGTATTTGAGAGAAAGGGAGCACTCTTCTTGCTGCGGTACGTGCATTACTAGTCAGTAAAATGCCAGAGGATTTAGTTTTGAGAGTGAATGGCTGACTCCCTTTCAACTGCTCATTAGGCTGAGAGATTTTATTATTTCATATTTGTATTGTGGTAGACATGTAGGGCTCTGGACCAGAGCTTGAGTAGTATACATTTACAAAATAGTCCTAGGAGCTTACAGCATAAGATGAGAAATAGCAGGAAACACAGCAAACAAAGAAGGAGACCAAGGTTGCAAGGTTCAGAAGACCATGACAATGAATGATCAGTCATTAGTTGTGCCCTATATTTACTTAACAGATGAGGTGTTAGGTTACAGCTGATTAGATTTCAGTCTCTATTACTCTGCAACAGCATTCCTTTGTGGCTAATTATCCTGTTCTTCTTTTTGGATAATTGGCTTCTTTTTCACAGTAAGTATTTAGAATGCTGTTGGTTGGTGTGTCAGACTCTCACTGAGGCCTTCAAATACGTTGATACCTATTTATCTTTTATTTATCTTCCTATATAGTTGATTTAGTTTTCAGTCAGTACTTGGACTGTGAAAGAATGTTTTCATTTTGTGATTATGAATGTGAATCATAAGACTGAAGAAAGTATGTTAATATTTGCTGAGGAGGAGGCAATGTAACATTTCACTATAAGTGGGTATGAATTAAAAGCTTATCAGGCAATGCAGTCATTATCAAGTTTACATTCCTACTTCAGACTTTATCTAGAAAATTTTGTTCCCTTCTTTCTAAATACTTTTCCTGTCATTTTTCATCTCATCTAGCAGACAGCTACAGCTGTGAGGAGTTTTTTCTTGCAATGATTACATCTTCTGTTTGCTTCTCTTCCATTTCTTTTTGGCCCTTCTACTTTGGTCTGTTCAAACCTACTGGTATCCATTTCCACAGTTCTCTCTTAATTAAAGAATCCTTTCTTATGTCATCTCTTTTCCCTTTGCATCTCACAATGAGTTTGTACTCTCTGTGTTTGATATTGCTGGTAATGTTTTCTAGCTACAGTCTAAGGGCATTTCACTTTTAGAAGCAGGGAGACAATTTAAACTTTTATCAGATGGTTTAATCAGAAGCTAGTTTGTCTTGTTTAGAAGGATAGTTATTCTTCATTTGGAATTGCTACCCAGTAGAAAAATCTAATGTTTACTGTTGAAATATTTAATTCTATCAATCAAAATTATTCCATCATCAAATAAATTAACCACTGGACCGGACCTGCTTCCCTTTTTTAATATAAATTTTATTAAGAGGGACCTGATCTGAGAGCTGGGTCTTGCATACTGTGTTCTTTTCATAGTTACTTATTGTGTGATGGTACACAACTACCTCCTTAGCACCTTTCTTTTCTTTTTTTTTTCTTTTTGATTTTTTTTTTTTAGATGTGCATAAAAGATTCTACATGTAAGAACTGTTGTGGCAGTGTCAGTTTTCTTGCATAAACCTCTGCCTTTGATGGCAGCCTTGGCTTAAGAAATTCTTGCCTCCTACTGCTCTTTTCCGGGTAGCACTGCAGCTCACCATATAGATATCTCCAGGACCGCTCTGTGTGAAGCAACGCTGTGAACAGCCTCACTGAATTGATTCATATTAAAAGTAACCCTCTCAAACAGGGGGAAGGAGGAGTATTTTCTTAACTATTTAACTTGATGGCCTAGTTTACAGTGCAAACTCAGAAACCATCCCATCAGCATGGCTAGGTGGGGGTGAGATCAGGCAGAAAGTAATGACCTGAGCTGAAGAAATGAGTGATCAGGGTGGGGCTAGAATCCCTTGACCCAGCTGCATTGCCAGCTCCAGCATATTGTCAAAGAGCATCCTCAGGTATTGTCCTGGGTGAGGTGATTCATTGCTTTCAATGATCACTGCAGTATGGGTTGTAAAGTGACATTTTGAGGGAGTGATTTGGCTGTTGTTTTATTTTTGTATTTGATTCTTGGCTTTTTTTTTGACAGCTCTTCTGCCACAGAACGTCCTTGGCTTGAAAGCAGCCCTAAAGCTTCCCCGTCGCTCCAGCTTTCAATGGGAAACAGCAGGCCATCGGGAAGTTACCTTGTGCCCTCTGAATTTTCAAACGCCATGCAAGATGTCCCTCTTTTGTCTCATTTCCAAACTCCAGAACTGCAAGTCGTCACCCTGAGCAGCCTGGAGAATTCACCAGCAGAGTCACAGCAAGAACCTGCTGTCAGCAGCAGTGCCCGGGCCTACCTGAGCTACAGCGGAGGCAACATAGGCAGTAGCTCCCCCAGAGAGGAGACGCAAGCTACTTTCATAGCCAATACTAGCATCTCTCCTAAAACCATGAACTCACCAGTGGCAAGTGCTGAGGACAATGGCTTTTTGACACAAAACTTTCTTACAGTGGCCTCTGGACACAATAGCCAGAACAGTGCCATTCAGCAGCACCATGGAGGGAACTTGCATGCTCAACCACCCCTTCCAGAGAAAAAGAGGTCCTCTGAAGGAGACCGTTCCTTTGCCTCTGTGTCACCTTCTTCAAGTGGCTTCTCTAGCCCCCACAGTGGAAGCACAATCAGCATTCCCTTCCCAAATGTCCTCCCAGATTTCTCAAAAATGTTAAGCACTTCCCCAGTGGCAGGTAGGTTCTGCATCGGAGAAATGCAAAATGCATTAGGTTTTATATGAGTTTATAAAAAACACTTAGGGGATCTTAAAAGTGGGTGTGGGGAAGACGGAAAGCAATGGAATGAAAATGGCACAGAGAACTTGAATGTTTGTAGTAAGTGGTGTCAACTCACTGGCTTTGGATGTATTAGAGAATAAGGCTGCAGAATTCCTTCTGCTCTTAGCTAGATGTCAGCCAAGAGCAGCCTACCTTTTGAACTGCGAAACCACAAGTGAGCAGTGTGAAGACCAACTTCTTTTAATAAAGGCTGACTTCTTTCTGCACCTTTCTAGACTTGTTTAAAGAATAGTTAAAAATGTAGACGTGTATTCACTGGACCCTACTGAGAAGCTTTGTATTTAATAGAGCTCTGTAAATTTGAGAGCTTTTCATATTTTATGGGTTTTGCAAAGTTAAACTTCAAGAATGCTTTCAAAATCTTAGTGTACAATACTATATTTGCTGACTCTAAAACAGTTTGGAGTTTCTCTAGATTGTCCTTCTAACCATGACCTTTTGACTAATTAAGGTGGTTGAAAGTTGGAAAGAAAAGTAAAAAAATACTTTTGTATTTTAAAAAATTCTTGACTTTTTTTTTCCCTTTATTTCACAGAAAACACAACTGATAAACATGTGACTGTAAAATTTGTCCAGGACACATCCAAGTTCTGGTATAAACCAGATATTTCAAGAGAACAAGGTATATCAACTGATATATATTCTGGCATATCCATTCACAGAGAGACTAGTTGGTGAATCGTCCTTAAGTTTTTTGGTGCATACCTGATGTCTAAAAGAAATACAAGAAGAAATATAAACCCTAGAAGGGCCACAGACAACCTCACTTAATTTCTTTTGTCTAAAGACTGAATTTGAGAGTGGAGGGCAATCAAGTAGTTCTTACAAAATAAGCAGTTGATCAGGCAAATTATTAGCCTAACTGAACTAACTACAAAGTAATTTAAATCTGGCTGTGGTCGCTGCTGCAAATGTACTTTACTGAAAAGCTCCAAGGTTTGGAATGGTAGATATGCGTGGTGCAAACAACTACCTGCTCTCAGAAACCTTTTGAGTACAAGTGTGCTGCTCTGACGTTATCTCAGCCATGTGTATTTCCTTGTACAGATTGAGAGATGCTACATAACAGAGAATAAATCATTATCTAGAAGTCATCATAAAAGCATCCTCATCTACCAGTCGTTCTGTAGCCTGAATTTCATTGCCAGCAGCAAATGACATACATTATTTCTTAAAGGTCATGAAATTACACTTCTGTGGAACAACATCTTTATGATGTACAATACAGATATAGTACCTCTATATGTAGATATATTATTAAATGAGATGCAGAAAGCTTTTATTATGTATGTGAAAATGTATACATACGAATTTATACCTTATCCCTGCAACAATGCATAAATAAAGCATGCTGGGTGTTTTGCAAATGCAGCTGGTCTGACGGTCCTCGTGTCTGTATTGTAATATTCAGCTATACTGAATTGTATTTAATGAGTTATGGCAGGATTTTGAAGTGGGATTCTTAAAATGTGGTTGTCGAAAACGAAAAATGACGGTTCAGTTCTCTATTGGGAAGGAAGTTCATGCTAAACCAAAATAGCCTTCACCTGTTGGCAAATGATGAATTGCTATGTCTGTGTAGTTCATAGTTTCTCAAATAGTGAGGATGCCTCTTATAGTGTTGTGGTAAGTATGAGGCTAGGGAAATAAATATCATAGGAAACAGAGAGCTAATTCATCTTTGGATGATGTTTTACTGGTCCTTTCACTTCAGTCCCCTTCCTCTTGTCTGCTCGCCTCCCGTAATGAGAACTGAGTTTTAAATGTGCAAAAAAAATTTCCTGACTTGGTGCGAGTCCAAAGAGGGGAGTCAATAATAAAGGAAGTTTAAACCTAGCTGCTTGAGCAAATGAAAATAAAATCTTCCCAACCTCTTGGTATGCTTCTTCTCACCCTACCAAGTAAAATTCCTTTTAAAAAATGTCTTAAGATACTGTTGCTTAGGAGAGGGAGCATTTGTTCTTTTTTCCTGTGTTTAATGGACTGTTCCTGTGACAAATGATTACTGTCATTACTGTCGTCATAGCGTTATGCGAGTACCGATGAATTGGAGGGTTTTATATATTTATCCTCCTCCTCTCAACACGTAACAGGTTATTGTGAAAATAGTTGTTTTCTTCACCATCTGACATGTGAATAGAACAGAATATGTATAAATTTGCTTTACGAACTTAAACAGGAGAGACAATTATGTCTGCATTTTCTCAGTTTTCTATTATTATTCTTTATTTCATGGAAAAAAAAAAGCATATATATGTGTTTATAGTGTAATCATTGCTCAGGCCTTGCAAAATACAGCTTCGTGCCCCATATGCATAATTTCCTTGTTCTGTGTATGCAGACAGTTAAGGATTCTGCAGTCAAATTTGAGCTTTTTCCAGGGTTTCTTTTGAAGCCTTGCTGATCATTAGAAATTCTGGAAACAAACACAAGTATTTCAAAAAAGTGTAAGGGGGGAAAAAAAGCAAAGTACCAAGGTTTTAGTAAGATAAATCATTAGATGAACCTTTTGTCTTTTTTCAAAGTGAGTTTAAGATTTTGGGTTACTTGATTTCAAAGTCTGCAGCAGACTCGTGCAAAGCAAGAACAATTTCCCTGCAAATGGCTCTTCCTGGGGAGGACTTCATATCATGCTTCCAAGCAGAGATCACTTCCAAGCAGAATATAGATCTAAAATATTTAATGCTTGGACGGTCAAAGAGCAAATATTCACTTATGTCCCTTCCCTTGCTTTAAAACTAGTAAGGGAATGAGACTGCTTTGCAGGGACAGAAACTTGGTGGTAAACAAAAATGCATCTGCTCCAGCTGTTGAAGCTGCGTAGGAACAGAAAAACAGTGCTATCTAGTCAGCCTGGGACTTAGAGAGCTATGCTCTCTGTCATACTTCTAACAAGTTGACAAAATGCAAGCAGGAATCAGCTTGCTCTTGCACTGCTTGTAGGAATCCTGGTGGGACCTGCACGTCCTTCTCAGTTTAAATATCAATAGAAATCTGTACTTCAGGTTTCTCTTTAAATCTGTGAGATTTGCACAAGATGTTGCCACTCAGATTCCCTAAATGTGCTTGATTGTATTCTGCTCTACAGCAATGGAGACAGAGAAAAGGATCTTATTTCCTTCGGTCTCCTATAGATTTGCACTTCTGTACTTTTTGTGTGTGTGCATTGTTGTGGAATTGTGTTTCTCTCTTTCCTGGAATCCCTTGCAGCCATTGCTGTTCTCAAGGACAAGGAACCTGGCTCATTCATTGTTCGAGATAGTCATTCTTTCCGGGGAGCCTATGGGCTAGCAATGAAAGTTGCTACACCACCTCCTTCTGTGCTGCAGTTAAACAAGAAAGGTACTGTATGCCTTCTATCTAGTATTTAACAAGCCATACATGGTACAAAGTCCTTATTACTGGGTAATAATCTGGAGGAATCTCCCCTTTTCTAGTAAGTGCAACTTGAATTACAGGCTCCGTTTGGTACCTTGTTGAATGGGATTGGGTAAGATGTCTGTTGTACTTCACACATACATTTACCATGGCTTGTAAATGTATGTTCACTGTGGCTGTGCATTTATTGTACTTAGTAGAAAACCAGTGCCATCTCAGAAATGGGTCCTCCCTAGCAAACAGAAGTCTGCATTTGATCCACATATCACCATGTAAAGCTTTCACTTGACTGGAAGGTTGAATATTTTTTACTCCAAAGTTTTGTTTTGAGACAGTTCTACATTAGGTGTAAATCTGAGGAGATTCCCTAAGGAAATATAATAGTTATTTAAAAGAAGTGATGAAATACAGCTACTTGCCCAGCTCAAATGCCTCCATGTATAACTTGTGCCTGATAATTGTGAAAGCTAACCTGAGAAGAACATACAGAAAGTGTTAATAAATGGATGAAAGCACAGCAGCCAGTATCTGTAGTGTTCTTGGCTTCTTTTGTACTACTGCAAGGGTAGTGGGGTGGTTTTCATTGCTACTGATTTCCTTTTACAAAGCTTATTATGTTTTATTAGTATGTGCTGCCTAGTGAGGTAAGCAACTGAGATCACGGGAAAGCAGTGATTCTTAGTGTCGTGATTGTGTAAGTGTGGTTTTGTCTGGTGTTGGTTGGCTGACTGTTAGGTTGGGTTTTTTTAAGATTTTATGCTTGCTCTGGGACAAGGTTAGCAGTACACCTCTATTACAATAACACTTTCAAATTCTGTGTGCTTAATCTCTTATCTTGAGACAACTTCTAATAAAATTTGCTATGTAATCCTTTTTATTGCCAATGGACATAATCAGAACCACTGCAGTGTCTTATTTAATGACGATAATAAGGTTGCAGTGGAGTGGTTATAGCAACAAGGATGCCAGTGGAGAGTGGCTGTAGGCTGTAAGTATTTTTAGTAATCCTTTTTTTTTATAAACAGACCAGTGAAGTCTAGGAAGACATGAAAGTTCAAAGTCTATTAGCCTTTAAGAGCCTTCAAGTTTATGTTAGTTGTACCACAGGCAAGTTGTGGTAAGAGAAAATTTTGGTTGAGACTGTAGTATTCTACTTCTTGCTCTGTGAGATTTAGCTTTTTTGTTTCCCAGTGTTTCATCACAGAAGGCATAAATTTTTTTCAGTATCCTGCAGGATTTCTTGTTCCAGGCTTCCCCTTCCCCTTGTAGTCATTTATTTTTGGTATTATGAGAGCATAATCGCAAACAGTAAGCTGTTTGAAAAGGTGATCTTTGTAGTATTTGCTTGCATAGAAGTTTCTGCTGTCCAGATTAATCTGTTCATCTGTATTAGCCTGAAAGTCAGCCCTTGATGTCATGTGGGGCCTGGACTGTGGCTGATAGATCAGAGTCAAGGGGAGCATTTGTGTTTGTGACTCTTTTGTTAAGATTTGAATGGCTGAGTAGCTTTGTCCCATTGCTGTAAAATGACCTTTTAATTACTTGGAGAGAGATTCAGTTTGTAGTCAAGTGTGAAATACTGTGAACCAGTCTTTCAAGAAATAATGACATTATCTTAATTGTATGTGTGCATATGTATGTATATGTTTTAAAAGAATGCTAAATCTCAAGGGAATTTTTGTATGCCTCTTGGACTTTGAATGTCCTCCTTACATCCAGCTTAACAATTTTGATTTGTCCTAGATTCCCAAGAGGTAAAAACTGTCTTTAAAAATCTAGTGAAATCTGAATGTTTCATGTAATTATTTTCAGGAGCAAAGGCTTAATGTAAAACTGCAAACATTTTAAAACTTAAAAATACACTGAGAGACTTGGCATCATTTAGCTTTGTGTAGCTAAATGTTCTATTGTTTTAATCTAGGAAATTCTATGAGCAGAACTGTTGCTAGAAATCTTGAGTATTTTATCATACTTCTACTCCCTTGTCACATGGATACAAATTCTAATAGGCAACTTCTAACCATTCATTTTCTAAATTTCTGTTCCTGTCTGTAGTTGGGACTGTACTTGGACATTTTGGATACCAGTATATGTTTGGATGTCAGTCACTTATGGTTATAAAAGTTTTTCATCTGATTGTCTAAATTGAGCTATTTGCTTGTTTGGTTTTTTTTTTTTTTTGCAAAATGGTCATTTTACTACAGCTTGTAACCTTGCAGCAGAGCAGGTCTAATGTATTCTTTGCATACTGTCCATAAAACATTTGATGGTAATGTGGAAAACTGCTTCATAAAGACCTGCTAATTTGTGAGGCTGTTGTCTGTTCATTGCTTCACTTCATGAGCTTTCTTTTTATTTTTCAACACAGTTGGAGATTTGTCAAATGAACTTGTAAGGCATTTTCTGATTGAATGCACTCACAAGGGGGTGCGCTTGAAAGGATGTCCAAATGAACCGTATTTTGGTGAGTACTGTGCAGCACAGCAACACAGAAAATGGAAACAATTTGCATTTGCCAGAGCCGTTTTATAGACTTAGATGGAGTGCAAATGAGAGAGTACTTTGCTGAAGTCCTGATGATTTCTGTAGGAATCCATTCTAAGGTTATAGTAGCCTTGTACATGTTTACCTTAAATATATGTGCAGGGCACTCTAGCACAGATGCACACGACCAAGCTTCAAGTGGTCGTGCTTGTGTACCACGACTGATATTGCTGCAGACAGCTGAGCTAGATGACTGTTATGGGCCTTACTGATTCAGGACCTTTGCCGTATTTTGTCCTATATCTGACTAAAATGACACCAGAGTGGGACATTCACAAAGTACATTATGCTGTGTCAGCCCACCTGATGTAATGTGATGAAAGCACATTACCTGTTCTGGCAAACAGCCAAATACCTACCTAGCTGCTCACTCATTTGCTTTTCTCAGTGGGGCAGGGGGAGGAAATGGGATGGGAAAGCTTACAGGTTGAGATAAAGACAGGGAGGTTGCTGACTCATTACTACTGTGGGCAAAAGGGACTCCACTTAGGGAAAATTAAAATAATTTTTTTTTTGCCAATTAAAATGGGTATTCAAGTAGTGAGAAAGGAAGACAAACATTAAAATAACAATTTTCCTCCCACTTTTCTCAAGCTCAACTTCACTACTTCCCTTCAGACTCCTCACCACCACTGCAGCTAGTGCAGGAGGGGATGGTGGGCATATGGTCGTTACAGAACAGTTACTCTCTGCTGCTTCATCCCTCTCCCACTTTTTCCCTGCTGAGATGTGGGCTTTCCCCATGGGCTGCCATCCTTCAGGAAAAAAATCTTCTCCAGCATACACTCTCTCTGGGCCACAGTTCCTTCAGGAAACATCCGTCTGCTCCAGTGTGACGTCCTCCACAGGCTGCAGGGTGGAGGATGTCAGCTTGGGCGCCTGGAGCACCTTCTTCTTTTCTCCTCCTCTGACTGGTGTTCCCTCTGCTGTGTCTAACCGTTTTTGTTCCTTTCTTGTCTCTGTAAGGCCTTTTCTGCCCTTTCTTAGATAGGCTTTCCCAGAGGCATCCCACCCAAGGCTCAGGAGTGCCCTGCAGCGGGTCTGCTGGAGCTGACTGTTTCTGCCATGGGGCAGCCCCTGGCCTCTTTGCACAAAGGTCACCTTGCAGCCCTCCCAGCCCCTGCTAGCAGTGTTGCCATGTACAGCCATGGAAGGGTCATATATGATAAAATTAACAAGTGTAAAATTTGAAGTAAAGGTGGATTTTGAAGTAAAAGTGACATATTAATGTCAAGAATGAGTAATGTTTAATTATTTTGATTAAGCCAGGTCCAAATGACAAAAGTAACTTTGAATAGAAAAGAATAATAATTTAATAGAGAATGCTACGTGCATCACTGCTGTATTGAATGGAGGAGGTTTTACGTAGACCATCTTTTATACTTTTATAAGCACAAAATAGAGGTACATGTAGACAAAGCTCTAGACAGTGGAGACTAGGTGACTAAGAGGCAGAACTCGCTCTGTCTCTGCCTCATCACATAGCATTGACCCTTGTGCCATCTTCATAAGATTTTACTGTATTTAATGTAGCAGAAGTTAAGAGCATTGAAAGGAATTTACTGACTTCCCTATGTTACTGTTTTTGTCATTTTCGTGCTTTCTCCATTTGAAGCAAAACCACTTAGGTTAGGATTAAAGCAATGTGTTTAAGCAGGGAAAGGGAGCGTGTGATTGTGATTAATGAGTTCAAGTACATCCAGCTGGGCTAGTGCTGGGAAACATGAATACGCTAAAGTTGACCGAAGAAAGTCTTGGGTTAGGTGCCAAGAGAGTATTTTTAAAAGACGGCAACGGGGAGGCCCCTTGGTCCATAAAATACTTGAGAACCAATGTTAAGCATTCTAGTTGTCCACCAAATTAACTGTGCGTGTCTTGTTACTCTTCTGACCACAGGGAGTTTGACAGCTCTGGTGTATCAGCATTCCATCACTCCACTGGCATTGCCCTGCAAGCTCCTCATCCCAGACAGAGGTATGCTTGTTAAAGTACAGAAGAGATACACCCAGCCAAGCTCTGCTTCAAAGTGTCGGTGTCTGAAGGCAGATGAACATGTTGCAAGTCAAGATTTAAGCAAGAATGCACAGGGAAGGAAACTATTTTAAAAGTGGTTCCTCAGTACTGCTGATGGCTCTTATCCAAGCTGTAGTTGTGAGCAGACTAGTACTGTGATGTTTCAGTCATATGCATCATGGAATTCTGCACAGTAATCTAGCATATAGGAAGAGAGGCATGAGATCGTGCCCATGTATGGTTAGGTGTAATCACTCATTCAGGTCTGGGTGGCAAAAGGGCTTTAGGAAAGGCAAGTAGGTAAAAAACAGGACGTGCCCTGCATGTGACACTGGCAGGAAGGAAGTAGCAACTTACGACAGGTCCAAATATCATATTTAAGTAAATGGTCAAAAAGCCTGTGTTGCATCATGGGACTGCAATTCTAATTTTAGTTATGGTGATTTCATAAACCACTCTAAGACAGCAGCAAAATGTAGCTGTGCTTGCCCCATAATTCAATTGTCTGTTACTCTCCTGCATGAAGTTAACACTAGATGTATTATTGAAATGTTAAACAGTCTTGTGGTTTTCACTGAAGTCTTTAAACTTGTTAAAGGCCGTATGTCAATGTTCAAACATATCATTTGAATTATGCAAATACATTAATGAAGCTATTTTAGCACAAAAAGATGCTATGGTAGATGTGACCAGAGATCTCTTTATATGGCAAACGAGTGTGGTAGGTGGGTTTGTTCTCCTTATCCTCCTCACCTAAAGTGGAATGTTTCTTCTGTTCTGGCAGAGGTGCAGGACTGAAATATTTGCCTTGTCCTGAATAAACATACCACAGTGAAATTTTACTTTGGATTTATTTTTGAATCTGGTATGATCACACATTGTAAGATGATGTTCTGTATTGATGATTCTGGACACAATGTGTGAAGTGTTTAAAGCATATAGATAACTCTAAACATGTGAATAGTATCACACACCGTATTACTGCTCTTTTTCTCATTTGAATGTATTCAAAGACAGCATGCATCATGTTAAATACAGCTGTGTGATATTTTATATGCATTTATATAACTGAAATAACGTACTGATGGACTGTTTTCTCACTGATTTTAACAGAAGATTGGGAGACAAACATTCCACTGCTGTCTTAATAGTTCAGATGTTCATTTTCTACATGACTGTGAAGAAAGAAGGGTTATGTTGTCATCTTCTGAATCAAAACACAATTAATTGATTTCATCATAGAAACGCAAAGTCTTTAGGCCTAAATTAGTGTAAACTATACAAATTCAATTAGATAATTAAAATTGCACTATTTTAAAAATTTTGAGGGAATATAGCTGTTAGTATTATTTTAATGTGAGATCATGTGTGTCCCTGCAATATATGCTATGTAGTTAATGTCTTTTACTATCAAGAAATAAAGGTTCAGCATGCCTTCTGCAGTGCTGGAGGCAAAAAACTGATGGAGCACAAAACCCACATGAATTATTATAGTTGCAGATACAAGATTGTTTCACATTTCTGGCCAAGAGTTGTAGAGTAGATGAGATCACAATTACAGAAGCTAATCTCACCCTTGACCGTGTGCATTGATTTGTCCATTCAAGCCCAAACAAGACACAGACGGTGTTTTCTGTTTGCAGATCCCTTGGAGGAGATTGTAGAAACCTCTCCACAAACTGCTGCGAACTCGGCAGTGGAGCTTCTTAAACAGGGTGCAGGTCTGTTAAACTTTTTCCTTGCATTTGACAATCACGAAATTTCGTATCTTACAGGCTGGGAAAAGCTGAAGCTTAGACTGACTGAAGGATATTTAAAGGGAGCAGTTGAATTTAGAGTGCTATTTAGAAGTGTAAAGGGCACTATGAGGATATGTACCAAGGTCTTTTTGTTTTCTGCAACCACTTCCCAAGTTCTACCACCCTGTGTTTGCTTTCCAGTCATATCTCCCATGAGAATGTGAGGTACACATAGTTTGGTTCAAGCACAGCAATTTTTAAGTGGTGACATTGCTTTCATAACTGATGAACTTAGAGAAGATATTTTCAGCCTGTGGTTGCAGAGGTTCATGAACTATGTCTGAGGTCTGCAAAAGGCAACTAAGGAAGGTGTTCAGTAGGCTTAAATTCTCAGCATAGGGGTCAACAGTACCACTGGAAAATGCTTACTGTCCCATCAATCTGGCAAAAAAAAAAAAAGCCAACCTACCAAAACATTGCCCTGTGCTTCACTTGATGCTGCATGTTGTTAGGAAATGTCCAGTGTCTTTTCCATTGGATAGTGTTTTATGGATTCTCATGCATACTGCAGCACTCCTTCTGGCAAGTTAAGTTGTCTTGCTGTAAGGTTATTGATGTGACAAAAGAACCCTGACAAGATTACCTCCAAATGATGTGATACTATACATTGGTACTGTCTATATTGCTTTCAAATAGAGGTATTTGCAGCAGCTGTGTATGCTCTGTTTCTCATCTCCTTTGCCTGTGTGCAGCTGACCCAGAGACAGCTAGTGTAATAGCGTGTCTGAAAAAGTATGGCGACATCTTAACCCACCATTATTGGACATGGTGCTCTGAATACACTTTCATAATCTTAGGGCTGTACTTAGTACAAATGCAGCCATTGTGTTATTCCCCTGTACAGTGGGCATGCCCAGGGGATCCTGTCTGTGCCCTCCCATGGTCTCTGTTTTTCAGGCTGCTATGAATTCTCCCTAGGATCTATCTGTCCACCTGATTAGTCACATTAGAGCAGGAGAATACACTACATTTGCCACTCTCCTTTGAGTTTAGCCTACCAGTGGAGCCACAAGCAAAAGTGGTGTGACTGTGGCCAAGCATGCCTTTATAAGAATGCTACCTCATTGCCCTCACCCATTTTAGGCATTTCTGAATGGAGCAGTTGTCAAGCTGAGCAGCTCTGGAGAGAGGGAGTGTTGCTCCTTGCCAGTGCAGCAATCTGCTTTGACTTAAAAATTTGAAGTACTGCTTCAAGTGCTGTAATCGAGCAGGAATGTGTGGCTGAGGCAATGGCAAGCCTTTGCGAGACTGTGCCAGGAGTGAGCACGTGTTAGCCTTTTTTTTCTGCTAGCTCTGGTGGTGTTTGTTGTGGCCAACAGGGGAAAAAAAACAAGGAGAGTGAATTTTTGTAGAATTTTCACTCTTGAAAATCCAACAAAAGCGCATGTGTTGTCTTTTTCTTTGAAAAGTATTGGCCAAGCAAGTAGAAACCAATGTTTCTCAAAAGACATATTTCTTACTTCAGTTGGGGCAGTAGTCAGGTAACTCTTTAACAGGGGCTGTCACATCATGGATCGTTTGGGGGACATAGTATGGGGTTTTTTTTTCCCTGGTTTTTTTTTTGTTTTTTTGTTTTTAAACAAAGAGTTGGAAACTGAATAGATAAATTAGCTAGGAGAGATTCTCAGAGGATTTTTTTGCCTTGATACATCATTTCCTACTGATTTTTCCATGTTTCAGAGGTTCATCTCCAGTCATTAAAGGTATCTACTGTGTTTGGTGACTGCTTTTGAACTATCACATTGAGAGCAATCTGGACAAAAAGCTTGGCTGTTTCATTTAGAAACAAATAATGAACATAGTCTGTTGACAGCAATGTAATGCATGGCAGAAGAGGAAGGGAAACCCTTCATCTGGGTCTCAGAAGTGGTCAGGATGTGACTGTGAAACGAGGCAAGCTTCCTGTGTTAGGAAAGGCTCACAAGGTAATGAAGAGCTTGAGATCTGTACCAAACGTACAGAGTAATGATGTGAGAAGAGAAGAGCTTATGGTTTGGAATGTTATTTATAGGTTTGGATAGACATGACAGAAAGCTGTCCAGCAAGGAAGGCCTCATTGAACTTGCCATTCATCTTAAATCCCTCTCTGCATTAGTTGTAGTAATTGATTCAAACAAAGGTTATTGAAACTGTCACACCAATGCACAAATACGCTGGGCAAATTTTACACTACAAATCAAATAAATCGAATTTCTGAATCCCTCTTTTCACTGACAGACTGCAGAGCTTGAAGTTACTGGTCTGATCATCATGCTGCAAACTTACGCTGTTTTCTTTAACTGTACGATTGCTTGGTTGTTTTGAAAGTGCCAATGTTTAGCTATGTATTTTATGTAGTTAGTCACAGGAGAAAGCTTTAGTCAGATTACAGAATAGCCATATGCGAAGAGAAGCTATTAGATATAATTTAATCTTTGCTTTCACAGTAAGGTTGGCAAGCCAAGCTAAAATGCTAACCAAATCAAATATTAGCATGGTAATTTGCATATGTCAGCTGCTACAGTTGTGAATTCTGTCCTACACAAATATTTTTACTAAAACACAAAGTCTGTGGGTACCAGTGTTTAGCTACAGATGTGCTTAATCGTTCTTGTTTGTGCTGTAGAATAAAGACTAAGAGGGCTTTTTAGTTTCAAAAATGTTCTTAATCTGCTTGTAATTTTGACTTTATACCACAGTCCCAAAGCATTTAAGCAAGTGAATAATAATAATAATATGTGTATAATGTTATATGGCACTGTTACAATGTAGTATTATGTAGTATTGTATAGTACTACAGTACTACTACATAACACTATGTAATATTAGTGCTTATTTTCCTAGTGCTGCGGATTTTATATGACACCAGGTAAAAAACTTAACTGTTCGGTAGCCTTAGAAACCAGTGAGCTTCTATTTTATAGTCATACTTCAGAAGTTACTAATATCTGTAGGAGAGGAACAGGACTTTTAAAAATAAATGCATGCTGGGGTAAAGGATAGAACTAAAAATATGTGAGTCAGTAATTTTTCTCAATCTGGAAGCTGCTTTTGTTTGCCCTAAAATCACTGAACCTACAAAGCACTATGGAGTAAATGAGAAGTGAGCTTTGCAGCCACCCTCTGTTCTTTATGGGCTGAAAATGTTCTTGTCTTGCCAAACAAGTGAGTGGTTTCCTTTGAATATAGTTTAAATACCACTGGAAAGTGTAAAATGTGTGAACGTATGCTGCAAAAATGTGTATTTTCTTATTGGCTGCTGTAATTGAAGTTAAAAGCAAAATATCCCCATTCTTTCCCCTCAGGAATGCCTTTGCTGTAGTAGAACCTCTGAGTGGCCTCTCTGCTGTTGTCTTGTATTTATTTAAATTTCAAGATATGTGGGTAATAGATGAACACAGTCATTGGCTTAAATATAAAGGTATTAAATACAAAAGGACAACAAAAGCTCTGTGACCTCCAAAATTACAGTCTATGTAAACTACGAAGCAACAGTGGGACAAGGTGAGGCACACATAGAAGGTTTGCTAGTTTGCTGCCAGTCTTCGTTGTTTGCTTTACAAAGGTGGAAAATCTGTGTTTCATTTGGTTTTGTTGTTTGCTTGTTGTTGGGTAATGAACTCTCAGTCTTTCCCATCTTTCATTACAGCATGTAATGTTTGGTACCTGAATTCAGTGGAGATGGAGTCCCTTACAGGCTACCAGGCAGTACAGAAAGCCTTGAGCCTGACGCTTATGCAAGATCCTTCTCCTATCTCAACCATTGTCCATTTCAAGGTGTCTGCGCAGGGAATCACGTTGACAGATAATCAAAGAAAGTAAGCGAAAGAGGGATGGGGAGAGAATATCCAGCCTTGTCTCCAACAAGTGTTGACTGTTGTTGCTCTGATTTTCCTAGTTATGTTCTGCAGTCTCTGTCTCAGAGAATAGTAGCATTGTCTAAAGAATGACAATGACATCGTCAGCTGTATGCAGTAGTAGAGAATGAACTTTTTAAGCTATGGACAATACTTCCACATGGCAGCTTTTATCTCTGGAAGGTCACTTTGCCATGGTATTTGTTTAATTGTTGTTATTTCTTATAAGAAGGGAAAGTAATGGCTTTGCCAGCATTTAATATTCATCCTATTCAGTGCAATAACTTAGCTTCATGGTATCTTTTACCAGTATCACGGAACAGAGTTGGCCTAAGCAGGCGCTGTATTTCTCCAGTATTTGAAATAGTGCTTTGGATAGCCTGTAAAATGCTATGATAAAAAGTTAATTTGTATTTACTTTGTACTGAATGCAATTAAGGCTACCACAAATTCTTTTGCTTTGAAAACTGCCAAGAACAAAGGAGGAACAACACGAATTGATTATAGGTTAAAAAAAGTAAGTTTCCAGACCTCTTGACTTCCATGGGGTCTGCAAGCGTTTATAGCAGATCAAGGACAAAACTGTAAACTATAATGCCTAGGAGTGCTTATATTTTGAAACTTAATATAATCAAATTATTGGCAAGTTCCAAGAAGTTGCATTTCTCACTGACATAGTATTTAAATGGCCAGTTTTTGTAAAAAATACATTTCATAGTTCTAGTTCTTTTTCTTAGCTTCAGGGTCAGTTTTCTTTTGATTCAAATACTTGATGTTACTATTCTAAATATGGATTTATTTGGTTGGAGCAGTTCAGGTGGCTTTCAAAGTCACTCAGAGATAGCAAAAAGAATACATCATCATTATTAAATTCAGATTAAATGTAATTTATTTTTCAGATCTGTTTATTGTTTAAAATTTTAAGCATCTTAACTATTCCTAAAACTTATTTTATTTCCTCCTATCCAGGCTCTTTTTTCGACGACATTATCCAGTCAACACTGTTATTTTCTGTGCTTTGGATCCACAGGACAGAAAGTAAGGAAGACAAGCAGTATTTATAATGTGTTGATCTGCAAAAAAAAAAAAAAAACAACTAACATAAGTTTAATTTTTATTTTTCTATTACTCCCCCCCCCCCCCCCCCCCGCTTTCTTAATGGACAACAAGATGGATGAAAGATGGCCTTTCTGCAAAGTAAGTGGACACCTGTCTGAGTATTTTTTTAACTGAATGTTTTAGGAATATCATTACAGTGATGAGTTTCAGTGTTCTGAATTACCTTTGCGTCATTTAGAATCAGAGATGTAGAAGGGAAAGCAGCTGTTCAGAGACAAAAGTGTCTCTACCCACTGTAACTGGACTTTAGTTACTTCATTTGCACCTCTGCAAGTCAGGGCCTAATTCTGTAATGTTGGGATGTCTGGGCCAGAGCTAGTGTGTTTTATTTAGGTTGCGGGTCTGTGATTTGACTGAAGTTTCAGAAATTAAAACAGAGCCTTTTGCTACTCAGTTTTGTGTTCCACTTGTCCAGCAACACTAGCACAAGCTTACTTGTCTCACTTAGCTTTGGAAAAAAAAAAAAAAAAAAAAAAAAAAAATCCCACACATGTCACATAGATGAAAACACTCCTAGCAATACTAGTGTCTGGCATAAATAGATAATTACTAGTGGATTGCAAAGTATTTTCTCCTGAAGGGAAGCATTGTCCCCCTTTTACCAAAAGAAAAAACCTAAGCACAGAGAGCTCAGACACTGGTTTCTGGAAAAGAGCAGAAATAGATGGCTTAAGTCCTATTTCCAGTACTCTGTCTACAGAGGTGTGTAGTCCTCAAAACCTCTCTTTAGGCAATTCCTAACACAGCACGCCTCACACCTCCCAAGGTAGATAAGAAAACAGCAGTATTGAATCATATTAAATATATCCCCAGCATCAGCAGTGTGCCTCTGACAGCAAACAGTACAGGATGCAATGCAGATAGAGTAGAAGGAAGAGGAGAATCTCCTTCCCTGATTCTGACCGTTCTGAGCCACTCAGGAGCTCCCGAGGTGACTGGTGCATCTGGACCATTGTGTTTAGCAGTCACACAGGGCCTTTTCCATCAGAACAAATGAAGTCTGTTTTGTGCTTTTGGTTTCTGCAGTATCTATTTTGCTTTATGAAATGAAGCAATGCTTGTCTGCCTGTTCTCTGATATATTGTGATTGTTGCCCCTGCAGAGTATTTGCATTTGTTGCCAGGAAGCAAGGCAGTGCCACAGACAACATATGCCACCTCTTTGCAGAGCATGATCCAGAGCAACCTGCCAGCGCCATTGTGAACTTTGTATCAAAGGTCATGATTGGGTCCCAGAAGAAGATCTGATGCCTTTCCAACCTTGACTCAGAGCTCTTCACTAATTTCACTGAAGGAAAGCATTGTGAGAGAGAGAGAGCCTATTCAAGCAGCAATGTCTGAACCTTGTCATTCCCAAGAAGGAAAGCAGAGGATGATCTGTCTGCATTGTGTTTGCAAGAGTTCAGCCTCTTCTTTGAAGATCCCTCTGACTTAACAAAGCATTTATTTGTTTTTATATCAAAGGACAAAACAAAAGAAGCTGGGTGCCACTCAAACCCATGTAGCCCATGCCTGAATGAAGCATAAATTAAAAACTTTTCTCCTGAAGGGTTTCTAATATATTTTCACATGCTGTTTCTCATCATTTATTGGAGCAGAAATACTCACTAGGCTGTGCTACTTTTTTGTGCAGAAAATGTTTTGTATAACCTCCACAAAGACACTTGCCATAGTTGCATCAATGGTAGCTGTAGGCCTTGCAAACATGCTCTTAAGAGAATGATGGTCAGAGGAGGACTATTTGCTCTTCCCTTCATCTTTATCTGATCAGTGATGGGAACTGAATGGAGAAGGGGGAAGATGTATGTGAAGAGAAGGTTTGTGCAAGTTAATTTCTGAAAAGAATGAAACAGCAGTGTGGAATGTTCAGGGAGATTGTTCTGTATTTAGAAGGTTGGACTGTATTAGTTTGAAAATTTTTAAATAGGGGAGAGGTGTCAGAACAAAAAAAGCTTGTGTGGAAATCTATTCAGTAATTGTTTTTTTTGTATTATTTTTTTATACAGAGAACTAAGCAGGGAAGATCCTGTATTTTAATAATTACAGGATAAAAATGAGGGAAAAGCAAAGAAGAAAATAATATAATTTATATATTTTTACTTGTGCCAGATTATTTATAGTAAATCTCAGATCTTGATATGTCATATGGATATTCTTAAGCTAGACCGCTGTTGAGCTTTGCCTCTTTAGTGCTATTTTGCATAAGTAAAAGTGTGTATAGTCTGTGCCTTGCTATAGACAAATGTCTCATATTTTTACTTTTGCCTTACAGTGACAAGATACTTCCCATTTCCTATCCCTGCAATACTGCAAAATTATTTGTCTCTGCAATACTGTTTTGGTAGTAACATTTGTTCCCCTACCTAATACATAATTATATTTGTGGATTCTTCCTGGCCCCCTTTTTATTGGAACTATTTTTGCTTTGTAATAGTTTTTCAATAATTCCTTGAGTCAGGAAATCCAAAAGGGAATGGAATTTATTTTGTTACTCTGTACCATTTCTTGAGAGCTTTTATGTCACGATTTCTACAACCGTCACACTGGTACATAAATCTATCTTTTTAAACACATTGGTATTTTAAATGAGTAACAAAGTGCTAGTTAACTGTTAGCTTTATAGAAAATGGATACAGTAGGTTACAGTGGAAACCTTCACAAGGAAGGTAAGCTGCTGACGTCTACTGTGTAATTCCCATTCAATCCAAAAAGAGCAGTACTAGACCTCGATATCAGAACTGATGGTAATAAAGCAGCTGCAGTGTGACAGTGCTGAAAAGTTTCATTGTCTCTTATTTCTTGATGTGTGGTTGTCAAAATTATATTAATAACCTGAGGAATAAAATGACATGCTGAGTTTGGCATGCTGATGTATGAGGCACTGGATTAACTAGTAACTGAATGCACTTGGAGGATTTAATCATTTTATCGTATTTTACTACATAATGGTTAAATGGCATAGGAAACTCTACTTGGGCCATATAGTGAGAATGTTCCACTAATTTGAACTACATTTGTCCTCTATAAACCATGATCTATTTTTTATTAACATCTCTCTTCCTATTTCCTGAAGTATTAGGACCATGGAAAACTTACTCAGTGACCATAGTCAAAAGTGTTACCAAATTATTTGTGTAACTATGAACTTTGTATAAATAACTTTATACTTTTTAAAAGTAAGGGGGCGGATAAGAGAGGGAGAGAGAAGAAAGGTTTGAAGTTTAATGTATTTGGACCAGGAAGTGGTGTATTAGTAGCAGTGGGCATTAGATGTGTATACAAAGATGAAGCAATACAAAGCATAGTAGCTACCGTTGAAGCAACAAAGGCAAGTGCCTCTGATTTGTACCAAATAATGCTGTTCTTCTGACACAGAGGTGTACTACTTAAACAGTGTTTATGTACCATCCAAAAAAGAATGCAGTTCTTACTTTTAGGAGCTTTGATACTTTTGAAACATGTGAGGACAAGTTTCCTTCTAATTTTCTTTTGGTGCACCAAGAACCCAGTTGCCTAATCTAGTCAGCCAGTTGGAGCCCAGTGAATTTCTTCAGCTGACATCTCAATTAGATTTAAGTTTCAGTTAGATTTAAATCTGATGTATTGTGAGCATTCCAATGAGGAGGAATTTTTTACTATATTTTTTTTTTACTTCTGTAGATGATACTTAAATTTTAGTGTCTTGTTAGACACTGACTGTTGGCCTTTGGGCCGAAAATAAAGTGTCTTTCCCCACCCCCCCCCGCCATGTATTATAATTTCCATTCAGGGCCTTAGATTCTGTGATTTTTATTTCTTGTGCTTTCTCAAGGCCTGCTGAATTCAAGAGCATAAGGAACTGAATGCTGACACTCCTGGTGGTGTTTTCTGGGAGTTTAGCTCTACTTGGTAAGTGGGAAAAAAGAAGTTGCTTTGTTTCTGAGGGATGTTTTCTATTTTACATTCCTTTGGATGGTATATTGCCACATGCTTTTGCTTTTTAATTAATTAAAAAATACACAAAGAAAATAATTCCGTATGTACCATTGTGTAGTGTATGTAGAAAGATGTTCACGAAACTTGTGTTGATGAAAAATACAAGACTAAATAGTTAATACAGCACTTTCAAGGTTTTTGGTAGATACATATATGCAGTTTCATAACTAATGGCAGCACGTTGACCCATGTATTTAGCCAGGCTCATATTAACCTGCTTAGTAAATGTACTACTATAATCGTACAGTGTTAAACTATAAAAATGCTAAAAGCCATGTTTTTAATTAAATTGTTTCCATGTATCCAACAGTATCATTAAAAATTTGTTTCCTTCTTGGATTTACCTACTAGTGAAATTTTTTTGCCTTTTTTCTTGAAGCTGTAAAGAAGCCTCAAAAGGTCTCCAGTATGTAAATGAATGCTCTGTAAATTCTTTGTATAGTCTTTTTCTCTGCTCTTCAGATATCACCTCTGTTCAGTTTATCATAAAATTATGAATGTGAATTTCACAACAGAGGGCAGTCTGTTCTGAAAGAAGGTTACCTTCTGGCATTGAAAACAGGCTAATGAGCAAAACCTTCTTGGTGAAGTAAGAATAGGTTGCATGTTGAAACAGGGGTTTCGTTTTTTATCTTAAAATACAAAACTTGACTCCACACGAGTCTGTGTTAGTCAAGTCTAGTTAAAGCATTTGATTTTCCTGGTTCATTTGCAGTTATAATGGTATAGAAGTGCCTCTTGCCTTCATTGCATATTTCAATGTAGGAAGGAAGAATATGATGTCACCTTCTGAGACGTCTGTACTTATTTAACTGTGCCCCCACAGTGGCTACATTAGAAAAACTTCTAGCAGAGCACGAGGGGGTGAGAAATCTAACCCCTAGCTGAAGTAGCTCTCCAAGTATAAAATCTGTACATCGGCCACACGTTGAAGGTTGAACTAGACACATGTTTTATCGGGATTATTTCTGAGACTGATAAACTCTGATGCCTTTGCTATGAGGTGTAGGCTGGCAGGAAATTTTAATTCAGTATGCTTGACTATCAGTCATCACTACAGGCCATCGTGAAGTTTATGCATTGGTGTAACACATGACAGAGTTATTAATGAAAAGTATTAATCTTTTATCAGAATGAATTGCAATGTGCTGAGTAACTGAGGAGGGATTTGCATTACATGTCACTGCAAGGGATATCAAAAAAGGATATCCTTTCCTTTGAAGACATTTAGTATCTTGCATAAAGTGCAAAGGTTTGTACCAATGTTAATGTTGTAATATTTGCAGAATCACAGAATGTTTGAGACTGGAAGGGACCTTTGTAGGTTATGTAGTCCAATTCCCCTGTTCAAACAAGGCCATCCAGTTGCCCGAGACCATGTCCAGATGGCTTTTGAGTATCTCCAGGGATGGAGACTCCACAGTCTTCCTGAGTAACCTGTGCCAGTGCTTGGTTACCCTTACAGTAAAAAAGGGTTTCCTGAAGCTCAGAGACTACCTCCTGTGTTTCAGTTTGTGCCTACTGCTTCTTGTCCTGTCACTGAGCATGACTGATATGAGCCTGGCTCCATCCTCTTTGCACCCTCCCTTCAGGTAGCTATACACACTATACCCCTGAACCTTCTCCAGAATGAACAGTCCCAGCTCTCATAGCCTTTCCTCAATGGAGTGATGCTCCAGTCCCATAATCACCTTTGGAGCCCTTCACTGGACTCTCTCCAGTGTTTCCATGTCTCTCTTGTACTGGGGGAGCTCAGAACTGGATGTTACTCCAGGTGTGGCCTCACCAGTGATGGGTAAAGGGGAAAGATCACCTACTTCAGCCTACTGGCAGAACTTGGTCTAATGCAGCCCCATATACTAGTAGCCACAGAGACACCTTGCTGCCACATGTTCAACTTGGTGTCCGACAAGACCCCCAGGTTCTTTTCTGCAAAACTACTTTCCAGCTGGGTGGCCTCCAGCGTATGCTGGTGTGTAGGATTGTTCCTCACCAGGTGCAGGACTTTGCTGAGCTTCATTTCTCCAGCATGTTGAGGTCGTGCTGGATGTCAGCATGCTCCTCTGACCTGTCAGCCACTCCTCCCAACTTTGTGTCATCAGCCAACTTGCTGAGGGTACGCTCTACCTCATCATCTAGGTCATTGATTAAGATGTTAAACAGGACTGAACCCAGTATGGACCCCTGGGGTACAGCACTAGTTAACCGGCCTCCAACTAGACCTTGCACCGCTGATCAGCGTCCTCAGGGCTCAACTTGTCAGCCAGTTTTCAATCCACCTCATCTAGCCCCAACATAAACAGCTTGTCTATAAGGATGTTATGGAAGACAATGTCAAAGGCAATACTCAAGTCCAGGAAGATAGTATCCACTGCTTTCCTCTCCTTTACCAAGCTAGTCATTTCATCACAGAAGATTCTCAGGTTGATGAAGGATGGCTTCTCCTTGATGAGGCCATGCTAACTCTGTGAAGATGATTGGAGGACTCAAGCACCCCGCTATGAGGACAGACTGAGAGAGCTAAGGTTGTTTAGCCTAGAAAAAGGTGGCTGCAGCCTTCCAGTACTTAAAGGGGCCCTATAGCAAAGATGAGGAGGGACCCTTTATCAGAGTATAGTGATAGGACAAGGCGTAACAATTTTAAACCGAAAGAGCAGATTTATATTAGATATACAGAAGAAATTCTTTATGATGAGGGTGGTGAGGCACTGGAACAGATTGCCTAGAGAAGTTGTGAATGTCACCTCCCTGGAAGTGTTCAAGGCCAGGTTGGATGGGGGTTTGAGTGACCTGGTCTAGTGGAAGGTGCCCTTGCCCATGGCAGAGGGGTTGGAACAAGATGATCTTTAAGGTCCCTTCCAACCCAAACCATGCTATGATTCTATGATCCACAAACAGTTGCTGCTTTGCCCTGTAAAGGTTTCTTCTTATATATGCAATTTTGGCAGTGTTATATGGAAACTGTTCCAGGTTGCAACCAACTGCTTGTGCCCTCCTAGTAATCTAAGCAGTCTTAAAAAATGGCTTCACCTCAAATTTTTGCATGACCTTTTAAAAAACTAAGCCTTTAAAATCATTAAAGCATTATATTCATCATTGTAAAGATCTTTTAACATGTTTAATAAAGAGTTGGTTTAAGAATTCTTGAAAAAGCAGAATTAGCTTTTTACATAACAATGATTTTTTTTTTCTAGTATTGTGTACGTACTGTCCTCAAATATATTTTTTTCTTAGTCTACAGCTATTCATATCCTGCCTAGTTAAATCTGACTTTTGGGCTTTCTCCTGTTGCCACCTGTATTATATACAAGTTGTTATTTGTTCGTAAAGCAGATTGCAGGTGTGAAAGAAAATACAGGAAAACATATGAAAAGCACTATGGATGGGGAATTGAAATGTTGGATTGAATTGGTCCAGCAAATTTGTATGCTTACATTTACTGCAGTACAGTAATCCAGCTGTAAAAATAAACATAACTATGTTGATTTCTGTATTAAAGTACTAGTTTCCAGCAAGCTCATGTGAAATTCCCATTGAAGTGGATGATAGCTGTTTATACCTAGGACATGCAAGTGATGAGAGGAGGACCTCAGCAGGAAGCTTTCTAGCGCACAAACCTCTCCCTGCACATGAGAATAGTTAAAATGCATTCATATAAATGAATATGAATGCATATTTATGCAAACTCACAGCCATGTTCTCACATATAAGCACGTTTTACTTCAAGTGACAAAGACGACAACCTCTGAAAGTAACTGCTACATGAAATCATTGTCTTTGTTGGAGCACTCAAACAACTTTTGACCATGTTAGTCTCTTTCCGTAGCAAGTGCCAGGCATTTGAAATAGCATTTAGAAAAATGTGAAGGATTTTTATAAGGAAATCTGGCATAACTTGTGTCAGTCTCTTTCCTCAGAAGGCAGTTACCTAAAAAATCCCATAAGGTGGTATTGATTACATAGTGACAAACCAACAGTATATAGTATTTGCATGCACTGAGACTTGTGGATATGAATTTGTTCCTGTCAAATATATATTTGATGTTGCATCTTCTAGTTAATTGGAGATCATCCAGATTTGGTATTTGATTTTATTTGTTCTGGGTTATTTCTTGGAACCACCCATATCTGTTCCTTAAAAGAAGTGGAACAAACATGGTTTGTATCTCTGCAGTGTTAATATTTAGTCACATTTGGCAATAACTTAGGACTCCTAAGTTAGAATATTTGTTAGAATAACTCGTTGAATATTTCGGAGTTTTGCTTGCTGTCACCTCCAATAAATGTGTTAGATTTCGGATACCTTTTATGTTCATGCCTGAACCTCAGTCCAGTTCACAGAGTAACAAGGAGTCTCTGTATACATTTTCCTATTTGCATAATCACACAAAGGCCTTTTCTAAGGACTAGATTCTCAGTAAGGTTATCTAAGTTTGTATGTACTTTCAACTAAAACAATATGTTAGTGTGATGTAATAGGTACGATTTTTAGAAGGTGATGGAGAGATAAAAATCCCTTGTGAGTTTGAAATGGCTGGAATAACTGTAACAGAGAAACAATGTAAAGTGTCTCACAAGACTTTATTTGACTATTATTATTTTTTAGGGGAATTGTTTAATCGCATATGAAACTGTAGATTCATGCATGGAAAAATCCAGTCTCAAGTTCATGTCTAGAAACTAGACACGCTAGATGTTGACAAATGCCTTGAGTAGTGGGCCTGTAAACATTAATACTACACTACATTTATGAATAGTTCTTGTGAAGTCTGAGGTGGTAGTAAAGTTGTAGGGATATGCATTTGAAAAATCAGGACCTTGGCCCATCTTTACCCATTCCTCCTATCTTTAATGGCAGTAGCTGAGGTTGACTTAGTATCTCTGGAGCTGTTTGTGTCTTTGTACATGTTGGGTAGATTCCAGTGGTTAAGGATGATGGGATTTAACCAGCTTTTAAGCACTTATAGTTTTAACACTCTCCAACTTCACTCATATAGTCTGAGTGAATGTTTGTGCGTATGCTACTTGGCTCAAAAACAGGAGAAATAGTTTATCAAAACTTTCTTTCTGAAAAATCCTGCTTTCCCAGTATTTCCAGATCCATTCCCAGGATATGCCCCAGAAAAATGAATTTACCATTTTTTTCCCCTTTCTGAGGACTGGCAGGATTCTCTGTTGGTTGGAGCTGGCTAAGAAGGGCTGTGCTGCAATTAGCATTGGGCAGGAACACATGGGCTCCCTGAGCCAGTGCACAGGGATACTGAAATAAAGGCTGTTTCATGACAAAAAGGAAAAAGAGAAAGAAGAAATGAGGAACTTAGGCTTCTTGCTGCATTCATGTCAGACCAGAGGAAGTGGGGCATTAAAAAGGTTCTAGCCCAGACCACTAACACTGCTGCATTGTGTCCATTATCAACTCACTCTCCGCTTACATCCACTCTTTCAGTTGAGGTCCAAGCTTCTCCCAAGACCAGACTCTACATCAATATTGGATGCCCTGAGTGCCCACCCTGGCCAAAGGGTGCTGAAACAGGAGAGTCTGAGCACCACCAGTGGCTCAAAGCTTCACCTGGACTAGATGGCATCAGGGGAGGGAGTACTGCTCGGTCTGCCAAAGGCTTGCTTGAGTCCTGAGCATGGTGGTTTTAAACCAAGCTGCAATCAAGTGTTAAGAAGTGTGTGGGTTATGGGGCTTTGTGCACTTAAAGCAGTTGCAGAAACTTGGCCACCGTCCACGGGGTTCTTTTAGCTGTGCTGAGGGAGAAAGAGCAACATGCCTAGAGAGGAAGCTAGTGGTACAGTATGCTGTGGAAAAACATGTGAACTTGAGCCTTGGAAATAAGGAGGCTACAAGAACCAGGCATGGGGTTTTTGGAAAGTGGGCTGTGGTAAAAAGGGAGACTATATGGGGATTTAACCTTTTTTAAATACCATCAACATTGCTAGGTTTGTTTTTTTTTTACTTTAGTAAAAGTATGGGTGGCTTAAGAGTTGCATTTGCCTTACATTTAGGTCAACATAATAGGAGTAATGTAGGAAAAACAATGAAAATACTTTTGAAAAAACAATGGAAGATCTAGATATAAACAGATTGTTAAGGAAAATACAAAAGACTTTCAGTGTTGAGAAAAAATGCTGACCTTGAGAACTGCAAAATTGCAAAGCCTCAAGAAATCAGGAGGATGTCCCAAAACTTGCATTGTGTTGTTTGGTTTTTGTCTTTAGATCTTCAGCAGTTCTTCAGGGTTAGAAGCATGCTTATTTCCAAAACTGATAGCTCAGATTCTGGTGTAATTAGCCAACTCTGCAACCTTTATGGGAACACAAGTGTTGTGGTTTTGTTAGTGAGGGGGGGCCTAAGGTGGCAGCTTCTGTAGGAAACTGCTAGAAGTCGCTCCCCTTTGTTCAGTGGACTCGGCCGGGCCTAGGGCGGACCCGCTGCTGGCCAAGGCCGAGCCAATTGGTAGCAGAATGTTCCATGATAATGCCTCTGCGATAACGTATTTAAGAAGGGGAAAACAGAAAAAAGAAAAAGAGAGAAGAGAAGATGTGAAGAAGCTGAGTGGGGGCAGAGGCGCAGAGGGGGAGGTGCAGGCCTCATGGGCCTTGCAGGCCTCACCCTCTGGCCTCTTGCCAGGCGGCCAACTGGGCCCGACTCGGTCCGGCCCGGCTGCAAGAAGTGGAGAGGAGATGGATGATGTGAAGAGATTCTGAAAGGCTTCTGCCAGCCTGTTTTGAAGAACTTTTCTTGTGAGAGGAACGGCTGCAGATGCCAAGGTCAGTTCAGAAGGAGGAGGAGGAGTAATGCGGCTCCTAGCCAAGATTCCCCTGCAGCCTGTGGTGATGACCATGGTGGAGCAGGTTGTCCCCCTGCAGCCCATGGAGGTCCAGAGAGGGGTAGAGATTTACCTGCAGCCCATGGAGGACCCCACGCCAGAGCAGGTGGAGTACTGAAGGAGGCTGTGGCCCATGGAGGGCCCCCTGGGACAGCTGTTCTGGAGAGACTGCACTCCATGGAAGAGATGACCCACGCCAGAGCAGTTTCAGGAAGGACTGTGGCATATGCGTGAGACCCCACAATGGAGCAGGGGAGGAATGTGAGGAGTTCTTCCCCCGATGATGAAGCAGCGGCGTAAAACATCGCATGATGAACTGACCGCAACCCCCATTCCCTCTTCCCCCCTGTGCCACTCAGGGTGGGGGGAAGGTAGTAGAGATAATGTTAAGCTTGGGAAGAGGGAGGGGTGGAAGGAGCTTATCTTGTTCTCTGTCTCATTCTCCTGCTGTTTTTAGTAATAAATGAATAGTTTTCCCCAAGTCGAGTCTGTTTTGCCCGTAACGGTAACTTTAAGGACTTTCTCCCTGTCCTTATCTCAAACCTTGAGCCGTTTTTCTTGTATTATCTCTCCCTATTCTTTCAGAGGGTGGGGGGAGTGAGAGAGAGACTGTGTAGTGTGGTCCGGACCCGGGCTGAACTACGACAACAAGGCAAAGTGCAGTGAGACTTTTGATAACATTGTGAGTATCAGTACCATTGTTTATGGGGCTGTTTACAGGATACCTACACTATATAATGGAAGTTGGCTTGTATTTCCGCTTCACATCTCTGTAAACTCTGCCCTGGACCTGGACATGTCTGAAGAGTATCCTGGGGGTATGGCTCTGACTTTCAAGTTATCCCTGAGATTTCTGATTGTGTGAACAAGGCATGCCCTTTCTGCATGCTCTTGTGTCAAATATTTACAATTAAAAAAAAAATCAATAGAAGAAGTGCTGATTTTATTTTCCCTTGTTGTCTCCTCCTGTTCTGACATATTGTCAACTGGTGGGATGATGCAGCCAAAGAGCTGTAGTGATGCGGCTCACAGTAGGTGCTCCCCATGGAGGAGGATGCCTGAGCAGCTCCCTGGGAGCTGTTATTCTGGTTTTCTACTTCTCAGTTACTATTTGCAATGGACACTGCAGCAGCGCATGGAGCATGAGCAGCAGTGGCAGGAAGCAGCGGGAGGACACAGGAGGAGGGATACATGTGGACAGGTAGAGGCTTGGCTGAACAGGGGTTGTTCCCCAGGCCACTGACCCTTGACCCACTGATTGGAGGGGACAGCAAGGAGCAGAGCCTGCGCACATCTGTGCAGGAGATTCAAGCAGGTGAAAGCAATCAGCCCAGCTGACTGCAATGGAGGAGCATATATATTTCCCAGTGGGCAGGCACATGGCAGCATGGTGACCATGCAGCAAAAACGAGTGTCCTCTATTTCACCTGAGCTTCAGGCACCTGGTAGAACCAATGCAGCTGCACAGACAGCTCCTATTCAAGCATGCTACTACCCAGGTTTCTGGCTGCGGGATGTGTGAAGAGATATTCCTAGAGGTGGAAAGTGATTGCAAGCAAGCCTGTAGGAAGGGAGACCAGACTGATGAACTGCTGTGTTTGGTGGCTGAGCTGCAGGAGGAGGCAGGCAGACTGAGGAGTATTTGAGAGTCTGAGAGGGAGACTGACAATGGAGCTGTACTCTGCTACCTCTGATGCACGCAAGCCAGCTCAGCATGGCCTCTATGGAAGCAGGTCCTGGATCTGCTTTGTGCCAGGGGAAAGACAGCATCACAAGGGATATGGAGGGGTGGAAGAAAGTCATAGCACAGAGCAGTAAGAGAGACTCCTCCTTACCCTCTAAGATACCCTTACAGAACAGGTACAAGGCCCTGGGTATGGTAGGTGAAGCACATAATGAGAAAGAGGAGGAACCTGCGCAAGTAGTCTTGCCAAGGTCAGAGAGACCAACCATTCACAACAAAACCTGCATTACGACCGGTGCTGAGAAGAAACAATGGTGAGTTATGGTCTCCTGTGCAGAATGAAAACACTAATTTGCAGACTAGACCCTCTTTTCAGGGGGTTTTGCTGCCTCCCGGGGGCCAAACTAGGGATGTCACCACAAGACCAAAGAGCCTAGTACAACCTTTAGACTACTATCCCTTCCTACTTTTTCTTGTGGGTACTAGCGATGTCACAATAAAAGGTCTAATGTCGATCAAAAGAGATTTCAGAACCCTGGGAAGAATGCTAAAAAATTCAGAGGCACAGGCAGTGTTTTCCTCAGTCCTCCCAGCAATGCGGGGAGGCTTTGGAAGAAACAAGGTGAGTCCAGAACATTAAGACCTGGCTCCAGGACTGGTGTCTCCACCAAAACTTTGTGGTTTTAAGCTATGGAAGAGCCTTCAAGACACAAGGTATGCTGGGGCCAGACGGCATGCACCTATCCTGATGGGGAAAATGCATCTTTGGGCATAACCTGGAAAGACTGATTGAGAGAGCTTTAAACTAGAATTGATGGAGGGTTGGAGATACCAACCAACAGGGTTGCAGTAGGTAACCTAAGGTTTGGCATGGCATTGCCTGAGGGTGGCAATGCTAGTGGGAACATTTACAGTGCTCCTGGGAGCATGGAGGGCTCGGGAGCATGTCTGAAATGCGTGTACACCAATGGACACAGTATGAGAAAGAAACAGGATGCACTGGAAGTGTTGGTTATTTCTCAGAGCTATGAAAGATATCATTGGTACTAGTGAGACTTGTTAGAATGACTCCCATGATTGGAATACTGGGATGGAGGGCTACAGACTGTTCAGGAGGGATAGGCAACGCAGGCGAGGTGGGGATGTTGCACTATATGTAAGGGATAGGTTTGCTTGTACAGCCCTTACAGTTAGTGATGATGTCATTGAGAACCTCTGGGTGAGGATTAGGGAAATGGAAAACAAAGGTGATGTAGTGGATATTTATTACTGATCACCCAGCCAGAAAGTAAGCACTGATGAGTGCAATTAGGAGAAAAATTCTGAATCAGTAGCTCTTGTTCTTATGGGAGATTTCAACTTCCCAGACATCAACTGGGAATATCATAGTGCTGTGACAAGCGGATCTTAGAAATTCTTGAAGTCTATAGGAGATGATTTCTTGTCACAAGTACTCAGTGAGCCAACTAGGAAAGATGTCCTCCTAGACATTTGTGAGTAGAGAAGGACTCATGTGAGCTGTGATGGTAGGTGGCTATCTTGGCTGCGATGATCATGAAATGATTGAGTTTAAAATTTTCAATGTAATGAGAAATAAGGACAGCAGAATAGCTACCCTGAACTTCAGGAGTGCAAACCTGAAGTTATTCAGGGAGCTGTCTAGACGCTGGGAGTCTGCTTTTGGGGGCTTAGAAGTCCATGAGTGCTGCTCAGTCTTTAAGAACCACTTTTATTAGCCCAGGAGCAGGCAATTCCACTGTGTTGTAAGTTAAGCAAGCAGAGCAGAAAACCAGCTTGGTTTTTCCTCATGGAGCTCTAGAGGAAAAAGAAATTGTATCATGTCCGAAAGCAAGGTCAGGCTTCGAAGGAAGTTTACAGAGCCGTGGTTTGCATATGCAGGGAGAAGACACTAAAAGCCAAAGCTCAATTACAGTTGAAACTGGCCAGTGTTGCATCAGATAACAAGAATGGCTTTTTAAAGTCTGTTAATAGCAAGAAGAGGTCTAAATAAAACACTGGACAGATACCTGTTGAAGATGATCGCCTGACTAATACAGACAAAGCAAAAGTGGAGGCATTCAGTGCTTTTTTTGCCTTAGTCTTTAATAATACTAACAGACCGTGGGCTGCCTGATCCTCTGAGTTGGAGGACCGTGAGTGTGGGAACAGTGACTTTCTATTTGTGGACACTGAAATTGTAAGGAACCAGCTATACTAGCTGAAAGTTCACAAGTCCATGGGGCCTTATGGGATGTGCTGAAGGAGCTAGCAGATGTTATTGCAGCACAGAAATTTAAGATTAGTATCTTGTTAAAAACTGTATAATAAATTTCTTCCCTTTTGATGACAGCAATTCTTGCTTGCCAGATTGTCAATCCAATAGAATTTTTCAAACTTTTTAAGGCTAATGTGAAATTTCAGTTATTACTATTAGGTTCAAAGGTTGATAGAACCTTTTGATTTAGAAAAACAAACCATCATCTATACACAAGCATTGATCACCCATTTAGTTATAAAATTACAAATAAAATCTAACAAACACATCTGCTTTAAACATTGAAGTTGATGTAGATCTTTGTTAATTTCCAAAAGATACTCTAAATGAAAACATGTTTGGTCTTACATTTAAATGTGAAAAATTTACAAGTAATGGCTCCAGGTTGAAGCTAATTCTTGGGGATTTGATATCATCTAGCATTGTCTAAACTGCTCTGTGGGGTATTGAAGGCAGTATTGTCAGATAAAACTACTTTATAAGGTCATTATCCCACTGTATTTAGCCTTGGTGCTCAATAAAATAACCATGTTTTTTAAGGTTGATCTAAAACTTGTTGAAGTTATCGTGTGCTTCAGTTGGCTTTGGTGGAGCTTGTAATCCAAAACAGTAAGGCTCTTTGGTTTAGGATTGGTAACAATAATGGGCATTCCAGGGATCTTTCAAACTAGCTGCAAAGTCATGTGTACATTTTTGTTGAAAGGGAGACTGTTTGGATTGTTATCTTTCAGTAACTGAATTGAAAATAACCGTTTAAAGCAAAGGAATTGGCTGAGCTTCTGAAATGTGCGGTTCAGGTTGTGTTTTTTTCACATCAGTATTATTTCATTTTGTGAAGCTCATTGTCTTCAGTCCTGTTAGAAGATACTGACTTTCTGAAATGACAACTACATTTTAGCCCTCTGAAGGTGGGATGAACCTGAAATTATGAACCTGTGAGACTAATGTACTGGTGAACTGTGTTTAGATGGATTAGATGGAACATAAAATCAGGTACTGTTGGAACAATTCAAGTGTTTAAATATTTTGACTAGTACTATCTTTTGAGTATTATTATTTTGACTCCATTATCCATGGTATTTCTGTTGTGAAAGCGACTTCTGGTTGTTTGGTGGTGCTAAAGAAGAAGTTTTGAAAGATAGAATTTTGGAAAAAAAAAAGAGGACTGAACACATCTTTGCTTTCTGCAGACTATAAATTTAAAGGCATTTGCCTAGTTGAGTGGCCACTACAAATGAAGGAGACTTATCTACACTGTGAAAACTTGGTTTTGATTGTTTTGTTTGGGATGGAATAGGAGTGTAAGGGAGGTTCCTGCTTTCTTTTTTTTTTGCTTCATGTGAACTGTTTGTTTATTCCACAGAGATGGCCATTAAAAAGATTTTTGTCACTTACCATAAGGTTCCTGCAACCACCTATTCCTCTTTGCATCCTCCTTAGCCCCCATGCCTTTTAGGTTGTAAGGATAAACACAGAGTTAATTTTACCTTTTGGAATTTCAAATTAGTATAATGGTGTTTGCATTTTGAAACTTACAGCTTGTTTTGAAAGACCACTTAGATGCATTTCTTAAGCAGAAAACCAGGGAGTTTTATAAATGTAAAGGGAATCCTAGTAAACAAGTCCTTAATCTCATTGACAGAAATTCGTATAATGGTCTAGTCCCTTATTGGACCGATACTTGAAGATGGTCACCTGACTAATTGGGATGAAGCAAAAGCGGAGGCATTCATTGTTTTTTTTTTTGCCTCAGTCTTTAATGATACTGACAGACCTTGGGCTGCCTGGTGCCCTGAGCGGGAGGACCATGAGTGTGGGAACAGTGACTTTCCATTGGTGGACACAGAAACTGTAAGGCACCAGCCATTATCAGCTGAATGTTCACAAGGCCATGGGGCCTGATGAAATTCATCCCAGAGTACTGAAGGAGCTAGCGGACGTTACCACAGGACCCCTCTCGATCATCTACCAAAGGTCTTGGGAGTCTGGGGAGGTCCCTACTGAGTGGAAGCTAGCAAATGTTATTCCAGTTTACAAGAAGGGTGTGCGGGAAGACCAGAGAACAAGAGACTGCTAGTCTCACCTCAGCTCCTGGAAAAATGATGGAGAAGCTTATACTGGTACTGCCTTATTGTTCCTCATAATAACTGTGGCTAGAACTCAAAAGTGTTTTGATGACCTCACAGTTCATATTTGTACACATTTTTGTTGAAGTAAAATTTTCTCCTTCACAACATTTCACATGATGATGGGAAGAATCTCTTTTTTTTCCCCTTCACTTTGACAGAACAGCATAAAAGATATTTCAATTCTCTTTGAATTTCAGTGCAGCTATGATCCAAAAGATGAACTTCACTTCCGTCTGCTGGTGACCCTGTAGTATAGCATGTAGCTCGTTATTGAGTTGTAGTATAGTTCGTCAGTTACTGTCGTTGGAATGCAACAGTACCGTGTTCACTCTCCAGTAAGCTGTTTTATTTTTCACAATGTATCTCACCAACAAAACCAGAATTCAACCTCTGTGAGGGACTGAAAGAGTTAATGTGTCGATGTCTCAGACATTGTTGTGGGGCAGGGTGCGGTTTGCATAGGGGCGGAGTCCGGTGACACAGGAGGTGGATGTGCAGCTCCCCAGGCCACTGTTAACGACTTGCCAAACGTGGTCAGGGGTCACACAGCGGTCATCTGGGGAAGGGACTTCCGACCACCCCTCACAGTTAGCGCCTGCTTCGCGCCTGCGCAGAGGACTCGGAACTCTCTGGAACCAGACCATACAAGTCTTCAAGGGGCATAACCGGAGGCAGGGATTAGCCTGTAAAAGACCCTGCCTCAGGGAGCCGCGTGTGAGCCCCCCACGGGAATGTGAGATATGTTCACCTGATTCGTGTTAATGTGAAGCAATACTAGGGTTGCATGGTGAAATGTGACCCTCTTTGTACATGGAATCTTTAATTACCCTGTTTGTTCTTATATAGCCACAGGCTTAGGGGAAACAGGAAGATATGTACATAGTTCTAAGCCCATTTTTTTTTGTAACTGTATAGGTAACGTATAAGTTTCGTTTAAAGTTGTAAACATATTTGGGAGGTTTATTTAAGTTATTAAAATGTGTTTGGCAGGATTCACTCCTGCCTTAGTAGCTTGACATAATTAAGGATTTTACCTGCTTAACAGCGCTGTTTGCATAAGAAGGACACTTGACAATGGAGAGAACAAAAGGCGGGAAAAGCGGGCTGGGGGCTGATGAGCACGGGCACGTAAACAACTCCAAATATGGGACCAGCCGCTTCGGTACTTTTAGCCAATTAACACCTGCATAGTAGCTAGTGATACGCTCCTGGCCAATCAGTACCTGCCGCGAACGGTGTGAGTAACCAATGGAGTGTAGATTGTGAGCTCCCAAAAAGGAGACAGGCACGGTGGGGGGACCGGGAGAGGTTATAAATACTGTAACTGTGAACAAAGGGGTGTGCGTCTTGGTGGAGCGACGACTTCTGGCGCGCCCAGCGCTGTTTGCTTGTTTCTATTCAATAAATTGGAAACTGTAATTGGAACCCTGTTTTGGGACTAAAATCATTTATCACAGGAAGATCATCACAAGGGCCCATCACTGCACCCCTGCCACTAGAATCCGCGCACCCGCCACCCCACCGGAGGATCTGCGCACCCGCCCGTCATTGTTGTCACTGGATCCGAGGATGGTGATACCTCTTTCCCTCTCTTTCTCTTTTCCATCTTCTCCTTTTCCTTCTTAGAAATGTTCTGATAGGAGTCCCGGCTATCAACCCTTTATGCTTTCCAAGTTTTCAAAGTTAAGTCATTCCACTGAATGTTAAATAAAATGCTAAATCAATCATTTGGTGTCATTTCACCTTAATTTAGTCTGAGGGAATCATGAACCTGCTATGGCCCTGGGTCGTAACAATCCCCTCACCCCATACCACTCCTCCAAAACCCTAAGTGTTAGTGAAACATCCAGTCTGTCTTCTAAAGTGCTTTGCCATTTACGTACTGTCAGAATAGCCTGGATTCTGTTTATCACAGGTAAATGATACACATGCTGTTACAGCACTGCAAACTCATGCTTCCTCACAGTGAAGCATCAGTACTGCTGAGCCTCTTGGAGTTTTCTGAAGAGCTGGCCATCATTTGTTGGCTGTGTTTTTTTAAGTCTTCAAGACATGGAATCAAGTTAGTAGCTTACTTTTTTTTTTTTGTTCAAAAGAATGGTTATAGCCTTTTAATTTTTAGTATGAAGTATGACCTCTACATGATTCATCAGTAGTATATACATAAAACAGATGTAAATGTATTCTGTAACAAATTTTTTTTAAGATTAATTATTTTTTGAATCTCAAGAGGAATTTTTAAATGCCAGACACACAGTGAAATTGGGTATTACAAAAGACTATTTAGTAAAAACAGTATCTGCTGGTACATCTTCTTTCCAAATCTAATTGTTACAGACACTGGTAAGTTAGGACTTTCTCTATTAAGATTAGAGACTATATCAAACTCTGGTTATTACTATGAGGAGATATGTCATGCATAACTGTATATTTTAATGTTTAAAAATAGAAAAATATTTTCTTAGAACAATTATTGTGAGATTTTTTTAAAATCACACATTCACACTTTAAAAAAATAACAATTGTGTTCTGATCATTAGTATTTAATGTTTAGATATCTCTAATCGAGAAGTCTGGAAATCCTCTTATGTGGGTAAAAATAAAACAAGACGAATTCTTCATAAATACATAGCTCCAGCACCCATTTCACATTCATCATCTATATTCATCCATTTCACAACCTGTTTCACGTTAAGATACACATAAGGACTGGCAATGCTGTGAAACTTCTGATTCAGTGCTTGGCTGTACAAAGAGAGAACCATAGATAATAAGCAAATGCACTTGCTTTGCTGAGTCAGTTCCTGTATTAGATAACACTGAAAGAATCAAGGGGCCTTCAAGAACAATAGAGAGGGACTTTTTGCAAGGGGATTCAGTGACAGGGCAAGGAGTAATGGCTTTAAACTGAAAGAGGGTAGATTTAGATCAGAGATAAGGAAGAAATTCTTCATTGTGAGGGTGGTGAGGCATTGGAACAGGTTGCCCAGAGTAGTTGTGGATGCCTCATCCCTGGAAATGTTCAAGGCCAGGTTGGATGGGGCTTTGAGTGACCTGGTCTAGTGGAAGGTGTCCTTTACGATGGCAGGGGGATTGGAACTAGGTGATCTTTAAGGTCCCTTCCAACCCAAACCATTCTGTGATTCTATCATTTGACTTTTACAGTCAGTAAGAATTGCCAGTGGCCAATGCATACTCCATAGAATGTATTTAGAAATATGTGGATAATTAATTATACCAGGTAGTTCTACATTGTATTTAATTATAATAGAATTAATTATTGTAGAATAGTTTGAGTTGGAAGGGACCTTCAAAGGTCATCTAGTCCAACCTCCCTGCAAGGAGCAGGGACATCCCTGACTAGATCAGGTTGTTCAGAGCCCCATCCAAACTGGCCTTGAATGTTTCCAGGGATGGGGCATCCACTACCTCTCAGGGAAACCTGTTCCGGTGTTCCACCACCCTCATTGTAAAAAATTTTTCCTTATGTCCAGTCTGAATCTACCTCCTTCTACTTTAAAAGCATTACCCCTCGTCCTATCCCAAACAGGCCCTGCTAAAGAGTTTTTTTCCTTCTGATAAGGAAAAAAAGCCCCTTCTGATAATCTAACACAATGATGTCACTTATATTCTTTTCTAACTGTATGCAAACATATTTGTAGGACATCCACATGTTCTTTTGCAATGCAGTTTTGGATAGTTTGGATAAATACAGTATCTGAGTGAGTCTGGGAGCTATGTGTGACATTGAGCACTTCTGAGATTGTCTCAAGGCTGCTAGCTCTGTCTGTCCTTGGAGGTTTACTAGCTTGCATCCTAGCATTCACACTATCCCCCTTGCCATTCAGGCAAGGACCCCACAAGCACTTGGGCTGGCACTGAAGGGGAGAGGGGAGCTGAGTGTGTGTCCCTCAACAGCAGGAATCATGCAAGCACTTGCCCGAGTGACAGTGAGGGTGAGGTGTCCTGCATGCGGGGCAGCTGCTGAGCAGGGAGCAGTCCCCGAAGTATAACCTTGCCTCATAAGCACCTCCGATGCTTGTTTGAAGGCAAAGACTGTCCAAGGACACAGGCCATTTTAGTAGAGGAATATAATTTATCTATACTATGGTGTTGTCCAATAGCAAGATCATTGTCCATGTGTGCCATGGACAAGCTCAGAATCATAGAATGATTAGGATTAGAAGGGACCTTCAAAGGTGATCTAGTCCAAACCCCCTGCAAGGACCAGGGACATCTTCAACTAGATCAGGTTACTCAGAGCCTCATCCAACCTGGCCTTGAATGTTTCCAGGGATGAGGCATTCACCACCTCTCTGGGCAACCTGTTCCAATGTTCTACCCCCACATTGTAAAAAAATTTTTTCCTAATATCTAATCTAAATCTGCTTCCCTCTAATTTAAAACCATTACTCCTTGTTCTATCGCAACAGGCCCTGCTGAAGAGTTTCTCCCCATCTTTCCTGTAGGCCTCCTTGAGGTACTGGAAGACCGCTATAAGGTCTCCCTGGAGCCTCCTCTTCTCCAGGCTGAATAGCTCCAACTCTCTCAGCCTGTCCTTATAGGAGAGGTGCTCTAGCCCTTTTATCATCTTTGTGGCCCTCCTCTGGACCTTCTCCAGCTGGTCCATGTCCTTCTTATGTTGGGGTCTCCAGAACTGGACACAGTATTCCAGGTGGGGTCTCACCAGAGCAGAGTAGAGGGGCAGAGTCAACTCCCTCGACCTGCTGACCTCGTTCCTCTTGATGCAGCCCAGGATGCGGTTCGGCTTACTGCAAGCTCAGCTACTGTGAAGGACAAACAGTACAACCAGGAGCCACGGTGCAAAATGTGAAAGGACCTATGCCTTCCCTGTCTTCCCACACCCACTGAGTCAGCATATAGCCCCACAGGGGGAGTCAGGAAAAACAGTGGGTCCTGCCATTGCCTGGCAGGTAGAAGGCAACAAGTATTCCAAAGTTGTGTGTTCGACAAACACACCCTGGTAATGTAAGCACAGAGTGCAGCAGTCCCAAGGTCTCCGGCAGCAGTGGCTGACCCTGCTGGCTGTGGCATAGGCAGCTCTTGGACATGCTCCTTACAACGAAGAGAGCTAGGGAAGGATTTTGGAACTAGGGAGCCGCAAATCTGCAGGCAGTGGGTAGCTGGGTGAGGCAGGGAGAGTTAAAAAAATGACAACTGCAAGGGGTAAGGGATACAGTGGAAGAGAACCTAGCTAAACCCTTAAAGTTTGTTTGCTGTTTATCACCTTGCCTGTGAAGAGGGAAGAGGGAGCTGACCTGTCTTATTCCTGCAGAAAGTGCCTATCAAAATGAGGAACAGAGGGGCTGTCAGGATGGACTGCTTAGATATGGCTAGGAATTAGACAACCAAGAGGCCACTATCAGTACCCAATCTCCTGCAAGAAAAGTGAAGGGAGCAAATGAAGGAATTATTTTTTTTTTATTTTTGGTGCCATAAGCAGCCTCCATTAGCTTGTTATGGCACTCAGGATGCTGTGTGACCTGAGGAGAAGATTGCTTTTGAGAAATATGCAGTTTGTAAAACCAGAAAAGTTTCAATGCTTTGCGGAGTTTCTATGATTGGGAGAGGCTCACAAGATTGTATGATTCCTGTTTGTATCTGGAGACTGCTTGTAGCATTACGTGAACCCTGATGCTAGAATTGCTGTGGCGATGGATGAGATGACTATGCTTTGGGCATTGATAGGCTGGCATAGACACATTTCTATTTTTTTTAAATTTTTTTTTCTTATTCTTCTCTAGGAAGGGAGTAAACTAGAACAACCTTCCCAGAGATGTGGTTGAGAGTGTCAAGATGAATTGGACAGGATGCTAGATAATATCATCTGGGCTCCCTTTCCCATGAAATGTTGGACTAGATGGTCTTTCAAGGCCCCTTCCAACCAGAGCTATTCTATGATTCCATGTTCTAAAACTGTAAAACCCGCTTGCCTCTTCCTTGGAGTCTGCTCCACTGGAGCGTTAAATTGGCCTAGGCAAAGTTGTGAGCTCAAATGCTGTAGTAGCTTTGCAATAATCTTCTGTGTGATGCTCTTATTGTGGAGTAAGAAAGCTGACACAAGTATATAAACCAGGAAATAGATTGCCTTTATTTGCTATAACCAAATCTGCTTATCTCTACTTGTCTAATTGTCAGCTGTTTGAAACCACACTACAGGCATCTTTGTTGCCATTCTTGGTATCTCTTATTGCCAATTTAAAGTAGAGGTTTACTATCTGAGGGATGCACTAACCAGAGCGTTTGTTTGGTAAGCTATAGAGATAAATTTTGTTGCCTTAACTGATGACTTGCTTGAATATGTTATGGAAAGACATCTGAACACTTTTGATACATATGCATGTACATTAACATATGCCTTATTTATATGTACCTATGTGTATGTATGTGTATATATCTTTTATATAAATGTCACAATGCCAGAGAGAATCCATTTTAATATTATTCTGCTGCCACATGAGCAATCTTACATGCACATAATAATATTAAATATATATATATATGTACGTATGTCTAGTTAACTGTTAAGCTTACTAGGCTGTGCATATGGTGCTTCTTTCTGCTGTGAGCATGGATTCCAATGTCTCATTCAAAACTACACTTAGACTGAAGGTCTTCCTTGCTACGATCAGCAGTTGATTGTGCTTTAGATACTCCATCAGTGGCATGCTCGTCAGTGCTTAACAATGTAACATTGACAATATGTCTATTAGGTGACAGTTGTAAGTTATCCAGAGGAATGGAGAATTTTTATTACAAATTCAACAGCTTGGTGGTAGAAAAGAGCTGAGAGCAGAACTACTGTTTCAGGGACATGTAACATAGACATGAAACTTTTTTTTTTTTTTTAATAAAAAAGAGGTCTTGGAAGACATGATTAAAGTGTTTTCCTGCATTCTCACAGACAAGAACAACACATCAGGTATCTGATAGTCCAGCAAAGTTTCTCAATTTTTACGTAGTTGCTTCTTCCATTTAATTAGAATTTATCTTATCTGAGCAGAACTTCTGTTCTTACAGAAATGATACAGTGCACTAACTCAGAGGAACTTGAGTTTCAGAAGCTGTGCATTTTAATGCAAGCAAAATGTAGAGTCAAGAACTTAGTGCTGCGTGCTAGCCTGTTCAGTGGAGAGTGTGGGTGTTGGGGAAAATGGCCAGGTAGTTCAGGAGAATGGAAAGACAATGGGTGCTGTTACCTCCCATTGGTTTCTTCCTGACTGACGTGATGATTTATACATGTGGGGGAAAGGTTGGCAACAGTTAATTAGATCGGAGAGGAGAGTGGAAGTACTTTTGCCTAACTTGTATATAGAGTATGGTTTTTCTTTATGTAACCAAAATGCGAACCAAAGACTTCCAGAATCAAAGTTGTCATGCATGGACTAGTTATGTTGTATTTTCTATATATACATATATGTGCACTGTATTATATTTTTGTGTATATTGAAATGGAGGGAAAATTGAAGGAATCTGGCCATGCAAGCCAAAACCAAACTTCAAAGCCCTTGACAGTCTCAATGGCCATCACATTACTCCTGTGCCCAAGTTTATTTCAGCTCATTTCCTGCCTGTATTATTGCTGAGAGAATGCAGTAACAAGAGAATGATTGGGGTGCAAACTGAATCCTTTTTTTTGGGAATTTTGTTTTGCATTTAATTTACTATTTGTGCTTGGCTGTACTTGGAATTGTACTTAGATGTTTTAAAACCACTGATTGTTGTTCAAGGACCCTCTTCTTGCCTTTGGAATTAACCAACCATGAAGAAATGCTCAGTAGTGGGGTCAGGCTGGTTGATCCAGCATGCCTCAGGTACCAGCACTGTCACCATCTCTGTTTCCAACAGTGGCAGTGCTACCTGGTGATCCTTTTTCTCCTGACACAATTGAAAAAAAAAAAAACAAACAAACCAAATTCTAAAAATTCGGTTGCCAGGACTGCAGTATGCTTTCCAAAATATGACCCAGATTCCTCAGAAGTTTTTGCTAACAGCTAAAACTTTCTGCCCAGCAGGTGGCACGATTGTACAGTGCCTGAGACCTACTTGGGACTGTAAAACTGTAATTCTCTTAATTGGACTTTCCTATGTGCTGTACAGCTAGTTAAGAATACACAGAGTAATTGCACAGTGATAAATACACTTCTTGTTCTACAGAAAACAGGGAAATATTGTGTCTGTCAGTATCCTTGGAGGAGATGATCCTTTTGAAAAACGCAAGTCGTTCAGCTTTGTATTCTAAAGTTGAAACCATTATGTTTAAACGGAATGGTGCCACTTGGTTTTTAAAATGCAGGAAATGATGGAGGTGGTTTTGGTGGATAAGAGCAATGAAGAGTATTTGAGTGGGGTCTAGAAACCTACTGGAGAGTACCCAGAGCTCTTGGTGCCCCTGTTCTGGGAGTTATACTGCCATTCCCCAACCATGGCACCTCTGCTAGCTCACAGTACCTACTTCCAGCTGCTAACAGTCAAATCTAGAAGTTTGCAGAGGGAATATGAAGAATTGTGAGTGAAGCAGGATAATGCTCTTTCCTGCTGTATCACTAGCCTCTACCCTGGACTGCATCTGATTCTTCGCCAGCAAACACTGACATACAGATGTTTGTTTCCTTAAATGCATTACTACTGTTTATTTCGTAATGGATTTTAGAGTTATTCAATAAGTAACACCTTGTAAGTTAATTTCTAGCAGAATTTGTGCACAATATAATTCTGAAATGCCTCATAGTGTTTGGAGGAAAATTGTATTGGATTATGCAATTAGAGGCCAATTACAAACTTGCATATGCTATGTGTAGTTAAAATTAAAAATAAAAAAAGATGTTTTTTTCAACACTGTTCGGAGGATTGAAACTAAAGGGTCCTAAGGCTTAGATGAAACTAAGTAAAATCTGCTGTTAATAGATGTTCCCTAGACGAATGTTTTTGCTTTTTCTCTTAAGGATTTTGTGGCACTATTTGTTGGGGTTTTTTTGTGTGTGTTTTGTTTGTTTTTTTGGTTTTGTCTTTGTTTCTTTGCCATGAGAACATCCAGAAATGATAAGACATTTGGATTATAGAATCATAGAATTATAGAATGGTTACGGTTGGAAGGGACCTTTAAAGGTCATCTAGTCCAACCCCCCTGCAAGGAGCAGGGACATCTTTGACTAGAGCAGGTTGCTCAGAGCCTCATCCAACCTGGCCTTGAATGTTTCCAGAGATAGGGCATCTACCACCTCTTGGAACAACCTGTTCCAGAGAAGACCACTGTAGTATATTGATGCCAAAATACAGAAAATACAATGCTTACTTCCAATAGTGCAAGCAAGTCTTTTTTAATCACCTCTTTGAATTCTCATATATTAGAGTTGTCTTACACTTAAAACTGGAAAATTTGAATGTGGTTGCATACAGCTTCTTTTTTCTATCAGTTACCACTTCTAGTGAGTTTACAATGCTGGCATCTAAATATGGCAATTATAGAAATCTGTGGGAAATTTGAAGAGCTGGTATTTCCTCAAGGGCTTTTTAGGTTGGATTGCTTACTGCTAATGTTTGTAGTTGCTATCTACATGGGTCAGAGTAATTATTTTGCTATTGTGAGCTGCTTTATATTAAGTATGGAGTTTACAAATGTAAAAAATTCCTTGTGGCTAGCATAGACACTTTTCTTCCTCACCTCTGCCCTGTATAGCAAACTTAGGAGGATCCAACATCTGCCTTACTTTTGTTGCTTTTCTCAAAAGAAATAGGGAGTGAGTAACTCAACAGTGAGCTTTGTAATTACTTTGTAATTACAGTCAACATGGTAATTACTGTCACTAACTCCTCTCATCTGTGAAGATGGATTCAGAGTGTAAACGTAGCCACATGAGTGAAGCTTTTCTAGCTTTGTCACATCTAAAACACTCCAGCAGAGCAATGTAGCCTGAGCCATATCCCTGCAATTTTAATGGCACTCTCATGGAAGATGTCTGTAGAATATGTGATTAAATTTAAGGAGAAAAACAGCGCAGTTACTACATAACACTTCTTACTGAACTTTCCAAAACAGATATTGCAAGTCCATGATCGAGCACAGAAGATGGTCAGATTTGATAATCAGAATGATCAATGTCACTTAAATCCCATGCATTGAATTGTCCCAGAATTCATTCTGATAAAATCTTATTGCAAGTCTTATTTAAAAATATGAACTCTGTCAGAAACTGAAACAATCTAATTACTTAGCAGTATTTGCTCCTATCATTGCTGACAATGGTTGTGGAAGCCATTTAATAACTCTCTAAAACTTTAAAAGGCCAAACCTGAAAAAGATGTGATCTGGATATACCCTTATGAAAAACTATCAAATGTCCTGGTTGCAGGCGAGTACTTAGAAGTCTGTACTCATACACTGCAGGCCAGAGTGTGTTCCTGTTCACCCAAACAGCAGGAGTACAGAAGTGGAGTTACACTGAGAGAGAATGTACTCTGCTTAGCGAAAATATAGCTGCACAGTACACACCAAAAAACTATCCTCGGTTGCAGCTGTCCAACAGTGCCTCATAAGCTGGATTCATTTTTACACATTTACACTGCCATACACGTGTTTTAGGTTAAAATAACTTAGCTTCTATTAATCTTTGTAATAGGCTCTTACAGATCCACTTCAAGGCTGACTTATCTTGTTCTCCTTTTCTATTAAATCCATCTAAATGTCTTTAGAGAATGCTTTGCTAGTGATTTCCTGGATTTGAATTTTGTTTTCTTTGTACTGTACTGACCTCCTAGTTGGAGGAGAATTGCTGTTGCGTGTTTGCTTCTGCCAGGAAGCTCCATGAACCCGATCACTTTCTCCTATAGTTACTCACTTAACCATGCATAGAAGCTGAGTCTTGACATCGAGTCATCAGCTACAAGGAGTTAGAGATAGTATTTTGTATAACTTTTGTAATAGTTTAATAAATAACTTGCAAAGACTGGACAGGCCAAAGCACTATCACTAGACGTTTCTATGGCAATAAAACTTTATTAAAATACCACACATGGCTGGAAGCCATAGCCAGCGATCTGGGTGTTCAGATGAGATGTCACAGCTGGTGTCCCTACTAGGAAACTTTGGCTAACTTGAATTTGTTCTAGAATGGAGGTCACTGGAGTTTAAAAAACAGTTAGTGCAGTCCTCTAGCCTGCAGCAGCTCTGCTGATTGACAGAGGTCTGCTGATGCTGGGTGCAACCTTTTTCTTGAAATACTTTAGCCCTTTGGGAGACTCAGATCCTTCCATGTGTTTGTTTTCTACATCCACCGTTGTTTGTACTATGTGCATTTCAGCCTTACAGATCAGAAAAGGACATTTGCCTACCATTGGCCAAGTTTGCCAATGTTTGTGCATTTTTATATTTCCTATGAGGATCAAATGGACAATTCTAATGCTTGCTTTAGATAGTGAAACAAAAGTTCTTCTTTGTATTCTGCATAGCCCCATTCCTAAGTGCCTCACTTTTTCTTCTAGAAGAAGCGTAGGAACAAGTGTTAGGATCCAAAATGCAATTTGGCAAGCTGCCACCTTAGAGATGTTATCCCTTCTCATCTAGAAATATCTGCAGAAGTGCATCTAATTGCTGCTTGAATAGTGCTGTTGTTTCTGCACCAGAAAACTTGCCTGGTGGTGACATAATCAGTGGATATTTCTTTGACAACCAGGCTGCACAACTTCTCCTGCTGGAACTGTTCCAGCTTTTCCCATTCAGTGTGGCTGCAGGCATTTTTCCCAAACTGTGCTTTCCAGTTAGGACTGTAGTGGAAGTATTTCCATTCGCTTCAGGGGACAATGAATCAGACCTTAATGAATAATGAAAAGACTACAGCAACAGATATATGCATTTACAGGAAAATTTGGATGTAAAAGATTTTTTATTTCTAACATTGTTACTAAGCCTCACTCCTCTCTCTTTTTAGGTGCATTAAGTAAATTATTGGATGTAGCTTGCTCATCTACAAGGTAGTGGTGTGACACTGTAAAAGACTCTGTTGAATGTTTGCCTCAACATTGTTGAAATGTCAAACTACCACTTAAGCAATGGAACATCAGTTAAACCATAGGCCCGTTATCTTGCAAGCCAATTCCTGATCTCTTGCAAGCCAGTCAAACCACAGGACTAGAGGCCTCCTGTTTTAAGGACAATGAATATGCAATAAGACAACGATAAAAGAACAGAAACAACCAACATCAAAAAAGGAGGAAACCATCATCAAAAGAACCATCATCGAAGCAACACAGGAACCAACATCGATGGAACCAACATTGGACAGAATGTTCTCCCACCGAGTGAACTGGACTGTCGGGACGCCGCAGCTCCGTGATGGTAGCTATTGCAACAAAACTCTTTTCCCTCTTTCCTTTCTTTCTCTCTTTCTCTTGCATTTGCAAACTTGTTGTTAGGCAAATAAAGTTACCTGGTGCTTGACTCCATTGTGAGTCTTAATTCTGTTCCTGAGAATACGAGCAAAACCACGCTCTGGTGTGTGAGAGATTGGTCTAGCTGCCCCTAGCCTCCCAGACTCATCTGAGGTCGGCTAGAAAGCTCCAAAATTGGAGCGTGACAGACACCTGTCTATCTACTGTGCTACTTTTTGAGAGATGTGTATTTATAGACTGTTTCGAAGATGAAGAAAACTAATTGGACTGACTCAGTAGTTCTTTTTCTTGAGAGTGAAGAAGATCAATCTTTTTAAATACATGTATTCAAAGTTATTAAGTAATTGTTTTTGCAGCAGTATGGAAATGTATTTCTGAAGACTTGACATAAATTACAAGCCGCATCAAGCAGTCCGAACCGGTCCTTATAGGTAACAAAGTATTAATTTCTTCCTATTCTGCCTAAAAGTTGAGATTTAATAATCTAAAAACCAACTCTTCATTTCAGCTTAAAAGTGGTATCAACACTCGGTGGATAAGGAGTTGGCTGGATGGCTGCACTCAGAGAGTGGTGGTCAACGGCTCAATGTCCAAGTGGAGACCGGTCACGAGTGGCATTCGTCAGGGGTCCGTGTTGGGCCCAGCCCTGTTCAACATCTTTGTCGGTGACATGGACAGTGAGATAGAGTGCACCCTCAGCAAGTTTGCCAATGACACCAAGATGTGTGGTGCCATTGACACACTGGAGGGGGTGGATGCCATCCAGAGGGACCTTGACAGGCTGGAGAGGTGGGCCTGTGCCAACCTCATGAAGTTCAACCAGGCCAAGTGCAAGGTCCTGCATCTGGGTCGTGGCAATTTCAAGCACAACTACAGGCTGGGCAGAGAATGGATCGAGAGCAGCCCTGAGGAGAAGGACTTGGGAGTGCTGGTAGACGAGAAGCTCAACATGAGCAGGCAATGCGCCCTTGCGGCCCAGAAGGCCAACCACATCCTGGGCTGCATCAAGAGAAGCGTGGCCAGCAGGTCGAGGGAGGTGATTCTCCCCCTCTACTCTGCCCTGGTGAGACCCCACCTGGAGTACTGTGTCCAATTCCAGAGCCCCCAACACAAGAAGGACATGGACCAGTTGAAGAGGGTCCAGAGGAGGGCCATGAAAATGATAAAAGGGCTGGAGCACCTTTCCTATGAGGACAGGCTGAGAGAGTTGGGGCTCTTCAGCCTGGAGAAGAGGAGGCTCCGGGGAGACCTGATAGCGGTTTTCCAGTACCTCAAGGGGGCCTACAAGAAAGATGGGGAGAAACTGTTCAGTAGGGCCTGTTGTGACAGGATGAGGGGTAATGGTTTCAAAATAGAGGGAGGCAGGTTTAGATTAGATATTAGGAAAAAATTTTTTACACTGAGGGTGGTGGAACACTGGAACAGGTTGCCCAGAGAGGTGGTGGAAGCCTCATCCCGGGAAACATTCAAGGCCAGGTTGGATGAGGCTCTGAGCAACCTGATCTAGTTGGAGATGTCCCTGCTTCTTGTCGGGGGTTGGACTAGATGACCTTTGATGGTCCCTTCCAACTCTAAGCATTCTATGATTCTATGTAAGTACCATTTCTATTAAACCCTTTATCTTAAAAGGAAATTGAAAGTAAATATGTTAGGAGCGTAAGCCACATGAAAATGAATTACTTTATTTGTACAATATTTTTGGAAATTGTTAAGGGTTTAGATATGTACTATTCACCTCGTGAAATTAGTTACAATGAACCAGCAAAGAAAATCATAGCAAGTGATCATATTTACTTTTCTATATTGAGTTATTGAGGTTTTCACTCATCTGTGCCTAATGGAAGAATGGTGTTACAGCCATTAGCCTACAGTGTTTTCTCCAGTGATACGTTAAATTCCATGCAGAAATGAAGCTGTTACGGCCTCCAGAGGAAAGTTTCAGCTGATCAGTTTTGGATAGGCTGTAAATACTGTCTGAGTTGTGGCACACTGTAAGCAGGTCAGTGTAAGGAGCTGCTCAATGTACAACAACAATCAGAAATGGTAGTTTATAAAGTAGTGCAATGAAGGAATTCTAGAGTCCTTATGGAATTAGAGAGTTGGCTATTCCATCTGGAATACAGAATTGAAAATCTAACTTTCTAAAGGATACAGCAGAAGCTGAAAAGTTTCAATAAAAAGGCAGTGAGATGACAACAGATATTAAAATCTTGCCCTTACTTTTTTTTCCCAAAGAGATGACTAAGAGGTCTAAGAGAATAAAAGCACTAAATAATAGGAAGATTGTTATTGTTCAAAATGATACTTTGATTATGAGTGGCTCTATTTTATAAAACCTTGCACAAGTGATACTTTGTAATTTTTTGCTTGACTATCCTCTTCTTGTATATCAAGGAAAGAACTCTGTGACAAAGTGAAGCATCTAGAGGACTCATGCAAACATTTAATGTTCCTGTGAGAAGATTTTTCAGTTATACAGTAGTGAGTAGAATGCAATTGTCATCTTTTAGTATAAACTGAGTTAGCATTGTCTATGGCAATTATTGTAAAATGTTTATTTTAAGTAACAAAAAGTTGGTCTTGCTGGTTAGTTGTAAACAGAAGGTGTAATGTCTCCTAACTTTTAAAATTAGTTCAGTCACATCCTCTCTTTTCCTCAGAAATACAATTTTACAAGCTAAGTAATAGTTCTGTGCAAATGTGCTTTGCCTTGGGGTGAAAACACTGAATGTGGTATTAATCAAACTTTTAACTGGGTCAAATACTCATTTGAATATAAACTGTCTGAGGTCCACTGAAGATCTGCCAATATGCAGATTTGGCCCAGAACATTTGATGAAGCTAAAGCAATGCTGAATGCATTCTTCAAATGGTGCCCTTCCCCTGGATTGCGTATTAGGTGAAACTCATCAGAGACCAGAACAGATTAACTGCTCAAAATAATAGCAAAGTACAAACAAGCAAACAAACAAACAACATCCCCCAACCAACCAAGCTTCATGTTTTCCTCTTGTATTCCTTTTCAATGCCAATCTCCTCTACTGATCTAGCAATCTTTCAGCTGATTAGGTTGGCCATAATAACAAAAGTTATTTAAAAGAACAGCATTGTTTCGCAAGAATAACGTGCCCCAGATGCTGTATAAAGAGCAGCACTAGGACTCTCCACCTCCTTCCAAGGTCACTTGAAAGCAACTGTGAGAACATAGACTCTGGTGTGTAAAAGTACCTCATTAGAAATGAGTGTGGTGCAGAGAGAGTGGAGACCAGCCTGAGACTAGGGCTCCCACACATTACCACAGGACATCCAATAAAATATATTTTAATTAAGGCTGCTTAGCTTTGCCTTTGCTTGACAAACTTTTAAAATGGAGTTTCTCCCGCCCCTACCTTTTTATTCCTGCTTACAAGGTAAGCACTTCATATTTTTGAAAGTGCTGTTCTGACAATTTATCACAGGGATTAATTCCTTTTCCTTCTTGCATCTTATTTGTACAAAGAAAGAATTGAACAGTATACATTAGCACTGATGGGGCATCATGGGATGTTTATATCAACTTTGTAATTAAAGAAGAATGGTAAATGTAGCATGCCAGTGTAATTAATTAATTAGAATTGCTGGGGGGAAAAAAGTTTCACTTTCATTGTTTCTTCCACAGTGGCCTGGGAAAGAGAAAATTTGTTCTTAGCTGTATGTTGAAACATATTCTTTTTTTTTGGCAGGGTCTGTATGAATGTCAATTTTAGGGACATATATCAAAAGCAAGATAACAATCAAGCCAACACAGAGTTTCTGAAAGCAGCATTCAAGCTGCAAAGTATCAAGAAGGAGGTGAGGTAACTCATGGAAAGCTGACCTGGAAACCAATAAAGATATCAGGACCCAAATAACCTTGACCTCAGATACAAATTCTTCTGCTGATCCAATATGTGGCAGGCACAAGTCTGTGCATAAGTCTTTTCAAAAATGTAATTATTTCAATTGAAAAATGGTCACTGAGTCCTCAGGCTTGTCTGCAGTTATGGTGGGAATGGTGGATTTACCTTTACACACAAATGCTAAATAAGAGCTCTCCGGGTGCTCAACTGACATGTGGTTGGGGCTGTGCTTTAGTTTTTCAGAAAAGCCTTAATTTCTGAGTTTTTGCTTCAAATTAGTGAGCCTATATATATATCAATTTTATGCATCTGTTTCTTAATATCTGCCTTTGTCCTCCATCCACCCTTCTAGCTTTCACCATCACATTTACCACTCTTTCCTAATGTATTGTGAGAGAGATGTTCAGTTGTACAGTTACTGCTGGAGGAGAAGCAAATCTTAGTGCCAGTGAACTACCACTTCAGGAGAAATACCAGTTTTCCAGTTTGAGAGTCATGGACTTTTTAATCTCATCCTGGTTAGCCTTTTTGTGTTTTTCGCTTGTCACACAATTACTAAACAGGACCCACTGGTGTTTCATGAGATGAAACACCCCTACCTCACCTACCCCTTCATGAAGGGTGAGAAAACTGAGCTTTTGTCCTTCTGTCGGCAGTGGTTTCCCTTCAGAGCAGGAAAGCAGCCCCGGGGGGTGTCTCCCGTGGCCCGGAGCGGTCCGGCTGCCGCTGGGCCGGCACCGCCCCCTAGTGGACAAGCACCGGACACCCAATGATTTCGGTTCGGCGCCGCCCGTGCTGCACCAACGTGTTCACCGTCCCGCTGTATTATTAAGGTAGTACCAATCATAATTTCAGCTGGGAGGATGCTTACCATATTACAATATTTTATTTAAACTCTGTTACCAGTTATGTAAATCCAAGAAAAAAATCTAGAAGGAGATGAAGACCTGTGATATTGGATCACAGAAGCGCCTTTATGTTCCCCATCTGTCTAAATGCACCCCTCATACCTGACTAAAGCCTGATGCTCCAGTGAAAGATGGGAATAATCATTTGGAGGGAATTAAGAGACATTTTGTTTGCACCATCTGAGTTTTAGCCTTTTACAATCTGTTAAAGAAACTCCTTTCTGTGTTGAATGTAGGCTCTTACACCAGCCTATTCAATTGAACTTCACTTTCCTTATAGTGAATGCAAGAGGCAAGTCTCTGCAGGACATGGAAGTCTATTGAATTGCTCCATATTTGCCTGTGTCTTCTAACTGTTGATTTAAACAGCTTATATAGATGGTAGTGTAAAGGCTGCTTACAGGCCCAGACAAAGAAGGCTGCTGCCTCACGTAGCTTGCAGCTATACCAGAGATGGGCCAGAAATCAGTTATTTCTGGCTGTTCATTCTCTGAGAGAAGTCTACGTTTGAGAAGGTGCAATGGTGGAAAACGCTGGGAACAGATGACATGTCACAGCTGTGATGGCCACTGATGCTTCGCTTTCTAGCCCAGTTGTCCTCACAGCACTCTGTCCTGTGCCCCATCACATGGAGACCGTACCCCTGCACCTCATCTCAGGCAGCAGAGAGCACTCAGCTGCAATGGTCACTCAACACTCTTTGCTAACTTGTCCCAGTAAATGTATTGCTTATGCAAGTACACAGAGGGTGTTTCCTGTGCCATCAAAAGCAGTGACATGTATCTTGTCCCAGATTTGTGTGTAGAAAAAAATTCAGGCATATAGCAGTGTGAAAAATGATGTCATGTTTATCATAGGACTCTGCAAGGACAAACAAAGGAAGGTTGTGTTGTGCTAAGTGCTGTCCATGTTTAGTGAGGCTATGCTGATATTCAGCCTAAAACTCATCATAATTTGAATGAAGTAGAGGAGGCATTTTCCCCTTTTCTCTGTATAGTGTAGAAAAAGACACCCACGCATTCACTTTCACAGGCAGATACAGCCCAGTCTGTAAAGCAGCAGGAGCATTACGACAGTATGTCAAGGGCTGAGGATGATGACTGGATTCTTCTAAAAATGGAGTTATGCTTCTTCAGAGAAAGGTGAAAAAGTAGGAAGGCAGTGGGATGTCAAGCAAGAACAGAAATCAGGTGAAATTATTTTATGCAGGAAGAAAAACGGAAACACACGGACAGGCTGCAGCTGAGGAAGGTCAGCCCCAACAGCATGAAAAGCCTTTAGGTGTCTTGCCTCTGTTTATGTCACTCAAATGTCTCTAAACCAACATAAACTCTGTATGCCAGCCACATAAGTATGCATCCCAAGGGCAGTGCACTAAAGGTAAGTGCATATGGAAGTGTGTGATAGGGAAGTGAGAAGAGGAAGGATAAGAACACACTGAAAAACAGGGACAAATTTGTAGGGTTATTTAAGTATAAAATATTTTTGGCAGTGGTATCTAGAGACTTACTTCAGCCTGTATCTATATCTTTTGGTGTCTAAGTATCTTTAAGAATATGGCTTGAAGATTCAGTTCCTTTCCGTATGGCTCTTGTCCACAGTTACTCTGAAATAATTAAATCAATACTGCTGCTAACTGATGGTATCTTTTCATAGTGTGGAACTGATGATCTTGAACCTTGTTGTATGCTCCTGCTTATGGGAAGAAGAACTTGAAAAAATAACCTGCAATAATCCTTGGCCTGTGTGTACAGTGAGGAACCTTGTCACTAATATGCCTGCAGTACCTCACAGGGGAGGGCTGAGACAGGCTCTAGCTCTCCTAGGAGCTCAGCCGTTTTTAACAAACTTCCTGATAATATTCGAAGTCAAGACCACAACAATAAAGTAATTTTTTTTTTCCTGAAGTGACATTAGGATAATTTTAGCCATATTCCTTGTTTAGCATTTGAATAAAAGTAGTTCCTGGTTGTGTTGTAAATAAATATCCCCAAATATTTAGCACATGGTGGTGGCAGTAGAGGATATACTGGAATGGGAAAGGATCTGCTTCCATCTAACTGTTTTAAAACAAGTCTTAAATTCAGGACTATCACTCCCAGGCACTGTAAATTTTAAGTTAGTTTGAGAGAAACAAGTGTTGTGCATGCATGTTGTGAAAAACTTTAAATAGCCATGTGTTTTGGACACAATTAAAAATGTCAATAAAAGGGATTCTGTGAAGTACATATGAAACAAGGATGTTGTGTGGGACAGTGTTAACACTGTCTTGCAAAAATGCAGGCAGATGACATCAGTTGCTCTTCTCTTATCCACCAATGCTGTAATGCCATCGTAGAATGCCACCAAATTTGTCAGGCACAATTTGCCCTTAGTGAAGCCGTGTTGGCTGTCACCAATCACCTCCTTATTTTTCATGAGCCGTAGCATGGTTTCCAGGAGGATTTGCTGCATGATCTTGCTAGGCACAGAGGAGAGACTGACCGGCCTGTAGTTCCCTGGGTCTTCTTTTTTTCCCTTTTTATGAATGAGAGTTATGTTTCCCCTTGCCACAACTTCTCAAATATGAAGGACAGTGGTTTAGCAACTTCATCCCCCAGTCCCTTCAGGATCCGAAGATGCATCTCATCAGGTCCCATGCACTTGTGCCACTTCATGTTCCTTAGATGGTCTCAAACCTGCTTTTCTGCTACAGTGGGCATTCATTCTCCTAGTCCCTGCTTTTGCCTTCTGTGACTTAAGCAATGTGGCTAGAGCCCTTGCCGGTTAAAACTGAAGCAAAAAAATTCATTGAGTACCTCAGCCTTGTCTATGTGCCATGTAACCAGGTCTCCTGTTTCCTTCTGGAGAGGGCCTGCATTTTCCCTAGTCTTCCTTTTATCCTCGATGTACCAATAGAAGCTTTTCTTGTTGTCCTTGATGTCCATGGTCAGATTTAATTCTATCAGGGCTTTAGCTTTTCTAACTTGATCCCTGGGCACTCGGACAGTTTCTCTGTATTCCTCCCAGGCTACCTGTCCTTGCTTCCACCCTCTGCAGGCTTCCTTTTTGTGTTTGAGTTTGTCCAGAAGCTCCTTATTCATCCATGTAGGCTTCCTTGTGCTTTTGCCCAACTTCCTCTTTGTTGGGATCACTCATGAGCTTGGAGGAGGAGATCCTTGGATATTAACCATGTTTCTTGGGCCCTTCTTCACTCCAGGGCTTTACCACATGATACTCTTCCAAGCAGATCCCTGAAGAGGCCAAAGTCTGCTCTCCTGAAGTCCAGGGTATAGAGCTTGCTGCCCTAAGGATCTGGAACTCCACCATTTCATGGTCATGGCAGCCAAGGATGCCCTTGAGCTTCACATTCCCCACCAGCCCCTCCTTGTTGGTAAGAACAAGGTCCAGCATACCACCTCTCCTCGTTGGCTCCTCTATCATTTGGAGAAGGAATTTATTATCAATACATTCCAGGAACCTCCTGGAATGTATTGATAATGCTTAATGATTGATAATGCTTAATGATTGCTTATGCCCTGCTGTGTTGTCCTTCCAACAAGATATTGGGGTGGCTGAAGTCCTCCATGAGGACCAGGGCTTGTGACTGTGAGGCTGCTCCTATCTGTCTACAGAGGGCCTCATCTACTCAGTCTTCCTGATCAGGTGACCTGCAGTAGACAACTCCACTATAATGTCCCCTGTCCCTGCCCTCCCTTTAATCCTGACCTATAAGCTCTTGGTCAGCTCTTCATCCATCCCCAGGTGGAGCTCCATGAACTCCAGCTGGTCATTGAAATAGAGGGCGACACTCCCTCCTCATCTCTCCTGTGTGTCCTTCCTAGAAAGCCTGTATCCTTCCATTCCAATGCTCCACTCATAGGAGCTATACCACCACATCTCCACGATGCCAATAAGATCATAGCCCTGCAGGCATGCACGTGTCTCTATCTCCTCTTGTTTATTCCACATGCTACATGTATTTGCATAGAGGCATTTAAGTTAAGTTGTGCCACCGATGAAGCTGACTTGCTGGCTAGAGCAGCTGGAGTTCCTTTGTGCTGCTCTTCAGGTGCTCTCTTGCTGACCTGTGATCCTTCTTCAGGTTCTGGGCATCTATTGCTGACACTGGCATCAAACTGGCAGGAGTGGGATAGACTGAGGTTCCTCTCCCCCAGCAACTTTAGTGTAAAGCCTTCTTCATCAAAGCCCTCTTCACCAACTTGGCAAGCCTACGACTGAAGATTAGAATGAGTGCAAGCATTTAACGTTTCTAAACAGCAGGGGTTTGAGACTAATGGGAGGCAATAGGGGTCTTCTGGAGAACTTTGAACTCTCTTGAGCTGTTTTAGCTGTTTTATGTATTTACGCTTTGTATAATTCAGATATGTATTTGGCAGAACACAGGTTGTAGGTATTGTTGTTGTTCCTAGTTAAGGTTCATCAGCTGGTTGATAATAACATAGTCAAAATTGCAAATTATATGTAAAGATTTGTGTATTGTCTTGTACGTACTGACAAGCAATAAAAACAAGCAGTACTTTGATATGTAAACTCAACCTGTGTTTATTAAACAAGGCTGAAACTGCTTCAATGATAGAAAAAATCTTTTAATATTGTTTCAATGAGTTCAGACCATAAAAATACATAGTTGCCTTTCTCCCCTCTGATGTCACTGGAAAGTTAGGTTTATAAATAACTTTGTGGATATGGCCTCTGGTGCCAAGGAATTTTAGCTGTGGATCAAGAACCTGTTATTCAGGCTTCTCATTCTGCAAAACAGTTGTCCAACAGTATATGAAAGCAAATATAAAGGAGTTGGCAGGGCAAAGCAGTAAACCAATGGATTGTAGACAACATAATAGGCTGTGAGATCTAGACTATTGATTCACAATTTATGTTGAAAGTTGGTTGTAGGTTATTTTTTAAGGTATAAAGGAAATGTTTAAGATTGGCTTTCTGTGTTTATATGCAGCTTCCTTGCCCAGAACAAACATGATGGCACAGAATAAGCTACTAAGGCTTCATTGGCCTCTCCAAGTGGGGAATTAAACCACTGTAATCGAATGACAGATGGTGTGGCTAGTGAAAAACAGCTTCTCTTTGAAGGAGGGAAGGAGGAAAAATAAGGGATGGCCGGGGGAAGAACTGTGGACTAGGAAAGTCAATGTCAAAATGAATTTAAGTTATGTAAGCTTGTATTTGTCAAGGCTACAGAACAGAGTGGTACAATGTAGTGGTGCAAGATGAAAGCCTTCACCAGCTTGATGGTTAGAGAAGAATTTCTTGCAGATTCTGTAAATTTAATAATTTTTACTGAAGTTTATTAGCTGGTTCACTGTGACAGTGTACTTCTGCAGGAACCTCTGTCGTACAGTGTGCTTACAAATAACCTAGAAAGCAGATGAGTAGTAAGATCACAATTATTTGCTTATGCCAGTAAGTTACTATGGGTACCTTCCTTTTAAGGGACAACTGATTTAGGATTCTTCATCCTGAAAAAGATGTGAGAAAGGATATGATAGACGTCTACGGAATCACTAGTGGCTTGGAAAGGGACTGACTCTGTGGGATGAGGCTGTAATCAAGAATTAGGGCATAAGAGGAAGCTAGTGGGTGGCAAGTTCAAGGCAAACAGAAGGTGGTAATTCTTCAGGCAACATGCAGTTTAGCTGTGGAAATTCTTGCATTCACAAGGTCCTGTGGCTAAAGGTTACGTAGGCGGCAAGCTTATTAGCCCACAGGAATCCACTGAGGGCTGCTAAATGCACAGGAAATATGTCTAGTTCCTTAGGTAGCAAATGGGTAAATTGGTCAGAGGAAGATTTAAAATATGCCTCTTTATTCTTTATGATTCTTCTTTATTCTATTTATTTATTTATTATTTGTGTTCAGCTGATGTTGGAGATAAGGCACAGAATTTCACGAATGAGTTTAATTAACGACATTCTCTTGAAGTCCATTTGAGACTATGAAGGAGAATGAGAAAATCCTCTACACATCACGTGAAAGAAATAGACAATGACAACATCCAAAAATCAAGGTACGACAAGATTTTAAAAACAATAAGTGTGGTTTTCACCTATGCTAAAGCTGAAGAAATGAGGAGATTTTAAGGAGTTAGAAGAGATTTTAGAAGTGTTTTTGAGTGTAAATGATAGAAGCTAAAATATGAGCAGTACACAAATGAACTTGAAAAATAGTATCAGTGGATATATACTTTCTATAAGTTTAGTAATGAGTAAGATGATGTTGTTGAATGAGGAAAGTCACATTAAATGTGAGTTTCTTTGGGTGAAACCATAATCATACTGTGTATTATTATATTGCTAGAGAAAAAGGCAGAAGCAAGAAAAGGGAGTGAATTTCAGGTATGTCAGAGATAGAATGGGCATGATGAAGGGGACTGCAGAAGGTAAATGTTAAATGTGAAACTTGAGGTTTTAGTTGGGGTAGAGGAGACTCTTGACAAGGAAGAAGGTCTGCTTCTGATGCTCAGAAGAACTTCATTTGTTTTATGAACGCCATAAGCTGGGTCTGAAGTATAAACAGAAGTGGAAGGATACTCAAGGTTTTCTAGAAGGACAGATTTTGAGATGACAGCTGTATTTACTCAGATGAGGCAGTAACTCTAAAAACTTTTTCACCAATGATTACAAATACACCACTATCACAGAAGTAAAATGTCTTTTTTTTTTTTTAATTAAAAAAGCTCCTGAGAATTACTGAAAAGTCATAGATTTAGGTGTTTTAGGCATTAGCCAAATGTTCATGGTCAGGTCAGGAGAAGCTACGAAATTTAAGCGTAGAATGAACTATTCTGATCATGGAGATCATATTTGAATGAACTCCAGTACAGACAAACTTTGTCCAAGCGTTTGATCCAATGACTTCAAATAAGACTTTAATTTTAGTTTTATGGAGTTAAATTTAATTTAGAGACTTAAGATGTTATTTCAGTGTCTCAAATATAAAGGAATATAATTTATTCTGCCTGTAGTTTTTAAAACCATAAAAATATCACAGGTTTTTGAAAGACTACAAGTTGATACATTTATAACAAATATTTTAAGTTCTATTTGCCCCAATTATGAAATCCTGATAAAATTTTTAAGTAGATAAAGAAAATAAAATCCTCACTCTGATTAATAAAATTTTAAATGTTTTCATAATTGAAAATATATCTTAGAAAAAGCTGAATGCAGTTTTTGTACATTCTTTTCCAGACAAATGAAATCTTCTAACTGAAATACTGATTTCAGAATGTAAACCAGATGTATGATTATTTACAGGGATCACAAACTACTTGACTAATAAGTATAAAATATGATAAACTTATTTATTCCAGGACTATCTCTGGCAAACAGACAGTTGAAAAATTGTTAAAAAATGTTAAATGGAACAATAATATTCTGTCCTGAAAAACATATATGTGGGTATATGCGAAAACAGAAATGCCAACCTTCAGGGCACTGTTTCAAAATATAATGAAATTAATTTAATGTTTCATCATTGGCTGTGTCTTTAAAGAGTCTAACATGATATAAAGTATGCCGTGCAAAGAGTAAGCAATAGCCTAAAGCTAACTCAAGGAAAGACTGCACATTCAGATAGGGAGGACAAAGATGGGGGAGTGCACAGAGGGAGAAGAGAAAGGAAACAACACATCTGAAGCTTACATACAAAAAAAGTTAGACTTTCACAGATATATATTTAAAATCACATACTATTTTTTTTTTTACTATTTAGATGGTTTTGATGAGATGTCAGTCTATACTTGGACACTTAAATGCTTTTGAAAATCTGAATCTGCTTATCTTAAATTACATGTGCAAAAGCACATCTGTATTACACACATTCTTCCCCACAGCTGCTCCACCTTTTTCTCTCAAAAATTTTATGCAAAAGAAAATAATCATAACCAAAGGAAAATGCTTTGAAATCTAGCAAAAAAATTGAAGATTGCTGTCAAATATCACAGAAAATGCAAACTATATTCTTCACCAGAACTGTAAATTAAGAAAGGGAATACACCCCTAACAGGTGAGCAGAAAAAAAAATAATTGAAAATAGCAGTATGAATTTGAACCCAGTGCATGTCATTACTGTAAAAGAGTTACTATTTCAAATAGCAAGGTAAAGAGAAGTTACTTGGCATAAAATAATATTAAATCAAAGAAAACTCATAATTATTTTGCAATGAGGCTGTGGTGAGTAATTTTGAAACATGGATCTATTCCAAAGCCTCTTCAACTAGTAATATAATTTCATCCTCTTCAGCAAGCTGTTGTTCAAGCCTGAATTTAATAAGAGAGACAGCACACTTTCTGAGTTAAAAGTTATTTGAACAAATAAGTGAATAATTGAGTTCACAGGCAAATCAGTATGGACATAAACTAGTAATAAATAGAAAGAACTGTCTATATTCTATTGTACGTTATTAACTTACTGTTACCACTTTTGACCTGAATTACTAGCTCTAAACCTGATGCCTTGCAGATTTTTCTACATAGGAGGCGTGAATGATAAAGGAGATAGATATCTTTGATACATTTCTGTTTGCTTGCAAATATAATAAGTCTGGAGGAAAAAAAAGGTAAAACTAACAAATTGGACTAGTTTCCTCTGCTGCATTTCCAAGATCTTTTAGGTGAGATAATATATTTTTTTTCTGATGCACAATGCTCTGTTGAACCTACTTTCCTTTTTCTTTTTTCTTACATTTATTTTTTTTTCATTGTTTTTCAGCTCATAGCTTTCTCTTTTAGTGCAGCACGACAACTAGTGCACATAGAAGACTCTGTAGATCCTAGTAATTAAAATTCTTCTATCTTTCTGAGTATTTAGAAGTAAGTTACTTCCCATATTGCCAGCTCAGGTTTCATGCTCTTGAAGTCAGGTCACTAATTAACTATGCACTAAGATGTCTACCTCATCACTAACTTTGAGTTACATGACCTCCTTGATCATGTATCTTCCAGATTTATCTACTGATTTGCAATCACTTATCAAGGCTTTTCCCAGACATTGCTGGTATTATCCTTAGAATACCCCACTGTGATAGAATAACCTTATCTCTTTTTAATAAAGGAGTAGCTGAGCCATGAAGTGGATTCAGTTCTGTCATAGGTGGGACCTGGAATTGAATGTCTTTGTTCTCTGCACTGGAAAGTTACTTCAGTAGGTCAGAGTGTGAATTAACAGCATGTTAGCTATTCCCCTGAAGTTGCTATTGCTCATGACCTCCCAGACATCCCATCTTCCACTACACTTTGCTGTCCCCAAGTCACAGACATCCAACCCTTTCTCAGTCTTGCTCCTGAACTGGAGGAGCCCAGCATATCAGGCTGATCTCTTAGCTGCTGGTTAAACTTAATGCTCTATGCTGAAATTTTTTCTGTTCTCAGGGTCTGACAATAGGCAGGCAGGGGTCTGACATGTACCTGCCATCAGCAAGAGATTTAGCCAGCTCATTTTATTTCACTGAAAAATGTCTGTCAATGGCCTGTGAATACCCATTTATGGAACTATGGTCAAGCATGTAGTGGTCCCTAAACTAATTCCCAATGTTACTTTGTAGTGTTTCAGTGTAAAAAAACCTTGCCTCTTGAATGTGTGTGCAGGAGTCTGTCCTATAGACTACCCCTCCTGTTATGTGCATATGGCTGCTACCTATGTATATGCCAATGTGGGTTGAAAACATCCAAAGCCTTTTATTATAATATAAATAATCTCAACTGGGGATAGTTTTTTTTGAGAGACTAACTTCTCCATTTTGTCAAAAGTCTAGTTTAGCACACAGAAGAGATCTTTCCAGGATCATTACAAATGGGTCAGAGAATGAAGAATAGCACTGACTACTTTTCAAAAAATTAGAAAGTGAACTAAACTGGGGGGGGAAAATAGTGTTTTATGGAAAATATTTTTTCCATGCACATATTTTTGCCAGCTGAACTCATCCCATTCCACCCCCACTTTCTAGCAGTCAGTAGTCTGAAGCACTTAGGAGAGCAGCAATTTTTTTTTTTTTTTTTTTTTTTCCAGACAATTCCCTAGCAAGTTACCATTATGAAAACATTTTGAAAACAACAAAGAATATAATGAACCCAAGCAGGCAACCCCCTCTCCGGAACCCCCCCTACCTTTCCTACTAGCTGCTTCTGTAAGTTTGATAGCATCAGAATTTCACATGTTAAGAAATAGCTAACGAAAGCAATGGCAGTACATGAGAGACATAGGAGATTTTGAGTCCAGGTGAAACTCCTAAAAGGAATTCTCCCATGTGAGTAATTGGCTGTCATGTTATTCCTATGACACCCTTTATGTGTGTCGTAGTTCAGCCCTGATCGGGACCAGACTACGCAGTCTCTCTCTCACTCCCCTCACCCTCCAAGAGAATAGGAAGAGATAATATAAGAAAAACAGCTCGAGGTTTGAGATAAGGACAGGGAGAAAATCCTTAAAGTTACCGTTACAGGCAAAACAGACTCGACTTGGGGAAAACTATTAATTTATTACTAAAACTATCAGGAGAATGAGACAGGGAACAAGATAACCTCCCTCCACCCCTCCCTCTTCCCGGGATGAACATTACCTCTACTACCTTCCCCCTCCCCGAGTGGCATAGAGGGAAAGAGGGAATGGGGGTCGCAGTCAGTTCATCACACATTATTTTACGCTGTTACTTCGTCGTTGGGGGAAGAACTCCTCACATTCCTCCTCTGCTCCAGCCTGGGGTCCCTCCCACAGGCCACAGTCCTTTGTGAAACTGCTCTGGCGTGGGTCATCTCTTCCACAGGGTGCAGTCCCTCCAGAACAGCTGCCCCAGCAGGCCCTCCACAGGCCACAGCCTCCTTCAGGCATCTGCCTGCCCCAGCGTGGGGTCCTCCACAGGCTGCAGGTGGATCTCTGCTCCTCCGTGGACCTCCATGGACTGCAGGGGTACAACCTGCTCCACCATGGTCATCACCACAGGCTGCAGGGGAATCTTGGCCAGGAGCCGCATTACTCCTCCCCCTCCTTCTTCACTGACCTTGGCAACTGCAGCTGTTCCTCACAAGAAAAATTCTTCACAACAGGTTGGCAGACGGCTCTCAGGATCTTTTTACATCTAATTCACATCTCATCTCCTCTCCACTTCTTGCAGCCAGGCTGGGCCTTGCAGGCCCGGGCAGCCGCCCGGCAGGAGGCCAGAGGGTGAGGCCTGCAAGGCCCACAAGGCTCGTGCCTCCCCTCTCTGCCCCCTCTCACCTGCTTCACATCTTCAGTTCCCACCCACACAACGCAACACAGAAGGTGTGGAAAGCCTTTCTGAGCACCTAGGGTGGAGGTAGTCAGTATCTGAGGGCTGCCTACACTGCCCATTCAATTAGGTGGCGGTGGGAGTGGAGGCTGTGTCTTGTATCAGCACGGGTGAGTGCTCTTGTCTTTTCTCAGGTAACTTGCTCTCCGGTTGACAGGCCCCGACACCAACACTTCAAACATGGTCCTCACCAGGAAACGGGCTTCCCATGCGAAGACTGTGGCAACCCAGACAGAGGGTCTGCTCCATAATGTGGCAGTTCAGGTTTCTGGCTGCCGGGAGTGCCTCAGACCGCTGCTGCCAGGGGAGGATGGGAAGGATGTGACTTGCGTGCAGTGTGAGCAGCTAGACAAGCTGCTCAGCCTTGTGGTGGAGCTTAGGGAGGAGGTAGATAGACTGCGGACCATCAGAGAATGCGAGCGGGAGATTGACTGGTGGAGTGACTCTCTGCGAGAAAGGCGCAGAGATTGCACTTCCCAGACTGAGGGAGTATTGGGAGTAATGGCCCCTCTCTCTCACCATAGTCAAGCAGGGAGAGACAGCTCGAGAGGAGAGGAGGAATGGCAGCAGGTCTCAGTCCAGCGTCGCAGGCAACCCCCATCCCGACCTACCTCGGTTCCCCTGGTCCCTCTCTGTAACAGGTATGAAGCCCTGAAACCAGAGGGAGAGGTGAGTGATGATGACATGGGAGCGCTGCCGCCAAGCTTGCCCAAGGTGAGGCGGACGGCTCCATGTTTGAAGACTGCCTCCTCCAAGAAAGAAAGGAGGAGGAACAGAGGGTCCAATATGTCGGCCTGACCCTACCCATAGGGAGGTGTGCTGCCTTCCTGCGGCCCGGGTCAGGGATATTTCTAGAAAACTCCCCAGCCTTATCCGCCCCTCTGATTATTACCCTTTATTGATAGTTCAGGCTGGCAGCGATGGGATTGCTGATAGAAGCCTGAGGATTATAAAACATGATTTTAGGAGGCTGGTGAAGTTAGTTGATGGAGCGGGCATACAAGTAGTGTTTGCCAGTATTCCTTTGGTGGCAGGGACAAACACTGAGATAAGCAGAAAAAGCCATCTTATAAATGCATGGCTGAAACGCTGGTGCAAACGCAAAAATTTTGGATTCTTTGATCACAGGGCGGTCTACTCGGCACCTGGCCTGAGGTCGGCTGATGGGAATTGCCTGTCTCCAAAAGGGAAATGGATACTTGCCCAGGAGCTGGCGGGACTTATAGAGAGAGCTTTAAACTAGATAGGAAGGGGGAAGGGGATAAAGCCAGGCCTGCTAGAGATTGGCCTGGGGAAGTGGTATTGGGATTAGGAGAGAGGCGAGGGGCTCAGCTGAGGTGCGTCTACACTAATGCATGCAGCATGGGGAACAAGCAAGAAGAGTTGGAAGCCATAGTGTGGCAGGCAAACTATGACCTAGTTGCCATAACAGAAACGTGGTGGGATTGCTCCCATGACTGGAGCGCTGCAATGGATGGCTACAAACTCTTCAGGAGGGACAGGCAAGGAAGGAGGGGTGGTGGTGTGGCTCTCTACGTTAGGGAATCCTTTTCTGCTACTGAGATTGTGACTGGGGATGATAACATTGAATCCCTATGGGTAAAGATCAGAGGAAGGGCTGACAAGGCAGACATCCTGGTGGGCGTCTGTTATAGACCGCCAAACCAGGATGAAGAGACAGATGAGGTATTCTACAAGCAGCTGGCACGAGCTGCACGGTCGTCAGCCCTTGTCCTTATGGGGGACTTCAACTTCCCTAACATATGCTGGGAGTACAGCACAGCACAGAAGAAGCAGTCTAGGAGGTTTTTGGAGTGCATAGAGGATGCCTTCCTAATGCAGTTGGTCAGAGAGCCCACGAGAGGAACTGCCCCGCTAGACCTGCTGTTCGCAAACAGGGAAGGTCTGGTGGGAGATGTGGAGGTTGGGGGCTGCCTTGGACAGAGTGACCATGAAATGATAAATTTCTCAATTCATGGTGGAGCTTGGAGGGGGAATAGTAAAACTGCTACCTTGGACTTCCGGAGGGCGGACTTTGAATTGTTCAAGAGACTAGTAGGGGGAGTCCCCTGGCATTCAGTCTTAGCGAACAAAGGGGTCCAAGAGAGCTGGTTGCTCTTCAAGAAGGGAGTCTTAAGGGCGCAGGAGCAGGCGGTCCCCCTGAGCCGCAAAATGAGCCGGCGGGGAAGAAGACCAGCGTGGATGAATAGGGAGCTATTCTTGAGGCTCCGGGAGAAAAAGAGAATCTACCGCCTGGTAGGGATGGGCAACTGAGAATGAATACAAGGAAGTCGTTAGGATGTGTAGAGGTGAAATCAGAAAGGCAAAAGCCCAGCTTGAATTTAACCTGGCCACTGGGGTGAAAAGGAATAAGAAACTCTTTTATAAATACATTAACAGTAAGAGGAGGACAAAAGAGAATATCCACTCTTTGCTGGATGAGGCTGGGAATGTGACCACTGAGGATAAGGAAAAGGCGGAGGTTCTGAATGCCTTCTTTACGTCTGTCTTTAAAGGTCAGACCAGTTATCCTCAGGGTACTCCTCTCTCTGACCTGGTAGTCTCGGCTGGGGAGCACGCTAACCCCCCTGTGATTCTGGAAGAAACGGTCAGAGACTTACTACTCCAACTGGACTGCCACAAGTCCATGGGGCCGGATGAGATCCACCCAAGAGTGCTGAGGGAACTGGCGGAGGTGATAGCTGAGCCGCTTTCCATCATCTATCAGCGCTCCTTGTTGACTGGTGAGGTCCCGGAAGACTGGAGGATTGCCAACGTGACTCCCATTTACAAGAAAGGATCCGGGGAACTACAGGCCTATTAGCCTGACCTCGGTTACAGGGAAGGTTATGGAACAGATAGTCTTGAGGGAGATCATGTGGCATGTGCGGGATGGCCGGGGGATCAGGCCTAGCCAGCATGGGTTCATGAAGGGCAGGTCCTGTTTGACCAACCTGATCTCCTTTTATCATCAAGTGACCCATCTGCTGGATGAGGGAAAGGCTGTTGCTGAAGTCTACCTAGACTTCAGCAAAGCCTTTGACACTGTCTCCCATGGTATTCTCCTGCAGAAGCTGGCAGCCCATGGCTTGGATGGGTACACTCTTGGCTGGGTAAGGAGCTGGCTGGAGGGCCGGGCTCAGAGAGTGGTGGTTAACTCAGAGAGTTAAATCCAGCTGGCTACCGGTCACAAGTGGTGTTCCCCAGGGATCGGTGCTGGGGCCTGTCCTCTTCAATATCTTTATTGATGATCTGGATGAGGGCATTGAGTGCACCCTCAGTAAGTTCGCAGATGACACCAAATTGGCTGGGAGTGTGGATCTGCCTGGGGGTAGCGAGGCCCTACAGAGGGATCTGGACAGGCTGGAGAGCTGGGCTGAAGCCAATGGGATGAGGTTCAACCAGACCAAATGCCGAGTCCTGCACTTTGGCCACAACAACCCCAGGCTTGGGGCGGAGTGGCTGGAGGACTGTGTGGAGGAAACGGACCTGGGGGTACTGATTGATGCTCGGCTGAGCATGAGCCGACAGTGTGCCCGGGTGGCCAAGAAGGCCAACGGCATCCTGGCTTGCATCAAAAACAGTGTTACTAGCAGGACCAGGGAGGTAATTGTCCCCCTGTACTCGGCACTGGTGAGGCCGCATCTTGAGTACTGTGTTCAGTTTTGGGCCCCTCACTGCAAGAAAGACATTGAGGCCCTGGAACGCGTTCAGAGGAGGGCTATGAAGCTGGTGAGGGGTCTGGAGCACAGGCCTTATGAGGAGCGGCTGAGGGAGCTGGGATTGTTCAGTCTGGAGAAGAGGAGGCTCAGGGGAGACCTTATAGCTCTCTATAACTTCCTGAGGGGAGGTTGTAGTGAGCTAGGGGTCGGCCTTTTCTCTCGTGTAGACAGTGATAGAACTAGAGGCAATGGTTTCAAGCTGCGCCAGGGGAGATTCAGGCTGGACATTAGGAAATATTACTTCTTGGAAAGGGTAGTCAGGCACTGGAATGCACTGCCCAGGGAGGTGGTGGAGTCACCGACCATGGGGGTGTTCAAGAAACGTTTGGATGTTGTGTTGAGGGATATGATTTAGCTGAGAAGTATTGGTGATGGTTGGACTGGATGATCTTTTAGGTCTTTTCCAATCTTGATAATAATTCTGTGATTCTGTGATTCTCCTTTTTTTTTCTGTTTTCCCCTTCTTAAATACGTTATCACAGAGGCGTTATTACGGAACATTCTGCTACCAATTGGCTTGGCCTTGGCCAGCAGCAGGTCCGCCCTAGGCCCGGCCGAGTCCACTGAACAAAGGGGAGCAACTTCTAGCAGTTTCCTACAGAAGCTACCCCCTTAGGCCCCCCCTCACTAAACAAAACCACAACAACGTGGTATTTGATTACAGGAGAAAAGGCAATTTGTAAATGAGGAATTTTCCCCCTGTTATCAGAAAGCTTTCTCATAGTTCACTTTTTCCTTTCAAATTCATTCTTACAATGTGGGGGCAAGCTCTCAGTTTCAAAGAGGGAAGTTCTGTTCCTCAATTCATGAGTTACCTTTGATTTCATTTAAGGGGCTGTTCTGAAAGTGCAAAAAAGTAGAAATCTTCAGGTATCAGGGTACTCCCAATCTACCCTATGACAATGCATGGTTTTAACTCCCACGTGATCTTATTGTTCTCTGTTCTTTGTGGCAGATTGCTACACAGCATGCTGTGATTGCTGAAATGCCTTGCTTTAGTTCTGCAATCACTTGTCTTTTTTTGCCTTATTTTCTTCAGTAAATACTACTCCATATTTTTTTTCCTACTGAGACCTCAGGTAGCTGAACAGAATTGGCTGCTGATACTTTAAATTAGTGTTTAAAGAATGCTGTATCACAGGACCCATCCACAATCCTGTGTGAATAAATGAATAGGACAGGAAAAGAATGGTGCCAACTTTTGTAGACACCTCTACTACACATTAAGCATTAGAGCAAATGTATATCCAATGGGCATGTGTCACATTTCGGTCCTTCAGAACAGATGAGAGGAGGAGTTTGTATGCCAAAGCAAATTAGAGTATATGTGGTTTCACATTTCCATATAGACAAGAGTGGACTGGAGCAAGTCAGAAGCACAGCCACTTATGCCTGAGTGTTCCTTAATTTGGCTTAACCTAACAGAAACATTTTGTCCCTGTTTGTGTGGTCATGGCAGCACAGATGAGGGGAGAAGTGTGGCTGAAATCAAACTAAGTATGTAAATAGATGATACTTTTGACTATAAATGGGAAGCTGAAAGGATGCCTATGAAGTTCAGGCTCAGTTTAGTGGCTTGGCAGAAAGCCAGGCTTAAGCTCTTCCATAAACTTCCTATGTAAAACAGTGCTCTCCTTGGATTTCTTTTCCCTGACTCTGTATGTAAGAAATAATTAAATTTTGTTTATTTTAAAATAGTTTTATGAAAATAGGATCACTGCCTTATTCAAAGGACTTTGGTTATCAGATACGGACTTCATAGGTTTGAAATGGTTAACCTCAGAGATCAACCTCAGGGAGATAAAATTGATAGCATATTATTTAGCACTTCAGAAAACATAGCTATATCATACAGACATTCACAGAGTATAAGGTATAGTTTTAGAGGAACAGAGATCATGGAATAGAAAGGAGATTCCAGCTTTCCTCATCTCTGGGATCAGATTCAGTTTTAATTAATCCATCACACAGGTGTACCTTGCATGGTGATACTCTTGATTCATGAGTTAATGAATCATTTTTCAGCCAAAGTTTTTGTAACACTAAGCAAGTGAAGATCTGATTTATTTTTTATCTACTTCTGTTTTTTTTTTTTTGCTGTCACTGAACCACCATTCTTTTTCTCCTGTAGAAGTTTGGTGAAATACCTTAAAGTTTTGTTAGTGTGTACTGGCTGGCATAATAGGATGTCATAGAGAGAGAACTGTCTTCAGGTCTGACTGAGTTCAGGCATGAAACAAATGTGAGACAACGGCTTTTCAAGGAGTAGTTATGCCAGGCACAAACCATAAAATATGACTTAGTAAGTGGGCAAACTGGCTGGATCTAATAATATACAGCTTGTGGAAGTGCTGTCCATGTGTTGTCTGAAAAAGACTGATTCGTCGCTTGGTGTGCAGTGAGCCAATAATCACACACTCAGGAGAGGCACTGCTAACGTATTTCAGGTTTGTGCCAGCCTGGGTGTTTGGTGGTCTCCCGCAAATCAAGCACACCAAGTGGGACCCTCCGCAGTATATTTATACACAAAACTTTTACATATTCAACTTTCTAATACATATGCATTAATATCCTATTAAATGATTGGTTAAAGTCTCCTCACCTAGCATGTAAATTAGTATGCATGCTCAGTCGTGTTACTCCACCTGTTTCTTTTGAGTTGGTGGTATGAATTGAGTAGAGGGTCCATGAGTCAGTGGTCGTGGTGAGCCCTGCCAGAATTACCTTTCTCCTAGTTTCTTCAGTAGTTGGCACCAAACACAAAGCATCTTCAAAACATTCTGGTTAAATGTTCTTCTCAAGGTTTAATTGGACTAATGTCCTTGGTTAAAGTATACTAAAATGTTGTTCCTGTGATTAGAGGTGATTAGGTGTCCTCTACTTGTTAGCTTATCACACACAAAGAACTTCTTTGACTTAATTAGTGTTAGCTGAGTTTCAGAGTTAGTCTTCAACACATGCTGTGAGCATATGTGTACAAACACAGCACCCAGCGGTCATGGCTTCAGAATGGTGTACACTAGGAATATTATTCCTGGAATAAGTGACTGAAGTTCTTAAAAATCTCTGGTTCTGGGCATATTTTTCCCCTGTGCTACACATAATGTGATATCCTACATCTGGCAGTAGACAGGTCACTACTTGAATTTTGTGTCCTGAAACACAGTGATCTGGGAAACAAGAGATGATGACTGCTTCAGAAACCTCAGTACAAAAACACACTTCCAGAAAAACATAAACAAAATGAAAGCAAAGTTTGCAGACATCTAAGAAGATTTTGGTACAATAAAAGGAAAAACAAACAAACAAATCTTCAGCAGCTGATAAATGAGTCAGAAGTCAGTGATCTCTTGTTGCAAAATTAAGGGTGAGTCTAGGCCAACAGTGGCTTGTTTTTGATACACGAGTCTAAGATTTGACCTTGCACTGAAGGGTCAGTAGGTGCACATGTAAAGGCTAATGTCCTCTGGGACGGAACTCTGGCAATCTTGTTTATAGTGATTAAAACAGCAAATGCCAACAGGCACTAGTGAAGTCATGACCAAATCATTTAGAGTGATCAGAAGAACTGTGATGAAGTTTCTGCTGTTTTGGAAAGAATGAGGAAAACTTATTAGGCTATACAGAGAATAATGTATTTTACATCTTTAATTTGTGGTACTGCCAGTAAAATAGTAAACCAAAAACTGTTAATGGAAGATAATACATGTATAAAGAGTTGACACCATTTCCACTCTAAAAAAGTGAAAATATGCAATAAAGTTAATATAAATTGCTATGTGACTTTCCATCTACCCTTTTGCCAGTGAAGAATGAATCACATTTCTTTTTTGATAGTGTGTTAAGTATCTTGCTATAAATCTCAACCAAAGGGATGTTTATTGTTTCCTTCCCAAATGCTACAAAATTAAAGCATTTTAGCTATTGAGTTTTGCTCTTGCTTTCCAACTGTTCAACAAATTACTTTTTCAGCTGAGATATACAGTGAGACTCTGCCATCCCACTCTGTGACCTGAAGTAGAGGAGGCAGCCCCAAAATGGATTGTTTATTCATTGCTAGTGCTTCGCATCTCCTCTACCAAATACATCTAATACTAAGTTTGCTACTTTTATACTAAACCCTTGTTTTATTGTTACCTTGTTTTCCAAACTCACTCACATTTCTTTGTCTAAGCCTATTTGCTTGCCTGACAAAGCAATTGCAAACTGGTGTGTCCAGGCTGGGACTGGTGTGTCTGTACTCCTCTGCATGGCATCTAGGACATCATCTACCTGGACTTGTGCAAAACACACTGTCCCACATGATATCCTTCTCTCTAAACTGGAGAGGCATGGGTTTGATGGATGGACCACTTGGTGGATAAGGAATTGGCTGGACGGCCACACTTAGAGAGTAGTGGTCAACGGCTCAATGTCCATGTGGAGACTGGTCACAAGTGGCATCCCTTAGGGGTCCGTGTTGGGCCCAGCCCTGTTCAACATCTTTGTCGGCGATATGGACGGTGGGATAGAGTGCACCCTCAGCAAGTTTGCCAATGACACCAAGCTCTGCGGTGCCGTTGAGATGCTGGAGAGGAGGGATGCCATCCAGAGGGACCTTGACAGGCCAGAGAGGTGGGCCTGTGCCAACCTCATGAAGTTCAACCAGGCCAAGTGCAAGGTCCTGCACCTGGGTCGTGGCAATCTCAGGCACAAATACAGGCTGGGTGGAGAATGTGTTGACAGCAGCCCTGAGGAGAAGGACTTGGGAGTGCTGGTAGACGAGAAGCTCAACATGAGCCAGCAATGCGCCCTTGCGGCCCAGAAGGCCAACCGCATCCTGGGCTGCATCAAGAGGAGTATGGCCAGCAGGTCGACGGAGGTGATTCTGCCCCTCTACTCTGCTCTGGTGAAACCTCACCTGGAATACTATGTCCAGTTCTGGAGCCCCCAACATAAGAAGGACATGGACCAGTTGGAGAGGGTCCAGAGGAGGGCCATGAGGATGATCAGAGGGCTGAAGCACCTCTCCTGATGACAGGCTGAGAGAGCTGGGGCTCCAGGAAGACCTTATAGCAGTCTTCCAGTACCTAAAAGGGGCTTATAAGAAAGATGGGGAAAAACTCTTCAGTAGGGCCTGTTGCAATAGGACGAGGGGTAATTGTTTAAAATAGAGGGAGGTGGATCCAGATTAGATATTAGGAAAAAATTTTTTACAATTAGGGTGGTGGAACACTGGAACAGGTTGCCCAGAGAGGTGGTGGATGCCCCATCCCTGGAAATATTCAAGGCCATGTTGGATGAGGCTCTGAGCAACCTGACCTAGTGGGGGATGTCTCTTCTCCTTGCAGGGGGGTTGGACTAGATGACCTTTGAAGGTCCCTTCCAACCCTAAACATTCTATGATTCTATGATTCTGTTTGTGCCTTTTGACAAGAGGCTTAGGAAATGCTTTTCACATAATTCAGCTCTGTGTTTTTGTTTTTTTTTTTCACACTGTCACTTCCCTTTCCAAGTTTCTTCTTCCCAATTAATTTAAAAATATAATAGCAGCTTCATTAAAAAATATAATAGTTAACTGTTCCTCCTGGTTATTAAAGAATAAGTACAATACAGCTGCCTTGTGTATGGTAGTTCATTCTACAAATCAAGACCTTTCTTGCTTTGCTTCAGTTAGTTTACTTCAGTTAGCTTGTGATGCATTTGCAATGTAATTGTAGTTATAGTTATATCCAAGCCACTCTGAATTAGATATGAGTTACACGGTGTGATCTTGCTCAGACATTTAATTTTAAAAGAAAATCAGGTATTCTTTGTTACACCACCTTTTTTTCTCTAGAGTTGTACACATACATTCTTGCTGATCATAGTTCTTGACACATTGACCTAACAGCTGTGTTGTCAGAAACCTGGAAGACATTAGCATCACATGAGGCATTCTTCTTTTAATCTTACTAAGTGTGAATTTAATTGCACATGTGTCTCTGTGGAGCATGGGTATAAAATAATGGATTTTGTTTCTAATGTGGGTTCCCTAGTTAGACTTATGATTTGGTAATTGTTGGCATCAGTCCTCCTCTTATTCTGAACACTGATATAGTGCTTCCCTTTCCTTTTACTTCAATGGCTTCTATCTTTTGCTACTTTTTGAGTACTGAATTTTTTTTTTTAAACTCATCATTTAACAAACAAATAGTTGTGTTAGCAACCCTGGCATCATGTTATCTATACCTGTTGATCTGTTTCTATTTGTACATGTATTGTAGCACTCGCTTTTTAATAAAGAATCAGTTTATTAGATGCTTAATCCTTCCAACAGATATTTGTGGTGGGTTGACACTGGCTGGCTGCCAAACCCCCACCCAGCTGCTCTTTTGCTTACCCTCCTCAACAGAACAGGATGAAAAAGCTTATGGGTCAAGACAAAGACAAAGAGATCACATACCAATTACCATCATGGGCAAAACAGACTTGACGTGGGGAAAACTAATTTAAGGGCTATTCCTCACTCTTTTTCCGTCACCCCGCACTGCCGAGCAGCGTTTTGCCCTTTCTTAGCTGCACTTTCCCTGAGGTGCTCACCTGTAGCTGAGAGGCTCAGCTATGCCTGGTTAAATGAATTGAGTGGGGTGGGGTGGGGTGGGGCTGCTGGAGCTGGCTGGAACCAGCTATGATAGGCATGGGGCAGCCCTGGCCTTGCCTTGCCTCACCTCAGAATCTGAGCACTTGCACCTGGTAAAATATTCCAAGCAGATTTCTGTGTCCATTTCCTCTTAAACAGTACAAAGCAAAACTGCATATGTATTTGTAATGTAAATGACAGCTTAGCACAGATATATCTGATTTGGCTCATTTAAAGCTAACTCTAAATAGTAAAAGAAGCCTGACTGTGGCAAATAAACTTTTATGTAAGGTGCATTAGCATTGATACCTATGCTGACTTCTTTAAAGTTACATTGGATGATACATATTATACTGTGGTCTTCAGTACAGACGTATTTTTGACTCACTGAGGCAGAATAACTGTTTTGTGTCTGATCACTTTCTTTTTTACTACAAAATCTTGGCAGGATACTGAAATAAGAGATGTGAGGTTAGTGTAGACAAAGACGTGAACTGAACCTAAGACTTAGAGCTTCACCTCTACCTGAAGAGAAGCTAGGCATCAAGCTGTATTGAAGGCCATGCCATTTGAAGCAAGGTTAAGTAGCTTGAAGTAGAGTTTTCTTCATGAATCCTCAAAGTAATGCAGTATGTATTTCTTGCTTGCCACAGAGGAGTCTTTCTACATTATTTTTAATTTACTTCCTCCCATGCAGAAATATTATCTGTTTTATAATTAACAGACTTACTAGCAGATGGCTTCGGTGATACCAAAGTAGTGTTTAACTTCCTACTTGTATCAGATTGATATCTACTGATATTGATGTCTACAATTAAATGATTTTACAAGTAATTGCAAAATTGTAAAGTCACTATATCACTGAAGTGTGAGAGCACTCAATGGCAAATTTATTCAGGAAAGTAAATGTTGCTATTATTGTGCAAAACTACACAACAGGAGTCATGGTATTTAGCACTGTAAAAATACAGTCACAATGCCTCTATGACATGATAACTATCACAATTGAGAAAAGATCTATTTGCCTACTACAGAGTATTTTTTTTTTCATACCTATTTTCAGGCTTTTTAAAAACTGTTTGATGACATAACTGTTCCTGCTGAAGTCTGAATTATTGACTTCACAGGAACAAAGCTTAACTAAATACAGAAATGTATTTGATAGTTGCCTCACACAAATTACCTATGCAATTAATACCATAATACAGCTTACATAAATCCTTGTAAATAATGTAATCCTTGTAAATAATGCAAACATCCTGAAGAGTATTCAAATCCTACTGAACCTTGATGATAATAAAAGCAAGAATCCAAGTGAGTTTAGACCCTTCAAGGTCAGGCCCTGAATTCTTACAATGTGTGTCTTAATAGCTTATTTTTCACTCCCAGAGAGATTCTTCAAGTAATTCGGCCAGAACCAGTGCTGAAGCTAGAGCTAAGTAGTTACCACTTTTAAAAATCTGGCCATTTTTTTTTCCCCAGCATTAAGTAATACCTACTGACTTTTGAAGTAAACATTTTTCTTTTGTAAATAACATTCAGGTTGCCTTTTAATATCTCAGTTGTTATCAGCTGACTGACTGTTGTGGTTTAGCCCTAGTCACCACACAGTTTCTCGCTCACTCTCCCCCTCCCCAGCAGGAATAGGAGAGAGAATTGGGAAGAAAGGAGAACTCATGGGTTCAAATGAAGACAGTTTACTAAATAGCAAAGGAAATCTACAATAATAACAGAATATAAGAATATTAAAATATACAAAATGAACAATGTACGTTTTCTCACCACCTGATGTCCCAATGACTGATAGAGCCAGTCCCGAAGAGAGACCACAGAAACAAAACTGAGCAGCAAGCAAAGGGAGTGAAAGAGAGCCAGCAAGGCAGAGGGAATGATGCTGGCGAGTGAGAGAGGGGGATGGATGCCAGGAAGGCAGATACCCCTGCCCTGGCCAACCCCCACTTATATACTGAGCATGACATTTATAGCATTGGCCAGTTTGGGTCAATTATTCTGTCTGTCTTTCTCCCAGCTTCCTGCATCTGGACATTAGCGAGACTTGGAAAGCTGAACAGTGTCCTTGGTCTCATTAGTGACAACTCATATTGTCAGGGTGTTTTATCAAGGTTCTTCACATCTAAAATCCAAAACACACTGGCTACTGAGAGGAAAATTAACTCCATCCCTGCCAAAACCAGGACACCCTTAGGTGTGAAGGAAGGAGCAAACAACTGTGTAAACATCTCTACTATTCATACTTTTACAGATTTTTTTTTCTACTTTTTCTGCCACGTCTTTTTAAATTCAGAGTTTAATCTTTAATGTGGAAGCTTTTGGTTATACTTGCCACTGTTTTAGCTGTACTATACCCTTCTAGAGACAAGAGACGTGGTTATGGCAAGTTATGTGAAAAAAAATCTATTGCATATTTTTTCTATTAGTATCTTTCTGTGATACCAGCTACTGAGAGGAAAAATTAACTCCATCCCTGCCAAAACCAGGACACTTTCATTTATGCAAAACGCTAGAATATTACTTGCCTTCTTTGGACATGAACTCTGACTGGCACCATGACATTTTTTGGATACTATAATCAATGAAGATTTGCAATGTTTGCCATGCATTTTGCATTAAAATATACTTAATAGCCTGTAGAAAGAGGGAATAACTTTTGTTGACATCTTCCAGACAGCACTAAGCAGGTAGTAATTCCCACTGAAGACAGCTGAATGCCTAAATGTGGACTTAAAAATTTAACACTTAATTTTTTTTTTTTCTGAAGAATTCTTTGTTTATCTGTTTGGCTTAGAACCAATGTTGTGAAGGGCTTTGTTTCAAAGAAATGCATAAAGTTTAATTTTAGTAAATATCTGCAAGCTAAATAAATAAGCACTAATTTAACAAGACCAGTTAAGGGTCTGCAGGTTTTAAAACAGGCAAAACAAATAGGTCGCAGTCTTAAAAATAGATATAAAGATATCTATTAAGATAAGAATATCTTAAGATATTCTGAATCAAATGACTTTAGAAGTAATTTGTAGTGAATGAACTTCAGAAAATCTTTATTATTAACAACTGTTTTATCAATGCTTGATCAGGGATTATTAATCCCTGAACCCCGAAATGTCTGACATGCTTTGTATGAACCTTCCAACACCTTTTATACAAATTCAGTTCTGCTAGCGACTGTACATACTGCAAATCATATGAAAACAGGATTTTTCTTGAAATAGCCTGTACTGTATTCTTCCTTTAATTCAATTACAACTGCAGTTAGGAGGTACATAGGTAAGCAAAAATTAATAACTAAAGGGATGGATCCATTCTTATTATATGGTTTAGAACTCTAGAATATTTGATACCAGAAGGTTTGATTCAGATTTGAGAGGCAGAATAGGTGTTCTCCCTGTCTTCATATGTATATTTCTACTAGAAATGGTTCGTGGGAGGGAAAAGTGAAAAGATAAGAGATGCCTTTGCATTTAATTGCTCAGAGCAGTAAAAAAGACATTAGTTCTCTTGATTTCTTCTGCTCTCTTGCTCTAGCAGCATAGTGTCACAACTTTTGGCTACATGTTCATACTACAGAACCTTGGAACTTCTCATGTCAAGGAATGGTATTTGGGGATGCTGGGATCCCAGCACTTGTCTGTGTGATCTCTGAGCTTCTGCCTAACACCTTTATTTGGTAAGCCAAAAGAGCAAGGCCTAGCTACAGAGCTGCCTTTCTCCCTTGCACTTCTGGGCCCTGATATTGGGCTGACAAAGGAGGGAAACTTTTCTGACTGGTGTGCTGATTGGCTAGCGAAGCCTGGCAAAAGCCTGGAAGGAGTGTTTTTGCTTTGCCCCATTTTCTTCTGGTCCCTGAAAGTTGGATATTGAGCGGCAACTGAGTTTCATCCCACTTATGGTGTTTAACAGAGATGACCAGCCTATTGTGTGTGGTTCTAGGTCCTTGAAGCCTTAAAGGGAAAGTTAGTGTCAGTGTTGAAACTTTGGATTATAGTTTAAACAATACAAATACCTCTGTGAGGTATTAAAACCTGAGATCTGACCTGATTTTTACGGTCAGTAGAAAATGTTGTGGGATTTTTGTGTTGTTTTTTTAAATAAATGCAGCTTATGGAATATGTGTGAGAATATGGTAACTCAGCTTCCTGTTGTGAATACTTTTCAGAGTACACTTGGAGAGATTAGAAAATTAGTTAGGTTTTTTGGTTTTTTTTTTTGTTCTTGAATGAAGCTTGCATTTAACTATTATTTAAGTATTTCCTTTACTTACTATAACATCATTATAATTTAAAGCTCTAAAACACTATTTTCTGCTATGTGAAAAAGAAATTAACGCTATAACATGACAGCATTTCCAAGTGTTTGTATCAGTTGCATTAAGGTAGGAGTAAGATTGAACTGATCCTATTTAGAAGGAAATGCTCTAAAGAAGTTTTGACTGTTATATCTTTACATAGAGTGCACCTACTGGTAGACTATGTTGATCTTAAATTGTTAAGAGACTATTAAATTCTTCACTGGCATTAGATGAGGGGAATAGGGTGGTGGTGGTGCAGGAAATGACATTGTTTGTAAGTGGCCACAAGATGGAGCACCGAACTGCTGGATATCAACCTGACTTCAGTATGTGTGGTGTGGAGAGCAGAAGGGAGGAGATGAAAAGAGCGTACTGGCTCATAGGGGAAGGCTGTTTTCTGAGGATGAAAATGTTCTTTGTGGCTTGTTCTCATGAACAACTGTTCTATGATTGTAACTGATTTAGTTCCAGCACGTCTTTCTACTGAGAAATGAGAGGTTCCAATTAGTTAGAGAAGAATTTTATTTTTTTTTTTATGATGATGGAATGGGATGAGGGAAGAACCTGGTCTCTCTCCTTGGTGCTGGTAATGAGCAAGACAAATAGTGGAGCTAGAGTGCTGGACTTCAGGACAGCAGATTTGAGTTTGTTCAATAAAGGAGGGCACAAAGTCCTGTGCCTGGGATGGAATAGCCCTGTGCACTAGTACAGGCCAGATAGCTGGAAAGAGGCTTTGCAGGATCAGGGGTATTGGTGGAAAACAAGTTGAATATGAGCCAGATGTGCCCTTGATTGAGGGAACTAGTTCTTCCCCTCTCTGTGATACTTGTGAGACTGTATCTGGAGTGCTGTGCCTAAATTTGGGCCACAAGATAGGCAGTGACATATTGGAGCAAGTCCAGTGGGTGGCTACCAGCATATGGTGAAGGGGCCTAAGAGGAGAGTTTGAGAGATCAGAGTCATTTCAGCCTTAGGAAGAGAAGGCTAAAGGTAGATTTTATTGGTGTCTATGCCTAGGGAGGGGGAGTGAGAAGCTGTGTCATGACTAGGGCTAAACCACAACAAGCAGTAAATCTGATAGTCTCTAATCTCAGGGCTCAATCTGTTCTTGGTTTGGATTATCTCCTACCACTCCTTCTTCCTCCATTTCCCATCTCCAGAAAATAAGAGTGAAGGATAAATTAAGGACCTAATGGAGTCTCCCTCCCCTTTGTTCCTTGGTGTTATTTATGATACATACAAACACAGTGTAGAACTTGGTTCTTCTATGCTGAATCTTCATCAACTGAAGACTTCTGGAGCATGGTTATGGGGATCAGCTCAGTCTCTTTATAAGTGGCTATTTAGGCTCAGTTGTTTCTGGTATTCGGTTAGAGATTTTTTCTCTTTTCCAGTTCTCATTTTGAAACCTAACTACTTGTGCTAGATATCAGTAGGTATTTTATCAAAAGTTTAATAAGCCTAAAATTTGAACTTGCATTTCACTAATATGTCTCTTACATGTCATGGACCTAGGAAAGGGAAAGACAAGAACAAAATTCTTGTGTTTCATATGGACTTTTTTTTTTGTCAGGGAGCAGCAGGAGTGGGGCTGTGCATGGTCATCCAAGTCAGGAGCTGTGGATGACACTGGTGCAGGCTGTGCCCTCATTGAAGGGCTGCTGTTCCCCTGGGCTTGAGCCAGGGACTTGTAACTAGCTCCATCAACAAGCCCTGACACAGTCAGGGGATGAACCAAGTCCAGGGTCTGGATGTGGGCTTCAAGTGGGAGCAAATGCAGGTAGGGTCAAAGGCAGGGCTGGAGGCAGGGATACTTTGAGGGTCTAAGGGATCCATCCAGGAGGGATCCATCCAGCCTGCCCTCAGGCTCACCTATGGCATAGTCCAGGGGAGGGTTCCCCAGCCTGAGCTGATGTGTGGCTCCTGGGCCTATGGGCATGGAGCGAGTAGATGTAAAAAGGGAGACTATTTTGAGGTCATCAAAGCCTATTAGTCCCCTCAGGGCTCTGATAGTATTATTGCAGAAAAACTAAACTTCTCTAGAAGAAAAAATTTAATGTATATTTTCCACAACTTTTTTTTTTTTCTGTAAAAAACTTTCTTTCATTTAAGTTTTTGCCCAGTAATGGCTGTGTTCAATCTACTAATTTTAAGACTACAACAATCTATAGCAAACAGAAAATTATTTAACTAAAATGTTAACTAAAATGCAGTGAATTATACAACTCATTAGTGAAAAATACAGCTTTTTATAAGATAACCATCTAGGTTGTCAAAATCTAGAATGACAGAAACACTAGAAACAATAAGAATTGCAGTATTAGGCAATAGACAAATATTGCCTAATCTTGGTTACATGTAAGAGATTAATGAATCTAAGAGGAAAATATTGAGTAGCCACAGGTAGAACAGTAAATAATTTCTCTTCAGTCCTTTATGTCCCAATTTGGTGACAGTAGATGCCCAGGTAAGAAATAAAAGAACAGCCAGTGTACTTGGGGTAATTGGCCACACTGCCTGATCCCTTTCCTTTGGAAATTCTGGGAGAGGATAACCTCTCAAGATTGTATTCTGAATGACAAAAATATGTGATTTGTAATCTGGTATGTGTGTCCAGATGTTTTAACACATGCTGTCTGACTTGGAGACTTTTACTGCTTCAGTACTATGCTTAAACATCTGGTGAACGGTCTCTTTGGGGCTCTTCTGGTGCCGTAGTATGGTTGTCAGAAGTCAAATCCCAAAGGGAAAGACTTTAAAATCTAGGCTGATAGAGAAAATATAATTATTGAAGTAGTCACTTTACATCAGGGCCCTGAGGGCACTAATAGGCCCTAACATCCCCGACCAGCCTGGCCTGGGGCCTCTACCCACTGCCTGTCTGAGGTCCCATTTCAGCTCAGGGATGGGTGCCTTGAGTGGGGCTGTAGGTCAGCTTGGCCCAGCTCACCCCTACAGATGACCTCATCTCCTACTTCTTGTGGCTGGCCCCTGGACCTGGTTCATCCACTACCATGACAGGGCCATTGATAGAGCCCATTATCTGCTTGCAACTCTGCCTGTCTGACTCAGGCCTAGGGAGGCGGTACCCCATCAGCAAGGGGGACATCTTGGTGCCCAGCCCACCTCCCTGCTGCCTGGCATTTAACATGACACAAGCCTACCTTTAAAAGGAAACAAGCCAAAACACTGCAACCTCTCTGAAAACCCAGCCAGTTACTACTGCACGTACTTAGTCCCTAAGAGGAAGTTAGGTTTATTCTTCTGCCTCCTTTTATCTATACCAGCAAAGATACTTGTCCCTTGCTGTATTTGACTGGATCCTAGCCTGGCTGTTTTCTCTCAAAAGCAGTGTTGAGTTTTGTCCTTTTCAGGTCTGCCTCTACAGTTAGTCAGGGTTGTCTGCTGTAAACAGATATGGCATTTTCTTTTCTTCTTTTCTGTGTTCCAGGAAGAAGTAACACAATATGAATAAAACAGTACCTGCTACCAAGAGCTGCGTGTGGTACTATCTGTGATTTAAATAGGATGCAGCTTTACTTCTCAAAAGTCAACATTAAAAAAAAATTAAAATTGCAACTCTGAGTAGCTATTATCCCAAAACATGTTTCAATTATGATACCACAAATGTGTAGTAAATTTAACAGCAGAGCCATTTATCAGACTTATGGTAACTAAGAAGCTGGAACTATCACCCGGGGAAAAATATTTTTTTTCACTGAGACTTGGTTAAAGCACTCTAGTTTCAAACCTGAAAAATACTGTTTGTGTTTTTTCCTTTTTTTTTTTTTTAATCTTTCTCCCTACAATCTCATCTCCCTTTTTAATAATAGAAGATATTTGCTGGGACATTATGTTTTAAACTTGAATTGCTTGACTTGGGGGTGAAATCCTGGTCCTTCAACACAATCTGCAGGTGAACAAGTAAGCCTCAATGACTAGAAGAATCTCACTTGTGGTAGAAGTGAGTTACCTGGAAGAACAAAGAGCTCCCTTCCCCTACCTCGTCATGTGCAATAACTATTTTGTCACTAGTACCATTTATAAAAATATCAAGTGCAGAGCACATGTTCTCAAATTGTATGCAGAGCAATGCTCTTCATTTGTGAAACAGCAGCTGAGAGTTCATGGTTGGTCAAATTAGCTTGCAGAATTGCATTTGAAGAATACATGTGTTAAATATTTTTTCTATATTTGAGTTGTTACAATCACAGGAATAGTGTGCAATAGTAAAACCAAAGACGTAGTCTAGGCAGGTGTGAATTGTGATGCATGATGCTCATAGTATTATCTATTGCTTAAGTCAGGACAGGATAAAATAAAATGTGAGAATCCTGGCCTGGGGAACATGAAAATGATGTCTTGAAAGACAGATGAATGCAAAGAAAATATTTTGTTTTATAACTTCTTGAGAAAAATCATTTATTTTACAAGCTGGTGTGTACAAATCTAAATTTTGCAATGGATACCACTGGGAAAATTTAATTTTTATTTTTGTCTCAGTGGAATTTTGTTTGTTGCCTTTATTAGGTTAACCTAAGTTTTCTCCACCTTGCTGGAATCTTCAGCTTCCTCTTATCTTACAGCTATTTTATGAGTGAAAGACTTGCTATATACTTTACTTCTTTCTGATTGCCTTTAAGATCAGAATATTGGAACATCTGCGAGGAAACTGGCTAGTACTCCTTGTCCTTTACTAATTTGCTAAATAGTTCCTGTGATAGAGAAAGAGACCAGTTACACAGAGGGATTTTTTAAGACACCATGATGCTTCACTGTAGAATGGTTAGGGTTGGAAAGGACCTTCAAAGTTCATCTAGTCCAGCCCCCCTGCAAGGAGCAGGGACATCCCCAACTAGATCAGGTTGCTCAGAGCCTCATCCACCCCGGCCTTGAACGTTTCCAGGGATGGGGCTTGCACCACCTCTCTGAGCAACCTGTTCCCAGCACTTTTTTGTGTGTGTGTGTATGTGGAAATATAATGACTTCCTCTGCTATCCTTATCCACTGACTGGAAGGGGAGAATCTTCCCAAAAGCCTTTTGGCAGTCCATGCCCATATATCAACCAGATGAATCATACTCACAAGCCTGTTGACCCCTTCAGAGAGATCCAACAGGTTTGTGAGGCTTTTCAAAAAATACACTGTGTTTGTGTGTATACATATATATATTGTCATATGTTTGGTAATTATATTCCTTTCTTTTGCTTTTTCCAGTGCTCACCACACTTACAGGCATGATGTTTCTTGGTATTCACTGGAATTTTTCTAAACAATTGGTTGTCGTAGTTCAGCCCCGATCGGACCAGCCTACACAGTCTCTCTCTCACTCCCCACCCTCCGAGAGAATAGGGGGAGATGATATAAGGAAAAACGGCTCAAGGTTTGAGAAGGATGGGGAGAAATCTTTAAAGTTACCATTACGGGCAAAACAGACTCGACTTGGGGAAAACTATTAATTTATTACTAAAATGAGCAGGAGAATGAGACAGCGAAGAAGAAAACCTCCCTCCACCCCTCCCTCTTCACAGGCTTAACTTTATCTCTACTACCTTCCCCCGCCGAGCAGCACAGGGGGGAAGAGGGAATGGGGGTCGCGGTCAGTTCATCATGTGATGTTTTACGCCGCTGCTTCATCATCGGGGGAAGAACTCCTTGCATTCCTCCTCTGCTCCAGCGTGGGGTCCCTCCCATGGGCCACAGTCCTTCATGGAACTGCTCTGGCATGGGTCATCTCTTCCATGGGGTGCAGTCCCTCCAGAACAGCTGCCCCAGTGGGCCCTCCACGGACCACAGCCTCCTTCAGGCATCTGCCTGCCCCGGCGTGGGGTCCTCCACGGGCTGCAGGTGGATCTCTGCTCCTCCGTGGACTTCCATGGGCTGCAGGGGGACAACCTGCTCCACCATGGTCATCACCACAGGCTGCAGGGGAATCTTGGCCAAGAGCTGCATTACTCCTCCCCCTCCTTCTGAACTGACCTTGGCAACTGCAGCTGTTCCTCACAAGAAAAATTCTTCACAACAGGTTGGCAGACGGCTCTCAGGATCTTTTTACATCTAATTCACATCTCATCTCCTCTCCACTTCTTGCAGCCAGGCTGGGCCTTGCAGGCCCAGGCAGCCGCCCGGCAGGAGGCCAGAGGGTGAGGCCTGCAAGGCCCACAAGGCTCGTGCCTCCCCTCTCTGCCCCCTCTCACCTGCTTCACATCTTCTCCTTTTTTTTTCTGTTTTCCCCTTCTTAAATATGTTATCGCAGAGGCGTTATCACGGGACATTCTGCTACCAATTGGCTCGGCCTTGGCCAACAGTGGGTCTGCCCTAGGCCCAGCCAAGTCCACTGAACAAAGGGGAGCAACTTCTAGCAGCTTCCTACAGAAGCTACCACTGTAGGGCCCCCCTCACTAAACAAAACCAGAACATTGGTGAACCTTTTTTGCCATCTTCCTGTCCTTAGATACCAAACCAGTTTTAAACAAGAGATCAAATACCACATGGTTTGGCTACCTCTTGAGTCTAGTCAGCAATCTACTCCACCAGCAGTGGGATTGCAGGAGCTTCATTTCCTTAAGAAAGCGGAGCCAAGTAGTAGCTCAAAAAAGGGCAACTTAATACTAATAGAAAGCCATACTGATAAGAAAACATTTAATGTACATAACAGAATTCAGTCATAGTAGATTGTTAGATTTGCTTAGGTACACAAGAGCACTAGTTTCTATGGTGGCTCACGAATAGTAAACATAGTATCTATTATATACATGAATTGTCTTCTGTTATTTTTCTGAGCATCATTCAAAGAAGTTCAGATGATCCACTATAGATGCTGCATGATTGGACTGATTTGTTTTATTACTGATATGCCTAGTCCAATACAATTCCACTTGCAAGAGTTGTCGTGTTTTGCTAGAAATAAATTACTTGAAACCTGTGATTTACTTATGACATTACTAGGAAGGCCTGTACAAGCAGTACAAAAGTCCTGATGCACTCAAGCAAAGGTTAGGAGTCTGTGTGTAGCCATTAGTTTTTTGGGGTTATTTCTGCTACAGGTCTTGGGAGATACATATAGAGAAAGATTAAAAAAATATTCCTTGCCTAGAAAATTATTGAGCAAGTAGATTCTAGGTAAGTGTTCTGGTTTTGTTAGTAGGGGGCGGGGCTAAGGTGTTAGCTTCTGTAGGAAACTGCTAGAAGTCGCTCCCCTTTGTTCAGTGGACTCGGCCGGGCCTAGGGCGGACCTGTTGCTGGCCAAGGCCAAGCCAATTGGTAGCAGAATGTCCCGTGATAACGCCTCTGCAATAACATATTTAAGAAGGGGAAAAACAGAAAAAAAAAGGAGAGAAGATGTGAAGCAGCTGAGCGGGGCAGAGAGGGGGAGGTGCGAGCCTTGTGGGCCTTGCAGGCCTCAGCCTCTGGCCTCCCGCTGGGCAGCCGACTGGGCCCAACTCAGCCTGGCCTGGCTGCAAGAAGTGGAGAGGAGATGAGAAGTGAATAAGATGTAAAAAGGATCCTGAGAGCCATCTGCCAGCCTGTTGTGAGGAACGGCTGCAGATGCCAAGGTCAGTGAAGAAGGAGGGGGAGGAGTAATGCAGCTCCTGGCCAAGATTTCCCTGCAGCCCGTGGTGAAGACCATGGTGGAGCAGGCTGTCCCCCTACAACCCATGGAGGTCCAGAGAGGGGTAGAGATTCACCTGCAGCCCATGGAGGACCCCACGCCAGAGCAGGTGGAGTCCTGAAGGAGGCTGTGGCCCATGGAGGACCCGCTGGGGCAGCCATTCTGGAGGGACTGCACCCCGTGGAAGAAATGACCCATGCCAGAGCAGTTTCTCAAAGGACTGTGGCCCATGGGAGGGACTCCACGCTGGAGTAGAGGAGGAATGCGAGGAGTTCTTCCCCCGATGATGAAGCAGCAGCGTAAAACATCGCGTGATGAACTGACCGCGACCCCCATTCCCTCTTCCCCTCTGTGCTGCTCGGGGGGGGGGGGGGGGCGGGTAGTAGAGATAATGTTAATCCCAGGAAGAGGGAAGGGGCGGGGGGAGGGAGGTTATCTTGTTCCTTGTCTCATTGTCCTGCTAGTTTTAGAAATAAATGAGTTTTTTTTCCCAAGTCAAGTCTGTTTTGCCTGTGATGGTAATTTTAAGGATTTCTCCCCGTCCTTATCTCAAACCTCAAGCCGTTTTCCTTATATCATCTCCCCCTATTCTCTCAGAGGATGGGGGGAGCGAGAGAGAGAGAGACTGTGTAGTCTGGTCCCGATCGGGGCTGAACTATGACAGTAAGATTCTTTGTGTTTCCATGAAATGTTTTCAGGCATGGTATGAATATGCTATGTATCTTTCTGGGGAACTGAGTACTATCACAGCACTCTTCAACTTTTCTAGTGGGAAATGTGTAAAGAAGGAAGACAGGAGCAGAAGTACTGTTTACAGAAGTAATAACCAGTTTATACCAGCGAAATACTTAATCCATATATTTTACAGCTGATGATTTAGTTGCTCCTTGAAGTTGACTCCATATTATGGTTCTAATTTCTTGGCATTAGTCATCTGACTCCTCTCACTTTCCAAGAGAATTTTGAAAACAATAAGTCTAAAATGGAAATGAAACTATATTTTAAGACTTTGAACTCCTGCGTGAAATGTAATTCCCATCTTTGCTCAGTTATCTATAGAATACAGTTCCAGACAGAAAAATGAGGAGATTAATGTTGATAGTTCAATTGTTTTCAGCACAAACTTCACTCTATTTGACTGAGGACTTTGAAGACAGATACAATGTTTTGCTTGGATTTTTTTTCGTTTTTTTTTTTGTTTGTTTGTTTTTAAAAGAAAGCTGTGGCTGTTTTTAAGTTCAGCTTTCTAGAGTAATACAAATAAACATCAGGGAGACATTTTTTTTAAAGCCTTTTTTGTCCAGCAGGTGTCATTCATTCATAAAGAATATTACAAGGATTTTTCCTGTGCCAGTCCTTAGATAAGTGAAGACAAAGCCTTCAGAAACAAATACCTGCCTTGTCATTTATATCCCCTCATTTAAAGAAGGTACAAATTATGGTATCATATATTACTGAACTTTGAAATGAAGGAAAGTTCACAAGAAATAGCTCCCATTTTGACTCTAGTTCAGTTTGAACCAAAAAAAAAGGAAAGCATTGTAGCAAGAACAGGCAATTTTTACTCTGGAACTGGCACGGTGGTGATTCACAGCCATTAGGCCATTCTGATATGGTTTGTGCAAGGCTCCTTTGATGAATGGTTACCTAACAATAGCTTTAAAAATGTTTTTTTTTTTAATTTTAAAATGAAAATCTTGTCTGCTCAATGTTCTATAGAAAACCTGTTCTTTCTTTTACCTCAGCCAACTTTAACATTTTTACGTGGTGCTGGAGAAATTATGTGTAAATTTGCCAGTGTAAGACACAGAGGCAGTATGTCCTTGGCTAGCTATTGGTAGCTGTGCTTATGGCAAAAATATTAAAGGATGGAAAAAAAGTAGTCATGCTTCCTAAGGTGCACTCAGTTGCCTTTGTAAGTGTTTTCTCTTTTCTGAATTTAGAATTTAAAATGAGCCAACAAGGAGGGGTACCATGCTCGACCTTGTGCTCACCAGCAGGGAGGGACTGGTGGGGGATGTGAAACTGAAGGACAGCCTTGGCTGCAGCGACCACGACACGGTGGAGTTCAAGATCGATGGGGCAGCGAGGAAACTACATGGCAAGCTCTCAGCCCTAGACTTCAAGAGGGCAGACTTCGGCCTCTTCAGGGACCTGATGGGCCAAGTGCCATGGGAGGCGGTCCTGGAGGGAAGTGGGGCCCAGGAAAATTGGTCTATATTCAAGGAGCACCTCCTCCAAGCTCAGCAGAGGTGCATCCCGACAAAGAACAAGTCGGGCAAAAAGGCCAGGAGGCCTGCATGGATGAGCAAGGAGCTCCTGGACCAACTGAAAGTGAAGAGGAAAGCCTATAGAGGGTGGAAACGGAGGCAGGTAGCCTGGGAGGACTACAAAGAGGCTGTGTGAGTGGCCAGGGATCGGGTGAGGAAGGCTAAAGCCCTGACATAATTGAATCTGGCCAGGGATATAAAATGCAACAAGAAAAGCTTCTATAGGTATGTAGGGGACAAAAGAAAGTCGAAGGAAAATGTAGGCCCCCTCTGGAAGGAAGACACCCTGGTGTTGTGATTACCCAGGACATGGAGAAGGCTGAGGTACTCAATGACTTTTTTTCCTCAGTCTTCACCGATAAGGGCTCTTGTCCCGTCACCCAAGCTGTAGAAGGCGCAAGCAGGGACTGTGAGGATGAAGAACCACCCATTGTACTCGAAGAGCAGGTTCGGGATCATCTGAGGAACCTAAAGGTGCACAAGTCCATGGGTCCCGATGAGATCCATCCGCGGGTCCTGAGGGAACTGGTGGATGAAGTTGCCAAGCCACTGGCCATCATATTTGAGAAATCGTGGCAGCCTGGTGAGGTCCCCAATGACTGGAAGAGAGGGAACATAACCCCAATTTTTAAAAAGAGGAACAAGGAGGACCCGGGCAACTACAGGCCCGTCAGCCTCACCTCTGTGCCTGGCCAGGTCATGGAGCAGATTCTCCTGGAAACCATGCTAAGGCACCTGGAGAGCAAGGAGGTGATTGGTGACAGCCAACATGGCTTCACCAAGTGCATATCATGCCTGACCAATTTGGTGGCCTTCTATGAATGGGGTGACAGCATCGGTGGACAAGGGACGAGCAACGGATATCATCTACCTGGACTTGTGCAAAGATTTTGACACTGTCCCACACAACATCCTTCTCTCTAAACTGGAGAGGCATGGGTTTGATGGACGGACCACTCGGTGGATAAGGAGTTGGCTGGATGGCCGCACTCAGAGAGTGGTGGGTAATGGGTCAATGTCCATGTGGAGACCGGTCACGAGTGGTGTCCCTCAGGGGTCCGTGTTGGGCTCAGCCCTGTTCAACATCTTTGTCGGCGATATGGACAGTGGGGTAGAGTGCACCCTCAGCAAGTTCACCAATGACACCAAGTTGTGTGGTGGCGTTGACACGCTGGAAGGGAGGAATGCCATCCAGAGGGACCTTGACAGGCTGGAGAGGTGGGCCCGTGCCAACCTCATGAAGTTCAACCAGGCAAAGTGCAAGGTCCTGCACTTGGTCGTGGCAATCCCAGGCACAACTACAGGCTGGGCGGGGAATGGATTGAGAGCAGCCCTGAGGAGAAGGGCTTGGGAGTGCTGGTGGACGAGAAGCTCAACATGAGCAGGCAATGCGCCCTCACGGCCCAGAAGGCCAACCGCATCCTGGGCTGCATCAAGAGAAGAGTGGCCAGCAGGTCAAGGGAGGTGATTCTCCTCTCTACTCTGCCCTGGTGAGACCCCACCTGGAGTACTGTGTCCAGTTCTGGAGCCCCCAACACAAGAAGGACATGGACCTGTTGGCGAGGGTCCAGAGGAGGGCCATGAAGATGATAAAAGGGCTGGAGCACCTTTTCTATGAGGACAGGCTGAGAGAGTTGGGGCTGTTCAGCCTGGAGAAGAGGAGGCTCTGGGGAGACCTGATAGCGGTCTTTCAGTACCTCAAGGGGGCCTACAGGAAAGATGGGGAGAGGCTGTTCAGTAGGGCCTGTTGTGATAGGACGAGGGGTAATGGTTTTAAAATAGAGGGAGGTAGATTTAGATTGGATATTAGGAAAAAAAAAATTCTACAATGCAAGTTGTAGAACACTGGCACAGGTTGCCCAGAGATGTGGTGGAAGCCCCATCCCTGGAACGGTTCAAGGCCAGGTTGGATGAGGCTCTGAGCAACCTGATCTAGTCGGGGATGTCCCTGCTCCTTGCAGGGGGGTTGGACTAGATGACCTTTGAAGGTCCCGTCCAATTCTAACCATTCTATGATTCTATAAAAGCTATACATTTTTGCTGTAAGTGCAGGAAGAAGGAAAAATAACCACAACAATGTAAATGAACCACAAATGCCACAATAACTATACTGAGCTGAGAAGGATCTATAGTATGTGTGAAGCTATGGTTTCTAGGAATACTTTTAGAAGAATAGTGATGTTTGGGTGATACTTTTTGATTGTATTTAAAGAGTATTAATGCCCTTGAGCTACATCTGTGTGATTCAAGTAACTTCTAACAAACAACAGGTCTTCAATAAACTACAAGGGCAGCACACTGCAATGATGCTTCAGCATTTTCTTTCAGGTATCTATATAGAGCTAACTTGGTACAGACTGGTGCCTTTGATGGTAACAAAGTATTACATTACTGTAGTGGAAATTTCGTTTTCATATCTGGAGTTTGAAATGGCTCAGACTTTCAACATTAGGGAATCATGGATGTAAGAATTCCCCTATTATCTGCACGAAACTAGAGGAGGGGCAGAATTTAGGTAGAAACACTGGTAGAGGTAGAAAGCAATGAGCTCTACATTTTCTCCAGACCAAAAACATGCTCGCACTCTCAGTGCTTGTCTTAATAGTTGCCTATGGACAAATCTAGCCAAGATGGATGAGGTCCTGGCTGGGTGAGGAGGGGAATGTTTTGGAGAACTTGTGTCCCACCGAGACATTTTCAATATGATAATTTCAATGGTGTAGAGCCAGGAAACTGAATAAATGTTGAAAAGCTGTAGCTCGTATCAAAAAGAGAAGCCATCCTTAGAATCTATGAGCAGAAGATCTACTCTTCCATTTTCTTATGATGGCTGTAATGTACAGATCTATTTGAGGTTCTGCTTAAGAGACTAGCACCATTTAGCTGAAAAATAACTTTTTTTTTATAAGTACCTCACATTAGAATAACGAAGCTGCGATGAGATGTAGAGAACACTGGCAGTACTGCTGACAGGTGTATTCATGATAGAGGCAGACTTTTACTTTCAGATGTGAATAGCTAACCCAATGTAGAGCAGGTTAATGACGGATACAGCTTTGGTTACAAACAAAATACCAAAACTTCATTATAGGGAAAGTATGGGGAAAGTGACAAGAATAGGTGGAAACTAATTGTTCTTAAAATTAAAATACAACTAGCACTGTGACTTAGGTTATCCTCACACACAGTTGCTCATACATATACCAACATTTTTTGGGGAAACTAAAATTTTATAAATTAAGCTGCTTCTCTTACATATAGAATAGAAAGTATTTTAAAAAAACCTGAAAAACATAAAGGCATAAAGAAAGCATGATTGTGCTCAGATACTACAGTGCTGTGACCCGTGTAATTATCTAGCTAAACAGATAGACTCTTTTGTGCTGTTTAGCTAAATATTACCCACTCCCCTAATAATTTCCACTATACAGGGACTTTTCAGAACTTGCTTGCCCTACCCTGGCTGATCACACAATTGTCAGCAGAGCAAGTAATAGTTATGGAGTATTTTGCTTTCCCTGTTCCCTTCCCCTGCGTCCTTTTGGGAATTTTAGTATTAAAAAGTACTCAAGTGACCCACTCAGTTCCTACTCTGATCTTTGCATCAGGGAAGTAAGGAGTATGTGGCTGAAGAGAGGAAATAGTGGCAGTCTTCTGCAGGCTGAGCCACAAGTCTGTGCTTCTAATGCTAAAAGTGAAAAAGGAGGCCTTTTTGCTCTAACCTGGAAGCTGTGCCAAGCTGCTTCTCCCTCCCCCATTCAGAAATAACCAGGAAATCAAGAGTCAGACCTATCATTTTCATGTGAGTGAAGTGAGACCCCTTTCCCCCCACTATCAGCTGGGAGAATCTTATATTATGAGATACATAAGCTTGAACTTTTTAGAAGTGGTCCTGGTGTGTAAACTTTTCAAGTTGGCTTCAAAATGCAATCACTTGTCACCTAAGTAATCTGAGCCACAGTCTTAATTTAGAATGGCTAGAAGTGTGTGAACTAGTAGAAGAGTTACAAGATGTCCTCATAATTTTAGGAAGTTGTCCTGAATCATAGCCTAAATGCCACTTCAGGCTTTGAGTCAGTTTTAAAGGTTTAAAACTTGTTTTGTGTCTTTATATTTGTAATTGTGCAAGCAACTTCAGCAGCATAAACCCCTGATTCTTCAGTGATCTTCATATTCTGTGGCAAGTAATGGTGCGTGGGTGCTCACAGATGTGTGTTCATGGCTGCCACCTTGTTTGACCTGCTGGGAACTAGGATGGCTGCAGCAAAAGCACTAGCTTCTGCAGGGTAAGCAGATGCTCTTTAGCAGGGATTGTGTCTACTTAACTCCACTATGTGACTAAGGCATGGAGGGTTTGTAATGCGCTCCTTAGGATCAGGTCCTAACACTTTCAAAAGTGCAGTTTCCTAACTAAGTATCAAGCAGCATTGCCAACAGCAATACAGCTTGTTGTTCAAGTGGTCCAGTCACACATTCATATGGGTTATTTTAGAGGGCAAAATGCAGGTGTGGTACCACCACCTGTAGTGGATGGGAATATGAGCAAGTGTATCAATGTAAGCGAATGTAGCAAAGTGAGTAATGCACATGGGAATATGGGTGAATGTATCAAAGCGAACAGGACCTGAGTACAATGGACAAAGCAAGAGTACATGCTGAGAAGCAACAGTATGATGGACAAAGTAAGAAGTATGTGATGAAGAACAATGCTACAATGTCAATCAGGAGTGTGAAGCTAATTGGACAAATAGTGGGGTGGTAGACATCGTGTAAATAGTTGCCCTATAGGAATAGAAATTGTAGACAAAGAGCATCCGGGTAAAAAGTATAAAACACTGCTTGTAATAATAAACGCGCCTTCAGTGCCACACTTTGACTCTCTTGCTGTCTCGCTCGTTAATTGTCGCCATATGCCACAACCACCCTCTTACTGAATTTGTAGTTGACACCTTATATTGTGCTCAAAGACCAGAGGAGGAAATAAAAGAAAGAATCATAGTTCCTCTGCCCTCATCTTTTCTCTTCTCTCAGCAATTCCTAAAGAGGTGTGTTAGAACATTTTTCTTAGACTTTTCCCAACATAGTGCTATTTTTATCTTCTTGTGTCCTTGCCAAGTTAGCTGACCCTGGAGCACACGTCTGGTCTACTCCCTGGACAGATCACACTGTCACCTCTGCCAGACAGGAAGTGGTGAATGCATATAAGGATTAGGGTAGGACCACTAATAAACATTAGAAGCATATTTGTTAATCAGCAGGAAATTACCAGTATGATATATAGCTGGAATGAAATGTGGCCTCTCTGGGTTTGGAGCTCTAAGAGGTTAAGAAAGCAGAGCAAGTAATATGAAAAGGACATTGATTTGCTGCCATGATTTCTAACAGAGAACTACCTAATCATAGCAAAAAAGAGTCCCTGGACAGCAAATCCCAGGAATGTAGCCTGAAGCCTCAGACTCTGGAGAGGGGCCAACCATAAAGCTCCCCTCTTTAACTTGAGTCCATTCACTAGAACACAGAGGCCATTTACAAATGCTAAATTTTACTTAGTGACTATGTTGCAAAAAGCCAAAAATAAATCTATTTGTTATTTAAACTCCACAAATGTAGTTCACATTTGTTTAAAGCTATGGTTCTCAGGTCCGCCAGTGACTCCAAGGTAAGATGTTTTGGGAAACAGAGTAATTATCTTTGCAGGCTTTTGTATAACACATCTGTTGACACATGCAAATTATGGATACTGCAGTATATACTATGTATATTTGCTGTATAATAGCTATACTAATCTTCTGTAAGCAATGAAGTGGTAATTTTTTATGAAAGAAGAAACAGCTGTGCTCCTAAGTGTCCCCTTTACTCTGAGTACAGGATGTCCACTATTTCAACTTGCTGCAGAATATAGGTATTTATTTTTTCTTTGCCTGAATGACTGTGGTTGGAAAATATTTGGTGAAATCAATAATACCAAGTTATAGGAAGACTAAGCCATCCAGAAAGAAACCCAAAAATATATCTTATGTTTCTATTAGAATATATCATAATGATTTAAATAATAGACATGATATTTTAAGAGTTTCCTCAATTTCCTGTTGTAAAAAAATAGTTATTTTCAGACATCATGTCACTCAAGTAATTACTTATCCATTTTAATGAGGAGCTTGGATATGTCAGGAAATAGAAGGCACTCAAACTACAGAATACACTGGGCTTCGTGAGTTTAAGCTTCAAGTATGATGTAATGTATGTGGTACGGAATGAAAGAGAAAGCATTTGTTAATGTGCCTAATCTTACCTATTTCATAAAGTTAGCTTTGATGGAATTGCATATAAAGAAATAGAAATAGAAGAGCATTCCTATTTTGCTGCAGGTTTTGTTTTTTTTTTTTTTTTCTTGGAATTCTTTTTCACTTTCTTTGAATAACTAACATCCATATTAGTGTTTAAGGCTGCATCAAGGATGTGCTTTATCTCCCAGTTGCTACCACTTAAAATATCTTGGTTCATATCCCGAAGCAGTGTTGGAACTACTTCTCTCTTCTTTCCCCCACCCTGTAAAACTGTATCAGGAAATGTGCTCTAAAAGTGCACCTAATGCACTCTAGCCACTAATAGATGCTCAGTCTAGGTGGTCAGACTAAACTCTGGTGGTCCAGAGTAAACTCCCTAAATGCAGGTATTGTGGACATGGATTCCTCAGCACTAACTACCGTGCTGTACAAACTTAGCCTTATTGTGCTGCGTTATCGCTCATGCAGACAAAGTCTGTGATGTTATGAAAAAATGAAAAAAAATAGAGTAGAATTGCAGAATATTTGGTCTAAAATAATTTTACAACTTTTGCACTTGTTAATGGGGAAGATACTGGATTTTAGCTGATGAACTGAGAGGGAGAAAAGCATCTTCCTATTGTTTTAGCTAACCATTTCTAGGTTTCAGATTGTGACCTGTTGTATCCACAGAGCATCACCAGTGTACGCAGAGGAGCCTCATGTTCAGGCTGGATAGACCATTCTTGTTGTAGCATTTATTTAGTTATTTATATTTCAAAGGTGTGGCTATAATGATGACTAAAGATGGAAGTCTTAGTGTAGAGATGTGGCTCCCTCTTACTAGTAGCAGAAGAAAATGGTTTGTAAACGTTGCAGTGAAGCTAAACATGCTTATAACTTCATGTCATGGTTTAGCCTCAGCTAACGATTGGACTTGATGATCTTGAAGGTCTTTTCCAGCCTTAAAGATTCTATGATTCTAACAGCCAAACTCCCACCTAGCTGCGGGCTCATCCTCCTCTTCCCCTAGAACAGGGAGAGAAAATAGGAAGAGTAGCAACGAGAAAGCTTGTGCGTTGAAATAAAGAAAGGGAGATTGCTTACTACTCACTGCTGTGGGCAAAACAGACTCATCCTGGGGAAAATTAACTTAACTGATTGCCAATTAAAACAAAAATGTAATCATTAATTTGAGTAGTGGGAAACAAAGACAAACACCAAACTAACACCTTTCCTTCCCCCTTTCCCAGACTCAGCTTCACTCCTTCACTCTAGTCTTCCACTACCCCCCTACCTCAAGTTGTGCAGGGGGATGGGGAGCAGAGGGCTGCAGCTCCTCTCTGATGCTCTTTCCTCCTCACACTTTTCCCCTGCTCCAGCTTGGGTCCTCTCGACAGGCTGCAGTTCCTGTCAAGAAAATCTGCTCTGGTGTGGGTTCTACACCAGGCTGTAATTCCTTCAGGGATCCACATCTGCTCCAGCATGGGGTTGTCCATGGACTGCAGTGACTGTCTGTACTGGTGCAGGTCCTCCATGGTCTGCAGGGAATCTCTGCTCTGGCACCTGGAGCATTTTCTCCTCCCTCTCCTCTTTCTCTGACCCTCTGTAGTTTCTCACTCTTCCCCCACTCCTGCTCCCCCCATCCCCTCTGTGGTGTTTTCTGTCTTTTCTTACATACATGTTTACAGATGTGCCACAAACTTTGCTAATGGGCTCAGCTTTGGCCTGTGATGGGTCTGACTGATGGAACTGGCTGTGACTGGCCCAGGGCAGCCCCATGCCTCTTCACACAGAATCCACCTCTGCAGCCCTTCTGCTGCCAACATCTTGCCACCTACAGCCAATACACTTCTGTGTATTTGGAAGCCTGTAGGTTGACTGGCAGGGCAAAATGGATAAATCTTGATTGACTTGTTTATTCTGACCCACAGAGTAGGGGCGTGGCAGCTATCAGCAAGTAAGCAGGAAGGAAGCAAAAAGAGATAGGTATTATTGTACACAGGTTTCTTTAACAATTATAGAAGATACACATAGAATAAAAGAAAATTTATACAGTATCTTTACTAGCCTCTGTTTCTACTTTGCCTGCATTTGGACATTTCACTTACATTAGGGTTAGGTGAGTAGTAAAGTTATGTTAATGACATGTCACCAGAAGAACCTTAGACTATTTGAGATTTCTCAGAAAGAGAGCAGGAAATTTTTATCAGAAAACAAGAATGTTGCTTTAACCTGAACTGCTATTAGAGTCTAAACTGCAGACTACAATACCTAATATAGGCAAACATGCATTAAATTAGGATCCATGTATAGTACAAAATGCACAAAAATGTAATGCACAGAAATTATGCCCTAGGCTGAACATAGAAAGCCTCATTCTGTGTTGGAATTTCACAAAATGTCATCATTGCCAAGGGACCTTTCACTCAGACCACCTGTACTGTATATTTGAGAGAGCAATAATTTATTGTGAGAATATCTAAATTTGTGATATCTGGTAGGAAATGGGACATTTGCGTTCCTGCAGATTAACTCACAGAAAGGGAGGAAAGAATTTATCCATGATTTTTTAATTGACCATTTTTCTCTCTGGTCATTAATGTTTATAAACTGGTTCCACGTGGACTTCTCTACTTTGAATATTTGAGAAGAATAGAATCAAAGAAATATGGCCTATTGACAGGTACATGTTAGTGATGTTAGTGTGCTTTTTTTTTTAAGCAGGTCAGTGACCAGGAAAGCTAATTTATATCCTTAAATAATGAAGATCTGTCTCTACTACCATACAGTAAAAGAAATAGTGTAAATATTATACTTTTTCAGCATGCCTGAGTTGAGCCTGTTTTCCCATTATTCATAGCTCATGATCCTCTAGGCCCAGATCTACAAAAGCTTTATAACTCTCACTGAGAGTTAAGCATGAGCATTAAGCATCAAAATGTGTTAGGCATGTGAGACTTAGTAAATCTGTATCTTTTTATTATTGTTTAATCTCTTTAAGCACAATTACACTTATGCAAGGTAGTATAGTCCTGGAACATCCAGACTAGAGACATTGTAAATTGTTTCAGAACTGTACTGTATTACAGTACACGCATGAGACACAGCATACATTAGCTTAGGAGCACCACATTGCTAGCCCAGCTGTTATGGATTAACCCTGGTAGGCAGCTAAGCCCACACAGCAGCTCACTCAGTGGGATAGGGGAGAGTATCAGAAGTGTAAAAATGAGAAAACTTATGGCTTGAGATAAAGACATTTTAATAGGTAAAGTAAAAGCTGCACATGCAAGTGGGACAAAATAAGGAGTTAATTCAGTACTTCCCATCAACAGGTAGATATTTAGCCATTGCCAGGAAAGCAGGACTTCATCACGTGTAACAGTGACTTGGGAAGATAGACTCCATAACTCCAGATATCCCCTTCTTCCTTCTTCTTTTCCCTCAGCTTTTATTGCTGAGTGGACACCATATGGTATGGGATATCCCTTTGGTCAGTTGGGGTCAGCAATAACTAAAATATAGGTGTGTTATCAACACTGTTCTGGGAGTTCTACTTGGGAGTGCTGGTAGACGAGAAGCTCAACATGAGCAGGCAATGCACACTTGCAGCCCAGAAGGCCAGCCGCATTCTGGGCTGCATCAAAGATGACCAGAGGGCTGGAGCACCTTTCCTATGAAGACAGCCTGAGAGAGTCGGGGCTGTCCAGCCTGGAGAAGAGGAGGCTCTGGGGAGAACTTATAGCCGTCTTCCAGTACCTCAAGGGGGCCTATAAGAAAGATGGGGAGAGGCTGTTCAGTAGAGCCTGTTGCGATAGAACAAAGGGTATTTTAAAATAGAGGGAGGTAGATTTAAATTGGATATTAGGAAAAAAGTTTTTACAATGCAAGTTGTAGAACACTGGCACAGGTTGCCCAGAGATGTGGTGGATGCCCCATCCCTGGAAATGTTCAAGGCCAGGCTGGATTAGGCTCTGAGCAACCTGATCTAGTTGGGGATGTCCCTGCTCCTTGCAGGGGGGTTGGACTAGATGACCTTTGAAGGTCCCTTCCAACTCTATCCATTCTATGATTCTATGATTCTATATGATTTCCAGAAAAGGTCTCAGTGTGCTGACCATATTCTTTGCAGTGAATGGTTATTTTCTAGTTGTTTGCCTTGCCCTACTTCTACATGGCCTACGACAGATTTTCTTTCTGATCCTATATTTACACTTTTGTTAGATTTTTAAAAGTATTTCTTTATTCCAAGAACAAAATAGATGGCAATCTGAGGGTTTAGACAATAAGATGTCTTAGAATAAAAATCTGGAGTTGTTGGAAAAGTCACTAAGCAAAATAAAATCTTACTCGTTAATAAATGTATAGTATAGCAGCATTTTTGTAAAGGAAACTAAGTACATTGCATATATAACTAGATGCTATAGAAATTATAGGAATTACATTCTGAACAGATAAGAAAATTGATAAAGCTTTGAAACAAGCTTTTTTTCCCCCCCCTAAACTAGAATGGCAGCAGAATAAAGTAGATGTGCCTTTTGAAAAGCTTCCAATCTTTCCTTTTTTTTTCACTGGCAATAAAATATATGGTTACTTTTCCAATCTGTTTTCATATTGCCTTCTTAGAAAATTAGGGGACAGGTTTATTAGTGATTGAAAAGCTCATAGAAATGATATATAATATAAGGAAATATAGCTGGGGTCACACGGCTTGCAGTATTGATCCTAGAATGACATGTGCTAAGTACTATAATTGCCAACACTATCAGCCTTATTAAGTAAATAAATAATTTCTACTGTTCTTAAGTGTGCGTTTGTGTATACACACACGTTTTACCTCAGTGATCCATCCAGCCAATGCAATTTGATCAGTTCTTTCTGTAGGGCTTTTCAAGGTCCTGCTAATCCACTTCAGATTTAGCTGACTTTCAATTTTTTGTTTTTAACTCTGCTCACCTGTATGCTGTACTTACAGGAATGCAAAATTTGGAAACTACACCGTTCAGAAAGTTTGGCTAATGGAGCAATTGGGGAATCTCTTGTTAAACTTATAAAGAAAGAGGAAATAGCCCATTTCTTTGAAGACACCCAAAAAGTGGTAGCAGGGAATAGGACAGAATACTAATGTCTGAATTATTTCTATAAAAAAAAGAAAAGTATCTATTTGTGAGGGCAACATCCAACAGGGATTTATGGAAAATTGTTAGTTGTTAATGAGAATACAAGTTTATCCTTTAAGCTTGGCTTACTTTGAATTACATGGAGGTCTGGAGATTCCTTTAGACGGTAGAATTATTAATTCTAAATTAAAGCAAACTCATTGAACTTCTATGATATGGAAATTGAGTAGGAAATTTATCGAGAACAAGATTTGTCATACTGAGCTTTTCAGTATTCCCTAGATTTGACTGAGCTGGAAACTTACACAAGAATAGCTTTTCTTGTGATATTCAGACATTCCTTTCTGGCTGAAACAGAAAATTTAAAATACATTGTTTAAAATAAAGAAAGAAAAAGTACTGAACCTCTGAACTTAAAAAGTTTTGTACTACTGTTAAACGATAATTTAAAGCTTTAAGGTAGTTCTAATTTAATTGTCCCTGGGCTCTGGTTGATTTTATTTTTTTGGAGCAGTATGGGAGAAAGTAGAGGATTCATGGATTTTAAGAAATATTTAACTTGATCTCAAAGAAAAATTTAAGGGAGATCATGTGAACTTCCCAATACTTCACATGAAGTCTGTGACAGAAGCCTGGAATTTCTGAGATCTAAGTCAATGCTTTAACCACAGGGCTATTTTTTACATCTTATGCCCCTCTGTTACCTCCTCAAGTGAAAAAAAAACAACAAAACTATGTGATTCTGAGCCAAATTCAACCTAGTGCAATGTCTGCTCTCACTCAGCTGAGATGGGTATAGGCATAAACTGTGGTGTAAATTACCAGTTGGATCTACCTTGGTTAGAAAATTGGCCAAATTCTGTGGTCATCAACTTCTACAGTCAATCACATTATTGTATATTTGTAATACCTGTAATCAAGTTAAAATAATAAGAAAGGAAAAAATAACATTTTTTAGCAATAAGTGAATGGGAAGGTTTAAAAGACTGGTAGATTTAGTCTGCATTTACACTGCTATAGAAGAGGAATGACTCTTACAAATCCTTCATTTTTAACTTGCTGAGAACTTGCATCAAGTGACTTGAAAATTATGATGGCAGCTCCCAAAGGTAGTTGACATCTCATCCCACAGTACTGTTTCTTGTAGAATAATTACCAATACTACTTTTTTGTGTGTGTGTGTGTGGTTCAGATACTGTCATAGTTTAGCCCTGATCGGGACCAGACTACCCAGTCTCTCTCTCACTCCCCCCACCCTTCCAGATAAAAAAAGGCTAGAGTTTTGAGATAAGGACAGGGAGAAAATCCTTAAAGTTACCATTACGGGCAAAACAGACTCGACTTGGGGAAAACTATTTATTTCTTACTAAAAACAGCAGGATAATGAGACAGAGAACAAGGTAACCTCCCCCCACCCCTCCCTCTTCCCAGGCTTAACATAATCTCTACTACTTTCCCCCCACCCTGAGTGGCACAGGGAGGAAGAGGGAACGGGGGTTACGGTCAGTTCATCACACATTCTTTCACACCGCTGATTCGTTGTCGGGGGAAGAACTCCTCACATTCTTCCCCTGCTCTGTTGTGGAGTCCCTCCCACGGGCCACAGTGCTTCGTGAAACTGCTCTGGCATGGGTCATCTCTTCCATGGGGTGCAGTCCCTCCAGAACAGCTGCCCCAGTGGGCCCTCCACGGGCCACAGCCTCCTTCAGGCATCCACTTGCCCCGACGTGGGGTCCTCCACGGGCTGCAGGTGGATCTCTGCTCCTCCATGGACCTCCATGGGCTGCAGGGGGACAACCTGCTCCACTATGGTCGTCACCATGAGTTGCAGAGGAATCTTGGCCAGGAGCCGCATTACTCCTCCCCCTCCTTCTTCACTGACCTTGGCATCTGCAGCCATTCCTCTCACAAGAAAAATTCTTCACAACAGGCAGGCAGATGCCTCTCAGGATCTTTTCACATCTCCCCTCCACTTCTTGCAGCTGGGCTGGGCTGAGTTGGCTGCCCGTCAGCCGCCCAGTGGGAGGCCAGAGGGTGAGGCCTGCAAGGCCCAAGCAGCTCATGCCTCCCCCTCTCTGCCCCTGCTCACAACTTCACTTCTTCTTCTTTTTTTTTTTTTTTTCCCTGTTTTTCCCCTTCTTAAATACGTTATTGCAGAGGTGTTATCAGGGAACATTCTGCTACCAATTGGCTCGGTGTTCTGGTTTTGTTAGTGAGGGGGGGCCTAAGGTGGTAGCTTCTGTAGGAAACTGCTAGAAGTCGCTCCCCTTTGTTCAGTGGACTCGGCCGGGCCTAGGGCGGACCCGCTGCTGGCCAAGGCCGAGCCAATTGGTAGCAGAATGTCCCGTGATAACGCCTCTGCGATAACGTATTTAAGTAGGGGAAAACAGGAAAAAAGAGGAGGAGAAGATGTGAAGCAGCTGAGCGGGGGACAGAGAGGGGGAGGCGCGAGCCTCATGGGCCTTGCAGGCCTCACCCACTGGCCTCCCGCCGGGCAGCCGACTGGGCCCAACTCGGCCTGGCCCGGCTGCAAGAACTGGAGAGGAGATGAGAAGTGAATAAGATGTAAAAAGGATCCTGAGAGGCGTCTGCCAGCCTGTTGTGAGGAACGGCTGCAGACGCCAAGGTCAGTGAAGAAGGAGGGGGAGGAGTAATGCGGCTCCTGGCCAAGATTCCTCTGCAACTCGTGGTGAAGACCATGGTGGAGCGGGTTGTCCCCCTGCAGCCCATGGAGGTCCACGGAGGGGCAGAGATCCACCTGCAGCCCCTGGAGGACCCCACGCCGGAGCAGGTGGAGGCCTGAAGGAGGCTGTGGCCCGTGGAGGGCCCGCTGGGGCAGCTGTTCTAGAGGGACTGCACCCCGTGGAAGAGATGACCCACGCCGGAGCAGTTTCACGAAGGACTGTGGCCCGTGGGAGGGACCCCACGCTGGAGCAGAGGAGGAATGCGAGGAGTTCTTCCCCCGACGATGATACAGCGGCGTAAAACAACGCGTGATGAACTGACCGCGACCCCCATTCCCTTTTCCCCCCCCCGTGCCGCTCGGGAGGGGAAGGTAGTAGAGATAATGTTAAGCCCGGGAAGAGGGAGGGGTGGGGGGAGGTTATCTTGTTCCCTGTCTCATTCTCCTGCTAATTTTAGAAATAAATGAATAGTTTTCCCCAAGTCGAGTCTGTTTTGCCCGTGACAGTAACTTTAAGGATTTCTCCCTGTCCTTATCTCAAACCTTGAGCCGTTTTTCTTATATCATCTCCCCCTATTCTCTCGGAGGGTGGGGGGAGCGAGAGAGAGACTGCGTAGTCTGGTCCCGATCGGGGCTGAACTACGACACTCGGTCCTGGCCAACAGCAGATCCGCCCTAGTGGCTGAGTCCACTGAACAAAGGGGAGCAACTTCCAGCAGCTTCTTACAGAAGCTACCACTGTAGGCCCCCCCTCACTAAACAAAACCAAACCAGATACCTACTAAGGTGGAAAAGTAGAATGTTTCAATATAAATTTACCTACCTTTATATTAACGAAACCTAATTAAAATGATGGAATAAAGTAAAAGCTTTGTCATACATTTATATTAGAATGTCTCCCACCAACTGTAGTACATTAGAAATAACTTAATTTTTGCTTTGATGAATAAATTAATTTTAGCTTTGATGGATGTACGAAGGCAAGGGAGAACAGAAGAAACATGAGTCTGGTGGCTTGAAGATACGGATTTCAAAAACATCTAAGGGATTTCAGTACACAACTTTCAAATGCTGAAATCAATGAGATTTGTGTGTCCTTAAGCATTTTTGACAAATCTGCCTTACTTCACTGAAATCCTGATTTAGCAAAGCAGAGAACTACATGGTTTATTAAAGTTAAGCCTTGGGTTTAATATTTGTGAATACTTTCAAAGCCTCTGGTTGAGGCAGTATGGAACCTAGAGTAACTTTATTACATCCCAACTTACAGTTTTTAGTACTTGTGTTTTGCATTACAAAATGAGGAAGATCACATTATCATTTGATTATCCTGAGAGTCCTAGAAGTGTAGGGATTTATTCTGTACATCTGAAACTTAAATGGGCAGATAACTTCAGCTAAAGTGTCTCATGAGCATCACATTAATATGCAGAGATTTCTTTTTTTAGTGTTAAAATTTTGAGGAGACTCCTTGTACCTGTCTCTGTCAGTGTTTTAGATATTCTCTGTGATAGAAAGATACCTCTAATGCTCAGAATTATTCTGAAGGGATTTTATCCAGGATTCTGCCACGCATTCTGTCAGGGTCATCCTTATCCATGTCACAGTTTCCTTTCTGTCTGGATGCTGTCTACTTTTCTTGTTTAGCACATTAGTATCTGGAAGTATACATTTTCTTAGCCTTTCACATGTGTGAAATATAGTCCCAGATATATTCACATGTGATATTATTTTTGTTCTAGTTCCTAGTACACTGAGTTATTGCATAACTGTTCTGTGTTGGACATCAAGAATTCCAGGAAATACAAAGCTGAACTCCTGAATACTGATGCTGTACCTTCCTCATGTTAGAAATATTCTGAATATCACATTCAAGACCTTACTTCCTAAGTAATCTTAAGGAAATTTTAATGACTACTAATTGCTGCTGTCTATTCTATTCTGGACAGGAAAGCATTCTTTCATCCATCAAAGCCAAAACATACTGTCCTTTACTTAGGTATTAAAACGTTGTCATGTCCTGATATTTCAGAGCATTTTCTTTCATGATTCACAAGAGGTTACGTGAGGAATCCTAGTATTTTCTCCCATTTCCCTTCATATAAAAATAAAAATATTAAAAAAAGAAGGAAAAGAAAATCCAGCATACGTTGTTTCCCACATTGCTGGTTTTAGAGTACATCAATACTAATAGTATTGAATTTCTGTCTTAATAATACTACCAATTCCTTATCCTCAAGGAAATCCCATTTATTGAAGATTTATCTTTATTCCATTTATATTTTTTCCTGTTTTTTTTTTTTGTATGCGCGATTTCCCTAGACATTGAGAGTTTTCCTATCCACTTATCACTTTGGAATCAGAAAAGTATGTGGCCTTCTTCAACATTTCAATTTACAGACTCGTCAAATAGATCCAGCTGTTGTCTGACTGTGAAATTTTTGAGCAAACATAGTTACAAGCTAATGAGGCTAGATTTTGAACAGTTCAAATGGAAAAAGCGTATCCCTTGTCTGCTTGAGTTATTCTGGTTTGTCAGGTCACACTTACCTATTTCGATTGAAAATATAGCTTTATATTTTTGAATGAGTTTGGACTACAAATCAACTAAATTGGTATAAATCTATAGAAACTAGATCTATACAAAAATTTATAGAAAATTTTCACATAAATATTTTCAAAGATCTGTGAGGTGCTTAGTAGATTCAGGTTGCAAGTCTTTTTGGGCTTTTTTTCCATCCCAACTTCAGAGGCCAAAAAGAAGGTAGATGTAGCCTGTATTTTTTGAGGTTTATTTAAACTTGAAGTCCAAAAAAATCTCTCTTAATTTCCCTTAAAAACTTCAACATCTTTTTTTTTTTTAATTGACTAATCGGTAAGAAAAAAAGAAAAAAAAACAAAAAAACCTAGGCTATTATGCTAGCATTCTCTCTATTTTACCATGCTGAATGAGATGAAGTTTCTAACATTACATGTGTTGTGAAGACAGTAAGGACACTCTAGTTTGCTAATCCAGAATGCTTCTGAGTGATTTAGAGTACTACCTTTTGCAGCAGCAGGCATGCCTCAGGTTTGTCCAATAGGCCATGCTGACCTAGATGGAAACAGGGCAGGCAAGGGCTGCAGCCACCTTCCTAGTGTATTTTAGCCACTTTTGATGCTAGACCACCCTGATATCTGTGATATTTTTCAGTTACTAAACAATATTAAACATATTAAATGTGCTAACTAATATTGCTAAACAATATTAACAAATACAAATCAAAAACCCCTTAACATGGAAAGTTTGGTCCTTCTAGTACACCTCTCTCCATGTGCATCCATGCAAGACTAACCACAGTACTGCCCTTAATCAGGACAATCAGTGCTCAAACACTTTCCTTCTGCTTCAGAATATTTTTTTTTTATTCTTTCACTCCAGCCAGGCCTGTAGGCATTTTCTCATCTAAAATTCTTTCCCATATATCTCATGCCAATATTTACATTATGGTAGATTAGGCTTTTGGGGGGCTCTTTCACACCAGCTGCATTCTGAGAGGTGACTCCCTAAAGAATGCTGCTGTGGAATTCTGTGATTTTTCTATAAAAAGAAAGGCTCTTTTTTTTCCTAATGACCTTTCCTGCACATCAAGCCTTGGGATCTGGGCAGCAGCCTTTCTGGCTTGTGCTTAATCATGTATAATGCATATTCCACAACAGAAGCTTAGTAAGGAATTCTGTCAGTCATTGGTGAGGCAGAATAACAACCTATGTACATCCTGAGAAGGAAAAAAATATTTTTCATGCCTGCATAGGAACACCCACTTATCCTGGGCCTGAAAAGCTAAGAGCCAAAAGGCATTTGTACACATTGATTTAAGCCAATGGGTCTGAGCCTGTTGTCAAGAATTTTTATTTTAACAGGCTAGCCTGTCCCTGGATTATTCCCACATAGGCAAACACTATATTCAGGAGTACTTCTGCAAATTTAGGGACCATATTTGCAGACCTACTCCCACTATAAAGGCTGGACAGAAGGCTGTGTGGAAGCCAACAGTGCTGTATGCACACAGATATCCTCAGCTTAGCTTTTGTGAAGTGCAACAAACAGAATGGGTAGAAAGTGAACTCTTCATGCAATGCACAGCATACTTGTTCTGCTTGTAATCTTGCAAGTAGAAGTAATCCAGGTAACTTGTTTGGAGGTTACAGTGAGCAGCTGAGACAGAACAAGGAATTTACTGCAGTTTTCAATGTTATCCTAAGTACTTATTATTCCAAGTACATTATCCGATTCACCCATTTTCTTCTGTGTTCAAAGAGGTCAAATACATGTACTCTAACTATATGCAGAATCGAGCAGTGTGGATGTATTTCTTTTTTTTTTTTTGTTACAGAAATTAACAAATATGCTTTCATATATAGAGTGATCAGCTACATTTACTTGCCAAGAAAGTTCTCTTGTTTAATAACCACTTCTCAAAGCAGAACTGCTTTGCTAGTTGTGGGTTTTCTGTGGCTCCAGTTAGCTTTGACTTTTAGTCAAAGCTTTACTGTGCTGTGTTTCTCTCATACTGTGAATGAAAACACTCCACACACAATGTTCAAAGATTTAATTGAACATATTTCCAGCTTAATTGCTGCATTGGACCTTGCCATTAAGAGTGTTATGTCATGTGACTGCTTGTATTGCAGTATGAAGTGTGAGTATTTAAGGCAAATGCCTCAACAGCATGGAGCTATTTGTATGTTGGGTATGTGAGTCAGTGGTCAGGGAATAGAGGTCACATAGTTTATATATTTTCTGAGTATTTGCTTTTCTGTCTAATTAATTTTGTAACTGAAACACAGATTTGTGTTTGGAGCAGTTGCAATTAATGAAAAAAAAAATTTTGCTAAAATGTATTATTCCAAGTGGACAAAACGAAGCTATTTGGACAGCATATTTAAACAAGCAAAGCAAGCCAATTGAAAAGATTTTCTTGTTTACTTTGCTGTATATGAGTAGTGTGATGATTCTGGCTTAACCCAGGCATTAATGAAAAAATAATTCAAACCATATTTAATGTTATTATTTAAAAAAAATAATTGTCATGTTTGAGGCTTTGACTTCCAGAGAAGCCTAAGAGAATTATGATGTTCCTAAATTCCATTAAATGATTGTCCCTTTTAAGTAATTTTAGACTATTTTGAAAGATCCAAACCTTGATTGTTATATTACTTAAAATTAAGAGCCAGAATCTCACGTTCTTTTCATGTGTTGCCCCAAAGCTGGCCAAGTGAGGCTAGGCTTGAGTAAGTATTATCTAGATTGAATACAGGTACTAGGATCTGACCTTATGCTTCTGATTATTGATGAAGAAAACAATATTTTGAAGCCTGTTTCAGAAACAAGACTATAAAGGCATAGATTTATGGCATAATGGACACAAGGTCAAATCCTAAATGGATGTTCACAGAATCATAGATTAGTTTAGGTTGGAAGGGACCTTTAAAGGTCATCTAGTCCAACCTACCTGCAAGAAGCAGGGATATCTTCCACTTCATCAGGTTGCTCACAGCTCTGTCCAACCTGGCCTCGAATGGCTCCAGGAATGGGGCATCTACCACCTCTCTGGGCAACCTGTTCCACTGTTCCACAACCCTCACTATAAAATTTTTTTCATTATGTTCAGTCTGAATCTACCTCCCTCTATTTTAAAACCATTACCCCTCATCCTTTCACAACAGGCCCTGATAAAGAGTTTCTCCTCATCTTTCCTGTAGGCCCCCTTGAGGTACTGGAAGACCGCTATAAGGTCTCCCCAGAGCATTCTCTTCTCCAGGCTGAACAGCCCCAACTCTCCCAGCCTGTCTTCATAGGAGAGCTGCTCCAGCCCTCTGATCATCTTTGTGGCCCTCCTCTGGACCTTCTCCAACACGTCCACAGCCTTCTTATGTTGGAGGCTCCAGAGCTGCATGCAGTACTCCAGGTGGGGTCTCAGGAGAGCAGAGTAGAGGGTGAGAATCACCTTGCTTGACCTGCTGGCCACACTTCTCTTCATGCAGCCCAGGGTGTGGTTGGCTTTGTGGGCTGGAAACGTGCATTGCTGGCTCATGTTGAGCTTCTCGTCTACCAGCTATCCCAAGTACTTCTCCTCAGGGCTGCTTGTCAATCCATTCTCCGCCCAGCCTGTATTTGTGCCTGGGATTGCCCCAGTCATGTGCAGGACCTTGCACTTGGCCTGGTTGAACTTCATGAGGTTGGCACAGGCCCACGTCTCCAAGCTGTCAAGGTCCCTCTGGATGCCACCCCTTACCTCCAGCATGTTGCAGACATGTTAAGCATGTTGCAGACATAATTAATACTAGTCTTTCACTATGTGTATTTTAATAACAATATTTTTTCCAAACTTCTTATCAGACGTATTTGTTTAAAAACTGAACAAGGAAAGGTGTTTGACTATATGAGGTATGAGATGTCTTGGCATTTACAAGAATAGAGGTTGGGGAAGCCAAGGAATGAATGGAGAAAGACAAAGACTTTTCACAGAAAAATACTATACTATTTTGGAACACAGATTCTTGGTCCTACAACTGTGTTATAAGTGTTTCTGTAGAATGGCCAAGAATTTGCCACAGCTGAACTGGGTTGCCGCAAGTTTAAATGTGCTAGTGTGCAACATTGGACAAGGATGTAAGGATTACAACTGGTTACAGTACACTCAACTTACACAAATACTACCTAGATGGTTACAAGTGAACTTCATGGCTGTGCAAACAGTAATTGTAGATTCGTAGATTTGAATACAGCAAAAAATGGAATTTACTCTCTGTTTGGTGCTGTAATGAATCACATTCCATCATAGTAGTAACCATATCCATCATAGAAGTAACTGATTCTAATTCCTGTTTTAAAAAAGTATTATGCTGCATATATAGATAGTGCTTCATTTATTTCCTCTGTTACAGCTTTCTAATTTTAATGTCCTGACTCTTCTGTAATTACTAGGCCTGATTGAAATCTTCCTTCTGTTTCAGAGAAAGTGAAAGACAAGGAGACAAAACTTTTAACCAAGTTAAACTTAGATTTTTTTTTTGTAGAACCACTAAAACTTTAATTGTAAGAAAACTCTATTGCTCTATACTTTAAAGCTGCTAAATTAAGAAAACTGAAAATCTGAAAATACATTCATTTCAGGTTCCTGTGTGGAGTCTGTAAGGAATTATAGTTGGTATGTTTCACAGAAGCAATGAATCAAAAGCTGGATTAAATACTATTCCAACCCACTCCTCCTCCCAGAAAAGGATTAGGTTCCTTTTTTACCTTTTAGTCCCAGTAAGAAGGCAAAGTAGGATACAGCACATTTAAATTCTACTCTACTATCTTCTTGATTCAGTTGGTATTTGTGAGAAGTTTCCTATCTGGTTATAAGTTATTTTTAGTTGGCTTGTTCTTTCCTTCAGTGACTGAGTGGCCTGAACTCAAAGTTAGTGAGCCCTTGTGACCGTTCACTCAACTCCTGCTTAGATTTTGGCTAAGCCAGCTCATGCTAAGGCCTGATGTACGCTGAAAGCAGTGCCAGTAGGTCAAAGCCAAAGCACCACATAGACAGGACAGGTGGCCAGACTGGGTTCAAGGGCTGTTATGCAGCCATTGTCTCCTGCAAAATTGCTGTCTCCTGCATAAATTATTTTGTCTGGCAGTTTCATCAGAATCCACTAACTTAGGGAAATGGTACAGACCAACCCTTCAAGCTGGAAGGTATAAAATATCAGCTTACCCAGAAAGCTTTTTAAGCATATCCAACAGCAGCTGGACTTCTGAAGCTTTCATGCTTCCTGGCGTGACCCAGGGGACGCCTGCACTGTGATGGAGGAAGGATGAGCACTCTCATGGTCAGCTAGGTAAATAATTCTTGGTTTTTTTCCTCATAAGTGCAAGATACTAGGAGTTACAGGTTACAAGTTATGAAACCGTATGACTTGAATGGTGAGTAAGTGAATTCACATGCTAGACTGGTCTAGGCAAAAGGGGATTGAACACCTGTGTATCATGTTTGTGAGCTCACGAAAAAAAAGTTTAAATCACAGAGTGTGTTGTCTTATAAATTGGAGAGATCCAAATGGATTGTGACAGCATTTTCAAACAAAACACTAACATAATTACCTGAAGGGAAGCCACTTCCTATAGCATACTTTCATATCTTCTCACTATTCAATAAACAGTCTATGAATAAGAATAATTAACTTGATACTAATCACAATAGAATTCTGAACAAATGTAACACAACCTGAGGCATTGCTACAACAGTCCCACAGTTCCAGGAACAGTCAGTCTCCTTCTCTCTCATTTTTTTTCTTTCCTTCAGTCTGTACCGATCTTAAGCTTCCTCAGATCAATGACATGGTTCAACTCTAAATTCTCTCTTGTGTTGTTGTTGCACTGAGCTGAGACCAACATAAATGACAAGTAAATGTGATTTTTTTTTCCTTTCAACATGCATGCTGATTGATCTAGGAGGAGAAAAAAAAGAGGCACTTAATGCAGAAATATTTTAATTATTGTAATGTGGCAATAATTAGCTTAATGGCACTGGAAAAAATATTAAAGGCATGCTTGGTCTTAACTGTATGTCTTTCAGAACCATATATTGATTAAAAGAATTAAAAAATAGAACTTATTTGAGAGTGTTTCTTTTGCACAATAAGAAAATTAAAGCTAATGAGAAAGTCAATATAAAACATTTTTCCTATCATTCATAAGAAAATAATTGACTCTGAACAGTTTTATTCTGGGAAAAAAAATTGCATGCACTCTAAAGAAAGATGTGTGAAATAAGCACAATAATCATTGCAAAGCTGTGCTAGAAATTTGTTAAGTAACCTTTTATTTTTATGGCTACATTTATGGCTTCCAATTTCAAGATTGAGATGTAGAATACCAAAGATACTAGGATTTTTTGTACCTTATCAAAGAAAGGGCTAAGTAGAGGATTAATTAATGGAGGAGCTGTTGATTTAAGGACCCAAAGGGGAACTCAAACTATTTTCCGTGCTCATATTTTCAAAAGTGATAAGTACCAGCTAGTCATGTGTTGGATTCAGAAGTACCAAACAAGGTTAGGAAACTAATTCACTTTTATTTCAGTGGAAATCATATGCCTGATCTGTTGAAGGACATTTGAAAATCCCCGTATAGAAACATATGCATTTTTATGTTGTTAAATCACTTTAAATATCTTGCCCAAGGTAAGTTACAAGGACAAATCCATTAAGTAATAGCAGATTAGTTTCTACATTGCCTTACTTTCCTATTAACTCCAGCTGTCCGCTCTATGCCTTCAGATATCACTGCATTCTTGTGTTTACCATTGGAAATAACTGCATCTTGTAAATTCAACAGAGCATGCTTGTTAGTAGTGGAGACTTAGCAAGGTCCTCTCTGTCACAGAGACTAAAGTGTGAAGCTGCATGTGCCAGAAAAAGAATAATTTGAGAGCAACAGGAAACCATATATACCTTTTCCCTGCTCCTGAGGCTCCATATACAAGATGTAGCTGGTAGGGGCTCCCTAAATGGGCAACAAGCTACCGCGAGGATGGGATGTGGGGAGAGTTGAGGCATCATCACTGAGATGTAGCAGTAGCTGCTGAAGAGACTGAGAGGCAGAAGACACATACATGAATCATACTCTGTTGGGAAGACTTGACAATGTTCTGTGTGACTTAAACTTATCACTCTTCTGTATTTAGTTCATTTAAAAGTATCAGCAGAAAAGAAACTCCTGATGTATTTTCTGCTCGATAATAGGTAGACAATGCACATCCTACCACAAAGGTACTATCTCCTACAAAGCCTCATGCTATCTGGCTATGAATTATAAAATTATATCTTCATAATTCTTCCACATAGGAAGAGTGAGAATTTAGTTTATAAGGAGACATGTGCTATAACTATTTGAGCTCGTAGATCGATTTAGGGGAAAAAAAAGTTATGTAGTTTAGTCAGGAAACTGTTGTGAGTAAATTGCATAGCCTTGTTACTTTTCAGCAGGAAGGCTTCATTTCTTTTTTTTTTTTTTTTTCGATTAGATTAATACAAAATAGTTCCATAAAGAACAGAACATTTGACTTCATTTTTTCTTATTCTAATGTAAACATTAATAAGTCCTGAAGTAAAGTAGTTTCCAAAATAATTTGATAGTTCTTATACATCTTTTCCTTCTGAGGGATGATCCTTCTGTCTTTCCTTAGACATAAATGGAAATAAACAGAGAAAGAATGGTCATTAGGGAGGCTGCCAGTGAATCTTTAATTTTTCTCTAGAAGCTGAGTAAATTTAGTTATTTAGTAATGTACCAGGCTTGACTCTGTTTATTTTAAGTTGAAGTGACAAACATTTTTTTTTATCAAGTACTGTCCTGTTTCCAACTAGGATAGAGTTAATTTCACCTGAGCTGGGAGAGGAACTGGTGCTGGTGGCACCTGTGGCTGGGGGACACAACTAGGATAATTTACTAATTAACCAACAGCTGGGATAGTTAACCCAAACTAGCCAGAGGGCTGTTCTGTACCATGTGACATCATGGTCAGTATATAAATTCAGGACTGTGCTGAGGGGGAGGTTCTTGCTACTTAGGAGAAAGCTGGGCATCTTGATCCACTGTGAGCTATTGTACTGTAAATTGCATGCTTACATATTTTCTGGGGTTTTTTTTTGTTTGTTTGTTTGCTTGCTTGCTTTCCATCTCTGTTTTCTTTTCCTCTCTTATTCTCTTAAACTGTTTTTTATCTCAACCCATGAGTTTTGCCTTCCTTTCTTTACCAATTCTCCTCCCTGTCCCACTGCAGGGAGCAGTTCAGAGGGGAGTTAGCGAATGTGTGGTATATTAGCTGCTGAGTAGGGATAAACCACGTCACGAACCAATAAAGGTCCGGTTGTGAGAGGTACGAATTTCTCGATTACAGAATTAAGACACAACGGTGTCATACGCATATGTTGGTTCTTTATTTCATTCACACACAAAGGGTAATGGGGGGGAGAGAAAGAGAAAGAGAGGAGAGAGAGGAAAAGAGAAAAAGAGACACCACAACAGTTCTTTTGGTGCTCAGCCTGGGGCATTGAAGAGTTGAGATAGCTACAGATCTCCCCAGAATGGCTTGAAACAAAATTTATGATACACACTTATTATATCAGCTATTAGTTGCTGGTCACAACATTGCAGTGGTTGGTCATGTTGTTGTCTTATCTACACTCTTATGTGTACTATGTGTTCCCAGTGGCACTGTTTATCACCTCAGGGAAAATGACAAGAATTATTATATTGTTAGTACTATGCAATATCAATTTATGATGTGGTAACATCAGTGGCCTTAAAGATAAGTTGGTATCTGTATGCGGATGATTTCCCCCACTGTTTCACGTCCAGGGTAGTTACAACAGATTTTGAGAACTTTGAATATTCTGGGGATACTCAAGCCAGCATGATGTTATTGCTGTGTCTCTTGAATGTGTCCCCGGTCCTGTTTAGGGTTACAAAAACACTTTTTAGGAACATCATCCAGAGATCAGCCCTGAGGCAGGATAGTCGTGTGTGGCATGGCGTGTGGGAGAATATGGGCAGATATCTAGAGAAATTTTCACCTCCCATGGTTTGGAATCTTAGTCCAGGAATTTTAGTCCTGAACAACTAAAGTACAAAGTGAGAGAATATTTGAAGAAAAGATGTTGTGGCTGTTCTAAAGTGGCACAACTTACTGCACTGTGCTGGGCCCTGGCTGGTATCCAGCAAATACTGCTCAATGCTATGCTGCAGCCTCAAGGGAAAGAGAAGGAAAAGCAGACTGATTGGCACTGTGGCTACTCAAATCCCAGCAACAGGTGCTGCAGCTGAACCAGAGAATGAACATGTGCTGGTATCAGTTGCTCCTGTACACAGGAAGAAAACTTAGCAGGACTTGCTCACACTTTAACAGTCCTATATGGCCAGTGTGAAAATTTAGTAGAGAGTGGAGGTTAACAGTCAACTATCACGGCCTGAATGATGCTACACCACCGAGTGCTGCCATGCCGGACATGCTTGAACTTCAATATGAACTGGAGTCAAAGGCAGCCAAGTGGTATGCCACCATTGATATTGCCAATGTGTTTTTCTCAATCCCTTTGGCAGCTGAATGCAGGCCACAGTTTGCTTACACTTGGAGGGGGGTGCAGTACACCTGGAATCAACTGCCCCAGGGGTGGAAACACAGCCCCGCCATTTGCTATGGGCTGATCCAGACTGCACTGGAAAAGGGTGAAGCTCTAGAACACCTGCAATACATTGATGACATCATAATTTGGGACAATACAGCAGAATAAGCTTTTTGGGGGGGGGGGGAGAGGAAATAATTAAAATCCTCCTGAAAGCTAGTTTTACCATAAAAGAAAGCAAGGTCAAAGGATTGCCCAATAAATCCAGATTTTAGGAATAAAATGGCAAGGTAGATGTCATCAGATTCTAATGAATGTGGTAGACAAAATAATACCTATGGCTCCACCAACTAACAAAAAAGAAGCATATGCCTTCCTGGGCTTTGTAGGTTTCTGGAGAATGCATATTCCAAATTACAATCTGATTGTTTGCACTCTCTATGAAGTGACCCAAAAGAAGAACTATTTTAAATGAGGCCCTGAGCAACAAGCCTTTGAACAAATTAAATAGGAGATTGTTCATGCAGTAGCCCTTGGGCCAGTCTGGACAGGACAAGATGTGAAAAACATCCTCTACACCACAGCCGGGGAGAATGGCCCTACCTGGAGTCTTTGGCAGAGAACACCAGGGGACACTCTAGGTCGAGCCCTTGGGTGTTGGAGCTGAGGATATAGATGTTCCGAGGCCCACTATACTCCAAGTGAAAAAGAGGTACTGGCAGCAGATGAAGGAGTTTGAGCTGCTTCAGAGGTGGTTGGTATTGAAGCACAGCTCCTCCTGGCCCCCCAACTGCCAGTGCTGGGTTGGGTATTCAAAGGAAAGGTCCCCTTTAAACACCACCCAACCAATGCTACGTGGAGTAAGTGGGTAGCACTGACCACACAGTGTGCTCAAATAGGAAGCCCCAGTCAGCCAGCAATCTTAGAAGTGATCGTGGACCAGCCAGAAGGCAAGATTTTGGAATGCCATCAGAGGAGAAGGCGACATGTGCTGAAGAGGCCCCACTGTATTATAATTTACCAGAAAATTAGAAGCAATATGCCATGTTCACTGATGTATCCTGTCATATTGTAGGAAAACATTGAAGGTGGAAAGCTGCTGTCCTACATGACAAGCTGCAGAAACTGCTGAAGGGCAAGGTAAATTGAGTCAGTTTGCAGAGGTGAAGGCCATCTGGCTGGCTTTCAACATCGCTGAAAGGGAAAAATGGACTGTACTCTATCTCTACAGTGACTCATGGATGCTGGCAAACAATCTGGGGGGGGTGGTTAAAGCAATGGAAGCAGAGCAACTGGCAGATTAGGGGCAAACCTATCTGGGCTGATGCCATATGGTAAGATATTGCCACCTGGCTAGAGAATCCAGTTGTAAAAGTACATTATGTAGATGCCCACATACCCATGAGTGGGGCCACTGAAGAACATCGAAACAACCAGCAGGTGGATCAAGCTGCTAAAACTAAAGTGCCTCAGATGGATCTGGACTGCCAGCATAAGAGTGAATTCTTTTTAGCTCCATCAGCCTACGACACCTCAAGCCACTAGGAAAGAGATGCAACATATAGATGAGCTCATGATTGAGGGATGGACTTGACCATGGACACTATTGCACAGGTTATCCATGAATGTGAAACATATGCTGCAATCTAGCAAGCCAAGCGGTTAAAGCCTCTGTGGTATGGAGGACGATGGCTAAAATATAAGTATGGGGAGACCTAGCAAATTGATTACAGTACGCTCCCATGAACTTGCCAGGGCAAGTGTCATGTGCTTACGGTGGTAGAAGCAACTACTGGACGGCTGGAAACATATCCTGTGCCCCATGCCACCACCTGGAATACTATCCTGAGCCTTGGGAAGCAAGTCTTATGGTGCTACGGCACCCCAGAAAGAACTGAATAAGACAATGGAACCCATTTCTGAAACAACCTCATAGACACTTGGGCCAAAGAGCATGGCATCGAGTGGGTATACCACATCCCCTGTCACACACCAGCCTCTGGGAAAATTGAAAAGTACAATGGAGTGCTGAAAGCTACCCTGAGAGCAATGGGTGGTGGAACCTTCCAACATTGGGCTACACATCTAGCAAAAGCTACCTGGTTAGTCAACACTAGGGGATCCACCAATCGAGCTGGCCCTTCCCAATCCAAATTTCTACATAATGTAGAAGGGGATAAAGTCCTGTGGTGCTTTTAAGGAATATGTTAGGAAAGACTGTCTGGTTTACTCCTCCCTTGGGCAAAGGCAAACCCATGCATGGGATTGTTTTTGCTCAAGAACGTGGGTGTACTTGGTGGGTCATGCAGGAGCATGGGGAAGTTTGTGTAGTTCAAGAAGATTTGATTTTAGGTAAAAACAGCCAACGATTTGAACTGTATGATGTTAATTGCCGTATAACGCTGTATGTCATTACTTTTCTAGCTGTTATATGTCATATCAAAGGTATTATAGTAAAAATCAGCTAGACTAACAAAGAATGAACTTTGATAAAACTGAGAAAAATGCAGTGGTGATAGAACCAGAACTGGCTTTAGCAATTGGTACCCCGCAACTAGAGATCAACACCTTCAAACCCCAGACTATGAACATGATAAAACAGTCACACCAGATATACAAATTTAGCAAACACTGCGTCATCTGTCCTTCCCTGCGAGAATGTTATGACAAATAGAGCCTAAAGTTGTGGACTAAATGAACTCAACAGACATTTTGGAGGGATAGCCCATAGACTAAGGGATTCATAGCTCTGTGTGTGTATATGTGTATATCAAAGACAGGAGGAAAAAAAATGGTGATGCTTAATTGCAAAGTGTAGGATCTAGGCATGATGTAGATGGTATAGGATAAGGGGTGGATAATGTCCTGGTTCTGGCTAGGATAGAATTAATTTTCACCTGAGCTGGGAGAGGGGCTGGAGCTGGTGGCACCTGTTGCTGGAGAACACATCTGGGACAGTTTACCCAAATTAATCAAAGGGCTGTTCCATATCATATGACATTATGATGAGTACATAAAGATTTTATTTAGAACACATTTCTAGTGTTTTGGTTTATATTTATTCCTTTTTTTTTCCTTTTTTGAAGCACAGTCTATTAGATCAGAAGATGATCTGGAAACCATGGAAAACATGCTAAGGCACATGGAATGCAAGGAAGTGATTTGTGACACCCAACATCGCTTCATTAAGGGCAAATTGTGCCTGACTAATTTGGTGGCCTTCCGTGACTGGATTACAGCATTGGTGGACAAGGAACAAGCAACTGGTGTCATCTACCTGGACTTGTGCAAGGCATTTGACACTGTCCTGCACAACATCCTTGTCTCTAAACTGGAGAGACATGGATTTGACAGGTGGACCACTCAGTCATAGAATCATAGAATCATAGAATGGTTAGGGTTGGAAGGGACCTTCAAAGGTCATCTAGTCCAATCCCCCTGCAAGGAGCAGGGACATCCCCAACTACATCAGGTTGCTCAGAGCCTCATCCAGCCTGGCCTTGAACCGTTCCAGGGATGGGGCATCTACCACCTCTCTGGGCAACCTGTTCCAGTGCTCTACCACCCTCAGTGTAAAAAAATTTTCCTAATATCTAATATATATCTGTCTCCCTCTATTTTAAAACCATTACCTCTAGTCCTGTCACTACAGGCCCTACTGAAGAGTCTATGCCTACCTTTCCTGTAGGCTCCCTTGAGGTACTGGAAGGCTGCTATCAGGTCTCCCTGGAGCCTCCTCTTCTCCAGGCTGAACAGCCCCAACTCTCTCAGCCTGTCTTCATAGGAAAGGTGCTCCAGCCCTCTTATCATCTTTGTGGCCCTCCTCTGGACCCTCTCCAACTGGTCCATGTCCTTCTTATGTTGGGGGCTCCAGAACTGGACACAGTATTCAAGGTGGTGTCTCACCAGGGCAGAGTAAAGGGGCAGAATCACCTCCCTTGACCTGCTGGCCACACTCCTCTTCATGCAGCCCAGGATGTGGTTGGCCTTCTGGGCCACAAGGGCACATTGCCGGCTCGTGTTGAGGTTCTCATCTACCAGCACTCCCAAGTCCTTCTGTTCAGGGCTGGTCTCGATCCATTCTCCGCCCAGCCTAAAAATATAAGCCGCGGACAGGCTCCACATCCCCCCTCAGCCATCTGCATTCGGCTGGCTCCACTTCCCCAGCCTTCCAGCATTCAAGTGCCTGCGACACCCACCGGTCTTTGCCTTGCGCCGCCTGAACCACCTTTGTCTCGCGCACCCTCTCAGCACTTGGTTAACACTGCCCTCCAGGCGAGTCACCGTTTGCCTCAGTTGATAAGGAATTGGCTGGATGGCCGCACTCAAAGAGTTGTAGTCAATGGCTCAATGTCCAGGTGGAGACCGGTGATAAGTGGCATTCCTCAGGGGTCTGTATTGGGCCCAGCCCTGTTTAACATCTTTGTCGGCAACATGGATAGTGGGATAGAGTGCACCCTCAGCAAGTTTGCTGACAACACCAAGCTGCGTGGTGCATTTGACATGCTGGAGTGAAGCAATGCCATCCAGACAGACCTTGACAGGCTCCAGAGGTGGGCCCGTGCAAACCTCATGAAGTTCAACAAGGCCAAGTGCAAGGTCCTGCATGTGGGTCGGGGCAATCTCAGGCACAAATATAGGCTCAAAGTTAAAAGTTAACTAATAGTAAATGAATGTAAACCTGCATGCTTTGCTGATCACATTTCCCCTGAAGAGGAACTTAAAAGAATAACAAAAGAAATATCTTACCCCAATAAGGTCACAAGAATAATGGACTGCCAACAAGGCATGAAGTTAGCAGGATACAACAGTAACTGGGGCAAAAGTAAAGGCAGCAGGGGGACTACTCAATTCAGGACCAAGACTACTTGTCCCCCCACACCTATAAGGAGCATGTGTGCTAATTTACATAGCAAGCAAGGCTAATTTAAATATCACTAACCAATGGCAAATTATGTGTTAATTACTAACCAATGAATGTAAACTTGGGCAGGTTTTTACCAATCATGTAACAAAACTAATAGGTTAATAGGTTGTAATTTTGGTGTCCAACAGACTTAGCTGTGTGGAATATTACCTATTTCCCTTTTCTGCACAGAACTGTAAATAAATACCTCTACCCTGTATGTCTATCAGCCTTACATACCAAATAAAGATCTCACATTTTGGGACAACACTAATGCTGCTTATGTTTTTTGTCAGAGGTTCGGATGGAGAGACTAAGATTACCTTCTGAAGGATAAACATATACATTATTTTTCTTTACTAATTATCAATTTACAGCAAGACCTAATTTTGTTAGTATCCTAATGACAATCTTCAAAAAAGGAAGACAGGCCAGTGAAGGTCAGCAAGGCAACATGATGGGAACGACAGCATATGTGAAAAGCAGATAAATATTTTCATAATTCAAGCTGTGTGAATGTATTAGAAGGTTAATGCCCAATGATTTCGGCATTAGTGTGTAACTGGGTAATTTCCACTGAAATCAGGTGCATCTTGATAACAATTTTACAAACATTCAGAAAAAAAAAAGTATATACAATAATTTTGTCTTCAAATGAAAAGACAAAATCTTAAAATCAGCAGCCATTTTTAATTTATCACCTTCTTTACCACAAAATAGTTTAATGCATTCTTCAGGCAAACTTTATTAGATCCTTTTCTGGTATATACTATGGTCAAAGGAGCAGGTTTAAGGTGATAATGTTAAAGAAGTATACATCTTCAGAATTAATTCTGTGGCCTAAGACAGAAAACAGACCAGCATACACATTGTGATAAGTACCAGAAGAGAAAATTATTCCAGAACAGATCATCCTCAAAATAGAATCTTTTTAAAAATACATTTCATTCAATAAGAGGATAAACAGAGAGTAACTAAGTAAAACATAATGCTGTCTGGTTTACCTTCCAATCTACAAAACTGCAAAGAATGAAACACTGTTACAACTAACAAACTGTACTGTTTGTACCAGGAAGGCACCACACAGTTTCTCGCTCACTCTCCCCCTCCCCAGGGGGAAGGGGGAGAGAATTGGGAAGGAAGGAGAACTCGAGGTTTGAGATAAGGACAGGGAGAAATCCTTAAAGTTACAGTCATGGGCAAAACAGACTCGACTTGGGAAAAACTATTCATTTATTACTACAAACAGCAGGATAATGAGACAGAGAACAAGATAACCTCCCTCCACCCCTCCCTCTTCCCAAGCTTAACATTATCTCTACTACCTTCCCCTCCTGAGCGGCACAGGGGGGAAGAGGGAATGGGGGTTGCAGTTAGTTCATCATGTGTTGTTTCACGCCGCTGCTTCATGGTCACGGGAAGAACTCCTCACATTCCTCCCCTGCTCCATCGTGGGGTCCCACCCCTACGCCACAGTCCTTCATGGAACTGCTCTGGCGTGGGTCATCTCTTCCACGGAGTTCAGTCCCTTCAGAACAGCTGTCCCAGCGGGCCCTCCACGGGCCACAGCCGCCTTCAGGCATCCACCTCCCCCGGTGTGGGGTCCTTCACGGGCTCCAAGTGGATCTCTGCTCCTCTGTGGACCTCCATGGGCTGCAGGGGGACAACCTGCTCCACCATGGTCATCACCACAGGCTGCAGGGGAATCTTGGCCAGGAGCTGCATTACTCCTCCCCCTCCTTCTGAACTGACCTTGGCGTCTGCAGCTGTTCCTCACAACAGGCTGGTAGATGTCTCTCAGGATTTTTTTTTTTACATCTCATTCACTTCTCATCTCCTCTCCACTTCTTGCAGCCGGGCTGGACCAAGTCGGGCCCAGTTGGCTGCCTGGCAAGAGGCCAGTGGGTGAGGCCTGCAAGGCCCATGAGGCCTGCGCCTCCCCCTCTGCGCCTCTGCCCCCGCTCAGCTTCTTCACATCTTCTCCTTTTTTTTTTCTGTTTTCCCCTTCTTAAATACATTATCGCAGAGGCGTTATCACGGGACATTCTGCTACCAATCGGCTTGGCCTTGGCCAGCAGCGGGTCCGCCCTAGGCCCGGCCGAGTCCACTGAACAAAGGGGAGCAACTTCTAGCAGTTTCCTACAGAAGCTACCACCTTAGGCCCCCCTCACTAACAAAACCACGACAACCTATGAATATAGAAAAGAAAATTGTAGATTTGAAGGATGATAGCCTTTCTTAGGCCAGCCTGAAAAAGATTTCTGTATATGCCTGAAGACAAGACAAGCTTCCTACAAACAGAAGTATGTATACGTTTTTGCAAGATGTATAATTTTTCTTTCATTTGGGAATAGATTTGCCTTGTATGAGAGAACAAAAAGGAAAGATTATATTTAACAAATTGAGAAAAATTGTTCTCAAAACCATAATAAACAGCTAGCAGATTTAGGATATGTATTATTATGGAAAACTAATTCTGACTTTAAAAAATAATTACTGGTTTTTAATTTGACCTCATGTCATGGACATTTTCAGCAAGAAATTTAAATAAAACCTCATGTAAATATTCCCTTAATTTCAGCCAAAGTTGAAAAACTTCTATTAAAATTATTGTGAGAATGATCTATTTATAAACATAATATTTTAATTAAACAGATTTGTTTTGTGATTTGGATGGTTTTCTTCCTTCATGAAGGCTAATTAAATAGATCATAAACAGAAGAAAAAAATTGCAGATAATGTGCTAAGTAAATCACTATCAGATATCTTCTTCCATAAACATTGCTCATGTTTTTCTCCAGAGAACATAAGCCGTACCTCAGCAGACCAAAAATTCATCATTTAGAATCATAGAATCATAGAATCATAGAATGGTTAGGGTTGGAAGGGACCTTCAAAGGTCATCTAGTCCAACCTCCCTGCAAGGAGCAGGGACATCCCTGACTAGATCAGGTTGCTCAGAGCCTCATCCAGCCTGGCCTTGAACGTTTCCAGAGATGGGGCCTCCACCAACTTTCTGGGCAACCTGTTCCAGTGTTCTATAACTCGCATCGTAAAAAAATTTTTCCTAATATCCAATCTAAATCTACCTCCCTCTATTTTAAAACCATTACCCCTCGTCCTATCACAACAAGTCCTACTAAACAGCCTTTCCCCATCTTTCTTGTAGGCCCCCTTGAGGTACTGGAAGACCGCTATCAGGTCTCCCCTGAGCCTCCTCTTCTCCAGGCTGAACAGCCCCAACTCTCTCAGCCTGTCCTCATAAGAGAGGTGCTCCAGCCCTCTGATCAGCTTCATGGCCCTCCTCTGGACCTTCTCCAACTGGTCCATGTCCTCCTTGTGTTGGGGGCTCCAGAACTGGACACAGTACTCCAGGTGGGGTCTCACCAGGGCAGAGTAGAGGGGGAGAATCACCTCCCTCGACCTGCTGGCCACGCTTCTCTTGATGCAGCCCAGGATGCGGTTGGCCTTCTGGGCCGCAAGGGCGCATTGCCTGCTCATGTTAAGCTTCTCTGTTACAAAACCAGCTTTAAGAGAACAGAAATCACTGTTGACATCCATTTAATTTTACATTCTTGGTCAGATGGAGTAAGCAATGTTTTTCTTTTCAGGGTAAGGGACTGGGATTCCGAGGTACAAAACGTTGTCTACAAAAAAAAAAAAAAAAAAAAAAAGAGAGAGAAAGCAAAATATTAATTTATGGATTTATGGGGTATTTGCAGTTTGTGTATTCCCTCAAAACTAAGATAAATTGGTTTATTCATTAGCTTTACAGAAGAAAACTTTGAATCAAACAGTATTTCAGATGTAATAGCTCTCAGTCAATGAGACATTCATACACTGTTGTGTGAAAGGAGTTTATTGCTTGTCGTAGAGTAGCCCCAATCGAGACCGAACTACACAGCCTCTCTCTCACTCCCCCTACCCTCCAAGAGAATAGGGAGAGATAATATAAGGAAAAAAGACTTGAGGTTTGAGATAAAGACAGGGAGAGACCCTTAAAGTTACCGTTATGGGCAAAACAGACTCGACTTGGGGAAAACTATTTATTATTAAAATCAAAGTAGGATAATCAGAAAGAGAACAAGATAACTCCCCCCCACCCCTCCCTCTTCCTGGGCTTAACATTATCTCTACCTCTTCCCCGCTGCGAGCAGCACAGGGGGAAGAGGGAATGGGGGTTATGGTCAGTTCATCACATGTCACTTTACATTGCTCCATCCTCGTCAGGGAAAGAACTTCTCACATGCCTCCCCTGCTCTAGTGTGAGTCCCTCCCATAGGTTACAGTCCTTTATGAACTGCTTCAGTGTGGTTCATTTTTTTCCATGGGGTGCAGTCCCTCCAGAATGCCTGCTCCAGTGGGCCCTCCACAGGCCACAGCCTCCTTCAGGCATCCACCTGCTCCAGCATGGGGTCCTCCAGGGGCTGCAGAGGGACCGCCTGCTTCACCATGGTCTTCATCATGGGCTGCAGGGGAACCTTGGCCAGGAGCAACAGTACTGCTCCCTCTCGTTCTTCACTGACCTTGGCATCTGCAGCCATTCCTCTCACAATAAATTCTTCACAATCAGCAGGCAGACACCTCTCAGGATCTCTTCACAGCTCCTCTCCACTTCTCTTGGCCGGGCTGGGTCAAATCAGGCCCAGTCGGCCATCTGGCAGAAGACCAAAAGGTGAGGGCTGCAAGGCCTACAAGGCTCGTGCCTCCTCCTCTCTGCCCCTGCTTCAGCTTCTTCACATCTTCACTCTTTTTTTTTTTTTTTTTTCCTGTTTTCCCCTTCTTAAATACGTTATCGTAGAGGCGTTATCAGGGAACATTCTGCTACCAACTGGCTTGGTGCTGGCCAGTAGTGGGTCTGCCCTAGGCCTGGCTGAGTCCAATAGACAAGGGGGAAACTACTTCTAGAAGCTTCTTACAGAAGCTGCCACCATAGCCCACTCTCACTAAATAAAACCACGATATTGCCTCAAAACTTTCCCTTGAATTGTTAGCAACTGGTAGTAAGACCAATGCTTTACAACACTTATTGGTACATTGCAGAAAATAAAAGCAACTCAGAAAATGTATTTGTAACAGCAACCAGTAAATTATTATTTTGTATTATAAAAAAGAGACATGGAGTAAATGTAACTATTACTAGTTCAGGTTTTCTTAAATATTCCAAAGAATGGAGTATCAGCTGATTTGAAATGAAAGCCAAAGCATATAGTTTCCTGCCAATATAAGCATGGAAAATTTTAAAGTATACTTCCAATAACCAGTTGCTTCAAATATCCTTGCAGTACTACAGCTCTTCCAAGAAGTTGATGGAATCAGGAATTTCTCACACTAAATGAGTAAGCCGAATATATCAGATATAGTACTTGAAAAAGAAGGTAAATATTTCAATATGTCTTCCCTGTTCATATTAGAGTATACATATATAGGGAGACACAGACATTCACATCTGTATTGCCACTCTATTCAAGTCAAATCACAGTTTTAGAAACATTCAAAACCCAAACCAGAGAGATTCTTTTTCTAACAATTCAATATCCTGTTTTAATGTAATAATGAAAACACTTATTTTTATTCAAGTGTTTTTCACCAAAAAGTTCATATTTTTACATGGTGTGATGGTTCAGCCTGAGTTACCACAGTTTCTCTCTCACGCTCCCCAGCAGGAATGGAGGAGAAAGTTGGGAAAAAAGGAAAACTCGTAGGTGGAGATGAAGACAGTTTACTAAAGCAGCAAAGGAAAACTGCAATAATAACAAAATATAAAGATATTAAAATATACAAAATGAACAATGTATGTTTTCTCACCACCTGAAGTCCCAATTACTGATACAGCCTGTCCCGAGCAGCCATCACAGAAATTAAACCAAGCAGCAAGCAAAGGAGCGAAAAGGGAGCCAGCAAGGTAGAGGGGATGATGCCAGCGAACAAGAGAGAGAAGGATGCCAGGAAGGCAGATACCCCTGCCCTGGCCAAACCTCACTTATATACTAAGCATGACATTTATGACATGGAATACTCTCTTTGGCCAGTTTGGGTCAATTATTCTGTCCGTCTTTCTCCCAGCTTCCTGCATTTGCACATTAGCGAGACCTGGAAAGCTGGACAGTGTCCTTGGTCTCATTAACAACAACTCATATCATCAGGGTGTTTTATCAACATTTTTCACAGATGAAATCCAAAACACACCGGCTACTGAGAGGAAAACTAACTCCATCCCCGTCAAAACCAGGACACAAGCTTTATGAGTTTTCCAGGTTCCTGTATAGTTAAGTTTGTCAGCTTCATTATTCTTTCTTTATTATTCATACTTAATGTTGGTTTCTAATGAGAAAGTATTTTTTAATTTTTTTTTTTTGTTAAAAGGGTAAAATATTAGTAACCTGTAATATGGTACACTCATTACAGGTATTTGGCACCTAGAGCCTAGTCTATTCCATTCACAGCTGTTTTCCAGGAAAATTTTCCCTTCTCTCTTAAAAAAAAAGCTGAAAGAAATAAGAAGTGTTAATTTTTCTACAGCAGAATTGGAAACTTGACTGTTTTGGAAGTGCATCTGAAGAGGTTGTGCGGAAGAAAAAGTAAGTAGGAGAATTTACATGGGAATATTCCCACAATTATCTGAAATTTGTCATGTATGATATGCCACCACACCATCAGTATGATCCCTTGGCTGAGTAGTCATAGCAGAAGGTGATATAAGAAGCTTGGTAGACTGAAGTTCAGTTTCTCAGTAGAACAGAGGTGGCGGGTACTGACTGGAGTAGATGTGTTAAGTATTATTTACATTGCAAATATCAGTCTGAATATCCATTCTGAAGAAGCATCCCTCGTATTCATTTAGCTCCCTCTAAGACCTATAGCCACAAACACGGAACCTTTTTGGGCTGCTTAAAGAAACTCTGAAGTTAGCTGAAGGAAAGTGCCATACTTTCTCAGTGCTGAATAGTTTTTTGTACCATAATTGCATGATACTTATAATTCAGTCTGTGATACTCGGAGACAAAATTCTCTAATTGCATAGTATCAAACATAGAGAGATTTCTTCACTCTATTATATGCAGACATATGTTGAGAGGATGAGGTATTTGCATACTGAGAACTGGAAAATAGTAGAAAGAATGGGTTTTTTATGAAGTGAAAGCTACAGATGAGTTTATACAGTGCAAGCTACAGTTTCAGGAAACATGCTTCTTAATGAAGCTATTTCACTAATATAGTCTTCTTCCCTCTTGTCTTCTGAAACTAAGAGTTTGGTTTTGGAACCTTAGTTTGTCAACCTCTCCTTCTGAAGTCTATTTTGGCATTAGACATAGTGCCGTCCAGCTGCAGGGGTGTTATTTTGTCTAAAAAGGGGATTAGGTTGTACTCTAAATCTGCTTATGGAGAAAATGGATGGAGATATTTTCCTAAATATATAGTCCATTCCTCTAATTTGTTAACTTTTAGGAAAGAGCTTACCTTTCTGTGACAGTGAGTATGAAAGGCAGATAGATTAACAAAGCCTTTGTTCTCTTGTGGTAATTCTGCATAAGAGGAGGAAGGATGACATAATTTTATTGGAAAAAATACATTCCTATCTGCTTGAATTTCCAGTAATGTTTTCTGTCAATGCACCATAATGCGCTGTTAATACAGGTAGCATGTCCTATGCAATGTATGTTCTATTGTGTACAGAGGTAGATATATGATGCACAATAAACCTTTATTCCATAGAATCATAGATTCATAGAATGGTTAGGGTTGGAAGGGACCTTCAAAGGTCATCTAGTCCAACCCCCCTGAAAGGAGCAGGGACATCCCTGACTAGATCAGGTTGCTCAGAGCCTCATCCAACCTGGCCTTGAATGTTTTCAGGGATGGGGCGTCCACCACCTCTCTGGGCAACCTGTTCCAGTGTTCTACAACTCGCATTGTAAAAAATTTTTTCCTATTTGTAGGACATATATGTTGGCACACACAAGGAATATACCTATGAAAGAAACTCAGTGACTTGCTCTGGAGCTTTCCATGATTTGAAAATTTTAGAAGTCACATGGGAGTCCAAACCAACTAAAGTAGGTTGCATAATAGAAAACATGATGTTGCATATCACTAATTTAATTTAGAATAAGAAACAATCTGGGAGGCTACTTCTTCTTGGAATAACTACGAAGTAGCTTGTTCTTTTGAGGTCTTTGGTGAAGCCAGTATAAAACATTCAAGAGTACCATAATGTAAAATCTCAAGACCAGCTCTGGTAAAAGTCAGTAGACTGTAGCAAACAAAATATTGATTATTATTAAAAGATTATTTTTGGATCAAGCTTTTCTGTGTTTCAAAATTTATTTTAAACATTCAAGTCCAATATAGACTTACAGCTGTTTTTATGAATTACTCTGTTGTTTAGCTTGTTGGCTCCCAAGGGAAAAAATAATCTATTTATACTGAGATGTCTTGGATTTCAAAGTATTTGGCAGCATCCAAGAAAGGCATTGTGAAAACAGTTTAATTAAAATTAGAAGACATAATTGCAGACATTTTACCAGTCTTGAAATAAGTCTCTGTCCTCAGGTGCAGCTGCCATGAGACCATATCCCAGAAGCTGTCTTCTAAAAAGTTCTTGAGACTCCTGGCATTATTCAGAGGAAATAATCTTCCTGATGTGAGTAAAGACTGGCATTAGAATCTAGACTGTAGTACCAATACTCTGGAATGACAAAATCTGTTAAAGGACACTGGTTTAAAAAATATTGTCTTTGTACTTCTGTATTCTAATTTATTATTATACACAAACTCAGTTTTCCACTCATGACTTTGCAGACCTGAATTTCAGGAGCATTTAATGACCATATATAGACTAGATAGCTGATCTTTTTACTGAGGATAATTGCACTACTGTAATACTTGCCAGTGCTACTTCCTAATGCACACCGGGATGCTGTTGGCATCTTTGCCATGAGGTTGCATTGCTGACTTCTGGTCAACTTGAGATCACCAGGACCTCAAGGTCTTTCTCTACAGAGCTGCTTTCCAGCAGCATTCAGCCCCCAGCATTTGTTGGTGCCTAGGGCTGTTCCTTCCCAAGTGCAGAACTTTGCATTTCTCTTCGTTGAACTTCATGAGATCCTTCTCAGCCCGATTCACCAGTCTGTCTAGATCTGGCTTATCAGCCACTCTTCCCAGTTTTGTGTCATCTGCAAACTTGCTGAGGGTGTGCTCTGTCCCATTGTCCAGGTTGTTAATAAAGATGTGTTGTAGTTTAGCCCTGCTTGGGACCAGACTATGCAGTCTCTCTTTCACACTCCCTGCCCCGCCCCCAACACCCTCTGAGGGAACACGGAGAAATAACATAAGAAAAAAGGCTTGAGATTTGAGATAAGGACATTACGGGCAAAACAGACTCGACTTGTGAAAAACTATTTGTTTTTTATTAAAACCAAAGCAGGATAATGAGAAAGAGAGTAAGAGAACTTCCCCATTAACATAACATAACGTAACATAATATAACATAACATAACATAACATAACGTAACGTAACGTAACGTAACATAACATAATCCTCTACTTCCTTCCCCACAGAGTGGCACAGGAAGATGGAATGGGGGTTACGGTCAGTTCATCATATGTCGCTTTACGTTGCTCCTTCCTCCTTGGGAGAAGAACTCACATTCCTCCTCTGCTTCATTGTGACTTCCCTCCCATGGGCTACAGTCCTTTTGTGAACTACTCCAGTGTGGATCTTTTTTTTCCATGGGGCGCAGTCCCTCCAGAACAGCTGCCCCAGTGGGCCCTCCACAGGCCACAGCCTCCTTCAGGCCTCCACCTGCTCCAGCATGGGGTCCTCTGTGGGCTGCACATGGATTTCCACTCCTCCATGGGCCTCCATAGGCTGCAGGGGGACAGCCTGCTCCACCATGGTCTTCACCGTGGGCTGCAGGGGAATCTCAGCCAGGTGCAGCATTACTCCTCCCCCTCCTTCTGAACTGACCTTGGCATTTGCAGCTGTTCCTTTCACCAGAAGCTCTTCACAATCAGCTCAGGCAGATGGCTCTCAGGTTCTCTTCACATTTCCTCTCCACTTCTTGCAGCCAACCTGGGCAGAGTCAGGCCCAGACGGCTGCCTGGCAGGAGGCCAGAGGGTGACGGCTGCAAGACCCACAAGGCTCGCACTTCCCTCTCTCTGTCCCTGCTTAAGCTTCTTCACATCCTCTCTTCTTTTTTTTTTTTTTTCCTGTTTTTAACCTTCTTAAATACATTATCGCATAGGTGTTATATGGGAACATTCTGCTACCAATTGGCTCAGCCCTGGCCAGCAGTGGGTCAACCCTAGGCCCAGCCGAGTCCACTGGACAAAGGGGAAATTACTTCTAGCAGCTTCTTACAGAAGCTGCCACTGTAGCCCCCCCTCACTAAATAAAACCAGGACAAGATGTCAGACAGTATTGGCCCCAGTGTTGACCACTGAGGTACACAACTAGTGACATGCTTACTTGTAGACTCTGTGCCACTGATTACGACTCTTTGGGTCTGGCTATTCAGTCATATCATGTGATATAATGCTAGACATTATTATCAGTTAGGTGGTAATTTTCTTAAACACATTTCAGAGTCTTATGATTCAATTTCTAAGCATATGGTCCTCATTTTTTTTTTGTTTGTTTACAACACAGATTCTAACTTTTTAGGAGGCTATCACTACCTGTAATTACTGGCAAAAGAAGTTGGGTAGTAGTAGTATAGTAGCATAAAATACTAAAACTTAAGTCAGAGGTGCTAAGAAAAGCAGGACCTAATTTTCAGTGGTCTTAAATGCCACACTTGCTTCCCCTGGAATTTAAAAAAGCTTGTTTCAGATCTTTAGGAAATGTCCCATCTGCTAACTGAATTAAGCACTCTAGAATCCCTTTTGGGCAATGTTCTAAGTTGTAATTTCTTAACTCTGAAAAATTAGAATTAATTTACTTCAAATTCTATGAAAAAATAGAACTGTCTTTATATGAAAGCAAAATAAAGCAGACTGTACTGAAGCATCTCTTTGTCATCTGAAAAGAACATGAATGTGACCCTAAATGTCATGTATGACTTAAGCAGCTTAAAGAAAAAAATTAATACTCATGTTTTTAAAGGTGGAAATTTTTTTGGGACATAATGTCTGATTATTTCAGATTACTATAATTTTTAATTGTTTTCTGTACCTGTGTTAACTGAGAAATTTACTAGAAGTATTGGTTTAGACTGTGCAGGGCACTTAACTTCTGAATTATGCTAATATTGCTACATCTTTGGAATCTGGCATATCTAAGTACCTTTACAACTCTGGACTTCAGTTTTAGTAAAGCCTTCTGTTCTAGTTTTGTTTAGTGAGGAGGGGCTTAAGATGGCAGCTTCTGTAAGAAACTGCTAGAAGTTGCTCCCCTTTGTTCAGCATTACTCCTCCCGCTCCTTCTTCACTGACCTTAGCATCTGCAGCCATTCCTCACAAGAGAAGTTCTTCACAACAGGCAGGCAGACGCCTCTCAGGATCCTTTTTACATCTTATTCACTTCTCATCTCCTCTCCACTTCTTGCAGCCAGGCCGGGCTGAGTCGGGCCCAGTCGGCTGCCTGGTGGGAGGCCAGAGGGTGAGGCCTGCAAGGCCCACGAGGCTCGCGCCTCCCCTTCTCTGCCCCCACTCAGCTCCTTCATATCTTTTCTTGCTTTTTTTTTTTTTTTTCCATTTTCCCCTTCTTAAATACGTTATCACAGAGGTGTTATCAGGAACCATTCTGCTACCAATTGGTTTGGCCTTGGCCAGCAGCGGGTCCGCCCTAGGCCCATTCGAGTCCACTGAACAAAGGGGAGCAACTTCCAGCAGTTTCTTACAGAAGCTGCCACCTTAAGCCCCTCCTCACTAAACAAAACTAGAACAAATATCCATTCATATTTGCATTTTGTGTAAGAGTATATTTAACACCATATCTAAATAATTGAACAGCTAATGTAAACCAAAACCAAAATTATTTATCCCTTGGAGAAGGATCTAACTGTTGAGTATAAAGACCTAGGTGTTTAACTGTTGTCTAAACCATGCTGTAGGAAATTTAGTTCAAAATGTAAATTAAGTTGAAGTGTTCCTTAATCCTCATTAAATTTCAAATTTAAGGATTAGTTTTATGCGACATTTTAAATGTTACAACCTTCTGCCAATGCTTTTTCTCTTTCTTTATATTAATAAAGCATATCATGCAGATAAGAAAAATTGAATGTTGTCTTTGCAATCTTGAGTGGGTCCAATAAGGACTGGTTTAGAATAATAGGGTTAGTAAAATCACTCAGTGTTTTCCATGGAGGAGTCAATTTATATGTTCAGTTCCCCTGAAGCTATCTCTTCTCCAGGCTGAACAAGCTCTGTTCCCTCAGGCTCTCCTCACGGGGCAAGTGGTCCAGTCCCAACCATCCTGGTGGTCCGGCACTGAACTTGGCCCAGTTTATCAACATCCTTCTTCACATGGGGGGTCAAAACTGGAAGGAGTGTTCTGAGTGTTAAATGAAGGGAAACAATTTCTTTCCTCTCTCTACTGGCTACATTCCTCTCAATACAGCCAGTGTGCTGTTGGTCTTCCATGCTGCCAGGATATGCTGACAGTAAAAGCATACGTAGTTCTACAATAAACAATAATGTCTTCATTTTTTTAGATCAGTGTAAAAAACCTAAAGTTAATATTAATAAAAATGGTCCTATCTCTCCTCTCCAGAAATCTAGCTTCCAAATTCATAAACAACCAGAAATCACACTTTTTTTTTTCCTACTGTGATCATCTTATGTAGATGCATATGTGTTTATATCAAATAGAAAGAAACAGTACTATTTTTGTTACTGATGGATCTTTGCTATACTGTGCATTTCTTTGTAGCTCCATTTTATAAATATATCAATTTACTTTACTTGATAATCAAGAAATGTTATAGAACTTCTTCACTGCTTAGCTAAGCACCTGTATTTGGATGACCAGGATTGTAGCTCTTTGATTCTCAAATAGGGTGTGATGATTTTTAACACAGGTTAAGAAGTTAAGAAACCACTCATTTTTATTCTGTGGTGTGTATTTTCTGTGCATGTATACAAAATTACTTACAGAATTACAGTGTTATATGACTACAGTAATTTAAATGGGCAAATGTGTTTTAGCGTATTATGCCAGCATTTCCCTGAATATTGGAACATTGTCAAGTTATAATACATGCAGCTTAACACAGAATATATAATCCATAGCACTACTAGCACTGCCCCAGGTACCAGCTGCAGGGTTAATAGATTTCATATCAGGGCTATAGCAGATAATTGAAAGGAACAGAAAAAAAAAAACCCTGCTCAAGTTGTCTCTAATTTCAGATGTTAGCTGCAAAATTTATTTCAATTCATTAGTTTCTTTGCCATTTATAAACACATTTTAGAAAACAGTAAATTCCTGCTTATGATGTATATTAGACTTTTACTTATGAACATATTACTAGATAATTATGATTAATATACTTTGTGGTATGAAGTTATGAATCTGTATTTTTTTCCTAATATTCTTTTGCTGATGTGTTGAAAAACGTCCTTGTATATACATAACCAATATGCAGAAATCCTTTCAGAACTGTATTTACAGCATGTTACAAGAAAGTGCAGAATAGTTCAGAGTATAAAGCCCTGCTCCTGCAAGCACTTATGTTAGTACCTCCCCACAAGCTTGAGAATGGTCCAAGTGAAACATATGTGTTCAAAGTTAACTGTGTGTCCAGACATTTGTAGAAGTACGACTTGAATTGGACTTGTGTTCAAACCCCAGTTTTGTAAAAAGACATCTGGACAAGAAGCCTCTGCATGTGCACAAATGTAATGAAGTACTAAAAGTAACTGAAAACAGGGATGAATCTAGCTGAGTGTTTAGAGAGGGGTTAAAAAAAAAAAAAAAGCCCAAGTCTTCACAATTCTATATATAACATTACTGCATTTTTTTAAGAGGACTGTGGTATATCTTGTCTGCAGTGACCTTTTGTTGTTCGTCTTCCTTTCAGAAATACATTAGAATAAAAGGAACGCTTTGCAACACATTCTGAAGTACTGACGAAAAACACTTTAGAGAAAAGAATAGAAAGCTTTCTTATATATTAGATAGTGAGGGAAGTGCTGATTTAACACAATTTATCTTTTTATTTAGCTCTTAAGATTAACATCCCTGCCAAGGTTCAGTTATATAATAACTAAACACTTTAGCATCTGCAAGTTCTTAAAACTATGTTAAACAGATGTAATTCCTGGCATAACTTAGTTCTTGCCAGCACTTTTTGTTATATTGCACTAAGACCAAACAGGAAATATATTTCCTTCAGTTTAAGAGTTTAGGAAGAAAATTAGACTCCATAGCAGAGAACACAAGGAGACCTTCACTGCTTCATACCATCAAGTAACAGGTCAGTGGTAAAGTAAACGGGCAGTGTCAGAAATGTGAGTAAATTTATTGATGTTCATTCCTTTGAATTTGCATATTTATTATTTTTTCCTCTCACAAGTTTTAGACATATGATCATTAGAACACTTTTTCTAGTGCCCTTATTATTTTTGTTCAGTATATATTCACAGTCAATATCTCCAATGTACATTTTGTAAGCAACTTAATTTTGGATTTTAATGTTATTTTTATTGGTTTTGAATGTGAAAAATGCAGAAAGATGCCTAGAGGATTTTTTAAAAAGCACTTTGTCATTTAATGTTCAGTCAACACCAAATGCTATGGAAAAACTCTTCACAGATCTTGATCTCCCCTATTTTGGGGAGACATAGAAAATTAGCGGTGAAGATTCAGAATGAATGTATACCTTTGTATAAACCTGAAATTGAACCTTTTTATGATTGAAAAACTTAATTTGTATTTTACTTGTTTGTTATATTTAATTTATCCTTGTGGCTCTGCCCTTCCTGGTTTGAACCAGGCCTGGAAACAGAAATACCGAAATATTTGCAGAAATGTTGTTCTTTAGTCTGTTTTTGGCTTGAGGAAACCACAAAGAACTGAAAATCCTAGGAGAAAACTAGCTCTTGTGAAACATTGTCAGCCGTATTTCCAGATGTAGAGATTTTTAAAAAAAAAAAAAAAATCAGGATTTATCCTAATTTGTGAACCCACTGAGTTTTAGCTTGTTTATTGGAAGGTTTTTGAACCTTTTCACTTCTACAAATTGGAAAAAAGGGTGTATTGCTATATCTTTTTACAGCTCTTGAAGTACTACTAAACACTAATGCCCAAACTAAATTATGACAGAAGACTGCAGTGCAGTTTTTTGCATTAATTCAAAATTTAAATTTCCTTTGCAGAAATTTTCTAGTCTCAGAATCTTCCCAAAATATTTTTTTTTTTTAAATCTGGAGAAGGGACAAGACTGTAAATAAGTGTGTGTATGCATATTAGTCAAATTCATTGAATATTGTTATTGCATGCAAGTCTGGGCTTGATTTTTGATTAGCAAATCTGAACTTTCTCTTTGGTTTTACTTAATCTAAGTTGCTAGAACATAAAAATTTCACTTTTGTTTGTGACCTAAGTATATTATTTCAATTAGTAATTTGAATTTTTTACTATTTATCAAAAATGCTTAGGTACTGCTATATTTGACACATTTGAACATATTTTTAATTAAACGGTCTTTCTAATCAATAGTAGTATATATTATATATTCCACTATTCTGTTTAATAGATAGAAAGGTTAACTATTTTTTGAGTTTGATTAACCACATTTTTTTTATTATTTTAAACAAGTTCCCCTGAAAAGGATATTGCCTGCAAGCTGATCTATAATGCACGTCATCTACTAAATGGATGTTTTGTTAGAATTTCTAGACTTATCTGTGATAAATACATTTAAGAACTGAGTTACAGAGGAATACTGCAGCATTTTGTTGCAGTAACTATTAGTTCTTACTAGCAGTAGGCCATTTTAAACCATTTGGCCATTTCACACTCATGAAATATTTTTCAGATACAGCAATCATTTTACTCAGATTTCTGGTTTTTAATATCTTATTTTCATTGTTGTGGTGTTGATTTATAGTGAATTGGTAAGCTCAAACAATCTTTCTAGTTGCCTGGAATATCGTCTGTACCTGCAACCAGTTATGCTAGTTACACTGTTATAACTGATTATGTCTGTAACTTATGCTTACTGTTTATGTCTATAGTAAATTAACATAATTCATGATCAAGCTAGAACCCCACACTCCTCTCAGTCCTCTCAACAATCATATGCACTGAACCAGAAGCAAAGAGCATGAGTGGAGCAGAGCATCAAGGTGCAGCACCCCAGTCCCACAGCAGCAGGCATGGTGGGATGACGCTGACTCTCCAGGTAGTGGAGTTGGATGCGAGTGCCCTGTAGGACAGCTGTGCTTTTGCAGTTTGCCTCTGTGAAAACGCTCCCAGTTCAGTTCAGGGCAAAATCAAAGAGTGAGGTTAAATTACCTTTGGGACTGTCCTCTAAAATGGTCATAAAACTGTTACGTTGGCTGTACAAGGCAAAGGGGAGTCAATAAGCTGATGCTAGCTGCCAGTTGAGGCACAGAGCAGAGCAGCTTGCTGTGTCCTAACACTAAGGAGGACTAATGCTTTAAACTAATGTCTACCTTTTCACATCTAGGACTGTTGCTACTGTCAATTACAGATAAAAAACAGTTCTGCAATTGCTCCTCCATGCTTCTCACTCATTATATATAAATGTCCAGTGGAGGTTATCTCAGTGAATTAGTGAGGAGGGGATTTCCACATTGAATGACATGAAATACCAATGTGTCTTTGGCAGGCTGAGCTGAATTTGAAAGCCTTATAAGCTAATTGTGCTTATCCTTGGCTGCTAGCTGATTGCTCTGTTGGGGAAGGGATGTAGGAGATATTTATTTTTCCTGCACTATTCAGCACGTCTTGCTGTTTGACAAGACTGTTTTTTAAGATTATGTATTTATTTTAGCAGGCCTTTTAAAAAAGTTCAGTGTGTGAAAGAAGAGAGAGGCAGAATGTCAGAAATTCCAGCAAGAGATGAAGCATTTCCAGCAGTAAATTTGTTTGACTGTAACTAAGTGCTAGTATTTTTTTTTTTAAAAGAAGGTCTGCTTTATGAAGGTCTGGGGCAAAAATCTCAAACCTTTTAGGCTCAGAATTCTGTAATGGAACTGGAGTGCTGTGGGAATATCATGGAGACTTCCTGTAGATCTCTTAAGTGCCTGGAGACAATCTGTGTATGAGATTTTCTTGATGGTACATGATGTTCAGTTAGTATTTCCATTTATTTAATATCCATGTTAGTCTTTCAAATCTGATGTGCTAAGCTGCACCAATGAAATTATGTTTTTGCTTTTTTTGTCCATAAGACTCTAGTAAAGCTCATTTGGGATTTACAGTTAAATCCATTTACCTTTCCCATAATTTACATAATTGACAGACATTGTGAAAAAAAAAGTTAAACTTACTGACATCTATAGTTAAATGAAAGCTTGCATTATAGTCTTACAAGGCTAAGAGGGGCTGAATATTGCCTATTTGATTTTAATAGGTTATGAAAGCAGCTTTTTCTTTCTTTGTACTCGTTCTTATTTGATTTGGATCAAAGCTCTCAAACACTTTGTGCCTGGAAGATGTAAAGACTTTACCATCACCTCCTTGTAAGAATCTGTCTTGATTTGCATAAATTTAAGAACATGATCTAACACATAACAAAACTGATGTGATTTCTTTTCAATAATTTTTTTTTTTAATTCTTCTTTTTTTCATGACCTATAATAAAAATGGATCCTGTAGTGGTAAAAGGTTCATTTTCAGATATCATGTGACTAATATAGTTATTAGTGCATATATTTACATACATTTTGTGCTGGTCCATCAATTTTGTAAATTCACTGAAGAGACTGAAATGGTGTTGAATGAATGCTGCATGCTCTGTTTTTACAGACTACAAAGTTGGTGATATATTCTGCATTATCTTTGTTCTGTTGTGATTTAATGAGATTTTTTAAAAAGCCTAATGAAATCTATCATGGACATCTTCAGTGTGTGGTATTTATAACAGCTTTGGCTTGTGTTTTTATTAACGATCTTGAACAAAAATAAAAGTATACTGATGAAATGCCCTTTTTACAAAGCTGAAAGGCATTTACATAAAAAGGAATGTATTTAGAGTATATCAGGAATGTTTATGGTAAGCTAAGGGATCATTAATTGGAAATAGTATCTAATATGGAAAGATTTGACTGTATGGCTTGTGTCAATATTGTTACCCACCATGAAAAAGGAAGAAGTGCTCAAACATATTTAATGAGGTATTTCCAGTAAGCATAGGAAGGTAGATGTCATTTTAAAATGTACTGATCAAGTCTCATTTGAATATAATCTACCATATCAAATTTAAGCTATTGCAAAGAGGGAGAAATGGGAGAATAGAAAACTTGCTTCACAAGAGAAGACTAAAAGATGTTAGCTTTCTATAAGTACTGTAATTTCTTTCAGTTTGGAATGCAGGAGAAACATTTATATCAGCTAAGAATTGACTTTTCAAACATTTCTACAAATACAGACAATAGCAGCAAGTTTTTTATGCTCACTGTACATATGTAAATGTCTAAGCCCTCTCTTAAACCTCTCTGTATTTAAAATGGGGGTCAGTTCAGTGTTATATGGGAAGATATGACCTGATCTGAGTGCTATGGGTGTGAACCTAAAGATTCAGGATTTCCTTACAACTTCTATATTTGTCCAGATGACTACCCTCACTGTGAAGGGTAAAGAATTAGTTTGAGAAGTTCAAATGACTTAAGTTTCTCACATACATGATTGGTCAATGGACTGTGGCATTCCAGAATTTATTTTCACTAAATTCTGGGAATATTTGGAATCAAATATTAGTAAGAAAAATTTATGCCATACTTTTCTATTTTTTGCATACTTTAGAAAAGTCTTTGCAGCTTCTGAATTCTGGAGGCTACTAAAATTTTGCCTTGAAGCAATCTGGTAGTGTCAGTGCGAGGTTGATTGTAATTATATAAAGGTTTAGCTTTCAGAACCCTGCAGGATCAGTATTGCCGGCTCTCTTACCAGCAAACCAACCCAGGACGCACTGGAGCCCCGCCCCGGGGAAAGCAGGGCATCACACGGATACCGTCAAGCCAAGCCTTCAATTTAATGCTGTGCAACACAGTATTATATACCCGTAAACCCGCTACGCACGCGAATGCACCCGCCCCCTGCACTCATGGACTTATCCGTGCCTAATGTGCGAATCACCGCAGACCGCCCCTCCTGCATACATGCAGCCCTGCTAACATTACCCCACAAATATATAAATCAAGAATTTATGAACATGTTAAATGCACATCATAGGGGAAAATACTCTCCAAGGGCACACACATGCCTCTTTCCATTGGAGCTTGCTTCTTAATGTCAACACCTTTACCGTACAGCAATAGGCATGAAAATGACCCATTAAAAAATGTGACATCATTCTCAGTTATGAATATATAGCACACACTGTTGTTCTAGTTTCATGTTTCCAAATACAAAAAAAAATCTCATCAGCATTCTTCATCTTTTAAACACAGCTAAAAGTTTGATATCAAATATACAGTAAAAATATGGGGACAGGGGCGAAGAAATACCACATGGCAAGGCAAACATATAAACTTTTACTCATTATGTTTCTTTGCCCATTGCTGTTTTCCTGCATGTCAGAGCAGGAGTTCACCTGTATTCCTCAAATATCCTATCATGGAGTGCATTTAAAAATAGTACTGTCCTTTGTGGTGGTTTGGCCTTCGTCACCACACAGTTTCTTGCTCCCCCTCCCACTCCCCCTGCCCAGTGGGATAGGGGAGAGAAATTGGGAAAATTGGGAAGAAAGGAAAACTCCTGGGTTGAGATAAAGACAGTTTACTAAAATAGCAAAGCAAAACTGCAATAATAACAGAATATAAGGATATTAACATATACAAAATGAGCAATGTATGTTTTCTCACCATCTGATGTCCCGATGACCAATACAGCCCAGCCTGAGCAGCTATCATGGAAACAAAACCGAGCAGCAAGCAAAGGAGCAAAAAAGAAGCCAGCAAGGTAGAGGGAACAATGCCAGCGAACATGAGAGAGGTGGAAGAAGAATGGAAGAATGCATGCCTTCTCCATGGGCAACCCCCACTTACTGGCTTGGCCAGGGCAGGTATCTGCCTTCCTGTCATCCCTCTCTCTCTTGTTCACTGGCACCATTCCTGCTACCTTGCTGGCTCTGTTTTTGCTCCTTTGCTTGCTGCTTGGTTTCGTTTTCATGATTGCTTCTCAGGATGGGCTGTATCGGTCACTGGGGCATCAAGTGGTGAGAAAACATACATTGTTCATTTTGTATGTTTTAATATTCTTATATTCTGTTATTATTTTAGTAAACTGTCTTCATCTCCACCCACGAGTTTTCCTTTCTTCCCCATCCCACTGGGGACGGGGAAGGTGAGCAAGAAACTGTGTGGTGACTCAGGCTAAACCATCACAGTCTTTTCAGTGGCCAATGTGGGGCTCAAAAGGTTGAGGTAACAACAGTGTGTTAAAGTTGTTTCAAGTGCTCATTATTTTTAATTAAGAGTCCCTGGTCACAATGTTGTACTATGTGTTTGCATGGTTGTGTTATGGAAATCCTAAATTGCATCACATATTTGCTGTGGTGCTGTTTATCACTTCTTGTAAATGGATCAGAACTCTCATTTTGTTGTACTGGGCACTACTGGCTTATGATATGATAACATCACTGGTCATTAAATCAGTCTGATCCTTGTTTTGGGCGTTGCTGTACTTCAGACGCCATTTTGCAAGAATTATTACTAATCGCACTTTTTTCTTTTTCTCCCTGGAGAACCAATCTATGGGGAAGTCAGAGGAGGATACTGTCCCCTCCTCTTTTACCTTCAAGCTAGTTACATCAGCTTTTGAGAACTTTGAATATCCTAGGGATGTGCAAGCCAGCATACTCCAATTGCTATGTCTCCTGAATGTGTTTCAGATTTTGTTTAGGATTCAACAACTATTTAAAAAAATCACCTGGAGATCTGTCTCGAGGTTGGAGGGGCAGGGGTGGCATGGCATGTGGGAGAATATGGGCAGGTACCTAGAGAACTTCTCACCTCCAGTGGAAGTGAACTTCATTTCAGGAACTTCATTCCTGAACAACTACAGAATCCAGATGAAGTGATAGAATATTTGAAAGAAAAATGCAATGGCTATTCCAAAGGGGCACTGGCACTGTGTTGGGCACTGGCTACTACCTACCAAACACTGCTCAGCGTTATGCAGCACCCTCAGGAAGAAGGGAGGGAAAATCACCCGACAGGCACCGGGGCTGCTCCAGCCCCAGCGACAGACACTGCAACTACTCCAACCCCAGTGACAGGCACTGCGGCCGAATCAGAGAACCAACCCATGTCGGTATTGATTTCCCCTGTAGAGAAGAAAGCTTGGAAGGGAAAGTCAGCTCATTTAGTAAGGGATGAGGAAAAACCAGAGACCATCACCATCAGAGAAAGAAGAAGAGGAACTCATAAACAAGACTGAAACCACCCAATCCCTATCCTGGAGTGAGCTGCAAGACATGCAAAAAGATTTTGGCGCGTATCCAGGCAAGCACCTTGTCACCTGGCTGCTCTGATGCTGGGTTAGTAAGGCCAGTAGCCTGGAATTAGAAGGTAAGGAAGCTAAACAGCTAGGGTCTTTTTCTAGGGAAGAGGGCATCAACAAAATGATTGGAAGAGATGCACAAGCTCTCAGCCTCTGGACGCAACTCCTGTCAGGTATGAAGGAAAGGTATCCCTTCAAGGAAGATGTTACCTATCACTCAGGCAAGTGGACCACCATAGAGAGAGGTATCTAGTACCTAAGGGAATTAGCCATGCTGGAAGTCATTTATAGTGACTTAGACCATGAGGAGTCACCCAAAGATCCAGATGAAGTCCAGTGCACACAGCTCATACGGCGGAAGTTTCTACGGAGCGTACCATCATCATATGCCAATTCACTGGCAGTACTAAGTTGGAAAGATGGAGAGGAACCAACAATGGATGAATTGGCTAGTCAGCTGTGGCAATATGAAGAAACTCTCTCTACCTCCCTTGTCTCAGCTGTGGAGAAACTGTCTCAGGGGGTCCAGCAATTCAAAGAGGATAGGTCCTACTCCCCACCCTTACAGACTAGTATTTCAGCTATTAGGAGTAAACATTTCCCTGCTCAAGAGAGATGGTATACGTGGTGAGGTAACCTGTGGTTTACCTTGTGTGACAAGGACAGGACATGAGAATGTGGGTTGTGAAGCCTACCTTGGCCCTAGGACACAGGTATGTGTGTTGCAGGGAAAAAACAATTGCAAATAGAGTTTCTCCCTGGAAAAAATGCTGCTCCAGTCCCCAATGGACAGTTACCCAGACAGAATAAAAGGGCTGATCTTACCTCTGATCCTATGGAAGGGAATTCTAATTCATATTTACAAGAAGTGAGCAGCTAATACTATGAACAGGATTAGAGGGGCCCTGCCTCCAGCCAGGCAGAGGAGAGGGACAGCCAAGTTTACTGGACTGTATGGATTCAATGGCCTGGCACATCAGACCAATGAGAGTTTAAGGCTGTAGTAGACATTGGTACACAGTGTACCCTAATGGCATCAAGCTATAAAGGGGCAGAACCCATTTGTATTTCTGGAGTCACAGGAGGTACAACAGCTGACTGTACTGGAGGCGGAAGTGAGTCTAACACAGAATGAGTGGCAAAAGCACTCATTGCACATAGTGACTGGCCCAGATGCATCCTTGGTATAGATTACCTCAGGAGCGGGTATTTCAAAGACCCAAAAGGGCACTGGTGGGCTTTTGGTATAGTCACCGTGGAGATGGAGGAAAATAAACAGCGGTCCACCTTGCCTAATCTCTCAAAGGACCCTTCTGTTGTGGGGTTGCTGAAGGTTGAAGAACAACAGGTACCAATCAGTACCACCATGGTGCACTGGTGGCAATACCGCACCAACCGAGACTTCTTGATCCCCATCCATAAGCTGATTCCTCAACTGGAGAGCCAGGGAGTGATCAGCAAGACTCGCTCACTGTTTAACAGTCCCACATGACCAGTGTGAAAATCAAGTGGAGAATGGAGACTAACAGTGGACTGTTGTGGCCTGAATGAAATTACATCACCACTGAGTGCTGCCATGCCAGACATGCTAGAACTTCAATATCAACTGGAGTCAAAAGCAGCCAAATGGCTTTTCTCAATCCTTTTGGCAGCTGAATGCAGGGCACAGTTTGATTTCACTTGGAGGAGTGTCCAGTACACCTGTAATTGACTGCCCCAGGAGTGGAAACACAGCCCCACCATTTGCCACGGACTGATCCAGGCTGCACTGGAAAAGGGTGAAGCTCCAGAACACCTGCACCATATTGATGACATAATTGTATGGCACAACACAGCAGCAGAAGTTTTTGAGAAAGGGAAGAAAATAATCCAAATCCTTCTGAAAGCTGGTTTTGCCATAAAACAAAGCAAGGTAAAGGGGCCTGCAGAAGAGATCCAGTTTTTTAAGAATAAAATGGCAAGATGGACGTTGTCACATTCCAATGAATGTGGTCAACAAAATAACAGCCATGTCTCCACCAACTAAGAACAAGGAAAAACAAGCTTTCTTGGGCGTTGTGGGTTTCTGGAGAATGCATATTCCAAATTACAGTCTGATTGTAAGCCCTCTCTATGAAGTGACTCAAAAGAAGAACTATTTTAAATGAGGCCCTGAGCAATGACAAGCCTTTGAACAAATTAAACAGGAGATTGTTCATGCGGTAGCCCTTGGGACAGTCCAGACAGGACAAGATGTGAAAAATATCCTCTACACCGCAGCTGGGGAGAACGGCCCTACCTGGAGTCTTTGGCAGAGAACACCAGGGGACACTCTAGGTCGAGCCCTTGGGTTTTGGAGCTGAGGATATGGATGTTCTGAGGCCCACTATACTCCAAGTGAAAAAGAGGTACTGGCAGCAGATGAAAGTTTGAGCTGCTTCAGAGGTGGTTGGTATTGAAGCACAGCTCCTCCTGGCACCCCAACTGCCAGTGCTGGGCTGGATGTTCAAAGGAAAGGTCCCCTCTACACATCATGCAACCAATGCTGCATGGAGTAAACGGGTTGCACTGATCACACAGTGTGCTCAAATAAGAAGCCCCAATCATCCAGGAACCTTAGAAGTAATCACAGACTGCGCCGAAGGCAAAGATTTTGGAATGCCACCAGAAGAAGAGGTGACATGTGCTGAAGAAGCCTCACCATATAATAATCTACCAGAAAATAAGAAGCAATATGCCCTGTTCACTGATGGGTCCTGTCATATTGTAGGAAAACATTGAAAGTGGAAAGGTGCTGTGTGGATTCCTACACAACAACTTCCAGAAGTCACTGAAGGACAAGGTGAATCAAGTCAGTTTACAGAGGTGAAAGCCATCCAGCTAGGTTTAGTCATTGCTGAATGGGAAAAAATCTCTACAGTGACTCATGGATGGTGGCAAACACTCTGGAGGGGTGGTTAAAGCAATGGAAACAGAGGAACCAGCAGTGCAGAGGCAAGCCCATCTGTGCCACCGCATTGTGGCAAGATATTACTGCACAGCTAGAGAATCTGGTTTTAAAAGTACATCACATAGTTGCCCATGTACCCAAGAGTCGAGCCACAGAAGAACATCAAAACAACGAGCAGGTGGATGAAGCTGCTAAGATTAATGTTTCCCAAGTGGACTTAGACTGGCAACACAGGGGTGAACTATTTTTAGATCGGTAGGCCCATGACACTTCAGGCCACCAAGGAAGAGATGCAACATACAAATGGGCTCGTGATTGAGGGGTGGACTTCACCATGGACACTATTGCACAGGTTATGCATGAATGTGAAATATGTGCTGGAATTAAGGAGGCCAAGTGATTAAAGCCTCTTTGGTATGGAGGAAGATGGTTGAAATACAAATATGGAGAAGCCTGGCAGATTGATTACATCACACTCCCATGAACCTGCCAAGGCAAGCTACCGTGATGGAAGCAACCACTGAGTGGCAAGAAATGTATCCCATGCCACTGCCCAAAACACTGTCCTGGGCCTTGAGAAGCAAGTTCTCTGGTGACATGGCACTCCAGAAGGAATTGAGTCAGACAATGGGACTCATTTCCAAAACAACCTCATAGACACCTGGGCCAAAGAGCATGGCATCGAGTGGGTATACCACATCCCCTATCATGCACCAGCCTCTGGAAAACAGAAAGATACAATGGACTGCTGAAAACTACACTGAGAGCAATGGGTGGTGGAACCTTCAAAAATTGGGATAAACATTTAGCAAAAGCTACCTGGTTAGTCAACACTCAGGGATCCACAGTTAAGCTGGCCCTGCCCAGTCAGAACTTCTACATACTGCAGAAGGTGATAAAGTCCCTGCAAGGAATACGTTAGGAAAGACTGTCTGGGTTAGTCCTCCCCCAGGCAAAGGCAAACCCACCTGTGGGATTGCTTTTGGTCAAGTACCTGGATGTACTTGGTGGGTGATGTGGGGGGGATCGGGAAGTCCAATGTGTAGCTCAAGCAGATTTGATTCTAGGTGAAAATAGCCAATGATTTGAACTGTATATAGTAATTTCTATAGTTATTATATTGTCGTATCTAAGGTATTGCAACAAGAACCACCCTCATCAGTGAAGAATGAGCTTTGATGAAACCGAGCAACGTGCAGCAGTGATGGAACCAGAACTGGCACTCAACAACTTCCACAAGATCAACATCTTCAACTCGCAGACCATGGACATGATACACCAGCCACACCAGATGTACCAACTGTGAGCTCCAGATGCAGCATGCAACAACCCCACACTACATAGCATCTCTCCTGCCCTGAAACACTGTTATGACAGATGGAGCCCAAAGTCATGGACAAAATGAACTTAGACTTTGGAGGAATTGAGGGAATAATATCTGCGTGTATACATATTATTTTAGTAAACTGCCTTAATCTCAACCCACAAGCTTTCCTTCCTTCCCAATCCTCTCCTTCATCCCACCAGGGAGGGAGAGTGAGAAACCGTGTGTTAATTCAGGCTAAACCATCACAGATTGTCTAAGAGGATTTAATATCTCCCACCCATTTTAAAATATCAGTTAATCTTCTGAATTCTGAGAAAAATCTGTTCTCATAATATTTCCACTAAGAGCAGATGCACAAAGCCACATAAATTTTGAGAGTTTATGTTTGTGCCCTTTTCCAGCACAAATTTTGAGACCCAAGAAAAGCTTTGGGTAAGCATGTAAAACTTGTGAGAGCTTATCCGGACTGAACTTCTGAAGCTTATCCTTTGCTATTTCTCTCATCAAGTCCTTGCTTAAAGGATCAATAAGAGCACAGGATACAGCAACAGCTGCACCCTAGGTATCAGTTGTGTCAGCAGCTTGCTCTTACAATTGTGCAGTTTTGATGCAAAGGCTCTGGATATCACAGGTCTAATTTCTTGCCTGTATTGAAGATATTTCTTTGCGGTTTTTTTTTTTTCGTATTTCTGTAGCTTAGATGAACTGCATAAAAAAGAAAGTTATTACTTTTAGATAGACTAGTCTCTTAAATGATATATAAAAATATATATATTAAAAAGTAAAATTAATCCTGGATGATGGTTATGTGCAGGAAATTGAATACATATGGAGAACTTCTGTTTTTCCACTTTTCTGATATTCCCATCTTATAATTTTTCTTCACTTCAATAACCATAAATCCATCCAGGTAGATAATGAGAAGGTCTCTTCCAAATAAAAGAAAGCACACAAAAATAAGCTAGGGCCAGATGGTTTCATAAAGTCTAACTCTATCTATGGAGGCTAATTATGTTAAGTCTACAGGGCGTTAAAGAACAGGCTCCTCCAGAGAGCAAGTGAGAGCTCAGGTCTGACTTGAGACAGCTTGAAAGCTATGTTGCTTTGTCAAGCTTCAGCTACAATTATGATCTCCCAAAGTTCACTGAAAACTCTATAAAGTCTAGTTTTTAAAATTCAGACTCATATATGACCCAAATATATGAAGTATGAATTTTGGAGTGGCACAACTGACCAGAGATCTTTGGTGCCGTTTCATCCCAAGATTTATAAGGCTTTCTGCATCTTTATTTTATATCTTGCCTCAGGCTGCTTAAGAAATAGAAAAATATCTTGTTCTGTATTTCTTGGGTTCTGCTTTCAGAGTAATTCAAGAAGTGAAAATAAAAAACATAAAGGAATGTGTATGTGTATCAGTTAGTCAAATTGAATTTTAAAGTTTCAGAAATCAGATCATGTTTGGGGTGAGAGTGCGAGGATGGGAGTTCTTGTGCAATGCAAGCAATCTGCCCATCACTGAGTCTTAGCCCTTACTTAAATTGTTTTCTGTTTTACTGAACTGGTTTCTTTAAAGCAGTTCTCATACTGACTTCCATGGGGAATGGCTAACACCTGTAGATCATTTCAGGTCCGTTAGTAGTCTTAAAGTAGGATCAGACAGGTGAAATTACAATGTCTGCAACTCCAGAATTTTCCTGCATGCTATTTATTAACTGTTGGTTTCATGTCCAGCGCTGAGCAACCATATGAGCTTGGGCCCCTGAGTGTTTGCTTTCCAGCATGGCCTACAAGACAATGCTGAGGCTGTTTGTTATCTCATCACCAAGATATCTGTCTTGCAGGATATCTGTCCTGCAAGGAGTCTGTTCTGTCTCTGGCATTCCTGCTTCCACCCAGTTTAACCCCTTCTTGCAGTTAGGCCTCCTTGCCTTCCATGCCAGATCACTCCTCGATCACAAATTACCACTGCTGAGCAGTTACAATTAAAGTTTCCCCTCGAGAGATAAATGCTAACAGATCTTTTCCTGAACTGAATATACTGTGCACTTCTAGGTTGGGTCCATCTCTCTCTCCCCTATTCTTCCCCTCTTTCCCCAGCTGGCACCATCCTCCAGTGCCTCCAACCTAACAGGAATTTGCATTGACTTGCAAGTGTTTTGCTTCTCCCCATTTTCTGTAAACAAGAGCAGGAAAAGAAAGTGAGCAAGCCCTCACTCTAAGCTGCCTGCTGACCACAAAAGGGGTTAAGTTAATGTGCTTCATATGCTTTTTTTTTCCCCAGGAGGGTGCTCAAGTACTGAGAACACACAGCTAAAAATTTCACACATCTATCAGTCAGATTGAAGTGGATCAACTGCTACAATGTTCAATTCATGCCCAGACAGGTGCTGAGCAGCGGCAGGTTTTTAGGCCAGAAAAAATGTTTTCCTTGGCACTTAGCCCCGCATTCCTAATTCCATCCAGTGTGTTTTCATTTGGGACAGAACAATAACACATTGCACCAAAAAGCCAGCCAGTTAGCCAGGAAGGGCTGGCATTTACTAGAAAAGGAAAACAGATTTATCACATAACCGTACTCCTAGATTCAGAACATCGGGGGTAGGGAGGGAAATCTTCAAGCTGCCTTTCCCTTCCTGTTTTCCAGCAACAGAGCTGTTGCCTCATTTGTCATGGCAATGGGTATCTGGGCGAGGATAATCAGTGTTATTTCCTTCCATCAGCACATGAACTCTGCAACATTAACTCAAGTAGCAAGATGTCAAAAGAAACATTCACCTAGTGAGCCTGCCAAATAGTAGCGAGACATTGAAAAAGACCTAACTAATTAGTACAGTTACCGACATTCTGCTGTGAAGGTACTATGCGTGTCTGAAGAGGTGGAAGGATTACTGGATTCAGCAAAATGAAACTTGTCCTCTGGCCAAGTCCACGTGCATTAATCTTATCTGTGCTTAGAATTGTGCTTTAAAAAAAAAAAAAAATCATATAGTCCACAGCTGGAACAGACTGTTTAATCACTGTCAGAGCCATGATTAATCTCAATTTCCAGTTGCCTGTCGTGTGTTTGGCAGTATGCTTCCTCTCCTGTTTGTGTGGAGTTTTCCAGTAAAGTTACACTGACATGCAAATACTATGTCCCTTCTGCACACTCTTGGGATCGGAAGAGACAGGGCTCCTGGGAACAAAGCTAGAAACAAATACAATCCTGAAGCCTCATTCTCAGTGTGAAGACTATGCAGCAGATTCACCACTAATGGTTCCTGTATTTAACCTTCATGACAAAGACCTTGGCCCACTTGAAGGAAAAGATACCTCCTTTGCTCTGCAAATATGAAAGTAATTCCATTACTTGTTTCCAGCTACCAAAAGAGCAAGCCTCACCTACTGCCCCAAAAGACATATTCATGACAGCATTTCAAGAGACTCAAGGCAGACATAATGTCTGAAATAAAAAGACAGAGAATTTCTAATTAGTGCTGTTGCCACAGCTAACTAGTGGAAATTCATTAAGCCTGACTACTTTTACTGTATGCCAGGGTGCAGAAGAGAAAGCAGTATTAAGTTCTAACAACAGCCTCAGATGATTTTTAGAGTGAAAGCTTCAAAATTTTAGAATGCACTCTAGTGATATGAAAACAATTAACTTCAGAGTTGATTAGGTTTCTCAATCATGCACAGCATCATTTTAATTAACAAAAGAATTTAAAAACAAAAGGCTAAAGTGTTACCGAAATCTGGAATAAAACTCCTTAACAGCAATGAGAAGTTAAGAAGTAGGCACTTCTTTATTGCAGCGCTGGGCTCACGGGGGATCGCTCCACCTAGCGTGCACACCTGTTCGATCAACAGCACAGGTTAAATACACATTAATTATACATATTCACTAAATTTCTGAGAAATATTATACATAAACATCAACTTCCCAAGAAATCATTATAATATTCCCCACCCACTTGCGCATGCTCAGTCTTTTGAGTCGAGGGTCTTTTGATGGTCTTGGTGGTCATCAGAACGCCCCCTCCTCAAATTCGCTGGTCAAACTCCTCCTTGAAATTTCCATATATGGTCTTGAGAACAGGTCGCATTGCTCCTTGATTTTCCTAGCTCCAAAGTGATGGCTCAGAGCCTATTTCTACAGGTGGTGTTTGGGACTTACCATTGTATTAACGATATGCTAGGCTAACTTCTAACAAATGGGTATTATAATATCTCTAAGGTCCCATTCCCTCTAAGGACAAATAGATCTAATATAAAATTTAACCTATGTGACTACAGTTCTACAGTTAGCAAGAATCACCTCATATTGATATTTAATTTTCAACGTTTATGTCATGTAACAAAAGAACAAACTACAGTGTCACTTGGTATCTGTAATCTACAGAAAGAAAACAGAATAAAAGTGTGGGGAGGAAATGGAAACAGTCTTTGTGTTCAGCACAGTTAGAGAGGTGCTAAGTAATTAAATTAAGAACTTTCCTCTTTTAAAAATCTGTAAAACAGAAGAATATGAAATGAAACTGGTACAGTTTTGTCTCTTAGACTGATGTCGAGAAGGAACAAGCTCAATGCTGCCTCTGACTGGGTAAGCAACATGAATTCCGCACCATTCAGTGAATTATAACAGTGACCCAAGATCTCACTCACTTCCTCTGTTGCCTTTCTGCCCACCACAGCAATGATATTTGCTAGAACATTTCAGGGCCTGCATTTCATTTTCTTTTCTCAAACTAGTGCCAGCACAGCTCCCACTTGTTCCTATGGAGTGCTTCTCCTTGATATGCCTTTCTGTCCTTGTTTTGGCAGGGATGGAGTTAATTTTCCCCTCAGTAGCCAGTAAGTTTTGGATTTCAGATGTGAAGAATGTTGATAAACACACTAATTATATGAGTTGCTGCTAATGAGACCAAGGACACTGTCTGGCTTTCCAGGTCTCACTATTGCTCAGGTGCAGGAAGCTGGGAGGGATATATCCAGAAAAATTGACCCAAACTGGCCAAAGAGAATATTCCATGTCATAAATGTCATGCTCTGTGTATAAGTGAGGGTTTGCTGGGGTTGCGAAAGCATCTGGCATCTCTTGCTCAGTCCCTTTCACTCCTTTGCTGGCTGCTCGGTTTTCATTTCCATGATCATTGCTCGGGACAGGCTGTATCGGTCATCTAGACAGTGGGTGGTGAGAAGTCACGCATTGTTCTGAAGAGGATATTTAGAAGAATAAAAGACTAATCAGAATAATAAAATTATCAAATATATATCCTAGCAGAAACCCTGCCTAACAATTTAATTCTTGTATGAAAATATAAACTACTAACCTTGATAGAAAGAACAGTAGAGTCATAAACTTAACATAATGAGATACTTTCAGGATGCTCTAGCAGGAGCTAAGTTAGATGGGAACATCCTGAGGGGGCTTGAGGAGTTTAGGAGCAACTGATAGGATGCACAGACACAGTGGCTGAAACCAAGATAAAGGGACTTAAGAAGTTTAGAACCAACTGATAGGGTGGAATAACCAAGGAAATTGGGAACCAGCAAAGATAAGTCATCAAGAAACCACCCTGGCAGCAAGAACAAAGCAGGACAAAGGTCTGAATCCACGCAGCTGGACATAGTGATACGAAGGAGAGAACGATCACCAGAGAGACTGTGACTCCTGAGCACAGACACGAGATGGACACAGAGACCAGGGAATAACCTGTCGTGGGAGTTAATTTATTGAATTCTTTGCTTCAGAGCTATACCTTCGACAAAAGCAAACATGATCATCACATCATATATGTCCCAAATGTTTACATTTGTAAGACCTTAAGACATCTCACAGTCACTTACCAATATAACTTTCTCACAAAAGTGAATCATTAAGTAAATTTAGGTAATTGAATAGGTCAAAAATGTCAGCTGACTTTGCAGTTACCTCCCTAAGTCTTAAAAATCTTTCTTTTTTAGATGTTGGAACATAGTATGATTTAACCCCAACATATGAAAATATCCTATTTGCAAAACGTGCCTTCCCTTAAAAACAAACAATAAGAAATGTTCAGTCCTAATGATCAGGTTACATATGTATACATCATGTTAAAAGACAAATGTGTTAAATGACATACAATCATAGAATGGTTTGTGTTGGAAGGGACCTTCAAAGGTCATCTAGTCCAACCCCCCTGCAAGGAGCAGGGACATCCCCAACTAGATCAGGTTGCTCAGCACCTCACCCAACCTGGCCTGGAATGTTTCCAGGGATGGGACATCTACCACCTCTCTAGGCAACCTGTGCCAGTGTTCTACCACCCTCAGCATAAAAACTATTTTCCTACTATCTAATTTAATCAATCTCCCTCTATTTTAAAACCATTACCCCTTGTCCTGTCACAACAGGCCCTACTGAAGAGTCTTTTCCCGTCTTTCCTGTAGGCCCCCTTGAGGTACTGGAAGACCGCTATCAGGTCTCCCCAGAGCCTCCTCTTCTCCAGCCCCAACTGTCTCAGCCTGTCCTCATAGGAAAGGTGCTCCAGCCCTCTGATCAGCTTCATGCCCCTCCTCTGGACCCTCTCCAACAGGTCCATGTCCTTATGTTGGGGGCTCCAGAACTGGACACAGTACTCCAGGTGGGGTCTCACCAGGGCAGAGTAGAGGGGGAGAATCACCTCCCTTGGCCTGCTGGCCACACTCCTCTTTCTGCAGCCCAGGATGCGGTTCGCCTTCTGGGCTGCAAGGGCACATTGCCTGCTCATATTGAGCTTCTCATCCACCATCACTCTCAAGTCCCTCTCCTCAGAGCTGGTCTCGATCCATTCTCTGCCCAGCCTATATTTGTGCCTGAGATTGCCACGACCTGTGTGCAGGACCTTGCACTTGGCCTTGTTGAACTTCATGAGGTTGGCACGGACCCACCTCTCCAGCCTGTCAAGGTCCCTCTGGATGGCATCCGTCCCCTCCAGCATGTCGACGGCACCACATGGCTTGGTAGTGCTTTTCTGGTAAGTTATCATACAGTGGGGCCTCTTCAGCACATGTGACCTTCTCCTCTGATGGCAGCCTTCTGGCTGGTCCATGATCACTTCTAAGATCCCTGTGTGATTGGAGCTTCCTATTTCAGCACACTGTGTGGTCAGTGCGACCCACTTACTCCACGTAGCATCAGTTGTGTGATGTGTAGAGGGGACCTTCCCTTTGAACATCCAGGCCAGCACTGGCAGTCAAACTGCTAAGAGGAGCTGTGCTTCAATACCAACCACCTCTGAAGCAGCTCAAACTTTCATCTGCTGCCAGTACCTCTTTTTCACTTAGAGTATAGCAGGCCTCAAGTCCTCTGTGCCTGCGTCTCCAAAACCCTAGGAGTCGACCTCAAGTCTCCCCTGGTGCTTTCTGCCACAAACTCCTTGTTGGGCCATTCTCCCCGGCTGCAGCGTACAGCACATTTTTCACATCTTGTCCTGGACTGGTCCAAGGGCTACTGCATGAACAATCTCCTGTTTAATTTGTTCAAAGGCTTGTCATTGCTCATGGCCCCATTTAAAATAGTTCTTCTTTTGGGTCACTTCATAGAGAGGGCTTACAATCAGACTGTAATTTGGAATATGCATTCTCCAGCAACCTAGAAAGCCCAGGAAGGCTTGTGCTTCCTTTTCGTTAGTTGGGAGAGCCATAGCTGTTATTTTGTGATTATTATAATTATGATGTCATAAATGTATTGCAGGTGTTCTGGAGCTTCCCCATTTTCCAGTGCAGTCTGAATCAGCCCATGGCAAATGGTTGGGCTGTGTTTCCACCTCTGGGGCAATCAATTACAGGTGTAATGGACACCCCTGCAAGTGAAAGTAAACTGTGACCTGCATTCTGCTGCCAACGGGATTGAGGAAAACACATTGGCTATGGTGCATACTTGGCTGCCTTTGACTCCAGTTGATATTGAAGTTCAAGCACGTCTGGCATGGCAGCACTCAGTGGTGGTGTAACCTCATTAAGGCCACAATAGTCCGCTGTTAACCTCCACTCTGCACTACATTTCCACACTGGCCATATGAGGCTGCTACAGGGTGAGCTAGTCTTTCTAATCATTCTCTGGGTCTCTAGTTGATGAATCCCAGCTCATGGTGGGAATTCGGGAGTCTCCGTTGGTGTGACATTGCTGCCGGTGCACAGTTGTGGTAGCAGTTGGCACCTGTGGTTCTTCAACCCTGAGCAACCTCACAATAGAAGGATCCTCCAACAGATCAAGCAAGGTGGACAGCTGTTTAATTTTCTCTGTCTCCAAAGCACCTATACCAAAGGCCCACCAGTACCCTTTTGGGTCCTTGAAATACCCGCTTCTGGGATAGTCTATGCTAAGAATGCACATTGCATCCTGGCCAGTCACTATGGGGTGCTTTTGCCACTCAATTCCCTGTTATGCTCACTTTGGCCTCTAAATAGTTAGTTGTTGAGATCCCCCTGTCACTCCAGAAATACAGATGCAACTCGTGTACCAGTGTCTCTAGGGCCAAGGTATGGTCCCACTTCCTCATGTCCTCTCCTTGGTCACAGAAGGTAAACCACAGGGTACCTCACTGCATGTACTGTCTCTCGAGTGGGGGAATGTTTCCTCCTAAAAGCTGAAATATTGGCCCCTAAGAGTGGGGAATAGGCCATATCCTCTTTAAATTTCTGGAACTCCCAGGACAGCTGATAGGCTGTGGGGGGAGGAAGAGAAACTTGCTTAATATTGCCAGAACTGGCCAGCCAGTCCATCCACCATTTGTTGGTCTTTCCTGATCGTTACTTCCAATGAGTTGGCATATGATGATGGTACGCTTCAGACAAACTTCTGCCACATGGCTTGTGGGCACTTGACTTTTTCTGGATCTTTAGATAACTGCTGATTGTCCAGGTCATTGTAAATCACCTCCAGCACCACTCATTCCCGCAGTTACTGAATACACCTCTGCAAGGAGATCCACTTGCCTAGGTGACCTATTACATCCTCCTTGAAAGGATGCCTTTCCTTAACATCTGACAGGAGTTGCCTCCAAAGGCTGAGGGCTCATGTCCCTTTTACAATTGCTTTGTCAATACCCCCTTCTCTAAAAATGCATACTAGCTGCCTAGCTTCTCTACCCTCTAATTCCCGGCTACTGGCACCATTATCCCAGCACCAGAGCAGCCAGCTGACAACATGCTCACCCAGACAATGGCAGAAACTTTTTCGCATATCTCAGCTCACTCAGGGACAGAGATCCGGTGGTTATAGTCTCATTTATGAGTTCTTCCTCTGAGGAACAGGAAGAGCCCTCCTGATGAGTTCTTCATCAGGACAAAGAGGGTAATTTTTCCTTTTCCTCCTCTTGTTTTCATGATGGCCGTGCTTCAGAGTAGTCTGCCTCCTCACTGACAGGGCAGTATGTTGCTTCCTTATGCTCCCTCTTAGGAGAAGCTGCTTTGTATCTTACTGAACAAGCTTGACTTCCACTTCTAAGTTTTCTTTCTGTGTACAGGAGCAACTGATACCAGCACATGTTCATTCTCTGGTTCAGCTGCAGCACCTGTTGCTGGGATTTGAGTAGCCACAGTGCCAATCAGTCTGCTTTTCCTTCTCTTTCCCTTGAGGCTGCAGCATAGCATTGAGCAGTATTTGCTGGATACTAGCTGGGGCCCAGCACAGTGCAGTAAGTTGTGCCACTTTAGAACAGCCACAACATCTTTTCTTCAAATATTCTCTCACTTTGTACTTTAGTTGTTCAGGACTAAAATTCCTGGACTAAGATTCCAAACCATGGGAGGTGAAAATTTCTCTAGATATCTGCCCATATTCTCCCACACGCCATGCCACACATGACTATCCTGCCTCAGGGCAGATCTCTGGATGATGTTCCTAAAAAGTGTTTTTGTAACCCTAAACAGGACCGGGGACACATTCAAGAGACACAGCAATAACATCATGCTGGCTTGAGTATCCCCAGAATATTCAAAGTTCTCAAAATCTGTTGTAACTACCCTGGACGTGAAACAGTGGGGGAAATCATCCGCATACAGATACCAACTTATCTTTAAGGCCACTGATGTTACCACATCATAAATTGATATTGCATAGTACTAACAATATAATAATTCTTGTCATTTTCCCTGAGGTGATAAACAGTGCCACTGGGAACACATAGTACACATAAGAGTGTAGATAAGACAACAACATGACCAACCACTGCAATGTTGTGACCAGCAACTAATAGCTGACATAATAAGTGTGTATCATAAATTTTGTTTCAAGCCATTCTGGGGAGATCTGTAGCTATCTCAACTCTTCAATGCCCCAGGTTGAGCACCAAAAGAACTGTTGTGGTGTCTCTTTTTCTCTTTTCCTCTCTCTCCTCTCTTTCTCTTTCTCTCCCCCCCATTACCCTTTGTGTGTGAATGAAATAAAGAACCAACATATGCGTATGACACCGTTGTGTCTTAATTCTGTAACCGAGAAATTCATACCTCTCACAACCGGACCTTTATTGGTTCGTGACGTGGTTTATCCCTACTCAGCAGCTAATATACCACACATTCGCTAACTCCCCTCTGAACTGCTCCCTGCAGTGGGACAGGGAGGAGAATTGGTAAAGAAAGGAAGGCAAAACTCATGGGTTGAGATAAAAAACAGTTTAAGAGAATAAGAGAGGAAAAGAAAACAGAGATGGAAAGCAAGCAAGCAAACAAACAAACAAAAAAAAACCCCAGAAAATACTTAAGCATGCAATTTACAGTACAATAGCTCACAGTGGATCAAGATGCCCAGCTTTCTCCTAAGTAGCAAGAACCTCCCCCTCAGCACAGTCCTGAATTTATATACTGACCATGATGTCACATGGTACAGAACAGCCCTCTGGCTAGTTTGGGTTAACTATCCCAGCTGTTGGTTAATTAGTAAATTATCCTAGTTGTGTCCCCCAGCCACAGGTGCCACCAGCACCAGTTCCTCTCCCAGCTCAGGTGAAATTAACTCTATCTTAGCCAGAACCAGGACAATATGGCACAATTCTTGGCAAGGGACAAGTATGCAGGTGTCGCCTGATTGGGAGCAGACTACAGCTTATACAAGACAGAAAAAAAGCACTTTAGAAGAAACAAGGTGATTATGACAGAGAATGTACAATGGTAGGCAGACTTGTTAAATATGCAACAGTTTTCCAAACACAATTGTGTTAAGTAAATCTTAACAGTAATAGATGTATTATGGTTGAATCATGCCTCAACCAAGCCAAAAGGCAAACCAGGGGCCCTTTAGCAAGGGACGCAAGGCTCAGAATTTACAGACTGAGTGTGGAACAGAATTTTTAAACCAGCCTTTAAACAAACTTTTAAAGCATTGTGAAGTTTAAGATTTTGTTACTAATAATTAAGTAAAAACCTCTGTCATAGAGCATTTTAACAGGCTGTTCAAAACCAAGATGTGGAGATATTTTACAGCACACACTAATGAGTGTCAGAGTTTATAAAGAACTATCAGAGCTGGGCTTGTGGATGTGAATACTTCAAGGGTTTGGAAAATCATGTATGTGAGTATGTTTAAAATAAATAAAAAAAACACAACACAGCTCTACTTAAAAAGGGAGACCACAGGGTGTCTAGAAGAAAAAGAGATTATGAGCACATGTTCAAAGATGAAATTTTCATAGTAGCTGAAATTGTGAGAAGGGGACAGATACCTGTGTACCACTTACCAGACTGATCACAAAGCAATAGAGGGAACATTTTACCCTAAAGAACTAAGTTAATCCCGACTGAGGCAGAATCTACAAAACTGAGATAATCACTGCAAAAAGGAAAAGAAGAAACAACTGCTAGTAACTTGGCATGGCTGGCTCCAGAATCATAGAATAGTTTAGGTCAGAAGGGACCTTTAAAGGTCATCTATTCAAAGCACCTGTGCAATAAGCAGGGACATCTTCAATTAGATCAGGTTGCTCAGAGCCCCATCCAAAGTGACCTTGAACGAACATTTCCAGGGATGAGGCATCTACCACCTCTCTGGGCAACCTGTTCCAGTGTTTTACCACCCTCATTGTAAAAAATATCTTCCTTATGTCTAATATAAATCTATCCTGTTTTAGTTTAAAGCCATTACCCTTTGTCCTATCACAACAGGCCCTTGTAAAACATTTGTCCCCATCTTTCTTATAAGGCCCCTTTAAGTACTAAAAGCCTGGAATAAGGTCTCGCCGGAGTCTTCTCTTCTCCAGGGTGAACAAGGCCAACTCTCTCAGCCTTTCTTCATAGGAGCAGTGTTCCATCCCTCTGGTCATTTTTTGGTGACCCTCCTCTGGACCTGCTCTAACTGGTCTATGTCTTTCTTGTACTGAGGGCTCCAGAGCTGGATGCAGTACTCTAAGGGGGGGTCTCATGAGAGCTGAGTAGAAGGGCAGAATCACCTCCCTTGACCTAGTGGCCATGATTCTTTTGATGCTTATCAGTTGATGTCCCAGCGTAATAACCATCTGGCTGAAAATAGAGGCCAGCAGGTAATTCATGAGGACCACAGCCTCACCAGCTCTGAGGCTGGACCGGTCAACTTTTACAATTGTTCATACTGTGTAATCTCCACCATTCCTAGCTATGAAAATGTCCAGGGATGCAACTCTACAGTAGTGGAAATTGGAAGCACCTCAATAAACAGGGTTTTCTCAATGCTGGTCTGTGTTTGGGACACTTCAATTAAATCCAGCTTGTATTTATTGCATTATTCTGGGCAGCCATGAACCAAAGCCATCCTTTAGTATGGCTTATCCAAAGCCTTTAATAATATGTTTCCTTTTTCTAGAGGTACAAAGGGACCTCTTTCTCTGGTTTTCTGTCTCTTTTGCACTGTTTGGCCTGACTTGTTTTAATTTTCCTTCTTGTCCTGGTTGGACTGCTGTCCAGTGCCTAACTTTTTTTTTTTTTTTAAAGGGCTGGGGTGAACATTTCCTTCAAGGGTATGACACAGCTCTTTTTCTTTTAAGGCTTTTTATTTGAATATAAGCAAGTCTTGAACCCTCCTGATTTGAGGGTGTTTCCAAGTTTGACAACCTTGAAAACTTGTCCAAACATGTTTTTTGGCAATGTCTTGAATGATACTTCTATTGTGTGGCTTAACAATTTCCAAAGATATTTTCAAAGCAGGACAGTCTTTCTAAACAAGATATGGAACATACCTGCAACATCTGCACCATACATCCCAGGAATACCTTGAAAACCAGGGAGCCCATTGCTGGCCCGGACTCTGTAATAATTAACATAAAATGAATCACAATGTAGTACGAAAATTTTTAAAAGCACACCTTTCCATCTTTTAAAAGCACAGGAGCAGGCAATCCCATTGTGTTGTGAGTCAAATAAGTGGGGTAGAAGACCAGCTTGGCTGAACAGGGAGCTCCTTGTGGAACTCAGGAGGAAAAAGAAATTGTATGATCTCCGGAAGTGAGGTCAGGTTTCACATGAAGATTACAGAGGCATGGTTCACACATGCAAGGAAAAGATATGAAAGGCCAAAGCTCAATTAGAGATGAAACTGGCCAGAGTTGTATCAGACAGTAAGAAAGGATTTTTAAAGCACATTAACACCAAGAGGAGGTCTAGGGAAAAGTTTGGACTGATACTTGTTGAAGAAATAACGATGAATAGTGGAGGCGTTCAATGCTTTTTTTTTGCCTTAATCCTCAATAATACTGACAGACCTTGGGCTGCCTGGTCCCCTGAACTGGAGGACCACAAGCATGGGAACAGTGGTGTTCCATTTGCAGACACTGAAATTGTAAGGGACCAGTTGTATCAGCTGAATGTTTACAAGTTCATGGGGCCTGATGGGATTAATCCCAGAGTAGTGAAGGAGCTAGCAGATGTTACGTCAAGACCCTTCTAAATCATCTTGCAAGTCTGGGAATACCCAATACAAACACCTTTCTTCCCTTATAAAAATTTCAGAGATTATTTTAAAGATTATATCTGCATTATGTTTTTAATTTAAGCTTGTGTTCAGGAACTCTTATAGAATGTACATTTAGAATATTCTAAAACCTCACAATCTGATGACTAGGGAGTCCCAAAACAGAACGGCTCTGTATGCATAGTGAAGTAGTAAACTTAATTCTCAGTTTGCTACTTTATCTAGGAGTTAAATATTAGCAGTTTACAATTGATAGGGATATTAAAAAGTGAGTAATGTTGCTTTTATTATATTCTGGTTGCTTACTTTCTGAATAGAAAGGAATCTCCTATTGTAGTACTCATTCCAACAGTCCTTATGTTTTATTTGTCTTTTCATTCATTGGATTAATTGACTATTCTTGTTGAATATACAATTATGTATGACTTCTTGAGGGCTGTGGTTTGGTGTTCTTTCTAGTATTTTCTTAAAAGTATGTGCAGTGAGTTATTTTAAAAAGTGTACTTGATTCCTAAAGACAAAATTACTTGAGAAAAATTGAGTGAAAGATATTAATGTTGAAAGAATACATTTTATTTAAGTGGCTATATGTGTCTTTATATTTTATGTGTATGATGTGTCTTTATATTATATTTACACTAAATATATTTAACTCCATTTTGAACACAATTTCGTCAACAAGATATTAGAAGCAGATTTGACCTTCTGACCCACTTTGTAAACGGATAGTCTTAGCCAGGAGTATCAGCATGTGTCTAAACGACACATGTGGTTTGCAACAGCCCTGCAAAGGAAACCATTACATAGCAGTATTGCAGCTAGGTAACCCTATAGCCCCAAAGTCTGAACTAGTGACACAAAGATTCCACAGCATATTCAGTCTATTCATCAGTGACCTACCATGTGTCTGCTGTAAGGATGTTGAAAGGCCTGCAACTGGTGCATCAAAAGCAGCCTGCAGCTTAATTTTTTAGCGCTCCACTATACTAGGGTGGATTTTATAAAGCAGTTGATTTAAGTTATAGACTTAGAGCTTTATGAAAGGTAGACTGTGAAGTGTGGGGCATCCCACACCAGTCAATTCTGTTTCGTCAGCATTCCCATGTTATACATCTGTGGAGTTTACAATGAAATACCGGAATAAAAGTTTGCAACATCTGAATTTATATTGTATCAAAATAAATGTTTACAAGACTTCAAAGCAAATGTTTTGCATCCAGATGTATCAGTATGACTGTATTGACTTTAGTTATTTCAGAATTAAGTGTGATCAAAATCTCTCTTCACCCTCACCTATATCCTGTCATCATCAGAGCTGGACTTTGAAAAATGTGGATATTATTTTCCATCTACAAGTTACAGTTCATATTTTCTATGAAAAATCTGTTTGCTACTTGAGTCTAGATAAGATTAACTAATAACTATAAAAAAAACCCGTGTCAATCATGTTTTTCCAAGTAGTTTTATAGTGATTCTTTATACTAATATGGGCTTTGGTAACACAGTAGGGGTTTTAGTGGTTGTGTTGGTTTTATTTAGTGAGGGGGGGCTTCGGTGGAAGCTTCTGTAAGAAGCTGCTAGAAGTTTCCCCTTCGTCCGGTAGACTGAGCTGGGCCTAGGGGGAACCACCATTGGCCAGTGCCAAGCCAATTGGTAGCAGAATGTTCCCTGATAACATCTCTGTGATAACATATTTAAGAAGGGGAAAAATTAAAAAAAAAAAAAAAAAAGACATGTGAAGAAGCTGAAGTGTGGGCAAAGAGGGGAAGGCGCGAGCCTTGTGGGCCTTGCAGGCCTCACCCCTCACCCTCTGGCCTCCCACCGGGCAGCCGTCTGGGCCTAACTCAGCCCAGCCTGGCTGCAAGAAGTGGAGAGGACATGAGACATGAAGAGAACCTGAGAGGCATCTGCCTGAGCTGATTGTGAAGAATTTCTTGTGAGAGGAACGGCTGCAGATGCCAAGGTCAGTGAAGAAGGAGGGGGAGGAGTCATGCTGCTCCCAGCTGAGATTCCCCTGCAGCCTGTGGTGAAGACCATGCTGAAGCAGGCTGTCCCCCGCCATGGGTCCATGGAGGAGCAGAGATCCACCTGCAGCCCGTGGAGGACCCTATGCCAGAGCAGGCAGGTGCTTGAAGGAGGCTGTGGCCTGTGGAGGGCCCACTGGAGCAGCCCTTCTGGAGGGACTGCATTCCATGGAAAAATGACTGCTGGAGCAGTTCAGGCTTTAGGACTGTAGCCCATGGGAGGGACTCCACGATGGAGCAGTGTAAAGCGACAAGTGATAAACTGACCATAACTCCCATTCCCTATTCCCCTGCTGTGCCACTCCGTGGTGGGGAAGGAGGTAGAGATAATTGAACATAAATTTAAGTCTAGGAAGAGGCAGGAGTGAAGAGAAGTTACTTTGTTCTCTTTCTTATTATCCTGCTTTGGTTTTAATAATAAATAGTGTTTCCCAAGTCAAATCTGTTTTGCCCGTAATGGTATCTTTAAGGATTTCACCCTGTCCTTATCTCAAACCTCAAGCCTTTTTTCTCATGTTATCTCTCCCTATTCTCTTGGAGGGTGGGGGAGTGAGAGAGAGACTGCGTAGTCTGGTCCCGAGTGGGGCTAAACTATGACAGTGGCTGACAAGTAACTTTTCAGTTAAAGCATACCAGGCATTTTGGAAAACAACTTTTAATATCAAATGTTTGGAGAAAGCAACCTGGTTTCACACATTTACCCCTTAAATTATTTGTCTTTATCTTCCTACTTTTCCAACACACTAAACAGTGACCTTATTTCCAGAAAGGTATTTGATGTAGAATACGTATCATCTCTTAAATAACTGTTTTAAAATATGAATCTTCTTTCCCTCTTGTGTGTTTTTTTTTAAGAACTGATTCTGGGCATGACATGGATTATGCCTCAAAGGCTTCTCAATAAAAGGAGCTGGCCATCCAAGAGAAAAAAGAATAGGTAGAGTGTTGGCTTTATTGTTTTTCTTCATAATACCAGTTAGCTTATAATTTTTGGGAAGTTCAACTGTGCCTCTCTTTCTTTAAGAAGCCTGTGGGGTGCTTTAGCTTCTGTTCTGAAACACAAGCAGGATTATTTTTTTTTTTTTCATTTACAAACTGAGAAGAAAGGTATTTTTACTCCTTATGAAAAAAAGTATATTTAATTCCATTCTAAATAACGTGTAGTTATATATAATCCTATTCCACCTAAATGGCCTTTTTTTACAGATCTTTTTTTCTCCATTCTAGCTTCCTGGATGTTTGAGTGCTGTTTACTGCTTAATTAAATTTTTTTTTATCTCATATTCTTTAACACATGTATAGATTGTTAAACAGACCACTATACAGAATGTGACTTTCTTGCTTTCACTGAAGGTTGTTTTTCTGATGATGTATACAGTGGATCCTGTCATAATTGACAGTATAGAAGTAAATGTCACTGTCTAGAAGGAAATGAGAGATAAAATAATGGATTTGAAGGTTTTGGAATCAACTAGTTGGAGAAAGCATGTATACATGTTCCAAGTGCAACTGCAGAGGGGATCACAAACTTGGTTTCCCCTGCATACTTTTCATATTATTGCAAGCAGGATGTTGTTGAGTTTATTATGACTTATTTGTTCAGGTCATAATAAATTTTCATGCTGAATCTGACCACTAATTACTGACTTGAGAATTACTATTGGAGTTCTCTAATTTCAGGTGGTTTTTTTTGTTACCTGATTATAAAACAATGTTTGAGGATGAACACAGTGCAATTTAAAATTATTGGTCTAGTGGGCTTACAGCAATGTGACATGCTGTACTAGTGGATAATTTGCTAATGGTTGTAAGAAAATTCTCTACAGCTTTAAAAGAAAGCAGTCACAGCTTAAAAACTCCTGTAGTAATTGATAATAAACTAAGTTATTAATAAAACAATAAAACAAGGAATTAATGAAAAACTATAGCTTACAGTATGTATTGAAACAAGTACAAGCTGTTCCAAAAATTGCAAAGATTCAATTCTACTCTTTTTGGCTGAGATAGAGTTAATTTTCTTCATAGTAGCCAGTACAGGGCTATATTTTGGATCTGTGCTGGAAACAGTGTTGGTAATACAGGGATATTTTAGTTATTGCTGAGCAGTGCTTACATAGTGTCACGGCCTTTTCTGCTTTTTACACCACCCCACCAGTGAGCAGGCTGGAGGTGCACAAGAAGTTGAGAGAAGACACAGCTGAGACAGCTGAACCCAGCTGACGAAAGGGATATTCCATACCATATGACATTATGCTCAGCATATAAAGTGAAGGGAAGGAGGAGGAAGCAGGGGCATGTTTGAAATGATGGAGTTTCTCTTCTCAAGTAACCATTATGAGTGATGGAGTCCTGCTTTTCTGGAGATGACTGAACATGTGCTGGAAAGTAGTGAATGAATTCCTTATTTTGCTTTGCCTTTATCTCAACCCATGAGTGTTCTCACTTTTACTCTTTCAGCTCTCTCCCCTATTCCTCCAGATGGGAGTGAGCAAGTGGCTGTGTCATGCTTAGTTGCTGACTGGATTAAACCATGACACCAATACAGAGTTTCATGACATCATAAGTCATTTTTATGAATTAGTTTTGAGTCAAGCCATATTAAAGAAGAAATTGTATCAAAGACTTATATATTCCCCAACTTTCCCATACGAGGAGGAATTTATATATTTCTTTTAGGAAAATGAATGAAGAATAATAGATCAGCTTTTCTAGCAGACAAAAGCTTAAGTGCATGTAGAGTGAACTTTCTTCCAAGGTGAACTATGCAGCTGAGACTATAATTTTGAAAATGTATGCATGTGTATCCAGTTGTAAATATACAAGTCCTGTAAATCTACCATGTTTAGTGAAACAGTTTCCCTAATTTCCTGTAAAGTATACATAATGAATTAATATCAGGCAAATAAATTGTATTATTTAGGCCATGAGTTACTTTGGTAACATTGGAGGCAAAAGAAGGACAGAGCAATTGAGAAATGTTTAAGGAGCTAGGAGCAATAATGTTAAATCTATTTCAACATGACAATGACATGATGAGTGGCATTCCTCAGGGGTCAGTATTGGGCCCAGCCCTGTTTAACATCTTTGTCAGCGACACGGACAGTAGTATCCCACTGAACACACCCTCAGCAAGTTCATCGATGACTGAAAGCTGTGCAGTGCAGTTGACACACTGGAGGGAAGGGATGCCATCCAGAGGGACCTTGACAGACTGCAGAGGTAGGCCCATGCAAACCTCATGAAGTTCAACAAGGCCAAGTACAAGGTCCTGCACATGGGTCAGGGCAAACCCAGGCACAAATATAGGCTGGGCAGAGAATGGATCGAGAGCAGCGCAGAGGCAAAGGACATGGGAGAACTAGTGGATAAGAAGTTCAACATAGGCCAACAATGTGTGTTTGTAGCCCAGAAAGTCAAGCGCATCCTGGGCAGCATGAAAAGAAGCATGGCCAGCAGGTTGAGGGAGGTGATTCTTCCACTCTGCTCTTGTGAGACCCCACCTGGAGTACTGAGTCCAGCTCTGGAGCCCCCAACATAAGAAGAGTGTGGACCAGTTGGAGTCAGTCCATGTGATGATTTGGCCCATGTTACCACATAGTTTCTCGCTCATCCTCCCCCTCCCCAGTGGGAATGGGGGAGAGAACTGGGAAGAAAGGAAAACTCGTGGCTTGAGATGAAGACAGTTTACTAAAGTAGCAATTATAAATAGAATAATAACAGAATATAAGGATATTAAAATACACAAAACAAGCAATGTACATTTTCACCCAATGTCCCAATGACTGATACAGCCCATCATGAGCAGCGATCATGGAAACAAAACCAAGCAGCAAGCAAAGAAGCAAAAAGGGGACCAGCAAGGTAGAGGGAACGATGCCAGCCAACGAGCTGGCCATCCCTGCCAAAACCAGAACAGTATCCACCCCTTATTCCAGATCATCTATATCATGAATATATATAGACACACACATATAATTCCCTCAATCTATGGGCTATCCCTCCAAAATTTGTTGAGTAATTTTGTCCATGACTATGGGCTCCCTCTGTCATAACAGTGTTTCAGGGCAGGAGAGATGCTATGTAGTGTGGGGTTGTTGCATGCTGCATCTGGAGCTCACAGTTGGTACATCTGGTGTGGCTGGTGTATCATGTCCATGGTCTGCGAGTTGAAAATGTTGATCTCAAGGAAGTTGTTGGGCACTGGTTCTGGTTCCATCACTGCTGCACGTTGCTCGGTTTCATCAAAGCTCATTCTTCACTGATGAGGGTGGTTCTTGTTGCAATACCTTTCATATGACATATAATAACTATGGAAATTACTATATACAGGTCAAATTATTGGCTATTTTCACCTAGAATCAAATCTGCTTGAGCTACACATTGGACTTCCCCATCACCCACCAAGTACATCCAGGTCGTTGACCAGAAGCAATCCCTCAGGTGGGTTTGCCTTTGCCCAGAGGAGGAGTAACCCAGACTGTCTTCCCCAACATATTCCTTACATGTACCACAGGGACTTTATCACCTTCTACAATATGTAGAAGTTCTGATTGGGCAGGGCCAGCTCGACTGGTGGATCCCTGAGTGTTGACTGGTGCATGATAGGGGATGTGATATACCCACTCGATGCCGTGCTCTTTGGCCCAGGTTTCTATGAGGTTGTTTTGGAAATGAGTCCTGTTTTCTGATTCAGTTCTTTCTAGAATGCTATGTCACCAGAGAACTTGCTTCTTAAGGCCCAGGATAGTTTTTCATGCAGTGGCATGGGGTGTGGGATACATTTCTAGCCACTCAGTGGTTGCTTCCACCACGGTAAGCACATGGCGCTTGCCTTGGCGGGTTCGTGAGAGTGTGATGTAATCAATTTGCCAGGCCTCTCCATATTTGTATTTCAACCATCATCCTCCGTACGACAGAGGCTTTAAACGCTTGTCTTGCTAGATTGCAGCACGTTTCACATTCATGGATAACCTGTGCAATAGTGTCCATGGTGAAGTCCACCCCTCAATCATGAGCCCATTTGTATTTTGCATCTCTTCCTTGTTGGCCCACCGAGCTAAAAATAGTTCACCCCTGTGTTGCCAGTTTAGGTTCACTGGGGAAGTGTTAATCTTAGCAGCCTGATGCACCTGCTGGTTGTTTTGATGTTCTTCCATGGCATCTATGTGATGTACTTTTACAACCAGATTCTCTAGCTGGGCAGCAGTATCTTGCCACAAAGTGGCGGCACAGATGGGCTTGCCTCTGTGCTGCCAGTTGCTCTGTTTCCATTGCTTTAACCATCCCCCTAGAGTGTTTGCCACCATCCATGAGTCAGTGTAGAGATACAGTACAGTCCATTTCTCCCTTTGCCCAGCTGTTTATCTTCCTTAACTTCTAATTCCAGGCTACTGGCTTTACTATCCCAGCACTGAAGCAACCAGGTGACAAGGTGCTCACCTGGACGCTGGCCAAAATCTTTTTGTATATCTTGCAACTCACTCTGGGATAGGGATCGGATGGCTTCAGTCTCATTTATGAGTTCCTATTCTTCCTCCTTTTATCGTGATGGTCCTGGCTTTTCCTCATCCCTTACTAAACGAGCTGAATTTCACTTCCAAGATTTCTTCTTCTATATAGGGGCAACCAAAATGGATTGGTTCTCTGATTCGGCTGCAGTGTCTGTCGCTGGGGCTGGAGTAGCCGCAGTATCTGTCGGGTGATTTTCCCTCCCTTCTTCCTGAGGGTGCTGCATAACGCTGAGCAGTGTTTGGTAGATAGTAGCTAGTGCCCAACACAAAGCGATAACTTGTGCCTCTTTGGAACAGCCATGGCATTTTCCTTTCAAATATTCTCACTTCATCTGGATTCTGTAGTTGTTCAGGAGTGAAGTTCCAGACCACTGGAGGTGAGAAGTTCTCTAGGTACCTTCCCATATTCTCCCACATGCCATGCCACGCCTGCCCCTCCAACCTCGAGACAGATCTCCAGGTGATTTTTTTTTAAATAGTTGTTGAATCCTAAACAAAATCTGAAACACATTCAGGAGACTTAGCAATAGGAGTATGCTGGCTTGCACATCCCTAGGATATACTTTGCAGGAGAAGAGTCTGAGCTCCATAAGGTTGTACTTGAAATGTCTTCTATTTTGGCTTACAATTGTACCCATATGCATACCTTAGTTATGGATTTTCCATATGTGTGGTAACTGGAAGTTTTCGTACTGTCTTTACAGAGAAAATAGGTACATTGAGCATACGTGAATATTTTTACTCTTTTTTTGTCTTTTTCAACTAAATTTTTATTGAATCATCTTTTTTTACAAGATCGTTATTGATAGAAAAAAATATACTTAAATACTATTTTTTTTCCCAAAAAATTATTTAAACTCGTGTTTTGAAACACCATTTCTGTACTTATCCTGGAAATCCTTACAAAAGCAGAAATTGTATTGTACTGTGAGCCAGTAGAGAGAGAAGTATTAGGTTTTTTTTTAATTGAAAGGTCACTAAGTGCTCTGTTTACATTCTCCATTAGACAGATTTAGTTCACTTCTATGCTGCCTTCATCTTTTGTTGCTACGAGGGAAATCCAGCAGCACAATATTTGAAATGTGGTTTGGGGGAGGGGAAGGGGGATGTTCAATTAGTAATCCTATTTCTTACTTGTCAGGAGAAGAATTAAGAGCTAATAATTGAATATGTATAATGAAAAATAACTGCAAAACAGTGTGCTGAAGTTTTAATCAGTAGGATTTTAGAATTTTGTTCTTTGCTTCTATGCTAACACAGTTTTATTTGTATTTCTTTTGTGCCTTTCTGAAGAAAACCAAGGTGATTGAGAGAGGGGTAGTAGCATACTTCTTTATATGATTTTTTTTTTTTTAGGTATAGGGAAGTGAAAATTAATCTTTTAAAACATAAGGATCTTGAAGGCAGTCTTTGGCTTGTCAAGTCCTCTAGTGTAGGGCTATTGCAACGGTTCTTTGGAATATATCTGATAGAGCAATACTGAAAAAAAAAGGTGTCACCACATCCTAAGCCCTAAAACCTGACAATCTGTGATGTTTCCTCAAGTCTGTGCTCATGTAATTACAATTTAAATCAACCACCAGGTTCTGGACATTTCTCAAGAAGTTAAACTGACCTCTGTCTATTAAATAAAGTAAATCCCCTTTGTTTTTCTCAAAGCTGCAATAGAAAGAAAGCCTTTATCCAACAACAAGTAACGTGAACTTGAGGCAGTTGGTATTTAAATTCTTCAAAGTAATTTTCAAGGTATTCAGTAGAATCTATGAGAACAGAGATTTGCATATATCTTTTGTAATCAAAATAACATCTTGTTTCTTTAATTTCAACTTTTAATTAACTTGAAATCCTTTACTGGTAGACAATTCTGAAATCTTAGATTTTCCACTGGTGAATTGTGAACTCATGACAGTTGATCTAATTGAGCTTTTCATTTATCCCATTGTAGTTTCTTACCTTTAGAAGGAAAAAAAAAAACTGAGGAAGTGAAACTGAATCTAGCTAGCAGGACACAATTTCTGAAGGAGAGTTACTAAAGAGCTAGCTCTGGGCTAAATTTACAACTTCTGTGTAAATGTAAAGAAACGACATAAACCCTATTTGTTGTAAAAACCATAACTTGAACACCTTAAATTTTATTTTTCAGTGGAAGGATGCTAAAGAAATTAAATAAATGTAGTTCCTGTCTACCAAATTAAGTGGTGCTTTTCAGAGAGAAATAGGGAAGGGGTAATCTTTATTTTCCTTCAAGATTTCCTTAGCCATGTGATAAAAATAGAACAGGAACTGGAGTAATAATAAGGCAAGGACTTTTTTTTAGCTTTTAGTGGTGCAGCTTGAAGAGTCACAAAGTTGTACTTTTCAGTACCTGAGAATGGGCTGCTGGCTCTCTACGGAATGAATACTTAATTTCGCCAGACCTGCTGTGGTTGATACAATTATGAGACACTAAAGGAAGGTGACATCCTATTCAAGATAATCTTTAGTGTTTCTACTAGGGCCTGTAAACTGTTTCCCCTTTCCCTTCAAATGCGCTTTGGTTATTCAGCAACTTTCCCAGCAAAAGCAGATCTTCAAAAAGAATGGGAATTGAGGGAAAGAGGAGGCTTCCTGGACAAGCTGAGGGTAACATATTTAGCAGTGAAAACAAGGTTGATGAATGATGGACAGAATAATTGCCAAACTTGCATGAGATTGAGAAGGCTAGAGTCAGTGGGTTGTGTCTTTTGACAAAATATTTAAGGATTTTGGATTGTTTCTATATAGAGTTTGGGAAAAATAGGAAAAAAAAAAAAAGAAAAAAAAGAGAAAGGTCCATGAGTTGGCATAAGTGTTTTCTATCTTGGTCTTTCTATTTAATGACAGTAATGTCAGAGCTAATGTGTTCCCATACATGGACTAGTTATTTTTATTAATAGTGAATCAGAGCAGCATGCAAATGCCACCAAATGATGGAAGACATTATTTCTTTTATCCTTTACTATAGTTAGAAGCATTTAAAGGCCTCCAATGAAATAAATTTTGTCCTGTATGTAAGCACTCTTAAACCACATTATTGTGAGTCAAACCCTACCCTCAAGAAATGTTAGCAGAGCCTCAGGTCTTATGTGTCCCAATGCAGTGCCCCAGCAATGCTGCCTCTAATTATAATATACACAAGTAGAATTATACTCAATTAAACTTAATTAGAATTAGCATAATTCACAGTATTCAAAAGGGGTTGGATCCTCGCTTTATAAAAGCATGCAAGACAATGGGCATTTTTAAATTTATTTTTTATCTTTGCTAGGATTAGAATGACCTTGTATCTCAGCCAAGAACATTCCAAGTGAGCTAACAGCAGGAAACACATCCACTGCTGAGATCATCTTTGCACTCAGATAACAATTTGTTACCATTTGTGAAAGTTGTCTAGCCTCATTTAAGGACAATATTAGTGTACAGTATGTTCACAGGATGTTTTAATGTCACAGTGTGAAGGACATGAAAAGAAGTTCAAGAACCAGGATATACCTACTTTAAAAAAAGTTATAAAATTATGCAATAGTATTTTTGCAAAATATTATAATGAAATGTCACAGAGTTCATTTTTGTTACTGTAACTTGAAAATCTAATTTTGAGTTTCTTCCATTATTCCCCACAACTTAACTCCATTTATTTGCCCACTATATATGGCTGCATGCAATTCAACCCCATCATAAATTTGGAATCAGAAACCGTTTTTCGAGAAGACATTATCAAATTGCCCAGAGTTGTCATATTTGACTAATTCAAATACAGAGAAACTGCATTCAAAAGCAAGTCAGGATACCAATGCAAAAGAAGCAGTCTTGCTCTTCTGATTTTGATCCATTTCATTATGCAATCATACGATTTCTTCAGATTGTGCAGACTAGGATCAAGGATATGACAAATGCTAGAAGAGGCACATTTTTTTGCACAACATCGCCTTAAAGCATGCGTTAAAAAATTACTTTAGCTTAAATTGCTCAAGGAGGTGGCTATGCTATGGTACTTGGCTGTGGAGTGACAGAAGTGTATGTGTATTCTTCTCTGCCTCTTTGCATGACTGAGTGAGGCTATTTCTTCAGCTACCTTTCCTGCATATAACCAGGGATGTCTCTCAGATCCTGTGGACAGAGAAAGCTTAATAGCTCACTAATTTGTGTGAAATGCTTTTCAGGAAAATTACTTGTAATTTTTGGAAGATCAGTCACAGAAATTCTTGGGAAAAAAGAGTAGATGTAACAGCAGATATATCAGAGGTTGTGCTGCAGACAGCTTTCCTGTTTTCCAGGATTCTGAACAGAATAGGAAGGCTTTACTTTCAATAGCTTTGAACTCATTCAAATAATGTATATGTTGAAAGACGGACAGAAAGAGAAATTAGGGACAAAAATTCAATTTCAGTTTGACTTAGCAGGCCACCATGACCTACTCCTTTCATCCTCCAAGTTTTTGAGTCTTGGGAGTCAAGAGGAAAGTCTTACTTGGATGAGTTAGGTGGTATTGTGGTAAATTATGACGACAGTGGCTTGAGACAAAGAAGTCTCTTTCTTCCCACTCCTCTTACTCACTTTACATTGTTGAATATCAGGAAGAAGCATACTTGGCTTTTAAGGGATTTAAAGCTAGACAAACCATATGCCTTTATCAGTAGTGTTTGTTTTCTGAAAAAATAAATCTTTCTTAATACCATAATTGAAGAATTAATGAGATTGTGTTTTGAGGGGGCAGAGTTTACTTTCTTTTTGTAGGGCTAATTCTCATTTTACAATCACAGCAATTTAGGACTAATTCTAATACAGTAAAAGGGGCTATGCCAGTGCAGAAACAGTTTCAGAGAGTAGATAATCAGTATGTTTAATTTCCTGTTCATCTTGTGTCTACCTCTGCCACTGTGTCATTTCTGAAAGAACTCCTTTGCGTCAAGTTAATATGCATATTGTTTAGCTTATAGCATTGACTGTTCTTTGGGGTTCAAGTACAACTTCCCACCTGGAGTACTGTGTCCAGTTCTGGAGCCCCCAACACAAGAAGGACATGGACCAGTTGGAGAAGGTCCAGAGGAGGGCCACGAAGATGATCAGAGGGCTGGAGCACCTCTCTTATGAGGACAGGCTGAGCGAGTTGGGGCTGTTCAGCCTGGAGAAGAGAAGGCTGCGGGGAGACCTTATAGCGGTCTTTCAGTACCTCAAGGGGGCCTGTAAGAAAGATGGGGAGAGGCTGTTCAGTAGGACTTGTTGTGATAGGACGAGGGGTAATGGTTTTAAAATAGAGGGGGGTAGATTTAGATTAGATATTAGGAAAAAATTTTTTACAATGCGAGTTGTAGAACAGTGGTGGTGGAAGCCCCATCCCTGGAAACGTTCAAGGCCAGGCTGGATGAGGCTCTGAGCAACCTGATGTAGTTGGGGATGTCCCTGCTCCTTGCAGGGGGGTTGGACTAGATGACCTTTGAAGGTCCCTTCCAACGCTAATCATTCTATGATTCTATGATTCTAAGTAAATAAATGTGACAGGTAGAAGTTGCTGTATGGCCACTACTTGTTTGTAGTATTCATTAAACGAGCCTCAGTAAAACTCATTTTACATTACTAACATTGTACAGTAATGAAAACTCTGAACATATTTCCAAGAGCTTTTTGTGATGAACTGTGTTCTATATGTAGAAATATCTTTTAGTGAAGTTCAAGCTTTTGTCCTGCCATGACTTTCGTGCTTTCAAATATGTGCATTTTCAGGTATTGAATTTATTTCTACATAGTAGTGTACAAGTCTGATGATTCATTAGGGAACTAGTGGCTGAATATCCACAAAGGCCACCACTTCTGCTATCTCAACTTTCTTAATTTTAGAAGTCAAAGGAAAAGTATTTGTCTTCTGGCTATAAAGTATACACTTACTAAAATGACTGTTGCAAGTCAAACTGCACATTATCCATTTTCAGTTGTTTTCTGACTGTTGTTTTTTTTTTTTTCCTCTGGATGCTCACTGAAATATCCTTCTATTCACTACATTCCTTTAGGCATTCATTTCTGAAGTTTCAAGCTCATAGTTTCTGTGAGTACAACTAACTGGGCACATTAATATTTACAGTCTTGGGGCATTCTTATTTTTGTATTTGTGGGTCCCTTTGTTGTTTGGTGTTGTGTGACTAACACACAATTCTGGTTTCAGAAGTTTCTTTTAGGCCTCTGTAAATACTGAATAAACTGCCACTATCATGAACTATTTGTGGAATCAATGTTACATTAAAGCTTCTGGCTAACTTTAATATCTTGACTGTTTGATAAATGATGTACTCTGACTGTTTTATAATCTTACTGAAATGCATACACTGGCAGGATAATCTAAATGCGTGTTAAAAACTTGCACAATCAGGAATTTGACCACTTATATGGCACCTATTCTTTCTCAGAAAATAAAAACTTAAATGCAAATTCACTAGGTGGTTCTTTACAGGAAATATTAGCCTATTTAGATCTCCAATTTTCTTACCATTTAAGCAGATAAAGACCTAGTGTTGAGTGCAGACAATTAGGAGTATGTTCAAAGTTAAAAAGTAGGCCACAGCTTCAGTTTATAATTCGTGTGTTATTTTCACCACTCCAGATGCCTGCTAGTATACTAATTGGTGCTGCTATCATGATCTGTAAAACTGAGACCCATGGAGACTAGTAGCTAGAATTAAAAAGTGCAATTCAGAAGATATTGTCCAGAATACTATTCTTGAAAACACTGGCTAAGTTACTATGTGGCTCTACAGGAATCAAAATTCTGTCATTACTGAGTAACATGTTTTTTTCAAGTGCTTGAAACGTACCATGAGGAGGATTAACCTAGCTAGGGGATGCACTCTAAATTCTTATGGGAATTTACTTTATTGAATTATATTTTAGTGTCATTTGAATAGCAAACAATAACAAAAAGACATGATGAAACCTGAGTGATTTTCAGCAATTAAAATTGTTCTGACATTTAAAAAATTTGAACATATTGACATTTACGAGTATTTTCCATTAAGTTTGCCAAAAAATAAGATGAACTTGTAAATGTGTCCCCAAATCATAAAACAGTGACTGTTACAGGTTTTGTAAGGTATGACTTTACTCAATTTCACCTTGCAGGAGTAGTGTTGGGAAAGATTTCTTTTTCAGGAACACTTGTATTAATCCTCTCTCTGTAGAGTTGCCAACTTGGTTGAGATGAAGAAAATAAAAGAGAAAATGAAGGCCAAAAGGAGGAAGAAATGAAGCATGCATTTATAGGCATTTCTACTGCTGCTGAATGGTCCTAGGTTTCATGTACAGCTGGTGCTGATAATGTAAGCATTTGAAAGAAAAGAAAAAAAGTAACTTTTTTAGATCTACAAATAGGCAAATATAATGCCTTATTGTTTTAATTAGATAAATACACCATGTACCATATGTAATCTAATAAATCAGCCTTTGGAATACCTAGTATTTTTTTTGCAATTATTTTGTCTGTGATTTCTCTCTGTGATTTCTGTCTGTGATTTCTCGCTGTGAAAGGTCTTGTCAGACAGTCCGAGTAAAATCTCCTTAATTTTAAGGACGATACAGGCTTTTCATAATTTTGCAAAAAGAACAAAAAAGCCCCTTAACATCTGAAAGTCTTTGTCACACCTGCAAGGTGTCTATAAAACGTGAGCTCGTATTTCATCTTTAGATTTGATGTAACTGTTGGACCTGGTTACTGCTTTTGGTCTACACTCCTGGTTTCCACAGATACATTTGTCATGTTGATTTAAATTTTGCACTGACAGTAGGGCTAAGTAAAACACTTATAATAGGAATACAACAACCTGCTACTCAGTTTTAAGTCAAACTTAGATGGAATCAGGATTTGCTGGCTGATTAATACACGGCTCAGGAGCTGGTGCCTTTTTTTTTTATTCATGGGAAGGTTTACACGGCACCAGGCCTACTAGTGACAGATGGAGTTCTGCTGTCTCCGAGGAGGAAAAGAATTCACGCCCATGAGCTGGCAGGGCCAATTGAGAGGGCTTGAAACTAGGCTTAAAGAGGGAAGGAGATACAACCAGGCTCACTAGAGATGAGCCTTGGGATGATATGCCAAGGCTGGGGGTGAAATCAATAGCCCAGCTCAAATGCATTTACATCAATGCATGCAGCATGGGAAACAGGAGGAGCTGGAAGCTATTGTGTAGTGGGATAGCTACGACTTAGTCACCATCACAGAAACATGGTGGGACAACTCTCATGACTGGAGTGCTGCAATGGACAGCTATAAGCTCTTCAGAAGGGACAGGCAAGGCAGGAGAAGTGGTGGGGTGGCTCTGTGTGTCAGGGTCACGTTTCGACTGCATAGAGCTCAATGATGGTGATGATATGGTTGAGTGCTTATGGGTAAGTATAAGGGGGAAGGCCAATGAAGCAGATATCCTGCTGGGAGTCTGTTACAGACCACCCAACCAGGATGAAAAGGTAGATGAAGCGTTCTGGAAGCAGCTGGCAGAAGTCTCATGATCCCTTGTTCTCATGGGGGACTTCAACTTACCAGATGTCTGCTGGAAATTCAACAGAGAGGAGACAGTCTAGGAGGTTCCTGGACTGTGTGAAAGAACTTCCTGACACAGCTGGTAAGTGAGCCTACCAGGGGAGGTGCCTTGCTTGACCTACTACTTACAGAGAAGGGCTGGTGGGAGATCATAGAATCATAGAATCATAGAATGGTTTGGGTTGGAAGGGACCTTCAAAGGTCATCTAGTCCAACCCCCCTGCAAGGAACAGGGACATCTTCAACTAGATCAGGTTGGTCAGAGCCTCATCCAACCTGGCCTCGAATGTTTCCAGGGGTGGGGCATCCATCACCTCTCTGGACAACCTGTTCCTGTGTTCTACCACCCTCATTGTAAAAATTTTTTTCCAAAGACCTAATCTAAATCTACCTCCCTCTATTTTGAAACCATTACCCCTAGTCCTGTCACAACAGGCCCTGCTGAAGTGTCTCTTGCCATCTTTCTTGTAGGCCCCCTTGAGGTACTGGAAGACTGCTATAAGGTCCCCCCGGAGCCTCTTCTTCTCCAGGCTGAACAGCCCCAACTCTCTCAGCCTGTCCTCACAGGAGAGGTGCTCCAGCCCTCTGATCATCTTTGTAAGCCCCACTCTGGACCCTCTCCAACTGGTCCATGTCTTTCTTCTGTTGGGGGCTCCAGAACTGGATGCAGTATTCCAGGTGGGGTCTCACCAGTGTGGAGTAGAATCACTTCCCTCGACCTGCTGGCCACGCTCCTCTTGATGCAGCCCAGGATGCGGTTGGTCACAGATGTTGCTGTCAGAGGTAGTCTTGGGCTTAGTGACCACAAAATGATCAGGTTTTCAGTTATTGTAGAAGTAAGGAGCAGGGTCACCAAAACCACTGCCATGGACTTCTGGAGGGCAGACTTCGGCCTGTTCAGGACACTGGTTGAGAGAGTCCCTTGGGAGACAAGGCCTGAAGGGCAAAGGGGTCCAGGAAGGCTGGACATTCTTCAAGACGGAAGTCCTAAAGGCACAAGAGGAGGCTGTCCCCATGTGCTGTAAGATGAACCAGCAGGGGAGATGACTGGCCTGGCTGAACAGGGAGCTTTTGCTAGGACTCAGGGAAAAAAAGGAGAGTCTACTGCCCTTGGAAGAACGGGCAGGCAACTCAAGAAGAGTACAGGGAGCTCATTAGGTCACGCAGAGAGAAAATTAGAAAGGTAAAAGCCCAGCTTGAACTCAATCTGGCCACCGTTGTTAAGGATAATAAGAAATGTTTTTACAAACACATTAACAGTAAGAGAGCCAAGGCGAATCTCTATCCTTTATTGAATGCTGGGGGGGGGGGGGGGGGAGCGGGGCGCAGGGAGCACTGCCACCAGGGATGAGGAAAAAGCTGAGTTACTTAATGCCTTCTTTGCCTTAACAGTAAGACAGGTTATCCCCAGGGTGTTCAGCCCCCTGAGCTGGAAGAGAGGGATGGAGAGCAGAATAAACTCCCCCAATCCAAGAGGAAGCAGTTAATGACCTGCTATGCCACCTGGACACATACAAGTCTATGTGGTTGGCGGGGATCCACCTGTGAGTACTGAGGGAGCTGACAGAGGAGCTTGCCACTCCACTCTCCATCATTTATCAGCAGTCCTGGTTAACAGGGGAGGTCCCAGATGACTGGAGGCTTACCAATTTGACACCTGTCTAAAAGAAGGGCCAGAAGAAGGATCCAGGGAACTAGATGCCTGTCAGCCTGACCTCGGTGATGGGGAGATTATGGAGCAGTTCATCTTGAGTGCAGTCATCAGGCGTGTGCAGGACAACCAGGGGATCAGGCCCAGCCAGCATGGGTTCATGAAGGACAGGTTCTGCTTGACCAACCTGATCTCCTTCTACAACCAGGTGAGCCACCTGGTGGAGGAGGGAAAGGCTGTGGATGTGATCTACCTGGACTTTAGCAAGGCCTTTGATACCATCTCTCACAGCATTCTCCTAAAGAAGCTGGCAGTTCATGGCTTGGACAGGTGTACTCTGTGATGGGTTAAAAACTGGCTGGATTGCCGAGCCCAGAGAGTTGTGGTGAACAGTTAAATCCAGTTGGCGGCGGGTCACAAGCAGTATTCCCCATGGCTCAGTTCTGGGGCCAGTTCTGTTTAATATCTTTATCAATGATCTGGATGAGAGGATTGAGCGTTCCCTCAGTAAGTTCGCAGATGACACCAAACTGGGCAGGAGTGGGGATCTGCAGAGGGATCTGGGCAGGCTGGATTGATGGGCAATTTTATGAGGTTCAACAAGGCCAAGTGCCGGGTCCTGCACGTCAGTCACAACAACCCCGAGCAATGCTACAGACTGCCTGGAAAGAAGAATGTGAAGAAGAAAGTGAAGAACGCCTGTAAAGCTCCCCAGCGTAAAGGGACCTGGGGGTGCTGGTTGACAGCCAGCTGAATATGAGTCGGCAGTGTGCCCAGGTGGCCAAGAAGGCCAACAGCATCCTGGCTTGTATCAGGTATAGTATGGTCAGCAGGAATGGAGAAGCAATTGTGCCCCTTGTACTCATCACTGGTGAGGCTGCACCTCAAATGCTGTGTTCAGTTTTGGGCGGCTCACTACAAGAAGAATGTTGTGCTGCTGGAGCCTGTTCAGAAAAGGGCAATGAAGCTGATGAAGGGTCTGGAGAACAAGTCTTATGAGGAGCTGCTGAGGGGAGCTGGGATTGTTTAGTCTAGCAAAGAGGAGGCTGAGGGAAGGCATCATGGCTCTCTACAACTACCTGAAAGGAAGTTATAGGGAGGCAGGTGTTGGTCTCTTCTCCCAAGTTAACTAGTGATAGGATGGGAGGAAATGGCCTCAAGTTGTGGCAGGGGAGATTTAGATTGGATATTAGGAAAAATTTGTTTACTGAGAGAGTGGTCATGCACTGCAACAGGCTGCCGAAGGAAGTGGTGGAGTCATCACCCCTGGAGGTGCTCAAAGAACATGTAGATATGTGTGCTGGTTCTGGGTAGGGTAGAGTTAATTTTCTCCTGAACTGGGAGAGGAACTGGAATTGGTGGCCCCTGTGGCTGGGGGACACAGCTGGGATAGTTTACTAAGTAGCCAGCAGCTGGGATAGTTTACCCAAATTAGGCAAAGGGCTATTCCATCCCATGTGACATCACACTCAGTCTGTAAGTGAGGAGGGTGGTGGAGGGAGCCTGCTGCTACTTGGGAGGAAGCTGGCTGTCAGGAGCTGCTGTGAGCTATTGTACTGGAAATTGTATGCTTCAGTATTTTCTGTTATTAGGGTTTTTTTTGTTTGTTTGTTTTCCATCTCTGTTTTGTTTTCTTCTGTTATTCTCTTAAACTGGTTTTTTTTTTTTTATCTGAACCCATGAGTTTTGCCTTCTTTTCTTTACCTCCTCCTTGTCCCACTGGAGCGTGAGGGGAGTGAGTGAGAGACTGCGTAGCTTGGTCCTGAGTGGAGCTAAACTATGGCAACGTGGCACTTCAGGACATGGTTTAGTGGACAGAGTGTTGTTAGGTTGATGGTTGGACTTAATGATATTAGAGGTCTTTTCCAACCTTAAAGAGTCTAGGATTCTATGAGAATTAATATAGGGGCAGCTTTCTCATTGGTGAATATCTTACATAATGTTGCAGGATCTGAGGAAAAATTTAGGGTTTTTGTGGTACAGAAAGAATAAGAACTTAATCAGTGCCAGTAAAATATATGCATTTTCCAGATTTAGAACCACAGAATCATTGAATAGTTTGAGTTGGAAGTGATCTTTAGAGGTTATCTTGTCCTAGCATTTGATTTTGTAGTGAAAATATATTTGTACATTGAAAGAGTCAGAGCTAAATTCTGTGACCTTTATTCACATAAATACATCTTCAAAGAAAATAGATCTGCTTGACTGAAGAAAAACTGCAAGTCTTAACATACATGTTCCTTAAATTGCCATGTCCAGAATAAAACAATCTAAGCACAGCAATGATATTTCAAACTTCTAAATGCTTTACAATCAACTTTTCTAAAACTTGTCAATCTCTACAACCCCTCTACTTCAAAAAAAAACCCCTAACCAAACCCAGCCCCAACCTAGATCACAATAAAACAAACAAGTCATTCTCCTGCACCCCACCTCACCTTCTTTAGAAAAGACTTAATATCTTAATTGGTCATCTGCAGAATGAACAAAGTATAAATTGTTGCTTCACTGACTGTCTAAAATACTAAAGTAATTCCATAAAAGTCTTTCTATATTCAGTTATTTCCTTTTCTTTTTTTCAGTGTTTTTTTTTTTTTTTTGCTTTTTAAGGATAGATTTCTGAGCTTTGCAGCCCTTATGAAGCTTTGTGTTTCCATGGAAACCTAAAGATGTCAAATCAATGCACAAAATATTTGTTTTTAATATAGACACATTTAGATGGTACAGTATGGCTTTTACTGCAAAGAATGTAGGTGGACAGATGAGGTTTTTTTTCAGATGTTCAAATCTCGACTGTATGGCCCAAAGTACAAGCTCACTTTTCTACATCATCTGAAGGATTTCAGGTAGAACTTACTGTTGTAGTTCAGCCCTGATTGGGACCAGACTGCTCAGTCTCTCTCTCACTCCCCCCCGACCCTCCAAGAGAACAGGGGGAGATTTGGTAAACAAAAGAAAACCAGGACAAAAAAAAACCAAACACATGGGTTGAGATTGAACAAAAAGTAAGTTTAACAGTAATGACAGAACAAAACAAAACAATAATGAAATACAAATACAGTATAATGGCTTACAACAAATCTCCACACCTAGTTTCTTCCAAGTAGCAGGAGGCTCCCTTCAGCACCCTCCTCACTTATATACTGAGCATGATGTCAGATGGGATGGAATAGCCCTTTGACTAATTTGGGTAAATCAACCCCAGCTGTTAGCTAATTAGTTAACTATCCCAGCCATAGGGGCTACCAGCTTCAATTCTCCACCCAGCTCAGGTAAATATTAACTCTATCTTAGCCAGAACCAGGACACTTACTTACACAGACATCTACAAAGGTAAAGTGAGATTACTTTCATGTGAAACTTATGTGATTCTCAAACTGTTCTATTTTGTGGTTTGTTTTTCATTGTAATAACACAGTAGAACAGCATCAAATTAGTTGTACCCTATCAGGAAATGACAGCAGGAATTTTAGTTTAACATAAATTCCAAGAGCAGACCATATGCAACTCATTTTTATTTTTAATTGTTTCCATAAACACTGTTCTGGTGGTATTTAGTGAGGGAGGGCTACAATGGTAGCTTCTGTAAACAGCTGCTGGAAGTTGCTCCCCTTTGTTCAGTGGACTTGGCCAGGCCTAGGGCAGACCCACTGCTGGCCAAGGCCAAGAGAATTGGTAGCAGAATGTTCCCTGATTACACCTCTGTGATAACGTATTTGAGAAGCAGAAAAACGGGGGGGGGGGCGGGAAGAAAGGAAGATGTGAAGAAGCTGAGTCGGGGCAGAGAGGGGGAGGTGTGAGCCTTGCGGGCCTTGCAGGCCTAACCCTCTGGCCTCCCACCGGGCAGCTGTCTGGGCCTGACTTGGTCCGGCCTGGCTGCAAGAAGTGGAGAGGAGGTGAGATATGAAGAGATTTTGAGAGGCATCTGCCTGCACGAACAGCTGCAGATGCCCAGGTCAGTTCAGAAGGAGGGGAAGGAGTAATGCAACTCCTGGCCAAGATTCCCCTGCAGCCCATGGTGATGACCATGGTGGAGCAGGTTGTGCCCCTGAAGCCCATGGAGGTCCACAGAGGAGCAGAGATCCACCTGCAGCCCGTGGAAGACCCCACGCTGGAGTAGGCAGATGCCTGAATGAGTCTGTGGCCTGTGGAGGGCCCGCTGGAGCAGCCATTGTGGAGGGACTGCACCCCGTGGAAGAAATGACCCAATACCAGAGCAGTTTCACAAAGGACTGCAGCCCATGGGAGGGACCCCAGGATGGAGCAGGGGAGGAATGTGAGGAGTTCTTCCCCCAGTGATGAAGTAGTGTTGTGAAACAATGCATGATGAACTGACTGCAACCCCCATTCCTTCTTCCCTGCTGTGCCTCTCGGGGGCGGGGGGAAGGTAGTAGAGATGATGTTAAGCCCAGGAAGAGGGAGGGGTGGGGAGAGTTTATCTTGTTCTCTGTCTCATTATCCTGCTGTTTGTAGTAATAAATGAATAGTTTTCCCCAGGTCAAGTCTGTTTTGCCCGTAACAGTAACTTTAAGGATTTTCTCCCTGTCCTTATCTCAAACCTCAAGCCTTTTTCTTATATTATCTCTCCCTATTCTCTTGGAGGGTGGGGGTAGTGAGAGAGAGACTGCGTAGTCTGGTCCTGATTGGGCTGAACTATGACGACACACAAAGATTAAATTAGTAAAGATGGTGTAGGTTTTTTGGTTGTATGTGGTATTTTAACTGAATACTGAATGACAAAAACGGAAACCAGCAATACTCAGGAAGCCCACACATTTTAATTTATGTTGTGGGCTATGTGCTTCAAAGAAATATTGCTTGCTACAAAAGAAACATCATCAAATGCCAAAGCGCAACTAAGTAGGTTTGGAAGTACTGGAAAAAGTACTTTTTATACCATTTGAGTAAATTTTTAAAGTACTTTAATCTGAAATAATTTATCAGAATTAAAACAAATTAAAAGTAAGTTGAAATAGATTCTGAATATTGTGTAGAAAGGCATGTTTCAAGCCACACAAATAAAAGCTACAAAGCAGACTTGTACTTAACATGCTGATTATTTTCTCTATACATTACAAAAAGGCATTGATTAAAGTGTCAAAAGACTGAAGGCTGTAAAACAACATAGAAAAGGAAAACATTTCTTTACACCAGAAGCCTAAATTGAAATGGCTTTAGTCTGAAGATTACAAGACAAACGCTTGCTCATTTCCATTTTCTAAGTAGTACTTTCAGAAATGACCATACACCTTTTTCCTGCTAAAGGAAAGGGTTTTGATATTTGGGTTGGTTTTGTTTTTTGGTTTGATTGGTTGTTGTTTTTTTTTTTTTCCCTCCCTTATCTGTTTTTGTTTTCATTTGGTTTGGCTATTTTTTTTTTCTGCAAGCCAAAAAAAGGCAGACAGCAAAGAAAGTATAGGCCTTTGTTAGAAGTACTGGAGCAGTAAAAATGCATTTCTTGACTATTAAGATACAGTTCTGTAGGGATTTTTCAAGTGGTAAGTTAGGGCAGCAACTCAGTCTAATCTTAATATTTTTCTTTTTGCTAGTTATCTGATAAAACTTTCACATTTTAAGAGAATTATCACAAATGATGAGCATCTACATTAAACAAAAAATTTTAGTGCCACTGAATGAAAGCATGATGATGTCTTGGTTCGAAGCTGAAAATTAACCGAGACCAGAAACAGTGAAGTAATTAGCAGTTGAAACAACTTGACTGAGAAAGTGCTGGATTTTTTTAATGTTCTACATAAAAAACCCCAAACTTGATGTGTTTCTAAAACAATACAGTCCAACTCAATCAGAAATTATAAAAGTTATGTTAATAACTTTTGTTGATACGGTAATAACGTATTGAGACAAGTATGTATCAAAATGATTGTGTGGCATTCAAATGATGTGTGGCATGTGAGCTATGAATCAACTTCTGTGTTTAAATTGACTTTTTTCTATTTGTTCAGAATAATATTCACTCTTTAGATTTTCAGAACATTACAATCTAGTGAGTAACACTCACGAATTTTCTTCTTTATTACTTTAGGAAAAAAATTATGTCCAATTATCCAAGGACTAAAAGAAAAACTCTTTGGTTCTGTGGCTATAAATAAATTCATCAAACTGGATTTGATTTTAATTTCTCAGATCACAGTTTGAGATTATTATGAAAAATAATTAGATTAAAAAATAATACATGAAATTCAGCAACATTTTAGCAATTAAAGGTTTATATTACATATTTTTGAAAAAAACTCAAGTTAATATCAGGTAGTGACTTTTTTGGGGGATTGAAACTAAGAGAAGAGAATAACAAATCTGAGAACAGAATATTTCTTTAATATAATTTATTTTTCTTCTCAGAATAGTTAGCATCTATATTAAACAAAAAATTTTAGTGCCAGTGAATGAAAGCATAATGATGTCTTGGTTTGAAGCTGAAAATTGACCAACTGAGATCAGAAACAGTGTGCTTCTTTTCTCAGTGAAGTAATTAGCAGTTGAAACATTTATCAATTTCCCATTTATCAGTGGGAACAGGGTATCTTAAATATTAGTTTTACTGTCTGAAGCTGTGTTCATCTGAAAAAATAAAGGTGATATAGGGACAGCCTTTGTTGTTATTCATTATAAACACAGGAGTTAGTCATGTGTGTTATGAAAAGTTACTAAAAAACAATACTTTAAAAATCCTGTGGAAATTTTCTTCATCTAAACTATAGTATTTTTATATTATGTTGAAAAAAAGCAGTTAGTCTTGAAAGTGCAGATGGGGACTGAAAATACTCAAACTATGTTCGTTCTAGCTCATACAGCAGTTCATTTAATAACATTAATATAACATATAAGTGGAATATTATAGTTGTATTTGTATTATGTCACATTTATTGTGACATAATTCCAGACTGTATAACTGGAACATTTTTAGTTCAGTCTCATAACTATTTACAATCTTCATTTCAGCTGTAGGGAAACATTTTGTCAAAATTAGATTTGTTAAATAATGATCCTATTTGTACTATTATTTTCAGTAGTGTGTGAGTAATAATCCTGTTGCAATAATTTTCTTGACAAGCAATGGACAACAGTAGGTATATGCAACTGGACTCGGATGTAGCTGTTATCTCACTGGCATTTGAGTCCTTGAGAGCCAAACTAGTGTAGCCAACAGAGTTCTACATAATTTCAGGCTTTCCTGTTGACATGAAAGGAGGACTAGTCATACAGGATTGTGGTATGACCCCCAGAACAATGAGAGAGTCAGGAAGACTAAAGAAGCAGCATGTGGCAACTGAACATAACTGAGTCCTATTGCTCTGTGGCAGCTCAGTTGAGCTACCATAACAGTAGGACGGCAACTCTGAGCAAAACAACAGCAGCCGCGAGTGCTGAGTGCTGAACTACAAGAGATGGAACTTTTGGGATCAATAAAGATGGACTTATGTCTATTTTTTTTTTTAACTATTCAGGAGCTAATGTTACTAGAGGGGTAATGATTGTAAATGCTTTAAGACCTATACATTGCAATGACACAGCATGGTGTAATCATGCGAGCACTAACACATCAAAATCCAGACAGCATAAAAGACCTAAACGAAGTACACATGGCTTTGAATCTGACTGCCAAGATAATATAGAGTTTTGGAAACCAAGTGAAATTATTGCTGCTTGAATCTTTGCACCTGGTGTGGCAAGTGCCCAGGCGTTAGCTACAATAAATAAATTGGGCTGTTGGATTGCTAAGCAAACAAACACAACTCTATCGGCACTATCAACGCTGCTAACTGATGTAGATTCTATACCCTATGCTACTTTACAAAACAGAACTGCTGTTAGCCTTCAGAGCACATATTTGACAGGCCTTGTTGCATGCGCTGGCCACGCGTGCAGCAACATCTAGTCAGACCTTGTGTGCGCTGGCCACGCATGCAGCAACGTCTAGTCAGTACTCTTTCACTGAATCTGCTGAGGGTATAAACAGAGGTGGCTCGGAGCAGAGGAGAGAGAAGGGACCCAGAGCACACTCTATTAACAACAGGGGATGCCCTGAAGGTGCTGCACCTGCCTCCTGACCCAGCTGATAATCATCCTCTTGCTTGGCGGTGTCTCTGGCGTAGTCGGGTTGGTAACAGAATAGATCAGCAATATATTTTTTATTATTAGCACAAAATCATGGTTGTCAGGATTTTAATGGGCTTTGCTGCATTCAAAATTTGCAAAAAGGAGTACAAAAACAGCAACAAAGGGATGATTTTGATATATTCAGAAATCTTTTTGGTGGATTGATATAAGTTTATTACAAATAGCTGTAGGATGCTTATTCATTCTTTTTTATATATATGTATTTTGATCTATATTCTGTGTGTTAAAATGTGTGCAAATTTTAATAGATAAAGCGTTGAAACAAGCCTCTTCACATAAACAAAGAAGGGGGAGATGTGGTATTTCGCTGAGCCAGTACTATATCAGTGAAAGCACACCGACCTTGGGAGAGGAATGCAATCATGCTCTCAGGAAGAAAGCCATGGAATGAGAAGGGAAGCTTTAAGATACAAAACATTGTTAGCAGAATTTATGGCTTGTTTCAACAGAGGCCTGCAAAAGTAGTCACTGGTTTTGTAGATAAGAAAGTTACTGGAGTTGTTATGTCTGTAATAGTAGAAGAATGCTATAGTAGAAAATTACTAGAAGGTAGTGAAACTTAGTTTTGTTTAACAATCATGAATATGTATAAAGTATGATGACAGAAGTCTGGATTGTTTAAAAACAAAAAGAGGGATTTATTTGATATCTGGAGAATCAAGGACACTTAGTGAACAATCCAGACCGAATGGAGTTGTTATCTTTGTGAGCAATAGGCTTCAAGGACATCGTGGAGGTTGCCTGGGATTAGAAAGTGATGAAGCAACCTTGAAAAGAGGAAGAAAAGCTGGTGTACGTGGCTGAAAGCAGAACGTGAAGCAGGACATAGACGGGGAGGACCATGCGTGTGAACAAGAGACTTAATGAATCATATTTTAGCTAAGAGTGTGTGAATAGATATAGTTAACCAATTAGTAAAGAGCTTGTGCATGATAAGGAGAAGGGCTATATTAACCTGAATGTATCAACAATAAAGTGGCATTTGCTTGATCATATTGGTCATGTGCAGTGTCCATGACTTCAGTGTCAAAAACCTTTAAAGGTCCCTTCCAACTCAAACTATTCTATGATTCTCTAATAAGTTGATTTTGTGTTATTTTTTTTTAAATTGAGTTTTTAAAAATTAATGGCTGACTGACTAGCATTTATGTTGCTAGAAATGCTCACCATTTATAGTAATTTAAATGTATTTTGTAAGATTATTAAAGATTATTAAATCAGCTTTAAATTTTGTTGTGGATGAAAGATTTTTCCACTCAACAAATAAAAAGTTGTTGAAAATAAAATGTTTTGTTACATTGACACAAACATTCAGCGCAGACCATTTCACTATTTTCTCTTGACAGCAGTTAGACAGAAAGACTTTTCCATTGAGTAGATGTAAGGAGAGTGAAAAATACAGACTGAGAACTTAATTTTTAAAAGAAAAAACAGTACTGCATAGAAGGATGGGAGGGTTTTTTTTGCTTTTGATCCAGTTTAGGTCATGAAAATAACTCTTATTTAATGTCTGTGAAATTAATCCTTAAAAAAACCATTAAAACAGGAAACTTAGGTTTTTAATGTTCACAGCGTAGCATGCTGTAGCATGGGCAAAGCTCCCTTTTCTTTCTATATTGAGATATGCCTCTCTGTTCAGCATAATATGGGCAAAGATTTTATCAATGCAGTTCTTTCAGTTCTTACAGTATTCCGGAAATGATCCCATATAAGTGTCAACGATCATTGGGGCAAATTTGTTGTGCTATGACAAAACTCAATAGAAGAGCCTGGAGAAGTAAGTTAGCAGAACTGCTACCTTGAAGTTCCAAAAGGCAGACTTTGGCCTCGTTAGGGGCCTGGTTGACAGAGTCCCTTGGGAGGCAGTCCTGAAGGGCAAAGGAGTCCAGAAAGACTGGTCATTCTTCAAGAAGGAAATCTTAAAGGTGCAGGAGCAGGCCGTCCTAATGTTCTGAAAGATGAGCCTGTGGGGAAGACCAGCTTGGCTGAACAGAGAGCTTTGGCTGGAACTCAGGAAAAAAAAAGAGAGAGACAAGCAACTCAGGTGGACTACAAAAATGTTGTGAGGTTATGCAGGGAGACAACTAGAAGGGTCAAAGCTCAACTAGAACTTAATCTGGCTACTGCTGTAAAAGACAATAATGAAATACAACTAGCAACAAAATGAGTGGTAAGGAGAGTCTCCTCCATCCTTTATTGGATGTGTAGGGGGAAGCATAGTGACAAAGGATGAGGAAAAGCTGAGGTTCTTAATCATAGAATGGTTTTGGTTGGAAGGGACCTTAATGATCATCTAGTTCCACCTCTCCCTGCCCTCAGCAGGGACACCTTCCCCTAGACTAGGTCACTCAAAGCTCCATCCAACCTGACCTTGAACACTTCCAGGGATGGGACATCCACAGCTTCTCTGGGCAACCTGTTCCAGTGCCTTACCAGTGCCTACCTCACAGTAAAAAATTTCTTCCTTATGTCTAATCTAAATCTACCTTCTTCTATTTTAAAGCTATTACCCCTTGTCCTATCACAACAGACCCTACTAAAATATATCTCCCCAACTTTCCATCACTGCTTGACAGCGAGCCATTGACCACAATTCATTGAGTGTGATCATCCAGCCAATTTGCTACCCATTGAGTGGTCCATCCATCAAATCCATGTCTCTCCAGTTTAGAGACAACGATGTTGTGTGGGACAGTGTCGAATGCTTTGCACAAGTCCAGGCAGATGACATCAGTTGCTCATCCCTTATCCACCAACTGTAATGCTGTCATAGCAGGCCACCAAATTTGTCAGAAAGGATTTGCCCTTAGTGAAGCCATATTGGCTGTCACCAGTCACCTCCTTATTTTCCATGAGCCTTAGCATGGTTTCCAGGAGGATTTGCTGCATGATCTTGCTAGGCACAGAGGAGAGACTGACCGGCCTGTAGTTCCCTGGGTCTTCTTTTTTTCCCTTTTTATGAATGAGGGTTATGTTTCCCCTTTTCTAGTCAGTGAGAACTCCATCAGACTGCCACAACTTCTCAAGTGTGATGGACAGTGGCTTTGCAACTTCACCCACCAGTTCCCTTGGGACCCATGGATGCATCTCATCAGGTCCCATGGACTTACACACCTTGAGATTCCTTAGGTGGTCTCAAACCTGATCTTCTTGTACAGTTGTCAGTTCTCCATTCTACCTTTGCCCTCTGTGACTTGGGTGGTGTAACTAGCCCTTGCCAGTGAAGACTGAGGCAAAAAAAAGCCTTACTTGGCTCAGTGTTTAATTGTAAGACCAGTTGTTCTTGAGATAGCCAGGCCTCTGAGCTGGAAGATGGGAATGGGGAGCAGCATGAAGCCCCCTGTGGTGGTTTAGCCTGAGTCACTGCACAGTTTCTCCCTCACCCTTCCCCTCCCCAGCAGGAATAATAAACTCCTGGGTTGAGATGAAGACAGTTTACTAGAATAGCAAAGGAAAACTACAATAATAATAAAATATAAGGATACTCAAATATACAAAATGAAAAAATACACAATTTCTTACCACCCAATGTCCCAATGACTGATACAGCCCATCCTGAGCAGCGATCATGGAAACGAAAATTGAGCAGCAAGCAAAGGAGTGAAAGTGAGCCAGCAAGATAGAGGGAATGATGCCAGTGAGCAAGAGAGAGATGGAAGAAGAGGATGCCCCCTCTATGGGCAACCCCCACTTATATACTAAGCATGACATTTATAGCATGGAATACTCTCTTTGGCCAGTTTGGGTCAATTATTCTGTCTGTCTTTCTCCCAGCTTCCTGCATCTGCAAATTAGCGAGACTTGGAAAGGAGGACAGTGTCCTTGGTTTCTGTCATAGTTCAGCCCCGATTGGGACCAGACTATGCAATCTCTCTCTCACTCCCCCCACCCTCCAAGAGAATAGGGAGAGATAATATAAGGAAAAAAAAAACGGCTTGAGGTTTGAGACAAGGATGGGGAGAAATCTTTAAAGTTACCGTCATGGGCAATACAGACTCGACTTGGGGAAAACTATTCATTTATTTCTAAAACTAGCAGGACAATGAGACAGAGAACAAGATAACGTCCCCCTACCCCTCCCTCTTCCCGGGATGAACATTATCTCTACTACCTTCCCCCTGCGAGCGGCACATGGGGGAAGAGGGAATGGGGGTCGCGGTCAGTTCATCACACGTTGTTTCACGCCACTGCTTCATCGGCGGGGGAAGAACTCCTCGCATTCCTCCCCTGCTCCATTGTGGGGTCCCACCCACGGGCCACAGTCCTTTGTGAAACTGCTCTGGCGTGGGTCATCTCTTCCACGGGGTGCAGTCCCTCCATAACAGCCTCCTTCAAGCATCTGCCTGCCCTGGCGTGAGGTCTTCCTTGGGCTGCAGGTGGATCTCTGCCCCTCTGTGGACCTCCATGGGCTTCAGGGGGACAACCTGCTCCACCATGGTCATCATCACAGCCTGTAGGGGAATCTTGGCCAGGAGCCACATTACTCCTCCCCCTCCTTCACTGACCTTGGCATCTGCAGCCATTCCTCACAAGAAAAATTCTTCACAACAGGCAGGCAGGCGTCTCTCAGGATCTCTTTACATCTCATTCACATCTCATCTCCTCTCCACTTCTTGCAGCCAGGCTAGGAGAGACCAGAGGGTGAGGCCTGCAAGACCCACAAGGCTCGTGCCTCCCCTTCTCTGCCCCCACTCAGCTGCTTCACATCTTCTCTCTTTTTTTTTTTTTTTCCTGTTTTCCCCTTCTTAAATACATTATCACAGAGGCGTTATCACGGAACATTCTGCTACCAATCGGCTCGGCCTTGGCCAGCACCAGGTCCGCCTTAGGCCCGGCCGAGTCCACTGAACAAAGGGGAGCAACTTGTAGCAGTTTCCTACAGAAGCTACCACCTTAGGCCCCCCCTCACTAAACAAAACCAGAACAGTTTCATTCACAACAACTCATATAAGCAGGATGTTTTATCAACATTCTTCACACATGAAATCCAAAACACACTGGCTACTGAGAGGAAAATTAACTCCATCCCTGCCGAAACCAGGACACACCCATATTCCAAGGGGAAATGGTTAGTGACGTGCTACACCACTTAGACACAAACAAGTCTATGGGGCTGGTTGGGATCCATTCAAGGGTACTGAGGGAGCTGGGTGAAGTGCTCACCAAGTTACCTTCAATCATTTATCAACAGACTTAGCTAACCACAGAGGTCCAGTTGACTGGAGGTTAGTGAATGTGACGCCCATCTACAAGAACGGCCAGAAGAAGGATCCAGGGAAATACAGGCTTTCAGTCTGACCTCTGTGATGGGGAATTTTATGGAGCAGATTATATTGAGAGCATCACAAGGTATCTACAGCTCAACCAGGTGATCAGGCCCAGTCAGCATGGGTTTATGAAAGGCAGATCCTGATTCACTAACCTGATCTCCTTCTATGAAAAGGTGACCTGCTTAGTGGATGAGAGAAAGGCTGTGGATGTTGTTTACCTGGACTTTAGTAAAGCCTTTGACACTGTTTCCTACTGCATTCTCTTGGAGAAACTAGCTGCTCATTACTCGGACAGGTGTACTCTTCGCTGGGTGAAAAACTGGCTGGATGGCCAGGCCCAAAGAGTTGTGATGAATGGAGTTAAATCCAGTTGGTGGCTGGTCACAAGTGGTGTTCCCCAGGGCTCAGTACTGGGACCAGTTCTGTTTAGTATCTTAATCAATCATCTGGATGAGGGGATCAGTGCACCCTCAGTAAGTTTGCAGATGACACCAAGTTGGATGGGAGTGTTGGTGTGCTTGAGGGTAGAAAGGCTCTACAGAAGGCTCTGAACAGGCTGAATTGAGGCCAGTTGTATGAGGTTCAACAACGCCAAGTGCTGGGTCCTGCATGTCAGTCACAACAACTCCAAGCAATGCTACAGACTAAGTGAAGAGTGGCTGGAAAGTTGCCTGGCGAAAGAGAATCTGGAGGTGTTGGTTGACATCTGGCTGAATATGAGCCAGCAGTGTGCCCAGGTGGCCAAGAAGGCCAACAGCATTCTGGCTTGCATGAGGAACAGTGTGGACAGTGAGAGTAGGAAAGTGATCATTGCTATGTACTTGGCACTGGTGAGGCTGCATCTCAAATACTGTGTTCAGTTTTGGGCCCCTCACTACAACAAAGACATTGAGGTGTTGGAGTGCATTCAAAGAAGGGCAATGAAGCTGGTGAAGAGTCTGGAGAACAAGTCTTGTAAGGAGTGGCTGAGGGAATTGTGATTGTTTAGTCTGGAGAAGAGGAAGCTGAGGGGAGACCTTATTTGTCTCTACAACTACCTGAAGGGGGGTTGTAGTGAGGTGGGTGTTGGTCTCTTTTCCTGAGTAACAAGTGATAGGACAAGAGGAAATGGCCTCAAGTTGCACCATGGGAGGTTTAGATTGGATATTAGGAAAAATTTATTCACTGAAAGGGTTATCAAGCACTGGAACATGCTGTCCAGGGAAGTGACTGAGTCACCATCCCTGGAGGTATTTAAAAGATGTGTAGATGTGGTACTTATGGACATGGTTTAGTGTTGGACTTGGCAGTGTTAGGCTAACAGTTAGACTGGATGATCTTAAGGGTCTTTTCTAACCTAAATGATTCTATGATTCTGTTATTCAATAATTAAGGCAGATATTACAATTTCTGTCCTTTTTTTTCTTTCGTCGGTACATCATTATTCCTTTTTTGAAAGCCAGATAAACAATAAAAGACTGGCATTTTTGTCAACTGCCATGAAGTTGCAGGTTCCCTGACCCCGCATGAATTTGCCCTGTCATGCAAGTACTCAGGAGAAATAGCTACAAAGGTTATCTAAAAGACAGTTCTTTAAAAGAGAGTTGGGGCTGTTCAGCCTGGAGAAGAGGAGGCTCCGGGGAGACCTTATAGTGACCTTTCAGTACCTCAAAGAGGACTACAGGAAAGACAGGGAAAAACTCTTCAGTAGGGCCTGTTGTAACAGGACAAGGGGTAATGGTTTTAAAATAGAGGGAGGTAGGTTCAGATTAGATATTAAGAAAAAAAATTTTACACTGAGGGTGGTAGAACACTGGAACAGGTTGCCTGGAGAGATGGTTGATGCCCCATCCTTGGAAACATTCAAGGCCAGGTTGGATGAGGCTCTGAGCAACCCGATCTAGTCGAAGATGTCTCTGCTTCCTGCATGGGGGTTGGACAAGATGACCTTTGAAGGTCCCTTCCAACCCAAACCATTCTATGATTCTATTGTAGTTTTCCTTTGCTGTTCTTGTAAACTGTCTTCACTTCTACCCACAAGTTTTTCTTTCTTCCCAATTTTTCTCCCTCATCCCATAGGGGAGGGGAAGGGTGAGCAAGAAACAGTGTGGTGGCTCAGGCTGAGCCCTCACCTCAGAGGGTGACACACATAAGAGAATGCAAACTTACAAGGAACAACTTTGCAGAAATTTTAAAAGTCAAATGAGAAGTTTATTGATAGCTGCGGTGAGTTAGCCTCGGCAAACAGTAAAGCTCCAACTAGCTGCTTGCTGAGTCCTCCACTCCTCCTCAAGAGGACAGGGAGAGGAAATGGGAAGAGTAGCAATGAGAAAGCCTGTGGGTCAAGATGAAGACCAAAGAATTTCTTATTAGTTACTGGTATGGACAAAACAGTATCAACTTGGGGAAAATTGACTTATTTTGTTTGCCAATTAAAATAAATATTTTTTTAGGTAGAGAAAAAAAAAGACATTAAAGTAACATCTTTCCTTCCCCTTTGCCAGACTCATTTTCACTCATTCATTCCCAACTTATCTACCTCCTCTCCAAGCAGGGCAGGGGAATGGGGAAATGGAGGGCTGCAGCCAGATCATAATGATTTCTGTCTGCTAGCCTTTCTCACCATCTGTTTTCTCCGCTGTGACATAAGTCCTTCCACAGGCTGCCGTTCCTATCAGGAAAATCTGTTCCAACGTGGATCCTCCATGGGGTGAATCTCTGCTCTTGATTTTACTCTGCTTAGTTTATTTTTTGTATCCAGTTTACCTATTAACACTCAAAGTGTAAAACCAAAAGTCTGTGAAATTACTAATATTTTATTAATACATTTTTGCTAATTTACTAAAAAAAATTATTAGTAAAATAATAAAATACCAATAATTACTATTTTAGAGAAGAAGCATGTCTTTGCCGTTTATAACCAAAGCTGTTTAAGGCTAAACTATTTCTTACCTAATATTTGTACAGTGTCCATCACTGTACATACTGTGATGCAAATGGTATTTTTAAAATGTAGTTTACATTACTTCATATTCAGCTGGATGAGTGCTTCTAGAAAGTCTCAGAAAATATCAATGTTACATCTGAATCCTAAACCATCTGTAAAAATAACAACAAAATCTTATACACTTAAGCATATGTGTACATATAGATTATTGGCCTATAATTGGTTGGCACATTCTTCTAGTTAAGCAAACAAATGAAAAAAAATACAAATAAGGATGGATCAAAAGTTAGCCTAATATCTCAATGTTCTTAGGGCATTTGGAGAAAGAGCAGTAATTTAACAAATTTTCATAACCTCTTTATTCAAAAACAAATGCATTTTTTTTTGTAAAGTAGTGAAATTAATCACTAATGGGAGTTGAGTTAAGAGCTAAAAAATTGAAATATTCAAGAAAGAACCTCAAATAACAGATTTACAGCAGTTAGTATCATTTTCTCTTGACTTGTAACAATGCATACCGAGTACTTCAGAGAAGGGGAAAAGAAAAAATGTTGGAATAATCTACTATAAGGGAAGTTTCCTGTGTAAACTTCATCTGCAAACAACTGACTTATACCCTAGAAATACGATGATTCCATACAATTTTTTATTCCAGAAAATTATGGGATTTTTCTCATTAGTTTTGAAGTCTTTTTGCCATTTGATTACTATTTTTTTAAATCCTCTAACCATAAGAAGTGTCTTCGGTTTTGGAAATTCCAAAGGTTGTGGAAATTGTGCATTATGTAAAAGTTTGTAATAATTGTAATTCTTTTGCTGTTTAAGTTATAAGATTACCCTGTGTTCTACTGAGAACCTGAAAGCTAGAGTTTATAGACTTTTTAAAGAAAATCTCTTATTTATGAATTTTAAAGAAATTAAGCTTACCCTGAGATTAATGAACTATGTCTACCTCACCCCACTTGTTTTTCCTGGACTTAATCATAGTAAGCAGCTTACGTTCCTGAGACCTTGAAAATAGTTGTAAAGCATTTCAGCTGCTTAAGGATTAAGATTTCACCCAAAATTTTCTGAAATATTTATCTAGCCTTGGTTATTGTTCCTTTTAATTTATCATTTTGTTACATTTCCTCTTGAAAAATCAGTGTTTGACAGTGCTTAATTTTTGTTAGAGGAAAATAAAAGTTTTCACATTCCTTTAATTTCTTGGCATCTGTTAATACCAATAAGGAAATCAGTAGTGATGAGTGATGGTGCCTTTCCAGGCATATTGGATGGAAATATCTTTCCTTTGCCTCTTGTCTGCAAAATGATATTCACTTTTAATGTCTGGATCATGAAGCATCTGTTGAAAGGGAAAACCTAGTCAACTGTAGAACAAACAGATGTATTTAAACTAACGTGTTGCCTGATATGAAATAAAAGATAGTAGTGAAGGTGATGGTTCCTGTCCTCTCTCTCATGGTATGTTTTCAGATATTTTAGAATATTTTACTTAGTTTTACATAGGATGAGTATAAGCAGCTAATAATACAGGTCTTCCTGGTCTTTTAAAAATGAATAATATTTATTCTTGGATGGCATAAATGTTTGATTGGGCTGAGACTGACATTTTGTCTTGCTAGGTACATTCCTCTTTACTGACTAGATGTTAGCAGAGGCCGAAAATAAATTGAAGTCCCTTGGCATGGGTTCCTTGGCATGGATCAAAGACATTTCCTTTTCCGTTGTCCTATAATTTGGCTTTTTGAAATCGGAGTTCATGTTAGACTTTGTGATCTCTGCCACTAACAAGTGATGGAAAATGGACCCTTAAGTTTGAATTATGCATTTAAAATAATTTTTTTTTTCACATCTCCTTCATCATGTGATTATTCCATCTTCCTTTTTCCCCCTCCTCTTTCTTTTACTTTATTTCAACAAAATATTAAACGTGACACCAACAAGATAAAGCCTAAAAAATGTCAGGAAAAAGCCATACATATCATTTGCAACTGTGTAAGAAGATTTACTGGGACTGACATTCATCCAAATGTAGACTGCTGTATTTTTTCATATTTGATGTTTTGTGGGGTTTTTTTAGTTTGTTTGTTTGTTTGTTTTTTAAATAGGGTATTCAAACTGTTGTGTTGAAAGAAATCAAACGGGGATAGTAAGGAAAAAAGTTTCACACATCATGGTTTTACAGTGTAAATGCAGCTTTATTATCAAGAGTCAACACTGAATTCATTGAGTAATTCAGATTGCTCCCTTTAATCTCTCCTATTTGATAGTTCTTGATTTGTACTTTTAAAATAATTTATCAGATATTTATCAGGTACTAACAGTTCTATAATAGCACTTACTTTTGTTTTTTCTAATGATAATCATAATATTTATTTCTTCTAGCTCAGACAGGCCCTCATTTTTATTATATTTAAATAAGAATGATAACCAAGATACTGGTTTTATGACTGTTTCTGTAACCTATCAATGTAAAGACCTTCACTGTATATATTATTTTCTTTATCTCTTGTCATGTAACACATTGACTGTCTATCATGTGCTTTCTGCATTGACTATGCATATATTTCCTTCTGTACCTCCATACCCATAGCCATTACCTTCACACTCTCTGTTAACTCTCCAGGTTTAATATTTTACCAGACGCTCTTGGTCACTTTCTACTGTCAGAAATGCATATTTAAAAAAAAAAATTATGAATTTACTAATGATCAGAAGAATAAATTCTCTTAAACATTAAGCAAAAATTGTTTGAGAGCAAGGGAGAAATTCAGACATCCTCTCTGTACCAAGTAATGGAATTTGTTCTATACTTACTGTTACTACAGACATTCATCACAAATTTCAATTACTTTATGAGGATTTACAGAAGTCTGGCACTGTATCAAATGAAGTTACATTTTTTAACTTCTTACAAGGCATTTTAGTTATGCACAATAAAGCTAGAAGTCAACTTGGCATTGGGAAATAGTTGTTTCCTTGCAAAACAAAGGAAATTATCTCTATCCTAATCAACATGGATAATATCCACACATTTCCAGATGTGAATACCACCTACTAAGAAAAGTTGTCATGCTACTTCCTGGAAAAAGATGCAGTGACTCTCACTAGCTTTCTAAAATGAGATTGGAGCTGAGAGTGGAAACCATGTTTTCTTCTGTGACTATACTTAATAACAATCTTATTAAACAGTGGTCCTAAGATTAATGACAGCGTAGTGAATTAAGGATTTGGGGTTTTTTTAGCAAGGGAAAAGAAGAAAAAAAATCACTAGGGACACTAAACACAGAGTTACAGTTCTTTTCCTGAAGGCAAGCAACCGTGAAGTAAATAACCTTTCTCTGAGAGGAAAAAATTTCTTCCAGAAATACATTTCTTATTGGTTTCAAGCTTAGATGTAAAGTGAAAATTGCTTCTTTAATGAATGTAGGCATTAGAGATTTTGACCCATGTGTTTTACATTTTTTGTTAATCTTTCTGCGGTGTTGATTGTCAAGCACTCATGACTTTTTCACAAGCTATGGGGCAGCTTTTGAGTTATTTGAGAAATTAGAGAAGCAACTAATAGACAGTGTAATTGTTCATCCTATCTGTGACACTGATCAAGTTTTTAGAGAGAGAAATAGAGAACAACAGACAGAGACAGTGGGTTGAGATGGACTACTGACAGCTGATATTAGGACAAAACTGTTTCCCTATGCCAAAATATCAGGTGTATGCAGCACGATTCCCTTCCTATTCCTAGATTTGAAGGAGGAATGTAGAAAATATTCCTAATGAAGAACAACTAACTACAGTTCTCTTTAGGGAAGGAAATAGGTGTTGCAAAGAAGAAGAAACCAAAATGAAAAAGAGATTGGAGAAAATGGAAAATAATAGACAACTGCAGTGCTGGAGACATGGGATTTTGTCTGCTAAAGAAAGGCTCATGAATTCACAGATAGATTTAAGCACTGCAGTAGAAAATTGTAGATAAAGGAAAATAGATGGAAATTTACAAGGCTTTTGAAGTATATACTAAGAAATGTAACATTTATCACACTTATAAAGACAATAGTGTTAAAAAGAAGTTGAGCTGATCAAGGGAGGGAGCCTCATAGAATCATAGAATGGTTAGGGTTGGAAGGGACCTTCAAAGGTCATCTAGTCCAACCCCCCTGCAAGGAGCAGGGACATCCCCGACTAGATCAGGTTGCTCAGAGCCTCATCCAACCTGGCCTTGAACGTTTCCAGGGATGGGGTATCCACCACCTCTCTGGGCAACCTGTTCCAGTGTTCTATAACCAGCATTGTAAAAAAAATTTTCCTAATATCCAAACTAAATCTACTCCCCACTATTTTAAAACCATTACTCCTTGTCTTATTGCAACAGGCCCTACTAAGCAGCCTCTCCCCGTCTTTCTTATAGGCCCCCTTGAGGTACTGGAAGACCGCTATCAGGTCTCCCCGGAGCCTCCTCTTCTCCAGGCTGAACAGCCCCAACTCTCTCAGCCTGTCCTCATAGGAGAGGTGCTCCAGCCCTTTTATCATCTTCGTGACCCTCCTCTGGACCTTCTCCAACTGGTCCATGTCCTTCTTGTGCTGGGGGCTCCAGAACTGGACACAGTACTCCAGGTGGGGTCTGTCAGAGACTGAAAAGGTTAATTAATGTCTCAACATCGCTAAACGATGGAGAGAACTGACCAAAACGTTGACAAACCACAATGCTAAAAACTTCAACAACTGTGAGGGAATGTCTAGACAAATATTCTGTTTTGTAGCTGAAGCAGCAACATGTGCCTAAAAACTCTAAGAACTGCAAAATGGGGTATCTTGTTTTTGTACCCTTCCCCCAGAATAGAATCATAGAATCATAGAACGGTTAGGGTTGGAAGGGACCTTCAAAGGTCATCTAGTCCAACCCCCCTGCAAGGAGCAGGGACATCCCTGACTAGGTCAGGTTGCTCAGAGCCTCATCCAGCCTGGCCTTGAATGTTTCCAGGGATGGGGCCTCCACCACCTTTCTGGCCAACCTGTTCCAGTGTTCTATAACTCACATTGTAAAAAATTTTTTCCTAATTTCCAATCTAAATCTACCCCCCTCTATTTTAAAACCATTACCCCTCGTCCTATTGCAACAGGCCCTACTAAACAACCTTTCCCCATCTTTCTTGTAGGCCCCCTTGAGGTACTGGAAGACTGCTATCAGGTCTCCCCGGAGCCTCCTCTTCTCCAGGCTGAACAGCCCCAACTCTCTCAGCCTGTCCTCATAAGAGAGGTGCTCCAGCCCTCTTATCGTCTTCGTGGCCCTCCTCTGGACCTTCTCCAACTGGTCCATGTCCTTCCTGTGTTGGGGGCTCCAGAACTGGACACAGTACTCCAGGTGGGGTCTCACCGGGGCAGAGTAGAGGGGGAGAATCACCTCCCTTGACCTGCTGGCCACGCTTCTTTTGAAGAGAGCCAAACCCTGTGCATGAGCTCAGGCCCTGGACGGTACTAAGCATGCACAGCATTGCCAAATGACTGCACAATGGAGGCCAGCTCTGGGGGATGCAAAATGACTTTGTGGACACTGTCTCGCTAGACATTAGATAACAACATGCTTCAGGTAACCGCACGGCTTACAAAAGACAAGCGGGCCTTGCATTTGCAGAGAGCTAACGCCCACCACCACAGAGACAGATCAGCATCATGCAGCAATCACAAGCTAAACCACAGGCAGGAAGCACCTGACCTCCTAAGATAGAAAGACTGGTAAAGGCCCCCAGAACATCAAGAAGGGGGGGCTGATACAAAGGACTACAAAAAGGGTCACTGCATGAACCCCTGTGTGGACCTCCACCTGACTCAGAAGGACCTTCGGGACGCCGATTCTCCATGGTGGCATCGTCATCCTTTTGAGGCACCCACCCCACCCGCTCTGTACAACGGACTTTCAGGACACTGACTCTCCGTGGTGGTATTTCTTCCCCTCTTTTTCTCTTTTCCTCTCTCTCCTCTCTTTCTCTTTCTCTCCCCCCCATTACCCTTTGTGTGTGAATGAAATAAAGAACCAACATATGCGTATGACACCGCTGTGTCTTAATTCTGTAACCGAGAAATTCGTACCTCTCACGACCGGACCTTTATCGTTTCGTGACAGGGTCTCACCAGGGCAGAGTAGAGGGGGAGAATCACCTCCCTTGACCTGCTGGCCACGCTCCTCTTGATGCAGCCCAGGATGCGGTTGGCCTTCTGGGCCGCAAGGGCTCATTGCCGGCTGACGTTGAGCTTCTCGTCCACCAGCACTCCCAAGTCCTTCTCCTCAGGGCTGCTCTCAAGCCACTCCCCGTCCAGCCTGTATTTGTGCCTGGGATTGCCATGACCCAGGTGCAGGACCTTGCACTTTGCCTGGTTGAACTTCATGAGGTTGGCACGGGCCCACCTCTCCAGCCTGTCAACGTCCCTTTGGATGGCATCCCTCCCTTCCAGCGTGTCGACGGCACCACACAACTTGGTGTCATTGGTGAACTTGCTGAGGGTGCACTCTACCCCACTGTCCATATCGCCAACAAAGATGTTGAACAGAGCCGGGCCCAACACAAACCCCTGAGGGACACCACTCATGACTGGTCTCCACACGGACATTGAGCTGTTAACCACCACTCTCTGAGTGCGGCCATCCAGCCAACTCCTCATCCATCGAGTGGTCCGTCCATCAAACCCATGTCTCTCTATTTTAGAGAGAAGGATGTCGTGCGGGACAGTGTCAAAAGCTTTGCACAAGTCCAGGTAGATGATGTCTGTTGCTTGTCCCTTGTCCACTGATGCTGTCACCCCGTCATAGAAGGCCACCAAGTTGGTCAAGCACGATCTGCCCTTGGTGAAGCCATGTTGGCTGTCACCAACCACCTCCTTGCTCTCCATGTGCCTTAGCATGGTTTCCAGGAGAATCTGCTCCATGACCTTGCCAGGCACAGAGGTGAGACTGACTGGCCTGTAGTTACCCGGGTCTTCCTTATTCCCCTTTTTAAAAACTGGGGTTATGTTCCCTCTCTTCCAATCATCGGGGACCTCACCAGACCACCACGACTTCTCAAATACGATAGCCAGTGGCTTGGTAACTTAATCCGCCAGTTCCCTCAGGACCCGTGGATGGATCTCGTCAGGTCCCACGGACTTGTGCACCTTTAAGTTCCTCAGATGATCCTGAACCTGCTCTTCGAGCACAGTGGGCGGTTCTTCATCCTCGCAGTCCCTGCTTGCACCTTCTACAGCTTGGGTGGTGGGACAAGAACTCTTGGAGGTGAAGACTGAGGCAAAAAAGTCATTGAGTACCTCAGCCTTCTCCATGTCCTGGGTAACCAGGACACCAGTTCTCTTCCGGAGGGGGCGTACATTTTCCCTGACTTTCTTTTGTCCCCTACATACCTATAAAAGCTCTTCTTGTTGCATTTTCTATCCCTGGCCAGATTCAGTTCTGCCAGGGCTTTGGCCTTCCTTACCTTATCCCTGGCCACTCGCACAGCCTCTCTGTAGACGTCCCAGGCTACCTGTCTCCGTTTCCACCCTCTATAGGCCTCCTTTTTTACTTTGAGTTGGTCCAGGAGCTCCTTGCTCATCCATGCAGGCCTCCTGGCCTTTTTGCCCGACTTGTTCTTCGTCAGGATGCACCTCTGCTGAGCTTGGAGGAGGTGCTCCTTGAATATAGACCAACTTTCCTGGGCCCCTCTTCCCTCCAGGGCTGCCTCCCATGGCACTTGGCCCATCAGGTCCCTGAAGAGGTCGAAGTCTGCCCTCTTGAAGTCTAGGGCAGAGATCTTACCGTGTAGTTTCCTTGCTGCCCCATGGATCTTGAACTCCACCGTGTCGTGGTCGCTGCAGCCAAGGCTGTCCTTCATATTTTCACTACTGAAGCTTAACATAATTTTTTCTTCCAAATTTTTATTCACATAGTCAGTGAATTTGCCTAACAACATTCAGCATTCATCCTCTCTGTAAACATTCTTCAAATATTCTCGTGACTTTTTATTTCAATGGCAGAAATATGCATGAAAAAGGCACATCTTCTATAAAAATGGCAGTATTTCCAATAGTAAGTGCTGTAAGAATGAAAACATCTATTTTGATTTGTATTTAAAACTTTTGAAATTTTGAATGTCAAGTTTATGAGAACCTCATCTTAAAAATTTGAAAAAGGTTACAAATGTAGGTTTGTTTCTTTTTTTTTTCCCTCCTAATCTTTTCACTCTCAGTCATTAGGAAATTTTAGCCAGCTTGCAGGTTGAGCATAAAAAATTGAACATAAAAAGCTAACATTCTATAAAATTATTTTCTAAGCAATTCATCCAATTTTTCTTCATTAGAATGATAAACATCTTACATATCTCCTTTTTTAACATCCCTTAAATCAACATGGATTTGCTACATCATACCTTACAAATAATCCTTCTTTGTAAAGAAAAACAACTTGGGTTTTTTTAGAGATTAATATGCTATTTATTTATTTGTTTAACCCCCACTAAAGACAACAAAAGCAATAAGCTCTGGTTTTAAATAAATAATGTTATACATTTCAGTTACCCATTTTGGGTCTGGCCTATGCTTGTGATTATTTGATGTTATTTGGCATAGATGCCATTTTTTCGTCTTCATTTTAGAGTTGAAGGGCAGGGAAAAGATTGTCTTATATGATTTAGAGAAAAAACATATTTTTAGTAAAGCTATTCTATTTTCCTGGAATAGATGTTGGGAACCATGTACTTCAACGATGGTGTCTATGTGCACGCACGTAGACTGAAAATTGTTATCACAGGAGTTTTACATTTCTGCATCCCAGGGCTTTAAACTTGCATCTCACCATAGAAAAAATTGAGTTATTTTAGAGTAAAATTGGTAAAAAAAAATAGTCTTTGCTTCATGGCACTCTTTTTATTTTTTTTTTTATTTTCCCCAAGTCAAAATTCTATTTTGTGGTTAGGATTTTAGCCTTTTAAAACCTTTTGAGGAGAACTAGTAGAATTTTGGAGATTCAAGAAAATATTTTTAAAAAAAATGTTAATAGTTTTTGACTTTATAATAAAGTAATGTGAAATAGATTTACATCAGAATATTTTTTAAAAAATAAGCTGTGAACAAATAGCAATTATTTTGTTCCTAATAAAAATGTGTTTGTGTACTGGATTAAATTTTTCCATCTTGGTTTCCATCTGTGATAAGGAAGGAGGAAATGCTGAAGAATGTGATGTTTGTTATTTTTGTGAAACTGAGTACTTGCAAAGTATTTGATCTGATGGTATCTCTCTTATTTGTGTACAATGAAAAAGCATACAATAAATGAATACTTAAACTAGACAAAATCTAGTGAAATACTTCCATGCTAAGACAAAAATGATGTCAAGAACAAAGTAATCTCTGAGATAAGCCTCACCAAAGAGCAGACCCAGTAACCACCATAAACCTGCCACTAGGACTGCCAAAAGAATCTATCAGAGAGCAAAGCAATACTTTCCAGAGTTTGGCATATGGAATTCCTCATTTTCTGATAAACATCCAAGGATGAATAAGGGTAAAATGCAATCATCCCTTGGTAGTGGTCTTGTGGATTGTTAAACGAGTACTGAGCACACATACCGTAAGCTACATGACAATTTTAGAACAGGATTCCAACCACAGGATTAGATCTTTCTTAAGAAAATAACAGTATTATTGTAACTGCCATTAACAGACAAATTCTTTCCATACAGTGTAGTTTTCTCATACCTTCTACAGATAATTTTCCTTCTGTCAGCATCAAAGTATCCTCCAGGTTTTGGGCATCTCCCTTCAACTTTCTAAGAACACATTTGCCACCAGGCACTGGCACAGAGATGAACTTCAGTTAAAGCATACTTTTAAAATTTTTAGACTTTTTTTTTAAGGTAAGTAATGGGATCATCTCCTCACAGAGGAGATTCTGAACAGAGTAGTTATAGGCTCTGAAAATTAGGTGGGATTCATTCACTTCTACTATTACGTAGCAGATCATGGTTGGTATTAGTAACACTGAGGAAGGCTCAGTACCATACTTTATTTTGCTTTATTGATTTTTAATTGACCCCAGGTTCGTCAGGATAAATGCTGCTATGACTCTAAAACCTGGTATTTCTGAGAAGAGCTGTTTTTGATCACAGTAATTACTGCTGCAGGCATTGTAGAACTTTTTCTTCAGGGCTTTATGTGGAAAGATACTCAATGCAAGTCACATGCTTTTGCTAGTTGAAGGTGTGATAAACGCTACCTGGAGTAGGCACAGTTTAAACATGGATGTCTTAGAGAACCTGAAAGAGAGAAGTGGTGAGCCACAACATTTGTTATGGATACTTTCAGAAAATGGCAGTAACTAAATGTCATGATTCTAAGAAACAGCTCAGTCTTGCTGTCCAGTCAGTCAGCTCGTTGGAAAGTTGCTAACATCATTTGGGATTGTCCTGGTTTTATTTGGTGAGGGGGAGCTACAGTGGTAGCTTCTGTAAGAAGCTGCTACAAGTTTCCCCTTTGTCCAGTGGACTCCGCTTGGCCTAGGGCAGACTCACAGCTGGCCAGGGCTGAGCCAATTGGTAGCAGAATGTTCCCTGATAACACCTTGCGATAATGTATTTAAGAAGGGGAAAAAACAAAACAAAACAGCAACAACAACAACAAAAAAAGGATGTGAAGAATCTGGAGCTGTGGCAGAGAGGGAGAGGTGCGAGCTTTATGGGCCTTGCAGCCCTCACCCTCTGGCCTCCCGCTGGGAGGCCGTCTGGGCCTGATTCAGCCCAACCCAGATGCAAGAAGTGGAGAGGAGATGGGAAGAGAACCTGAGACGTGTCGGCCTGCTGATTGTGAAGAATTTCGTTTGAAAAGAATGGCTGCAGATGCCAAGTGAAGAAGAGGGAGGAGTAACACTGCTCCTGGCTGAGATTCCCCTGCAGCCTGTGATGAAGACTATGGTGAAGCAGGCTGTCCACCTACAGCCCATGGAGGTCCAGGGAGGAGCAGAGATCCACCTGCAGCCCATGGAGGACCCTACACCGAGGCAGGTGGATGCCTGAAGGAGGCTGTGGCCCGTGGACAGCTCACTGGGGAAGGCGTATCCAGGCGTATCCAGGTGTATCCCCCTGGATAAAAACGACCCATGCCGGAGCAGTTAATGAAGAACTGTAGGGGAGGGACCCCACGATGGAGCAGGGGAGGAATGCGAGGAGCTCTTCCTCCAGGGATGAAAGAGCGGCATGAGGTGACAAGTGATGATTAGACCGTAACCCCATTCCATCTTCCCCTCTGTGCCACTCGGGGGCGGGGGAAGGAGGTAGAGATAATTGAACATAAAGTTAAGCCTAGGAACAGGGAGGAGTGAGGGGAAGTTACTTTGTTCTCTTTCTCATTATTTTGCTTTGGTTTTAATAATAAATAGTGTTCGCAAGTCGAGTTTGTTTTGCCCATAATGGTAACTTTAAGGGTTTCTCCCTGTCCTTACCTCAAACCTCGAGCCTTTTTGCTTATATTATCTCTCCCTCTTCCCTCTGAGGGTGGGGAATGTGAGAGAGACTGTGTAGTCTGGTCCCGAGCGGGGCTAAGCTATGACAGGGATCCAGTCTTTGTCTTCTAGATGTGCTTTCAAAGCCTGTTACTTTGGTAGCCGATTCTACTCCCCATCATTTTATTTATCTCATCAGCCACAAGATGACAGCAAAGTATTAAGAAAGCTACTTGCCTCCTCTAGCATTAAATAGCACAACACCTAGCCACTTCAAAATTTTAGCCAAACCAGAGTGAGAGCCACAGACAAACTGCATCAAATCTAGCTAAAAATAGTAATGCTCAAGAAATATAGCATAAGCTCTGTTTATATTAATCTGTCAATACTGCCTTGCTACCTTGTTATCTATAAAACACATACTTGTATGTTAAATGTCTGCATGGTTTAGAAATGTCACCTCACTGTAGAAAATAAATTAAGTCACTTTACTTTAAAAACTCACATTTTGTTGTCATTTAAGTAATCACCACTTTCCAATGAGAATGAAATTCAGTACAGCTATGTTAACACTGATAAAATCCAGAGTTTATCAAATTGTGATCTCTAGGTTTAAAAATTGACCAAAAATATCAAATAGATGTATTTTACTGCCATTCTTAAGCCTGTGTACATGAAGAAGTTTTACATAGCATAGCTGTAATACACAAAAATAAAAAGGCATAAACCAGACATATGTAAAAGATCATACTTGGAGAGAAGAAAGGAGAAGTGTATTGGCAGAAAATAAAGGGAATAATAGAGGAATTTAGCTGAAGATTTTGTATATTTTTAATAACTCTCTTCCTTCTCTGTTCAGAATCTATATATATATACACATGTGTGTGTGTGTGTATATCTATGATCATATTTATTTATCTATATGCCTTAAGCAAGGGTCACAAAAGTAAAAAGTTAATTGTATCAGAGCTACACATTTGCTCTGAAACGTTAAACTTTTGAATATAGAATTTTTGAGTTAATTCTATGAGGAATATTTGGATTGAATCAAAGAGTTCCAATGTCATGAATGAAAAATGCACAACTGGCAATTTCTGAGTGTAATTCTGACTCCGCTCACTTATTTTGTTAATAAACTCTGTCATTAATAATGCTGAGCAAAATTATAAAAATCACATTTTGTAGTAAAGGTATGCAAACTTTGATGAAAAACATTTACATATAAAATTTGCCTTTAGCCAAATGGCATATTTATGACCAATGAAGTATGAGAAAATATTTTTTTCTTATGGTAGGTTCACATAACACTTACCCAACAATGTATTTCAGCTACATATTTTCACCAGCAGTTGAAATTTTTTCTGTATCCTTACATTTTTAGATAGTACAGAGAAATTGCTGAAACATCCTAGCAAGTACTTATTTCCACTATTTGTAACTTCACAAAGAAGCTTATAGAAATTTTGTACTTCAGTAGAACACGCAAAACTACTAATTACCTGAGATACGAGTCTGAACAGCTTTATTCCATTGAATGAAAATAATGACATTGCAGATGCCACTTCTTGTTATGAGGACAAAATAGCTTTTTACATCACCTATGTATCTAATTTCCCACAATACACATACTTTATTATACTACTGTTCATTCATTATTCTCTAGTTCTGACATTTTTCTTAATCTTACTTAGATTAAAGTGGAACATTGATGTAGAGAACACAAATTGCTCTTAACCCCTTTGAAAAATGTGTAGAAACCACTCATGTTTTCATCTCAGTCTAAAAGAGAACAGACACACACACACACAGACAATCACAGTTTCTAGATATTTAGTTTAAATATATGAGTTATTTTCATAACTATCTTCCTTAAAAATATTTTCATGCTAATATTTTGTGTGTGTTTACAAGAAAGTTAATATCCCTTTAGGGCATGTTAAAACTTGTAACTGTATCTTTGCAGATCTCTGATCAGCTTCAATTATTAAAAATATTGCTTGGAATATGGCATAGCACTTTAAAAATGATTATTTTAGACATGTGGAAATTACACAGAAGCCTATTCTGACTCAGCAGTTATTCTATCTATACTAGTATAAGTAGTAGGTCAAATAGATCTACTAACACAGACTAACAAATGTCAAAGCCTCAAATTAATTTCCATTTGCCTTATTTATCAATATCAATTAGATATGTTTCTTACTACAAAGCATCTTTTACTTTTAGTGACTAGTCTTTATATTCTGCTTTTCACAAACTGTTTTATTTAGAGGTTAAATAAAGAATTCATATTTTCAGTAGATAAAAATTATAGTGATTGATCTATTACTAGTGAATAAAATAAGATAGCCTTCTAAACATAGTTGGATCATATATAATTATAAGGAATTATAAATTGTATAGTGTAATTTTTCAGTTTCTCAATTTTAAGAAGTTTATGTCATAAAGTGTAAAATATCCTCCCACTTTCTTATCCCTTCCACTGGCCTTTTAAAAATATTTGCAGTTAGAATATCTGTGGACAGGGGGACATAAGCTACCTGAAAAGTAGTACAAGGGTCAAAAGGTAATGAAAAGAATGTGAATGACTATGTCACCTACTGTTTTGAGAGTTATACTGAGCATACATATGATTAGTTCTAAAGATCATTTTTCAAGATGAAAAAACTCACATGGAATCTTCTTAATATTTCAACTAGGCTGCAACTAGGGCTGGTGTGGCCCTTGGACTATTATGCATTACTACTCTTCCATGTGGCTGGTGATGAAGCCGCAGCGCATAATCCGGGGGTAATCAAAAGAGACTTCAGGGTTTTGGGATAGTTGGTAAGGGAATCTGGAGCACAGGTGTCATAGTTTAGTCCCACTCTGGACCAATCTATGCAGTGTGTCTCTCACTCCCCCCACCCTCCAAGGAAATAGGGAGAGATATTATAAGAAAAAGGGCTCAAGATTCAAGATAAGGACAGGGAGAGATCCTTAAATTTACCATTACAGGCAAAACAGACTCGACTTGGGGAAAACTTTTTGTTTATTATTAAAAATAGGATAATGAGAAAGAGAACAAGATAACTTCGCCCCACCCCACCCTCTTCCTGAGCTTAACATTATCTCTACCTCTTTCCCCCCGAAAGCAGCACAGGGAAGGAGAGAGAATGGGGGTTATGGTCAGTTCATCACATGTCACTTTACATTGCTCCTTCCTCCTTGGGGGAAGAACTCCTCACATTCTTCCCTTGCTCCAGCATGGGGTCCCTCCCATGGGCTACAGTCCTTCGTGAACTGCTCCAGTGTGTGTCGTTTTTCCATGGGGTGCAGTCCCTCCAGAATGGCTGCCCCAGTGGGCCCTCCACAGGCCACAGCCTCCTTCAGGCATCCGCCTGCCCCAGCGTGGGGTCCTCCATGGGCTGGAGGTGGATTTTTGCTCCTCCGTGGGCTGCAGGGGGACAGCCTGCCTCGCCAAGCATGGACTTGCCTCCATTCCCTCCTTTCCTTTAAGCTACTGCCTTCAGCCTGGCAGGAGGAGGATACAGGATCTCCTTGATCTTGTTTTTATTTTTTCTGGTGACTGTTCCTGTTTATGTTTCAAGGAGGGGAAAGCATGGTTCCACCAGTCTCAGATTCTCTCCCTCTTTCTTTCTTAGACTACTTGATGCTCCTTAACCTTTCTACTTCCTCTCTTATCTCTGCCACCAGGCTGAGGAGATAATCCATCTGGTCACACCTCATACAGCTATTCTCACTGCTGCTATCCATTAACAGTGAAAGGCTCTGGCACTTCCTGCAGCCTGAGACCTGGATGGCTCCATGTTTTCATGGGAGATGTGTCTGGTTGTCACATCCATTCTGGTGAGTGCAGAGGACATAGCTTTCTACTGGGTGGATACTATAGCTAAGCTCCTTCTGAGAGGATGATGATCACCAATTGAACTCACCTTTTGAGCAGGTAGGGTGACTATGTCCTTCCTGAATGCCCTTCCATGTGAACTGCCATGGCATGCCCTGGCTGACATGCCGCACTTTCTGTTCATAGCATTCCTGTTCGCTAGTGCTCCCTAGCCTGCTTTTTATAGGCATAGGGATGGTCACCATTGCTCTGGCAATGCCTAGGCCTCTTCAATGTCTCCTGCAAGAGCTGCCAGCTCCTGGTGGGTCTCTCTGCTGCCCTAGTGTTTCCTTGCCTCAGGAAATCCCTTTGTGTATCAAGATTTGCCACTCCACTGTGGATATGGCTGGCTCTGGAGCAGCTCGCCTCTGTGACTGACTGTCATGGAAAGAGATGGACCTGTTAGAGTGAGTTCAGAGGAGGGCTATGAAAAATGATTAAAGAACTGGAACACAGCCTATGAAGAAAGACTGAGAGTTGAGGTTTTTCAGCTTGGAGAGGAGAAGGCTCCAGAGAGACCTTATCAATACATAAAGGAGGCTTATAAGAAAGATGAAGACACTTTTTACCAAGGCCTGTAGTGACAGGAGAAGTGGCAATGGTTTTAAACTGCAAGATGGTAGATTTAGGTTGGACATAAGGAAGAAATTTTTTATAATGAGGGTGGTGAGACACTGGAACAGGTTGCAAAATATATATATATCACAATATAAAATGTGCTATAATATGATAGAGAGGTAATTAGAGACTACATCATGGAGAACAGTTCAGAGTTAATGACATCTTTCCTCTTAAACATATATATATCTTCTAATTTAGTTTTCTTAAATACATCCTTAATAGGCTCAAGTTTAGTCCTTGTCTTCTTCTAAGCTCATAATGCTAGGCTTAATGAATACATCTCCTCTATAAAACCTCAATTACAAACATACTGCTAGTGTCAGAATGCTTTTACCAAATGCAATCTACAGTATTTTAGCAAATTGTTGGACTGAGCCCTCAGGTAACAAAATTATGAAATTGTATAACTTACTCTACTTTGTTCATTTAATAGTATTTTTAATCAGCAAGAATATTTTCAACTTTAAGATTAGGTGGGTGGGTTTTTTTTGTCTTTCTCTATTTCCCCTTATCCAAGGGAGAATTCTGTAATCTGTTGTAGATTTCAATAGCATGCTTCTCAGGTACTCATAGTCTGCAGTTATGGGAACCACAACTCTGTGCCTAATAGAAACCCTGTAAGGTAAGACGGTGGCAATCTGAATGAACCACTCAAATTTGAATCAGATGCCAGAGTTGTGAACACAGATGTGCTTGCGAGTTTTGTAGCCACCAAGTGGCAGCTTCCCACAATATTTTGTGGTAGCTTAGGGCATATATTTACTGTTTGTCATAGATTTTAAATCAGATTTAAGTTTCATAATTTTTAGTGTGCTTATAGAAACATTTCCTTTCTCATTGTTGTGTCTGAATCTAAATCTATTTCTCTGGTTTTTTTACCATTTTTGTAGTCAAGTGTTTTTTCAATGTTAATTGCACAGATGACTAGGGAAGCTTGTGTTAACCTGTGAAATTAGTAACTTTCCAATCAATTTTGGTAGTTACATCTCAAAACAATGAGCTGAATTTTAATTTGACAGCGTTTTGTGTCTGTATTAAAATTGGAGGAAAAGGAAATTAACTGTTTATCGAAGTAAATACGTGTTACCAAATGTACTGTTTATGTCTTATGTCTCAAACCAAATATGCTGCAATGTTAGTACATGTGTTAAAGCAATATGCATCTACAGATTATAATAACAGAAGTTTTCTCATTTCAATGTCTTTGCAACATTTCTTAATATTCAGAAGTATGTGTAATTCACATCTAAGAATGTTAACTTTGCTGTCTGTAAAAATCTGAATTTGAAAAGTCTGTTCCAAAGTTAATGGCATCTCATTTTAGACCTGTCTGATTTCCAAACTTTAATTTTAGGTATCCATTATGTTTTGGAAAACTTTTTGGAAAATGGAAGAAACATTCAGAAATATCTAAATGGAGTTGCGTTATGACAAGACTCTAAGATATGCAGGTCTAAGCAGACCCATATCGTCCTAGCAAACCTGCTCTTGGGATTCTTACCTTGAAAGCCATAAAACTAACTGTAAAAATATAGATCAGTAGTAGAATCAGTGTTCTTGTCTGTTTTATGGAAGAGTTTAAAAGATTACTAAAGCTTCAAATGTCCTGCTAGAAATATTTAGAAATAGCCTAAACCGAGACCTGGTGAAAATACATGCTTGCTTGTTTGTTTGTTTTGTAAGTGAAGTTGTTGGTTTATATGAAATCTGTAGTCAACTGAGAAGAAATAATTTGGAACAAAGTGAGGGTATCTAAATAGACAAGTAGCTAGTACATACTTAAATTAAAATGTTAATATTATTTTACAAATTAATGCAGGGGGAATTCTGAATGTACATTTCTATTCAAATTTCTACAAATTAATGCAGGGGGAATTCTGAATGACATTTCTATTCAAAGCCATTAATCTGTTTCTTGTAAAAAAATTTACAAAACATTATCTTAACTTTCTCTTGGAGAATGTTAAAGAGATCATTCTTATTAGTTCTAATTCTAATATTTTTTTTATGATGACCCTCCACATTTCCCTTTTTAAGATGGGGCAGGAAAAACAATTAATTTTAATTAATTAATTTCAAGACATTTCAAATTATCTCGAAGGGGTTTTTAAAATTACTTACTTGTACAAGTAAGTTTTAATTTGTTTTGAATTACTGTAAGCTACACTTACTATCTTCATCATTCTCAAAGATTAAACAAACACTACCTCTGACTAGTTTTGACTCATCTATAATTTATTTGTTCAGCCAAAAATGGTTTCCAGATATTGTTGGAAAACTTGGTCATGTTTCTTAGTTGTTCATGGGAAATGTTAAATTGGAAAATCAGAAACAATTTGATAGGTTTGGTGATTGCAATACTGTTTATGGGTATACTCAGCAAATATGCTACGTATGTGAGAGAGAGAGACAAAGACTGCCAACTAAAGTGCATGACACCTCTGGAAAATAAAAAAAAAAATCCACTTTATTTTCCTGCTGTGCCAATAGCTACTCAGTCTCAGCAGGGATTTTCTTTACATAATGTTTAGCATAGTAAAATGTATTGTACCTTCAGGAAAGAGGAGGGCTTGAATGTTATTTCTTTTATATTTATTTTTGGTTTTTAGTATGAGATTTGGCTCAATGGACAAAATGTAACGGTTGTGAATTTTCTCTTAGCAGATTAATACTTGTAAGACAGGTCATCCATCAGCAAACTGGCTGTGAGGAAACCTTTTATGTGAATCTTCCTTCTTTAACTTCTTTTAGCATAATATTTTTGAAAATAACTCAGAGGAAGTAGCTGATTTAGACTTGGAATGGTGGTCACTCACTTTACATGTTACCACATTGAAAGTCCACACACATATAAACATAGGTGTTGATAACAAATTGTCAGTAGCTTCAGGGGAAAAATAACCTTTTGTCCATTTAAGGAGAATGTGTTTTTCTAAATAGTAAATTACTTCGCATACTTCAGCACCTTGAGCTCTACAAAATATGAATCATGTCCAAATGGAGTTTTAGTCCATTCCTTCTAGTGAGCCATTGCACTGGAAAATTTGATAATTGCTATATGCAAAAAAAGAATATTAATATACAATATGTAAAAATATTATGTTGTGAATAATGTTTTGACTGAATGCAGGGCAGCAGTTGCATTTGAAAAGATTACTTCAAATGAGGTTGTTTAGAGAATTACAAATCCTATACTTGCACTGAAGATGGCGAAAGACAGGGAAACAGTATCATCCAGATATTTGTCACCAAAATTTGTCTAACTTCAATTGGGTAAAAATTTCAGAACAATTATAAATGAAACATGGAAGACACAAAAAATGCAGTACAACTTTACCAATTGTAAATCACTATATGAGCAAATTTATTTCAGTTAAAATGTCTCATCATCTGTAGACACAAATCTGAAAGAAAAAGAAGAGTCAAAATTAAACTTCTCTTTGGCATTTTTGTGATGCATCTAGTACTCAGTACCACATATGAATGACCTTGATAGGCTGGAGAGGTGGGCCTGTGCAAACCTCATGAAGTTCAACCAGGCCAAGTGCAAGATCCGGCACATGGGTTGGGGCAATCCCAAGCACAAATACAGGCTGGACAGAGAATGGATTAACAACAGTCCTAGAGGAGAAGGACTTGGAGGTACTAGTGGATAAGAAGCTCAACATGAAGTGACAATGCACGCTTGCAGCGCAGAAAGCCAACAGCATCCTGGGATGCATCAAGAGGAGCATAGCCAGCACACTTTTTTCCTAATATATAATCTAAATCTAATTCCCATTATTTTAAAACCATTACCCCTAGTCCTGTCGCAACAGGAAGAGTTTCTCGCCGTCTTTCCTATAGGCCCCCTTGAGGTACTGGAAGGCCACTATAAGGTCTCCCCAGAGCCTCCTCTTCTCCAGGCTGAACAGCCCCAACTCTCTCAGCCTGCCCTCATAGGAGAGGTGCTCCAGCTCTCTTATCATCTTCGTGGCCCTCCTCTGGACCCTTTCCAATTGGTCCATGTCCTTCTTATGTTGGGGGTCTCTAGAGCGGGACACAGTACTCCAGGCGGGCTCTTACCAGGGCAGAGTAGAGGGGCAGAATCGCCTCCCTCGACCTGCTGGCCGCGATCCTCTTGATGCAGCCCAGGATGTGGTTGGCCTTCTGGGCCGCAAGGGTGCATTGCCGGCTGTTGTTGAGCTTCTCATCCACCAGCACTCCCAAGTCCTTCTCCTCAGGGCTGCTCTCGATCCATTCTCCACCCAGGCTATATTTGTGCCTGAGATTGACACAACCCAGGTGCAGGACCTTGCACTTAGCCTGGTTGAACATCATGAGGTTGGCACGGGCCCACCTCTCCAGCCTGTCAAGGTCCTTCTGGATGGCATCCCTTCTCTTCAGCATGTGGTACTGTGACCTGAATGCTCCTATCCCTTAATCATCTTTGTGACCTTTTACCGGACTCTCTCCAGTGTCTCCATGTCTCTCTTGTACTGGGGAGCCCAAAACTGGACACAGTACTCCAAGTTGTGGCCTCCCCAGTGCTGAGTAGAGGACAAGGTGCACCTCCTTCAAACTGCTGGCAATACTTTGCCTAATGCATCCCAGGGTACCAGTGGCCTTCTTTCCTGCAAAGACGCATCACTGGCTCATGTTCAGCTTTATGTCTACCAAGATCCTCAGGTCCCTTTCTGCCAAGCAACATTCAAGCTGGGTGACCTCCAGCATGCATTGGTACATGGAGTTTTTCCTCCCCAGGTTGAAGGACTTCACACTTCCCCTTGTGAGGGGTAAAGACATATTATTCAGAAATTTGTGAACACATAGTTATGTAAACCAATGTAAGAAACCTCAACTTTATTCAACATTGATAAAATTTTGTACAGATAACGGCTTCTGAGTTAAGGAAGGTTACGACATTTTATTTTGCAATGTCATTTAACTTTGATAGCCATAGTTAAATTCGGGTGCCATTCTTTTCCCCAGGTGTATTTTGTCCATCCAACAAACAATCTGTTTTCTTTTGTGTGGGATGATTGTTTCCTTCATCTTTGTATAAGTACTGTAGCCAAGTTTCTTTATTTCTGGGTGATATCCACTATCATAATAACTTCTAGTATTGTGTTCTGTTTTTTTCCCCCCTTATTTTTGGCCAATCTTCTCAAGAAGCACCATATTCTTTCACCTGCATGTTTGTGTTTTATATACCTTTTTCTCCAGCACCAAAGAGACCAGACTCTTTCTTTTCTCCATCATTAATCCTTTTCATGACCTTCAGTTTATCCAGTTCTCAAAATTATATGCTGTTTTCAACAGTATATACTTTTTTTTTCTTCATCCCAGATGCCTTTCATTTATCAGCTGTGTAATCTCAGCCTGTAAATTTTTCCTGTTGAAGGCTGAATTATTTGGCCTTTATATCAAACCTCCTTTCAATTAGTTATTCAATCCTTGGCTCAAGTGTTCTGTCCTTAGAATTACGTTCTCAATATAACTTTTTTTTTTATTTCTTTCCTTAATTTCCTTGACATTTGGCCAACATTCTGCACTGAAACTATGTACAATCTCTTTCCTAACATACTGGGTTTTTTATAGTTCACAAGGAGTAGAGTTCTGAATAATTTCCCCCCCTCTTTTGCAAGTTCTTTCTCTCTGTTCTAATTCCTTGTTTTTAATTGAAAGGATAAAAATTAATCCATTGGGTGGGTCTCTTTGTTGGCTTGTGGGATGCATGCTAGACTAGAAGAAGTGACACATCAACTACCTTTGAGGGGAAACGAAAAATTAATTCCCCTATATCAGTTTAAAAAATGGAGGACTTGATTATAACATAGGCTTTCTGCTCAAGTGGAACATTAAAAAAAAAGTTATGTGATAGACATGGCCCAGCTTTTCTGATTTCATTTTCTTCCTTCCAGTTCCATGCATGGAGTGTAAATTGTAGACAGATTACTCAACAGCGAGTCTATATTTTACACCAAAAGCTTTTTAAATGCTTACAGCACTTCACAAATCACATATTAATCTTTTTATTTTTGGACTATGCAATTCCACTGACCTAGGATGATGCTGATAAACTCTAATTCCTTATTCCCTCTGATTAACCTTGGATGATGTAAACATCTGCTGACACATTCGGTGACGTGACAGAATTGGATTGACTCCCAGAGGGTGACCATAAAGTCCTTCCTGTAATAGCTTTGTATCCTGTCCTTTTACTGGAATAGGAATAATGAAATAAGTTCAGAAACACTCAGTTCATATGTGCTAAATTGTAAGGGTTCCCCATATTGACAACACCACTGATTCATTCAAAGTAAAGTTCCATGCACAAAATGTCAATATTTTTTTTATTTCCTAGTCTCAAGGGGCTATTTTATGCACAAGCTCAAAAGCCAGCTTGTATAGAAAAAATGAAGTACTTTTTAATGTTACACTGTGTTCTCTGCCTTAGTTCTGCTTCCCTGTCCTGGCAGGATATGGATTCTAGGCTCTTATTCAGAGACAAATGTTGCCAGATGTACCAGTTTTTAGATAGACAGCTGTATCCTGCTGTCTGGGGGATACCCTTTGGTACTGTTGTTAGTGTTCTAATACCCCAGCTTTTTGTACTTCATCCTACCTTAAAACATCAAGGAATGGCAGCTTGATGTGAGATTTTTATCATTTTCCACCCTTGCAATGCCCATTTCTACCCAGTTGCTTAGTCCAAAATCAGGTAGAAAAAAGATCCAGGATACTGTTCTGTTCTTTGGTAGCTATTCATCTCCTCAGTAACCACTGGCTAACTTCTACCAGTTGTAGAGGAGAGTGAACACAGAACAGCACAGCCGCTGTTAAGAGAGATCCTCTCTAAGTTCTTTCACTGAAATGCAGGTAAAATTGCAATGAGTGATATTCATCAGGCTTTATTATTCCAAGAAGCACTGTTGAATCATATGTGTCAGCTGACAAATCATACAAAAAGTGTGCTACCTCTTGTCCTGTCAAAAAGATGGATGTTTTGGAGATCTGCAAATACTTCAGCTTCAAAAGGAAGCAAGGCTTAAGGAACGTGTTAGGTACTGACAAGTATTGTGGTAGCTGACCTGCAGGGAAAAGCAAAGTCCTGCATTTAGGATGGTGTTATCGCCCACGGCCATAGCTCGCTTGTGATTCCGCCCCTTTGCAGACTGCACCCTGAACCACAGCCACAACAATGTTTGAGACATCAACACACATTAACTCTTTCAGTCCCTAACACCACCCCGTGGCTCAAACATTGTCCATGTTTTCTTTGTCCATGGTGGTGATTTTCACATAGAGATAGAGGATAGAGAAGAGGGAGAAGAGAAAGAGAAAGAGAAATTAAAATAGCAAGGCCAGCTATAAAAGACAAGATCCCACAGCATAACATTATAACAATATTCAAGCATTCTCCATCGGTAAGATTTAATATTTCACATACACCTTGTTCTTTTAACAATAATATATCCAATGCTAGTCTGTTTTATTAGATGAGAGTGTTCCAGGGAAGGAATTTCAACATTTTTCCTCATCAATTGGACGATCAAGATGAGTGGCTCCATATATCATATGTTCAACAGACCAGGTCCACTCATATCTAGTCCTATCTATGTTATGTTTTTGGCCTGAGCAATCAGGAATTTGTATCTAAAAAGGTTCTGTTTCAAGGGGTGGAGGCCAATAAGGAATTTGGACCCCAAGTACAACTGGCAATACAGTTCTTAATGACTGTATTTAACTTATTTTCTAACAATTTGGAGAGATTAAGATTAACGAATCTCAGCACAAACCTCTTGCTTAGTATGGTTTCGGATGCATACGAATTCATGAATTAGCTCCTAGGCAAGATTTGGAGACCCATTTCCTCTTCTCTCCCCAAAGATGGTGAAAGTGAAGAGAAGGGTTTTCTAAAACATTGCACTCTATTATAACATACAAAACAAAGAGAATCTAACAAACAACACAGGCAACCACCAAGGGTAACAATGTAAACATAAGGCCCACAAACGTTTCTGAACAAAACAAAGTTTTAGAAGAATGGCACAATCCATCTAGTATTGATTTGGTGGTCTTTTCTGTTGGTGTCAGTGGCTATCCAGGCATAGAAGCTGAGGGGAATCTACTAAGACAGGTTGTCCTGGATAGTGGAGTGGTTTCACCGGATCTTTAAGGGGATTCGGGGCAAAATGCAGTGCTATTTACCCTCCAGCGATTGTTCACTTTTGCTACAAGCACTGGGGAGTCACACAGGCCATCCAGAATCCTGAGGTGTAAGGACACACTTCAATAATCTGGGTTTTTTTTCCACTATCCCATTAGCTTGAGGATAGTAGGGGATATGAAATAACCATTATATTTCCTCACCTTTTGCCCATCCCTGAACCACCTCAGCAGTAAAGTGGCTACCATTATCTGATTGCTTCAGCCCCTTTACGGTGTTCTAAATGTGGGCTGAGTGATCTCCCTTTTGATGTGCATCCACCCATCCCATCAAAAAAATCTCCTGTTTAGCAGTATTTAGGATTTCATCCCATTTTTCCCTTTGCCACACAGGCACTCAATTAACTTCTCACTGATTTTGTTTCGAGAAAGGCAATCACTCAATGCATCCCTTAAATATAGTGTATGAGTCTGTATACATAAACACTGGTTCCCCGTTCTCAGCATTTCTCCTTATCACACTCCAAACTGCTATCAACTCTCCTACCTAAGCACCCCCCCACCTTCTGCTACTGCTTGGTATTTCCACACCTCCCCCCAGCCTCTTTTAGAGGATGCCTCAGTGAACCACACATTCTTTAGGTGAGGTTCAAATGGAGGGGAAGGTTTTACAGAAGAAGGAAGAGGTTCTAGGTCTGGGTGATCAGATGGTGGATGGCAGTAGTGGTCTAGCTGTGCATACCACTTCTTCACTGTTTCTCGCTGTGCAACCCCTAAAGGGAGCGGGGTCCCAGCCAGTACCGGTTTCAGGATCTCAAATGGTCCCTGCAGAATGATGGACTGCTGCCACACAATTCTCTCAGCCTTCTGTAAAGCTAGGCCAAGCACAAAGAGGCCCCTCTCCCAAAATGAATATCGCTTTTCCACATCCTCAAAACTACAAAATCCAATGGGACATGTCAGACCCTCAGGGCCACGCTACCACATGTGTGTGAACAACCCATGAATTACAAAGCCCTGTTCAATATGGAGTGGATCTGTCAGGTGTACTGGCCCTAAAGCCTGGTATACCCCAGCCTCAAAGATTAGCAGTTTTAAGGCTTCCTCAGGGACAGGGGTTCAGTCCCAGGCAGCTCTTTTGTATGTCAGGTCATATAAGGGTTGGGCTATGATGGAGAAATCTGGGATGTGTTTTCTCCAAAATACCAACAGGCCCAGGGCATGTGGAAGTTCCCTTTTGTTTCCAGGCATTCCCACCTGTTCAAGGATAGTCAAGGTTTCAGGGGGAAACCTGTCCCACCCCTCCCCCAAATACCCAGGAACTTTACCTCTGAGGAAGGGGGTTGTACCTTTTCTGGTGGAATTTGGAGTCCTAAACTCTCCAGATGAGTAGTAATTTCTGTTTGTGTTTGTCCCACTACATTGGTATCAGGGCCACCAATCACCAATAGACTGATAGACTTTGACCCCCTCCCCAGGAGTAATTTGGGCAAGCTCTTGTGCCAATGCACAATGAGCAATGGCTGGTGAATGATGGTATCCCTGTGGAAGGCATGTAAAACTAAACTGCATGCCTTCCCATGTGAAAGCAAAACGATCTCTCTGTGCTTCTTGCAGGGGAATCATGAAAAACATCTCTTTTACATCTATAGTTGCTAACATTTGGCGGGCTTGTTCCTGTATAGTTGCAATTAGTTTGGCTATGTTAGGTATGGCAGCAGCCAAGGGGCCCGCATTGGCATTTAGCAGTTGATAATCAACTGCTAATCGCCACTTTCTATTAGGTTTATGGACTGACCCTACTGGGGAGCCACAAGGTGAATGGGCTGGAATAATCATCCCCTGCCCTCGCAACTCAGTTGTAACAGGGGCCATCCTGTACCAGGTCCCCAAGCGAAGGGGGCAGGGCCCAACATCCATGGTCCCAGAAGGGCGCAACTCAGGCACAGTCTGGAGCAATTGCATACGAACAACTGGGAGACCAAATACCCACCTCCCAAGCAGATCAAGCCCCAGAACACCTGTTGGAATTTCAGGGAGCAAAATACGGTCACTCCCAGTGAAAGACACCTTCCCCGCATATTCAGTTTCTGTCTCCCTGGCTCCCCAGGAATATTTTTCCTGAATTTTAGCCAAATCAGTAGGGGAATAAGGAATGGTATTGAGGCCAAAAAAGCTAAAATAAAAGAAACTTAATAGTCCATGTAACTATTAAGCAGGTATTCTTTATTACAGCGCCGGGCACACGGGGGATCGCTCCTCCAAACATATGCAACGTGTTAAGCAACAGGCACAGTATTTATGCATCATAGACATGCATATTCATAGAATTCCGGTGGACTTGGTTATATACGAATTAGGTTTCCGAAAAATCATTATCCTAAGTTTCCTCCCATGACAGGTTATTCCCCAGTCTCTGTGTCCATCTCGTGTCTGTGCTCAGGAGTCACAGTCTCTCTGGTGGTCGTTCTCTCCTTATCACTATGTCCAGCTGTGTGGATTCAGACCTTTGTTCTGCTTTGTTCTTGCTGCCAGGGTGGTTTGTTGATGACTTATCTTTGCTGGTTCCCAATTTCCTTGGTTATTCCACCCTATTAGTTGGTTCTAAACTTCTTAAGTCCCCTTATCTTGGTCTCAGCCACTGTGTCTGTACCCTCTCAGGATGTTCCCACCTAACTTATCCTAGCTCTTGCTAGAGCATCCTGAAAGTATCTCCTTATGTTAAGTTTAGGACTCTACTGTTCTTTCTCTCAAGGTTAGTAAATCATTGATTGATCACTATTTATCAGTTTAATTCCTTAGTATTAATCCCTTCTTTCAGTCCGCCCTTTTTTAGAAAATGAGTAAATTCTTTTATTACACCTAATTCTAGTACAATATTTCCCTATTTTCTATTTTCTCAAAATATTTGTTAGACTCAAGTCTTTATCGTAATTGGTTCCCCCTCCATTCACTGTAGGAGTCTTCTGTATTCTGAAAACACCACAAGCCGCATCGAATTGCTGTATAAAGGATTATGGACACAAACCTTAATCCATATTCTACCTTTTCAGTTTAAGCTTTAGGGGTCCCTGAACTTCAGAAGTCCAGAGTTTTCATTGTGCCTTTTTTACCCTAGTGTGGTGTATCCAGGCATTCTGCTCTTTGATCTTGATAGCTGTAAAGGACGTGAGGAGTACTTGGTATGGTCCTTCCCACTGTGGTTCCAAGGTTTTTTTTCTGCAAAAGACTTTACATATACATAATCTCCAGGTTGTATATCATGCGCAGGTTCATCTAGACCTCTTCCCCGGGTCCCAATTACATGCTTTCCAATTCTATTGAGCTTTTTGCTCAATGCCACCATGTAAGAAGTCATAATTTCATCCCCAGCTTGCATAGACATCCCCCTCTGTATTCCATAGGGTTGTCCATACAAAATTTCAAAGGGGCTCAGTCCTTCCTTCGCCCTTGGTCTCGTTCATATATGCAAAAGGGCTAAAGGGAGAGACTGAGGCTATGTCAGGTTTGCTTCTTGTCCCAATTTCACAATTTGCTGTTTGATTAAGTAGTTAATTTTTTCCACTTGGCCACTCGACTGAGGGCGGTATGGGGTATGAAGTTGCCAATCTATACCCAAATGGTGTCTAATTTGTTGTACTACTTTTGAGATAAAATGTCATCCTCTATCAGAGGATATGGTTGCTGGAACCCCAAAACGTGGTATTATCTCTTGTACCAATATTTTAGTTACTTCCCGAGCCTTAGCTGTTCTGGTTGGGAATGCTTCCGGCCAACCTGAAAAGGTATCAGTTAATACCAGTAAACATTGATACCCCCCTTTTCTTAGAAGTTCTGTAAAATCAACCTGCCATTGTTGTCCAGGCCCATTGCCCTTCCCAATCTGGCCCATTTCTGGTTTGGGAGTATTTTTAGGATTAGTCTGGAGGCAAAGATCGCACTGTTGAGTCACTTGTCTCACCGTGGTATATGAATTTCTAGCCACAATTTCTCTTATTAAATGTTTATAGAGAACCTCTGTTCCCCAATGCCTTTTGCTATGTTCCTCCCGTATCAAGTGCCACAGTAAACAAGACGGAATAATTAGTCTTCCCTGTGGGGTATAAGCCCACCCCTCTTCATTACATGACCCTTCTAAGTCTGTAATAAGTTTCTGATCTTCCTTAGTATGTTCTGGCTTACCTTTTAGGGAGATTTGCCCATTAAGAATTAGAGCCGCTTCTATTTTCACCTTTGTTTTGGCCACTTCTTTTGCCTTTCTGTCTGCCAGCTCATTCCGTTTTTCCAAATCTGAGCTCACTTTTCTGGTGTGCCTTAATATGCATAATTGCCACTTTCTCAGGGAGCTGGACAGCTTCTAGTAGCTTTAGAATCTCTTCTGCATATTTGATATTTTTCCCTTGAAAGGTCAATAGTCCTCTCTCTTTCCAAATTGCTCCATGTGCGTGCACAACTCCGAAGGCATATTTTGAATCCGTGTAAATGTTCACAACTTTGCCCTGGGCCAATCCCAGGGCACGGGTTAGGGCAATTATTTCTGCCTTCTGTGCGGAGGTGTTCATGGGCAAAGGCCCCGATTCTATTACCTCTTGACTGGTGGTAATGGCATATCCTGCATGTCGATTGCCATTTAAGACATAACTGCTCCCGTCTGTAAACCAGTTTTCCCCATTTTCCATGAGGCTATCCCTCAGGTCTGGGCGGCTTGCATATGTTGCTTCGATGGTTTCCAAACAGTCATGATGCCCTGGTTCTCCTGTGTTCCTGCTAAGAAAAGAAGCCGAATTGACAATGTTAGTGACCACGATTTCCACATCATCCCATTCTACTAATACAGCTTGATATCTCAGGAATCTTTGTGGAGAGAGCCAGTGCCCACCCTTTGCTTCCAGTACTGCTGATACTGCATGGGACACCAAAAAAGTCACTTTCTGGCCCGGAGTAAACTTTCAGGCTTCCTGTATGTTCAGTATCACGGCTGCAACCACCCATAGGCATCCAGGCCAATCCTTTGCAGTCGCATCTAACTGCTTAGAGAGGTAGGCAACTGCCTGTCGATATGGACCCAGGCAATGCCCTGCTTCTCACGGGAGAAAAGAAGAAACGGCTTACTCACATCTGGGAGTCCTAAGGCTGGGGCCGACATCAAAGCCTTTTTCAGTAGCTCAAAGGCTCGTTCAGTCTCCTTGTTCCACTCAAGGTGCTTCTGCTCAGTGGCTGTGTCGTAGTTCAGCCCCGATCAGGACCAGACTACGCAGTCTCTCTCTCACTCCCCCCACCCTCGAGAGAACAGGGAGAGAAAATATAAGGAAAAACGGCTCGAAGTTTGAGATAAGGACAGGGAGAAATCCTTAAAGTTACCGTCACGGGCAAAACAGACTCGACTTGGGGAAAACTATTCATTTATTACTACAAACAGCAGGATAATGAGACAGAGAACAAGATAACCTCCCTCCACCACTCCCTCTTCCCAAGCTTAACATTATCTCCACTAACTTCCCCCCCGAGCAGCAGAGGGGGGAAGAGGGAATGGGGGTTGCAGTCAGTTCATCACGCGTTGTTTCATGCCGCTGCTTCATGGTCGGGGGAAGAACTCCTCACATTCCTTCCCTGCTCCATTGTGGGGTCCCACCCCTACGCCACAGTCCTTCGTGAAACTGCTCTGGCATGGATCATCTTTTCCACGGGGTGCAGTCTCTCCAGAACGGCTGTCCCAGCTGGCCCTCCACGGGCCACAGCCTCCTTCAGGCATCCACCTCCCCCGATGTGGGGTCCTTCACAGGCTCCAAGTGGATCTCTGCTCCTCTGTGGACCTCCATGGGCTGCAGGGGGACAACCTGCTCCACCATGGCCATCACCACAGGCTGCAGGAGAATCTTGGCCAGGAGCTGCATTACTTCTCCCCCTCCTTCTTCACTGACCTTGGCGTCTGCAGCCACTCCTCTCACAAGAAAAGTTCTTCACAACAGGCTGGCAGACGCCTCTCAGAATCTCTTCACATCATCCCTCTCATCTCCTCTCCACTTCTTGCAGCCGGGCCGGGCCGAGTCGGGCCCAGTCGGCCACCTGGCAAGAGGCCAGAGGGTGAGGCCTGCAAGGCCTATGAGGCCTGCGCCTCCCCCTCTCTGCCTCTGCCCCCCCTCAGCTTCTTCACATCTTCTCCTTTTTTTTTCTGTTTTCCCCTTCTTAAATACGTTATTGCAGAGGCGTTATCATGGAACATTCTGCTACCAATCGCCTCGGCCTTGGCCAGCAGTGGGTCCGCCCTACGCCTGGCCGAGTCCACTGAACAAAGGGGAGCAACTTCTAGCAGCTTCCTACAGAAGCTACCACCTTAGGCCCCCCTCACTAAACAAAACCACGACAGGCTGTCAGTGCATACAGTGGTTTAACAAGCAATCCATAATTAAAGATCCACAATCGGCATCACCCCGTCATTCCCAGAAAAGTCTGTAACTCCCTTACTGTCTGAGGCCTCTGAGTTTGGCATATTGCCTCTTTGTGGGCCTGTCCCAAAGTTCTCTGCTCCGCACTAATTTCATAGCCCAAATAATTCACTTTATGTTGCATTACCTGGGCCTTCTTCTTCGACACCCGGTATCCCTGGGGTCCCCAGAAATTCAACAGACTCACTGTCCATACCATACAGTCTTCTTCTGTTTTGGTGGCGATCAGGATATCATCAACATACTGCAACAATTTTCCTTCCTCAGACGGGGTTTCCCAGGATTCTAAGTCTTTCACAAGCTGATTGCCAAACATGGTAGGACTATTCCTAAATCCTTGCGGCAACATTGTCCAAGTGAGCTGGGTCTTCCAACCACTTTTAGGGTTTTCCCATTCGAACGCAAACAATTTTTGACTGGCCTCGTGGAGAGGGAGGCAAAAGAAAGCATCCTTCAAATTTAAAACAGTAAACCAAATTAGTTCAGGTGTTAACACAGTCAGCAGAATATACGGGTTTGCCACTACTGGGTAGAGGTCTTCAGTTGTCTTATTCACTGCCCGTAAGTCTTGGACCACCCGATATGACCCATCTGGTTTCTGAACAGGCAATATAGGGGTATTGAATTCTGACTCACACTCCTTTAATAATCCTAACTGCAGAAATTTTTCTATCACCGGTTGGATTCCTTCTCTACCTTCCTTCTTTATGGGATATTGTTTAATTCTTACCGGTCTTTGGCCTTCCTTAATCTTAACTTCGACAGGTGGAGCACTTTTCGCTCTTCCATGTACGTCGGTAGCCCATACCCCCAGGTACACTTGGTTTAGGATTTCCTCATTAATTTTTTCCTTCTGAGGGGAGACTGGTTAAGGTTAGACTCAATATCTGAATATATTGCTGATCTTTTACCTCCAGAGTAATTTCCTGGTACACATAGCCCAGCGCAAGACGTCTCCTACGGCTTATGGGTCTTATTTTACTCTGAAGATCGGTCCCATTATCCCAGAATACCAGAGTTCACTATTGCAGAAGTACGTAGCCTAAATCATGCTAGTACCCAACATACCAGAAGTAAAAGAATACCTTGTTAGTTAGATGGTCCTTGTCTGCCCCCACAGCGATCCGGGTGAGGCGAAGAGTCCCTCTGGGAGAAATCTCCGGGGGTGCCCTAGGGAGTCTTCTTCTCAGCAGGTCGTGCAGCCAGGCAGAGGTGGTCCCTTTGGTAGTCCCATCTGGGTCGCCAAATGAAGCTGAAAAAGCTAAAATAAAAGAAACTTAATAGTCCATGTAACTATTAAGCATGTGTTCTTTAGTACAGCGCCGGGCACATGGGGGATCGCTCCTCCAAACATATGCAACGTGTTAAGCAACAGGCACAGTATTTATGCGTCATAGACATGCATATTCATAGAATTCCGGTGAACTTGGTTATGTATGAATTAGGTTTCCGAAAAGTCATTATCCTAAGTTTCCTCCCATGACAGGTTATTCCCCAGTCTCTGTGTCCGTCTCATGTCTGTGCTCAGGAGTCACAGTCTCTCTGGTGGTCGTTCTCTCCTCCTTATCACTATGTCCAGCTGTGTGGATTCAGACCTTTGTTCTGCTTTGTTCTTGCTGCCAGGGTGGTTTGTTGATGACTTATCTTTGCTGGTTCCCAATTTCCTTGGTTATTCCACCCTATTAGTTGGTTCTAAACTTCTTAAGTCCCTTTATCTTGGTCTCAGCCACTGTGTCTGTTCATCCTATCAGTTGCTCCTAAACTCCTCAAGCCCCCTTATCTTGGTTTCAGTCGGTGTGTCTGTACCCACTCAGGATGTTCCCATCTAACTTATCCTAGCTCTTGCTAGAGCATCCTGAAAGTATCTCGTTATGTTAAGTTTATGACTACTGTTCTTTCTCTCAGGGTTAGTAGTTTATATTTTTCATGTGAGAATTAAATTGTTAGGCAGGGTTCCTGCTAGGCTATATATTTAATAATTTTATTATTTTGATTAGTCTTTTATTCTTCTAAATCTCCTCTTCAGTATGAATAGTGACTTGTTGAGCTCCTCCATGACCATTATCAACAGCTTCTGTTTTAATTAGAGGTCGCATTTTAGCTTCTTCTGTCCCAGGGGACAGTATGTCTTGTATGTGTTCCAAATCTTTAAAAGGGTCTAACAATTCTAATTTCTTTCCCTAGTCAGAAATTGTATCCATGTTTTCCACAGCAATTTGGGAACGGGTTTCATTCAATTGCTGCTTTAGTATCTTTTCCCGCTCCAAAACCTCTGCCAAAGCAGTGTGTAGCCTCTGGTTAGTTACCCACTCGGTGGCAAGACTACACTGTTTAGAGAGACTTCTTGTCTCATTCTCTAGTTGTTCTTGTAAAGCTTTTACTTTTGTTGCCTCCCTCTCTGCTTGTCAGGTCAGATACTGGAGCCCCACCAGGGCTGCTCCTAAAACTCCACAAACCAACACCTTTCCCTTTCCATGTTTAAATCTTCCTTTTGTCAGACTGGAGATTCAGTCTGCTGCAGCTTGTGGATCCCACTGTGCTGTGACCAGAGCAGCTCCTACAACCTTGCAAACCAAGGCCTTTCTCTTTCCAAGTTTAAGTCTTCATACCTTTGCCAGAATGGCAGCTTGTGGATCATGCCAATTATTTTGGGCCCAAGTCATACCAGAGGAAGAAGGCTGGGCATTATAGCCCTCTAATTTCTTCAGAAGAAGGTTACAATCTACAATCAGACCTCCCTGGGAGGCCACAGTGCCTACAATGCCAGGGAACAGATCCCTTGTCAGTCCTCAGAGGACCGTCCCCTTTGTGTATGTCGCCCCTCAGAGGGTGGTAAAGGTCTGGGCTTAAAGATCACTTTAGTACCAACTAGGGAATCCTGTTTGTGACACCAATTTGTTAACAACCCAGGGCTGTAGAAGGTTTGTGATTCCCTCGGACTAAATTAAGGTGAAATGACACCAAACGATCCATTTAGGATTTTATTTAACATTTAGTGGAACAACTTAACTTTGAAAACTTGGAAAGGGGTTGATAGCTGGAACTCTTATTGTAATATTTCTAAGAAGGAAAAGGAAAATAGAAAAGACAAAGAGGAAAAGAGGGAAAGAGATATCACCACCCTTGGATCCAGTGACGACGATGACAGACAGGCACGCAGATCCTCTGGTGGGGTGACAGGCATGCGGATTCTCGTGGCGGGGCATGGTGACACAGTCATGATGGTCTTCCGGTGGGGGGCTCACACGCGGCTCCCTGAGGCAGGGTCTTTTACAGTCTAATCCCTGCCTCCGGTTATGCCCCTTGAAGACTTGTATGGTCTGGTTCCAGAGAGTTCTGAGTCCTCTGCGCAGGCACAAAGCAAGCGCTAAATGTGAGGGGTGGTCAGAAGCCTCTTCCTCAGATGACCACTGTGTGAACCCTGGCCAAGTTTGACAAGACGTTAACAGTGGCCTGGGGAGCTGCACAACCCCCATGTGGCCTCCACCTCCTGGTTACCTGACTCCTACAGCCCCTATGCAGACTGCACCCTGCAGCATACCCACAACAGTGTCTGAGACATCAACACACATTAACTCTTTCAGTCCCTAACAAATGGGTATTATAAGGCAGATGAATTTTTAATTATAGAGAGCTGTAAATTAAACTAACTTCATTAAGTGAAATATAACAATATTTTATTATCAAGTATTGTAATGCTTGAGGTTTTATATTAAATATGAACAATGTATCAATCTGTAGTTATCTAGCTCTAAGTATCAGACTTTTCCTTTTTGGACTCTGAAACACTTCAGAAAAAAGATACTTTTTCTTTCATGTAAGATGGCTTTCATAGCTGTGATCCGTGGATCGAACTCTACAACCGAACTCTACAACTAGGAAAGAGTTATAAAGCAGGCATGCTTATTCGGTGCCGGGTGTGTGGGGGATCGCTCCTCCAAAAGCACGCACACCGACAGCACATTTCTTCAAAAATTTATAGGGTACAGGTATACATATTCATAGGATTGCACAATACAGACATACATATGCATAAGTGAGGTGGGGTTATTAAAAAAACCACTTGCTTTAGCATTTCAGATCTGTCTCTGGTGGTCGTTTAGTTCTTCGGGTCTTATCTTCCTCTAGATGAACTTTAGTCATTCACCCATGCTCTCCTTTCACTTGGTAATTTCAGCAGTTTCCCTACTTCTGACGGAACTTGTGGTGGAACTAACATTCCATCCTTTGCTAGACATGTTAGTCCTTGACAAATACCAGTCCCTGATAAGCTTAAGTGAGTTTCAAGGCAAACAGGATTGTTAGGCATTCTCTAGCAGACAGTTAGTCTCCTAAATCAAGCAATATTTAGCAGACCGTTAACTCCCTGTATCAGCTGTATTGATAAACATAGGAATTTCCTAAAATTACTCTTTTCTGCTGACAACTGAAGGTATGATACCTTTTTTTTTTTCAATTGGGATAGTTCGCATAAAACATCTATAGTTAAGATTTATTCAGATTTGAAGAATTAAATTTAACTTTTTTTTTCACATGGTTATACAACAATAAAAATGCACATAGTCTAATTAAGCCTAATTGCTAAAATTTAAACATGGCATTTTTAAAAAGGAAGGTCAGGGAAAGCATTTCAAGAAAGGCAACAAATACATTTTGGCAAATAAAAAAAATGAAAACAAAGCTTTGAACTTCAAAACCCTTCTTTTGAATATTTGGTTGGCAATTTGTGGACAAGAAAATGGACAGATTAGATGTTGGTGAAGTGGTTATAACATAAGCTTGGATACGTGATTAGCAAAACTGTTAAAATATCTTTTTTTTTTTCCCTGTGATTTATGGCAAAAAGGAAAGCTAAACTATACTTCTGTTTAAGACCAGTCAAAAGATCTTTCCTTCTGTTTAGTTCCTGGAAGACAAGTTACTTCAGAAGGTATCAAACACACTATTTGCCAGGACAGAAACTGGATTTTCATCTATGTTTAGTTTAGTGTGTGTGTAAGGAAAGAGAGAGGGAAGGGTCAGGGATGAAGGGAGGAAAGAGATGTATTAGTGTTGACAAAGAGCTCCTTGAAATTCTCTTCACCTTTTATTCTGATTTACATTGATACCTACAGAGGAATCAAGATTTATTAAAAGTCACCTTTAGTGATTTCACACTAACAAAGTGTTCTGGTTTTGGCAGGGATGGAGTTAATTTTCCTCTCAGTAGCCAGTGTGTTTTGGATTTCGGATGTGAAGAATGTTGATAAACACACTGATGTTACCAGTTCTTGCTGATGAGACCAGGGACACTGTCCAGCTTTCCAGGTCTCACTAATTTGCAGAAGCAGGAAGCTGGGAGAAAGACAGACAGAATAATTGACCCAAACTGGCCAAAGAGAGTATTGCATGCCATAAATGTCATGCTCAGCATATAAATGGGGATTGGCCGGGGTTAGGAGGGGCATCTTCATCTCATCTCTCTCTTGCTCACTGGCATCGCTCTGTCTACCTACCTCTCCCTCCTTTGCTTGCTGCTTGGTTTAGTTTCTGTGATCGCTCCTCGGGACGGGCTATATCAGTTATTGGGACATCACGTGGTGAGAAATCATGTATTGTTCTTTTTGTGTATTTTAGTATCCTTATATTTTGTTATTATTACAGTTTTCCTTTGCTATTCTAGTAAACTGTCTTCATCTCAACCTATGAGATCTCATTTCTTACCATTTCTCTCCCCTATCTTGCTGGTGAGGGGGAGAGTAAGCAAGAAACTCTGTGGTGACTGGGGCTAAACCACAACACAGAGATATAGAACTGTTAGTCAGAGGAAATCGGCACATGTGAAGAATAGAATTAAAGGTGAGATTAAGCCTAAGTCAGTGATTTGATATCAGAATAAACAATATATGTAAAATAGGATTTTTTTTTTTTCACAATGAGGCTGATAGAACACTGGAACAGGTTGCCCAGAGAGGTGGTGGATGCCCCATCCCTGGAAACATTCAAGGCCAGGTTGGATGAGGCTCTGAGCAACCTGATCTAGTTGGAAGATGTCCCCCTTGCAGGGGGGTTGGACTAGATGACCTTTGAAGGTCCCTTCCATCCCTAACTATTCTATGATTCGATTATATTCGTTATACAGGAACTAACAATTTATTGCCAAGACAGTCTTTCCACAGCGTGCCAGTGTTATTAAATAGTTACCTGTAAGGAAACAAATATAAACAGACTCAAAAAAGGTTATGGATCTCAGTCTATTAATTAGAAATTTATTCATTCTTTTAATACAGTCATTTTTTTTTACATTTTCAGTTGGTTTTTACTCATGTATATGAGTTAAAAACTTTAATGGCCTGAGGCTATGATATTTTCCTTAAGAATCAGATCTTCTTGGGCTCTTATTTTCTTTTTTCTTTTCCTTTCTTTTTCTTTTTTGCTCAGCATTTGTTGGAAATGGGGAAAAATTCTGTATGTGATCATCGTTTTTGGTGTTACAGAATAATCTAACTAGCTATCAGATTTTGAAAAGGCCACAAGCTTCCAAGTGAAACTCTGTAGTTACATATGCAAGTCTTAGTGAAGAATTTATGTTTTAACATACTTTTATTGTGGCCTTGATTTAATTTATAATTTAGATGTTTCAAAATAACCAGAAGGAAAAGGAATATATTTACTTCTCTTGATTTCACAGCCACAGATCCTTATAAAATTTAAACCAACAAATTTCACATAACCCTTCTGTTTAATCCCTACACTAAAACTCTGTAAGAGTAAATATAATATACATGCCAATATATTTTGTGGAATGGTTTATTTCATGTTTATCCAGAATCATGTCTCTTTTCTGCAATGATGCAATAATTAGTAATTACTCCTTATGTTAACTAAAACCCATGCAGCACTATGATAGCTGAGTGAATGGACTCTATATTTCCCTTCTCATTTATCAAGCACTAAAATCAAAGCTAAGTTCTTTACTGTGGATATTTTTGTTACAATGATAGAAAAATCTTGCATTTCTGTACTGTCACCGGTTACTGAAACATAGTGTCTTGTCATATTAGGGCTTTCTTTGTTACACAAATATTTTGCTTTTTTAAAAAATAACAGTAAAATAATTCATAATCTGAAAGCTAGTAAATTAAAAACTGGAGTGCGCCTGAAAGATCCTAAATATTGAAACGTATAAAGAAGCAAAGAGAAGTTATTACACTCTGAAGCAGATAAAATTGAAATGAGTGATATTCATCAACTAGATTCTTGCTGGGCCATGTTATCACAGGACTAAAGCACCCTCCAGTCTTTCGTGTTTCTACCCCTATGATCTCTTTAAGTTATGGAAGTATTTTCCAGATTTTCAAATAGAAAAAGCATATGGGCATTATAATGCTTAGCATAGTACTGCAAAATTCTGTTATCTTCATGTTTTAAGTTCACGGTTTATGTACTTGCTCACTACATATGTTGTGCGAAGAGAGTGATCAGAAACAAACCTCAAGAAACACTCTCAGCTTTTCAAACCACTTTATTTCAAGTTGGATTTTGTTAAAATGAAGTTTGTTATTCCCATATCTTTTTCCTACTTCTACTTTAAAAAATCCAACATGCCACTAGGGAGAAAAGTAAGCGCAAATTTTCTGTTCAGCAACTATAGTCAAGAACTTTAACCTCCCCCACCCCCACCCCCCAGCCTTTTCTTTTGAATTTTTTATTATTTGCATTGTGTGATCTTATTACTGATTTGCCGAGTACCAGAATACAAACCTGGAACAAAAGCTTAGTTCAGTGCGAAGTGGGAACAGATATTCTCATTTCTGCCTCACTACTGCTATTGGCCAGAAAAGATCTTGCAGGTCTACAGGATGAGGAAGTAGTGGAAGCAGCCAAAAGAAGCAAAGAGAGGGGCACCTGATTTTTGGAGGGGTTCGCTTCCTATCTGGTCATGCTGAAGTATTTCACAGGGCAATGAGTATGGCAGTGTCAATTAATCATTTCCCTTTGTAGCTTGCCATAAACTGGCACACAACTGGCACAATACTTAGTAATAGAAATAAAATGTGAGGTTTCTGATCCAAGTAATGTGTCATAACTACAAAATTTAGGAAATTGTGAAATTCTTTCTTTCTCAAATCACATGTTCAATTTATTTTGAATTTACAGTTATAAGTGTACAAAATATTAAAATAAACACTTTTGGATTTTAGGTCCCATCAGTACGGCTGATGGAACAGGAGAAGTGAAGAGGGTGAAAATATTTTCTTAAAACAAAATAGTCTTTCAATTATGAACAGAATAACATTTCTGCATAACGTAAATCCATGCATGAGGATTAGTTACATATTTCCTAAGGTATTGAACTAATTTTGTCTTGCATTATATTTTGATATATTTAAGTAGCATGATAACATTATTGCTTTGCCATAATGAAGTTACTGAATCAGGATAGGTAGTGACAGGCATCTTAGAGGCTTCAGATTAAATCAGAACAAGCAGAGACAAAAGAATGAGTACATTCACCATCATATGATTCCAAAATGATTTTGCCAGCAGAAATAAATTTCATTAATTAAAAAGACATTTTATTTTATCATACAAAATCAATTTGAGCTGTAAAAGTAATAGCTTTGTTTTTCTTGCATGCCTGAAAGGTAGTGGGTAATATGATCATAAATATAACTTTACTTCCAATTGTCTCAAAGCTGGTTACATATGTTCCATATTGGAAAGCAAAATAGCAAAAGATGGGTGGATAGATATGTTTGTTTATAAATTGCAGGACTTGTCTTGTTTAGACTAGGGCTGAGTGAGACTTTTTTCCTTATGCAAGATTCCTTAATTTTTTTCATATTTAAATTGTTTGTCTATCCCAGCTAGAAACATACAGTCCTTGACACTACAAAAGATGTGGGGAAGAAAGTTTGTTGAGAAAAAAACAAACTACAACAATGAGCCCTTGCGGCCCAGAAGGTCAACTGCATCCTGGGCTGCATGAAGAGGATCGTGGCCAGCAGGTAGAGGGAGGTGATTCTCCCCCTCTACTCTGCCCTGGTGAGACCCCACCTGGAGTACTGTGTCCCGCTCTAGAGACCCCCAACATAAGAAGGACATGGACCAGTTGGAGAAGGTCCAGAGGAGGGCCACAAAGATGATAAGAGAGCTGGAGCACCTCTCCTATGAGGACAGGCTGAGAGAGTTGGGGCTGTTCAGCCTGGAGAAGAGAAGGCTACAGGGAGACCTGATAGCAGTCTTCCAGTACCTCAAGGGGGCCTACAGGAAAGTTGGGGAGAGGCTGTTTAGTAGGGCCTGTTGTGAAAGGACGAGAGGTAATGGTTTTAAAATAGAGGGAGGTAGATTCGGATTAGACATTAGGAAAATTTTTTTTTATGCTGAGGGTGGTAGAACACTGGAACAGGTTGCCCAGAAAGGTGGTGGATGCCCCAAGCCTGGAAACTTTCAAGGTCAGGTTGGATGAGGCTCTGAGCAACCTGTTCTAGTTGAAGATGTCCCTGCTTCTTGCAGGGGGTTTGGACTACATGACTTTTAAAGGTCCCTTCCAACCCTAACTATTCTATGATTCTTTTATCTCTCTTATTTACTTTTATCTCTCTTGATTATGCAGTTGCTCACTGCATGTAACGAATTCAGCACAAAGTTTAGACCAGGATGGGAAATGCTATATTTAGTAATACACATTCAAACTTACAGTTTTCTTGTAGGTTTCATGGCATAGCAAAATCAGTTGAGAGGTTGTCTTTTTAATAGATACTGATGTAACCTATCTTTGTTGCGAGATAACCATACAAATCTGCCACCACACTAGCCCCACTTTGTTTCTCTAACAATAAATGATTCTTGTCCCAGAGGACATAAGCAGCTTGTCATGTTTCTCATTACTGATAATCACCCTCTGTTTGGCAGATCTCAACTTCCTTTCCTTTCAAATGATCCAATCAAACAGCATATCATGGAGAAATTGTTATCAACTTACATTTCACTTTGATGTTAGAAGTTTCTATTTGTAAACAGATATATTTTATTTTTTTCCAGTTATAGCAGAATCTGTAGCACATAAGAATGCATGAGAGCCTTACCTTTTACAATTCCTTATACTAGACTACTTACCTGTGTAACTTTAGTATCAACAGGGGGTTCTTTTAGGTGACTGATGTGTTGAATGACTTTATATTCTTTCTATGCTAAAGAAATGTATATATACATAACATATATATGCATTCAGTGATTATATGAATGTAAGTAATGGGTTTGTCAACCTCTAAATTCACCTAGTTCACAACAAAGCTGAGATGACTTGAGAAGGAAGCTGGTTGCTTTCTGTTCTCAATTATTTGGCATAAAGTAGGTTCATGAATATGTTGACCATACAGTTCAATAAATGTAACAATTTTGTGATTCAAAAACCCACAATATTTGAAAATTCAGAAATTAAAAACAAGTATGAAATAATTTTTCAACAAAATGTAGCCATTAGTAAACTTCTTCGATATTTTTATTACCACTTACAAACTTTAAACATACGTGTCATTGCAGTTGATAACTGTTTACGTATATACATATACACACACTCCCCACATAAATCCATTTTAAACACTTTGGAGTCATCTTGTTCATACCTGGTTGAGTAAAATCTCCAGACTTAACACATGTTGTAAAATGGAATATCTTTAGCTCAAGTAATATTTACCTTAAAATATATCTGCAAAGAAGAGTCTGCTTGCTTCACGTCAAAGCTTTCTCAAAGAGATTTTCAAAGAAGACTCAGATCTAATGAGCCTAACAGAGACATTGTGGTCCATGGTGTGCCTTTGTGACTGAGTCTGGTATCTACTAAAATGTATCTGTATAGGCTTTTACTGTCACTTTTTTCATGAATCATGGAATTGAATTTTATATCTTTGAAACTTAAAAGGCCCATACAATAGTTTAACATATATTTTGCATTCAGAACCAAACTTTATGCTGGGCTTCAGTGGTCATTATTGACAAATCTCTCTCACAGATAAAGGGAAATGAGAATATATTGAGGTGTTTTTTTTTTTTCAGTGATATAGTCACACATACACAGCTGAGTAATCCTAGGGTTCCAAAAGTGAGCTTAATTTCATTTTTTTGAGCAGGGAAGGCCCCTTTTTTTTTTTACATAGAGAAAAGGCACCTTTTGCTTCAGTGTTGCCATTATACTCTTATTTTGAATGTTTTTCCATAAAAGACAAGGAAAGGATAATATAAAATTCACAAAATGGTCAGAGGACATCATGGGCATGCCAGCATCAGGATATCTTCAATATACAAGTCCAGTGATCAGGGCTATCCTGTTTATTCTAGTCTTGAGACCACAATTCAAATAATTTTTCAAGTTGTTGAAATGTCAGCATCCGTTTCTCATTCTAGAAAATTATCTACTTGCTGTTCTACAAGGCACATAGCAGAGAAGGGTCTCAAAACTCCTCCCTTAATATTGCTCCACTTCTCTGTTTAAATGCTTATTTACTCATGGGTTCTGTATTTTTATTGGTATTGTTGTTGGAAGATCATAGCTATAATCCGGTTTTGTGTCAGATTCAAGTTTCTTTTTTGAACCAATCTCCTACGAGTGTCCCAGTCGTGGCTATTAAGTTACTGTTCCCCTTGCTTGCGTTCTTCCTATTCCTTTAATGAGTGAATGTTTGCTAAGAGTATTTGAAATAATTTTGAGAAGAAAGAAATATACCAAATGTCAGAGCAATTTATGCTAATTTGTTTCATCTTTGAGGGGAGAAATATTCTTTCAGTAAAGGGAAATTTCTTTACAGATTTTTATAACTTGTAAAGAAACTTTTAGATTAACATTTTGGAGAGTGAATATAGGAATTCTTTGTGTCAAAGACAATAGATGTTAACTCTAACACTTTCAGTTTTCGACAATTTGTTACTCTTTACTGACATTTCTAGGGAAGATATTTCTGTTTTATTAACGCTACTCTCAAAATAAATAAACAAAAATTGCCTTCCTTCTCTTCAATTAGAATGTCATTTTCATTTCTTCATATATTGTGTATATAAATTTAGTTTCAAATTTGATAGTGTATTACCAGGTTATCAGCTCAACTGAAAACATATGAGCAGGTGTAATACGTAATTGGCATCTGAAAAAATTAAGGAAAAAAATATTCCAGAATAATTACTTACAGCCATAGTTATTTCTTGTGATCTGTGTTTTTATTCCCTAATTCAATAGATGAGAAAAAATATTTCAAAATTGATTTAACAAGCTAAATATTCACTAACTGTTGTTATACATACACATGCATATACAATGTCATGTAGAAGGTTACTATTACATGCTGCTACTAAAGTGTATGTTTCTATAAGTCTGTTAACACAGACTTCATAACATTTTCTAAATGGAAAACATTTTTTCAGGATCACAATGAACTTCCAAAGATCTCTATCTATTGCAAGTTTTCAGCCTTCTCTCCTCTTCTGCAGAAGCATTAGCTAATTAAATAGAAAGCTGCAAACATTTCTTGTAATATTTATTTCCTCCTACTGTCTTTTTATCCAAATACATTTAGTTTTGTACTTCAAATCAGACTGAATAATACTTTATTTGACAATAGTACTACTGAAATGAATAGTGGCAGGTGTATTGTAAACTGACTGTTTTAAAGGGAATAATGTTTCAGAGTCTGACCCAAGAGACTGACCTTTTTGTGGCTAAGCTTTGTAAAATTTCACCCATAAGCAGACACTAAGCCTGTACAATTAGGCATGAATACTTAATTTCATAGGAGTTAAATACAATTTTTATAGCTGTTTTAAAATTAAATACGCAGATGAGTTTAGGTAATATTTCATACTCCAATTGCCTCAGTGGAAACCAAAAAAGAGAGTTTCTTTTACATTACAGAGCATTTTATGGTGCTGATTTTTTTTTTAATGTTTTTTTTTTTTATGAAAAGCTGTAAGGAACAATAACAACCACAAGGACCAAATTATGCTTGAAATTTTTTTTTAATTGAAAACAGATTGAGTTATTGCATAGACTAACTTGTAATAGGGTGGGGTTTATTTGTATTTTTGTGGTATTGTGAGTACAACTACTGTGAATATACGTCTCCCACGTGGCCATTAGGCATGAAGCTGAGTATGATTTCTGTAGAGGACCTCAATATATTTGATAGGTTCTCTGTTCTTTTTTTTTTTTCCCAGTAAGGAAAATGCCTGTTTAGTCACACTCTTGTCTATAAAGTTTTTCAGGGCAACAATGAATGGATTTTCCTTATGACTTATTTTTAAAAAGCAAAGAGAAAACAGACAGTATGCTAACCAACTACTGTATGTTATTTGTCATTTTCCATGCAGAACAGCGCTTTGAAGTTATGCTTTCAGAGTTGTAGCAAAGTCAGCTCTCCTTTCTTTGGCTTTCTGGGTCTCCTCTTGTTTACCCTTAATAAAGTTGGTCCTGTTCTGATGCTGAATGGAATAATGTTGAAATGTTCTCATCTTCGTAGACTGGTAAAACCATTTCCTGCCTAGTTCTAGCCTCTAACTTTGTTCATTGAAGCTAGTGCTCCACATGTTCTCTTTGAGGAAAGATTATTGATATATTAAGAGCAGTCTGACAAGAACAATGTATCCCTTTAACCAGTGGCATATGCAGTTTGTTGTTGTTATTATATTGGAAGGATTTTAACCTTTAAAATTCAGTGAGTCACTGCTAGAGTGGCTGCAGATATTTCCATGATAGGCCTCAGGACTGATTTGAGCACAGAACAGCAGTGTGGGCAAATGCCTTATCTCCTGCCTTGTCACATTTGTGCCACTGGAAAATCAAAAGTGAAATAAGGAAAAAGTAGGTAAGCTGAACAGTGCATACCTTGTGTGTGCTTTTCAACCTGGTACTCTATTTGACAGCTCTGCTCTACTTGACAACTATAATCTAGACATGCCAGTGAATTTTCTTCTGTGTTAGTTTTGCATGATGGAATGTTTTAATCTCCAAGTATGAGTTTTTGAAATGTGACCAGAAAGAAAAAAGCAGGAAGGAAGAGAAGTAGAAGATATTTAATTTCTTTTATCAAGTCTTTTCTCTGCTTCTTTGGCTTCTACTTTGTGGCACTTTCAGCTGCTGAGCATTTCTTAAACAAATAGCATTTTACACTACTGCTATGCTCTTTATTGTTCAAAAGTGGAACTGCCCTTTGCAAAAAAAAAAAACAAAAAAAACAACAAAAACTTGCCCTGATCACAATCCAGCAAGTAAAACTTAAGTAAAGTAGTGATGTGGGAAGCACCTCATCTAAAAGATGCTATTAGAGACAAAATTAATGGGCTCATAATTTTGAGTCTCTGTTAATCTGGAAAGATAGATTCTTGTCCATCAGGACTGGGCATATCTTCTTCCTTGTATGAACTGAGCTTCACTGTTTACAGATCATATAGTCCTTGGTAATCTTTTGGCTAGTTTATTTTATGATACTTTCTTAAACCAGGATTGGTAACTGTACAGACTACAGTTTAATTTTATGAGAAGCAGGCAACTCAAGTTCACAAAGATACAGATCACAGTATCCAAACAGTGTAAATTTAAACCCTTCCTATCATCACAGAAATAGTAGAATAAGTAGTTTGTCTATGTTTTGTATATCTGTGCCTGCAGCTCATGACCAATTCCACTTCAGATGCATTCTCCCCCCAGCACGTTCTCCAAATCTGTGGGTACTCTCTTGATTGTGTGGGTGTGTGCTGTGTTTACATGACAGTATAATTAATTATACTGTTCTTTGTTATAAACATTAAAAGATCACACAATATAGCATTTCACTCTTTCCATGTAGTTTTGATAATTTTTTTTTGTGTGTGTGTGTGTGTGTCAAGCAAGGAGTTTCTTTCATCATATGATGATTTTGAGTTTTGGCATAATATACTGATGTTATCCTTGCCTGGCCTCATTTTCAAGATTTCTGGTGACACTTTGAACCTAATCCAGAACTGCTGTTTCATGAGTTTGTCATCACATTTTAGGAGTGCAGAATTAACAATATCTTTATTCTACCACTACTGCCGGTTTCATTAGGTACTAAAAGAAAATGTGTTCGTTATTTCTCCTTTTGCTCAGTTTTGTTATCACAGCTACTTAGTCTTTGTTTTGACTTTTTCACTCTTCGTTCATGTGTCTCCTCCTTCCAGTTTAATTATTACCACATTTCTGGGAATTTAGTGGATTCAATTATTCTGGTGACATAGGACTTGAAAAACAATGCAGCTAGAGGCTATTTGCGTGATGACTAATTTCCAGTCTTTCTTTTAAGTTTTGGGAGCTGAAACATGCCTTATACTTATACTTGTACAGAAAGGAAGAGCCCTTACTTCTCAATAAGCACTTACAGGAAATCTATCCTGAATATCTTGCCTTGCTGAGAATAGGAAACAGATATAGGGACTGACTTAGTTTGTGTAGGAGCACACTATGGGAGTAACGAATTATGAATCATCCTCCTCACACATGCGGAGTGAAATGTGACTGTGAAATGTCTCACAGTAAAGGGAGGTGATTCCAGGATAGGGATCAGATGAACAACACCAGCAAGTATCAAAGTTGTGCGGAGAGCAAGCAGATAGGGCTGATGAGCACTGTGATGCTGGTAGTGATTTTTTTTTTCATGAGCGAGCAAGAGCAGGGAAACCTGCACACCTACTGCTTTTGCTAAATAATCAGTCTCACTGTTTTCAGTTGTTAGCTGTATTTTACTAAGTTGTGAAATTATATAGCACAAATAAATTTAAATTCTGTGATTATATTTTAAAAGTCAACTTTCATCTTCTGTTAGTTGAAATGCATGAGTAAATCTACCATTTCTGTAACAGTATTTCATGGCTTTCATCTCAATATTTTACCAGTAGAAATTAAGAGGTATATTATGTGCATATGCTTTCTAAGTGTAGGTACAAAACATATGGTTGAGAATTTTTTAATTAAAATTTATTTTCACTGGGAAAATGATAGTTCCTAGAAACCAGAAGTTTGGAGAACATATCACCTCTGGTAAAGGTTTTTTTTTTTGGGAGAGAGGAGCAGGCAGCTGGATGGGGGAAAGAATTCTCATTTGTAGATAAGAATATCTGATCCAGGACCTGTTCTCCCTTTTTGTGACTTTACATTCACTACATGATCACTACAAGATCAGACTTGATTAAACACAAACATTTTATATATATACTGTCCTGGTTTCAGCAGGGATGGAGTTAATTTTCTTCTCAGTAGCTGGTGTGTTTTGGATTTTGTGTGTGAAGAATGTTGATAAAAACATTCTGATGATACGAGTTGTTGTTAATGAGACCAAGGACACTGTCTGGCTTTCCAAGTCTCGTTAACGTGCAGATGCGGGAAGCTGGGCAAAAGACAGACAGAATAATTGATCCAAACTGGCCAAAGAGAGTATTCCATGCCATAAACGTCATGCTCAGTATATAAGTGGGGGTTGCCCATGGGAGGGGGCATAATTTTTCAGTTATTCCTTTTCTTGTCGGGTATCCGTTTGGGCACCCTTGGCATTCTTTTCTTCTCTCTTGCTTGCTGGCATCGTTCCCTCTACCTTGCTAGCTTGCTCTCCCCCTTTGCTTGCTGCTCGGTGTTGTTCCTGTGATCGCTGCTCAGGACGGGCTGCGTCGGTCATTTGGACATCAGGTGGTGAGAAATCGTACATTGTTCATTTTGTATATTTTGTATATATTAATATCCTTATATCCTGTTAGCTTTGTAGTTTTTAGTATTTTTAGTAAACTGTTTTTATCTCAACCCACGAGTTTTCCTTTCTTCCCAATTTCTCTCCCCTGTCCCACTGGGTAGGGGGAGGGTGAATAAGAAACTGTGTGGTGATCTGGGCTAAACCACCACATATATATATTTGTGTGTGTATAGAAATAGTGTAACTCATTACGTAGTCATGTGTAAAACACTTCAGAATTATCTTGAATAAAATAGAAAAGTACACAAATTAATATTTACTTTGATGGAAAGTTATGTTTCAGTCATTTTTGTAGAAACTTGCTAATAACGCCTCATACTGAAACATCAATTTAGTTGCAAGTGTAGAGATATTTTGTTCATTTCTGGTCACATTCTGTCTACAGCCAACAAAATGTCTTTTACCTGATATGATTTACATAAATGGCTACTTTACTATCTACAATAGTTAAAATACTACGTGAAGAAATTATTTTGTGGGATATTTTCCACCCAGAGCAGGAGAATAAAGGAGTTTCAGTTGGATAAACCTGTAGAAATGAAGTGTGCTTTCTGTAATTACGGGATGAACAATATGATGTGAGCACATCCATTTTCAAAACTTATAGTAACTAAATTTTTCATTGAATTTTGGTCCCTTTTCTCATTGAAGAGAGAAAACTAGACTTAGGTTCACAAATATTAATGGGGTTTGATTTTCTGTTTTGTTTTGTTTTTCTCTCCTTTTAGGCATTCATTATACAAATCACTTTTTTTTTTAATATCTATTTACTTATTTTTAAAATTGTATCTTGTTTCCTTTGTTAAAGATTAAAAATAAAATGGCAATATCTGTTAGGGGAAATCATGAGCATTCCCCCAGCTCTAAGCAGCAGTGAGGCTGAGCATGTATTCCAGTAGGCACACACACACACAGATGTGTGTACACCACTTTACACAACTGGCTACACAGATCAACACAAATAGATGAAGAGAAGCACCCATACAAACAAAGACAGTACCAATGGCCTCATCCTGCTTTCCTCTCTGGCCAAGCCGAATGGAGGTCCACTGGTGAGAATGCATGTATACACATGTACAAGGTGGATTCCCCAAGCAGCTGAGCTCAGACACTCAGCCTTGCCTAGTAGCTACTCCGGGATCCCAGTCTCCCTGGGTGCTCGTACGTGGACATAGGAGCCCCCAAGACTCCATCCCCCGCCTTCAGTTGCTGATACAGACTGTACCACAAGGTACTCACACACATAGAGCACTGGTCTGGACACTCCTGGTCCCCCAGTAGTCAAGCTCCCTACCCATGGTCTCCATGTAGAAACACGCACACATGCAGGTCTCAACCTTAGGGACTCCCAGTCTTTCCAGCTGAGACTCTGCTGGGCCCTCTGGTAGCCAGCTCCTCTCGTGATCTCGCCCCTAGATACACACACTCCCCTGGCTCCCAGGGCACTTCACCTACTCCCTGGCTAGTCTGGCTCAATATTCACTAGTGCTCACACCTACACCCACTCGAGGTGCTGCACCATAGGCACATGGGTCTCTGGCACTTGGTTTCAGTCACCTCAGGCGGGAGAATTTAGTGGCACACAGGCACAAGAATCCTTTGGTCCCTAATGCCCATACAGTAGCTGGCACCCAGACAAATGCTTACTCTAGTTGCTGGCACCATGGACTCGTGGTCCGCTATGACCCAAGGTCCAGATGATGCTCCAGGGTTGATTCATCAGGATGAGTGTCACATCTGGACACGGGGAATGAGGAGTCTCCTCAGACAGCTGTGGGAAGGACTGGACAGGGAGTCACTTCCGCTAAGTTAACAGTTTGAGTTCCTGCCTGCCTTTGTGCCCTGCGCTCCTCTGGCCTTGTGCAGATGTACCTTTGATGGGCTGATGGCTCCTGTGATGGTATTATTTGAGTTCCCCCCACTCGCTATTGCCTTTTATGACATAGCCTGACATTATCTGTCAGGTTCTCATGCACTTGTCAGAAACTGGAATAAAATGCCTCTTTCAGAAAGTCTGCTGATTGCTTAAAATGATATGTTGTTCTATATATTTTCATTTAAGCTTCTTTGTGCTTATATATATAAAGTCCACATTTGGGAAAGTTTTACCTTGTTAATAATTTTAACCTATCTCTTAATTTGCTAGGAAAACAAAAAAACAATCCTAATATTTTCAGGTCATCAGATTTGACCCCTTTAGATTTTTCAACCTTGTTATCTAAAACGTCGGAGTGTGGAAATGTCAGAGCTCTTGCAATTTTCAGCTTGGCAACTGAGTAATTTTTGGACTTTTTCTCTGCCTCTGCTGGGTACTGTGTCAAAAAACAGAGAAAGAAATTTGAAAGCTCTTTTTGTTTGCTATGGGAAATGTATAAGAAAGGAGACAACTAATTCAGAGAAGAAAATTTTGCAAGATAAAGTGCCTAAAGGGAGCCCTTCTTTATTGATTAAAATCTTTCAAATCATAGTGTACTCTTTTATAACTATATACAAGCAAACATTTTTTCTGTGTTTTGCAGTTTAAAATACCTTCTTTAATACCCAGAGGAGGCTTCAGTTTATACCGTAAAGACAGCATTACAGTGAGACAGTATAAAGTATGCTTAAAGCTATTTTGATTTATGTAGAATTTTTTTTCCTGACTATATTAGGAAAAAAATTATTATCAATGGAATAAAATGACTTATTTCAACTCTGTGACCATACTAATTTGATCTAAATTCTGGTTTTAATGGCAATGATGAAAGATGTGAAATGATCATATATGTGTGTGATTTACTTTTATGTGTGTGTGCTTTAGATATAAGGGATAGATGAAGATGTAACGGTGCTGTTTTAAGCATGATGCTTAGACTATGGAAAACTATACCATTTTCCACAGTGTAAAACTTTTCTGACTGGAAATAATCTGATGATTCTGTATGTACATCCTGCTCCTTTTTATTAGAATAAAGTTGGAGAAATTGAGCTTTGTAATTCAAAACTGTCATATGTACTATACAAAAGATGAGGGAAAATGTCTACTTTAGCCTCATAGCATATATATAGGACTGACATTTGTTAGTCATTTCTCATTTACTGTAAAAACTTTTATTTTGAAGGGTGATGTAGTCCAAAAGAATAAAGTTTATCTTAATGTATTCTTAAAAGCCCCAAGTGTTGAATAGCACAGCTACTCAAGCCAATATGCTCCAGTGCTTCATTTTTCTTCAGGATTTGTATCTCCTAAAGTTTAATGTAAATCTTTCTTTCTGCAACTTAAAACTATTACTGTTTCCACTTTCTACAACAGGAGTAAAAAAAAAAAAAAGGTATTTCTTACTTTTTGTAGCAGCATTTTCTATATTTGAAAATTATTGTCATGCATCTATTCAGTCTAATCTAAATGTCTTTCAGTCTTTTCTTCTAGGTCATATTTTTGTAAAGCTCTCCCCTTCCCTTCTTGCTCAGCTTTGGACTTGTAGTATTATCTGCATCTTTCTTTAAGCATGTTACAAAAAAATAGACTTGCTGCTCAGAATAGTCTTTCTATCCATTTGTGTATCTAAGATGATATTTTTCATGCTTGCTTTCTCCCTGTGAGCATTATAAAACCAGCCCTTTCTACTTTACAATTTTCCATTTCCTTATACCTCAAAATTTCGGATTTCTGTGCCTTTTGTATATCTCCTCTGAATTGTATTCTACTATTTTTCAGACTGTCTCTCAAGTTAGCCTATTCTGCTTTTTAGCTTACTTGCACTTACTTCAGCCCTGAAGGTACTAAAATATGTAATGAAAAATAATATCAATATCTTACAGAAATTAAGACTTCTAGCTGTAGTTGCCTCTTCTCTATTTATACAGCTTGATAACATGTGTTACTGGTATAGTGGATTAATTTCACATTCCCTGTTCTCACAAAATAGAGTTGGCTCTTTGCATGGCTCCTTGAGTTTTTTTAGGTCTTACAAAATATCTCTTTCTTTGCCTTAGTGTTCTTCCTGAGGATTAAAATTGCTTTCGCCTTTCCCCGTTCAAACATTGGCTCTGTATACTTCCTTTCCTCTTTGATGGGTTCTAGAAAAGAACTACTAATGAGTCTGAGGTTGCTTTAGTTCAGTTTACTAAATTTTATGTGGTAAATTAGGGAATATGTGGCTGACTTGGAAAATGTAAATATTTATTCCTATTCTTGTTTGATATCTTACTGTGAAGTCACTAACATTACATTGCATTAGCTGTCTGATTTGCAATTGCTCTTTTGTAACAAGAAGAGACAAGCAAAACCATTCACTAAGCCTGGCTTTCTTAGTATCATCACAGTTATACATGTTTCCATGAAACTGTCAGCACTCAATTAGAAAACATGTATAGTGTTCATGGTTGAAAGAAAATATTGAAAATATAGCTAAACTTATGATGTGGTCACATCTTTGAGACTGAAGGCAGAAATAGTAACTTCTAGAAACAGAAATCAACATTTAATCTTGTGAGGCTGTGCACTTCTAAAATCACTGCTGTGCTAGCAAACAAGACCTTGTCTGAAAATGTCATATAATAGAAATAAAAGTCTATGCAGTTTCTGTCTTTTGGAAGAAGAACTGCCTTCTTCCTATTCTGTGTTCTTAAAGAAAGGCTGCTGTGCTAGGGAGGGGTCTCATTCAGCTACCCTTCTCATGATCACCCCTGCCTTGGCCATGCCACAAAATGGAACAGTACTGTGTGTTTCTACTCACTGCCTTTCTGTTGTTGAACATAAAACCCAGTTTCAGTGCTCTAGAGTCCAAACGAGCAGGCAATTATTATATTTAAATACCTGAAATACATACTCATTTTCCTTTTTTACTAGTTGAAAGAATAGATCTACTATTCAAAGAAATAGCAGTCTTGGAAGTATCAGAAACCGGAGATGGCTTTTAAGAATAGTGCATATAAAAAAAGGTGCATCAAGATTTATTTTTAGAGATAAAAAGGTGGAGGTGTGTTGTTACTTGGGGGATTTTATGATTCCATTTGAGATGCTTGATTTTGGCATTTTTTAGTATAACTCATATCAAGTAAAGAATATGAAAAGATATACAGCAAAGAAAGGAATTTCATTTGAGATCCATTTTTTAAAGGAAATCTTTTACTTGTAATGTCAAAATTCATACTTGCAGAATAGAACTTTAACTGAATTATGAGAATTGCAAATAAAACCATACTGAACACATGCTCTGATGAAAGCTTTGTGTTATTCTAGTGATCTTTTCAGAGAGCGACTATGTTTTTCTCAAAGTGATGCACTTTGAAATTTACTGGCTAGGCCTACGAATCTGAGTCGACACACCAAATTATGTTCTGCAGCATTTAATAGTCACCCTTGCAATCTCAAACTGGAAAGTGCAGCTGCTCTTTAGTTAGAACAGCAAAAGCGCTTTCCGTTTTGCCTATTAAAAAGATTCTGTAGCATTTATTATAGTTTGGGAATCTGTTTAAGTATCTCCTCAAATGAAAATTATATTTCTACATTAAAAACGGTAATAAGATGTATTTGTTTAATTTATTTTTTTTGTCAAATAATTTTTATATTGCGTATCCTAAATTACAAGGTTAACTGAGACGAGCAAAGAGGAGCAGAAACTACTAACTAGAGGTGATTACTGTTTAACTGCATCAAAATATTCATCAACACTGAAGTTCTTGATCTGAATCTGAACTTATGGCTGTGGGCCTATATTGCCACCTCCTCTGAATTTTCTTTCTATCAGGTTACCTACAGTAAACTAAAAGGAAAGCAAAAATACTCAATTGACATTTAGGCTTAAACATATTTAAACAACTTGGACTTTAGGACTTTGCCGAAAGAAGGTTTAGCAAATGAATCAGAAAACAAGTAGAAAAAGACAGAAAAGTAACAATGAAATAAGAGATAAAATAAAAGTGACAGTAAGAATTGGTAACTTTTCAAGATCACATATTTTTCTTCAGAAGCATGTGCAAAATATAACGAATCAGTATTTGTTTGCCAGTCATTCCTCAGGCAGTGGAATCAGTGGTGTGCAACACTCAGAATGAGCCTGATTAAGTTTCATGTAAGGCAATTCTTCTGAGAATGTCTTTTGTGTTGACTTCACACCTGCTGAGCTAGGAGAAATGTAACAGCTTCTTTCATTGTTCCAGTTAAAGCTTGTCACAAGGGTGACATCATTGCTACCACAGACATTTTAACTTCAGGCTCTGGAGCCAGCCTTTCAAACTCTGTGACAAATAAATAAATATCTGAACATCTATAACTGATTGTGTTAATTAACTTGCCAGATTCAATTTGCAGGTATACAGTAGGTTATACAGCTTCTTCAGGAACAGTGTCTATCAGCTAAACATTATTAGCCATTTGGTTTTCAAATAAAGATGAGTCTCTTGTGAAAAGTGACTTTATGCTAGTCTGTGCCCTTGCTGAACTTCTGCAATACCTCTAGGATTTGAAACTCAAAGACAGGGTACGCAAACAGAGAACTCCACAGATGGCCCTAGTGAAGCATGAGTTTTCAACTTTCTAGTAAGCCAAAGGAAAAAAAAATCATTAAGTGAGACTTATGAGTAGAGATCAACAACAACATATTATTCTTGGCTCTCTCAAGTAATCTTTGTTCACTGTTGCCATTGAAACTGTGAAAAATACTAAGACAACTGTATGTGAGAAGGAAGGAGGAGGAGTTGAAGAGCAAAGCAAGGGATGGGAAAACTCATTACATCTTTTTTTTTAAACTTCAAATTTTAGCAAAGTAAAAAATGTACTTTCTAAATTCTGGCATTTCTTGCTTCATGGTATTTTTGTTCATGCGTGTGTGTGTGAATACCAATTATGAGCTATGTATCATTAGGACTTTTTATTACCATGAAGAATTTCCATTTCCACAAAATACAAAGCTTAGATCACATGGGGAACAGGGACTAGCTTAATTACATAGTAAATAAGTGAAAGTAACAGACGAATTTAACAAGAAAAGTGAACCGTGCCAGGAGAAAAGTTGTAAAAAAAATCAATCCCCTTCCTGTGCAAAAGGACATTTACCAGTTTAGAATCATGTCTTTAATTCTCTATTTTTATGACTCATTGGTAAAAATATTCTCTTTGCTAACTGGAGTTGCAGGAAGCAGCACACATAACAATGATAATAGAACAACATGTTTTCCAGCTTTCATGTTTTGACTGGTGTTGGGGGGGAAAGAAATATTGGCAGTGACTATAATAGAAGTTAGACTATACTTTTATTTTGCGCTACAAAGCATTATGAAGTAGCCTAACAGAATATTTTAAATAAATCTCTGTAAAAGTGTAATAATCTTCTGTGCTACTTATTGTCAGATTGAAACCATTGTATCCTTGTTACTGTGGATGTTCCCATGAGATATGAATTCTTCTTTGGCCTCAGTTCCTGAGGGAGTTAATGGGAATATTTACTAATTTTGTTTAATCTGATTTAGTCATTAGTGAGCAGGAAGAAGAGTCTGGTCTTATATACTGCCTTATGAGATTTGTGCATACTCATTTTCTCAGTGAGTAGACAGCTATATCCAGGACTTTGTAATTTTTTTCTAGTATACTTCAATGATTTCCAGAAGTAGAAGAGAGAAAAAAACTCTGTATGAATTTTTGTATGCTTTTGAGACCTAGAGATTCTGTGTGCATTAATTTTCTTCACTCCAGATACTTGTTTTAACCCTTTCTGCAAAACGCTCCTTGTTGCATCACATAGAGTATCATTGGAAATGACTGAGGGGACTACACTTACTCACTTGCTGGGCTTCCTGTAACTCTTATGCTAAGACATGCAAAAACATATACGACATCGTAATTTGGGATGCAAAAACAATCCTTGCTTTCAGGGCTGGTATCTGAAATACATGGTTTGCTTTTTCTTTCTCCTGTACATTAAAACATTATTTTTTTTTCTTTCCTAGCAAAACCAAAAATGATAGGGAGATGTGAATAAAAAAGAAGTCGGGCAAAAATTATGACCAACTTACATAGTGAACATTTCTGGCAGAATTTATCTTCTTAGCTCCCTGCCTATGAGAAGTTCTGACTATTTTATACTTAACTATGCTTTTGTTCATGGAAAATATGGGTTTCTTTTGCTATTATACCATTTTCAGTGTCCTTAATAACTATATCCTATTATGGACAGTATCAGAAATATTCATATATATAGTTTGTAAATTAAGATAAAATCCTTTGAAATATAATATTGTTTGATCAACCATTCCTTGAAGAGTGCTTTCTCCTACTTGCTTCCATTTTGCTTTGACAGTGGCTATCAAAGTCAGATGCCAGTTTCCATAGTAAAACATTTAAATAAATTCTGATTGTATCAGCTTTGCTTGACTGTACTGAAAACCAGTACAGTCTGGGGTTTTTTTCCTACACATGACTGGGTACCAAAAAATTTACTTAAACTCAAGTTTAGCTCCCAAAATCAGCTGTTCTGAGTTTGAGTGCTGATATTAAATCATTTATTAACACAAATGATTGCATTCAAATGTATGAAATCACATTTTCCATATTCAACTGAAAAGCTTATGAGTTTTTTCTTTGTGAAAATTCTATCATTTGATTATAGAAAATGGCACACACAAACAAGAGAACCACAAAATGTTGAGTATCAATGTTTTCTGAGGCTCCTGTGCAAACAGGGTATGCAAATCCTGAACAAATAGAAATCCTCGTGAGTTAGGCTAGACCGTGATGACATTGATCTAGTCCTATCATAAAGCTGATTTAGCACTTTTACTGCTTGTCTGGGTACTTTCCTGGGGTCTAGCTTAGAGTCTTCTACAAATAAATGAGTTTTCTTTAGAGGTAAAGTTAAGATCCAGAGGTAAGTATTTAGAGGTGAAGTTTGGATTCGGTAAGGAGTACAAATTCCAAAAGTGAGGCATGGGACATTCAGTAGAAAGGAAGCACACTATCCTTACCCCATGGCACAAATATGAATGCTTAAATGCTATTTATTTTATTTTATATTATGTTAAAGATATATATAATATTATAACATATATATAATTATAATTATATTACATATAATAACTTATTGTGAGCAGACTCATAGTATATGGAATCTATATACATCTGCTAGGTGTTAATCAGCTGAAACTGAATTCCTTAAGCTTTCTTACTAAGTGATTGGCACTTCGCTCCCAATCTACTCTAGCTTGCCTGCCATGGTGATATCTTAGAAGTCATAGTTTGGGGTTTTAGCAGTTCTGTGCTGGACGGGCAGCTGCTTCTAAATCTTTTCCACAAGAGAGATTTCCCAAGGTCAAAAGCTTGCTGTGCAGCCTTTGCTCCTGTCTGGAGCCTGGCTTCATGGGAAGCCCTGAGAATTTGGTAGATGTGAAGCAAGCAGCTGCTCAAGTAAGACATCAAATCTTTTCTGAGACTTCTTGGAGTTGAAAAGCTAGTAGAAATATTGGATGTGAAGGGATAGTGCTATGTCTGTTGGTGTGGACTTGAAAGGATGGTTGCCAAACAGCAATGCAGAGAGCAAGTGGTACATGATCCAGTCTGGGGTGGGTTTAGTATGCAACACTAGCCAGAGAGCCCAGAGGTGAGCAGAATCTCTAAAGTAAATTCAAACAATTAACTGCCACAAGCATTTGTGCATTTCATCTCTTAACTTCTGTTTCAATGGCAACTTAAGACCTTAAATAAGGGTTACGAGTAGAAATATTCTCTTAATTCTCTTAAATTCAGAAAAGTCTGGTGGATATAGTACCACTAAAGATTACTGTTGGAGATGGCTCTGAAATAAAGCTTGACATCCAAGCTTTTAAAACTCTGCAAGCTAGATCTGAACATTGGGGTTTGGTTTCTGTTTTGAATTATTCCCCCCAAACCCCTCAAAAACCAACCAACCAAACAAACAAACAAAAAAAGCCAAAAACCAAACCCCAAACCTATGATCCAATAATCTGTGACAATATAGCCATTTGTTACTTAACAGAAGTGTTTCCAATGCCCCATCGAGCCTTGCTGTCACGTTGGAGCTGATGTGAGTAGAGGTGGCTGTTGTTATTTACTATGACTGTGAATTACTGTAAAGTTGAAATGCACTAAATATCTTCATCTATAGTACAAATCTTAATATTCTTCTTAATCTTAAGAATTTTACAGTTCTGTGCAATTTCATAAATGAAGGCAGATATCAGTGCAATCAAAATCTATTATAAGGCTTTGTTTAACTACTTCAGTGCTCCTATGGATGTTATAGGTCTGTGCTTTATTGAAATTAATGGGACAGTCTCACATATCAACATTTCTGGGACTAAAACAACACAATTGAATTGAATGCATTAGTAGAAGGCATTAATGGGAATAGCATTTTAATATGAATGCTATAACAGAACACCATTGATTGCTACTCTGATAACTACAGCATTCAAATGCAAGAGATGTTCTGCACCTGTTGTTCTCAACAATGAAAGCCCTTAGTAATTCCAGCCTGATGCCAAAACAGAACTACAGTGTGTGACAATGGCATTCAACAGAGAGCAGTGCTGCTCAGCAGCAAGGAAAGTCCTTGACTTCAGAGGTGACATCTAGTTTCAGTTGTGTAAGCAAATATGAAAAACCATTATGATGTGCTCGTAGACTTGAAACTGGAGGAAAAAAAATATTGTAAAGACCACAATTATAAAACTGATCCAACAGGATCAGTGCAGGATCAGTAACAGGAGTGCTGAAAATGTAACTAGATTCCGAACAACTGGGCTAACATCTTTTTCCTCTAGGGTTTCCACTTCAGAGGCATTTTTTTTAATATAATGTATAAATACATATATGTACTTCTGCATTTCTACAGTATAGTGCTTCTGAAATGTACTGTATTGATCAATGAGCTACTTTCTCTCATAGAGTTATATTCTTATTCATTCTCATTTCTTACTCAGTCATATCTAATACATCTACTTTACATAGAAAGACTGGAAATTCTTCTTTGATTAAATTAAGTTTCTTAATAAACAAAACTACTTTGAAAAAATATTTTTAATTAAATAAAATGAAATTTGCAATTTGCTTTTTTTTTTTTTTTTTAATAGTAAAAATCCAGGTAGTGTTTATTTTCTGTTTCAGCAGTGAGCTGAGCTTTAGTCCAAGTATTACTTCAGAGGCAAAGATAGGGGGTCAGTGGGTTTTCTGGACCAGACCCTGGACTTAGGACTTACAGTGGTATTTGGAACAGAATGCAGTAATAGCCATGCAGGTCAAATGGGTTTGAAAGGCTTGCTCGTTGTTATCTTGGAGGACATTAAAATGCAAGATCCTTGAATCATGCAAGTTGGACCTGCACTCACTCTTACTAAGAGGTCTGTTTGTATATTACTATCTTGGATTGTACTGTAGTTGACTGTGTTAAATGCTACATAAGCACATATAAAAGCATGGTTCCTGTTCCTGATTAATGCACTGAAAATTAAATTGGAAGAGTGCTGTTCCAGTTTTATTTGCAAGGTTATATTAGAAAACATTGGTAAAGTGTGTGAATTCTTTCCGCAGGTAAGTCTTCATTAATTCACTGGTTTATGCCTTTGTAACTCAAAAAATATGGCTTAAACTCCGTTGATATATGTAAAATGTGAAGAAAATTTATTGGTTCTTGGTTATTTGCTGAGTATACAGATCTTAAAAAACAATGTTACGATGCCAAAGGTGGTTTCTAAGAAAAACTTTCGGTGAGTGGCAAGAGTTATTTTTAAAATTGCCTGCCTTTAGGACCTCAGTTCAAGAAATGACTCTGATTTTGCAAGGATTAGTCTTATGCATCTAATCGAGCAATAACATCGTTGTTTCTGGCAAGTTATATTGTATCTTTTAAAAGTTTCTCCTTCTTATTTCTTTTGCCATGAAACTTCTGCAAAGCCGTTCACCATATAGGTAAAATCAGTAGAGGATATATTCTTGAGTTTTGAGATTCATTCAAAGCAAAAGTCATATAAGTTTATATAAACAACACATCAAAAGAGAAAAAAATATTTAATAAACCCCTGGGAAGTAAAAATTCTGTGGTTTGTACAGCTGTTAGCTGGGAGGTAAGTGAGGTTGAGTGACTTAAAGCCCCAGCTGCTACTGCTGTCTTGGAGAGAGAGGAATAAATCTTCTCATTATTCACCTTTGACCAGTTTTGGGCAAAGGCAGCATAATTTCTTAGGTTCAGATTACATATTGAAGATAGATTTAGATGTAAATTTCAAATACATCTAAAATGTTATGCTTTCTACATTGATATATCTTTTTTTTTTTATAGCACAGTTCTAATGACATCTGATATACACATAGAATACCTGGTGCTGCTCTTAAGGGTGTTTTCTCTAATTTTATTTGCTTTGCAAGACAAGATTTAATACAAAGGCAAAACTTATTTCATTTGAGGGTTTTTCTTCCTGAAACTGCTTCTGCCTGTGTTTCTTACATTCTGAATATGGATAAAGATTATTTTAAAACAAAAATAAGTGACTTGATTTCTGCTAAGTAGTTTACGGTTAATGAAACAGAAATATATTGAAGTGAGCCACAAACCAGACCAACTTAAAACAGGCCACCACACACCCCAGAGAAATGCTCTTTAAAGAGTGTGGAATGACACTTCAAAATATTCTGTATTGCCAGTAAAGGCATGGAGATTCAAAGACTCAGTCAGAGATCTACAACAGGACCCTTCATTGATCAGTCCTGGTGCTGCTTGGCTGCTCATTGACAGAATTGTAAATGGCTGCAATATGTTCCTAACATGGTGTTGTGGTTTTGTTTAGTGACGGGGGGCCTAAGGTGGTAGCTTCTGTAGGAAACTGCTAGAAGTTGCTCCCCTTTATTCAATGGACTTGGCTGGGCCTAGGGCGGACCTGCTGCTGGCCAAGGCCGAGCCAATTGGTAGCAGAATGTCCCGTGATAACGCCTCTGGGATAATGTATTTAAGAAGGGGAAACCAGAAAAAAAAAAAAAGAGAGAAGAGAAGATGTGAAGAAGCTGAGCGGGGGCAGAGGCACAGAGGGGGAGGCGCAGGCCTTGTGGGCCTTGCAGGCCTCACCCTCTGGCCTCTTGCCAGGTGGCTGACTAGGCCCAACTCAGCCCAGCCTGGCTGCAAGAAGTAGAGAGGGGATGAGATGGATGATGTAAAGAGATTCTGAGAGGCGTCTGCCAGCCTGTTGAATTTTTATTCTGAGAGGAACAGCTGCAGATGCCAAGGTCAGTTCAGAAGGAGGGGGAGGAGTAAGGTGGCTCCTGGCCAAGATTCCCCTGCAGCCTGTGGCGACGACCACGGTGGAGCAGGTTGTCCCCCTGTAGCCCATGGAGGTCCACAGAGGAGCAGAGATCCTCCTGCAGCCTGTGGAGGACCCCACGCAGGGGCAGGCGGATGCCTGAAGGAGGCTGTGGCCCGTGGAGGGCCCACTGGGGCCAGAGGGTGAGGCCTGCAAGGCCCACAAGGCTCACACCTCCCCCTCTCTGCCCCTGCTCAGCCGCTTCACATCTTGTCCCTTTTTTTTTCTGTTTTTCCCCTTCTTAAATACGTTATCGCAGAGACGTTATCATGGAACATTCTGCTACCAATTGGCTCGGCCTTGGCCAGCAGCAGGTCCGCCCTAGCCCTGGCTGAGTCCATTGAACAAAGGGGAGCAACTTCTAGCAGTTTCCTACAGAAGCTGCCACCTTAGGCCCCCCCCCACTAAACAAAACCAGAGCAATGAGAAAAGTGATGGAAGCATGATTACCTAGTGATATTATACCAAACAGGAATGAGACTAACATGAGTGTCTTTTGGGAATGACTGAAGAATTTTTTAATTTGCAGGGAGATGAAAATATTCTGTTTGTTCAACTGTGGCTGCTGAATGGGTAATACAATTGTTGGCTTGCCTGTGCTTTGGAATTTGAAACATCACAGTCCTTGTTTATGTTTACTCATAATACTTGATGAAGTAAGCCAGGAAGTGAACCTCTCTCAGAAACTCCGTTTTTCCCATCCCAATCCATAATCCCTGGCCTGAGGTAAAACCACTTCAGACAACTGAATAAAGCCAGGACTTGTCCCAAAAATCAAATTTCCAGAATTAATTGCTTAAGTTGTACACTGATCTGTACAGCCAATTTTTTTTTTTTTAAGAGCTCGTGTCTTGTTTTTTGTTGTCTTACAGAGAGGTGGTGGTGTTTACTTGTTTTATTATAATTTTTAATTCATTGGGAAATTGATACCAGGAAATAAAAAAGACATGGATGAGCTTGTGGTCCTTTGAAGTGCATCAAGCCTCTTTGCTTCAAAATTATGCTTGTCATTCACAGAAAACAGTTAATGTGTTATATGTGAGTGGAATAAACAATGTGGACCCCACGATACTGACTTATCCCTATTTCCTTTTTCCTGGCAGAGATAAGCATCAATCATTTATTTATCAGACACTGTCACAAGGTCTTGACCTGACTAGTTTGAAGATCACTACACTATTATAGAAGCATAGAATCATAGATGTTGGAAAAGACCTTTAAGATCATTCAGTCCAACCACAAACCTAACACTGTCAAGTCACTAAAGGATGTCCCTAAAGTGCCACATCTACATGTCTTTTAAATACCTCCAAGGATGGTGACTCAACCACTTCTCTGGGCAGCTTGTTCCAATGCTTGATAACCCTTTCAGAAATTTTTCCTAATATCCAATGTAAACCTCCCCAGTGCATCTTGAAGCCGTTTCCTCTCATCCTACCACTTGCTACTTGGAAAAAGAGACAAGCACCCACCTCACTACAACCCCCTTTTAGGTAGTTGTAGGGAATGATAAGGTCTCTCCTGAGGCTCCTTTTCTCCAGAGTAAACAACACCAGTTCCCTCAGCCACTCCTTGTGAGACTTGTTCTCTAGACCCTTTACCAGCTTCATTGCTCTTCTTTGGACATGCTACAGTACTTCAATGTGTTTCTTGTAGTGAGGGACTCAAAATGGAACACAGTATATGAGAACAAGTATTTTGAGAATTACGAGTTTTCTTTGTCAGACAAGAAGAAGACATTGAATTACAATTGTGCTGTGTGTCTTTGTCAGGCAGTAGAGAGCAGCTTAGATCAATGTACAACTTAAGTAGATTAGTTCACAAGCAAAAAGTTGTTTTTCTACTTTGTAAATTTGACTTACAGAGCTGGTTTTGGCTTTATTGAGTTATCCAAAGTGGTTTCATGTCAGGCCTAGGATTACGGTTTGAGATATGAGAAACTGTGTATGGATTTTTGCCACTGTGTTCAGATAACACAGAAATACTTTTACATGCTTAATAGTGTTGAAAGGGGAAGCAAGAGTCTGTTCAGGTCAATACAGTATATTCAGTCAGTACATGGGACAATATTTGATTGCAATTTGTAGGAAGAACAGTTTACTGTTATTAAATTGTGAAATTTCATGGAATGATTGTGAAACTTGTGGGGGAATAGAATGTTTCAGTTTTTATAAAACTTTTGTCTTGTGCATGCAGTAAGAAATGTTTTGTTTAGTTGTTTGTTTTTTTTTTTCCCCACATTCGGATACTGTAAAATAGCCTATTGAAGTTTCTACTATGTCATGGGAGCCCTGTTTGTTTCCCACAGAGGAGCTATCTGATTAACTGCTGTCCCCAGACCCCATTTACTGTAGACACGCAGGCTATGTTAAATGCTTTACCAGATGGATGGAAGAGGAGTACGTATGCCTGTGAATAGAATCAAGCAGTTTGTGCTCTTCATTATCAACAGAGATGCCAAACTAAGCAGCTCTACATACTCTCATTGACTTCATGTAAACTACTTTTTGTTTTGTGCATTTCTGCAGTAAAAATTTCACTTGTGCAATGGAGAAAGAGAAAGAAAGAGAGCAGGAAGAAATCAAATTAAAATTGGGGGCTGAGGGTAGCAATTTGTATCATGACTACAGTTTACTACTCAGTGTCTTTTTATTTCTTCTCTGATATAGTTTACTGAACTAGAGAGCTATAAAATGAATCAGAGTATAACAACACTAAAATACAACATGAGACCTAAGGTGGAGATTACCTGAGTCTCAGAGTAGAATAAAGTATGTCCAGTTTAGACTTCCTGATAATCATAATCTTCTTTTTATTAAAGTCCAAGTGAGTCTGTATCACATTCAATTTGTTGCTTCCCCCAGGTCTCGTGAAAAACAATTTGTATCAAAACAGACAAATAATTATTAAAAGAAATCCCAGCCATTTTGTTTAGTTGATTGAACTATCTTTTTTTTTTTTTTTTTTTTTGCTGTGCATTGGTAGCTACAAAGTATTTGGGTTATTTTGTGTTCTAGTGGTCAACATTCAAGACAGGGAATAGATATGATGTTAGCTTAAGGCTCAGCATCACATAGGAAGCCTATGACAAAACTCTGTTGGAATATAGGTATTTTTGGTCCCAGTTTATTGACATAACAGTAAAAATTTCTTAGTAATTGAAACATATAATATACCACAGCAGCAGAATAATGAGAGAATCTTGGCTGAAAGAGCAAGTAAAAAAAAAAGGGGTTATTTTTTAAGGGAATAAAGTTTCTTTTATTAATTCATCTACATAAGCAGATAGGATATTAATCTATAAATGTGATAAAGTAGCCTTTTTTGTTTAGGAGAATGTCACGCTCCGATTTCAGATGAGAGGAAGGCCCCCTTGGGTTCTAGCCAACCTCAGACGAGTCTGGGAGGCTAGGGGCGGCTAGACCAACCTCTCACACACCGGAGCGTGGTTTTGCTCGTATTCTCAGGAACAGAATTAAGACTCAAAACAGAGTCAAGTGCCAGGTAACTTTATTAACCCGACAAGAAGTTTGCAAATGCAAGAGAAAGGAGAGAAAGAAAGGAAAGAGGGAAAAGAGTTTCAGTTCCAATAGCTACCACCACGGAGCTGCGGCATCCCGACCATCCAGTTGACTAGGTGGGGGAACGTTCCGTCCGATGTTGGTCGTTTCTGTCCTTTTATCGTTCGTCTTATTCACGTCACATATTCCAAGAGCGCGTTTACTTGGCTGCACTCCTCACCTGGTGGTGATACGCATGGCCAATACCATCTCTGGGCCCCTCTGTTTTTCTGGCCTGGGTCTGGGCACATACGTAGGGGTAAGGCTAAATTTTGCAGAATCAGCTCTGCATTCAGGTTTGTGGGAAAATAGGAGGAAAAAACAGGAAGCTTCCGGTCCTGTGGCTTGACTGGCTTGCAAGATAAGGGAATCATCTTGCAGGAAAACAGGAAGACTCCAGTCCTATGGTTTGACTGATGTACCATTGTTTAGGTGATGGTTTGACTCTTCAACAATATTGGGTCAAACATTCCACACAGTCTCTCACAGAGAATGTATGTAATGCTGCTGACATATTTAATACATTAAGAATGCCTTTGTCTAGGTTACAGTTGTGATTTGGTCTGAGGGAATGCAGATAGTCATTTGGGGTAAAAATGAATTAAATTAGTCAATGGTTTGGTTTGGTTTGGTTTTGGTGCTGAAAGGAGTGACAAATGTATCCAATCTGACACAAGTGGGTATTTTCAAAGAATTATCATGTATGGAAATCATATGTGTGATAATTTTGCTGCTGTAATTACTCTGCTTTTCTAGATATGAGCTACATTTTTGCACTCCTAGGTAGTAAAGGTGAGCATGGAGCACATGCTATATAACATGCAAAGGATAAAACCAAATGATACTACTTTTATTTAGAGTTAGGAAGAACTTCAACTGGGAAGAAGATCCCAGGACTTATATTCATCTAACTTTTGTGGGTATACTATGGTAACGTAGCCATACAAATGAAATGTTGTGGAATTGCTTTGAACACAAGCAGTAAGTCTGAAAAGCACTGAAATCCAATGTCTATTTTGTTCTGTCCTATAATGACCTTTTTGGCAGCATTTGATGGGTTATAATGTGTTTTGCTTCATAGAGTTTAAATAGAAACTTCTTGACAGCTCTACTTTTCTATGGTGGTTTTTGTTGTATTTCTGTTTATAATTCTTTTATGAATGTATTTCTGGTTCCTTTAACTAATCAAGGAGTTCTCAGATCTGTTAGGAGTCATATGGTCTAGCAGCATCACTTTTATTAACTATAGCACCATTTTTCACTGCTAAAATTCTAAGGAAGGAGTGTCTTTTTTACTTGAGTATGTCTCTGGAGTTAAGTTTCATGGCATAGGCCTGTTCCAGTACCACCTAACTCTGGAGAAGTCTAATCTCCATTAGGTCCTCAGTTTTTGGTTTGTTTTCCTATGCAAACGAAGTTTACATGATATATTCTTTTCTTAGTCTTTTCTTCCCATACCCTCCTCCCTGCACGAACAAATTCAGGATGCTTGTAAAAGTAGGAGGCAATTCCTTCTCTGAAGGAAAGATTCCACTTATTAGACATGGGAGATTTCATATGGAACAACTTTTCATGTGGGTGGGACTTTGCAAAGTTTCTTCCCCACATGGATTGTTTGATATATAATGAGTGGTGAGGTCACACTTAGTACAGTGCTGTTAAAAAATCATTCAAAAACTTTATGGAAAGTCAGTGTTCATTTATTCTGATGTTCACACAACTGTTTACCTCAGGCATGCAGGATTGTTCTAGAAAAGCTTTTTTTTTTCTCAGTGCTGACCAGCATTGTGTTTATCCTATGCTTACACACATTCAAGCCTCATTGCTTTTTCAGTCTCTTTAGAGTCTCGGTGTGGGAGTCATCCCACAGTCAGACTTTGTGCAAATATGGTGGCAGTATGTTTCAGTCAAAAATTTGGAATTTCCCATGGCAGCCTGGCTGCTAGAGTGCTCACCTGAAACAGGGGACTATCAAATTTTGTTTTGCCGCATGAAGGCACTCTCAGATGCAATTTGTAAGCTGTTTGCTAGGACTGATGGAGGTTAGGAATCTGGATTTGACAAGTCATAACTCTTACGTTCTGGTCTGCCCTACTCTGCAGTTCCTAATGAAGCCAAATTTCTGAATGTCATCACACCTGAGCTATGAGGAAACTCATCCCCTGCTCTGAATGTTATCATTAACTCCAGGACAAGCCAAAATCAAAGACTTGGATCCGATTTCTCCCTGTTCCCTGAGTAAAGGAAAAGTTCCTATCCAGATGATGTGACCCAGGCTAGCATCTAATTGCAGCCTTCCAAACTATTTACTTTTCCACCCATTCTAGATGCATAAATTGCATGAGGTCTTCTTTATAGGAAGGACAGATAAAGGAGCAAAGCTCATATCAGGATGCTGATTTTTTTTTTGCAGAATGCATGGGGCTAGCAGTGGCATGGCTTATAGAATTGAAGTATTTGGGAAGAAGCAAAGACTGCACTTTGTCTAGGTGTATTTTTTCTTGAAGTGAGTGACTAGGTTTTTGAGGTTAGCATTGTTGTTGTTTCTAAGCTCTTCTAAGTAGGCATTGCTTCCAAGGCTATGTATGTTTGCCTGGGTGACTGTTGCCTTTTTCTTAATGCTGCAGCTGCAGATTACAAAGTTATGTGCAACTGAAGACAGCACATACCACTTGCAAAGAAGTTACAGGAAACATTGTTCTTTTTCTTAGAATCTCCTCCACAAAGAGGAAAAAAATACAACAAAACAAAATATCACAAGTACATAATTGTCATACATTCCTGTTCCTTTTGCCATTTAACACTGTATTTAGAATGTTTGTTTGATATGACTATATGTGTCTTTTAAAAACAATGTCTGTATCCACTAAGAGGAAGGGCCTTCTTTGGTGGGAGATGCTCTGTGGCGTTTCCACAGATTTTTTCATCTCACTTTATTTCCTCTTAAATTAACGTTTTTACTGTAGGCTCAGTCTTGTTTGTATCTGAAGTCAATTAAAGATTAGTCACTGGCTTAAATGAAAGAAGGACTGGATTTCCAAGAGTAGGCCTTTGAAGGAGAATCTGAATTGAATGTGCTGTAACCACTACTGCAAGTACACTATTATTCATTCCCCTGTCTTTTTTCTGTCTACCTTTTCAGTTCTTGAATCATGTGATAAGCATATTTCAACTACTTATTTTCCCTAAGAGTTTCTTTTAAATGTTTCATTTTAAGAGTGTTAAAGAGTTATAGGTCCCCGTAAAATAAATTTAGATGTTAGAGAAGTCAAAAGTCTTTGGAGATAGCATTACATTTTCTGTATTTACTGGCACAAAATATCTTATTATAAAAAAAACTCTTCTGAAAGAGATTAATCTATTTGGGGAGGAAGTCATGTGAGCAGACAGCACAGAAAGAAATACAACCAATTCAGTCAGATTTTATTTTCTCTCACACAAACATGTTGTTACAGACACATAGACCTGCTTGTGCAATAACCCTTTTGTTTTCACTACTAAGTCTACCACATTTGTGCTTTACAACTAGTGTTTTAGTATAGTTCATTACTGACCACATAATGAGACCTCATCACATTTGACACAATCATCACTCGATAGCTTAGGCATCAAAATGTTGGTATGAATTATTAGCATTAACAGTCGTTCAGAACAAGTCACCCAGAATCAAATAGATATTGAATCTTATTTAGCTTGTCCTAAATAGAGAAATTCTTAAAAAACAAATCAAACACTCTCCACAGATAAATGCAAACCATAGCTTTTGAATTACAAGAATGACAGCTCAATAAACTATTTAACTTCTCGTATAAACTCATGGAAATAGCATGGGCATTTGGCTTCCCAGAACATTGCCTAGCCTTTGGTTCACACTGGCAGATTTTTTTTGTACTTAACTGTATTTTTCAAACCTTTTTTTTTTTTTTTGAGCTGGAGATAGCAGTTAGTATATTAGTGATCAATGAACTTAAAAAGTAGGAATTTTATTGACTTAAGCGGTACTACTGTTTTGACATCTGTTTAGCAGCTGTAATATTCAGTTACAGTAGAGACAAAGATGTAATGCAAAAAAATGCGTGAATAAAGGAATTTTAATAGAGTATCTTTGCAAGAACATACAGTGAAAATACACATTCAAGTTTTCTGTGCCTTAGCAACAAATTTGTGTGTGTGATCGTGTATATATACACCTTTATGTGATATGTGATACACTTTTGAATTTTGAGTATTTGTTGTCATTACCACAATTCTTGGTGCTGTCTAGATGCTTCTTATTAAATAACTGAGAAAATGGCTAGGAAAATGCCTATTTGTTACAGTACAAATTTCGTAAACCAGTTATGGCTTGTATTTATACCTTCTTCCCAAAGAACACATGGCTTCTTGCCATATTGGCTTTGGTTCCTCAGTGAACCACTCATAAAGGAAATCCAATTTGTGAAGTAATTATTTGATATTCCCTGGTTTACTTTTTAATTTTCTTTTTCAAAAATTGGTTCATGAATTAAAATGATACTTTTACCCAAAAGAAAAAAAAAATAGTAATTTACCCGTTGAACCAAAGATCAAAGTTAACCTTCTTTTGTAATAGAAAAAAAAATGTATCAGGATGCTTTTGTGTGCTTCAGATAGATACAAATATATTTGTCTATAACTAGGATGACTTCTGGCAGAGGTGGAGACCAGAATAATGAAGCCCTGGGAAAAGTAGTCTTTTTTTATATATATATATATAGTGGTAGTAAAGGTAAAGGATTGACAACACTTCAGACTGAAGCCAACTGTTTGCTAGCAAAGCTGGTAATAACATATAGGTACAGATTCAGCATTGCTTTCAATCCTTGCCATGGCATCTCAATGAGATTACATTTTTCATCTGCCAAAAATTGGCTTCCCTGAGAAGTCTTCTTCCCTTCAGCTGCAGCAATGTTCTAATGTTCTATTCAATACCTTGACTCAAGCCATCTACAGGTATAAAATCATATTGTAAGAATATATCAGGTCTCCATTACATAGAGGATAAATTCGCTTTGATAGAAGTCTTTATAGAAATTTCGTCTTTCTGTTGAAAATCACTTAACAATGGTTGAGCAATAGACTTTGAAAACATTTTATTTTGCCCATCCTTGGGGCCTTCATGAAAAAGTTCGTCTAAATACTCCCATAATTTCCTCTATACTGGAGTGAATGCTCTGGTCTTGTCTCAGACAGGGTTCTTACAGTACTTTTTGCTGCCAGATTTAGAGATTCTTTAGCAGCCAAATGGGATGAAAGTGATAAGTGGACACAGTGCTACCTGTTCTGCTCTGAGAATACTCAACACTGAATACAGAGAGTATAAAAGAGTAATATAAAAGTATGAGTATAGCTAGAGAGGAAGAACACAGGGAAACAAGAAAGCCAGTCTCCTCTTCAGACTATTTTCCACATTTATAACTCTTCAGACAAGAATATAATATTGCAGTGCAATTAGAAATAGTGACAAGTGCTGGTAACTTTGACTTGGAACAGGTGCAACCCAGCATGTGCGTTTGTGTATGTGTATCCATATACACACCTACATATATACATGCATTTATTTTTACTAGAAATTCTGCTGTGTGCATGTCAACTTCATAGCTAGTTACAAATAAACTTTTCAAAGAGTACTTGACTTCTTTTCCATAGCCAGGATATTAACTCTAGTAGAGGGAGATTCTTGAAGAGCCTATTAGCGATTCCTCTGTACAGCTGCTTTGTCAGACTTCTTACTTACATTGACAAAGCTGTAATCTCAAAGTCCTTGAAATATAAATTACTGTAAAATACACGTGTATTTTGAAATACATATATGGGTTTGCACATACACATACAGAATTAATAATTTTTGACTTATCCAGTTGTAGTTTGCTTGAACACAATGGTTAAAACTATTGCAGCTTAACCTGAATAACTTCCACCATTCTCTGGCTTTTAAAATCATGACCCACATATTTTTATTTACGAAAGGATTTCAGCTAAAAGTTCTCCACAATGATTTCTGAGGACACTATGGTACTCTTCTGTTTAAGACAAATTAAATAATCTCCTATCAGCTGTCTGCTTATTATTTTTTTTAAATTTATTGTTTCTCCAACATATTTTTAAACCAAGTTCTAAGACCTGTAGTCCTCAAACAATAATATTACTATTACAAGACATGTATCATCTTTGTTTTTCAAATATTAATTCTGTCATAGAGGATTATGCTCTCTTTTGTAGTATTTTAATGTAAAAGATAGGCTGATCAGCTATCTGATCAACTTTCCCTGCTATGTTTCAAAATCAATAAAGAAGTGATGTAGGTCTTAGTAGTAGCTATTCCTCTCTATGATCATAGAATCATAGAATCATAGAATGGTTAGAGTTGGAAGGGACCTTCAAAGATCATGTAGTCCAACCCCCTGCAAGGAGCAGGGACATCCCCGACTAGATCAGGTTGCTCAGAGCCACATCCAGCCTGGCCTTGAATGTTTTCAGGGATGTGGCGTCCACCACCTCTCTGGCCAACCTGTTCCAGTGTTCTATAACTCGCATTGTAAAAAATGTTTTCCTAATATCCAATCTAAATCTACCTCTCTCTATATTAAAAACATTACCCCTCATCCTATCACAACAGGCCCTACTGAACAGCCTCTCCCCATCTTTCTTATAGGTCCCCTTGAGGTACTGGAAGACCACTATCAGGTCTTCCCGGAGTCTCCTCTTCTCCAGGCTGAACAGCCCCAACTCTCTCAGCCTATGCTCGTAGGAAAGGTGCTCCAGCCTTCTTATCATCTTTGTGGCCCTCCTCTGGACCCTCTCCAACTGGTCCATGTCCTTCTTGTGTTGGGGGCTCCAGAACTGGACACAGTACTCCAGGTGGGGTCTCACCAGGGCAGAGTAGAGGGGGAGAATCACCTCCCTCGACCTGCTGGACACACTCCTCTTGATGCAGCCCAGGATGTGGTTGGCCTTCTGGGCCGCAAGGGCTCATTGCAGGCTCATGTTGAGCTTCTCATCCACCAGCACTCGCAAGTCCTTCTCCTCAGGGCTGCTCTCAATCCATTCTCCGCCCAGCCTGTATTTGTGCCTGGGATTGCCACGACCGAGGTGCAGGACCTTGCACTTTGCCTGGTTGAACTTCATGAGGTTGGCACAGGCCCACCTCTCCAGCCTGTCAACGTCCCTCTGGATGGCTTCCCTCCCTTCCAGCGCGTCGAAAGCACCACACAGCTTGGTGTCATTGGCAGACTTGCTGAGGGTGCACTCTATCCCATTGTCCATGTCGCTGAGAAAGATGTTGAACACGGCCGGGCCTGACACGGACCCCTGAGGGACACCACTCGTGACCAGTCTCCACATGGACATTGAGCTGTTAACTACCACTCTCTGAGTGCGGCCATCCAGCCAACTCCTTATCCACCAAGTGGTCCATCCATCAAACCCATGTCTCTCCAGTTTAGAGAGAAGGATGTCATGTGAGACAGTGTCAAAAGCTTTGCACAAGTCCAGGTAGATGATATCCGTTACTCGTCCCTTGTCCACCGATGCTGTCACCCCGTCATAGAAGGCCACCAAATTGGTCAGGCATGATCTGCTCTTGGTGAAGGCATGTTGGCTGTCACCAACCACCTCCTTGCTCTCCATGTGCCTTAGCATGGTTTCCAGGAGAATCTGCTCCATGACCCAGGCACAGAGGTGAGACTGACCGGCCTGTAGTTGCCCAGGTCCTCCTACACCATATACACCATCTCACAAATCTTAAAACATTTTGTTTCCTCCCAGTTTTCTTGTTTGAATGTATTGACTTTCTTTGGATCTTTAGACAATATCTGCTTCATATGCACTTCTTTCTGGAATAAATTCAGCACCAAGTTGAAGCATAATAGATTTTATTTAAAATCACAACAATAATTCTTTTCGTGTTCAACTTCCAAACAATGATAGACTAATTAGAAACCACCACCGTTAACAGTTTTGAATTTCACAAGAGTAACTTCTACTATATGCTCCTGTTCTAAGAGTTTTTATACATGTTCCTGTCTAAGGATTACATATATCAACTCTTCAACAATTTTTTACATTGGATTTCTACCACAAAGCTCTTTCTATCTTTGTTTGGTAACTCTTCTGCTTATATCACAGATATGTTTTTTAAAGGATGAAGTAGTAATATGAATTCCTGTCTCTCACATAGAATGATTAAAACTGGTCTAGCAGTTTGTTTGATTAAAACAAAAGATCTAGAAACATCTTGTCTTTACCTGAGGAAAGAAAACCATGAAAAAGCCTCTCTCTTTCCCTCTGAGTGATATGTTCCATAAGTTTGCCATTTTCACTCCCTCAAATATGCCAAACCTTACATTTCTCATTTATATATGTGCACTTAAGGTCATGTTGGCTTAGGCAATTGATAATTTCAGGAGAGAAAGTGGACACCAATGCCAGAGCTGCATGGCAGTGCACAGAGATGCTGTAATGTCCCTTGGTGTAGCCGCTACTAATGCTGCCCTGCTCACAGCTCTGTACAACTTTGACTAGAATACATCTGAGTGCTGAGTGCCTCATTTTAACCACTCCCTTTGGGCTTTCCTTGAAAAATGGGCCTGCAAGTATGCGAACATCACACACGAATCTGAGATGTGAAGATATCAAAAATAACAAATCCAAAATGATCACAGGTAGGCATGTGGATTTGTTATCAAGATAATGATATGTACTGCAATGTGCAGCACTATGCTGAGAATAAACTGCAGCTTAGCAGTAGCTTGAATGTCTATCTTTCTGTGTTTTTATCTGGTTTCTTCTGATTGGACCATTCCTTTAATGGTTAAGTGACTAATTAAGAAATTTAGAAACCGTAAGTTTAATTCCTTGTTAGGTATTTAAAAATAAAATTCTCACTCCTGAGATTCAGTTTAACTTCTTTTAATCTCTTTGTTAATATTTTCAGAAGGCTTTTCTCTTCCTTTCAGCTTAGGATAATTTTGTCCCATTTTTGATGCACCATTTTGATTTGCTGCAGATGACTAAATTTATTGTTTCTCAACTGTGTTCTTTATAGTGTATTTTAAATTGTTCATTCCAGGATTACTTCATCTGCTTCAGCCTGTGGTTTTCATTTTTCATAACTTCTTGAAGGTATATATAAGCTTCAAATCTAAGGGTTTCAGGGTCTTTGTCTGGAGTACTACATTACAAAATTGATGGAAAAATACCATTTGTTGTAAAATGTATATTTGAAAATAAATTTGATCATGACCTTAAATATGAGGCATGCTAGGAGAGTTACAGTTTTGCAGCTTTCATTCAAACTTTTCAAGCTCCTGCTATAGATCACATTTAATCTCCTGATTAATCACATTTAATCTTCAAGCATGTAGGCCACAGTGGAAGGAGAGAAACAAGCAAAGAAAAAAACAGCTTAAGCTATAGAATAGCTAGAGCTATTCAAAAGCGGTGGCATTTTCTGGGTTAAAATTGCAGCAGACTCTTTACAGCTTCTTTACATTTTACAAAAGAATTCACAGATCTCTGCTTTCTGCCAGTTTCTACTAAGTGAAAGCACATTTAAAGTATCTTACTGGGCCTTATTGAACAGAGGATAGAACCATAAACCACATATACAAGCTTCATAGAATGTTTCCATAGTTGTTCTTTCCTCCTGAAAGGAAACTGAACCTGCTGCTCAAAGGCCGTAAGAATTTATAATCACCAAAGACAATGCTTCAGTCTATTCCATGTATCTTCTTCCATGGTTAAGCCTTAGTCAACAGTCACTCATGACTTTTAATTAGTCTGAGAATGAATGCAACCCCTTCTCCTTCAGTAGCTCATATTTTTTTCTCTTCTGTAGAAAGGTTGATGAAAAGAAGCTGAATACATAAACCTGGCTACTCAGCACTTCTTCCTAGCAGTATTTTCTCAACCCTTTTCAATGGCTAATCAGCCTTTAGGAGTGCATCTGTTTTACTTATTCCTCACTGCTTTTTGTCTTAGTAATGCCATTCTGCTTTACCTAAACTCTCAGCTTTGTTGAATGATATTGTTACCATACATATGTTGAGGGCCAAGAGTACTTGCAAAGTTTGCTTTGTAATGCATGAAAAAGACTTAATTGTTCGGGTTGCTTCAACAGGCTTTCTGAATAGAGGTTCTTATTAACCAACTTTTAAAAAATTGGCTGGAGGCAATAGTAGAAACAATAACAACACCACCACCAAACAACAAAGGTTAAAGAAGGTTTGAGATTTACACACTAAGAAATGTTTAGTTCTTTTAATATAGTTTTAGACTCAAGAGAGGAAACAAAATCTTCTATTCTACTGTCCATGCTTTTTTGTTTTTCAGTAACCTCCTGTCTATACAACAAATTAAACCTGCACATGGATATGCACACAAGAAGAGTAAAGCTAACTGCAGATGCTTGTCAGTATCATAAAAGTAGTGTAAGGCACTAGGGCCCTCCCTTCCTATACTGAGTCTGGCATACCTTTAGCCTGAGTAAGCTCACACGTGAACTTTATATCACCTAGGAAACCCCGAGATTGTTAGTGTTGAATTATTGTATAAATGGACACGTACAGTCATCCTTCATATGATCTGAGTAAAATACTCAAAGAATTGAAGTTGTTTAAGTTTACTCTTAGGTATCACAGTTCATAAAAGACTTTATTTTAAAATGCCTGCATTTTGGGTAATTACTAAAGCAAGTTACATGTATTAGGTCAGGGAGACTAAAACTGTCTTTCCACTTTAAAATAAAAATATGGCAATTTTTACTCTCCAAATATAAAGTTTATGTTTCTTTCTAGACTGTAGCCAGCAAAAAAATACAAAACCAGGGAAGAATGATTTGCAGAATGGCTGTGTTGGCATATAGTAAGGAGGGTCATGAAGAGAAGGTGAGATTTAAGTCTCTCTACTGAAGGTATTCTAAAGTGGTGGGCTGTAGTAGCAGAAAATATAGGCTGATTTTGTTTGCAAAAGAAAACTACAGTTTTCAGGACTATGAATTTTAATTTCAAATCACCACATTGTTCCTGGTTGTTGAGTTTAGCCTCACTTGGGACCAAGCTACGCAGTCTCTTTCTCACTCCCCCCACCCTCTGAGGGAATGGGGGAGAGATAATATAAGAAAAAAAGGCTTGAGGTTTGAGATAAGGACAGGGAGAGATCCTTAAAGTTACCATTACAGGCAAAACCAGACTTGACTGGGGGAAATGAATTAATTATTGTTAAAACCAAAGCAGCATAATTCGAAAGAGAACAAAGTAACTTCCCCCCACCCCTCCCTCTTCCCAGGCTTAACTTTATGTTCAATTATCTCTACCTCCTTCCCCACCATGTAGCAGCACAGAGGGGAACAGGGAATGGTCAGTTCATCACATGTCGCTTTACGCCACCTTATCCTCCTCGGGGGAAGAACTCACATTCCTCCCTTGCTCCATCCTGGGGTCCCTCCCACAGGCCACAGTCCTTCCTGAACTGCTCCAGCGCAGGTCATTTTTCTACAGGGTGCAGTCCCTCTGGAACAGCTGCCCCAGCATGGGCCCTCCACAGGCCACAGCCTCCTTCAGGCACCTGCCTGCCCTGATGTGGGGTCCTCCACAGGCTGCAGGTGGATCTCTGCTCCTCTGTGGGCCTCCATAGGCTGCAGGGGGACAGCCTGCTCCACCATGGTCATCACCACAGGCTGCAGGGGAATCTTGACAACGAGCAGCATTACTCCTCCTCCTCCTTCTTCACTGATCTTGGTGTCAGCAGCTGTTCCTCTCACAAGCAATTCTTCAGAATAGGGTCAGGCAGACACCTCTCAGGTTCTCTTCACATCTCCTCTCTTCACTTCTTGCAGCCGGGCTAGGCCAAGTCGGGCCCAGGCAGCTTCCTAGCGGGAGACCAGAGGGTAAGGGCCTCAAGGCCCACAAGGCTTGTAAGGCTCACACCTCCCCTTCTGTTCCCATGCTTCAGCTTCTTCACATCTTTTTTTTTAATTATTTTTCCCCTTCTTAAATACATTATCACAGAGGCGTTATCAGGGAATATTGTGCTATCAATTGGCTTGGCCCTGACCAGAGGTGGGTCTGCCCTAGGCTCCACTGAGTCCACTGGACAAAGAGAAAACTTCTAGCAGCTTCTTGCAGAAGCTGTCACTGTAGTCCCCCCTCACTAAACAAAAACAACACACTGGTCCTGCGCTGAATGAAAATAATATTGCTTTCTTTGCTGCCTGATAGAAAATGAAACACTGGAATATGATTTGGGGCAGGATAAATGAGTCATAGACTCTGCTGACATAGTGTGTAGTTGACTGCAGTTGGCTGTCTCAAAGCAAGAAGCAGGGTAAGGATGGAGGATCCATGTGGTGGAAGCTGGAGTTCTGCCAAGGGCAAAAAAAATCACATCAAAGCTCAGCTTGTCATTATGTCCTCTAATGGAGGAGAAAATTTAACATGAACATTCAGGAGAAATAAAGTGAACAAGGTTAGTGGTGATGAGAGACTGCTAAAATGTTATTGCCTGCAAGTCACATGTTTCTGCAGGTAGTATTTCAAATCAAAAGTGCATGACTGTGTCATCTGGAAATAATTTCATAACAGAAAGAGCTGGGAGAGAAGTACATGAATAGAATGATAATACAATTCATATGTGTAAATTAAGAAGTGATTAACTCTTTTCCAGGGTGGTACTGGATGATCACTGAGGCACAAGTGGAGATGGTTTTTGGTTGGGACAAAATTTGGTCACTGAGTGTAGTAAAATGGCTTTGTCATTCCCAAAGCAGTTAACTCACAGAAATTGTAGAAACAACAAAACCAAAGTTCAAGGTTATCTTTGGTTACAAGTCCAGGTGCAGAATCTCATCAGAGGAGGAAAATGTCAGGTTATGCGATAGAAGCTCATCTGTGCGTCCTCAAAGGACCACAGAGAGACAATGACAAGCAAGGGGGAGCCTAAATAATACCCTCTCCCTGTAACTCCCAGGCCCATCACAGGAGCCCATCAGCCTGTAACAGGCCCATCATCACAAGCCCAGAGGAGCACAGAGACATAAAGGCAGGCGGGAACCCGAACTGCAGACTCAGAGGAAGGAACTGAGATCTTGTCCAGTCCCTTCCAGGGCTTACTGAGGAGAGTCTCATCCCCAAGTCCAGGTGTGACGCCCATCACAATGAGTCAATGCTGGAGCACCTCTTAGACTGAGGCAGGTTGCTGCCTAGAGGTGTGGGGCACGTTGTGGGATGCAGAGGAAGAACATTTTGGATTGTTTCTGTTCAGCCTGGAGAAGAGGAGGCTCCGGGAGACCTTTATAGCAGTCTTCCAGTACCTCAAGGGGGCCTACAGGAAAGAGGGGGAGAGACTGGTCAGTAGGGCCTGTTGTGACAAGACTAGGGATAATGGTTTCAAAATAGAGAGAGGGTAGATTTAGATTGGATATTAGGATAAATCTTTTTACAATGTGAGTGGTAGAACACTGGAACAGGTTGCCCAGAGAGGTGGTGGATGCCCCATCCCTGGAAACATTCAAGGCCGGGTTGGATAAGGCTCTGAGCAACCTGATCCAGTTGGCAATGTCCCTGCTCCTTGCAGGGGGGTTGGACTAGATGCCCTTTGAAGGTCCTTTCCAACCCTAACCATTCTATGATTCTATGATTGCATAGGACTTAAAATGGCATATTTAGGGGAGCAACCAAGGGTGGGGAAAAGGAAGGATTTAGTTAACAAGGTGATCTAGGTGAAAAGGATGGATTTATGTGATGAAGTTAAGGTATGTTAGCGTACTTTTTGTTTAATATGATGTTAATTTGCTAATTGCATGCTTTTTTAAATTAAAGAGTTTCTGTTTTCAAGATGATTAAAAGTTAAATCTGTACTGCTTATGGTGTTTGCTGACCACGTTAGTTGTATTTCTGCTCTAAAATAAGCACATTGTGTGAGAAAGTTACAGAACTTTGAAAATAGTTTCTATAAATTTATGTTTTTTCCTGTTTCTTTTCTAATTGATCCACAAGTACACAGTATTTATAAATAATTTTTCATTTAACAGCTAATTAAAAGTAAGTTAATACATTTTTTTTTTTTTGTGGAGAGTTCTTGGCATGTCATAACTAGTTCAGAGGTTAGAATTTTGCTTAACTATTTTTTGAAGAGTTAGTTAGGAAATAAGTAGCATTTATTTTTTTCCTAAAGAGAAGAGAGGAGGAGTGCAGTCAGGAGATAAGAGAAACACACAGAATGAAATGAATAGTCTGCTAAGAAGAAAAAGGCCTTATCCTGAGTTTCAGATATAGAAATAAAATTACATCTGAGCAATAAGAAGAATTTGATTCTCGTGTTCAAATCTTTAAAGGAACTTGCCCATAATGTGAATCTGAGGTGTAATTTAATGCTGATATTCATGTTCATAATGTAATATTGGTTGTTTAATGTTCTGTTTAAACCATCTGCAGAACTTAGGCACTCTGAGGTCCATAAACACGTAAGCTTTTCCTGTTAAAGTGCTTGGTGTATCTACAGTCCTATGTCTAGATGTATGCAGGACTGCCACCTGGGCAGGACTAACCACACACATTTTAAACCTCAGACACACGTTTAAGACCTCAGAGGAGACATAGAATTTTCCACGTAGAGTGTCTGAAGGTCTAATATGACAACTATATTCTCAGTCTTTTCAGTCATATTAACCCTGAAATCGGCATAAAACATGACAAATTTATTCTCTATAATTTAAAAACATAGTTGCAGGAGGTGGGTGCTGCATGTGGTTTTGGTAATGTATGTTTGGTTAGAGTAAAGAAATAGGAAAAAAAATATGTAATTCTGTTCCAGAACACCTGTCCCAGGCAGTAGGTAAATTTTCCACTCCTTTGAAAGGAACGTCATAAAGATAAGAGGTTACGTCTTCTTAGACTACTAAGATTTGTCACGCACAAGATGATATCTTGGAGACCTATAGTTAGGTCATTCATCTAATATAGAACCACAGGATAGTTTGGGTTCCAAGGGACCTTCAAAGATCATCTAGCCCAATCCCCCTACCATACACAGGGAAATCTTTCCCTAGATCAAATTGCTCAAAGCCCCATCAAATCTGAACCTTGAACACTTCCAACAATGATGCATCTTCAGCTTCACTGGGCAACCTGTTCCAGTGTCTCACCATCTTTATAATAAAAGAACTCTTCTTTATGTCCAATCTAAATTTACTCTTTTTCAGCTTAAAACATGTTGCACCTTGTCCTGTCACTACAGGCCTCGGTACAAAGTCTTTTTCTGTCTTTCTTAGAAGTGCTCTTTATATACTAAGAAATAGATTCTGGTCTTTATGTATGGCAAGTAGATTCTGGTCTCTATTTTCAAGGTTGTTCATGCAATTTGTATTTTGTGGTAACTGGGGAAGAGAGAGAGATACTAAGAGTGAGAGAATGAGTGCATGAGTGAGTGTGTGAGTAAGTAGAGTGAATTTGGTATCCTCAGTTATTACACGTCTTACAAGATTGGATGTAAATAGCTAGCTCATAGTTTTAAACAACTGAATCATGGGTTTGCCTTTGCCCAAGGGAGAAATGACCCAGACTGTCTTCCCCAGTATATTCCTTACGTGCACCACAGGGACTTTATCCCCTTCTACAGTATGTAGAAGTTCAGACTGGGCAGGGCCAGCTCGATTGGTGGACCCCCAAGTGTTGACTAGCCAAGTGGCTTTTGCTAAATGTTTATCCCAATTTTTGAAGGTTCCACCACCCATTGCTTTCAGTGTCGTTTTCAGCAGCCCGTTATACCTTTTAATTTTTCCAGAGGCTGGTGCATGATAGGGGATGTGGTAAATCCACTCGATGCCGTGCTCTTTGGCCCAAGTGTCTATGAGGTTGTTTCGGAAGTGGGTACCATTGTCTGATTCAATTCTTTCTGGAGTGCCATGTCACCATAAGACTTGTCTCTCAAGGCCCAGGATGGTGTTTCGGGCAGTGGCATGTGGTACAGGATATGTTTCCAGCCATCCAGTGGTTGCTTCCACCGTTGTAAGTACATAGCGCTTGCCTTGGCGAGTTTGTGGGAGTGTAGTGTAGTCAATTCGCCAGGCCTCTCCATATTTATACTTCAGCCATTGTCCTCCATACCACAGAGGCTTTAACCGCTTGCATTGTTTGAGTGCAGCACATATTTCACATTCAAGGATAACCAGTGCAGTACTGTCCATGGTTAAATCCACCCCTCAATCACGAGCCCATTTGTATGTTGCATCTCTTCCCTGATGGCCTGAGGTATCATGGGCCCACCGAGCTAAAAATAGTTCACCCTTATGCTGCCAGTCCAGGTCCACCTCAGCCACTTCAATTTTAGCAGCTTGGTCCACTCGCTGGTTGTTTTGATGTTTTTCAGTGGCCCGACTCTTGGGTACGTGGGCATCTACGTGACGTACTTGTACAACCAGATGCTCTAACCGGGCAGCAATATCTTGCCACAGAGTGGCAGCCCAGATAGGTTTGCCCCGACGCTGCCAGTTGCTCTGCTTCCATTGCTTTAACCATCCCCACAGAGCGTTTGCCACCATCCATGAGTCGGTGTAGAGATAGAGCACAGGCCATTTTTCCCATTCAGCAATTTTTAAAGCCAGCTGGATGGCCTTCACCTCCGCAAACTGCCTCGATTCACCTTGGCCTTCAGCAGCTTCTGTAACTCATCGTGTAGGACTCCACACAGCAGCTTTCCACTTCCCATGTTTTCCTACAATATGACAGGACCCATCAGTAAATAGGGCATACTGCTTCTCATTTTCTGGGAGGTTGTTATATGGTAGAGCCCCTTCGGCATGCGTTACCTCTTCCTCTGGTGGCTTTCCAAAATCTTTGCCTTCTGGCCAGTCTGTAATTACTTCTAATATGCCTGGGCGATTGGGGTTTCCTATTCGGGCCTGCTGTGTGAGCAGTGCAACCCATTTGCTCCATGTCGCATCCATTGCATGATGCACAGAGGGGACCCTTCCTTTGAACATCCAGCCCAGCACTGGCAGTCGGGGTGCCAAGAGGAGCTGTGCTTCGGTACCAATCACTTCTGAAGCAGCTCGAACTCCTTCATATGCTGACAGAATTTCTTTTTCGGTTGGAGTATAGCAGGCCTCAGATCCTTTATAACTCCGGCTCCAAAACCCAAGGGGTCGACCACGGGTTTCCCCTGGTGCTTTCTGCCAGAGACTCCAGGTAGGGCCATTCTCCCCAGCTGCAGTGTAGAGCACATTTCTTACTTCTTGCCCTGTCTGGACTGGCCCAAGAGCCACCGCATGAGCAATTTCTCATTTAATCTGTTCAAAAGCCTGCTGTTGTTCAGGGCCCCATTTAAAATCATTCTTCTTTCAGGTGACTTTATACAGAGGGCTTACAATCATACTGTAATATGGAATATGCATCCTCCAGAAACCCACAATGCCCAGGAAAGCTTGCGTTTCCTTTTTGTCAGTCGGTGCAGCCATAGCTGTTATTTTGTTGACTATATCTAATGGAATCTGACGACACCCATCTTGCCATTTTATCCCCAAAATTTGTACCTCTCTTGCAGGTCCTTTCACCTTACATCGTTTTATGGCAAACCCAGCTTTCAAGAGGATTTTAATTATTTTCTCCCCTTTTTGAAAAGCTTCTGCTGCTGTGTTGCCCCATACGATGATGTCATCAATGTACTGCAGGTGCTCTGGAGCACCACCCTTTTCCAGTGCAGTCTGGATCAGTCCATGGCAGATGGTGGGGCTGTGTTTCCACCCCTGGGGCAGTTGATTCCACGTGTACTGGACCCCCCCTCCAAGTGAAAGCAAACTGTGGCCTGCATTCTGGTGCCAGTGGGATTGAAAAACACGCATTGGCAATATCAATGGTGGCATACCACTTGGCTGCCTTGGATTCCAGTTCATACTGAAGTTCTAACATGTCTGGCACGGCAGCACTCAGTGGTGGTGTTACCTCATTCAGGCCACAATAGTCCACTGCTAACCTCCACTCTCCACTTGATTTTCTCACTGGCCATATGGGACTGTTAAAAGGTGAGTGGGACTTGCTGATCATTCCCTGGCTCTCCAGTTGATGAACCAGCTTATGGATGGGCATCAGGGAGTCTCGGTTGGTGCGATACTGCCACTGGTGCACAGCTGTGGTAGCAATTGGCACCTGTTCTTCAACCTTCAGCAACCCCACAACAGAAGGATCCTCCGACAGACCAGGCAAGGTGGACAACTGTACAATTTCCTCCATCTCCAAAGCACCTACACCAAAAGCCCACCGATACCCTTTCGGGTCCTTGAAATATCCCCTTCTGAGGGTACTTCTATACCAAGAATCTATACCAAGAAAGCATGGAGCATCTGGGCCAGTCACTATGGGGTGCTTTTGCCACTCATTCCCTGTCAGGCTCACTTCAGCCTCCAATACAGACAGCTGTTGGGATCTTCCTGTCACTCCAGAAATACAAATGGGTTCTGCCCCATTATATCTTGATGGCATCAAGGTACATTGTACACCAGTATCCACTAGAGCTTTATACTCTTGTGGGTCTGATGTGCCAGGCCATCAGATCCCCACAGTCTTCTCCACCTGGCTGGAGGCAGGGCCTCTCTAATCCTGGCCACAGTATTCATTGTTCATTTCTTTTAAATATGCATGAGAGGTGCCTTCAAGAGGGTCAGAACTAAAGCTATTCCTTCTACTCTGCCTATTGGAGACTGGTGCAACAATTTTCCGGGGAGAACTTCTATTTGCAATAGTTTTTCCACGCAACTCACATACCTGTGCCTCTAGGGCAGAGGTAGGCTTCCCATCCCACTCCCTCATGTCCTCTCCTTGGTCACGCAAGGTAAACCACAGGGTACCTCGCCGCGTATACCATCTCTCTTGAGCAGGGAAACGTTTACTCCTAATAGCTGAAATATTGGCCCATACCAGTGGGGAATGGGACATATCTGCTTTGAATTGCTGGAACTCCTGGGATAGTTTCTCCACAGCCGAGACACAGGCCCATAGGGAGGAAGACAGGCTTTCCTCGCACTGCTGGAGTCGGCCAGCCAGTTAATCCACTGTTTCTTCCTCTTCATCTTTCCAGGTCATAACTGCCAATGAGTTGGCATATGATGACGGTGCACTTCGAACAAACTTCAGCCACATTTGTTGTGTGCACCTGACTTCATCTGGATCCTTGGGTAACTGATCATTGTCCAGGTCATCATAAATAATCTCCAGCACAGCTAATTCCCTCAGGTACTGGATACCCTTCTCCATGGTAGCCCACTTGCCTGGGTGACACATTACATCCTCCTTGAAAGGATACCTCTCCTTCACACCTGACAGGAGTCACCTCCAGAGGCTGAGGGCTTGTGTCCCTTTTCCAACTGCTTTGTCAATACCCCCTTCTCTAGAAATGGATCCCAGTTGCCTAGTTTCTCTGCCCTCTAATCCCAAGCTATTGGCCCCATTATCCCAGCACCGCAGCAGCCAGCTGATAATGTGCTCCCCAGGATGACGGCTAAAATCTTTTTGCATGTCTTGCAGCTCACTCAGGGATAGAAATCAGGTGCTCACTGTCTCCTTTAGGAGTTCTTCCTCTGAGGAAGAGCCTACCTGCTGCGTTCTTCCTTGGCATGAAGCAAATAAACCTTCCTCTTCTTCATCCTGCTCCGTCCTAGAAGGGGCTTCTTCATCCCTCACTAAACAAGCTGACTTCCGCTTCCAAGTCTTCTTGTATACAGGGGCAACTGATACTAGCACAGGTTCACCCTCTGATTCAGCTGCAATGCCTGTTGCTGGAGTTTGAGTCCCTACATTGCAGGTCAGTTTGTTCTCCCTCATACCATGCCACGTATTAGTATCTTGCCTTTGGATAATTCTCGGGAGGAGATTCCCAAAAAGTGAGTTTGCAGCCCTAGACAAGACTTGGCACACATGCAAGATACATGACAACAACATCATAGTGGCTTGAACATCCCCCAGATCTTCAAAGTTCTCAAAAAGTGGTTTAACTACCCTGGAAGTGAAAGAATTCGGGAAGCTGTCCACATAGGAATACCAATTTACCTCTAAGGCCATTGATGTCACCATGTCATAGATGCATATGGCACAGTATAACAGAAGGATAATTCTCATCATTTTCCCTGAGGTGATAAACACCACCACTGGAAACACATAGTACATATAGGAGCGTAGACAAACACAACAACATAACCAACCACTGCAACATCATGACCAATAACTGACAACCAATACAATGAGCATGTATAAACAAATTTGTTTCAAGGAAAAAAAAAAAAAGTCAGATCTGTTATTATCTCAACCCTTCGAGCCCCACGTTGGGCGCCAAAATAACTGTCGTAGTTCAGCCCCCAGCAGGACCAGACTATGCAGTCTCTCTCTCTCACTCCCCCCACCCTCTAAGAGAAAAGGTCGACAATTGGTAAACAAAAGAAAACCAGGGAAAAAAACCCAAAAACATGTGGTTTGAGATTGAACAAAAAGTAAATTTAACAGTAATGACAGAACAAAACAAAACAGTGCTGGAATACAAATACCATATAATGGCTTACAACAAATCTCTACACCTAGTTTCTTCCAAATAGCAGGAGACTCCCTTCAGCACCCTCCTCACCTATATACTGAGCATAATATCAGATGGGATGGAATAGCCCTTTGACTAATTTGGGTAAATTAACCCCAGCTGTTAGCTAATTAGTTAAGTTTCCCAGCCATAGGGGCTACCAGCTTCAGTTCTCCCCCCAGCTCAGGTGAATATTAACTCTATCCTAGCCAGAACCAGGACAACTACAAAATTGGATCAATGGCAATACTAACACAAGACAATTGATGCATTAAATAGTGTGGCTAAACCTAGATTTTTTTTAAAAAAGCTTTCTCATGGTTCTTTTTATAGCAAAGAAAAATGTCTCTTAAGATGACATGTCTTGAATTTGTGTTTTTTTAATTCATTAGATCTCAGCTAGGATTAACATCAATGCTTACTTTTAAGGGATAGAATGCATGACTGATGCAACTTCAGAAGACATGGTACCTATTTAATATCTTCTTTTTTTTAAACATTGAGAAATTGTTAAATCCAATATTGCCCTTCTTGTGCTGTCAAAATTCTTCATATTAATCAGTACCCTCTGTCACTGGCCTCATCCTCTTTTACAATTGGGGTTTTTCAGGCTTCTTACTTAGAGATATGTCATACACTGAATCCTCTCGCCTGGCAGTTTTCCCAGAGTGGGATTGAAGTTTTGCTTTGTTTTGTTTTTTTTTTTTCCTTTTTGCATCCCAATCATCTAGTCACACCCTTAATCAGACCCGGGTGAGTTTCATAATCCTAAACAGTTGCCTGGCAGATAGGGAATTTTGTTGCCTAGATAGGACTATTGCTCCTGCGATAGAAGAGAGGGATCTGGGTTGATTGTAACATCTTCTCCAAGATACTGATAGTTCTTTGGGGTTGTTTCTTCTTTTGATAGTTGTTTCAAGTATTTCTTCTTGTGAAGTAAGGAAATAAATAAGTTGTTTCCATAGGTGAGTGTTTATACTAGGACCTTGGTCAAAATGTAGGAACATTGAAAATGTTCTTAATGAGTGAAAGAGTAATGCCTTGCAGCTGAAATTCTTGTGTAGGTAGAACCACTCTCGTCTTCTTGAGCAATCATTCTATAAGCTAAAAGATCTTGCTGGTCTTATGGTTGTGGATGTATCCATTAATCTATGTTAAATGACTACCACTTTAATAATGAAGACAGTTTATTCACTGAGGTCAACAAAATAATTCCTACAGCATAAAATAAGGAATAAATCTTTGCCTAATGCTGGGGACAAAGAAAGCATCTCCCAATTAAATTAGTTTAGCTAAGGAGTATATTTGAGGGCGCATAAAAGGAGAAAGCAGGGAAGAAATAATCTTTTTTAGTCTTTCTGAGAAGACATTGAAAGTAATCTAGTTGTATCACAAGCAGTTTCTCTTTGCTGACTTCTAGCAATCTTTGGAGATATTGCGGAACAGAAGAGTGAGGAGTGCTTGTAAGACAACAATCTTGTTCTCCACCTGGCAACTTTCTGTGCTCCATCCTTTCATAGTTTTACTCTTGTGTTCTATGAAGTGTTTTGTACAGGTTTCTTGCTCAGTGGCTGTAACTTCATACAGATACTTTGTTTCATGCAGTCTAGCAGGGAAACACAGCTTGCAAAAACAGGAGAGGAAGAGACATGAAACACAACATGTCTTTTCATAATATATGCTAGCCTGCCAGCTAGCAGGTGTAGCCTGCATACATAATATAAGCTAGCCTGCTAGGCAGCAAAGTGTAGCTTCAATTTAAAAGAGCAGTTTGCTTCTATTAAAGGTATAGAGAGATGTATTTTCCACGTTTGCTATGGATAGAGTTGTTGGGAAGTATGATTTAAATTCTTTGCATGTATTGGCATGTGATAGAATAGGAAAATTAAAAAGAAGCAATAGAAAGTTCAGCAGAAGTAATAACACCAGCAGTAACAAATATTTTATGAGGAAATCTCTAGTGCTTTGGGTTTTTTTTTTTTTGGTAGTGAGAACATCAAAAAGCAGGAAAATTATGGATTTAAAAAGAATGGTAACAGCCAGCCTTATGCTATATGATTGCACAGACTTTTTGAACTTCCCCACATCAGTCAGTCTCTCCTTTTCCTACCATTCTCATTACATAATTTCTCCTTTAAATATTTCCTTTGTGGCAGCTCACTCCACAATAGCCAACTGAGTAAGCTTACTCTCTTATTTTTATGCACAGAGTAGATGTTGATCTTTCCTCATTAGCTTCAAGACAGCTTCAATACCAATGTGAATATTCTTCAGTAACATAATTCAGGAATTATGCCAGATGTGCTTATAGTGTAGAGTTTGCCTGACAAAAGCTAATAATTGCCTGTGTTTCTTCTCATTTTTGTAAGATTTAGTGTTAGGTTTTTTTTCTTTCTTTCTTTTTTTTTCTTGGCATATATCATTTTTTCCATTCAATTTGGAACCTGTTGTCAGGGACATCTTTTCTGCTGTATGTTATCAAAGAATCATAGAATGGTTTGTGTTGAACTTCATAGAATGGTTTGGGTTGGAAGGGACCTTCAAAGGTCATCTAGTCCAACACCCCTGCAAGGAGCAGGGACATCTCCAACCAGATCAGGTTGCTCAGAGCTCATTCAACCTGGCCTTGAATGTTTCCAGGGATGGAGCGTCCACCACCTCTCTGGGCAACCTGTTCCAGTGTTCTACCACCCTTATTGTAAACATTTTTTTCCCTAATATCTAATCTAAATCTACCTCCCTCTATTTTAAACAATTTCCCCTCATGCTATTGCAAGAGACCCTACTGAAGAGTTTCTCCCCATCTTTCTTACAAGACCCCTTTAGGTACTGAAGTTCACCACTGTAATGTGTTGAACAGCCCCAACTCTCTCAGCCTATCCTCATAGGAGAGGTGCTCTAGCCCTCTTATCATCTTTGTGGCCCTTCTCTGGACCTTCTCCAACTGTTCCATGTCCTTCTTATGTTGGAGGCTCCAGAACTGGAAGCAGTGCTCCAGGTAGAGGCTCACCAGGGCAGAGTAGAGGGGCAGAATCACCTCCCTCGACCTGCTGGCCACACTCCTCTTGAAGCAGCCCAGCTCTTCTGGGCTACAAGTGCACATTGTCAGCTCATGTTGAGCTTCTTGTCTGCCAGCACACCCAAATCCTCCTCCTCCATTCTCCACCCTGCCTACATTTGTGCCTGGGATTGCCATGACCCAGGTGCAGGACCTTGCACTTTGCCTGGTTGAACTTCATGAGGTTGGCACGAGCCACCTCTTCAGCCTCTCAAGGTCCCTCTGGATGGCATCTGTCACATTCCGATTTCGGATGAGAGGAAGGCCCCCTTGTGTTCTAGCCGACCTCAGACGAGTCTGGGAGGCTAGGGGCGGCTAGAACAACCTCTCACACACCGGAGCGCGGTTTTGCTCGTATTCTTGGGAACAGAATTAAGACTCAAAATGGAGTCAAGTGCCAGGTTAATTTTATTAACCCGACAAGAAGTTTGTAAACGCGAAAGAAAAGAGAGAAAGAAAGGAAAGAGGGAAAAGAGTTTCGGTTGTAATAGCTACCACCACAGAGCTGCGGCGTCCAGACAGTCCAGTTGACTAGGTGGGGGAACCCTCCGTCCAGTGTTGGTCGTTTAGATGTGGGTTCCATAGATGTTGATTCCGTTGAATGAATGAAGTGTATTCCGCCAAAAAATGTTCCTCTTTTATGTTGGTTGTTCTCATTGTACTTCAAAAGCTGTTTTCCTAGCCACACCCCTCACCTGGCGGTGATATGCATGCCCATTACCGGGTGATATGCATCTCTTGGCGCATGCCGGGTTGGCGGAGGGGGCGGCAGGGCGGGTTGGGCTAGATTTCTCGGAACCAGCTCTACATTCAGGTTCGCAAGACAACAGAAGTTGGCTTGCAAGGTAACGGAAGCCATTGTTCGGGTGGTGGTTTGATGTTTTGACAATGTTGAGACAAATATTCGACACAGTCTCTCACACCACCCTGTGGCTCAGGGTTCCGTTTCCGCCATTTTCCCTTTTGTAAAAGTGACTACTATGGGTGAGCAATGATAGCAAATTCAGGCACATGTTTCCTCCAGTATACTAAAGTACTCATAAGTTGTTGTAATTCTTTCCTAGACTGGGGCATCTGCAATTGTTCCATTTTACTTAGGATGTCCGGTGGAACTGCTGCACTACCTGCAATCCACCAAACACCTAAAAATTCTATTTCTCTGTTTGGTCGCTGTTATTTTTCAGGTGGAATCTCAACTTCTGCTTTATATAGTGCTTGCCACACTGCTGCAAGTGATTATAGCTTATAATGTACAATTCATAAGGAAGAACACTGTAACTAAAGCAAAGATCTTAGCATTTTTTAAAAGAGAAAGCCTTTGCATAGGGTAAAGAAGTATCCTCAAAGTGTCTGATATCCCTGATATCAGAAAAAAAAAATTGAAACCTCTAAGCTGCTGGCCGCCTACTGACTTGAGTTCCGTCAGCCAGCTGAGACTCCATTGGCCTCACTTTTACAAAAGGGAAAATGGCGGAAACGGAAGCCAGAACATGAAGAGGCAGTTGAATCTCTAGCACAAGAATTAAAGACACATCAGTCACTGGGGCCAGTACACTCCTGCAGCCCTACTATAGCAGAATGGGACTTGGCAGAACATGGTACTTACTGCAATCTATTCCATACTTGGCCAAGTGGGCCAAAAAGGCCTTTGATGTTTAGCTCAACTGCATTTAGAGAGACAGAACAGAGATATTCTGAGTAGGAAAGTGGACTTTTTTCCTTAGTTAAAGCAGTTAAATAAGTTGAACCACTAAGGGGTAACATGTACAGGAAAACCCCGCCAACACTTGTATTGTTCACTCTTTCCAGGAACAATACCGGGAATGATACCAGCACAGTTCCCCTGAAGATCGAGTTAATCACTGGAAGATTGCTTATCCTTCTTGCAGGAGTAATCATTGCCAGCATGAACCAAATTCAGTTCATACATCGACAAGAACGACCCACAGGATGGAGATCCCAACTTTTTTTATTTATGCTAGTCGAATGGTAACTATAGTACATTCTACACCATATATGTTTCTCAGTTGTGAGTGCAATCTACTGTAACAGCAGTTATAAGGGAAGGTAATGAAGACACATTGCTGACTGAGATTCAAAAGATAATGTGGGATAATGTGACTCAGTTCAAAGAGGATTTCTAATCTTGGTGGTATCTATTTAATTTCACTGATGAGCCCCTCAACAGTAAAGCCACAGCTTTTGTTTTGACAATACGTAATGCTTTGGTATACACCATTGTTGCAATTTAGCCCTGGTCACCACACAATTCCTTGCTCCCCATCCCCTCCCCTCTACACATTAGAACATAGAATATGGGCCCAAAAAAAATGGGAACAAATGGCAAATTGTAGATGTTGATGCGCGTATTGTACAGAAGCAACAGGGATTTATTGGTGAAAGTAATGCTGTTAAGGCCCAAGACATTTGTCTTGGCACTGAACAAAATGTTTGTCATTTTGAAATATGTCCTGATGAAACCCCTGAAACTGTACTAGGATATGTTGGAAATGGATATGTTCATATAAGAACTCTGTATGATTCTGTGTTTATAGACAACACCACTGTAGAGACAAATAATCAATATCTGTATTTGTAATTTTACCAAAATTATGGGATGCGATTTAATCTATGTGATGGTTTAGCCCGAATCACCACACAGTTTCTCGCTCACCCTCTGGCCTCTCGCCAGGCAGCCGACTGGGCCCGACTCGGCCTGGCCCAGCTGCAAGAAGTGGAAAGGAGATGAGAAGTGAATAAGATGTAAAAAAAGATCCTGAGAGACATCTACCAGCCTGTTGTGAGGTACGGCTGCAGATGCCAAGGTCAGTTCAGAAGGAGGGGGAGGAGTAATGCGGCTCCTGGCCAAGATTCCCCTGCAGCCTGTGGTGATGACCATGGTGGAGCAGGTTGTCCCCCTGCAGCCCATGGAGGTCCACGGAGGGGCAGAGGTCCACTTGGAGCCCATGAAGGACCCCGTACCGGGGGAGGTGGATGCCTGAAGGCGGCTGTGGCCCATGGAGGGTCCGCTGGGACAGCTGTTCTGAAGGGACTGCACCTCGTGGAAGAGATGACCCACGCCGGAGCAGTTCCACGAAGGACTGTGGCATAGGGGTGGGACCCCACAACGGAGCAGGGGAAGAATGTGAGGAGTTCTTCCCCCGACCATGAAGCAGCAGCGTGAAACAACGTATGATGAACTGACTGCAACCCCCATTCCCTTTTCCCCTCTGTGCCGCTCAGGAGGGGAAGGTAGTAGAGATAACGTTAAGCTTGGGAAGAGGGAGGGGTGGAGGGAGGTTATCTTGTTCTCTGTCTCATTATCCTGCTGTTTGTAGTAATAAATGAATAGTTTTCCCCAAGTTGAGTCTGTTTTGCCCATGATGGTAACTTTAAGGATTTCTCCCTGTCCTTATCTCAAACCTCGAGCCGTTTTTCCTTATATTTTCTCTCCCTGTTCTCTCAGAAGGTGGGGGGAGTGAGAGAGAGACTGCGTAGTCTGGTCCTGATCAGGGCTGAACTACGACAATCTATTCAGCTCCTGTCACAACCCACCAATTGCTACAATCTACCTATACATTGTATTAAAATTTATTGCCTGCCCCTATTGGAACCAATCTCAAATTGGTAAGAAAACTGTTGCAATGTGGTGACCAGAGTCAATTGCTATAATGAATTCGGAATAACGGACAAAAAATCCTGATTGCCATCTATCATGATGCAGAGAAGATACACTATGTCTAGAAAGAATGGAGAAGGATGCAAGAAGCTGGGAGAAAGACAGACAGAATAATTGACCCAAACTGGCCAAAGAGAGTATTCCATGCTGTAAACGTCATGCTCAGTATATAAGTGGGGGTTGGTCAGGGGGGATATATGCCTTCCTAGCATCCATCCCTCTCTCTCGTTCACTGACATCGGTCTCTCTACCTTGCTGGCTCTCTTTTCACTCCTGGGCTTGCTGCGTGCTCACAAAGGAGCAAAGTGACACAGTGAGCATCCGTGTGTATGAGCTTATAACACCAATTGTCGTGTTTAGCTACAGTCAGCAATCGAGTCCACCAGGGGACAGGGGAGAGGAGAAAAGAAAACTTGTCGGTTGAGATAAAGGCAGTTTACTAGCATAGCAAAGGAAAAGATTGTAATACAGAGAAAAAAAAAAAAAGAAGAGGAAGAATGACAAACAAACGAAAACAATGTACAGTTTCTCACCAGCCCGTCCCAAGCAGCAACCAAGGAATGGAAAAAAAAACAAAACAAAACCTGTAAATGATCCCGGAAGGATTCTGAACAGCAAGAGAGAAAAAGAGGCAGTTCACCGGCTCATCCCCCCCACTTAAGTACTGAGCATGATGCTTATGGCATGGAATACTCTCTTTGGCCAGTTTGGGTCAAATATTCTGGCTATATCCCTCACAGCTTCCTGTACCCGCACATTAACAAAACCTTGGAAGCCAGACAGTGACCTTTGTCTCTTTAGCAACAACTCTTATCATTAATGTGTTTATCAACATATTTCACATGCGAAATCCAAAACACATCAGCTACTGAGAGGAAAATTAACTCCATCCTAGCTGAAACCAGGACACCAATCATTTGATTAACACACAAATAGCAGGTGGCTTTTCCAAGACTCAATTTTCCAGGACAAAGGAACTTGTGGGTAAAAAGAGATTCATGCTTACCTTTCCTATTGCATGTAATTTGACTAGGAGCCAACCACTTTATTCCATAAATATGATAGCTTAAGTGAGCCTTCTTTGAGTGTGGCTGTATGGTGGCAATCTCCCCTTGAGCTGTGATGCCTCTCAAGGTTACTCCTCAACACAGAGATATCTTTTACCAATGGTAGACCTGTGGTAAGTGGTATTGCACATAACCTTGTAGTTTGGTAACTTTGGTTCTGTCTTAGTAACTGCCATCCAGAGGGACCTTGACAGACTTGACAGGTGGGCCAATGCAAACCTAAGTTCAACAAGGCCAAGTACAAGGTCCTGCACATGGGTCAGGGCAATTGCAAGCACAAATATAGGCTGGAGGGAGAAGGACTTGGGAGCGCTGATGGACAAGAAGCTCAACATGAGCCGACAATGCATGCTTGCAGCCCAGAAAGCTGACAGCATCAAAAGAAGTATGGCCAGCAGATTGAGGGAGGTGATTCTCTCCCTCTACTATGCTGTGGTGAGACCCCCCTTGGACTACCGCATCCGGCTCTGGAGCCTCCAACATGAGAAGGACATGGACCTGTTGGAGGAAGTCCAGAAGAGGGCCACGAAGATGATCAGAGGGCTGGAGCATCTCTCCTATGAGGACAGGCTGAGAGAGTTGGGGCTGTTTAACCTAGAGAAGACAAGGCTCTGGGGTGACATTAGAGCAGCCTGCCAGTACCTAAAGGGGGGCTACAAGAAAACTAGGGAGGGACTATTGACAAAGGCATGTAGTGATAGGACAAGCAGTAATGGCTTTTAACTAGAAGAGCATAGATTTAGATATCCTTGGATATAAGCAAGACATTTACTGTGCGGGTTGTAAAACACCGGAACAGGTTGCCCAGAGTTGTGGATGCCCCATCACTGGAAGTGTTCAAGGCCAGGTTGCATAGGGCTTTTAGTGACCTGGGTTAGTGGAAGGTGTCCTACCCATGGCAGTGGGGTTGGATCTAGATGATCTTTAAGGTCCCTTCCAACCCAAACCACTCTATGATTTTATGAACTTTGATTTGGATCTTGGTATCCTTGATTTTGCTTGGTAACTTTAATTTGTGCCTTGGTAGTTCTGAATCACTGTTTAAATGATTGTGCCGTATAGTAGAGAGTGAATCTTGTCATCAAACTTTGTTAAGTTGCACTTTTACAACATTATGTTATAAGCCACTTTTGCAGATGCCTTTGACAGTGGTTCTGTAAGTGATCTAAATCACCCATTCACAACACTTGCAAAGTTGCTAGCAGACATTTATATCCTTATACAGTATAGTGATAACTTATGCACTGTCATGGTCCATTTACAGACCATTTACGGATTTTGGTTTAAAATATGGCCTACAATTAAGCTTTCCATCTCAGAAAGCATAAATGGAAAACCTTGGTTTGGTTTCAAAAGTAACAAAAGATTTGTGTAGACACTGTCACATGATATATGGAAAAACTAATCAACCATGTGTTACTATCAAAGTGTCTGGGATGTGTAATGCTATATAAGAAGAAACAGCACTTTGGACACGCACAGGATAAGATGACATAGGAAATTTTTTCTTAATGTTTTCATAAATCTAAAATATACCTTTCTTGATGTTCAGAAAGACATTGATTTTTCTACAGTATGGTTTTTTTTTTTTTTTTTTTTGTGGAGGTAGAAATGCAAAAATACTGCCAAAATATTTTTTTTCTTCAAATTACCTTGAGTAGAAGAAGTTGTAGGAGTAGAAATCTGTGAGCTCCTGGAGTGCCCATGGGGAAAACTGCATTATATCAGAGGAAGGGTACAGGTATGCATCCACTGAAGTAGTAACAAATCGTGCTGACTTCGCCTGGGTACAAGTAGGCCCACCTGTACAGGAAGTATGACTGATATCTTCAGGAATGATCCAGAACAGTGCACCAGACTACTCTACATACTGGAATATTAGAGATGACACTCCCTATATATGTTTAAATATACTAATAAGTACAAATACAATCTCTGATTTTGTAATAAAGTATGGACCTTACTCCTTATCATTTTATCATGAGTGCCAAAGCTCTGAGTTGAGTTTTTTTGGGTTTTTTTTTTTAACCTCTACATTGATTTCTCAACTCCTTTTCTTCACAAACCAAAGGGATTCACGTTCTAGCATCTGACATTCAGGGCTATTTAACTTAAGGGCACTCACTTGCAAACGCAGACCATTTTAGTAATTTTTACGGATCCCTATCCTCAGAGAAGGACTTGGCTGTATAAATAGCAGTTCTTGTTGACCTTGATGTCCCTGGCCAGATTCAGTTCCGTCAGGGCTTTAGCCAGGAAAGGATCACAGATAAGTATAAGAGAACCTAAAATCGAGCCCAAAGGAATTCCAGACACTCCAGCCAGCAATTCAGCTTCATCAGGGGCCCAGCTTAAGTCCCTCTGTACCAATGCATGTAGCATGGGGAACAAACAGGAAGAGTTAGTGATGTGTGCACACATGCAGGGCTACGGCCTTGTTGGCATCACGGAGATGTGGTGGGACAACTCCTATGACTGGAGCACTGGATGGAGGGATATAGACTCTTTAGGAAGGACAGGGCAGTGGAGACGAGGAGGGGGTGTCGCTCTGTGTCAGCAACCAGCTGGAGTGGATGGAGCTCTGCCTGGAGATGGAGGAGGAGCTGACCAAGAGCTCAGGGTCAGGATTAGAGTAAGGGCAGGAACAGAGGACATTACAGTGGGGGTGTGCTACAGACCACCTGGCCAGGAGGACTGAGCAGACAAGGCCCTCTACAGGCAGATAGAAACAGCCTCACATCACAAGCCCTGGTCCTCATGGGGGATTTCAACCACCCCAACGTCTTTTGGAGTGACAACACAGCAGGGCACAGGCAATCCAGGAGGTTCCTGGAATGCGTGGATGACAACTTCCTCCTGCAAGTGATAGAGGAGGCAATGCGGAGGGGTGTCATGCTGGACCTTGTTCTCACCAACAGGGGAGGGGCTGGTGGGGGATGTGGAACTCAAGGACAGCCCTGGCTGCAGTGGCCAAGACACAGTGGAGTAAAAGATAATTGGGGAAGCGAGTGTCATGAAAAGCCGAGAAGGAAGACAGGGACAAGAGAAGGGGCTACCTACAGCCCTTTGCAATTCGATGAGCCTGCTATTTTCCCCAAAAATATGAGACTCTTGCACCCAATCTGCCTATCACACTCCGGTTAAAGAGAAGGGAAGTCTCCTTGGACCCTCTACAACTTGGCCAGCCTGCCAGGCTGATGCTAGTAGTATCACTGAAACCAAAATCCCTCTTGGTAGCCCACAGGCTCGGAGGATATTTGCCTAACCTATTCAGGGAGTCTCATGAGCTGCGACACTGAGACAAATACCTCAAGTCCCCAATACCAACTGTTAAATTTTCCAGAAACTTATATTAATTAAATCAACAACAGTAATTTATTATATAGGTTCTTGACAAATGCAGATTCGAGTGATACCGGTAATAGATACTGACTGCAAAGGTGGATTTAAAGTAAAATATAAACTTAAACATATAAATAAACTTGAACACTAGTGATTTTTAATAGCTAGCTTGATGTTAGTATTTAAGTGCACAAAACACAGAGCTCTTACTCAAAAATTGTCTCTGTTGGGGGGAGGAAGACAGGCTCAGTCCATCGACTGATCCCAAAGTTTCGATGGTGGTCTCCTTCCCTAAATCCCCCTTTCATTCATAACTTTTTATAATGTTTCTATACTTTTAGGTGGAGCTTGAGTGACTCTAGTCATACATACCTTTGTCAGGATTGGTGCAAATTTTTCTTGCTTTTCTTTTAAAGGCATAGACTAAAAGAAATTCAGAACGCATGCTCAGTGAGGGGTAGTCACACCTTTGAGGCGGGTAGCTTATGGGATGGAGGTGTGTTTTGGTATTATAATGGCATTATAATGAGCAAAGTTCAGCTAAAGGACACAATTTCACCATCATTGCTGAGACAGCAGGTGTGATCCATCTTTCCTGATAGCAGCTATGCGGTTATCTCAGCAGCCCATCTGCATCCCTGATAATGAAGACAAGTTGTGCCACCTTCAAGGCACCCTGTTCTCCATTTCTGAGATGCTGCACATTCTGCTTAGCCAGAGCAGGCCTTATACATGGCAACTGCATTCCATTCCTGGGAGCAGCAACTCCATCTCAGCCTAAGGCCACTGTAGCCTATGTCAAGATGTGAGCTGAGCTTTGGGGAACAGCTGCAATATTCATGCGAGGAGGGCATGCAGCAAGCTCTCTACCCTGGACTTCAGCAGGACAGACTTTGGCCTCTTCAAGGATCTGATGGGCAAAGTGCCACGGGATCAAGCTCTAGAGGGAAGAAGGGCCCAAGAAAGATGGTTGATATTCAAGAAGCACGTCCTCCAAGCTCAGGAGCGATGCATCCCAAGGAAGAGCAAGTCGGGCAAAACCGCCAGGAGGCCTGGGTGGATGAGCAAGGAGCTCCTGGACCAACTGAAAATCAAGAAGAAAGCACACAGAGGGTGGAAGCAAGGACAGGTAGCCTGGGAGGATTACAGAGAGGTTGTGTGAGTAGCCAGGGATCAGGTAAGGTAGGCTAAAGCCCTGATGGAATTGAATCTGGCCAGGGATGTCAAGGGTAACAAGAAAAGCTTTTATAGGTATGTCGGGGACAAAAGAAGGTCCAGGGAGAATGTATGCCCTCTTCAGAAGGAAATAGGAGACTTGCTTACCTGGGACATGGAGAAGGCTGATGTTGACGCAGAAGTAACGGACACTGCTGACGACCAATATGATCAAGCAAATGCCGATTTATTGTTGATACATCCCGGTTAATATAGCCCTTCTCATTCCGTATCATGCGCAAGCTCTCTACTAATTGGTTAAGTATATCATGCACGTGCTCCTAGCTAAAATATTATTCATTAAGTCTCTGTGTTCACGCGCACGGCTCTCTCCACCTGCACCCTGTATCACGTTCAGCCCCCAGTCACGTATGCCAGCTGTTTTCCTTCTTCTCAAGGTTGCTTCGTTTACTTTCTCACAGGAAGCTTCATTACTTTCTCACAGGCGGCCTCATTATTTTCTCACAGGTGGCTTCAGTACTTTCTTACAGGCAGCTTCAGTACTTTCTCACAAGCGGCTTCAGTGATGTCCTTGAGGCCTGCTGCTCACAAACATAACAATTCCATTCTGTCTGGATAGTTCACTAAGTGCCCCTGGTACTCCAGGTATCCAACAGGCTGATGTACTCAATTACTTTTTTTTTGCCTCAGTCTTCACCTATAAAAGGTAGGCAAAAGCACAGACTAGGAGAAGGAAGAACCACCCACTGTAGTGGAAGAGCAGGTTCAGGAACACCTAAGGAACCTGGAGGTGCCCAACTCCATGGGATCCAATGAGATGAATCCGTAGATCCTGAGGGACCCTGCAGATGAAGTTGCCAAACCGCTGTCCGTCATATTTCAGAAGTCATGGCAGAGTGGTGAGGTTCACAATGACTGGAAAAGGCGTAGCATAACCCCCATTTTTAAAAAGGGGAACAAGGAAGACCCAGGGAACTACAGGTCAGTCAGCCTCACCTCTGTGCCTGGCAAGGTCATGGAGCAGATCCTCCTGGAAACCATGCTAAGGCACATGGAAAATAAGGAGGTGATTGGTGACAGCCAACATGGCTTCACAAAGGGCAGATCGTGCCTGACCAATTTGGTGGCCTTCTGTGATGGGGTGACAGCATCGGTGGACAAGGGACGAGCAACAGACATCATCTACCTGGACTTGTGCAAGGCATTAGACACATGAGACTCAAGAGTTCAGGCAAGTGAGAGCTGAAACACAATATCCTCCCTGCCAAAGGTCTGGAATGTAGTAAAATGTAACGAGTTTTTAAAGGGTGGTGAAAGAAAGTGTTGAGATGCAAATATATAAGTCACATCAAGGCAACATTAGAAACTCTTTAAAGAATGCTGAAGTTTTCATTAGTATGTGATTTACTGTTAATTTAAAAAAAAAACCCAGGAATATTATGTAACTCAGAAAAATCAGCAAGGGAATCAATATTTCACAAATAATGTGTTATTTCAAAGCATTCTTTGCGCTCATGGGCAGAGGACATCACGTTGAGAGTCTAACTGGTATTCCAAAAGGCACTTAGTAACCATTACAGAAAGTTAACACAGTGTTTAGCAATTGCATCGTAAAATGGAGAAAAGCTTAATACGAACAAATGTAAAGTAAGGTGCGTTCCCTTATGCATATATAAATTACCTCAGTTTTGAACCTACTCCAAGGACAGAGTATGAGTTGACTATTAGGATGTGTGATAGAAACCTTGAGGCTGAAGATTATATGAGAGCCCTATTTTCATTAACTCTGACCCCCCTCCCTAAAATCAACAGATAGTAGTTGCTAGAAAAGAAATAGAGAACAAAATAGAAATGCAGTAGTATGCCATCATATAAATTCATGCTGCACTTGCCAGCAGGAATACTTATGTGGAAATAGGACAGAGAAAGGTGTCAAGGAAAATCAAAGCCATGGAAAGTGGTCTTTATGAGAAAAGAAAAAAAAATCCTCAAGTTTTTCAGTCTATAAACATGTGGCTAAGGTAGAACTCTGCAAAATCAAGAGAATCATAAATGAACAGTTGCTCATTTTCACTTCTTGTACAAGAACTAGAGAATCTCCAATCAAAGTAGCAGATGCCATTCTCGAAACAGACAAAATGCATATTTAATAAGTTGTGAGATTATTAGCCAGAATGTTTTAAATGCCAGAAGTTGCCAGAGCTTCAGAAAACATTCCCACATATAAAGTTGGGGGGATTTTTCTTCCAATTATTAACTACAAAAAAATCACCTCTAGTTTGGAAAAAGTCGTAGCCACAAATCGCAGAATCCCAGGGCTAGAGCTAGAGCTAGAGTTTTGGGTTCTTCTTCAGCGATTAGATATCATCATGTTAAGTGGACCTGCATCTGCCCTGGGGCAGATATTTTTATGCTTAATTATATGTACACTGTGTGAATAAAGAGAAAAGCTTGTTAGTTTGTCTTGCACTGAAATATAGAGTAGATATTTTACCTTTTTTTTTTTATGTGCAGAATGTGTTTTTGCTTACAGCAATTCAAGAAGACAGGGAGGGCAGCTTGATCACCTCTGTTTAAGAGTGACCCTCAATCAGAGCCAGTCACAGCACTGCTATTTGGGAGTGCTGACAAATGTGCTTCCTGTCAGAACTATCGAGGGACAGAAGATAAATCTATTGATGTCTCTGGGAAGAAAAAGTGGCCTTGAAGTACCAATTAGCAGAACTAATTAGATAGTATGTCACTGTCCGTGTATTGCTGAAAAGCCTGACTTGGCCTGGTACATGCTTAAACGGCACTTCCATACAGGTCCTACGTTGAAAGCATAACTTGTTATTGAAAAGGTAAGTTATCACATTACTGAGAAAATAGACAACTATTTCTGTGCTGCTGTCAGCGGAGAAAGACAAAAGCTATAGCTTTTGAATGGAACTGAATAATCTGTCAAAAAATCTTTTCTGAGTTCTTTAAATAGCTATCAAGTTATTCTGTTATGAAAGACCATCGTGGTTTAATAAGAAAACATATTTTGTTAACTTTGTGGCCTAAAAAGAGTTGAATTAAGATTGGTGGGAGATTTCATCTACCAAAATCTGACTGAAAGGAATAATACTCCACAGAAGTTAAATGAAATGTTAAAATAGTTCAATTGCCACACACAGATTAAACTCCATTGTTGTTCATGACAATTAACACTGCATGTCTTTAGTCTCTGAGTAAAAACTACACAAAAAGAATTAGTGTCTATCTGTGTTTTAGAGTACACTTTTTACCTGTCTGCCATTCATAATAGACTGCATCCCCGCAGTCTACAAACACATCTCTTCTAAATCTGCATGCACAATTAACAAACCCTGAAGTCTGGGAATATAAATCTAAGATTAAGTCAGCAGTTAGATTTGGATCCATTTAGTCAGTTATTGTAGCTTACTAGAACCTATACATTCGATGAAATGGCTTCCTATTGGGCTGTACATTATATAGCATTTTTAAAAATAATTTTGTGACCTAGATAGATTTCACATAGACACATTTGTCTGTGTATTGTTGAAGATCATGGACTGCCATGTAGAAGTTGACTTGTAGGTGAGTTCTGTTTGCTTTCAGGTTGGGCTCAACAGAGGAGCAGTGTATGTGTGTATGCACATGTAAGTGTAAGGATGGGAATAGGAGCCCAAGGCTCCAATACTTGCCATACTTTTCTGAACTCATCTGTTGATGAGGTATTGAGAATGATTTGTTCAAGGACAAGCCTCAGAATCAGTAACTGAGAACATAATGATTTACAAGTTCTGCGTAAATCAAAATATCTACATCTTCCCTGTGTGACTTGAAAGACACACTGAGTGGGTTTGTTCTTTCATTTTCATGGGTTCATGCAGCTATCCACCACAGAAAACAGAATTTGTGCTAGAAAGTTGTGCTAGAAAAGTTGCCCCATTAGTTTGCCACCCAGTTTGTCTAGGGGATCATAACTTCTAAGTATAATTAATCTTAACTTTAGAGAAGCAGGTAGTCTTTTACATACTGTGGGTCTAGATCATCCTGTTTCTTGTAATTAGGGACTGATATCTAGAACTGTCTGAAAGTCCTGTGACAGTCCTTTAGTTGTTTTTTTTTTTTTACTGCTGCTGTAGACCTTTCACTGAGATTCTGCATTTTCTCACTGTCTTTAGGCTAGAAAAGCTTAGCAAACTAGTTTTACCATCATACTTTTCCTATCCCATGGCCGTAAAAAATTGACCGTCTTTTTTTGAGACTCTGGATTTTCTCAGATAATGAATGCTTTTGGAACAAATTTTTAATCGTATTTTAATCCTTGTTAATGGCATGAAACATAATTTTTAGGTTCTTAAGAACTGCAGTTTGTAATAAAAGCGTATTTTTACTGATCTCAGTCTCTTAAGGAATGTGCAAAATTAAAATAATACGACTTTCACTATGATTTTTCAGTGATTTAGGGTGTTGACAGTTTTAAAGAGAAGTCTGTTGTTTGTTTGCTGCAGTTATTCAAAAATCCTAAATGAAGTTTAGGTCAAATATTTGTGTATTTTTGTTTTATCAGGCTCAGGCTATGGCTGCAGTTGCTAGTTTCGATTACTTAAACTTTGAGTTTTATGCAGATAAACCTTATTTGATCTCATTGATCAAGCTGAGATTTCTAAGCATTTAGAGATAAGAGAACTACCAAAGTAAACTAAAGGAAGGTCATGCAATTAAATTCACATTTCTTGGAAGGCTTAAGAGGTATTGATACAGATGAGGTTCTATAAAATATATATTTATATGTGTACTGTTTGAGTTTCACAAGTAATTATCCTATATATAGCATATAAATAACAAATTGTGAGTTGGTCATTGGGCTCTTTAATACATTTTTTTTTTCAAAATGAATGTCTTGTATTTGGCACTCAGATATGTATCTGGATTCCTGTGAAATGTTGGGTTTTTTTGTGGGAGCTGATTTTGGCTCAACAGTTTAAAAATCAAGTCAGTCATAAACCAAAATAAAATCCATAGGTTCCTTTAAAAGCATGCATATACGCTTTTTACGTTTTTGCCTGGCTAATGATTATGTTTGTGCAGAAAGTGCACATACAGTGCAATGAGCCAAAGAGCTTTAAGGAATGCCACTCTTGCCTAAATACATCAATGACTTTTCTTCACCAAACAGCTCTTCGAATTTAGAATGCTGCTTAGTCTTCTTACTTATAGAATTATTTGGGATTTAAATAATGTGTATCCATACCGCAAAATCTTGCTGAAGTAAAATCTTTTTTTATTCTTTTAACTTCTTTTGCATTTCATGTTGAAATTATTCTGGAATATTCTATATAATGAATGTTCCTAAATAGGTGCTTGGTGGTAAAGTGTTTTCTGCACTAAGAAGTGTTATTCTAGTACAGATGCTAGCATCTTTATCTATGAATTGCTAGATAATCTATTTTAATGACTAAATGATAATGACAACTATCTAACTTCATTAACTGTTTCATCACAACAAGCATTATTATATAAAACACTGTTCTACTATATTGTACAAAATAATCAGCTTCCTGGATTTGTATAAATATGTAATCATCTTATGTTACAGATAATCTTCTTAAGGAAGGTTTTCTAAAAATTTGATCCTTCAACTGTTGCTTAGCTTTCAAAAAGTGTTTTAAAATAATAAATGTAAATGTATATGCTTTCTAAGCCAAATCAATGAGTTTAAAATAAAGCAATGCTTGCTTTTTTTTGGTAGTTTTCTAATTTGCTCTTCACTCATGAATTCAGTGAAATTCTTTCTATTCCAACAGTAGTTAGATGTAGGATTGGATCCCTAATACATACTAAACAGTTTTAAGAGTCTTCACTAATTGTTTGTATCACCTGACTACAATTGCTTGATTTTTTTGGGCAAGATATCAGACAAAAAAGTCAAAATATATTTCAGTATAAGTATTGCATTTCTTTCACTACAAGTATCAGCATCAGATTGGAGGCTGATCAGAACTTGGATTCATTTTTTAATCTTCTAAAGGTCTTGCTTCAATCATTTATCAATTTTGCATTGAGCTTGAGGTTTCCTTTTGGTATGATTAGGTGTACAATACCCAAATACTTGCCACTGGCCCCTAACACAGACAACCCTAACCATTTGGCTAAGGAAGAGGACAGAAATTAATACTTCCAGTCTGTTCCTCAGTCACAGTTTCTTTCTGCACTTGGCTTTTCTAAGTCATTATTTTCCACGTTATCCAGCATTAAACAAAGGATGCTTTCTTTTTCTTCAGAATTATTCTTACTCAAAGCCTTGCCCTGTGCACTTGTTTCACTGTTGAAGAAAAATCCCATTTAGTTATTTATTTTTCAAAGGGGAATATACTGTCTTCCTGATTTCAGGTTTCATACACATAGCTGAAACAGATAGTACATACTTAGGAGTTCCATTTAACTTATATCCTACTGAGTGTTGAGAGCAAACTGAAACACATACATAATGCCTTAACATATGATAAGGAATTTATTACACTGTGATACAACAAGATTAGGAGAGGGGAGGAACTGCATCCAGTGTAGCATTATAAATTTAGATATTATCGTCAAAGATTTTTTGATTGCTTACTCTCTAATTCTTCTTTCCTCTTGTAAGGCTATGTCTGCTTTAATACCTGTCTGTGATCTAAAGCCAGCAAAAAAAGTATTCAGTTCTTGTCTTTGTACAATAGGTTATTTTAGGTAGAATCCTGGGAGAATAGACTATGGAATTTTATATCATTTGCCAAAGCACTTAGAATCATAGAATGGTTAGGGTTGGAAGGGACCTTCAAAGGTCATCTAGTCCAACCCCCCTGCAAGGAGCAAGGGCATCCCTGACTAGATCAGGTTGCTCAGAGCCTCATCGAGCCTGGCCTTGAACGTTTCCAGGGATGGGGCCTCCACCACCTTTCTGGGCAACCTGTTCCAGTGCTCTATAACTCGCATTGTAAAAAATTTTTTCCTAATATCTAATCTAAATCTACCCCCCTCTATTTTAAAACCATTACCTCTCGTCCTATCGCAACAGGCCCTACTAAACAGCCTTTCCCCATCTTTCTTGTAGGCCCCCTTGAGGTACTGGAAGACTGCTATCAGGTGTCCCGGAGCCTCCTCTTCTCCAGGCTGAACAGCCCCAACTCTCTCAGCCTGTCCTCATAAGAGAGGTGCTCCAGCCCTTTTATCATCTTCATGGCCCTCCTCTGGACCTTCTCCAGGACCTGGTCCATGTCCTTCCTGTGTTGGGGGCTCCAGAACTGGACACAGTATTCCAGGTGGGGTCTCACCAGGGCAGAGTAGAGGGGGAGAATCACCTCCCTCAACCTGCTGGCCACGATCCTCTTGATGCAGCCCAGGATGTGGTTGGCCTTCTGGGCCGCAAGGGCGCATTGCCTGCTCATGTTAAGCTTCTCATCCACCAGCACTCCCAAGTCCTTCTCCTCAGGGCTGCTCTCAATCCATTCTCCGCCCAGCCTGTATTTGTGCCTGGGATTGCCATGACCCAGGTGCAGGACCTTGCACTTGGCCTGGTTGATTTTCATGAGGCTGGCACGGGCCCACCTCTCCAGCCTGTCAAGGTCCCTCTGGATGGCATCCCTCCCTTCCAGCATGTCGACGGCACCACACAACTTGGTGTCGGCGGCGAACTTGCTGAGGGTGCACTCTATCCCACTGTCCATGTTGCCGACAAAGATGTTGAACAGGGCCGGGCCCAGCACGGACCCCTGAGGGATGCCACTCGTGACCGGTCTCCACATGGACATTGAGCCATTGACCACCACTCTCTGAGTGCGGCCATCCAGCCAACTCCTTATGCACCGAGTGGTCTGTCCATCAAATCCATGCCCCTCTAGTTTAGAGAGAAGGATGTCGCGCGGGACAGTGTCAAAAGCTTTGCACAAGTCCAGGTAGATGATGTCAGTTGCTCATCCCTTGTCCACCGATGCCATCACCCCGTCATAGAAGGCCACCAAATTGGTCAGGCACGATCTGCCCTTGGTGAAGCCATGTTGACTGTCACCAACCACCTCCTTGCTCTCCATGTGCCTTAGCATGGTTTCCAGGAGAATCTGCTCCATGACCTTGCCAGGCACAGAGGTGAGGCTGACCGGCCTGTAGTTACCTGGGTCTTCCTTATTCCCCTTTTTAAAAACTGGGGTTATGTTCCCTCTCTTCCAGTCATCGGGGACCTCACCAGACCGCCACGACTTCTCAAATACGATAGCCAGTGGCTTGGCAACTTCATCCGCCAGTTCCCTCAGGACCCACGGATGGATCTCATCAGGTCCCATGGACTTGTGCACCTTCAGGTTCCTCAGGTAATCCTGAACCTGCTCTTCCAGTACAATGGGCAGTTCTTCATTCTTGCAGTCCCTGCTTGCACCTTCTACAACTTGGGTGGTGGGACAGGAACTCTTGTAGGTGCACGCCATCCGCCCCTAGCAGCCCGGGCTTCTCAAAGCACGCCCCGTGGTTGAGATACCCAAAGCCCTGGCTGTAGCACCACTCCCTGAGCCACAAGTTAACCTGCCAGATATGTCTGGCCCTTTCAGGTCCCTGCCCTTTGACTGGGAGGATTGATGAGAATACCATCTGTGCCCCAGAGCCTTTGACTGTTGAACCCAGAGCCCTTAAATCCTTTTTGATGTTTTTTAGACTGCTGCCAGCTGTGTCGCTGGCCCCCACATGAAACACCACTAGTGGATAATAGTCTGTGGGCCATATGAGGTTAGGTATTCTCTCGGTGACATCCCTGATACGAGCCCCCGGGAGACAGCATACCTCTCGAGAGACCGCATCAGGGCGGCAGATGGGTGCCTCCGTACCTGTCAGGAGGGAGTCACCCACTACTACCACTCATCTCTTTTGCTTGGTAGCGCTAGTTATTACACGAGCCGGTCAGGCTACCTCGCACGGCTCCCGTGCCTCCCCCGAGGTGCTGGGTCTTACTTCTTCAGTCTGCAGAGCAGCAAAGCGGTTCTGCAGGGGCATCTCGGGGTTTTGGGGAAGCTGCTTCTTCTTCCTCCTCCTGTGCCTTGCCCTTGCAGCTTTCCATTCAGTGGCATCTTCTGTCTGCTTGCTAATGTCGTGTGTCGGTGCGGGGGGCGTTGATTGGTTCACTGGGTGCTGTGGTTCCGGTGCAGACTGTGCCTGGAACCGAGCGTCCAGCTCCCTCTCAGCCTCCCTGATGTCCCGCAGCCTCCTGACCGCCTCCTGCAGCTCAGCCACCTGCTGCAGGAGCTGCTCCACCTGGGCACACCTTCTGCAGCCAGGGCTGCCGCCTGCCCCTGCCCCGGGAGTGGGGTCCAGGCAGTGCCTGCAGCCCGAGGTCTGCACCGCAGCCTCCCCCCTCGGCTGCTCCGTCTGCACCGAGGCATCGACCGCCGCAGGGGGTGCCGGTGCAGACCTCCCGGCCGCAGGTGCAGCCTTTGTTCTCAGGCGGGTGTTGGCCACGTCGCCCTGAGAGGCGTGAATCACCAAGAGCCCCGGGGCAGCGCCCTCGCTGACGCGTCCCGTTCCCCGCGCTCCGGGTCGGCGGCGCTCCCTAGGCCCTGCTTTATACGGGGGGAGGGGCCGGACCGCCGGTGCCCCCTGGCTCCGCCCACGTCTCGTCAGCCGCTCTCGCGCGAGCTGCGGGCTCCTGGCGCCTCGCCCCGCTCCCCCCTGAGCTTCCCTGCCTCGGGAATTCCGTGGCTGCGCTGTGCCGCTGCGAATCGTGCCGACTCCGAAGCTGTTGCCTCGGCGACTTACACATCAAATGACAAGAGGGTAGACTAACCCTGCTGCTGTAGAATCATATATATATTTTTTTTTAAATAGGAATCCCTGAACAACAAAAAAAAATTCGTCTTCTCAAAATTTCTTTACCATATTACCTCATGGTTTGGCTAGTGCACTTTAGATGTCTACCTTTGATATAGGTTAATTAACTTGGGTAAAGGGAATCCCACTTTTTATTGTTGCATATTTTAATCTCACAGATGTGCACCATCAACTCCTTTTCTGCACAGGGGATCTCTACCACCAGCATCTGTTTTGGTGCCTCCCAAAGTAGAATATGATAGTTAGCTAGTTATATGTTCTAATTTATCGTTAAAAAGTATAAATATTTATTAGTTAAAATTACTGAGTGACTTTTCATAAAAATCTGTGTGTCTTGGAGCTTCTGCTAACAAAAGCACATTTCAGATATGCTTATCATTTTAATCTGTCAGTCTGTCAGAAAAGCACAGAGGATTATCCTTCAGAGCTACATACTAGTATGCAGCTGGTAGATAACTTGATGGATAGAATCATAGAATCATAGAATAGTGTAGGTTAGTATACTATGACTGCAGAAATTGTGAACTTTGAGAATTAGACTGGGCTATTTTCATTGTGATTGGTATATTTGATAGAGTGGCATTAATTTAACATGCAAAGCAATAAACTGCAGTTTCTATATTGAATATGCTTACTATTTGTTTATCATACTAAAAATAAATATGAGCTTATCAAACAAAATACCGTCTTAAGGTTGATGCTACTTAAGTTCATACTGTGACAGTCAAATTACTTTTCTTTAATATTTTTTTTTTTACTGACACAGCACTATAATTATTTTGGTGTTTTTTGAAAAAAAAAAAAGATGCAATTAAGAAATAAGTCAGTAGCTAAAAATTTAATGTAGTTTGCCAGTACATCTCCACTTCTTTTAAAATTTAATCTTAATTTTTGAGTCCTTTACTTTTTCTAGCATGCTGGCCTAATGTTCAGAAGTCTTTTTACATAAATTACTTTAACATAAAAAAGAAAGAGAGCTGGATGTGTTCTTGCCAACATGCTGTCCACTCCCCAGCCACTTACAAAGCTTTGTGCCTCAGTTTCCTTCACTGTAAGAAGGCAGTGCTAAATAAGAATAATTGCACCGACAGATCCTTCAGACTGTGGTGAAAAATGCCAAATTAAGCTGAGCAAGAAAGCTGGCAAGCTAAGACAAGTTTCAAGTAAACATGAACTTCTGACTAGTGAAGTTCAGGTTATGTTTATAATATATGCCATTAGGGACAGAAAATCTAGACAGAGAAAAGAGGCCAATTACTAAAGAGTGCAGCTGTTATGTGGAAAAGCTGGTAAAGACTTTACGTTACTACAGGGCAAAGGGTGAAACCTGAGATACATTTAAAAGAGGATCTAGTGCTGCAGAATCTTTGCAAACATTTTACGAGGCAAAACTGTGAGTGTCTTTTCTAAGCTTTGGATATTTTCAATGGCTTTTGGTTTCTGCCATTCTCTACACCATTGGTTATGATGCATTTGTATCATTCATTCTCACCTAAATTTGCGTCAAACATGTAATATTATTAGCAAATCTGCTGTGGAGCTTTTATTACTGTGTCTGACTTTCAGTCAAAAAGAGGCTGACAGCTGTAGAACACAACTACAAAACCCTACATGTATCTATTTAGAAAGACACATATTAAGAGGATTTTCTACCTGTTGTTGCACGTCAGAGATAAATTGTAATTAAAACCACAGTAAATATTACTTGCATATGTCCTAAATTAAGATGTTCATGAGAAACTTTCTGAGTCACTGCCTAATTTTCTGCTGTGTGAAGAACACATAGCTTGCTATGTGCTAAACATAGAAAGCAGAAATCAGCATGTAACATTATTTCCAGTTTCCTTGGTTAACTAATAGGATATAAATAGGCCTAAAATAATAATTTAATGAATCTTTTTCTAATATTATTGTTGCTTCTTACTCTATTTTATACTGGTTTTCTGCATTCTACCTCCTCTGAAAACACTGAATTCTATTAGTAATTCACTTGCAAAAGTATAAAAAGTGAAAGAATCCTCCCTCATGCCACATTGACATACATACAACCAATACAAACAGTGTATGAAAACTTGGTGAATTGTGTGATAGAGACAATCTTCGCTTCCTTATACTATAAGCATTTGTCCATTTCTTTGGGATTGTTCATTTCTTTGAAACTGAATTACATTAAACACTCCATGCTGCAGTAGTGTAAAAATACAAAACACATGACTGGAAGTATCAGCATGGTACTTTTTATATTGATTCAGTTGCTAGATTTTTAAAATTATCAGTATTTTATTACTCTATTATTAGTTATTTTATCAGATTTTCATCTTAACATACTGCATTTAATAGACATGTCTTTACATCTATTTCTTTCATCTGAGTATATGTGGAAGTGCTTAAAGTTAAAGGCTACTTGAGCACTTTGGCAGAAATCTTAATTGATGATCACCCTGGGACATTACAAAATTCTCCAGACTTCCAGAAGGCTATCCTTCAACTATGCATCTAAGTTTGACCCTGCAGTAACATGTTAACAGCAAGTATTGAAAGCAAGCTCTAATCATTCATATGCTTGGATGAGGGAAAGGGAGTAGAGGCTTATATAGCTGTTATTCCTTCTGCACTTCTTTCTTGAACTCTATCATTATTAAAATCAAGCTGTATAACTGGTTTGGGCCATCACAATTTAAAAAGTGTTGAAAACAATTTGTGTTCCTCTTGAGCTTCAGGAAGTGTTATTTTAAAGAGTGTAGTAAATGTCTGAAGCCACATATAATCCTCATATAGAAATACTTATGAGTTAACTAAAGTCTATGCTTACTCTTATTTTTTAATCACCCAAAATTGCTATCAGGCTTACATTAAGAATAAAAAAAAAGAGATGCTAATTTTTTAAAAATGGATGTAGTTATCAAGGATACATAAATTTGAAATGGTATTCCTTCAAGGACAGCTCATGCTGCTCTGAGTCTTTTCACTGTATTTAATTTGTTTCAGTGGAAGCTTAGCAAAACCTAAAGAAAAATATTGGCATAAATCAGTTCTCAAGCAAATAATAATAATAATAACGTTATACAAACATAAAAAGCGATATTGCTTTTTATGCCTCCTACTCAGATGGAAATACATTTTGAGAACATAAAATTTAAAACAGGGATAAAAATCACACAGTCCTTCTATTTATACCAGAATATAAGCAACAATTTGCATTACAACAGGTAATGAATTGCAATTCTGCATCATCATATGGAGGATATCTTTAAGAAGCAAGGGCAACCGTGAATTAATTACATTATCGGACTTTTTTCCTGGTTTTTGTTTTTATGATGGTTATCTTTCTGCTAGATGAAGGATAGCTTTGGGGTTTTGCATTTTTCTTGTGACTAATATTGCTATATTACAAAAAAAAAAAAATCCTTTAAAAGGCAGCTGTTTTAAATCTTTAAGGGAATAGATACATACTTATTATGCTCCCTGCAAAAGGCCAGAATTCAGTGAATTTCTTTTCTGCAAAATGCATACAAAAATGTTGGAAGTAAAGTAGAAGTTCTCTGACAATATGGTCTTTCCCAGGGATGGAGTGCATTCATGGAAATTCAAGTCTGGGTTTCTGCATACTGCTTTCATTCTCTTGAAAGGAAGATTTATTTTACTTTACTTTTTTTTTTTTAGATTTCTGTAGTCATTATACTTTTTATTTATGGGTCCATCCTGCCAAAAGAACAGACATCTTTTATGCTTACTTGTATGGATTATATCACAAGGCAAAACAATTATCTCAATTATTGAGTCTAACTCATAGCCCATAATTAAAGAAAATAAGAAGAAAAAAAAAAAAAACAACAAAAATTCTTAGACTTTCTCAAAAATTGAAGTATTGTAAGTCTAATTGAATATAACACTGGAAAACTATGACAATATTCAGGTAGTACCTTGTTACTGAAAGCACTAAAGATGAGTTGGTTGAATGATATAATAGTTGCTCTTTTTCCAATCTAAAGATTTGTCATTATCACACAGCCATCAACTGTATGAGTTTGACTACCAGGGAGATAAAAAAAAACTACACCTTTGAGGCTTGTTTCTTCATCCTTTCTCCCAAAGCAAAACAAAAACAAACTATAAACACATCTCTCCAAAAACATTAGAAATGTAGAGAAATGCTTAGATTTACAGGATAATTGCTCAGAATTCTAAAAAAAAAAAGAGTTTAGATTACAAATTCAACATTAATTGTTTCTTTATGTATCTTTCTTATAACAGAGAAATCCCATGTCACCTCTTATTTCCCTAACAATGCATTTTGTCTTGTTAATCAAGTATTGTATCAAGTATGTCAATAGTGTACTCATCTCAAAACACAGGAACTGATTCGTTGCCCTTATAAAATTGAACTCGATCCTAAAAATTCCAAAACAGTTACACTTAGGAATCAAAATCAACAAAGATGTACTGGACTGGATTTTTAAATAAACTTATTTAAGCAAAGTACATTTTCAATGGACTTCCAGACTTCTCTGGGCTTACAGAAACAAAAAGCATGGAGTAAATTCAGCTGAGTAAATGTGATAAAAACAACAGGCTTGTGGGCAATCTCCAACCAAGTATTTACCACCAATTATATCTTTTTAAAAAATAAATTTCCCATCCTGTATAACAAACAGGTAGACATTCAAATAAAAGCTGGAGGAAGAGAGATTTTGTCACACCTAGCTGCAGTAAAACATAATAAATTATTGTGTTCTAAGATATCACTCTAGGGACTGGAAAAACAGATTTACAGACAACAAATTGTAACTATGACAGAAAAAAGAAACTATACTAATATATTCTAAGAAAACTTACCTTTTCCAGAATTTTCATTATTGGTAAGGAGTCAATCTTAACTTGTATATAGTATTTTTAGAATAATGTGCCCAATTATTTCACCTAATAGAACAATGTATTGAATAATGCTGAGCTTTAAGAGTTCCTATCATGAATTTGTGTCTTTTCCAGAAAATTTTCCCAGTTTATAATCAAAGATTACATATTAGATTTCTAGAGAAAATGTTTGTACATAGCAGGAAGTAACATAAATATATATGGGACAAAAATACAGAACGTTTTATTGAGAAGAGTATAGCTAGAATTCAAACTTCCATTTTTCAGTATTCATAGAATCACAGAAACATAAAATGGATAGAGTTGGAAGGGACCTTCAAAGGTCATCTAGTCCAACCGCCTGCAAGGAGCAGGGACATCCCTGACTAGATCAGGTTGCTCAGAGCCTCATCCAGCCTGGCCTTGAATGTTTCCCGGGATGGGGCTTCCATCACCTTTCTGGGCAACCTGTGCCAGTGTTCTACAACTCGCATTGTAAAAAACTTTTTCCTAATATCCAACCTAAATCTACCTCCCTCTATTTTAAAACAATTACCCCTCGTCCTATCACAACAGGCCCTACTGAACAGCCTCTCCCCGTCTTTCTTGTAGGCTCCCTTGAGGTACTGGAAGACCGCTATCAGGTGTCCCGGAGCCTCCTCCTCTCCAGGCTGAAGAGCCCCAACTCTCTCAGCCTGTCCTCATAGGAAAGGTGCTCCAACCTTCTGATCATCTTCGTGGCCCTCCTCTGGACCTTCTCCAACTGGTCCATGTCCTTCCTGTGTTGGGGGCTCCAGAACTGGACACAGTACTCCAGGTGGGGTCTCACCAGGGCAGAGTAGAGGGGCAGAATCACCTCCCTCAACCTGCTGGCCGCGATCCTCTTGATGCAGCCCAGGATGTGGTTGGCCTTCTGGGCTGCAAGAGCGCATTGCCGGCTCATGTTGAGCTTCTCGTCCACCAGCACTCCCAAGTCCTTCTCCTCAGGGCTGCTCTCAATCCATTCTCCGTCCAGCCTGTATTTGTGCCTGGGATTGCCATGACCCAGGTGCAGGACCTTGCACTTGGCCTGGTTGAACTTCATGAGGTTGGCACGGGCCCACCTCTCCAGCCTGCCAAGGTCCCTCTGGATGGCATCCCTCCCTTCCAGCATGCTGACAGCACCACACAGCTTGGTGTCATTGGTGAACTTGCTGAGGGTGCACTCTATTCCACTGTCCATTCCTGAATTTCCAGCAAGTACAATTTGAGAAGAACAACTATTCTGCATGTCACTATTACTGAATTTAATTTGGCCAATTTCTTCTTGAGTATAGATTAATTTTTTTTTGTTAATGCAAAAAAAATATCAGAAATAGCATAGTCACATTTTTATCTGAAAAAAAACCGCAAAGCATGTAAATTAAAAATTGCACTGGAATTGAATACACATTGGTTCAAGGGTTAGGAACTTTAAAATGAAAAAGAAACAAGTGAAAACCACCCTTTTTTACATTTCTATTTTTTATTTACAACATAAATTTGATTTAAAAAATACAGATTGATTTTTTTTTAAAAGTTCATGCTCGGTTTATTTAAGTGACGAGATAATAACTAAATCACAAGATCTCTGAAATCAAATAAGTGTAGACTATGATTATCTGCATGAATCATAATAATAAAACCAAAACAAACTGTACCGATTTTGTTGTGGAACAGAAGGTATGAAACAATAAATTTTCTTTCTCTGGTAGAAAGTATATTATGCATTTCCACTATGCATTCTGATTTCAATCAGCCTCTGATTTATATCCTCATTGATTTTTTTAAAAAGCTTTTAAATATATTTAAATATTTTCAATGAAATTGTGAGAAATTGGCAAAATATTGAGAAACAGAGGAAAAAGGCATTACATTTTGTTAAGTTATTGTTTTTACACTGCCCAATTTTGAAACTCCAGTCTCCATCTTAGAAAATAAAGATGACTAAGTTGATTTCAAAGAAATCAATAGTGTTTGGAAGAGGTATTTTAAAAATTTCTAGACTAGTTTCACCAACTTGAATACATCTATTTCCTCATATTCAATGTAAGAAATACATAAGGCTATAAGCCTTATGGGAAAATGTTTACTATGTAAGGCTTTATACTTTTACATATTTAATGTGTTACAACATGATATGCCTAATTTTATGTGCCTTTAAGTCATGGATTAACTTTATGTCTCATATTTTATTTTTTATATGTTATCATTTTTTTTTTATGTTGTTGACATAGAAAGTTAGTCCTTGTCAATTTCTTACTATTCCAAACTTAGTTTTATTAGATAAGCTTTAAAAATAAATCTCAGTCATAGAATGGGTAGGGTTGGAAGGGACCTTCAAAAGTCATCTAGTCCAACCGCCCTGCAAGGAGCAGAGACATCCCCAACTACATCAGGTTGCTCAGAGCCACATCCAACCTGGCCTTGAACGTTTCCAGGGATGGGGCACCCACCACCTTTCTGGGCAACCTGTTCCAGTGCTCCACAACCCTCATGGTAAAAAGTTTTTTTCTAATATCTAATCTAAATCTACCTCCCTCTATTTTAAAACCATTAGCCCCTGTCCTATCACAACAGGCCCTACTGAACAGCCTCTCCCCATCTTTCTTGTAGGCCCCCTTGAGGTACTGGAAGACCGCTATCAGGTCTTCCTGGAGCCTTCTCTTCTCCAGGCTGAACAGCCCCAACTCCCTCAGCCTGTCCTCATAGGAGAGGTTCTCCAGCCCTCTGATCATCTTCGTGGCCCTCCTCTGACCCTCTCCAACAGGTCCATGTCTTTCTTATGTTGGGGACTCCAGAACTGGACTCCAGGTGGGGTCTCACCAGAGCAGAGTAGAGGGGGCAGAATCACCTCCCTCAACCTGCTGGCCACACTCCTCTTGATGCAGCCCAGGATGCGGTTGGCCTTCTGGGCTGCAAGGGCGCTCATGTTGAGCTTCTCATCCAACAAGTCCTTCTCCTCAGGGCTCGATCCATTCTCCGCCCAGCCTGTATTTGTGCCTGGGATTGCTGTGACCCAGGTGCAGGACTTTGCACTTGGCCTGGCTGAACTTTGTGAGGTTGGCACGGGCCCACCTCTCCAGCCTGCCAAGGTCCCTCTGGATGGCATCCCTCCCTTCCAGCATGTTGATGGCACCACACAGCTTGGTGTCATTGGCGAACTTGCTGAGGGTGCACTCTATCCCAGTGTCCATGTCACCGACAAAGATGTTGAACAGGACCAGGCCCAACATGGACCCCTGAAGAACGCCACTCGTCACTGGTCTCCACTTGGACATTGAACCTTTGACCACCACTCTTTGAGTGCAGCCATCCAACCAACTCCTTATCCACCAAGTGGTCCGTCCATCAAACCTACGTCTCTCCAGTTCAGAGAGATGGATGTTGTGCGGGACAACCTTACTTATTTAACCACTTTCTTAATGTGCTTTCTTCTTGCCATTCTGAAAATAAGTAGGTCAAGCTATGGAACAAAAGTGTAATTTTCTTATTGAAAGAAGAAAGTGTAAATGACTTTTTACAGCTGATGTATTCTAGTTCATACTTCATTAGCAATTATTGCATATGTATCATAGCTAAGTACATATTGTGAGTTTTGTATAGACAGAAGTGATTTTCCTTTTGCAATTCATATAAACGGTAATGAAATTTGTAGTGTTTTCTGTAATATTAGTTAGTTCTTAATCTCTTCCTTGTCCTTTTTGCATTTCTATTTTTTCTTTTCTTTGTTACAATTGGTATATTAAAGACTTTATCTTAAAGATGCTAATACTTCATCTAGCACTATTAATTAAGTTGCTAAGTGTTTAAGAGAATTATCTGTCTTCTTTCATGTTATTTGTATATTTAAATATTATCGGTTATTCTTTGAAATAAACTAAAATTCAGGCAAGTGGCGATCATTTCATACAAGAATTTCTAGCTTCCTTTTTATTCCTTTTCTACAAAAATCCAGGATTTTTCCTCTCTACTCTAAAAATGTAAACCTGCAGAACACAAATATGTCTGACAAGAAAATTCTAACTGACATACAAGTTGGTTTAGATTGAATTAGAAAAAGGTAAGATGAAATGCTACTAATAATAATACTTTCACTTGTTATAGAGTCAGTGACAGTTTACCAAGGAGGAAAATAATTTCCAGCCAAAATTGGTTCTGTAAATTAGATTTGACCTGCCCTACTTATTCAGAACAAGATCTATAAAACTACACTGCTGATCAGGTATACTAAAAATTTTTTGCATGTTCTTTTTTTTCCCCCTTCTTAATCTTCCTCACTATTAACCACGTTACATACCATGAAACTAGACAAAAGTCTCCTGTTTTGATCTCATATGAAAAATGTAAAACCCATCTAATAATAGAGAAATATTAACCATTTAATAGGCAAATGTCAACTATCACTTTTTTCTTTCTGCCTTAGATAAATAGGATTTATACTTAATGACAAATGTGTTTTAGGCAAAAGTCAAAAAAACCCAAAAAAGCATCAAAAGCTTTGCACAAGTCCAGGCAGATGATATCTGTTGCTCGTCCCTTGTCCATCGATGCCGTCACCCCCTCATAGAAGGCCACCAAATTGGTCAGGCACAATCTGCCCTTGGTGAAGCCATGTTGGCTGTCACCAATCACCTCCTTGCTCTCCATGTTCCTTAGCATGGTTTCCAGGAGAATCTGCTCCATGACCTTGCCAGGCACAGAGGTGAAGCTGACTGACCTGTAGTTCCCTGGGTCTTCCTTGTTACCCTTTTTAAAAATGGGGGTTATGTTCCCCCTCTTACCATCTTCCAATCCTATAAAACCACAGAACAGCCAGTATCCAATCTGCAGCACTATATACAAAATCCCAGCACTATATACAAAATACTATATTTATAGCCAGGAAAGGACAGAATTTAAAATCTTGATAGGAAAATAAAGGTCTGTAAATATTTACTAGAGAAGCAATGGCCAATCTCTAAACTCAGATCATTACTTAAATCTGGACAATTGGCTGCTAATTGTAGAAGTATTAATATTTATCCTAATGAGACACAAAGTTTTGAGTAATTAATTTTCTGAATAATTAGGACCAGATTACTACCACCTCCTGGGCAACCTGTTCCAGTGTTTTGCCACCTTCATTGTAAAAAATTTCTTACTTATATCTAGTCTGAATCTACACTCTTTTAGTTTGAAACCATTACAGGCCCTGTTAAGTTTGTCACTGTCTTTCTTGTAAGCCTCCCTTAAGTACTGAAAGGCTGCAATAATGTCTCCCTGGAGTCTTCTCTCCTCCAGGTTGAACAGCCCCAACTCTCTCAGTCTGTCTTTATAGGAGAGGTGCTTCAGCCCTCTGATCATCTTCATGGCTCTCCTCTGGACTCGCTCCAACAGGTCCATGTCCTTCTTATGTTGGGGGCATGTAACCGGTTTGTAGGATTCCTATGCACAAAATTCACCCAATATATGATATTTTAAAAACACAACAGTATTTATTGCTCTGTTATAGCATTGCATAAGCAGTTACAGTTCCTAGCATAAGCAGTTACCAGCATAACTGTTTTCCCTTTATGAGAGTCTTACCAATCCAACTACGCCAGAGACACCACCGAGCAGGAGGATGATGATCAGTGGGGTCAGAGCAGAGAAGGGAGGTAGGTACAGCACCTTCAGGGCATCCTTTGTTGTTCGTAGAGCGTGCTCTGGGTCCTTTCTCTCTCTCTCTGCGCTGAGCCACCTCTGTTTATACCCTCAGCAGATTCAGTGGAAGAGTACTGACCAGGTGTTGATGCATGCGTGGCCAGCGCATGCAACAAGGCCTGCCAAGTACATGCTCTGCTGGCTAACAGTGGTTCCCAGATTGCAACAACATACTGCTCAATAACAACCCTCCTAGTTCCCCTTTCTGAGATAACAACCCTCCTAGCTCCCCTCTTCAAGGTCACATTCTCATAGCTGTGTGCAGCTTGTAATTTCCCACAGTGGCCCTACACAGACCATCCCTGAAATCCCTCACACAGGGCACCAGAGCTGGACGCAGTACTCCAGGTGGGGTCTCATGAGAGCAGAATAGAGGGGCAGAATTACCTCCCTCCACCTGCTGGCCACGCTTCTTTTGACGCAGCCCCGGATGTGGTTGGCCTTCTGGCCTACGAATACACATTCTTGGCTCATTTCCAACTTTTCATCCACTGATACCCCCAAGTCATTCTCTGCAGGGCTACTCTTAATCTTTCCGTTCCCCAGCCTACATTGATAACCAACCCATATGCAGGACCTTGCACTTGGACATTGGTCCTATTCATATTAAAGGCCAAGGGGAAATGCTTCCTGTAAGGTCTAGGTAGCATTCCAGCTTTATGTGTAGACAAGGTTCTTCTTCAGGTGTTTGAAAATGTCCTGCCCTCCCAAAGAGAGAAATTAAATATGGGATTTCTTAGTTTTGACAGCCAAGAAAACTTCAGATATAGATGGATATGTGTTCTTATTTTAAGATCTGTCATTTAGCTGCCTTAAAATATAAATCTTTTTTTAAAGAGTCTGATTTATAAAGTCAACAACAAAAGATTTGTACCTTTAATCTACTTCAGACACTTTTTGATGATTTACTACTCTATGTCATCTAGAAGGTTTTCCAGTAGGAGTATTTATATTGACTCTGTGACGCCTGAATAAAAATGTTGACTTATATTTTCTACCCTACCTGTTCCACAAAAAGTATTACATTTGCTCTTCATTTTGCTTTGCTGCCTAATTTTTTATCCTGTTGAGGTTTATTCAGCTATTTATGATATTCTTAATTATTATTTGCTTAATTGTTTCTGTGGTGAAAATTTTTAATCCAAATACTATGTGGCATTAAGGCAAAGACCTTTACAAAATCCAAGTATATTACATCCACTTTCTTTATCTTTATGACATGAATTTGTTATTTAATCAAAATATGAAATCAGATTTTCTTGGTAAAGCCTACTTTCTAGAAATCTTGTTGGCCATTATTTAAGAATATATCATTTATCTGTCTATTGATAGCATTGTGCACCAAACTTCTTTTTACTCATAATATATCAGGTAAGATGACTAAAGTTGAAAACAGACGAGAATAAGGTTGTAGTAATATATACCCTTAATCCATCAGCAGTTTAGCAGCACTCAGTGGTGTTGCAGAAACTCACAGAAATTAAATTAGACAAGGTGATTAACTAAAAGAGGATTTATTTGTAACAAACTGGTAACAAATTCAAACTTAGCTCTAATTTAACTGAAATTAGAAGCTAAGGAGATGATAGGGAGATATTCTGCTTTCCATAGGTGGTAATAATACTTTAAAATCTCCAGCCTCAGTGGAAGAGATAATTTCAAGATAATATTATGCCCTTTTAGACTGACAGTGAATTTCAGGGCTCTGTAATGCTCCAGTCTGCTCAATAGTTAGGGATCAAAAGAGGTAATGACTGAGGTGATGCCTTAACTGTAGGAATGGTTGTAGCACACAACAGAAAGCTGACTGGCTGATTTCTCAGCACACTTTAAAAAATTTTTGCAAAGACAACACAGAACAGAGTTTATCTTATATATTTGAGAAAAAAACATTGAAAAGTCAGTTATTTTCTGAATTAGTTCATCCACCTTTTGAATTTTCACAGATGAGGCAGATTTCCATTTTTAAAAAAGGAAATGGCCAGGCTCTTAGGCCATGAGATCGAGAAATGAAGGTACACTAAGCTTGTGCACAACTGTTCCTTTCTTGTGCCAAGTACTGCACATTGATGAATCTTACCTTCAAACAGAAATCAGATTTCTTTTTTTTTTCTTTTTTTAATTTTAAGCTTAAAGACATACTGTGAGTTTGAAGTTTTATAGAAAGTTCCTCTGTCATATTTGTTCTGAATTTGTATTTCCTGCAAATATATCTGACTGAAAAAGTGCTAAACTATATTAGGTATAATAAGTTTATTTTGATTTGAACTACTCATCACATTCACCAAGTTCTAGAAGCTATAATGAGTTATGTTGGAGAAAGAACAAGATCTTTTATGTGAGCCATTTTGATTAATTTTGCATACTGAGATTAAATTAAAACAAAAAATAACAGTAACTTTTACTAAGTAGGTCAAAATTGGTAAATTCATATGAGTGTCTGATGAAAAGAACTTTACTGAAAATTTAGACTAGAGCTTTATAAATTCAGTCACTTTTCACTTATTGATATAGTAGCTATGGTGTCCTTTAGGGCATCGTGATTTATTTTACTGTAATGCTGTTTTTCTGCTATTGCATGCAGTTAATACTGACTTGTCTTCTGTGTTTCAGTCAACAGGGATGTTTTTATTCTTCCATTAAGACAATTTCCAGGACCATAAGTGCAACTCTAGACAAATACAGTCTTAAAGAAGGCTAATTTAGATGATAGTATAGTTAGCCTGGCTAAAGTTAAGCCAGTTTGCACTTGTTTTGTTATTGTTCTATGCCACAATTTTATGTTATGCAAATAGAATATCAATGTAACCTTTAAATAAGGAGTATTAATGATCTCTTGATATTTTTAGAGTATAAAATTCTCTGCAGAGAACACACTGTACAGGGTTAGCACTTTTAAAGTGAAACATCAGAACAAATTTAAGGTATACGTTTTCCACAGCACTCTCTGCCTCTGAAGTAATCATTCATTTTGAGGTATCCTTTTTAAACACCATGAGTTTGCTTTATTGGCTGTTAACGTTAGACAATTTTAATATATTGTACTGCAGAGTTAATATCCCATCTTCATAAAAATGGAAACCTGATATTTCTTAAGCCAGGTGAGGAATTCTTAAGCCAACAAAGGAATTAATTACTTCTGAATTGCTTGCCTGTAAAGAGAAAGAGAAATCCACTGCTGATGTCTATCTTAAAGTAATCACACAGAGAGATTGAGCAAGTAGCTCTACGGTGCAGTGGATTTCATTCTAATAAAGTGTGCATATTGAGTGCATTTAAATGTTTTGTCAATATTGTCAAATGTTTACAGCTTTAAGAAACAAAATGTTGTTCTAAGTATGGGTTCACTGAGTGAGCTGGGTGATGGAATTTTTCCTACTGCATCACACCTGGAAATTCTACAGGGTTGTAGATGAATGAGAGGTTTCCATATATAGATGTCTATGAATGTGAAAGTTTATATATGTCTTTTTTTTTTTTTTTTGCAGTGCAGGTCACTGGACTATATAGATACTGATTGTCCGTATGTTCATCATTCAGCTAATTTATTGACTGCAATGAAGTATGGACTATACAAAATTAATATTGAAATTTGACAAATATTTTCCTCCTCTGGCAAAATATGGACTATTTATTTTCAGTTATACATCAACTGTTTCTTTATGTGCACATCTGCACTATGTCTGTTGTCCTGGTGATCCATTTCAGCGATACATTACAGAATTAATTTTCCAGATTTTATGTATTTTGAATTTCTTGGACGTGTATATACTAAGCTCTGCTAAGCTTTCATTTTTTAACTAGTGGTGATTTCTTTAACAGTAAAATTACCTTTAATGAGAAATACAGATGGTTCTCATTGTCACAAATCCTAGTGATTTCATCTTAGCTCGTTTCATCATCTTATAAAAATTATTCTATATTTGTAATTTCTATTGCAATCAAGAAAACACACAATAGGAAACTGTGTTAGTGAGGATGGGTTTTGACATCAACTCATTCTGATGACAAAATGCAATAACTATATAGAACATTGAGACTTTATCTCCCTCCAAAGATAAAATCATAGAACTCTCTAAGGCTTTAGGCTATACTAAAGAATCCATGAGAATGTATGAAATTTTTATAGCCCGCTAGTAAGTATGTTCGTAATATTACAGATGGAGAAAGAAGAATTGAACCAGCAGTCCAGGTTCACACAGTATTTCTCTTTTTTCCTTTGCTCTGCATCTAGTCTATACTCCATTCAATAGAATAGGAGCTACTGTGACAGGTGAAGTCAAGCACTGACAAGTCAGAACACTGTCTATCCCACAAGAATTAGGTTAATGGATTTTATTATTTGACTGTGTTTTTCTGGGTAATCCTTTCCAGTTGCAGTCTAACACATTACACACATTGTAAAGCCAACGTGTAACTGATTTAACTGAGTTCATTGCATGTCACCTTTTGAAAGCTGTTCCCACTTTGAACTTTACTATTTGTATTTAAAAGAAAAATAATGTTAGCAGAGTGCATTGCAGTTTGTGTATAACATTTGCACATTTTATAGTGTTGCATGGTTCAATCATAAATTTTACAGCAGAAACTGCACTGATGCATGTTAAAAGTGTGAATGCATGTAAATAAAGTTTTAATTCACTGGGAAAACTGCGGCTACTGGTAAGGCATTGGTAATTTTCTTTCCAAGGCTATGTCTTCCTTGCATGGTATCTTAATTACTGACTTCCAATCACAGATGAAAAGCAGATTTTGTTTGAAGAGTATCTCTGTATAAAGCAGGAATCTTCAGATTTGTCACAGAACTTCTGATGCTGTGTTACACTGTTTTAAAGAAGTTACTGTGCCACGTCATGTTTGAGACAGTGGGAGGTAGGAAGTTTTCATGTGATACATAAAATGAATGTTAGCATTGTTTGCACCAAACATCATAACCAAATCTTTTGCTTGGAAAGGGGCAGGAGCTACACTACATTATGGTTTTCATTTGTGTAAGAACTGAGCATGCCAGCAGTAAACTTTGTGTCACTAATTCTTACATACTTAACTACTACAAGCTGGCAATCACTACCATTACACACATGAATGACCACTGCATGACTGCCTCTTGAATCCTAAAACATGGTATACTTCATTTGCTTGTTTCAAATACAGCTAGTTGTTTAAAAGATTGCCAGAATAAGCTATTTCAAAATATGTATCTTCTGTTTGGAGGAGGTTATACTGGCAAGGATGCAGCCACATATATCAAATATGTGCCAGACCTGCTACTTGAATTAATTTATATTCTCTGAGGTAAAACTTAATCTTATGAAAAAAAAATGCATGAAACAATTAATGTCATACATTGTTTAAGTATTCAACAAGATTTACTTTACAACAATACTCATATCTTAATTTAAATGTGTTTCTATAAGAGCTCCAAAATAAAATAATGTCAAGAGTTATTTTTTTGTTTAGATTTTCTAATACCGACTTCTGAGATAGTATGATAATATTTTTTAAATTCTACAAAGATCTATGTTTAGTCTAGGAGGCAGGTGTGAAGAACTGAGAAGATGCTAAGTGAAGAATTGGCTGAACAGGAAGGCTCCAACTGTTGTAGTGAACACGGTTACATCTGACTGGTGATGAGTGGTATTTCTCAGGGCTCAATTCTAGACCCAGTTCTGTTCAATCTTTTTTATCAATGATCTGGATGCAGGAGTTAAATGCACTGTTAGGAAGTTTGCTGACAATACTAAACTAGGAGGTGCTGTTGGCTCTCTTGAGGGACAAGATAGACTGGAGCATTAGACATTATTTAATAGCATGAAATTGAACATGAACAAGTGTCAGATTCTGCACCTGGGGTGGAGTAGTGCTGAACACAGGTATAAATTGGGAGAGGAGTGGCTGGAAAACAGCCCTGCAGAAAGGGATCTTGAGGTGCTGGTTGACAGTAGGCTCAATAAGAGTCTGCAGTGTGTCCTAGCAGCCAAGAGGGCAAACTGCATCTGGGGGTGCATCAAACCCAGCATAACCAGATGGTCGAAAAAGACGATTATCCCACTGTATTCAGCATTAGTATGGCCTCACCTTGAGTATTGTGTGCAGTTCTGGGCCCCACCATTTCAAAAGAGTATTGAGGTACTTGAACGTGTCCAGAGGAGGGCAACAAAGCTAGGGAAGAAGCTGGAAGGCATATCCTATGAGGAGTGGCTGAGGACACTGGGTTTGTCTAGTTTGGAGAGAAGGAGGCTGAGGGGCGACATTCATGCTCTCTCCAGTGTCGTAAGGAGGGGAAGTGGAGAAGGAGGTGCTGATCTCATCTCCCTGGTACCCAGTGCCAGAATGCGTAGGAATGGTTCACAACTTTGTCCATCAGGGGAGGTTTGGATCTGACATGAGGAAACATTTCTGTACCAAAAGAGTGGTCAAACACTGGAACAGGCTTCCTAGAGAGGTGGTCGACACTCCATGCCTGTCAATGTTTAAGAGGAATTTGCAAATAACACTATAATAATATGCTCTAGCTTTTGGTCAGCCTTGAAGGGGTCAGGCAGTTGGCCTTGATGGTTGTACGACCCTTACAACTCTCCTTGCCTCGCCTTGCCTCGCCTCCCCTCTGCTCCCCTCCCCTCCCCTCCCCTCTCCTCCCCTCCCCTCCCTTCCACTCCACTCGACTCCCCTCCCCCAACTTCCCTCCCCTCCCCTCCCCTCCCCTCCCCTCCCCTCCCTCCCCTTCCCTTCCCTTCCCTTCCCTTCCCTTCCCACACCTTCCCTTCCCTTCCCTTCCCTTCCCTTCCCTTCCCTTCCCTTCCCTTCCCTTCCCTTCCCTTCCCTTCCCTTCCCTTCCCTTCCCTTCCCTTCCCTTCCCTTCCCTTCCCTTCCCTTCCCTTCCCTTCCCTTCCCTTCCCTTCCCTTCCCTTCCCTTCTCTTCCCTTCCCTTCCCTTCCCTTCCCTTCCCCCACCTTCCCTTCCCCCACCTTCCCTTCCCTTCCCGCACATTCCCTTCCCGCACCTTCCCACACCTTCCCTTCCCTTCCCGCACCTTCCCTTCCCTTCTCTCACCTTCCCGCACCTTCCTTTTCTGCACCTTCCTTTCCCTTCTGGAAGGGATTTTTCAGCTTCAAAAATCACTTTCAGGGACACAGATCAGAAACTTTACAAGTACTAACAGGGGTTTTGTTTTATTTAATTTTTTTTTTTTTCTGAATCTCTTTCAGAGACTGTGCTCACAAGCAGTAACACAATGCACAGCTGTAAGCTAGGAGTAACCTGATGCATCCTTCAGTTTAGCTTTAAAAAACATCCCTCACACTCTGGCAAATTAAAGCTGCAGATCCACAGAAGGTAGCAGTGGGAATACAGGCCAAATAATCCTTTTTTCCAGAAGAGTGAAAATTTGAAGAATGAGAAGTCGTACTGATCACACACAGAACTAGAAGAAGAAGAGGTGTGTGGTACTATGGGATATTTTCAAAAGTATGACACATATTTATGACACGCACACTTTTTGCCTTTGAAAAGTTGCTCTGCTGTGCTTCTTGTCCAGTGGTGCATGAAAACTGTTCTTGTACCTGCCCTGTGCTTGTATTGCATTCAGGGAGTGCTGTAAAATACCAGCTGCTGATGGTGCAGCAATCCTGAAGCCCTTCCAAGTGTCGGCCATTTTGCATAAGCAAGAACCCCTGGGCAAATGGAGCCAAGGGAAGCAACAGAGCTCGGTCCCACTCCAAACTTGCAATGGGCAAAAGAACCAGAGAGAGCAAAGGCATGAGTAATGCCTTGGAGGTGCAAGAGCAGCAGGCAGGAACCTAGCTCAAAGGGCCCAGATGAGCCCTAACAAGGGGCTGTGCTCATTGTGGTAAATGAAGGCAGGAAAAAATCAAAACAATGGACTACCCTGGGGGAAAAGAGCACTCATCCCACTGACTACATGAGAGGCTGCTTTGTGGAGCAGGAGCAGAAGGCATCTAGCGAAAATGGCCCAAAGGAGTCCTGGCAAGGGGCCATGCTCAATGCTGCAGAGGTAGGTGAAAAACCTCCAGGGACACTTGCTAGCCCACCACAGGGTGAGGGAAGCATTTCTCTCTCCAGCTGCAGGGCACAAGAGGCTGTCTTCACTTTGCATGAGCAGCAGGAAGCAACCTAGCCAAAATGGACCAGAGGAGCCCTGATAAGTGGTCATGCTCAATGCTGCAGAGGAAGGCAAAAAAAACCCCAGGGACCAGGGCCAATCTGCCTTGGGGAAAAATTCCTTCCTGATCCCAGCACTGGCGATTGGCTGTGCCCTGAGCATGTGAGCAAGACCTGCCTCCTTATCGCACAGACTGGTCACATCTTCCAGGAGATGCCCCCTTCAAGTAATTCCACCAGCTCCTCAAGGACTTCCTCTTGGATGTCTTCAGGCTGCCCCCAGGCCAACTCTGGCAGCAGAACATGGGAGGATGCTCCCTTTTATCCTGCCCTGGGGCGTTGTTACTGCTGCATTGATGGGTAGCGGCACTGTGACATGGGGAAGACAGGGTCCCCCACAGACTTACTGCTGAAGATTTTGGGAGCATCAGTGTCCATAGGAGGCTGGGAAGTCACATAGTATCAGGATATTCAGGAAGTGATTAGAGGCACTGGTGGGCCATAGATCCATTACCAAATATTTGAGGGAAGTATGAGTGCAATACACTAAAGTTAATGGCCAGGCTTATGTTGTCTCCAAATAACATGTTTTACTGTCACTGTCCAAGACAGAACAGTGGGATGAACATTGCGGGATACAGGGGCAGGCGGGTGGGAGGTGCCTGCGAGCACCAGGGGGTGGACCTAGGGGTCACGGGATCAGGGGACGGTCGGGTGTACGAGTAGCGCGTGGTATATAAGGCTTTATGACACAGCAATAAATTGGCATTTAGAGCTAGACGCCATGTGTCCGTCTCTTGTGTCCCTGCGTAGGGAGGTGCGCAGACGGACGGGCGCCTAAGCCGTGTTGCCGGTAAAGAGGCGACACTTGGTGACCCCGACGTGATAAGGCAGGCCTGCATTGGTGAGGGAGGTGCGCGGTAAGGCGTCTCTGTTTCAGCTGCTCGGTATGGCTTCGGTGGAGCAAATGGTGAGTATGCTGAAAGGCATGGGGCAGCAGGTGGAGAGCCCTGTGCATAAGAAGGACCTGGACCCGCTCTTCCATTGGATGGTGCGGACAGGTATAGCGGCCGCTCCTTCTCACTGTGTGAGTAAGGGGGCCCTCGAACAAACAGCAGAGGAACTATTCCAGAGAGCCTGTGCTGGGAACAAAGAGGCTCTCGGTCTTTTGCCGGCATTAGGCTCCCTCCGGACCATGCTGGAGAAAGCAAGAAACTACAGGGGTGCATGGCAGACGGCATATGCTTTGCTGTGGCCTGAGGCAAAAGAACGGAAACCGCCTGGGGATGTCCCTTCCCAGCCCTCTAACAAAGTACCAGCAGGAACCGTGCCCGAAGGGGTTAGTGGGGCCGGGCGCCAGGCACTGCTCCCCAGCTCCCGCTCGGTTGCAGGACGACCGAGCGAGGAGGCGGGCAACGGACAAGGGTGCGGGGAGGGACAGGGTGGGGGAACGAATTGTGAGGAGGTTTGCGTCCCAGCTAAAGTCGTGGAGGGAAAAGAAAATGGTGGCGGGGAAGAAGACGACAGGAGGTGAGGCGGAGAGCCGTTACTGGAGCCGTTTACAGCGCCGCTCCACACGCTCCCCTCTGGCCCTTCAGCGCCATCTGAGTGTCAGATGTGGGGAAGAGAGGGTGGTGGTGCATACTGGGGTTTGGGAAAAGGGGGATTGGTCCGGATTCCCGACGCGCCTCCAGAGGGCACCGGCTCCGGAGCCAAGGGGACGAGTCCCCTCTTCAGTGCGCCCCCGCCATACGGGGTACCAATAGCAGGGCGAGAGGATAAGGCGCTGCTCCCAGAGCGAGCAAGGGAAGAAATACAGGAGAAAAAGGGAAGAGAGAAAAGGCTTGAGGAAAAGGTAGAGGAGTTACGAGAAGAAATGAAGCGCTTGGTGTGCAAAGAGGGGGCACCGATTAAGGATAGGAAGCAAGCTGCAGCAGAAAGCTGGAAGATCACTGCACGGGAGTGCGTGCTTGCTGATTGCACGCTGCAGCCTGAGGAGGGGCCAGCGCGAACGGCATATCCAGTGCTGATTCATCCAGGGGGGAACCGTGCTTCGAATCTGCTTGATTACAAGCTCTTAATGCAATTGCGGAAAGCTGTAACAGAAGGGGGTATCATGGGACCTTCTGCACAACTGCTATTGGACACCATCGCCATGGGCGGCCCATTAATATTCGATTGGCGACAATGCACTCGCGCTTGCCTTACTCCTGCTCAAGTCCCCATTTGGGAGCAGATGCTGCGAGAGGAGGGGGAAAAGCTGCTATTGCAGGCAAGAGATGAGCCAGACCATCCCATTTATGGGGCCCACATAGATATGTTGCTAGGCACGGGACCCTGGCTCGCTCCGCAAGATCAAGTTAATTTACCACTTCCTGTGTTAATTGCTGCAGCTGGGCTTGGGCGACAAGCCTTTGAGCGTATGAATCCTGTACTCTCAGGGACACCAAGTTATCTCAATATAAGACAAGGCTCAAATGAGACTTTCGGCCACTTCGCAGACAGAGTGCAAACTGCAATAGCAGGGTCCTCTCTCCCAGCAGCTGCACAGGAGCTAATGCGAGACTGCTTGTGTATAAACTGCTTAGCGGCGTATAAGCAAGCTCTTGCAGTGCTCCTGGCTACGGCCAGTGTGGGGGATATCATCCAGCAAGGGTGCGAATTTGGTCGCACACAGGAAACAGCACCGCTTGCTGAGGCCTTGCAAGCTTTTGCGGTGCAGTTGACTGGCTCCAGCGGGGGGGGTACTTGTTTTAATTGTGGAAAAGCAGGTCACCGAGTAAAGGAGTGCCCAAAGAAGAAAGGATGAGGAAACATCATTTGCTGGGTGTGTGGAGGCCCTCATCGAGCACAAGAGTGTCCACAGAGATTCAGAGGTGATCAGGGAAATGGGGGGGCCGGACGGAACAAGGGGTCACCCGCCCGGCAAAACGCCTGGACCCCACAAGCAGCCGCATGGACAGGCCCGTGGGTGGGGCCCGAACCCGAGCAAGAATAGAGACAAAGGCAGCCCAGGTTGGGGGTGGCTCCTGTACACTAGTGCCCCTCGCCAATCAAGTTGAGGCCGGGGCATGGGTGGCGGGACACACAGCTCTTGAACAGGGGTATGAAATACCACCACAAAAAAACGATGGACAGAGGGTGGCAGTTACATCCCTGCATACAGAGACTCAAAAGAAAAAACCCTTACCTTTGATTGCACTGACATTTGACATGACTACTCGACCCAAGGTACAGGTTCAGGTTTCTCTGGTAGGTTCACGACACCACAAACCTGCTCAAGTTACGATCACCTTCTTGGTAGACACTGGGGCTGACATGACTACCATCTCAACTACTGACTGGCCCCGAGATTGGCCTTTGGACACGGGATCAGTAACGGTGGGGGGGCGTGGGAGGTAAATCCGTGGGTCATCGTAATGCTCTGCCCCTCACCCTGCGGTGGGAGGATGACGGGGTGTCGCGCACCTCCGGCCCATTGCGCCCTTATGTTCTGAGCATACCGGTCACCCTTTTGGGCAGGGACGCCATGGTCGGTGCTGGCACTGTCATACATCTTGGTCCTCCGCAGGGTTTTTAGTGGGGGCCGCTAGGGACATCCCTTGTTGGCGTCTGCAATGGCGATCGGATGACTCTCTATGGATTCCTCAGTGGCCCCTACCCCAAGAAAAATTGACTGCCCTATGGGACCTTGTACAAAGAGAAGTGCAGCAGGGGCATTTAATACCATCAACTAGCCCCTGGAACAGCCCGGTATTCGTCACAAAAAAGAAATCTGGTAAAAAAAGAAATCTTGGCCTGATGAGATCCATCCGCGCGTCCTGAGGGAACTGGCGGATGAAGTTGCCAAGCCACTGGCCATCATATTTGAGAAATCGTGGCGGTCTGGTGAGGTCCCCGATGACTGGAAGAGAGGAAACATAACCCCCATTTTTAAAAAGGGGAGTAAGGAAGACTCGGGCAACTACAGGCCAGTCAGCCTCACCTCCGTGCCTGGCAAGGTCATGGAGCAGATTCTCCTGGAAACCATGCTAAGGCACATGGAGAGCAAGGAGGTGGTTGGTGACAGCCAACATGGCTTCACCAAGGGCAGATCGTGCCTGACCAAATTGGTGGCCTTTTATGACGGGGTAACAGCATCGGTGGACAAGGGACGGGCAACGGATATCATCTACCTGGACTTGTGCAAGGCATTTGACACTGTCCCGCACGACATCCTTCTCTCTAAACTAGAGAGGCATGGGTTTGATGGATGAACCACTCGGTGGATAATGAGTTGGCTGGAAGGCCGCACTCAGAGAGTGGTGGTCAACGGCTTGATGTCCAAGTGGAGACCGGTCACCAGTGGCGTCCCTCAGGGGTCCATGTTGGGCCTGGCCCTGTTCAACATCTTTGTTGGCGACATGGACAGTGGGATAGAGTGCACCCTCAGCAAGTTCGCCGATGACACCAAGCTGTGTGGTGCCGTCGACATGCTGGAAGGGAGGGATGCCATCCAGAGGGACCTTGACAGGCTGGAGAGGTGGGCCCGTGCCAACCTCATGAAGTTCAACCAGGCCAAGTGCAAGGTCCTGCACCTGGGTCGTGGCAATCCCAAGCACAAATACAGGCTGGGCGGGGATTGGATCGAGAGCAGCCCTGAGGAGAAAGACCTGGGAGTGTTGGTAGACGAGAGGTTCAACATGAGTGGGCAGTGCGCCCTTGCGGCCCAGAAGGCCAACTGCATCCTGGGCTGCATCAAGAGGAGCGTGGCCAGCAGGTCGAGGGAGGTGATTCTGCCCCTCTACTCTGCCCTGGTGAGACCCCACCTGGAGTACTGTGTCCAGTTCTGGAGTCCCCAACACAAGAAGGACATGGACCAGTTGGAAAGGGTCCAGAGGAGGGCCACAAAGATGATCAGAGAGCTGGAGAACCTCTCCTTTGAGGACAGGCTGAGAGAGTTGGGGCTGTTCAGCCTGCAGAAGAGGAGGCTCCGGGGAGACCTGATAGCGGTCTTCCAATACCTCAAGGGGGCCTACAGGAAAGATGGGGAGAAGCTGTTCAGTAGGGCCTGTTGTGATAGAACAAGGGGTAATGGGTTTAAATTAGAAGGAGGTAGGTTTAGATTAGATATTAGAAAAAAATTTTTTACAATGAGGGTTGTAGAGCACTGGAACAGGTTGCCCAGAGAGGTGGTGGATGCCCCATCCCTGGAATCGTTCAAGGCCAGGCTGGATGAGGCTCTGAGCACCCTGATCTAGTCAGGGATGTCCCTGCTCCTTGCAGGGGGGTTGGACTAGATGACAGTTGAAGGTCCCTTCCAACTCTAACTATTCTATGATTCTATGATTCTAAGTGGCGACTTCTGCACGACTTGAGAGGGGTCAACGCCACCATGGAGGCAATGGGGGCGTTGCAACCAGGCCTACCTCTTCCATCAATGTTACCCCAAGATTGGCAATGTCTTGTGATTGACCTGAAAGACTGTTTTTTCAGCATTCCTCTACATCCAGAAGACACAAAGCGATTTGCCATGACCATTCCTGCCGTGAACAACCAGATGCCAGCTCAGCGTTTTGAATGGGTGGTGCTGCCACAAGGCATGAAAAATTCCCCTACTATTTGTCAAATGTTCGTACATGCTGCTTTGCGACTGGTGAGAGAGCGTTATCCCGATGTAGTTATCGTCCATTACATGGATGACCTCCTCTTCGCAAGTGCCTGTTTGCCTCCGGCCCTGTTGATCACAGTCAGACAGGCTTTGGCCCGTTTTGGCCTTGCAATAGGAGAAGAAAAGACGCAGACAGTGCCACCATTTAAATATTTGGGTACTGAGCTCTCTTCCTGCGTAGTAAAACCACAAAAACTCTTAGTACCTACAACGACTGTGACCTCCCTCCATCAGCTACAAACACTGGTGGGCGGTATACAGCGGTTGCGGCAGTTTGCTCCCTTAAGCCCGCAGGAAATGCGTGAATTGACAGATCTCCTAAAAGGTGACACGGATCTGGCAGCTCCACGAAGACTGACAGCAAAACACCGACAGTTGTTAGCTGTTTTCTTTGAACGCCTACAACGCAGTGCCTTACGGCGGCGGGGTGCAACACGGGGCATCCAAGCGCATCTCCTACTACAGGCGGCAGGAGCTGTCATTGTGCTGCATCAGGGGGAGGTTCAAGCCGCATTGTTGTTTGGCTATGTCGCTGCACCTAAAGTTGCTTTGCCTCAGTGGGATACACTACTTGCCTTAGCGCTTCGCTGGGCTAGGGATCGGGTGCTTGCTGTTTCAGGGTCAGATCCTCAGCGAATCACCGTAGAGGTGGACCCGATCTCCTTAGACAACATGCTGCGGTACTCCTTGCCTGTGCAAACCGGTCTTGCGGGATATCAGGGCTGTTTTGCTGCCTCACCACGCACACCTTATGCAGACCTGTTCTCCCTGGTGACGGTGATGCCCATACTGCCTGTCTTAGACCAACCGGTGGACGGCCGCACGGCGTTCACTGACGCTGCAGGGAAAACAGCACGCTATGCTGTTGCCTGGCTCGACCGTGGCAAGTGGAGATCTGTGGTACAAGAAGACCGTTCCTGTTCGTTGCAGCAGCTTGAGCTAAAAGCAGTATGCTTAGCTTTGGAGGTTTTTCAGGATGAACCCCTTAACCTTGTTACCGATAGCCAGTACTGTTTTCGTTCTGCTTGTCTCTGTCATTCCTGCACTGAACCCCGAACACAGATGGCAGTATTGCTATACAATGCCTTGTCGCGCCGGCGACATCCTGTCTTTATTATGCACGTCAACAGCCACACCGAACTCCCAGGATACATTACAGCAGGGAATGCTCAGACCGATGCGGCCTGTTATGCAGCTCTTTGTGACTTGCAGGTAGCCGCCAAACAGTCGCATGCTCAGTTCCACCAGTCAGCCCTTGCTTTACACCGCAGAATGATCTTCAAATGAATGCTGGCATGCTTTTGGAAGGAAACAACTCTCCAGAACTGACCATTAGAGCCACAATACATCTGCTTGAAGATCACAAGCACAGTATGTACATTGATTTGCTTGCCACAAAGCCTCTAACAGATATGTGAATGGTGAAACAACAAATGTAAAACTATTATTGCGTAAATCTACATAGTTGTCTTTGTCTGTTTCTTACTTTTCTGGAAAGGAAACATATAAATTATCATAGTGATTACGTCTCAAGATTTATTGAATTATCCTTTGTTTTCTTAACCTCACTAATGCATGTTCTCAATGAGTGCAGTCAGGCAAACTCTTAAAGCTGTACTTTATAAACTAAATATGCAGCCTTAAAGTAAAAGTATTAGTATTTTACTTATCAGCTCATAAATAATCAATTGTTTATCTTTCAGGAAAAAATCTGAAGATGATGTTGGAAAAACTCAGTGTTGTCATAATAGACAATTGTCTACTGTTTCAGAAAACATATAGACTGAAATTATTTCTGAAATTCTGCATGCCCTTGAGAAAGACAAATAATGGGAAAAGACAGATTTGCTCCTAATTATTGTAAATTTTTTATTCTATTTTATTGAAAACTGTAAGACACTTCATATTTTGTCCAATACAATTAGCATTGAATGCATAATCCATGAGGTCAATGTGAATACTTTTATGTAATGAATATTCAAATTTTTAGCCTTTTTCTTCAAGTGTCTACCAATCCACCTTCCTTTAATCATTCTGTGGAAATATCTTGCAGAACACAGAATCATTCTCAGTAAGGTACTTATTCAAAATATAATCTCCAAAATCCATCCATAGAAGTATTTTACCTTGGCCTGAATATTTTCTGCTATTACAGACTTGGTTATATGTGTACTCTTTTGAGTATGCATTTATATGAAGTCTATAATACATTATGAAAAGATACATGGGAAAGCCATATTCAGGCTCTTCACATACCTAAGTAACAATAGTAACTCCAAATTTTCAACAATATTTCTTCCAGGCAGATAGCCATCATGTTTGATTTTCATAGCTACTAATGTCACCCTAGATTTTCTGAAATGCATCTGTTTTCTAGAATCTAAATTTTCAAGAATCTTGAGAGTCATTTTGAAAAAAAGCACCAGTAACCCATCTCTCTTCAGTCAGCTAAGGGCTTCAAAACCAATGAGTTCTTACTGCAATCAGTAGGACTTAAATATAGGCTATGCTGTTTTTTGGCTGAAGCTCCTTATTGGGTCCTAATTAGCCCATGCCCATTGTGATATGATTATAATGGAAACGCTGGAGTACTTCCACCAGTTGTAGATATACTTTTCCACAAATGTTGCACCTATCTGGGTTGCCTATTTTTTCAGATAAGTAACATTCTTCTGAGCTGATAATCTAAAAGTGTGTGTTTCTCTTGCTATCTCTCCTTCTCCCCCTCTTAAAAAACATATTAAGCATATACCATATTAATAAAAATATATGTACAATCTATGGTAAAGCACTATGGTTATGTACTTTGGCACACAAAATGAAATTCAGAAAATACTTTCTTCTCTCTGTACCATGAACTCTCAAGAGAAACTCATTTGCCTTAGAAGTTTCATGCTCATGTCATGTCATGTTGCTTGTGTTGATCTAGGATTCATGGGTATTGCTGAAAAGTGAAAACATTAGCAATACAATATTATAAAAGATGGATTAAGGAAAAATAGAGATGATGTAGAGTATTCATTATAAAATTAATAGTAAAAAGTAGTAGTTTAGACAACTGCTTCAACACTTTGAAACTCAGAAAACAAGCTGCTTCATAATGTGAAGAAACATAAGCAAGATCTTCCTTCATTTTAACTAATCTGACTAAAATATTTTTGTCTGAATTGATTCCAGATTTGAATCTCTATATTTATTTAAAAAACAATAGTACAACCCAGATCACTTGCTGATTTTTTTTTTTTTTTACAAATTATACATTTCAGAATTGTTTGCTTTTCTCAGTTGCACAGGTGCAAACTAGTTATAAGCTTGCCAGAGTCCATTTGAGTCTCTCAAATTCATAGAACAATTCTGCAAATTAAACTTTATTTCATGAGCTCATTAAGAAAGGAAACAAACATGACAAACAATGGCTCAATCCCTTTTTCGTGACTAGCCTGTCGTGACTTCACTAATTCAGAAATTTTGCAGGAGACAATGGCTGCATAATGGCTTGTTAGTTCTGTCTGGCCACCTGTCCTGTCTACGTGGTGCTCTGGCTTTGCCCTAGTGGTGCTGCTCCTAGCATACATCAGGCCTCAGCATGAGCTGTGTTAGCCAAAATCTGAGCAGGAATTAAATAAACAGTCATAAACGTAAACTTGAATGTCCAGTCTTCTTCCTGTTCCAGGTCAGACTATTTCCTACCACCAGAAAGGTGGTAAATGATCCAGCCCTGGAGACATTCAAGGCCAAGCTGGACGGGGGTCTGAGCAACCTGATCTAGTTGAAGGTGTCCCTGCTCACTGCAGAGGCATTGGACTAGATGACCTTCAAAAGTCCCTTCCAATCCAAACCATTCTATGATTCAATGATTCTGTGAACAGAAAAAAAAAAAACCAAACCCAAAAACCAAACATTTTTTTTTTGTTAATTTAAGCTTTATGTAGTTAGTTATAACTTTAGGTAGTTAGTAATTTTGAAAAGTCAAATAAAAACTTCCTCTGCTTTTGTTTACCCTTGCTGAAATGGGGACTAGTGGTCACCTCCCTTCTAAGTCTGCTGTAGACTTACAACACTTCTAAGAGGTTTGAGCTAATTCTGCGCAACAGAGTAACTGTAGGTTAATGAAAAATTTTAGAAGTATTTTATTTGTGTTCAGCTATGAATGTCAATGTTTAATGGAAAGCTACAGCCTTGTTAAATTATTTCAAATGCTATGACTGTTTGTTCCAAATGCTAAATTGAGGTTGTTGTTTCTCTTTATTTGCTAACAGCAAATAAACAGTTTATCTCCACTGAATATAAAAGGGATATTTACCTAAGTGGATCATGCGGATTAATTCTTTTGGAAGAACCTCTGACATCATTACCTAGAGAACATTCTTGCTTGAATGCAGCTACACATTAACTAGTCAGTGTACACAGCAGGCAAACTGACTATCTAACTCTGGAAGAAATTGATTATGTGTTACCTAGTTACCAATACTCTTAGGGGCCAAGAAGGACTTTTCTTAGAAGGAAAAGAAATTATCAAGACCTTTGGAGGTTCTGGCCTTCCTTTTAGTAGCAGAAAGTGGAGCAGAAAAGGTGAACAGCATATCTTAAGGGCAAAATGAGTCCCAGTAGGTAAGATCTAAATTAATTTTCACCAAAGCGCTATGCTCATAAGTAAAAGATATAGGCTAAAAACTATGCTTCAGTGAGAAAGATTTACCTAGAGCTTGCTGGAAGCATTAGCCCTGAGAAAAGAATCTCTATGCATAGGTATCGAGACTTTTAGACTGTTTAGAAATACTTGCTTTGGTGGGGCTTGGAAATGTTCTTATACACTGTGGTGGTTTAGCCCGGATCACCACACAGTTTCTTACACACCCTCCCCCTACCCAGTGGGATGGGGGAGAGAAATTGGGAAGAAAGGAAAACTCGTGGGTTGAGATAAAAACAGTTTACTAAAAATACTAAAAACTACAAAGCTAACAGGATATAAGGATATTAATGTATACAAAATATACAAAATGAACAATGTACAATTTCTCACCACCCGATGTCCGAATGACCGATGCAGCCCGTCCTGAGCGACAATCACAGGAACGACACCGAGCAGCAAGCAAAGTGGGGGGAGAGCAAGCTAGCAAGGTAGAGGGAATGATGCCAGCAAGCAAGAGAGAAGAAAAGGATGCCAAGGGTGCCCGAACAGATACCTGAAAAGAATGGCTGAACAGAATGCCCCCTCCCATAGGCAACCCCCACTTATATACTGAGCATGACGTTTATGGCATGGAATACTCTCTTTGGCCAGTTTGGATCAATTATTCTGTCTGTCTTTAGCCCAGCTTCCCGCATCTACACGTTAATGAGACCTTAACAAGACTTGGAAAGCCAGACAGTGTCCTTGGTCTCATTATCAACAACTCATATCATCAGAATGTTTTTATCAACATTCTTCACACACGAAATCCAAAACACACCAGCTACTGAGAAGAAAATTAACTCCATCCCTGCTGAAACCAGGACATACACATGCACTGAAAGTTACATGTTACTGGTTTTACCTACCATTCCTAATTACATGATGAATATAGGCAACTCATTTACAGTGATGGCACTACACATGTATATAGAATCTTTTAAACATAGTTTTTTAATCACAAAAACCGTGGGCAATCTTTGTAGAGACAAATATATTTTCGTGATAAGACTGCCTAGCTCAAATTCATCACTATCTGCCTACAGTTTTTCAGTTCTTGTGTGAGCATAGAGCTATAATATTCTTTCTTAGGTTACTATTTCTGTAAGTATGCCCATTAATTTTAAAAGTTATTATTGTGGAAGCTATTGCAAACCATCAATGCTATTATTTGGGTTCATTGGACTCCCTCCACAAAGAGTTTTGATATGATTATTGTAGCTTTTTCTCCAAGAGGATTGTTTCTTGGGTTTTGTTTTGTTTTCCAGAAAGTCCTCACAGAAATTGTGGTGAAAAATGTATCATTAAATATACTTGACATTTATAACCATTTTATTACTGCATGGACTTAATGGTAAAAAGTTGAAAGGAGTTTTGAATCTTCAAAATGGAGATGTGTTCATTATAGTAAGTAACATTCTATAATACTTGTTTCCTGATGAGGTAGATACAGTTGTCATAGCTAGGCAAAAGACTCAAAGTTCCTAGGTTATGATTTTTTTTTTGAATTAGCATTAAGATTAAATGAGTAATGATAAAATTAAATGAACAATGAGTGATTTTATATATGTCAGAATTTCTTCTCATTGTTCAGCCTAAGATATAATTCTTTGAGAAATTAGTTTTCTGTAAAAGCTGAGTATGAATTTAGTTTAAAATTTTCCCATTGTATCCACAGTATCCTACATCTTAGTAATTCCAAAAATTCTTTTTAAATATTTTGGATTCCTTTGGTATGTTGTTTGATATTGCTCTAAGATAACACTTTTTCCTCTTCTAAGTATAAAGAAGAAACACCTAGTCTTTTTCTTTATATGAAAGCTGATGTAATCACAAGACTTCAGAAGGCCAGTAGAAAGAACATTAGCATCAGAAACTAGGTGCCAGATGGTCCTTCTAAGCATCACGTCAATTTTCTTGTTCTGCCATCTCATCTGACATTTTCTTTATATGATCGTTCTTGTAAGTAAAGACAGATAAAGGATAAGGACAGAAAAAAGATAGAACAAGCTTGATTTGCTTTTATAGAGAGATTTAAAGTATGCAAGACAGTAAATTTTGTAGTAGTACCTTACTTGATAACAATTTGGATATCAAAATGAATTACAGAAAAATCTTATAATTTTTTTCTACTTTAGAGTTAGAAAGCCTAAGGATTAAAAGTAGCTTGACACTGGTATTCATTAGGACCAGAATTATATTCAACAGGTAAACTGATAGGAAAATAAAATAAAGTGATCTTTATCAGAGTACTACAGAGAAAATAATAGTATTTGATCAGGGAATTTTCTAAAGTGTCTCAGTAACTTCTGAGGACAAAAATAATAAAAAGACTAGTCACATCTTAATCTTTCTTGATTTTTGCAAAACCTATTCTAGAAAAAAAAACCAAAAGTCCTCAAGCTGCATATAAAAATTTATTTATGGGAATGTAATAGTATTAAGCATATATATATTTATATATATATATGTATATATGTGTTTATCTGTGTGATAAGATTGAAAAGTGTTTGGTAACTTAAGACATCTTTTTTTAGTATGGCTTGATAGGGTAGTGTAAACAAGTACATCACTTTTAACAGTAAGGGATCACTTAAATACTTTTAATTCCTGGAATAATTAGTCCCTTCTAGTCTACAGGAATATTAATTGATAATCAAATTAAACTTTTTTCTGCTCGATGAAACTCTGCAAACTTATCCTGTTTTCAGCCTGTAACTCTTTAAAATTCTTTTAACTTTGTAAAATAAGCACAGGGACTGGTTTCCCTCTTTTCTTCCTCTCCATTCACTGTTCACAGACAACTTGATCTAATGAACTTGTTTAAGCAGCTCAGTCCTTTCACTGCTTGTTAAAAGGGTTGGCAGGTGACTGATTTCTTTAATAGAGACGGAGTCAGATCCAGATATATCTAATCCTCAGCTCATTTACATCTGAAGCAGTGGGACTAATGACCAGATGAGAACTGTTTCCAAAAAAAGCCTAAAAAAATGCTTGAGTTGTTTAGAGTAAGGAAGGCTGTTACAAACATTTATTGACTGAGAAATAGACCCTTGGCAGTGCAAGATTTGGATGCCAGTATGCCATTTTGAGGAGAGCTAAAGTCCTGCTGAAGTTTTAGGCTCAGGAAATAATACAGAAAAAGGCAAAGAGGAGAGAAAGAAAAGCCCCACAAAGTTTAGCTGCCACTTGGGTTAGTAGAGGCAAAGATAATGAAGGATATTTCAATATTTTTCACTAGTAGTACAAATTGTTAAAAATGTGCACTGTATAGCAGAGAGCAAATCTATATCTCTATTTATTTTTAAAACAAAAATAATTATAGAATCTTAGAACTGTTACAGTTGGAAGGAACCCTCAAGGGTCATCTAGTCCAACCCCTCTGCAAAGAGCAGGGACATCTTCCATTAGATCGGGTTGCTCAGAGCCCCATCCAACCTGGCCTTGAGTATTTCCAGGGGTCGGGGCATCCACCACCTCTCTGGACAACCTGTTCTACTGTTCCACCACCCTCATTGTAAAAAAATTTTTCCTAATATATAATCTAAATCTACCTCCCTCTATTTTGAAACCATTATCCCTACTGAAGAGTCTCTCCCTGTCTTTCCTGTAGGGCCCCTTGAGGTACTGGAAAAAGGCTACAAGGTCTCCCTGGAGCCTCCTCTTCTCCAGGCTGAACAGCCCCAACTCTCTCAGCCTGTCCTCATAAGAGAGGTGCTCCAGCCCTCTGATCATCTTTGTGGCCCTCCTCTAGACTTGTTTCAATATCTCCACACCCTTCTTATGCTGGGGGCTCCAGAACTGGACACAGTATTGCAGGTGGTGTCTCACGACAGTAGAGGGGCAGAATCACCTCCCTCGGCCTGCTGACCACACTCCTTTTGATGCAGCCCAGAATGCGGTTAGCCTTCTGGGCCACAAGGGTGTATTGCTGGCTCATTTTGAGCTTCTAATCAACCAGCACACCCAAGTCCTTCTCCTCAGGGCTGCTCTCAATCCATTCTCTGCCCAGCCTGTATTTGCACTTGGGATTGCCATGACCCATGTGCAGGACCTTGCACTTGGCCACGTTGAACCTCATGAGGTTCACATGGGCCCACCTCTCCAGCCTGTCAAGGTCCCTCTGGATTGCATCCCTCCCCCTGTGTTGATGGCACCATACAGCTGGGTGTCGTTGGCAAACTTGCTGAGGGTGCACTCTATCCCATTGTCCATGTCGCTGACAAAGATGTTGAACAGGGCGGGGTCCAACACGGACCCCTGAGGGATGCCACTCATGACCGGTCTCCACATGGACATTGAGCCATTGACCACCACTCTCTGAGTGCAGCCAGCCAGCCAATTCTTATTCACTGAGTGGTCCATCCATCAAATCCATGTCTCTCTATTTTAGAGAGAAGGATGTCGTGTGGGACAGTGTCAAATGCCTTGCAGAAGTCCAGGCAGATGACATCAGTTACTCGTCCCTTGGCCATAAATGCTGTAATTCTGTCATAGAAGACCACCAAATTGGTGAGGCGGAATTTGCCCTTAGTGTAGCTGTGTTGGGTGTCACCAACCATCTCCTCGCTCTCCATGTGCCTTAGCATGGTTTCCAGGGGAATCTGCTCCATGACCTTGCCAGGCACAGAGATGAGGCCTGTAGTTCCCTGGGCCCTCCTTGTTCCTCTTCTTAAAAATGGGCCAGTGGCTTGGCAACTTCATCTGCCAGTTCCCTCAGGACCCACAGATGCATCTCATCAGGTCCCATGGACTTGTGCACCTTCAGGTTCCTTAGAGGTTCCCGAACCTGTTCTTCTACTACAGTGGGCAGTTCTTCATTCTCGCAGTCCCTGCTTGTGCCTTCCACAACTTGCACGGTGTGACAAGAGCCCTTATCAATGAAGACTGAGGCAAAATAGTCATTAAGTACCTCAGCCTTCTCCATCTCCTGGGTAACCTGGTCACCCGTTTCCTTCTGGAGAGGGCCTACATTCTCCCTGGACCTCCTTTTGTCCCCGATGTACCTGGAGAAGCTTTTGTTGTTGCCCTTGACGTCCCTGGCCAGATTCAGTTCCGTTTGGGCTTTAGCCTGCCTTACGTGATCCCTGGCCACTTGCACAATCTCTCTAATCCTTCCAGGTTACCTGCCTTTGCTTCCACCCTCTGTAGGCTTCCTTCTTTATTTTCAGTTGGTCCAGGAGCTACTTGTTTATCCAAGCAGGCCTCCTGGCATTTTTGCCCAACTTACTGTTCATTAGGATGCATCGCTTCTGAGCTTTCAGGAGGTGATCCTTGAATATCAACCAACTTTCCTGGGCCCTTCTTCCCTCCAAGGCTGCCTCCCATGGCACTTGGCCCATCAGATCCCTGAAGAGGCCAAAGTCTGCCCTCCTGAAGTCCAGAAGCCTCCTGTGCAGCCTTCTCACTGCCCCAAGGATCTTAAACTCCACTATCTCATGATCACTGCAGCTGAGGCTGCACTTGAGTTTCACATCCTCCAACAGCCCCTCCCTGTTAGTGAGAACAGGTCCAGCATGGCCTCCTCATTGGCTCCTCTATCACCTGCAGGAGGAAGTTGTCATCCAGTCTTAATAAATGGAAAAAAAATCCTGTATTCACTTAAAAATAAAACTTCAAGCTGAGAGGCGTTATAATCATTTTGATTACTACTCTCTGAATCATATGGGATTCTCTGCATTGGCAGAAGACTCCGGAAATTGTATCCTTGCAGTGGGGAAAGTGAGCCCACTGTGCTGGGAAAATGGGAGGGTAGGATGAGCATTCTGAGAGAGAGAAAAACAGCAAGCATGGAGGGCAGATGGGAAACTCCTGTGCAGAGGCAAAGGAGTGTCAAGCAGCAAGGCCGTGAATAAGAAGAGGGAGAGTGAGTTGCACACCCTAGCGGATCTGTGTAGACACTGCTCAATTTGCATGTTAGTGACAGTTGCACTTAATAACAGAGACCTGAATGTTCCATGGCGCAACGGACAGGAAGCAGATTTGTTTCAAATCCAGCTGAAAAAAAATGCATTTGAAGATATTAAAACATTTTTGATGAAAGGAATCTGTATTCCAGGAAAACCTGGTATCATTGGTTCTCAAACTCAAAGGATCCTAACTCAACTTACCCAATGTGTACGTTAGCTGTCAAGAAAATACCAAGTCATGCCTAAGTCAACTGTGTTTCATCTCTCTGCTTAATATTTTTAAAGGTTTGGTTTTGAACTTTAGATTTTGTCCATGAAAAATCTAAATTTTAACTCTTATTCTTCAAGAAGCCAGCTCCATCTTTTTTGTGGATTTTGAACTTACAATCACGTTTGGGGTTGTTATATTTAACAGCCAAAGAGAATATGTTTGCCTAAGATAATCCATAGATTCTGTTATATTATCTATATTTTTTTAAATGTCTTTCTTGGGCATGTATGTATGGTTGTGTGTGTTTATAAACACATATAGAAACACAGAAACATAGAATCATAGAATGGTTAGGGTTGGAAGGGACCTTTAAAGGTCATCTAGTCCGACCCCCTGCAAAAAGCAGGGACATACCCAACTAGATCAGGTTGCCTCATCCAACCTGGCCTTGAACGTTTCCCAGAATGCGGCATCCACCACCTCTCTGGGCAACCTGTGCCAGTGTTCTACCACCCTCATTGTAAAATATTTTTTTGGAATATCCAATTTAAATCTACCTCCCTCTATTTCAAAACCATTACCCCTCATCCTTTCACAACAGGCCCTACTGAACAGTTTCTCCCTGTCTTTCCTGTAGGCCCCCTTGAGAGGGGGGGCCTGAGACTGCTATAAGGTCTCCCTGTAGCCTCCTCTTCTCCAGGCTGAACAGCCCCAACTCTCTCAGCCTGTCCTCACAGGAGAGGTGCTCTCCAGCCCTCTTATCATCTTTGTGGCCATCCTCTGGACCCTCTCCAACTGGCCCATGTCCTTCTTCCGTTGGGGGCTCCAGAATATGTATCATAGAAACTGTTACACACTGGACCAAAGTTATATTTAGCATGGGATCCTATTCCTGATAGTAGCCAATGCTTAAAGACAGCATGTAGGGAACAGACAAGTTTCACAGCTTGTCAGTGATCATAGAAACAAATAGTAGTTGGATGTTTGTTACATTGCCTTTGCCTTCCTCAGGTGGGAAGCTGAAATAAGTTCATGTGACGGGCAAGAAGTGCTCAGGAAAGATATTGTGTGCAAAAGTTGACAAAACTGAAATGAAGTCTTCAGTGATCTGCTTTCAGCGCAAACTCAACCATACATTGAAGAATAAACAAATTATTTAATTATCATTAATGCTTTTTAAATCTCAGTCAAAGTTGCCAGAGATAACCTAAGGTCTAAAGATGAGCATGCAATGTATTTAAGGTTTTTCCTAATCTGCTGACCACAAACATGAGCTTGTTAATAAGAAAGTACATTTATCTTTTTGCTTTTCATCATCTTACACAGTGGGATGATGTACGCTATGAAAACAAACTCTTTGTCGATACACTAAGTTCATTATTGGAACTTTTCCATTATACTGATACTTTACTTGGCATAAACTGAGAATATCTTTCTTAAAAGTTTATTTTGTTTTCCCATTGTTCCAAGAGCCATAAAGCAAAAACAGGGTTTTGAGAAATTTTGCCTTCCAAAATTGCTGTTGTCATGCTAACATTAATGAAGTAAAAATGTTAGAGTCTAACATATATTTTTATTGGACTTGCACCTCTGTGTTAAAAGATTCTGTTGACTTCTGGTATACAATATAACAATGATTGCCCTGGGAAATGTATTACCAATAGGCAAAAGCAGCTACTTCAGGCCATTGATTACAGCAGCAGATGGGTAAACAATAATGAAATCACTCCCTGGAAGCTGTTTTAGCAATAAAACGAAACAGTTCTTCATGTATCCCCGTCTTGAGTTATGCTTCCTTAAAGGTATGTAAAAAACCTCACTGAATAATTGGGTTTATATTAAACATACTCTTCTGGTTTTGTTTAGTGAGAGGGGGGCCTAAGGTGGTAGCTTCTGTAGGAAACTGCTAGAAGTCGCTCCCCTTTGTTTAGTGGACTCGGCCAGGCCTAGGGCAGACCCGCTGCTGGCCAAGGCCGAGCCAATTGGTAACAGAATGTCCCATGATAACGCCTCTGCAATAGCGTATTTAAGTAGGGGAAAACAGGAAAAAAAAAAGAGAAGGGAGAAGATGTGAAGCAGCTGAGTCGGGGGCAGAGAGGGGGAAGCACGAGCCTTGTAGGCCTTGCAGGCCTCACCCTCTGGCCTCCCGCCGAGCAGCCGACTGGGCCCAACTTGGCCCAGCCTGGCTGCAAGAAGTGGAGAGGAGATGAGAAGTGAATAAGATGCAAAAAGATCCTGAGAGGCGTCTGCCAGCCTGTTATGAGGAACAGCTGCAGATGCCAAGGTCAGTTCAGCAGGAGGGGGAGGAGTAATGCGGCTCCTGGCCAAGATTCCCCTGCAGCTTGTGGTGACGACCATGGTGGAGCAGATTGTCCCCCTGCAGTCCATGGAGGTCCACGGAGGGGCAGAGATCCACCTACAGCCCACGGAGGACCCCACGCCGGAGCAGGTGGAGTCCTGAAGGAGGCTGTGGCCTGTGGAGGGTCCACTGGGACAGCTGTTCTAGAGGGACTGCACCCCCTGGAAGAGATGACCCACGCCAGAGCAGTTTCATGAAGGACTGTGGCCCGTGGGAGGGACCCCACGCTGGAGCAGAGGAGGAATGCAAGGAGTTCTTCCCCCGACGATGACACAGCAGCGTAAAACAATGCGTGATGAACTGACCGCGACCCCCATTCCCTTCCCCACCCCCCCCACCCTGTGCCACTCGGGAGGGGAGGTAGTATAGATAATGTTCATCCCGGGAAGAGGAAGGGGTGGGGGGAGGTTATCTTGTTCCCTGTCTCATTCTCCTGCTAATTTTAGAAATAAATGAATACTTTTCCCCAAGTCGAGTCTGTTTTGCCCGTAACGGTAACTCTAAGGATTTCTCCCTGTCCTTATCTCAAACCTTGAGCCGTTTTTCTTATATAATCTCCTCCTATTCTCTCGGAGGGTGGGAGGAGCAAGAGAGAGACTGCGTAGTCTGGTCCCGACCCGGGCTGAACTACGACACATACATATAAAATTATTTCTTAAATAACAAAATAAAAGCTAAGCTCCTAGATGGATATTTTGTTTTCTTCTTTCTTGGAAAAACAAGTAATCAATACACTCACCCTGGTAGAACAGGAGATGACAAAAGGGACTGATGGGAAAGTGCACATAAGGACAAAAATGTAGAGCAGATCACTTAGGCTGCAAAGCTAATACCTAATTATGTGTTTAAAAACTGACACTTGCCAAACTGAACTTAGCCTTTCATCAGTTCTATTGATCTGTTTCTGTTTTCACATTAAGTCACACAAGCCCAGTTACAGTATTTCAGTGGTTTCCTTCTTGGTTCAACCTTCCAGTGATATTATTCTGTTAGCAGAACAAATCTAGCCAATTTTTCCTGTTGTATTTCACCCTAAAAAACCCTGTTTGGCATTCTGATTATATAACGTGATGGACAGCAGAACTTATTACATATATTCTTGCTTATTTTTTTTCTAAAAGAGGTAGGAAAATGATGAGGAAACCCACCTCTTTCTGGCAAACCTTTTCAGATTGTGATATCTCTTTCCATTGCTTGTATATAAATTATATAGCTTTTCAATTTCAAATATTTTTATTGTGAAGAATTTCTGGTATTTGGAAAATATTTATGTGAACTTATGAAGAATTTCTGGCATCTTGGATATAATAATTTCTTTTTTTTTTTTTTCATATTTAACAAATTATAATTTCAGCTTGTCTGAAGGTCTTCTTCATTTAAAACTGATAATTTTTGACCAAAACCTCTTTCCCACCCAAGAATTTTAATTTTTCAATTAAAACATTTTTCAAGAAAGGGTCATATTTGTTGAAGGATATATCTTTGTTTCTTTTGATATGGAAGATACAGTGATAGAACTGAGAACGGCAAATTTCCAGGCTGTGGCTGGAACATCTTATAAAACCCAGATCATTTTTTCTAATCAGACCAAATCTTAAATTTTAGATGACGTTACTAAGGACCAAATTATAGATTCAATCTCACATAGGTCGTATATGTAGTACATGTGCCAGGTCAAGTGCAAGGTCCTGCACATGGGTTGGGGAATTCCCAGGCAGAAATACAGGCTGGGCAGAGAATAGATTGGCCACAGCCCTGAGGAAAAGGACTTGGGTGTGCTAGTGGATGAGAATCTGAACGTGAGCTGACAATGTGTGCTTGCAGCCCAGAAAGCCAACTGCATTCTGGGCTGCATCAAAAGGAGTGTGGTCAGCAGTTTGAGGGAGGTGATTCTCCCCCTCTACTCTTGTGAGACACCACCTGCAATACTCCAGCTCTGGAGCCCCCAACATAAGAAGGGTGTGGAAATATTGAAACAAGTCTAAAGGAGGGCCACAAAGATGATCAGAGGGCTGGAGCACCTCTCCTATGAGGATAGGTTGAGAGAGTGGGGGTTGTTCAGCCTGGAGAAGAGAAGGCTCCAGGGAGACCTTATAGCGGTCTTCCAGTGCATCAAGGGGGCCTACAAGAAAGATGGGGAGAGGCTGTTGTGAAAGGATGAGGGGTAATGTTTTTAAAATAGAGGGAGGTAGAATCAGATTGGACATTAGGAAAAAATATTTTACAATGAGGGTTGTAGAACACTGGCACAGGTTGCCCAGAGAGGTGGTGGAAGCCTCATCCCTGGAAACGTCCAAGGCCAGGTTGGATGAGGCTCTGAGCAACCTGATCTAGTCAGGGATGTCCCTGCTTTTTGCAGGGGGGTCAGACTAGGTGACCTTTGAAGGTCCCTTCCAACCCTTCTATTCTATGATTCTATTATATAATTCTCTAGTATAGAAGTGTCAGTCACCGTGATTTCTGATTGATATAGTCCTGAGATCAAATGTCTGGAATAAACACAGTAATTTTCTTCTTAAAGTGTGACTTTTCTCAAATGTATTATTTCATTAGAGAAAACAGAAGAGGTGAGTAGATTATTTCTTCAGTATTTAAGCACCTCTCACCAATACTGTCTTTACTATCTGTAGATAACCTCTGAACAGGTGAACTTGGATTAGGTTTTGGAACAGATGCCCTTCAATCTCAACCATTTCAACTCAAAAATAAACTCTATTTGCTATCTGCCTTATGGAACTGTGTTTCCAAACAAAGGGTGAAAGTCTGGCAAAACTTATGTTGATTTGCATATAATAACCAGGCTTCCACCATTTTGGCAATGTTTTTCAGTACTGCATCTTTTTTCTCTTTGTTTTGATCTGATGATGATTGGCTTTTGATCTTTCATGAGTGTAGTTTTTTCACCTTTTTTTTTTTTCAGCTGGGAACAGTGAGGAAGAAAAAGAGATGGGTTTTGGTTTTGAGGAAAGGTCATCTGGGAATAGAAAGTTCAATGACCACTTTCCCAAAATGTCAAGTGGAATTTTGTAAAGTCAACAGCAGTAAATTCTGTAAGTCTATGCATCAGCATCAGAGTTGCATCATTTTTCCTCTGTCCAATTTTTTAAATTTCTAAAGAAATTAGTGAGTATCATGGCTCATGGCTGTGAGCACCTTCTTCCTCCTTTCCTTACACTGGCAATTTTGGTGGATTACAGGAGCTGGGAAGTACAACTGCCATACTTGACAACATTTACTTACATGGTATTTTGTACATGAAGTGAGTGGACAGAATGGACAACATACAAAATGTACTTAATGTTTCTGTATGTACTCCAATATTTATGCTGTGGCATAGCTTTACCAATACAGGGACTGTAAAACAATTGTGTCCTGGCCCCTCTGGAAAGCTAACAGTCTTTCTTATTCAATGCAGTATGTTTCTAGTTAGCTACCATGTGAGCTTGCTGATGAGCCCTGCCTTCAGACTTTTCTTCTAATGTTTTTTGATGGTTCAGTGCCTTAATGAAACTAAGTAAGATTGTAAAGATGACTTCCCTTACACCTTGCCTGCGCTGAAAGCTCACCTTATGTACTTTATGTATCAGTTAATCAAAGAAAGCATAAGTATGCTTACTCAGCAGTGTAAAGCCTAGATCAAGGTGTGTACTGAATTGACTCAACTAGTTGAAGATGTCCTAACATGGTCTAGGAATGTCCAAACTCACAGCCCTGACAGACATGAACTGACAAGCATGCGGGAATTTTGACCGTAGTATTGTGATCCATCAGACTTGGAAAATCTATTCTTATGTCAGTTCCATATTTTCCTGTTCCTTCAAGGCATCTTTAATGTATGAACCACAGGAGTCTTCCAAAAATAACTGGAGCAGGTGGCATGATTTCACATTACATGTCTATCCAAATGATACCAGCAGGGCAATGTTTGCTTGCCTTTAAGGCTTTTTAGGTTCTATAACAATCAGACACATCAAATCAATCCTTCTCCCCTTGTGTTCTCAGTACACTACATACATATAAGCATGTATAAAATTACAGTTTGATGAACTTTTACAGAACATTCTTCACTGATTTTTAAATGATTTTTTATTATTTTCTGCTCTGAAATTCTCTTCTTTCTGTTGCTGCAAAGTTAAGTAAGAACACTTCACCCTTATCCTCCAGCTTATTTTTGTGTATATTTGGCAGTAGCTAGTCTATACTCTTTCATCTGTAGTAGTTACTCAGATTTCCACTTGCTTTTTACTTAATTTGTTCTTTTATCTCATATGATAGCAAGAAATTATAGTTCTGGAAATACATAGGGACTAATCAGGGGTAAGCATAACGTATTTCAGGCAATACAAAAGCCATACAAATATTGAAAAATACTTTTTCTCATAAATTTAGTTACATTAATTTAACAGGACTTTTTTTTTTTTTTTAATCTCTCCTCAGAGCATTTCTACATGATCTAAATTAATTGCTCTGAGGTCATTATCTTCTCGTTACCTTCTCTAGACTGTGTAACAGCATGTATGATGGAGCAGTTGAAGCCAGGTCAGTTGAAACTGTTACTGCCTCCTCAAGCTGTTCTCCTGCTCCAGTGCAAGCTCTCCACAGGCCACAGCTCCCTCAGGAGATACCCACCTACTCCCGTGGGCTCTCCAGGGGAATCTCATCAAGGGAGCTGGAGTGCCTCCTCCTGCTCTTCCCTCAGGGCTTGTAGGGCTATTCCTCATGCTTTTTCCCTCACCCTTCACTGCCAGGCAGCGTTTTCCCCTTTCTTAGCTGCACTGAGGGGTTCAGCCGTGCCCTGCGGTGAGGCTGCTGGAGCTGACTGAAACTGGCTGTGACAGGCATGGGGCAGCCCTGGCCTTGCCTTGCCTCACAGAGAGCGTAGAGGCAGCAGAGCCCTGCCAGCACCTGAGCAGCTCCATCTGGTACAACTAAAACCAGTAGATGAACTTATAATAATTGATAATGATGAAGACAGTTAAAAATACAACTTTAAGTGTTGCATACCTTCCCTTTTGTTCTGTAGTTGTACTCTTAAAACAGTCTACACACTTACAAAGCTTCCATGAATGTTAACTGAAATTTAAACATAGCCATTCACTAAAAAAAAAAAAAAAAGAGGTAAGAAAAAAATAGCAACATTAAATTGTGTGTTTAATTTCTGATGAGGCTGATGAAGAATTTCTCAACAGAGTTTTTTTATCAGAAAATGCCTATCTGACATTTTTCACAGCAAACATTACTGAAGTTTTTTGGTGGAATTTTATTTAGTTTAAATTTGAAATAATGTATTGTAGTAATGTTATTTTACTTTTAAATTCCTGAAACAACAGTTTCTGATTTATGGGATCTTTGATTTTTGGTTTTTATTTTGGACTAAAAAAAATTATTAGATGAGAAGTTCTGAATTTCACTTGCCTCTAGCCTTCACCATCAGTGTCTGGGTAAATCAGAGCAGCAGCTCCAGGTTCACAAACGTCTTAGATGTCCTGACCTCATTCAATCAAATGATGCCGATTACAGGTCAATCTCTCTGATCTCCTGCAAGGTTATTAATAAAAGAAAACTGGCTAAATAAATTTAATAATACCAATACATAACACTTTGTCATAAATCCTCATAATCTATGCAAGATTAAATACTTTCACTCTTTGAAATCTACCATTTTTTTTCTGAGTTAGCTTCTGTATGCTATGTGCAAAACCAGCAGATTAGCCCTAACTGTAGTCTATCATCTATCTTTTATCCAGAAGAATTCCTCAGAGCCACGGCTTTGATCTATGGATTACTTGTACTCACAACATACATGCTAGCTTAGTTAAGCTACCTCATGGTCATAGAACATGAAAATTCCAATTTGCTGCTTAGTGTTTTATTCAGGTATTATAATTGATAGAGTACCTACCTTACAGAATTCTCAATTTTTAAAAGACATTCATTTTCCCATTTTGTTTAGTTAGAAACATAATATTAGACACCTAATTAAATCACTAGATAAATTAAAAGTAGAAATGTAATTTATACCTGCTGATTTAAACGTATAATTACTTTACATTAATACTGACTAATTACATTTTTTTTTGCTATTTCTTTCTTAGCATCGTGTTATCTCCTGTGAAGAAAATGTGATTTAAACAGTCTTGATATAATGCTAGAATATTAGAACATTAAAAATCTGCTGAAAAAAATATTTTATATCAGAGATCTGCAAACCTGTAGAGAAAAGCTTACTAATATACAGACACTTCAACAGAGATGACATGGAGTTAACTCTAACAATAGCCAATTCTTAGAGAAAATAACTTTCTCATCTTAAACTTTACATTTGTGAGCGCCACTTATAGTAGATCTTGGAAAAGATTCAGGAACAGTACTTTTGTCTAGAATTCTATTCATAAATATAGACACAGACTTTGACCATTTCTCTCCATAGAGAACAGATACACAACTATCTTTGCAGTACCACTGCAATGCATGTGGAAAACAGATGTCTAAATGTTAGAGATTACGACGTAAAGCAAATCACTACATTCCAGTGCAACATTTTAAATGAAATACTGAAACTGGCAGGAGAAAAACTATAATAAAGCATCTTCCAAGGTAGAGTGGGTTTGTGTTATAAGAATCTAGTTTTATGTATGGTGTCATATTGGCCTACTGTAACATCAGCCAAACTAGGAAATTCAACACATGCTTTTCAATGATCCATGATAAACCTGAGGTCACAAGACCACTGTGCACCTCAAAGGGACCAACAATTGGTGTTGTATAAGAGAGTTAGTTTTAGAATTCGAAATGCACAACAGCTCCCAGTTGCTTCATTTGGGGAAGACTCTATTTTTGTGCCTTTTTATGACTATTGATTTCTCCCAGTGCTTTAAACTAGCTAATAAGCTTACTCATGTTGACCCTTCATCAATTCCACTGTATACCTGCAGCAATGAGATATAATAACCCTCAGAAACCTAATTCTGGTCTGAAAAATTCAGCTGCTAACTACTCCTGTAAGATAAATCTTTGCAGATAGTACATACTACAAGAAGAATTAAGAGCAAAAGGTGTGCTGCAAGGAAGAAAAGGGAATGTGGACCAAAGACCTGGGAGGCCTGCCAGAACTTAAAATGGCTGCAATACAACAAACATTGCTGTAAGAAATTCTGGAGCTTACAGAAGAGTTTATAAAAGCCCTGTAGCTCTCACATAGTTGTGACCAATGAAAATTCAAGAAGACAGGAGAAGGATTTTAGAGCATATATATCACATTTCATTTGGGTATGCTAAGCACTGATACACTGTGTGTAAAATGGGACTGAACAAAGAGCACTACAGTTCATCTCTTCAGGCTGTTTGTTTTCTTGAGCTAGGGTAGGTATAATTTTAATACATATCTCAAATAGATGTGTAAGATTGTGTATTTTGCATGTATGAAGGTGGAGCTGCTGATAGAGGTTGCAGGTTAGTTCAGATGACTTTGTACTCAGTGTACTGGGCTTTGTGAATCCCATTCTCTGACTCTCAGCTCTTCTTAGACATATTGTTGAGAATTTAGACACTTGACTTTGGGTTTTATTTTCCAGCATCACTTAAAAGTTAGGCATCATAATACTAAACAGAATTCCTATGTGACTCATAGCACTGAAAGTGTTGTCTCATGTTGGTTAATCTTTATCTCATTGTAGGAGGGCGCAGTCAATGTGAGCCAGACTTTGATAGGAAGGCGGAATTATTTTTGCAAATAAAGCTTGTGCCCTGAGGCTTCTAGAAGACTGTTACATCTATCTTGTGTGGAGTACTCTGAGGCTGTGTACTTTGTCACACATGCTTATTCTAAATAAAGCAAGCTAATTACATTGATTTAATGCAATTTCAAACCTTATGCAATTTTTCCAGTTATTCTTTTGCTTCTGTCATTTTGTCAGTTTGTTCTGCATACATGTAAATTTTCTTCAATATTTAAAAATACCTAATGGTACAGAATATGCACTATTTAAATACTGACATGTAATTTTGAATATATATTTAGTTGACTTTAGGACTGATGGAAAAAAATTTGATTCTAGACTGTTTTCCATTAGGAAAATATGTTTTCTCTATCCAGACTTGCCTTCCTTTAGGGTCTCTTTCAGTAGCTGTCTGCCTCTCTGCAGCTACTGTCTTAGGTCTTTTGTTAGGGCTATTTGGTTACTTCCACTATGGGTTGGTAATTATGCAAATCTGGGTGCCTCATGTTTTTTAATGTACAAAGAGAGAAAAGCAACGCACAAGGCATCATCTTTCTCAACAGTGAAAGGAGAGTTTTCAGTGCCTCACAGGAGACATAAAGAGAGGAGAGGGGGTCACCTGCCATGTAGATACTGATTTTACAGTGTGAAAATATGCAATGCTGTGGTAGAAATGTGTGGTTTAAAATTGCAGGGGTTTCGTTTTTCTAGTTAAGAAGTCCAGATGTGATGGTGTGACCAAAATATTCTCATGTCCTGTTCATTCCCACAATTCTGAGGAAGACAAGAAATGTATCTTCTTGCTGAGGAGCGGCAACTGCTCCACCCACTGATCTGATGGAGGTATGAAAGAAGGAAAGAGTGCACTGGGAAATTGACACACCTAAGTTATAAGGCCTGAACTGTTTTTCTATTACAAGTAATGGTTTCTTCTAGCATTTTTGTTTAGTGTTAGCGCAGGTGCAACTATAAATTGGAAATAAATATGAAAAACAAAAAACCCCACAATTCATAGGGTTATTAATGCAAATGATAGTTTTAAGAGAAAGCAATACTATGTGTCACACACAAAAGTTGCAATGATAATAACTATGAAGTATATAGATTAAATTCTGCCATCCCAATGTAAATAGCTTTGTACCTTATTTAGATGGCCATTGATGATCTAGGTGATCATTGTAGATCACTTCCAACTAAACTGTTCTATTCTAATCCTCATTGGGCTATTACCTAAGCATGGGATTTGTCTCACCTCAAAGTTGAACATCTTACCCAGGTTTGCTATCTAGACTTTTTCTGGATATAGTAAGGGGAAAGAGAAGCAGATACGTAGTGTGAAACAGTTGGTGCTGAGGGTCAAGTATGGATTGTTTTTACATTTTTACTAGCTTCAGACCAGCTCTAGTTTGGTCCCAGAGACTTCCCTTAGTAGCTGCAGCACGTGTTGGGGCTCATGGATTCTTCCTGCTGGTTTAGTTTCATCCAAAGGAATTTAATTTGCATGCTGTAAGACTGCTCCATGGCAGAAACTAAGTGTAGCAAGAGGGGACTGATCAGGAGATTGGCTTCAGAAAAACACTTCTGATCCAAACTAAAACTTTACTATGGGCACACATCTGCAAATGTGACCAAATAAATTCGGGGAATTAGAATTCAGTAACTTATAAATTAGTTAGATAAGAAAGCTGTACATGCTGATTATACAATGTGCTAGTTATCAATTTAATGTCTTTGCCGAAGACATTAAACTATATGAAGAAGTAGGTTTTCTGACAGAATTTTGGTTGCAGCAAAGCAGTTCTGCTCCATTTGAAGTTAACAGGAATAGAATCAAGGCCTGACAGATTAATGCCCCTCTTCTGTAACAGGACTTGGCATGCTCAAATATCTTCGAAGCCTCTGTGCAGTGTTCTTTGCAAGACTGGGGCAAATGGGGAGACATTAAATGATACAGCTTTTCAGTTAGAGATTTTCTTATTTTTCAGTAAAAACATCAGTACACATATGACATATTTTGACTGAAGCAACAACTTGAGTACTATAGGTAGCATTTACAGTAAGAATAGAAATAGAAAAATTATCAAGAAAAATTATTCATCTAGTAATGATTCATAATACAGTCTTCCTCTACAGATTTATGGATGCAAATATGTTGAAATAGGTTTCAAAAAGAAGCAAAAGGTTGCTTAGCCCTGCAAGTCACAACATAAGACAAGGGACGAGAAACTGATGTCATCTACCTGGACTTCTGCAAGGCATTTGACAGTTTCCCACAGGATATCCTTCTCTCTAAACCAGAGAGAAATGGGTTTGATGGATGGACCACTTGGTGAGTAAGGAGTTGGCTGGATGGCTGCACTCAGAGACTGGTGGTCAACGGCTCGATGTCCAAGTAGAGACCGGTCACGAGTAGCGTCCCTCAGGGGTCCGTGTTGGTCCTGGTTCAACCTCTTTGTCGGCAACATGGACAGTGGGATAGAGTGCACCCTCAGCAAGTTCACCAATGACACCAAGCTGTGTGGTGTCGTCGACATGCTGGAAGGGAGGGATGCCATCCAGAGGGACCTTGACAGGCTGGAGAGGTGGGCCCGTGCCAACCTCATGAAAAACAACCAGGCCAAGTGCAAGGTCCTGCACCTGGGTCATGGTAATCCCAGGCACAAATACAGGCTGGGCAGAGAATGGATTGAGAGCAGCCCTGAGGAGAAGGACTTGGGAGTGCTGGTGGACGAGAAGCTCAACATGAGCCGGCAATGAGCCCTTGTGGCCCAGAAGGCCAACTGCATCCTGGGCTGCATCAAGAGGAGTGTGGTCAGCAGGCCGCGGGAGGTGATTCTCCCCCTCTACTCTGCCCTGGTGAGACCCCACCTGGAGTACTGTGTCCAGTTCTGGAGCCCCCAACACAGGAAGGACATGGACCAGTTGGAGAAGGTCCAGAGGAGGGCCACAAAGATGATAAAAGGGCTGGAGCACCTCTCTTATGAGGACAGGCTGAGAGAGTTGGGGCTGTTCAGCCTGGAGAAGAGAAGGCTACAGGGAGACCTGATAGCGGTCTTCCAGTACCTCAAGGGGGCCTACAAGAAAGATGGGGAGAGGCTGTTCAGTAGGGCCTGTTGTGATAGGACGAGGGGTAATGGTTTTAAAATAGAGGGGGGTAGATTTAGATTAGATATTAGGAAAACATTTTTTACAATGCAAGTTGTAGAACACTGCAACAGGTTGGCCAGTGAAGTGGTGGATGCCCCATCCCTGGAAACATTCAAGGCCAGGTTGGATGTGGCTCTGAGCAACCTGATCTAGTTGAAGATGTCCCTGCTCCTTGCAGGGGAGTTGGACTAGATGCCCTTTGAAGGTCCTTTCCAACCCTAACCATTCTATGATTCTATGATTCTACTTTCTGCGGTCCTCAAGTAATTAATAAATAGACAAACTAAGTTACTCAATTTACATAATATAGATTCCATATTATATTCACCATGATCACCACTATCTCTATTGTGTTAAATATTTTCTGCTTTCCTTTTTTTGTTACTTTTTAAAATCTAAGGAACTCTACTCGTAAAAAAAACATTTCTTAAGTTATCTTCCCAAATGTGGCTAACTTTGTCAACAGAACTGATCAGTAGTTTTCTTCTTGTCTCACCATCTTGTACTGGGAGACTCTTATTTCTAGGGAAATAGAAACAGCTATGGCAACGCTTTGCTTTTCTAATTAATGGATAATGTATTCTAATTGCAGAATTAATTTCTAATTCTGAATCCAGACATTCTGAAATAGCAATGTATGTTTCAGGATTTTCTGTTCTTTTTCATTTTCTGTTTTTTTCTACGTGAAAGTTTGTATACATACATGAACTGAAGGGGATTTGTGCTAAGAAATAATTGTATTTTGCTGCTTATATAAATTATGTACCTAATTTTAATCAAGTCGACTTTGCACCATATGTGACTACTCTAAGTATCTTTAAGACTATTTGTGCGAGAAAATATTCGACATTCTCTTCAGCATTGTAAAAGGAAAAAATAGTGTAGAATTTGAGTATGAATTTTGGTGAGCATTGCAAGTACTGATTGTGAAAGTACTGGAGGAAATCTGAGCTAGCAGATAGCTAAACTGCCCAGATATCTTTGGTTAAAAAACAAAATACTTGGGAGTGTTGTTAACAAAGTTTGAAATGTTTAGTTTATAGAGAATTGTTTACTATCAGTAAAACAAACCACTGACAGCATACAACTCGCGCCTTAAAGAAACTTAGAACCTGTTAAAAAACAATTTCTAATGTTGCTTTCTATGTAAGGTTATCAAGAAACCAACTTGAAAAGCATTTTATTTCCTACAGCAACTCTAATGCCTTTTCACTTGGTTTCAGACTTGTTTGTAGTGTGAGAAGCAGCAGCCATTACACTGATGGACAGCAAGCTGCTGAGAGAGTTCAAATTGTGAGATTAATACTGTTACACCCATCTGTGACCACTCTGCAACTCTTGACCTTATTGACTATGATGCTGTTAAGACTTCAAAGAAAAGCTGATAACTTTATATTCGCATAGCTAAAGACAATTGTTTACATTAAATAAACTCTCTTTTGAAGTTATTTTGAGAATAAATAATTTTACAAATTTACCCTCAAGATACGGCTGTAGTTTTTGTATTAATGGAATTATCAGAACAAATAAATATTTATTTCAGAAGTATCCTATTGGCCTTAAAATAAAAGTCATATGTTTGAAATATGCATCTAGATGACAGAGATATCCAACTGCTATTATGACACACACAGAATGTTGTAGAAGTGTGACCAAAGATGTATGTCTTGTTTCAAATAACAGGAGACACAGGCCAAAACTTACATGAAAATTAAACAAAGTTCTTTTCTGAGAGCCAAAAACTTTCACATTTCTAATTTTTCAATGCCATTGCACCTTGTTGACATATGGAGCTGGTAGAGAAAATGTGTCCAGAAAGCAAAAATATGTCTGTTTTATTTGTACATTATCCAAGAGTTTATTTTGGTATTACTTTCTTCTAGCTTTTATAGAAAGTGGGTTGTCGCCGTGCGACAACAAACCGACCCCCACTACCGGGATCCCATCCCAGGGAGAGAGACACAGACACGGATGCCTTGGAGTCAGTTCTCAATTTACTGCTGCATCACATCGTAATATATACCCGTACGCATGCTACGCAAGCCCATACACCTGCTACGCACGCGAACTTATCCGCCCCCTACACCCATGTACCTATCTGCACCTAGCATGAGGCGTTGCGTCAGCAAGCACGCGAATCGTGGTGGACCGCCCTTCCTGTGCACGTGCAGCCTGGCTCATATCCTTGTTGCTGCCTTGCAGGACCGCCTCTCCTGTGCATGTGTAGCCCCACTTGTAGCCTTGTTGCTGCCTTGCAGGGCCCCATAGTGGGTTGGGACAATTTCTGATTACTAAGTTGAACTACTACTCCAATCTTTTTAATATTTGACTACTATAAATTTTGAAGAAAAAAAAATAATTTTTTTAAGACCGCTAGACAGATGTGTATTTGTTATTTTTTAAAACATTTGTTTTAATTGTTTTGATGTTATTTCCATAACTTTCAGACTGATTATCTTATTGGTGTTTTGGATTACAGTAGTCAGCTTATTTTACGTGGTTTGTGAATATTTTTTTTCAGATTTGTTGTACATAGATCTATAGGTGTATAGACCAGCAATCAAGGAAAAGGCAATGTTAATGCAAGAATCCTGAAGATGTATTTTAAACTGAAAAAAGTGCCCATTGCTATGTTAGATTCCCAAGGGGGTGGAGGGGAAAGGGAGACTAAAGACCACACAGCTTTAACTTTGTTTGATATTCAAGATTCAACAGTTTAAAATGTTTATTTCAGGAACTGGGATACTTTAATTAAGTTTATAATTAGGGTCCAGAGCTCCTTTACAAATTTTGCAATAAAAACAATTAAATAACGGATATATATATTTAAGAGTGAATGTTCAAGGAATTTGTCTCTAGATGTTGCAACATGCTGTACATAAAATCTCATTTTTCTTTTTCTCTGTTGTTTTTTATACTGCTAAAAAACATAAGTAATTTTAAATATCTGGTTTTAGTCCTGCACTTTCATGGTAACAAAGTGTAATAATTGTGGTAATAAGTATTGTACATCAATTTTGTGATGTCTGTTGCTGTAGATCCTAGTATGTTTTAGAAAAAAAAATAGAAAAAAATATTTCCATCTTTTATTTGTGAGATGTGACAGCTGAAACACAAATAGAATGAGAAACTCCACTGCGGAGTGTAGAAACACCTGTGACCTATTACTGCAAAATAAGTAACAGTTTAAGCAAAGTATCAAACAGTTCTTTAGCAATTAATTATTTCAATCACTGGATTACTTTTCCAGCGTTCAAACTTTTCATCCAGTCATCATATCACAGAAGAAACTGTAAGTAGTGGACTAACATATACACATGTATTTTTTTCTATTTATCACAGCTGTCTTATGAAAATATGCTCAACTATGGAAAATAGTTTTTGTATATCTCTTCTACAGTTCTTTTTGGGTACTTGTATGGTGTCGTAGTTTAGGCCCGATCAGGACCAGACTATGAAGTCTCTCTCTCTCACTCCCCCCACCCTCCAAGAGAATAGAGGGAGATAATATAAGAAAAAAAAAAGCTTGAGGTTTGAGATAAGAATGGGGAGAAATCCTTAAAGTTACCATCACGGGCAAAACAGACTCAACTTGGAGAAAACTATTCATTTACTACTAAAACCAAAGCAGGATAATGAGAAAGAGAACAAGATAACCTCCTCCCACCCTTCCATCTTCCCAGGTTTAACATTATCTCTACCACTTTCCCCCTCAGAGTGGCACAGGGGGGAAGAGGGCATGGAGATTATGCTCACTTCATCACACATCATTTTATGCCACTGCTTCGTCATCAGGGGAAGAACTCCTCGCATTCTTCCTCTGCTCCAGCATGAGGTCCCACCCACGGGCTGCAGTCCTTCTTCAAACCGCTCCGGCGTGGGTCGTTTCTTCCTCGGGGTGCAGTCCCTCCAGAAGGGCTGCCCCACTGGGCCCTCCACGTGCCACAGCCTCCTTCAGGCATCCGCTTGCCCCAGCGTGAGGTCCTCCTTGGGCTGCAGGTGGATCTCTGCTCCTCCATGGACCTTTGTGGTCTGCAGGGGGACAACCTGCTTCACCATGGTCTTCACCACAGGGGAATCTTGGCCAGGAGCAGCATTACTCCTCCCCCTCCTTCTTCACTGACCTTGGCATCTGCAGCCATTCCTCTCACAAAAAAAATTCTTCACAACAGGCAGGCAGATGCCACTCCAGTTCTCTTCACAGGCCGAATCAGGCCCATATGGCTGCCCGGCAGCAGGCCAGAGGGTGAGGGTCACAAGGCCCATGCTTCCCCCTCTCTGCTCCTGCTCAGCATCTTCACATCTTCTTCTCATTTTTTTTCTGTTTCCCCTTCTTAAATACATTATCGCAGAGGTGTTATCAGGGAACATTCTGCTACCATTTGGCTTGGCCTTGGCCAGCAGCAGGTCCGCCCTAGGCCCAGCTGAGTCCACTGAACAAAGGGGAACAACTTCTAGCAGTTTCCTACAGAAGCTACCACCATAGCCCCCCCTCACTAAATAAAACCAGAACATATGGTATCTGCATTTGAAACACAAAATTTAGCACCATTGTTTGTAGAATTTATACCTTAAACAGTTTACTAAGTCATTTCCAGAAAGCAGCTATCTGTTTTAATTTATCACCATAAATCAGAATAAAAAAGGGGATTATGAATATCTCCACTTTGGATACATAACTTCAGCTTTCTTAAATAGGCTGATTTGTTTAGAAAGAGGCAATTGACCTTCTCCTATTGAAATTTCCCTTGTAAATGTTCCAAGTTGAGGACCAAGGTATTAAGACAATACATACCACTAATAAGGTTTAAAAATCCTGATCTGAATCATTTGTTTGATGTTTCAGGGTTTTTTCTTTTGTCATGATAATAAAACAAATCCCCCCAAAATATAAGGAAAAAAAAAGTGAACTATATAAAACAAATGCAAGCAAGTAGACAATTAGAAAGACAAAGTAAAATCTTTAATACTTCAAATGCATAAAATTACATAAAATGAAGTTTAAAAAATATTCAACTAAACTGGACCCAAATGCACAGTTGAACAAAGGAAATTATCAAAGCAAGGTCCAGAGACTGAAGTTTCTGTATTAATGACAAGAAAACAAAAGAATGCTAAAAGTTTCATGAGGAAATTCCTATGGTACTCTAACGGATTTCTGGAGCTAAGCAAGAATGATGTGTGGAGTAGTAGTGGTAGCAAGTAGACAGCTTGGATACACAGCACATACAGCATGTTCATGCTTGAGGGGAAAAATCTGAGGATAACATGGAGAAGAATATAACAGAGAATCATAGAATCATAGAATAGAGTTGGAAGGGACCTTTAAAGGTTATCTAGTCCAATACCCCCTGCAAGAAGCAGGGACAAAACATAACACAAACAAACATAACCTAAACATAAACAAACATGATAGGCTTTCATTATAAGCTTGACACAAAATAGTACTAAAATGTGTAAAAATTAAGACTTAAATTTTGAGTGTCTATAGAGTGTATCTACTATAGTGAAAGGCAGATATCCTGCTGGGAGTCTCTTATAGACCACCCAACCGGGATGAAGAGGCAGATGAGGCATTCTACAAGTGGCTGGTGGAAGTCTGACAAACGCTAACTCTTGTTCTCATGGGAGACTTTAACTTACTGGACATCTGCTGGAAATACAACACAGCAGAGAGGAAAGTCTAGGAGGTTCCTGGAGTGTGTGGAAGATAACTTCCTGACTCAGCTGGTGAGTAAGCCTACGAGGAGAGGTGCCTTGCTCGATATGCTGTTTACTAACAAAGAAGGGCTAGTGGGAAATGTAGTAGCTGGAGGCCGTCTTGGACTTAGTGGCCACAAAATTAGAGATTTTTCAGTTATTGTAGAAGTAAGGAGGGGAGTCAGCAAAACTGCTATCATGGACTTCTGGAGGGCAGACTTTGGCCTGCTCAGGACACTGGTTGGGAGAGTCCCTTGGGAGACAGTCCTGAAGGGCAAAGGGATCCAGGGAGGCTGGCCATTCTTCAAGAAGAAAGTCTTAAATGTGCAGGAGCAGGCTGTCCCCATCTGCTGTAAGAGGAAACAGTGGGGGAGATGACCAACCAGGCTGAACATGTAGCTTTTGCTAGGACTCAGGGAAAAAAGGACAGTCTACTGCTCTTGGAAGAAGGGGCAGGCAACTCAAGAAGAGTACAGGGAGCTCATTAGGTCATGTAGAGAGAAAATTAGAAAGGCAAAAACCCAGCTTGAACTCAATCTGTTGTTGTTAAGGATAATAAGAAATGTTTCTACAAATACATCAACAACAAGAAGAGAATTAAGGAGAATCTCCATCCTTTATTGGATGCAGGGGGAACACTGTCACCAAGGATGAAGAGAAGGCTGAGGTACTTAATGCCTTCTTTGCCTCAGTCTTTAACCGTAAGACCTGTTATCCCCAGGGTGTTCAGCCCCCTGAGCTGGAAGACAGGGATGGAGAGCAGAATGAACTCACCCAATCCAGGAGGAAGCAGTTAATGACCTGCTACGCCACCTGGACGTGCACAAGTCTATGGGGCTGGATGGGATCCACCCGAGGGTACTGAGGGAGCTGGCGGAGGAACTTGCCAAGCCACTCTCCATCATCTATCAGCTGTCCTGGTTAACTGGGCAGGTCCAGATGATTGGAGGCTTGTCAATGTGATGCCTATCTACAAGAAGGGCTGGAAGGAGTATCTGGGGAACTACAGACCTTTCAGCCTGATGTCAGTGCTGGAGAAGATTATGGACTCATATCTTGAGTGTGCTCACCTGGCTTATGCAGGACAACCAGGGGGAAAAGGCCGAGCCAGCATGGGTTCATGAAAGGCAGGTCCTGCTTGACCAACCTGATATCCTATGACCAGGTGACCCACCTAGTGGATGACAGGAAGGCTGGGAATGTTATCTACTTGGACTTTAGCAAAGCCTTTGATACCATCTCTCACAGCATTCTCCTAAAGAAGCTGGCAGCTCATGGCTTGGACAGGTGTGATGAGTTAAAAACTGACTGGGTGGCTGAACGGAGTTAAATCCAGTTGGCGGCTGGTCACAAGCGCTGTTCCCCAGGGCTCAGTGCTGGGGCCAGTTCTGTTTAATATCTCTATCAATGATCTGGATAAGGGGATTGAGCGCTCCCTCAGTAAGCTTGCAGATGACACCCACCACAAATTGGGTGGGAGTGTTAATCTACTTGAGGGTAGGAAGGCTCTGCATAGGGATCTGGACAGGCTGGATCAATGGGCTGAGGTGAACTGTATGACATTCAGCAAGACCAAGTGCTGGGTCCTGCACTTTGATCACAACAACTCCATGCAATGCTACAGGCTTGGGGAAAAGTGGCTGGAAAGCTTCCTGGTGGAAAAGGACCTGGGGGTCCTGGTAGACAGCCAGCCAAACATGAGCCAGCAGTGTGCCCAGGTGGCCAAGAAGGCCAAAAACATTCTGGCATGCATCAGGAACAGTGTGGCCAGCAGGAGTATGGAAGTGATTGTCTCCCTGTACTTGGCACTGGTGAGGCCGCACCTCAAATACTGCATGTAATTTTGGGCAGCTCACTACAAGAAAGACATTGAGTTGCTGGAGCATGTCCAGAGAAGGGCAACAAAGCTGGTGAGGGGTCTGGAGAACAAGTCTTATGAGAAGCGGCTGAGGGAACTGGGATTGTTTATTCTGGAGAAGAGGAGGCTGAGAGGAGACTTCATTGCTCTCTACAGCTACCTGAAAGGAGGTTGTAGGGAGGTGGGTGTTGGTCTCTTCTTAAGTAGTGATAGGATGTGAGCAAATTACCTCAAGTTGCATTAGGGGAAGTTTAGGTTGGATATTAGGAAACACTTCTTTACTGAAAGAGTGGCCAGGCACTGGAACAGGCTGCCCAAGGAAGTAGTGGAGTCACCATCCCTGGAGCTGTTCAAAGAATGTGTAGACGTGGCACTCCAGGACATGATTTAGTAGGCATGGTGGTGTTAGGTTGATAGTTGGACTTGATGATCTTGGAGATTTTTTCCAACCTTATGATTCTATATGACTGCCAGGTGAACAAGTAAATGTGAGCAAGCCTGGAACTAGTTAGCTGAAAGGAATACATAATATGACACAGCGTTCTTCCTTAGCTACAGTGCAGAATTGTGGCTCTTGAATTAGATTTCAGTGCTGCTGGAAGGCTTGCCTTTGTATGTCTCGTCTAGTCTGAATTGTATTTCTGAGTTATAGCAAAAGATGACACCCTTGGTTGTAACTTAGACCATGGCACACTAGGATGTGCACACACTGAGCAGGATGGCAAGCACCTTATTCTAAACTGGAACTGTAACCTTCATTGTCTTTTTGCAAGTGAAGAGAAAGAAAAACTTGTTTCCTGCCACATGACACATGACTTTGGGGTTTGTTGCTTTGTTCTGAAGTGCAGGGGAAAGGACTATTAAGTTCAAAATTAATTTTACTATCATTTTTTGTGATATACAACCGTGAAATGCTGAGTAAATATTAAGTTTAATTACAATGAGATACTTCCTTTCATTCCATCATTCCTTTTTCATTTGCATAAGTTTTATGTTTTCATTAACTCCATTACTATTTCAGAAATATGTCATAGTAAATAGCAAGCAAATATGTTCAAGAACTCATACTGGATTCTAAATTGTTTTGCAGCCTGGCTGTGCTTGTTTATTTTTCCATTAAAACGAAGAAGGTCTACAGAAGATCTTTAGAATCGACACTAGGCTCTGCTTTTGAAAATCTCAGCCACAGATTATAATGAGTCAAACTGTGTTCTTGTTTCTGCTGCTAATGAATAGGTGCGTCAAAATAGCTGGTGGAATAACTCATGGAACTGACTGCTTGTCAAAGAGAAAAAGGGTATGAAGTTCAGTGCCTCACAAGTAGTCTCAGTGGCTCTTGTTAGAATCATAGAATGGTTAGGGTTGGAAGGGACCTTCAAAAGTCATCTAGTCCAACCCCCCTGCAAGGAGCAGGGACATCCCCAACTAGATCAGGTTGCTCAGAGCCTCATCCAGCCTGGCCTTGAATGTTTCCAGGGATGGGGCTTCCACCACCTCTCTGGGCAACCTGTTCCAGTGTTCTACAACTCGCATTGTATAAAATTTTTTCCTAATATCTAATCTAAATCTACCCCCCTCTATTTTAAAACCATTACCCCTCGTCCTATTGCAACAGGCCCTACTAAACAGCCTCTCCCCATCTTTCTTGTAGGCCCCCTTGAGGTACTGAAAGACCGCTATCAGGTCTCCCCGGAGCCTTCTCTTCTCCAGGCTGAACAGCCCCAACTCTCTCAGCCTGTCCTCATAAGAGAGGTGCTCCAGCCCTTTTATCATCCTTGTGGCCCTATGACCCAGGTACAGGACCTTGCACTTGGCCTGGTTGAACTTCATGAGGTTGGCACGGGCCCAGCTCTCCAGCCTGTCAAGGTCCCTCTGGATGGCATCCCTCCCTTCCAGGATGTCGACGGCATCACACAACTTGGTGTCATCGGCAAACTTGCTGAGGGTGCGCTCTATCCCATTGTCCATGTCGCTGACAAAGATGTTGAACAGGGCCGGGCCTGACACGGACCCCTGGGGGACGCCACTTGTGACCGGTCTCCACATGGACACTGAGCCATTAACCACCACTCTCTGGGTGCAGCCATCCAGCCAACTCCTTATCCACCGAGTGGTCCATCCATCAAACTCATGTCTCTCTAGTTTAGAGAGAAGGATGTCGCGCGGGACAGTGTCAAAAGCTTTGCACAAGTCCAGGTAGATGATATCTGTTGCTCGTCCCTTGTCCACCGATGCTGTCACCCCATCATAGAAGGCCACCAAACTGGTCAGGCACGATCTGCCCTTGGTGAAGCCATGTTGGCTGTCACCAACCACCTCCTTGCTCTCCATGTGCCTTAGCATGGTTTCCAGGAGAATCTGCTCCATGACCTTGCCAGGCACAGAGGTGAGGCTGACCGGCCTGTAGTTACCCGGGTCTTCCTTATTCCCCTTTTTAAAAATTGGGGTTACGTTCCCTTTCTTCCAGTCATCGGGGACCTCACCAGGCTGCCACGACTTCTCAAATACGATAGCCAGTGGCTTGGCAACTTCATCTGCCAGTTCCCTCAGGACCCACGGATGGATCTCATCAGGTCCCATGGACTGTGCACCTTTAAGTTCCTCAGATGATCCCGAACCTGCTCTCTGAGTACAGTGGGCGGTTCTTCATCCTCACAGTCCCTGCTTGCGCCTTCTACAGCTTGGGTGGTGGGACTAAAACTCTTGTAGGTGAAGACTGAGGCAAAAAAGTCATTGAGTACCTCAGCCTTCTCCATGTCCTGGGTAATCAGGACACCAGTTCTCTTCCGGAGGGGGCCTACATTTTCCCTGGACTTTCTTTTGTACCCGATGTACCTACAGAACCTCTTCTTGTTGCATTTTATATCCCTGGCCAGATTCAGTTCTGCCAGGGCTTTGGCCTTCCTCACCTGATCCCTGGCCACTCGCACAGCCTCTTTGTAGACCTCCCAGGCTACCTGTCCCCACTTCCACCCTCTATAGGCCTCCTTTTTTACTTTCAGTTGGTCCAGGAGGTCCTTGCTCATCCACACAGGCCTCCTGGACTTTTTGCCCGTCTTGTTCTTCGTCGGGATGCATCTCTGCTGAGCTTGGAGGAGGTGCTCCTTGAATATAGACCAACTTTCCTGGGCCCCTCTTCCCTCCAGGGCCGCCTCCCAAAGCACTTGCCCCATCAGGTCCCTGAAGAGGCAGAGGTCCACCCTCTTGAAGTCTAGGGGTGAGAGCTTGCCATGTAGTTTCCTTGCTGCCCCATAGATCTTGAACTCCACCATGTTGTGGTCACTGCAGCCAAGGCTGTCCTTTAGGTTCACATCCCCCACCAGCCCCTCCCTGTTGGAGAGCACAAGGTCGAGCGTGGCACCCCTCCTTGTCGGCTCCTCTATCGCCTGCAGGAGGAAGTTGTCGTCCACGCATTCCAGGAACCTCCTGGACTGCCTGTGCCCTGCTGTGTTGTCTCTCCAGCAGATGTCAGGGTGGTTAAAGTCCCCCATGAGGACCAGGGCCTGTGACCGTGAGGCTGCTCCTATCTGGCTATAGAGCGCCTCGTCCGCTCTGTCCTCCTGGCCGGGCGGCCTGTAACAGACCCCCACCCTAATGTCCCCTGTCCGTCCCCGTCCTCTAATCTTGACCCATAAGCTCTCTGTCAGCTCCTCCTCCATCCCCAGGCAGAGCTCCACACACTCCAGCCAGCTGCTGACGTAGAGAGCAACACCCCTCCTCATCTCCCCTTCCTGTCCTTTCTAAAAAGCCTATACCCCTCCATGTTGATGCTCCAGTCGTATGCGTCATCCCACCACGTCTCCGTGATGCCAACGAGGTCGTAGCCCTGCTCGTGTGCACGCATCTCCAGCTCTTCCTGTTTATTCCCCATGCTGCGTGCATTGGTATAGAGACACTTCAGCTGGGCCCCTGACAAAGCCGACTTGCTGGCTGGAGCGACAGGGGTGCTACTGGATCGCAGTTTAGGTTCATTTGCACTTATCTGTGATCCTTCCTCAGCTTCTGGGCCCTCGGTGCTGGCACTGGCACCATGCTGACAGCAGTGGGCTGAACTGTGCTCCCCCTCCCCCAGCAACACTAGTTTAAAGCCCTCCAGATGAGCCTGGCAAGTCTTTGTCCAAACACACTCTTCCCCCTCTTACTTAGGTTCATGCCGTCCGCCCCTAGCAGCCCGGGCTTCTCAAAGCACGCCCCGTGGTCGAGATACCCAAAGCCCTGGCTGTAGCACCACTCCCTGAGCCACGAGTTAACCTGCCAGATACGTCTGGCCCTTTCAGGTCCCTGCCCTTTGACTGGGAGGATTGACAAGGATACCACCTACGCCCCAGACTCTTTGACTGTTGAACCCAGAGCCCTTAAATCCTTTTTGATGTTTTTTAGACTGCTGCCAGCTGTGTTGCTGGCCCCCACATGAAACACCACTAGTGGATAATAGTCTGTGGGCTGTATGAGGCTAGGTAGTCTCTCTGTGAGATCCCTGATACGAGCCCCCAGGAGACAGCATACCTCCTGAGAGAGCGCATTGGGGCGGCAGATGGGTGCCTCCGTACCTGTCAGGAGGGAGTCACCCACTACTACCTCTCGTCTCTTTTTTCTTGGTAGCGCTAGTTATTACACGAGCCGGTCAGGCTACCTCACACGGCTCCCGTGCCTCCCCTGAGGTGCTGGGTCTTACTTCTTCTGTCTGCAGAGCAGCAAAGTGGTTCTGCAGGGGCACCTTGGGGTTTTGGGGAAGCTGCTTCTTCTTCCTCCTCCTGCGCCTTGCCCTTGCAGCTTTCCATTCATTGGCATCTTCTGTCTGCTTGCTAATGTCGTGTGTCGGTGCAGGGGGGGTTGATTGGTTCACTGGGTGCTGTGGTTCCGGTACAGACTGTGCCTGGAACCGAGCGTCCAGCTCCCTCTCAGCCTCCCTGATGTCCCGCAGTCTCCTGACCGCCTCCTGCAGCTCAGCCACCTGCCGCAGGAGCTGCTCCACCTGGGCACACCTTCTGCAGCCAGGGCTGCCGCCTGCCCCTGCCCCGGGAGTGGGGTCCAGGCAGTGCCTGCAGCCCGAGGTCTGCACCGCAGCCTCCCCCCTCGGCTGCTCCGTCTGCACCGAGGCATCGACCGCCGCAGGGGGTGCCGGTGCAGACCTCCCGGCCGCAGGTGCAGCCTTTGTTCTCAGGCGGGTGTTGGCCATGTCGCCCTGAGAGGCGTGAATCACCAAGAGCCCCGGGGCAGAGCTCTCGCTGACGCGCCCTTCCTGCGCGAACTGCCCCGCTACTCCCCGTTCTCCCGTCCTATTCCCAGCGCTCCGGGTCGGCGGCGCTCCCTAGGCCCTGCTTTATACGGGGGGAGGGGCCGGACCGCCGGTGCCCCCTGGCTCCGCCCACGTCTCGTCAGCCGCTCTCGCGCGAGCTGCGGGCTCCTGGCGCCTCGCTCCGCTCCCCCCTGAGCTTCCCTGCCTCGGGAATTCCCTGGCTGCGCTGTGCCGCTGCGAATCGTGCCGGCTCCGAAGCTGTTGCCTGGGCGACTGTTGCTGTACTACGCTTGAAGTAAGCTTCGTGGAACTGTAGTTCTGATATTCAGTCTCGTTTCCTTGCTGGGTTTATGTCAGAAATGTTGGAGTCTGGGGAGTTTTACTGGAATTATTTACTTAAATTTTGCTTTGTTGTTGAAGATTCATACACCGTAAAGTAATATTTTTAGGAGAGGCTGGCCTGATGTAACCAGAAAGTATCTTTTTTCCTAGTTGTCTAAACATGAGTCAGCAGCAAGCCTCAGTAAATGAACAGTCAATAGATTTTGTGATTTACTGAAGGCAGCAATCCAGCCTAATCTCTGTGATAAATTAACCAACATCAGTGCTCCTTTTCTGTGGAAATACTAACCATGACAGAGGAACAATGAAACTTTATCCCTTCACACTGTGACTTGGTGAGCTGTGTATCACTTTAATACACCAAAGAACTATGCTAATGACCTTCATGATGCGAAATGTGCTTCCTTATGTCTTACGCTTTAAGTAAACCCTCTTAATACCAAGTAAAGCAGCACTTAATTCCAAACTGCCTTGTGGCTGGATTTTGATTTTAGAACACTATGCAAAGGGATAGCTGGGGGAAGATAACGTTGAGGTTAGAAAAACTTTATACACTACTGCATGAAAGATCCTTGTTGAAAGCAGCAGTAAAATAACCACTCTTGGTATTTAAAACTTAATCTAGCTTTTGCTTGTGCAGATGCATATCGGCCCTCGATGCAAAATGCTGAAAAACTGGAACATACTATCCTACAGTGCGCTTGCTCAATAAAGTATGACTACTTCCAGTGTGTGAAGTCAGTGTCGGTAATCATCGTTGCCTTTGGGTGGTAAGGAAGTAAAGAGTGCAGATGTGTGATTCTTTAGCTGCAGCACAATAATTTTAAGAGAAAATAGTGTGGCAGGTACAGATTGTTTTACAGTTTATTCTCATTCTGAGGACTAGGACATCTTTGAGCATAATGTCCCTTCTGCATTTTCTGGGACCAATCATCTGTATCAGCAACAGAGTGGCTCTTAAAAAAAATTTACTGAGCTAATGTAAGGAACACTCAGTTGTAAATAAAAACAAATTTTCCTTTCTGTGAATGCTGCTGAAGTGACAGAGTGTCCTTGCTAGTACTAAAAGTTAAACATGGGTAGAAAATAAAATAAAATAGGAGTATTTTACAATATTATTGTATTACAATAGGAGCATACAATTATAATAAGAGCATGTTGAAGAGTTGTTTCTCAATATACTGATAATTCTAGCATAATTTAACATTTGTAAGGAATAAATTATTCTAGAACTGAGGATATCTGAAAATGTAACTTCTTTAACATCCCTATCATTTAACATGGCTTCGTATTTCCATGCGGTACTTGTTTTAGATGTTCTGAGGCCTTTGATTCATATTATGACATCAATAAGACTTTAGTTTCCTTTCTTTCTTTAAATCTTGATCTACTTCTGCTTAGAAAATAATCTTCTGGGACTGTTTTGACAAGGCACTAAGCATCTTCAGAGCTTTTTATGATCAGCAACTTCTAGGAAGATATAAGAATCTTACACTTTTTGCTGTACATTGTTAGCCATTCCTAAGCAAGTTTCTTTGCCAGAGTTTAGATCTTGCATTTCTAAACAGCACTGAGTACATTTTGTACTATCTTAGGAGTACTCTAGCCCAGTTCACGAAAAGGTTCTCCTTGGTTTCTTCGTAGGTCTTGAGCTGGATGTTATAATCAGGAGCGGATTACTACCCTGTTCTTAAACTGGCTGAACTCTTTTGAAACAATTACATGGCAAACAATGTTCCTACTACTCTTTATGTAGAGGATAGGATGTATCCTGAGATTATTGGTCAAGTGATAGCTCAAGTCATTTGAATTGCTAGCCATAGCTGTTTTGAACTGGAGAATTAAAAAAATGAAACTGTCATATAGATTTGAATAGATTTATACAGTATAAATATAACACTGATTTTAAAACAATTAAAAATCAAGGAAACTAAGAATACTTAGGATAGTTTAGACTAGATGCATGTGATCTATAGACTAAGACACTCTGTCAGTATATTTTGTAGGACTGGTAATATTGTGAATCATGTATGTAACTAGCAGTCTGAACTTCACATAAAATATAGGACATTGTTCCTGATAAGAGTTAAAAGCAAATTGTCTAGACTATTATTATTGCTATATGTATCATGATTTGGCTTAGGTTTTATTCTTCTTAACTGTAATTTTATTTGTGAACTCTAGATGAAGCCCTGTACTTCCACCCAATAGGAAGAAAAGAACTCAGTGAGTTGTGCTGGGTTGTATATGCTGAAGTACTGACAAGTAGACAAGCCAAAACAAGTAGAGGGGATTATTTTGTGACCTGCTTTTCTCTTTCACAGATTAATACCTCTAAGCTGAGAGTGTTCCTAGTCAGGGAAACTGAACCACTAAACAGAGTAGAAAAGGCCTTATGCTTCCTTACATTTTCACGTTATCTTTTTAAATGTATTCATAGAATCATAGAATGGCTAGGGTTGAAAGGGACCTTCAAAGGTCATCTAGTCCAACCCCCCTGCAAGGAGCAGGGACATCCTGACTAGATCAGGTTGCTCAGAGCCTCATCCAGCCTGGCCTTGAACGTTTCCAGGGATGGGGCTTCCACCACCTCTCTGGGCAACCTGTTCCAGTGTTCTACAACTCGCATTGTAAAAATTTTTTTCCTAATTTCCAATCTAAATCTACCTCCCTCTATTTTAAAACTATTACCCCTCATCCTGTCACAGCAGGCCCTACTAAACAGCCTCTCCCCATCTTTCTTGTAGGCCCCCTTGAGGCACTGGAAGACCGCTATAAGGTCTCCCTGGAGCCTCCTCTTCTCCAGGCTGAACAGCCCCAGCTCTCTCAGGCTGCCCTCAGAGGAGAGGTGCTCCAGCCCTCTGATCATCTTTGTGGCCCTCCTCTGGACCTTCTCCAACTGGTCCATGTCCTTTTTGTGCTGGGGGCTCCAGAACTGGACACAGTACTCCAGGTGGGGTCTCACCAGGGCAGAGTAGAGGGGGAGAATCACCTCCCTTGACCTGCTGGCCACACTTCTCTTGATTGTTGTTTCTCCAACAGATGTCAGGGTGGTTGAAGTCCCGCATGAGGACCAGGGCCTGTGACCGTGAGGCTGCTCCTATGTGGCTATAGAGCGCCTTGTCTGCTCTGTCCGCCTGGCCAGGCGGCCTGTAACAGACCCCCACCGTAACGTCCCCTGTCTGTCCCCATCCTCTAATCTTGACCCATAAGCTCTCTGTCAGCTCCTCCTCCATCCCCAGGCGGAGCTCCACGCACTCCAGCCGGTTGCTGATGTTCCTTGCCCTGTTTTCGCTTGTCCTTTCAGAAAGTAAAAAAAAAAAGGAAAAAAAAAAGGTTCTATAAATGTCTTTTATAATCTACCTTCAAAATAGTGTTTAAATTTCCATTCCGAAAAAGCATCTGTGTGGTTTGCTGACTCTTGTGTCTCCGAAGCCCATCTGATTTCAGTGGCTAAAACCAACTGAGAAGTTGAATGTTCTTGTCTCCTATTTTCTCCTCTTCTCCTGCACTCCAGCATGGATAAGATCAAAGAGAAAAGAAGACATGAAAAGAACAGAGGGACAGTAATGGGGAGCCAGAGGCAGAACTCACACTGTAGTCCCATAGATGGTGAGGAAAAAGAATCCAGGTCATGAGGGTGTAGGAAATTTCTGTTGGTTGTTTTTTTCATCACTAAATCTTTAACACCTGTACTGTGACAGTCTCAGAGGCATTAATAGAGTAAAGCTGTTGGTCAGCCTTCTATTTGAGAAAAAAATCACAGCCTGCAGAGGAGGTATTTCCATTAAGAGAACTTGTACTCAGTCAATTGCACATATTGTAGAGAACACAAGCAAATAGATAATAGGTAATTCAAATTTCCTCATTGGTAACAGTTTATGGCTAAGTGACATCTAGGTGTTTATCTTCTGCACAGTTCATTGGACTTCACTCCAAGTATTTACATTCTTATCTGGCTGCAGATCCAAGATGAAGTGTAGCAAACTTCTACTCTATTCTGAATCTGTGTTACAGGACAGAGGAACAGCACTGAAATGGTAAAACATTGCCTCAAGGACCTTTGAACTCAAAGACTTCAAGGTTGCCTATCTGCAGTATGTGAAAAGTTTCTTTATTTTAGAGAATTGACAGAAGTCTGAGGAAACATAAAACCGACTGATTCTATCTTGGAATGAGAAATTCAAGGGACAACAGGAACCTGTGCATCCAGTGCATATAGTCTACTTTTTGAGCATGGAGACCTCCAAGCACCAGTTTTCCTTCTGGTGCATATTCCTCACTGTCGTAGTTCAGCCCCGATCAGGACCAGACTATGCAGTCTCTCTCTCCCTCCCCCCACCCTCCGAGAGAATAGGAGGAGAATGATATAAGAAAAACGGCTCAAGGTTTGAGATAAGGACAGGGAGAAATCCTTAAAGTTACTGTTACGGGCAAAACAGACTCGACTTGGGGAAAAGTATTCATTTATTTCTAAAATTAGCAGGAGAATGAGACAGGGAACAAGATAACCTCCCCCCACCCCTCCCTCTTCCCGGGATGAACATTATCTGTACTACCTCCCCTCCCGAGTGGCACAGGGTGGGCGGGGGAGGAAGGGAATGGGGGTCGCGGTCAGTTCATCACGCATTGTTTTATGCTGCTGTGTCATCGTCGGGGGAAGAACTCCTCGCATTCCTCCTCTGCTCCAGCGTGGGGTCCCTCCCACGGGCCACAGTCCTTCATGAAACTGCTCCGGCGTGGGTCATCTCTTCCACAGGGTGCAGTCCCTCTAGAACAGCTGTCCCAGCGGGCCCTCCACAGGCCACAGCCTTCTTCAGGCCTCCACCTGCCTGATCATGGTGTCTCCCCTGCCAGGTAAGTACCTCCCCTACCTTCATTAATTTGAATCAGTCAGACATCAGAGTTCACTCTGAGTTCACAGAACCACTGCATAAAAATCATAGAATCATAGAATCATAGAATGGTTAGGGTTGGAAGGGACCTTCAAAGGTCATCTAGTCCAACCCCCCTGCAAGGAGCAGGGACATCCCTGACTAGATCAGGTTGCTCAGAGCCTCATCCAGCCTGGCCTTGAACGTTTCCAGGGATGGGGCCTCCACCACCTTCCTGGGCAACCTGTTCCAGTGTTCTATAACTCGCATCGTAAAAAATTTTTTTCTAATTTCTAATCTAAATCTACCCCCCTCTATTTTAAAACCATTACCTCTCGTCCTATCGCAACAGGCCCTACTAAACAGCCTCTCCCCATCTTTCCTGTAGGCCTCCTTGAGGTACTGGAAGACCGCTGTAAGGTCTTGCTGGAGGTCTCGCTCTTCTGCAGGCTGAACAGCCCCAACTCTCTCAGCCTGTCCTCATAAGAGAGGTGCTCCAGCCCTTTTATCATCTTCGTGGCCCTCCTCTGGACCTTCTCCAACTGGTCCATGTCCATGGCTTCTAGTAAGAAAACACTACAATTGTTTAGTAAAGGAAAGCATTTTAAAGATCTAGTATGGCTTCTGTAACAAGAGGCCCATGCTGACAGCCGGTCAGCTCAGACTTGAGCCTGAACTAACCTTGAAAACTATCTTGCATTTCTGACTGATGTGAAGTTCCTGTATAGCAGAATCAAGTGATATTTTTCTAACATTAGTAAGGATGCCACTTCAAGGGAGGTGATGTCTTGGAATTAGATATTTACAGCCTTCTTAGTTCTTGTTTGTAATATAAATATTATTTTATGCCATCAGTACTTCAGGATTTTCCATTTGTAGAGAACTCCTTTAGATGCACATGACTTTTCTCCAGAAAAGTGAACAATCTGGGGTCGTAAACGGTATAATCATCAAGTACTTCATATTATGCCCAAAGGAAAGATAAGAAGCAGCAGAGAAAACATAATAATGGCTAAAGGACTGAAGAGGGTCCTTTCCTTGTTATAGAAATAGCCATGAATATATCAGCTCTTCCAGAGGTTATAAAATGAAATTTAGACCTCCACTTTTTAAAATATCTATGAACTTGATTTTCTAGAAATGAAAGCATTTAAGGCAATGGTAAACATATTGTACTTTTGCTGCATTGATAAAACTCATCAGTGTAGAATGCAGAAACTGAGGATCAACAAAATGTTATGAAAGGTACTTCTACAGGATTAAGGGCTATCACATCTAATACGTTCTAAAATTAAGGTATTTTTCTTTGGGATCACCTTCTGTAGCTGTAATAGCAACACGTATGTGTAATCTGGTTTAGTACTTGCTAAAACATCCATAATGTTTCATTTCTTATCCTTGGTTTGTTCAGAAATAGGATGACAAAATCTGCCATAGTTACATTGAAAAATGCTGTGTATATCTATGTTTGTCTATATTTTCTTACCCCCAGAATATGTTATCTTGTTCAATGGCAAGATTAGTTCAAAGAAAAAGCAGCAGAATCAGTCACTGGTAGAATCATACAGGGCCAACTTTTTACTCTTTCCATAACAATGTACTTAGCTACTGGTTTCCTGGCACACTGCCATGATACTAGTGAAACTCACTATAATTAGTGACATCACAGTTGGGTTCTTAGCATTAAATTGTTCATGAATCTCAACAATTCATTCCGCTGTTTAGATCATAGATTCTGTAATAGACACCTGTTTCTACTTGCATTTGGTTGACGACTACTAGTAAATTTAACCACCAGGTGACAGTATTGTTCTACTCCAGTACGGAGCTAGACATATTTTATCAGACAGAAAAAGAAGATAAACTCTCAGAGGGGGAAGTTTAACAAAACTGAAAATTTAAATTTCCTCCTTATAATCTCTCTGATTTTTTTTTCAGATTTTTTTTTGTCCTAGTTCCATCTTGAGGCTCAAGTAATTTGTTGCAAAAAAGCTTAGATATATGAGAGTTTAAAAACTGTACTACCTCATTTTAATCCCTCAAAGAAAACTACCAACAACTTTTCTCTCATCTCAGAAGGACTTTTTCTAGCAATTTGCCTTTCAGTTTTCCATTAGGCATGACTTTTTTTTTTTTCTCATAAGGGTTTTCTAGTGATATGCAATTTTACATACAAATATTTGTTTTTTAAATAATGTTCTTTTTCCTGGGGGAGAAGGAAGGTGAGTGGACAACTGACATAAAAAGATCTGTGTCATTCTCTCAAGCAAAGCAATACAAACAATTTTGTGCTACACACAAGAAAAAGGAGAGAACATATAGTGTACAAATTATAACACGTCCTGTCATTATGTAGTGTTTTGTCTGTGGTAGGTTCTGTAACAAATAGAATCATAGAATTATAGAATATTTCAAGTTGGAAGGGCCTCATAAGGATCACCAAGTTCAACTCTTCACTCCTCACAGGACTACCTAAAACTAAACCATATAACTAAGGGTGTCATCCAGATGCTCCTTGAACTCTGACAGGCTTGGTGCCGTGATAACTTCCCTGGGGAGCCTGTTCCAATGACTGACCACCCTTTCAGTGAAGAACCTTCCCCTACTGTGCAATCTGAACTTCTCCTGATGCAACTTCATTCCATTTCCTCGTGTTCTATTGCTGGTCACCAGAGAGAGGAGATCAGCACCTCCCTCTCTGCTGCCCCTCCTGAGGAAGCTGTAGACGGTGATGAGGTCACCCCTCAGCCTTCTCTTCTCCAGGCTGAACAATCCAAGTGACCTCAGCCACTCCTCTTGAGTCTCGCCCTTGAGATCTGTCACCATGTTGGTCACCTTCCTCCAGGCACACTCCGATAGTTTGATGTCCTTCTTATACTGAGATGCTCAAAACTGCGCACAATACTCCAGGTGAGGCTGCACCAGTGCAGTGTACAGTGGGACAATCACCTACCTCAACTGGCTAGTTATGCTGTGCTGATGCACCCCAATCATCGTATTTAAAGTAATTGCTGACCTTAATAAGCAGCTGGATAGGCAGTACAACTCTTTTTAATTTGAATCACTAAACCTTTACCTACTACAATTAATACACTTATGCCTAATGTGCACTTCTATAAGTGATATTAATTTTCATAGCTCTAGTGCAATGGAAATATATATACCTTGGACATAATTCATGGTGGTCACTATAGCAGGTTATTCTGTGAGCTTCAGGATACAAACCTAGATTCAGAGAGTTCCTACTGATTAGCTAGTTTGTCTTAATCTTCAGCTATGCACTATGAATCTGGCTTCTCTCTGTATTTCACTCTACATCAGAGTACTAGCAAGGTATGTGGATGCAACTGATAATGGAAAGTGAGCATTAAGAAAAGTTCCAATGGGAACTGAATTTTGACCATGCAGCAGTACATAGTGCTAATGGTTTGAAGAAATGTACTGCAGACATCTTAATTTGGGCATACAATTACTGGATTATATATATATTTTAAAAATATTAATCCTTGTGCATCAATAAAGCAAGAATAACAGTGCCTTCATTCACTGCAGAAGTTTAGAAGATTAATGCTGGAGAGGCACTCAGCTATTACATCAAGGCATTGCATAAGATCTCTAGGAGGAGTTCTCTTAGACTCAAATGCTTTCTTCCAGTTCCAGTCTTCAGTAAATAATGTCTGGAGATTTACATTGAATAATAAAGAGGGTAAAAAGAAATTGCTGCTCCCCTAAGAAGTACAGGCCGTCCTTGAACCCTGAGTGAGTCAAAGGTCCTTAGTAGTAAATTGTATGTGATCATACAAGTAATGTTTCTGTCTTCCTGCATACCCACAACCAAGGGCAAATTACAATAGGTAAGCCTTTTTTCTTGGAAATGACTGAACCAACCTAGTTGAAAAGTTTGTCCTGAGGCAGCGAAATTTCAGCTCAGGTGATAAATATCTGAAAAAACTTGAAAAAAATGATGGAAATTTGGGAGCAATCATAATAGATGTTGCTACCTCTAACTACCTGGAAATATTAGGCTTTATTGCAATGTTAATATGCAGAATTTTATTTTTAAAATTCCCAGAAGTACAAAATTTCATCATTAAATATGAAATGTTTATTTTAGTTTCATACTATTTATGTTATTAACTGATTTTGACACAATTCTTTTCTATAATAGAATTCTGACATTCCTTATAGAAGAAAGGAAAATACCTTGGAACTGGCCTAGGATGCAGGAGACTCTTTTTCAGGTGAGCTACAGATTTCCTTTGTTAGTTTGATGAATTCATACTTCGATGAATGTTTAATGCATTTTTATGTTATGATATTGTGTTGGCAATGAGGAAGTATCAAGTTACTGTACATCATAGGTTTTGGGGAGAGGTTGGTTTGCTTATTTACCATGTTCTATCAAATTGCTGTATGTCGTTAGACACAACTACATCATTTAACTTGCACTGGATTCATTGTAATCATATATTGTAGAATAAACAGTAAGGGTTAGCCTTAAGTATATGCTACCAGAGGAAAACTTCAATTGGGAAAGATTGAGGTTGACCGATAATTACAGTTCACACCTCTATAGTTAAAGGCTGAGTCAGTGTTTCCAGTAGAAACAATTACTTTCTGGGGCTTCTACTCACTTATTCAGAAACCATGTGGTCACATCCTAAAGACATTTTTTTTTAAAGGCTAAAGGTAAAATCCAGTTGTAGCAATGAAAAGAAATATACATTCAAAAAAGAACACACTAATCTTTCATTAACTGAAAAGATTCCTTAACTGATTGATGTGAAATGTTTCAGCTCAAATGCAAAAGCTCTGTTGCATGAGAAAATCTGGGCCAGGATATTAAAGTACTCATAATAAATCTGTTCTAGTGATAGTCTGTAATGTGAGTTATGCTGATTAGTTCCAGCTCACCTGACTGTATTGCATTACCTATTAATAATTACCATTATTAATAGCATGCTGGTAACTCCTACTCTTAACTAGATTACAGTAATTAGTATGGGTGATGTCGTTTGAAAATACATTCCTAACACACAGCTGAATGTTTCAGAATTCAGTGAGTGCCTTGATTGTAGCTAAATTATTCCATGCTAAAGTTGCCTTCATAAAATATATCTTCATTTATTTCAGGTTTTATTTGCATATGTATCAATTTTAAAGCAATGATAAGGAAGGCTGGAGTATTTGAAATCTTATGCAGGCTCAAAAAATTGTCCAAAAGTTGGTATTTGTTTGATTTGTGTGCATCTTGTACTTCAAAAGCACTATTGGACCAACAATCTGACAGTACTGTGTTTTGCTTGATAGAATGAAGATTTTTGGACTGTTACAGCTGTAGTAAGAATCACATACATTCAGTGTTTCTTAGTACTAACAGTTTCTTATCCTGAAAGGTTTTTTTTTTTTAATAATAAATGAAGTAATATCTTCTATGTATGTAAGACAAATAACTGGAAGAAACTAGCTCAGAGGGGATGGTAGCAATAACATTAACAGACTAAACTTAAAACCTTAGTTTATACACAAAGAAGCAGGATTTTTTGTTTGAAACATTTACAGAATTTAGTGGAAGGGATTAACAGAAAACTTAATTAGGAAAAGAATTACCAGAGTTTTTTTATTGTTCAATATTTTATGGCATTTTTTATGTTAATTAAATTGTTAACTCTTCTCAAAACTGTTGTAAGCCCTTTATGGAACAGGGGGAAATATATTACCCATGCCTTAAAGAGCTTACCTTCTAATTTTAGATATGACACAATGAATGAGGATAATCTGTACAAAGATGATGAAGGTGAAGAGAACAAGACTTGCACCACTATGTTCAGGCAATGACTCAATTTCATATTGGTGGGGTGTTTATTGCTGAGTCGTCTTGCACATTAGTTTTAAAAGGGAGTGCTAGGAGATATTTGAATGAAAAAATGAGAGATTTTTCAAGCAGAAGTTGAAGTGAGCTGATGCACCAGGATACTGATAGAGACATGAGAGGCTGTGGGAGAAATGGGAGACTAAAACACTGGCATAATTGTCAGAATGAATGACTGACAAGACTCTGAAATAGATCTGTATTTGTGTTTATCACTATGCATTAAGGGCTCAAGCCTGTAAAATGCAAAACATCTTCAGTCAATTTACCAGTCTAGTTAAGCATATGCTTTACTACTAAGGATGTCCAATTAGAGGGTATTTAGCCTATGTGTTTTGATTTTATCTTAGCAAGTATTAGCTGCTATAAGTTCTAAACATGTTATCTATTGTGTGGGAACGTAGTCACGGACCCCTGCCGCATGCTAAGTGAAAATCATTTATTGTTATAGCTTATGTGCTTGTATTCCCTCCAATCGCGCAACCACCACCAGGTGTCCTTTATCTTGTTTTCCTTCTCTCGGAAAGTCTTTTGTTTCTCATTCCCATGGCTTCTTGTTTCTTATTCCCATGGCTTCTGATACTCGTCTTCCCCAACGATCTGTTTCATTTACTCTGGCTTTCTCTCCCTTTCCTCTTCTTTTATCTTGCTGAATTTACATTTTTCATGACTGTAACTCTATTGTAAATTTGCTCATATGTGAATTTTATCCAACAGGATGCTAGTTGTTTAGATGTGCGTGTGTGTTCTGTATCTCTTTGAACTACTCTCCCTTCTACATTAGAAATGGCTATTAGAATAAGAACACTATTATTTAATTGTCAGCTCTTTTTTAACCAATTAACCAACTCCTGCTTCCATTTGAGAATGCCATAAGCATGCACATATTGACTAGTGTGGGAAATATGCCTTTAGTAAAGCCTACAGAACTTTTGCAAGGGATGTGGAAATGGTGTTAACACCTAAAACCCCTGCGGATCATTTTGGCATGAATCAGATTGTATCCGCTAGAGGTGTACACTCCACAGCAGTAACTTCACCACCTTTGGAGGAAAGGTGCAGCCTAGTTCCTCATCCAGGCTGTGGCACTTGCACAGTGGAACAGGCATTGAGGTTATGGGACAACACTCACTTCACCCACTTCAAGGCCCTGTGAAAAGACAGAGAAGAATGTTTGATCCCCCGAAGGAGTCTTACCAAAAAAAAAGCAAAGACCTTTTATACATATATAGTTATATTGATATAATTAAATATATGTATGTGTGTCTATAATCCATCAATAAGAGCAGTGCAGTGTTCTGTGGGTGTTACCTTTCTTGTAGATCATTATCCTTAATAAAAGGCAGGGATAAAGCTATCAAGGTTGTGGCTGTACTGAGTAACTTGCTAGAAAGGTGGATCCACTTACCAGCTAAGAATTGGAGTTTAAACATCTAAAAGGCATTTGTAAGGAAGTGGATCACAGACTAGAATCATCCTGTATCTCTCATTTAATGTTATGCTGCACAACTCTCAATGTATAACTAGAAAAAAAAGACCTCTCTCAACACCATCTGAAATATCAGAGCCTAGTTACAGGTCTTAACAATGGCATTCTTACAGACAATGGACTATAACTGACATAATTTTAGATGAGCCAATAACTTTAACAAAATAAAGTAGAAAACCCTCAGAAAACAAATCTATACAGTTGCATTCATTGCTTTAGTCTAATGAGCATGAGGGATGTATATGCCGTAAAGCTGGCAGGAACACTTTGTGGGCTCTAATCAGCTAAAAATTTGGAAGTTATTCAGGTGCCATGGAGGCAAGTAAAGAGAATTTTCATCATCTCACCTCACATAATGGCATGCAAGAACCAACTGTAACAAAAACATCTTTGTGCCGAAAAAATGAAATGTGTTGAAAGAGCAGTTGTGTGAACAATTATTTTTTTTTCAGTGTGAAACTCAAAGGGGTTATCCAAAAACCTCTCACATCCTATGAAAAGCAATATTCTTAAGTTGGTCTGAGTTACTGGGTGGGTTCTGCCAACTCCGTTGTCCCAGAAGGCATTGATATCCTATGTTTTCACATAAAGATAATTACAACACTAAAGTCTGTTTGGTTTTATTCCATAGCTCATGGCTAGAGTTTCAGATAACTGGGATGTGGAGAGTTTGCACAACTACTGCACCATCTTAGGTTACATCATTATTTTCAGGCTGATGGGTCAATACAGGAAACTATCACTAACCAGTTTTACTGGTGTAGAAAAGGATGAGGAAGATTATCGAGTTACATCTGAGCCTATAAAATTCACCTCATATAAGTATTTGATTGCTATATTTCAGTAAAAGTAAAAATTGAAGTTAAAAGATCATAGGAGTAGTGAAGTATATATCTGTGAGTCCTGAGTACATAAGATAAACACAATTTACTTAAAAATTGCTGAAGACTAGATTTTACTAGTGGTTTTATAAAAAAAAAAAAAGTGTTTGCTAATCATGCTAGTGATATTACAACCCTTAATATAGCATCATAGAGAAATCAGAAAACTTATCTGAATGGAGATCTTCCCAATGAACACTCAGAACAGTTCAGTTTCATTTGAGACTTTTTTCTTCCCATTGATGTGTGAGTGCATCTTTTTTCTTTACATATTAACTGAAAGTGTTTATAAATAGTTATGGTGTGATTCTAATTTATTGTAAGACCCCTTTAAACTGGGGTACCTGCGTAAAATATCTTTTTTTTTTTTTTTTCTTCCTTCCTGTTATACCATCACCAAACCTGTAATTAAGTATATTAAGTTGTTGTGATTTAAATGAGAAGTGAAATGTAGTGAAGCAAGTGGTAGCCACTGGCAGGGTAATTTTGCTTGCTCATATATGTAATCTTATTGCTGTGATTTAGGACTTTACAGCAAGGTTTCTCATGTGAGGTTTGTTGCATAGGAACTGGAGACAGCAGTTTAGCAATCATGTCTGCTTGTTGATAAGAGATGTAACTGTTCAGATGAGACAGTAGAATCACAATATACAGGTAAACAGGAATCAAAATTGTATACTTCTATATGATGTCGTATAGGTACTTCAGTAATAATCAACAGTTCGCTCAGCTGCACTTAGAGATATTTTAAACAGGAAGACGTGGTAACTCTGCAACTCTCAAATTATTCAAATGCCTAAATGCTCCAAAATCTCATTAATTTATTCTATGAAGGTAGGTATGAATGGTGCACAACCATCTTCTAGGCCTGTGTTTAAAAAAAATATTTGCAGGTTAATCCATAGTATAATAAAAAGTGCTTATCAGGTTATTTTTATACTTTAGAAAAAATAGAGTTTGAGTTGTAACCAAATAACCTGTATTACACCATTTTTATTCAGTAGTAAAATTTTTTCAAGTATGCTTTCCTGTTTGACTATTTGACTCTATGGTATACTTATAGACAGTAACAAGTGGTGGTTCTATTCAATTGTGTGGATTTACACTTTTTAAAATCCCCTGTTGACACAGTTGTCTTTCTTATAGTGAGCAAAAACACCAAAGCCAAAAATCCTTCCCAACATTTTATTGCCCTACCATAGTTGATGATGATTCATTATGCATTAAGTGCCGTGTATTCCAGCCTTTTGGGCATATGGTGTGGCATAGTCAAGTATCAACAATATTATGATTCTTCTCTGATTAAAGATCTGGCAAGAGATTTGGGCTGCTTGACAGTTTGCTTCTTAGCTAGATAGTGCCATAGGGGTACCTCATGCTTTACAGTCTTAGTTGCTAAAGATGTAGTGGGAAGACAGAAAGGTTGTTAGCTATGATTCTCATAGCAAAAAAAAATTGCATAAAGGATTCAGTAATGAGTTAGCAGAACAACACCAAATCATCAGGAACAGGAGCTGAGCAGAATTTTTAAGATGTGTTTTCTTGATCATACATAATTAGTCACATAATACTGGGATTGCATTTGAAAGCTATGGAGCTGTATATGAGTGTTTTTTTTAACTAAGTAGCCCTTTGAAAGAATTATGACCAAGGTAAATAAAGTTTTCCAACCATCAGTTTCTTAGTGAGAACTTCAGACCATAAGAAACATTCAGAATGCCTAGTAGACTTCTACATTATTCATCTGTCTTACCAGAAAACACATAAATAACTGTAATAGTACTTTTTTGAGAAAAACAGTGGCAAATTTTCAGAGGATAGATTATTTAGATTACTCAAGGCTAATCTGGAAATGAGAATCATGAAAATGAGGAATCAATTTGAATCTAATTAAATGGATAACATTATTGTCTGCTTTGAGAAAAGTAAGTTAATCTCTATATCTGGATATATTTTAAAATACTACCTATTGAGTGAAATATACCCTATTCAACAAGTTACTTGATTGTCTTTTGTGTGAGGGATCTCGGTGATGGTCCGTGTAGGGCCACTGTGGGAAATTACAAGCTGCACACAGCTGTGAGAATGGGACGTTGGAGGGGAGAGGGTTGTTATCTCAGGAGGGTTGTTATTGAGCAGTATGTTGCTGCTATCCGGGAACCGCTGTTAGCCAGCAGGGCACGTACTTGGCAGGCCTTGCTGCATGCGCTGGCCACGCATGCACCGACACCTGGTCAGTACTCTTCCACTGAATCTGCTGAGGGTGTAAACAGAGGCGGCTCAGAGCAGAGAGAGAGAAAGGACCCAGAGCACACTCTACGAACAACAGGGGATGCCCTGAAGGTGCTGCGCCTATCTCCCTTCTCTGCTCTGACCCCGCTATCATCATCCTCCTGCTCGGCAGTGTCTCCAGCTTAGTGGGGTTGGTAAGACTCTCACAAAAGGAAAACAATATGCTGGTAACTGCTTATGCTAGGAACTGTAACTGCTTATGCTAGTAACTGCTTATGGAATACTATAATAGAGCAATAAATACTGTTGTGCTTTTAAATGTCATATGTTAGGTGAGTTTGTGCATAGGAATCCTACAAACCAGGTACATAAATTGGCGATGAGGGTGCGATTCCTGTAACACAAACAACCCAGGGAGTGGGAAGTAAGGAGCGAGTGGACGGGGCTTGGTCAGTGGAGTGCATGCTGTCCAAGAGTGCGCTGTCCCAGGAGTAAGGAGTCAGTGGATGGGGCTTGGTCAGTGGAGTGTGTGCTGTGCCAAGAGTGCGCTGTCCCATGTGGGTGGTGGGCAAGGAGCCCTCAGTCTTTGGAACTTTGACTCATCGTGATAGAGGTAGCATATCTGTGTGTGTGTCCTTTGTGTTGACGGTGTCATACTTTTTTTTTAATGTGGTTGTGTGTCCTTTTTGTTGACAGTGTCATACTTTTGTTACTGTTTGGTGTTGTTGATGTGGACGTAAGCTTATTCCAACTGATTTATATTTGTACTATAGCTTAGTGTTTTTGTGTATGCAGTGTCGCAGGTCAACCCCCTTAGAACAAGTGATACATCCAGTTTGGTATTGTTGCCGTGCAAGGCGCAGCGTTAAGTTGTAAGATGTTTAAGTGGAAACAGATAGGCAGTGCAAACAGACAAATTAACAGATTATAGTCCAGAGGAAATGAAAAGTTTCTTAGACAAGTATAAGCTAGCTGTGTGTATATGTATAAGCATGAAGTAAATGGTATGGAATAAGGGGTGAATACTGTCCTGATTTTGGCAGGGATGGAGTTAGTTTTCCTCTCAGTAGCTTTGGATTTTGTATGTGAAGAATGTTGATAAAAACACTCTGATGATAAGAGTTGTTGTTAATGAGACCAAGGACACTGTCTGGCTTTCCAAGTCTTGTTAACGTGCAGATGCAGCAAGCTGGGCCGAAGACAGACAGAGTATTGGTCATTTGGACATCCGATGGTGAGAAATTATACATTGTTCATTTTGTATATATTAGTGTCCTTATATTTTGTTATTATTGTAGTTTTCCTCTTAGTAAACTGCAGCATAAAGCAGTGTGTGATTAACTGACCGTAACTCCCATTCCCTCTTCCCACCCCCCAACCCTGTCCTGCTCGGGGCGGGAAAGGAGGTAGAGATCGTATTAAGCCCGGGAAGAGGGAGGGGTGGGAGGAAGTTATCTGTTCTCTTTCTCATTATCCTGCTTTGGTTTTAGTAATAAATGAATAGTTTTCCCCAGGTCAAGTCTGTTTTGCCCATCACAGTAGCTTTAAGAATCTCTCCCTGTTCTTGTCTCAAACCTCAGGCCTTTGTTTTTTTTCTTATGTGCCCGGTGAGCAGCCACAGAATTGGCTAGTAGATATGTAAATGCTTATACCACTATTCGCTGCCTGGATATGATTGAAACATACTATGGAACACCAATCGAAATACAGTCAGACAACGGTTCTCATTTTAGAAATCATACACTAAGAAATTGGGCCGCCAAGAGAGAGATGCAGTGGGTGTGGCATTTACCTTACCAACCACAGGGTGCAGGATTGGTGGGACACCTTAATGGCCTATTGAAAGAGCAACTGCATAGATTAGGAGGTACAAAATGCATGCAATGGGTAGATCATCTGCCCACTGCCGTGCGTGTGTTGAACAACCGCATGGTGGCAGGAGATAAAACGCGCCTCCTATTGATGAAAAATTACCAAGCCAGGCCAATAAAAGTACCATTCACTCTGGTGTGATACTCTGAGTGGCACTCAATTTGCATTGACCACCGAGTGGGGATTCTGATCTCTTTATTCTGATCCCTGCAGGCCTTTTGGCATCTGTGTATTTCTGGATGATGCCCCCACTCCACATCGAACCCAACCCTGTATCGCAAATGATTGCAGGTGCATGTGTTTGGTATCACCCCCCTGGGCAGCCAGGACCAGTTACAGCTGAAGTGGTGGCTGCTGCTGATTCACAGGCTGTCACCATCGCCCTTATGGGTGAATCAAATAGGTTGCGTGTACCTGTGCAGCAATTGCGATGCAGAAAATGGAAAAAAAAAAAAAAAAAAAAAAAAAGACAAAAGGGAGGGGTTGTTAACCTTGGTTTTGTCTGTTTTTTGTTTTGACAGGTTTATGCACACACATTTCCCCTGTAAGTAAAACGTATGGGTGACATTGGCGAAGGTGACCAGACAAGATACCCTTTGTCTCAGCACAGCGACTCCCTGGAACCCATTTACGACAAGCTTTGTAGGAGTACCCCTCACCGCGAGTTCACCGACACAGTTACACAGTTGCCTGAACTCGTGAAAACACCAGGGGTTGCCTGAACTTACAAAACAGTGGGACAGCTGGCTGCCGTGTCTGGGTAAATCAGCTGCATTACCCCCACAAGAACTTCAAATCCTGGGAACACTGGATGCAGACAATTGTACCTATTTCAAATCTACTAGTAACGCTACTACTATAGCTTTTTCTGATTTCTAACTTGCTGTAGATAGTATACGCCATGCTACGCTTCAAAATCGTGCTGCTATTGACTTTCTACTCCTAGCTCATGGACATGGATGTGAGGGCTTAGACGGTTTGTGCTGCATGAACTTAAGTGACCACTCAAAGTCCATCCATGCACAATTGCAAGAGATACACTGATGGGAACAGCAATTAGTGGAAGCAACTGGATGGAACCTGTTCGCTGGAGGGACATGGGGGTGGGGTTGGTTAAAACGGTTATTGTTGTGGACTATTGTTGATACAGCTTTATACTGCTTAAGAGCACGGGTTGTGGAATACCACAGTGTCCCAACTACGGACCACGCGGTGGCATGTGTGGGGGATGTCAGTGGTGGTCTGTGTAAGGCCACTGTGGGAAATTACAAGCTGCACACAGCTGTGAGAACAAGACCTTGGAGAGGGGAGCTAGGAGGGTTGTTTATCTCGGAGAGGGGAACCAGGAGGGTTGTTATTGAGCAGTATGTTGCTGCTGTCCGGGAACCGCTGTTAGCCAGCAGGGCACGTACTTGGCAGGCCTTGCTGCATGCGCTGGCCGTGTGTGCATCAACACCCAGTCAGTACTCTGCCACTGAGTCTGCTGAGGGTATAAACAGAGGCGGCTCAGAGCAGAGAGAGAGAGAAAGGACCCAGAGCACACTCTACAAACAACAGGGGATGCCCTGAAGGTGCTGCGCCTACCTCCCTTCTCTGCTCTGACCCCGCTATCATCATCCTCCTGCTCGGCAGTGTCTCCAGCTTAGTGGGGTTGGTAAGACTCTCACAAAAGGAAAACAATATGCTGGTAACTGCTTATGCTAGGAACTGTAACTGCTTATGCTAGTAACTGCTTATGGAATGCTATAATAGAGCAATAAATACTGTTGTGCTTTTAAATGTCATATGTTAGGTGAGTTTGTGCATAGGAATCCTACAAACCAGGTACATAAATTGGCGATGAGGGTGCGATTCCTGTAACACAAACAACCCAGGGAGTGGGAAGTAAGGAGCGAGTGGACGGGGCTTGGTCAGTGGAGTGCCTGCTGTCCAAGAGTGCGCTGTCCCAGGAGTAAGGAGTCAGTGGATGGGGCTTGGTCAGTGGAGTGTGTGCTGTGCCAAGAGTGCGCTGTCCCATGTGGGTGGTGGGCAAGGAGCCCTCAGTCTTTGGAACTTTGACTCATCGTGATAGAGGTAGCATATCTGTGTGTGTGTCCTTTGTGTTGACGGTGTCATACTTTTTTTTTAATGTGGTTGTGTGTCCTTTTTGTTGACAGTGTCATACTTTTGTTACTGTTTGGTGTGGTTGATGTGGACGTAAGCTTATTCCAACTGATTTATATTTGTACTATAGCTTAGTGTTTTTGTGTATGCAGTGTCGCAGGTCAACCCCCTTAGAACAAGTGATACATCCAGTTTGGTATTGTTGCCGTGCAAGGCGCAGCGTTAAGTTGTAAGATGTTTAAGTGGAAACAGATAGGCAGTGCAAACAGACAAATTAACAGATTATAGTCCAGAGGAAATGAAAAGTTTCTTAGACAAGTATAAGCTAGCTGTGTGTATATGTATAAGCATGAAGTAAATGGTATGGAATAAGGGGTGAATACTGTCCTGATTTTGGCAGGGATGGAGTTAGTTTTCCTCTCAGTAGCTTTGGATTTTGTATGTGAAGAATGTTGATAAAAACACTCTGATGATAAGAGTTGTTGTTAATGAGACCAAGGACACTGTCTGGCTTTCCAAGTCTTGTTAACGTGCAGATGCAGCAAGCTGGGCAGAAGACAGACAGAGTATTGGTCATTTGGACATCGGCTGGTGAGAAATTATACATTGTTCATTTTGTATATATTAGTGTCCTTATATTTTGTTATAATTGTAGTTTTCCTCTTAGTAAACTGCAGCATAAAGCGGTGTGTGATTAACTGACCGTAACTCCCATTCCCTCTTCCCACCCCCCAACCCTGTCCTGCTCGGGGCGGGAAAGGAGGTAGAGATCGTATTAAGCCCGGGAAGAGGGAGGGGTGGGAGGAAGTTATCTGTTCTCTTTCTCATTATCCTGCTTTGGTTTTAGTAATAAATGAATAGTTTTCCCCAGGTCAAGTCTGTTTTGCCCATCACAGTAGCTTTAAGAATCTCTCCCTGTTCTTGTCTCAAACCTCAGGCCTTTGTTTTTTTTCTTATGTGCCCGGTGAGCAGCCACAGAATTGGCTAGTAGATATGTAAATGCTTATACCACTATTCGCTGCCTGGATATGATTGAAACATACTATGGAACACCAATCGAAATACAGTCAGACAACGGTTCTCGTTTTAGAAATCATACGCTAAGAAATTGGGCCGCCAAGAGAGAGATACAGTGGGTGTGGCATTTACCTTACCAACCACAGGGTGCAGGATTGGTGGGACACCTTAATGGCCTATTGAAAGAGCAACTGCATAGATTAGGAGGTACAAAATGCATGCAATGGGTAGATCATCTGCCCACTGCCGTGCGTGTGTTGAACAACCGCATGGTGGCAGGAGATAAAACGCGCCTCCTATTGATGAAAAATTACCAAGCCAGGCCAATAAAAGTACCATTCACTCTGGTGTGATACTCTGAGTGGCACTCAATTTGCATTGACCACCGAGTGGGGATTCTGATCTCTTTATTCTGATCCCTGCAGGCCTTTTGGCATCTGTGTATTTCTGGATGATGCCCCCACTCCACATCGAACCCAACCCTGTATCGCAAATGATTGCAGGTGCATGTGTTTGGTATCACCCCCCTGGGCAGCCAGGACCAGTTACAGCTGAAGTGGTGGCTGCTGCTGATTCACAGGCTGTCACCATCGCCCTTATGGGTGAATCAAATAGGTTGCGTGTACCTGTGCAGCAATTGCGATGCAGAAAATGAAAAAAAAAAAAAAAAAAAAAAAAAAAAGACAAAAGGGAGGGGTTGTTAACCTTGGTTTTGTCTGTTTTTTGTTTTGACAGGTTTATGCACACACATTTCCCCTGTAAGTAAAACGTATGGGTGACATTGGCGAAGGTGACCAGACAAGATACCCTTTGTCTCAGCACAGCGACTCCCTGGAACCCATTTACGACAAGCTTTGTAGGAGTACCCCTCACCGCGAGTTCACCGACACAGTTACACAGTTGCCTGAACTCGTGAAAACACCAGGGGTTGCCTGAACTTACAAAACAGTGGGACAGCTGGCTGCCGTGTCTGGGTAAATCAGCTGCATTACCCCCACAAGAACTTCAAATCCTGGGAACACTGGATGCAGACAATTGTACCTATTTCAAATCTACTAGTAACGCTACTACTATAGCTTTTTCTGATTTCTAACTTGCTGTAGATAGTATACGCCATGCTACGCTTCAAAATCGTGCTGCTATTGACTTTCTACTCCTAGCTCATGGACATGGATGTGAGGGCTTAGACGGTTTGTGCTGCATGAACTTAAGTGACCACTCAAAGTCCATCCATGCACAATTGCAAGAGATACACTGATGGGAACAGCAATTAGTGGAAGCAACTGGATGGAACCTGTTCGCTGGAGGGACATGGGGGTGGGGTTGGTTAAAACGGTTATTGTTGTGGACTATTGTTGATACAGCTTTATACTGCTTAAGAGCACGGGTTGTGGAATACCACAGTGTCCCAACTACGGACCATGCGGTGGCATGTGTGGGGGATGTCAGTGGTGGTCTGTGTAAGGCCACTGTGGGAAATTACAAGCTGCACACAGCTGTGAGAACGCGACATTGGAGAGGGGAGCTAGGAGGGTTGTTATTGAGCAGGATGTTGCTGCTATCCAGGAACCGCTGTTAGCCAGCAGGGCACGTACTTGGCAGGCCTTGCTGCATGCGCTGGCCATGTGTGCACCAACACCTGGTCAGTATTCTTCCACTGAATCTGCTGAGGGGATAAACAGAGGCGGCTCAGCGCAGAGAGAGAGAGAAAGGACCTAGAGCACACTCTGCGAACAACAGGGGACGCTCTGAAGGTGCTGCGCCTATCTCCCTTCTCTGCTCTGACCCCGCTGATCACCATCCTCCTGCTTGGTAGTGTCTCTGGTTTAATTGGGTTGGTAAGACTCTCACAAAAGGAAAACAATACGCTGGTAACTGCTTATGCTAGGAACTGTAACTGCTTATGCTAGTAACTGCTTATGCAAGGCTATAATAGAGCAATAAATACTGTTATGCTTTTAAATATCATATGTTGGGTGAGCTTTGTGCATAGGAATCCTACGAACTGGTTACATCTTTGCAGCTAGAAACTATGTCTTAAGATATTGGTATATTAGAATCTTAAATAGAACATATTGTGGAAAATATCACAGTGTTTTTAGATTGTAAATATTTTGGAATTCATATTTAAAAAAAATAATATAATCTAGTATTAGTTAGTAACACTATTTTTATCCAGCATTCTGGTGTCCCAAGTTAGTTGCCTTCCAGGTATTGGATCATTGCAGAAAACAACAATACACAGGTAAACTCAGACATAGATGAAGGTCTTTAGCTCTGGCAAAGAGGGAGTTTTGTAAACATTTTCTTTAGCTTTGAAAATATACACATGGAAGACTTGACATGCTTAGCCATGGCCTTCCTCTGCATTTTTAATTTATAATCAAACCTGAGGCACTGCAAGTTAGGAGCAGCTTGAGGGATTTTACTGCACTTACACATTGATCTGTCACAACAGCAGCAGTAACAGCAAAATGTATTAGTGATTCATAGTTTCTCATTTACATCCAGGCTTGCGTCATGTACCATGTTGCATATTTCCTTTCTTTTCAAGTATGTTTTTGGGGACTGGTTTATTGTTGATTGGGAAGTGGAGCTGTTTCCAATGCATTCTAAGGAAACATCCTGTACAGGAAAAGAGATTTGTTTTATTTTACACACTGTTGCCAATATACTTTAAAGTGGATGGTCTCCTCAAGATTGGTTTTTTTTTTTTTTCTTTCCCTCCTAACCTAAACTGAAGTTTAAGGTCAATTTGAAAGCCAGACCTTCTTGAAGAAGGTCAGCCAAGGCTCACAGAAATAAGTGCAAGTATAAAGAGTTTTAAGACCTCTTTAAGACCTCTTAATAAAGTGGTTTAAGGCCTCTATTTATTGACCATTATACAGATGATTTTTATGTACTAAGACCCCAAATACAAACTGTGTTCTACTTTGTGGCATAAGAAATAACCGTGTACTTTAAAAGGCAATTTCAAAGCTCCCACAAGATTAAAACTCCTGTTTCCACAGATGTCACAGACAAGAGCTGCAATTGACAAACAAAGCATAGGACTGAAGAATGAATCACAATATTGTACCAGACTGCTGATGTTACAGGTCTTTTGTGTCAATACACGATTCTTTTCTTGCCATTCATTAGAGAGTGGTAAACTGAGACTTTATTTCTCTCATAAAACATGATGGAAAAGTATGAGATTACTGATGCCATACATGCTGTACCTAAAAACTTTAGCAGAAATTCTTTCGCTATTGCTGATACACTATCTCTGAAAAAAAAAAAAAAAAGTAGTCTTTTGTTGAGGAATTCATTTAAAATTTGAGTGTGAATTTTCAGATGAGACAATTTTTGAGGCAGAACAGGTACACCTCATCAGCAACAATTTAAATAATTTCCTGGACCTGTTCGATCTTGTACACTTTTCTGAAACTGTAAACAATAATGTTGGCTATGATAGGGTTGTTTTTTTTTCTGGCTTGAGTATGTGTCTGGTGGGAACTCCACTGGAGACCACACAAATTATTAGCAATCAGCTACTAGTCCCTAGTGTAGGATTTGGAGAAGAAGTATTATTTGAAGAAGTGTTCTTGTAACTCGTGCTTGTATTTCTTAGTGTGCCTTAGGCATACAATTATTTCTGGCTAGCTGAAACCATTGAAATGAAAAAGCCCTCTTTAAAGTATGAATGTCACATTTGGCTTAAGTCAAGTACGACTACTGAGCTGAAAAAAAAAATTAGAGATAATTTCTGCACAGATCTGTTCAGATCTTTTTGCATTTTGCAGTTTTCTGTATCTTCTTGCAGATTCATGGCTCTTCTTACAGTCTGCTAGATTTTTAACGCAAACAAAAACCCCACTGTCTTTTGAAAACAATTAGAAATGTATAATGAACAATACTGCATTTCCATGAAGCTTGCAAGGAACATTTTTTATATCTGCGCAAAATGCTAGCCACAGCTTCCCTTTTCTTAGGATATTTTCTAAGCACAGTATATTTTCCTGCTATAAAAAATACATGAGCAAGTTGTTAAATTATATGCATTAGAAAACAGAGGAAAAGGAGTTTATAAGTATTTCTTTCCAGATAATCTTATATGCATTTTAATGAAGCTCTTTCAAGGCCTCCTGGTTTTTGTTTGTTTGCTTTTAAGATGAGCTTTCTGAAACTCTACAGTGCTACTTTTAATTGGAGATTATTATTCCACTATCTTTCTCTCAACTTTCTTATCTGCCAAAACACTATCATATTAATTGCTTCTGTGATGTGGTTCAAAATGAAACAACTGATGTTGTTACATAATGGGTTATATTTCCTCTGTGTTATTACTGGAGGCAGTCTAGAAGAGAGTGAGACTATAGCTATTATCTCTGTATGCAAACTTTCAGGAAAATCCCTGAAGAAGCATTTGTTCAGAAATCCAAAGGGAAAGCTTTGCTTAGAATAATTGACAAATGTTCCAGTAAACTTTATCTCAGCCTCTTTGAAGTATTAATTCTCAACAGAACTAATCTTCAAAGTGGTTTCAGACTTTAAGCTATTTCAGTAGTAAGTATTTAAGGCCTATATTTTGTTGCTGATGCAAAAATTATGAACTAGATTTTTCAATGACTTTTTGTCCACTTTTATTTTCTTAATGAAGGAAAATCAAGCTTCACTTGATTCACTTCATCAGTTGTTTTAGATAGTAGAGCTTCGGGTATATTCATTCCTCAATGGAACAATGAACAGGTGTGATTTAGAGCTATGGTGCCTTTCTGTAGTGGATTTCAGTTGAACTGAGATAGTAAACTCAATTCAGAAAGGGCAAGGAGGTGACAATTACTTTCCTTTGTCTGGCATAGAGAAGTGAAATAGATGAGAGAAATTGTGTGTTGCAACTGATACAAATCTCTTAAGCAAAATACTCCCTGCAAAGTAGAGAATTAAAGGTTACAACAAAAGGTGAAGGTTTGCTGAAACTTGAGAGGCATATGCTGTGAATGGATTTTGTTGCATTTTTTTTCCTTTTAATTGCATGAACTTAGTTGAGTTATCATAACACAATTGAAAAGCTCCATTAATATGCAGGCCAAAACATGTGTGGCTATGTTAACTGTCTTTGCTAGTTTGAATTCCCTTTAGGCTATCCACACACCCTGTGAACAGGACTTCAGCTCTCATATGCAACTTCAATATGGCTTTTCACAGCCAGCTAAAGTGAATGACCTGAAGTATTTCAGGGGAAAAAAGGTGGTTGTCTGTGAGCAAAGCTAGATAATTCATGTGTATCCCCCCCATAAAGAAGTATTCTGAGAGCCCCAGACTCTAAAAATTTCAGTATGCTTCTCCTGGGCAGTAGACTTGGTCACATCCCATGATGTAGAGGGCTACAGGGCGTAGTTTGATATGTTGAGTGTTCAAGTGAAGTTTGGATTAAGAAGAACATGGCAATTTGAAAATGGGAGCAAATAACTACAGTGTCTTATTGGCTATGTAGCTTCACACGTTCCCTGTCATGAGAGAGCATCACAATGACAAATGCTCCTTGTGCATACAGGCTTAGTTATCATCCTACTAAGTGAGAAAAGCATTCATTTTTGGAATATCTCCATTGATACTATGTCATGTGCTCAGAGCATATGAGGACAAAAGGAAAATTGGTACTAAGTACATGCTGTTCATATCTGTTCCAAATGTGATAGCTATTCTCATACGCTGTGGCAACACACTCCCTCACTGAAAGGTACGAGTCATAAAAAGGAACAAAATAAGGATTTATAACCAAAACACTCTGTCCCCTGAGACAGTCAAGCGATTTATAAGGCTTGAAAGATCTTGACACTGTTCTTTCACAGGTGGACTAGTGATTAGCTTTGTGAACTAAATGAAGGAAATGATGCTTTGCAGATTAGAGTTCATAATATTTTGCTCTCTGGACTATAGTGATCCACACAATAATAAAAAACATAGGGGAACTGATCCCAACAAAAATCATCTGAGTTAGCTGAGTGAGGTTTACTGTGATATTACATATCTGTGTACAGATACATATACATATTACACAGAAACTAAGAGATTTATTCAAGGTCAAAATGATATTTAATACTAGGAATAGAAATCGAATCATTTAGGAATAAATAAACATAACTTCTAACCACTACTTTGCATCTGTTAATATATAATTCAAACCTTTTCCTCACTGCAGTATGAAATAGTATCTCTGATACAGGGATGAAAAGGGCTTTTTTTGCAGTGTGTAATTTATGGCTTGGGTCAGATAGAGCCTTCTAAGTACTGCTGTTTTTCTTAAAAAAAAAAAAAATTAAAAATACATTATGTTATTAAAGTAAATGTAACTTACAGTAACCTGTTTGCAGATATAAGCACTCATGTCAACTCATCTTTCACCATAATTTTTGAGGTTTTTTCCAATGGTTGTTGACAAAGTATTATGAAGTGGAGAATAACAGAACGTCAGATTACTGAGGTTCAAAAATGACTACCATTCACCATTGTTCTTGAAGGCACATAATCTGTAGCTAAACTAATGCCACTGTAGTTTAAAAAGACAGAGTTAATTAAGTTTAATTACTCATTTCATCTAAAATTGAAATTATTTTATTATTAATTGATCCATTTATTGCTTGAAGTGCAAATCAAAACTTATTTGGCTTCTTGTGTATCTCAATGGTGATTTATCTTAACTCTTTCCATCTTTCATGTTTTAAAATTTCTTGTTGTGTAAATTAACCAAGGTTCCACATTAATGTTTATCAGTGAATTGTAATAAAGTTTGGTGCTGAAAGTTGAGGAGAAATACAAATGAAACTTGGGCTGTCTCACATCTTTCCTCCAAACTTGAAGCAAACATGGCTGAAAAGCTTTAAAACTGTTTTTAAACATGAGGTGCACCTGTGAGTACTATGGTCAGTTTTACTCTGCCAGAAGATGGAAAGTAACGCTTTTAAACGTCTCAGGACACATGCTAATTCCCATTGATCGCTCACAGCTTGTGGCTGGGAATGAGAACCTTTCAGCAAGGCTCTCAAAATATCCTAAAATGCCTACCTCTGCTCCTGAGATATTTTTGGCTTAATGGGAAGTAGAAAATAATGTCATACCAGTCCCTCATGTGACTTCTTACCTCCTTGAGCCCCATAAATTGGCTTGACTCCCATTCATTTGTGTAAGAATTAAGTGGATAAATCCCATGACTTCTTTCAAAATCTCAAAGGAAAAGTTCATTCTGTTTAGATAAACATCCAAACTTTGAACACTGTTGTACTTAACCTTCTAATGTTGTGAGTTTCAACTATGAAAAGTCACAGGAGTCTCCTCCTCTCCTTCTTATTTTCTTAACTCCATGTTTACTTGCAGAAAGAAAAAAACAAAAAACTTCAGCTACACGCACATTACTAGAAAATTGTTGACGTTCTCAGTGAACTAGTTGCTGTACTAAGTTGTACTTAACCTTCTAATGTTGTGAGTTTCAACTATGAAAAGTCACAGGAGTCTCCTCCTCTCCTTCTTATTTTCTTAACTCCATGTTTACTTGCAGAAAGAAAAAACAAAAAACTTCAGCTACATGCACATTACTAGAAAATTGTTGACGTTCTCAGTGAACTAGTTGCTGAACTTTGTGAACTGGCAAAGTACTGCCAATCAGGCAGTGCCTGTCACCATGCAGCACATTCTCTACCTCAAGCCATACTTTGTTCCTTCCTTTCAGAGTACTGCACCAATACACACTGGTGCAACACAGGGACATGCCCTGACATTGCTACTTTAGAGATAGTGTTATTGGCTCAAATTGCTTTTGTGTGATGAGTATAGAGAATGTGTGCACATCATGAGGTCTCTGCAATTCTATGTGATGTAAACACCTGACACCATTACTGCCCCCAGTTGTCCGTCTTACCCATTTCTGGACATTGCCATTCCTGAATCATGTATGTCTGATCCCATCATAAACCACAATAAACCAGGCTGAAAAGTGGAGCGGATGATTGACAAAAGGATCAGATATCCATGCCTCAGGGGCAACCATCTGTCAGAGGGGCAGGGTGGGTGGCTGTGTTTCAGACTTCCATTTTTATATGTCACAGCCTGTGTGAAAATTTCCTTAAAGTATCATAGTAGGTTTTGCTTTAGTGCAGGAAAATCAAAGTCTTTACTAAACGGAAATGTTTTGAAATCCTGACCAGTAACATCCTACCAATTGACTGGTAAGATAGTATGAATATATTATTCATATTGCATTTTTAATCTTTTTTTTTTCATAATACAAGAAAGAAAGAGTTATTGGCATAGCTGGAATTCTCCAGCATAACAAGCATTCATAAGATATCTTTCCTGAATACAATCTACAGCTCCCTGCAGTTTCCAGTTAAAATACTTATCTTTGATGAATTGCAGTTTATTTTTCTTTACTGATGTTAGTCTAGAATGGAACAATACAAGACTGTAATCATTACTTTTATCTATTTTTTAAATCTTTCTTATGGTAGTGGTACAAGAAGGACGTTGTCAAGTTAGTGGATATAAAAAGCAAGCAGTCAACTTGGTTTATGATGCTTTGCTGTGATAAGTATTATTCCATTTATTGATACAGGGCAAAATGCAAGCCATCAAAATTAATTCATGCAGGAAAAAAAAGACAACACAACCAATGAAAGAGTATTACCGGGATTGAGAGAAAAGTTCACAAAATGACACTCAGACACTCTCACTTGAATTGAGATTTAATTTTAAAATCAGGAATGACACGGTAAGGGTTGGCATGTTACATTTTTTTTACTTTTACCTAGGCCTAGTTAACATAATTAGAGTATGAGGACTTCAGGCGCAAGTACTTTGGTCATGAAGCAGTATGATGTTTGTCAGCATTGTTTCTGAGCTTCTGCAGTAAACTTTGCTAGACCTTAAGGCTTTACTTTGAAGATCTTATCTTGGAAATATGAATTCACTGCCTGGCAAAGGAGAAAAAGACAGTTCCTGTGTCCCCAAATTGAAAGGTTTTATTTTTATACACTCACTAAGCAAATTACAAGCAAAACTGTAGAGGATCCTTGGGCCAGGAAGTATTTGGTCTTCTACAAAGGCCTAGTACAAATGCCCACTCTCTTTTGCTTTAGAATGAGCAGGAACAAGTAATATATAAATACAGTGTTTGATTGGTGCAGTAAGGGAACAATTGTCATTAATATTATTAGTAACTCCAACATAATTTGTTAACATCTGAGTAATCTAGGTACACATTTTACCAATTACATCACTACTCACCAGCAGGTGTAGTTGCTTTAGAAAGTTTAGTCAGAATTCATACGTGTCTTAAAATCTGTTTTGTAAAGGAAAATGTAATACAGTATATTGGCTATTGTTAATTTTCTAGACCATTCCATTGCTGTTCAAGGATTTGCATTATATATATACCATATCTATTGCAGATGGACTATATGGAAGAGCACTTCCAGATTCTCATTTGTGTACAAGACAGTGATTTTTCACCACAGACCTAATCCAACCATTCTGTCAACAAAGCAAGAATTTCTCTTACTGGTATACAGTAAGGTTGCAGTATATAGTATCTGTGTTCCTGTATCACAGGTGTAGCATGTTGTGCATGGACTTTACAGACAATCACTTTACAGTCAATGTATACTTGTACATCCGTTCTAGAAGTTGTAGATTTATTGCATATGAGCTGACCAACTGGACTGATCATGTTCTGGGGACAAAACAAAACAAAACAAAAAAAAAGGATTTACTTTTGTAGCAAAGAGAGTTTTAGTTATGCCATAGATGCCTATGCAATGGTTGTGGCCATGTAGCCCTCATTTCAATTAGGTGGAAACTACATCTTCCTCACTATGAAGTAGGTTTGTTGTAACTGTGAAACAGAAGATTTACTGTATATGTCCAACCTGTCAGAAATGCATAGTCACTGTTTTCCAGAAAAGAAGAAACTACACACTTATCACAAAGCAGAACCTTACACTACATAAAAGTTGTAAGAGCAAGACAGAAAGGAAGGAGTGGCTTCTTTAGCCCTCACTTTTGTTTACTTCAATTTGTATTTACTTCTGCAGAATGTTTAGCAACTTATTCCTTAATTCCAGACAGGTTACTTCAGCCTCCTGCCTATTATCCAGCATCCAGATCACCTAGAAAAGCTCTGATATATATTTTTTCTACCTTTGTGCAAAAATAGAGTTTCTCCTACAGACCCTGAAATGTTGTGAAATCATTAATATTTGCTTATTGTGCATTATGTGGATTAGGAAGTAATAATAATCCTACAGTTGGTTAAAATTAAAGATATTATGGGCATACAGATTCCAAGTTACTTGTAAATTGTCACAAACAGTAAGGGTTACAATACGAAAAAAGTTAACAAGGTGATATTACCATTCATGCACATGTAACAGCCACAAAAAAAAAAAAATCAAAACCAAACAAATTAAAACCAGCATCTTGTTTTACCCTCCATTATTTAGTGTCTTCATGCCTGGAAGCCTCAGTCAGTAGTATTGATTGACTTTTCTTTTTTGTTGTATGGGCAGTGCTTACTTTGTGTGGTTTCCCCCCTTCTGTTACACCATCATCAAATAATCTCCCTCATCAAACCCATGTCAGAATGTAAAAATTTTAGAAATGTATCCAAGTTCTGATTAATGTATTATTTGTCTTGCTAGTACCTAAGACAACTAAGTGCAGACTTCTCATTGACAGGATCGTAGAATATTTCCAGTTAGAAGGGACTCATAAGCATCATGGAGTCAAATCATTCTGACACACAGTACCTTTAATGATGCAAAAATGAGCCTAAATGGCTTTTAAATTTAAACATATTCCAACAGCTAAAAAAAAAAATATCAAAGATTACTTTTACAGTAATCTCTAAAACTCCCATAGAATGTGTATCCCACCCTCCAAAATAAAAAGAGCAAATAGCAAGGTTGGTGATGAGTATACTGACATACAAGAGATTAACTTTGTACTTGAAAGGAAAAGATTTTATTAGAACCTGCAAAACAGGGGTGTGAGAAAGATAAATAGAAAAAACACTCTTATTGCAAAGGTTTTACTCGGATTAGAAGTTCTTATGGTAGAGTTCTGTCAGTTTTATGCAATCTTCCTATTTGATGGAAAGAGTTTGTGCTTACGTGCCTTGTGTTGTGTTTAAGTGTCTATTAAGTTTCTGTTGTTGTGAAGTAAAAGATTGAGCTATCATAGAGATGTGTCATGAGGCTTAGTCTCTGAGTGCTCATAAATCCTCAAAGATATGTTAGAAGCATACTTTACTTACTTCTTATCTATTTCTTGAAGTTACTCACTTCTACAATCCTCATCTCATCTAAGTAATCAGTACTGAAACTGATATACTGACCTGCTGTATTGCTGTTGCTAATAGGCTTTCTCCATTACTTTATGGGAGGAGTAGGTAGCAAGCAAACAGGAATTTTGCCTTTGGCAAGTTGCCAGTAATTTAAAAATTTTTTTTCTAATATACATTTGCAGGCTCTGAAGGGAAATTTTGATTAATGTGTGTATATTAAACACCCACTCAGTAAATACTTGTGGGCCAGTGTCAAATGTCGTGCACAAGTCCAGGTAGATTATATCAGTTGCTTTTCCCGTATTCATCAACACTGTAATGCTGTTGTAGAATGCCATCAAATTGGCCAGGCATGATTTGCCTTTAGTGAAGCCGTGTTGGCTGTCACCAATCACCTCCTTATTTTCCATATTTCTTAGCATTGATTCCAGGAGGATCTGCTCCATGATCTTGTGAGGCATAGAGGTAAGACTGACTGGCCTGTAGTTCCCCAGGTCTTCATTTTTCCCCTTTTTAAAAATGAGGGTTATGTTTCCTCTTTTCCAGTCAGAGGGAACCTCACCAGACTGCCACGACTTCTCAAATATAATGGCTAGTGGCTTAGGAATTTTATCCACCAGTACCCTCAGGACGCACGGATGCATCTCATAAGGACTTGTGAACCTTTGGGTTCCTCAGATGGTCCCGAACCTGCTCTTCTGGTACAGTGGGCAGTTCCTTATTCTCCCAGTCCTTGCTTTTGCCTTCTGCAACTTGGGTGACTGGCTGGAGCCCTTATCAGTAAAGAATGAGGCAAAAAAAGTCGCTGAGTACCTCAGCCTTCTCCATGTCCCAGGTAACCAGGTCTCCTGTTTCCTTTCGGAGAGAGGACTCACATTTTCTCTAGTCTTTATTTTGTCCCCAGTGTGTCTATAGAGGCTTTTCTTCTTGCCCTTGATGTCCCTGGCCAGATTGAATTCTATCAGGGCTTTAGTCTTCCTAACCTGATCCCTGGCTGCTCAGACAATTTCTCTGTAATCCTTCCAGGCTTGTCCTTGCTTCCACTCTCTGTAGGCTTCTTTTTTTTTGGTTTTTTTTTTTTTCAGTTGGTCCAGAACCTCTTTGTTCTTCCATGCAAGCCTCCTGGCATTTTTGACAGACTTCCTCTTTGTTGGGAGGACATCCCAACAAAGCTTCTCCTGGGCTTGGAGGAGGAGATCCTTGGATATTAACCATGTTTCTTGGGCCCTTCTTCACTCCAGGGCTTTACCACATGATACTCTTCCAAGCAGATCCCTGAAGAGGCCAAAGTCTGCTCTCCTGAAGTCCAGGGTAGAGAGCTTGCTGTATGCCCTCCTTGCTGCCCTAAAGATCTTGAACTCCACCATCTCATGGTCACTGCAGCCAAGGCTGCCCTTGAGCTCCATATTCCCCACCAGGCCCTCCTTGTTGGTGAGAAAAAGGTCCAGCATAGCACCTCTCCTCATTGGCTCCTCTGTCACTTGGAGAAAGAAGTTATTATCAACACATTCCAGGAACTTCCTGGATTGCTTATGCCCTGCTACGTGTCCTTCCAAAAGATATCAAGGTGGGTGAAGGCCCCATGAGAACAAGTGCTTGTGACCGTGAGGCGGCTCCTATCTGTCTATAGAGAGCCTCATCTGCTCAGTTTTCCTGGTCAGGTGGCCTGTATTAGACCTCCCACTATAATGTCGTCTGTCCCTGCCCTCTTTTTAATCCTGACGCATAAGCTCTCTGTCTGCTCCTCATTCATGACCAGGTAGAGCTGCATGCACTCCACTTGGTCATTGAAATAGAAGGTGATATCCCTTGTCGTCTCCTCTGGCTGTCCTTCCTAAAGAGCCTGTATCCTACCATCTCAATACTCCACTACAGGAGTCATCTCACCATGTCTCAAAAGATCATAGCCCTGAAGGTGTGCACACATCTGTAACTCCTCTTGTTTGTTCCCCATACTGCATGCATTTGCATAGAGGTACTTAAGTTGTGCCTCCAATGAAGCTGACTTGTTGGCTGGAGCAGCAGCTTCAGCAGTCTTTACGTTATATCTTTCCAAATAAGGAGTCTATGCAGCCACTTGATTGATTAAATATGGCTTCCCATATGGAATTGCTCAATGGATTTGCTAGACTGATTATTTGAAATTACTGGAAATTAATTTTACTATACAAATGTAAGGTTAATGGCCATTCACACACTGATAGTTTAATTCTATTTCTAGCCATATTACAGTGTTTCTATTTAGAGAGGGTGTATATTTGGAGAGAGTATATAGGTGAAGAGTATTTATATCACACAGATGAAAAGTATTTATATTTATGGATTGAGTCCTCGGCCTTAGAAATCAGAAGGAAAAATCCTAAAATCTCAGAAGGGTCATGATTTCTCCAAGTAATTATTTGTGTGGATTAAAATGCATCTTTGTGTTGGCTATACTTGAACCTGGGTGAATTTAATTATGGCTTTATGTTGACTGTGCTTGAACCTTTATTACATCCTCTTTCTTGAAAAACAAAATGCAAGAACTTCTCTTGAAGAGAATTTTTAGTTGTTTGACTGTGTGTCTTGGTTTGGATTAAAACGGTTCAAAACATAATTTCAATATTTCATTCAAAGTTTTTATCAATGCAGAGTTCAAATATATTCAAGAATAAAAAAATAAAGATTAAATTTCCTTTCCCTGAAATATATTGTATTATCACCAGAATCTTACATTTTTATCTGGAGAATGTTTTTTGTTTGAAAATTATCCCAGATTTTTTAAAAGTAGATATTTAATATTTGCAAACATGCAGTATAGTGTTAAAAATAGTATTTATTTATTTATTTGTGTTTACAAGAGATTGACTTCCATAGGGTAATTTTATATTCTTTCTTTTTTTTGTGTGTGTGTAAGGAAACTATCTCCTCGATACGTGATACTTCAACTACTGTAATGAATCATTGTGTTTTGGTACTATTTTAGTTCAGCAATTAATGTAATGCATTTATACCCTTAAAGTTCAGGTCTGCATGTAGCGAAGTAGAGGCCCAGTAAAAAATTTTCCTCTGACTTGAGTCTACAATGATGTAATGTTTTTTTATCTCATTTCAAGAAGATTAGATAGACATCATCTACTACTCTTTTATTGTTATCTTATCATTCTGTCTCCTAAGACAAAACAATGAAATCTCATACCCAAGATGACTTATCAAAACAGACAATTGCTGAGAACACATAGTGTAAGCAAAGTTATCTCTGGACAATAATCCAAAGGCTTGATTTTCCTCTTCTTTTCTTGAATATAAATCAAGATCAACTCCACTGAAGTGGATACAAAGTTGGAAGGATGAAACCCTAAGACTGAAAGCCTATGGAAATAATGGAAAAATTTTATCAGAGAGAGCTGGAGGGGAGATTTTCACTGGGAGAAAGAACGAAAAGGAAATAGAAGTGCTCTACATAAATGATTACTTAAAGGAAATCAAGCTGCTTTCACTCCTCTCTTTCAATAAATCATTCCCTTCTGTGGAAATGCAAGTCATACAGACAAAAAAATCTTAGCCTTGAGTTTGGAACTAGAGTGTACCGAATTCAGAAAAGGAGCAATTCAGAAAGCAAGACTTTCTCTTATGGTACTATACTGCATTTTCCAATTAGAGTTAAGAAGGTGGATTATGCTAAATAATTTTATATGAAAATGCAGTCACGTGCATATAGTTGTCCTTTTTGCTTTCTTGTCTGAGGAACTTTTATCCTATAGTAAATAGAATAGATCTAAGAAACTCAGATTAATTTAAAATGGATTATACGAAATATAGTCTTTGTATTTCCTGAATTTGGGCCATGAACTGAGAGTCTTCACTTCCAAGATCTTGCAAGTTTATTTAGAAGTTCTTTTGTTTGCAAAGCATTTTTGGAAAACAGTTATTCAATGAGGAATATTACACAGGGAAAAGATAAGAAGGCAGCTGTGAAAAGGATGATAGTTTCACATGATGCCATGTCACTGAAACACTTATCAAATTTTGATGCAATGTTTTTTAACTCTATAATATTTAGAGTGAATTATCTTTAATGTTAATTTACTTCTGGCAGATTGAAAAATGTATTTTTTGTCATGTATGATACTTCAGTAGCAAAAGATGATCTTTCTAGATCCAGCCTGGGCTGTTTATGATTCTATGATTTGTGGTGTACCTGTTACAGCAGCTGCCTTTGACGACACCAAATATGAGCAAATGCCTACTTCTTATCCTTCTTCATATTCTATATAAACATAGACTAGATTTTACCTAGATTATTGAATTTAGTGACCTCAGTCATATCCTCAAAGTAGTATTTACAATCCAGTAGTGTCTTTGTATTTAAACCCTATATTTTCCCTCTAAATCGTCATATATGATTTATACATATATGTAGTATATAAGTACTACATATATACAAGTACTTAAGATAACAATAAAGGATCTGATTTAAGATGTTAGTTAACCCAAGAGGTAAATGTATTGTCTGTTCTGAGATTTAAAATGCTATGAACTTTATCTTGGACTTGTCATTGTTTCCTGTTCCTTGGTTATTCTTGATTCCTGTTCAGCTATGGAAGTTTGCACCTACCACAAGACATTTTTTTTTTTCCCCCGCTAATGTACTTATTCCTATAAGTATTTGTCTAAAATAATTGAGCTGTTTTGGTAACCAGTATCCAAAGCAGTGTGTTTCAACAAGGAAAAATAGTATGTTAGAAAGTCTATGATGAACAATTCAAGAGAGTCAAGAAGTTTCCTGAGTCACAATGTAGTCTAAGGTGAATAAGGCTTTGAAGGTTCCTTTTGGAAAGTTTTCTTTATCATCATTCTTTTTTTCATAGAACTATTTATAATGCAAGAATGGGACTAGGTGTGTCAAAATGTAGTAAGCTTCACAATTTTAAAAGGAAATAAAAATTAGTAAAAGACATGCATGATTCATTATTTTGAACTGTCATTACAATAAGTCTATGTCTACAAAATCTCAGTATCTAAAAAAGTTCATATTTTAAATTAAACCAATTTTAATATTGAGAATGACTCTATGAGTAAAATAATGGTTTTATTGGATTTTTTTAAAGTTCTCACCAGTACATATCAAAAAATCCTGCCTTAAAATATTTATTTTAAAATTCTGTTCTACAACATCAAACCAAAAGATGAAATGTGCACACTATAGTGCAGAATTTACCTCAGCATTATGATCTTCTAGAATTATCATACACAGTCTGGTTTCTCGAAACAACACAACTTAGCTGGTTCCAAGAGAAGGGAAAAAATTGCCAGTAGATACAAAAGCATAGTTGTCAGTGAGAATATTTTGTATATGCTGGATCATTCTCTGGTTATGTGTTAGAGTATAGTGAGAAAGGAGGCAAAAAAAATTACCTTGCTCATATTTCTTGATCACTGAAAATTCAGCTGCTTCTCTTAATCACAAACAACTAAAATTCTCCAGCTACTTCTGCACCATTTAGATTTTTACACTTTAAACTAGCCTTGCTTTTTTTCCCTCAAAATGTTTCATAACAAATATTTTTGTTTATATCATTATACAGAGTGGAACTGAGCAAGAACTTTACAACTGCAATGACTATGGCATATTTTTAGATGAAATTATATCAGAAGACACTTGGACTCGGGCTCAGGAGGTGTGGGTTCTCTTTCTGGAGCTATCACTGAGCAATATGGCTGTGGGCAAAAAAAAAGGGTTGCTTTTCAACACTTTTATTTTACTTTCATTCATCTTTCCTTTGTGTTCATCTTTTCTTCACCACCTTTAAGTTTTTCAAGATTCTTATTGCATATCTTAAAAAAGTCTGTCTTAAATGGAAACACAGCTGTCATAAGGCTTTACTTACTTACAATTATTTATTAAAAAGTATATGTATGAATTTTTGCCCAAATATCTGTGAGTTTTATGAATAAGAGAAATGGGAAAAAAAATATATCCAATAATTTAGTGAAAATATCAAGAATTTGGCAAATTATTTAATCACAGGGAAGCTTTTCTTTCTTTCTCTTTATATAATACCCATTCTAAATAGCAATGAGGCTTGACTAGCCCTCTCCCAAACCTTTAAACACATAGATATGTGTTCATAGCATGGAAGTTACAATGAGGCAGAACCGAAAGGTCAAATCCAAATCATCTTGAATGCATGTCCAGATTCCTTTCATCTAATGAGATGAAACTACTAGATCTTGCTTTTTCATATGTGTGTATACAACAGTGGTGTTTTTATGCTTTCATTTACTGTAATGCTGAGACTGTAGCAAAGACAGATGCAGCTTTTAAACCTGTTTATACTCTTGCTTCCTTAACTTAAGCTTGCTGTACCCACTTAGAGCTGTTCTGTTACTGGCCAGAATCTAACTAATAGGCTGTGAGACAGACTTGAAAGAGTTAGTTGAGTGAGACACATCTACTTGGAGGCCAGAATGCTGTAATAGCATTATACTGCCCTCTTTTGGGTGTTGCTGCCCGACAGAAGTACAAATGGAAAGCTTTAGACTAGATTCACAATGATGTTTAGTGAACTTCAGAAACCTCAGGTAAGAATGGGGTTTTAGCAAAAACAAGCAACCTGAAGAATTGAATTAGATTGACATTGATTTGTATGCAGCTGTGTTACATACTTCTTGTGTTTGAAATCAGAATATGTGAACCGAAGTCACACACTTCTTTTGAGTACTAACCACAGATAACGCTATGTTGGTATCCTCTTAATCACAAACTTTCTTGTAGGAAAGGACATTCCTCTTAATTTCCATTTCTAAACAATCCCTACAAAGTCACACTAATTTAAAGTCCATAATAATATCAATACTTTTAAAATACTGAAAAATCACGCAGACTTTTTCAAAACAAAATGCATCAGTGAACTGAGATACACATTGATAATAGGATCTGCTGTTTTAGAGTGGCAGATTAGTCAGATGGTTAATACTAGCTAAACTAGCTGATTAATATAGATTATATATATATATAATAAATATCTATTATAGTTAGATTCAAATGAAGTTTTGACTCAAAGTAATTGACAGCCTGGGCATTGACAAGCAGAATCCATGCACCACTGAATTTATTATTCATATTGAGAGATCTCTGCCCTATTAAATGCGTTTACATATTTGTGCTGGTTTTAGCAGGGATGGAGTTAATTTTCCTCTCAGTAGCCAGTGTGTTTTGGATTTCTTATGTGAAGAATGTTGATAAACACACTGTTAATATGAGTATTGCTAATGAGACCAAGGACACTCTCCGGCTTTCAGGTGTCACTAATGTGCAGATGCAGGAAGCTGGGAGAAAGAAAGACAGAATAAATGACCTGAACTGGCCAATGATAGTATTCCATGCCATAAACATCATGCTCAGTATATAAGTGGAGGTTGTCTGTGGATGGAGCATCCACCTCCGTATCTCTCTCACTCGCTGGCGTCACTCTCTCTACTTTGCTGGCTCCCTTTTACTCCTTTACTTGCTGCTGAGTTTCCTTTCCATGATTACTGCTCAGGATGGGCTGTATCGGTCACTGGGACACTAGGTGGTGAGAAATCATGTATTTTTCATTTTGTATATTTTAGTATCCTTATATTTCATTATTATTGTAGTTTTCCTTTGCTATTCTAGTAAACTGTCTTCATCTCAACCCATGAGTTTTCCTTTCTTCCCAATTCCTCTCTCCCATCTCGCTGGGCTAAACCACAACAATGTTTAATTTCCAATAAAATTAAAAAGTAAATTAAAAAAAAAAATTAAATGATCCTACATGATGGTCTACTTTTGTGCATAGTTTGAACACCAGTTTTTCAATACGCAGTGTTTCTGAAACCACATATTTAAATTTCTTCAGGGCTAGCTCAGTCTTTAACATAGTTCACTCAAAAAAAAAAAATTAGTATCACCTAGTATGCATTTGTCTTTCATATGAGATCTTTAAAACTAAGTATGAGAAAAACCTTCCATCATTTTATGCAAAATAAAGATTTTGTAGTCTAATGTGTAAGTATAAATGTTTTTGTTGTTGCTCAATATGATGTCAGTTCTGGAAGTACATGAAAAAGGAAAGAGAACAACTTAAGATTAATTCTGTAAAACTACTTCTCCTAAAATTTTAGCTTCACACAATGACAGTCAAATACTGGGAGTAGGATCCAACTTATGGACTTGAAATAAGATAATGATGTGCACATGTAAAGTCAAGTATATTTGAAGTGTCTGTGGGGTTGGCACCTTCGTTAAAGGCATCGCTTGACTTTTCCAGCAGAGATGGTGAATTAATCTTAGAAAACAGTTACTGACATATTTCCAAATTAGTATTCTTGCTTGGATACTTTTACATGTCGCTTTTGCTATTCATTGCTCATAAGCACTTGGGTGGCCCATGAAGCATTTACAAATCCTGGAAAATCCTTCAGTTTTTAGGATGAACAATCTCTGACATTGGGGTCCAGCTTGTTCCCTCTGGGGTCTAAACTGATTTTTGGTCTAACCAGATCCTGCCTCTTTACTCAAGGAAAATTCCATTTGTGTCAGTGGAAGTTTTGCTTTCTGAGTGCAGCTAGACTTCACTAATTAAAATTAAATAATTGTCTTTTTTGTTTTGCTAGGAGTAGACGAATACTCTTGCTCATGCTTACTTATGCATTGTGTGGTCCCATCAACTTCAGAAGCATCATTTACTGACTTGAAGTTTGTGTTTGCCATGAGCATGACTAACCAGATGATATCCTTATATAGGAAGTAACTACTGTGCCTAGTCACCAGATCTCCTTTTAATCTCAATTAAAAAGTTACAAATTGAACACAGAATTACATTGGTTTTAAAGGTAAACTAAGTGTGTCACTATCTCATATTTGTTTAGATATCTTTTACATGACAGCTTTCTCTCATTAAGTAGCTGCTAATTTGTTAGCACAGTTAATCCAACTACTTCTCTCCAAGTTTCACTAATAGACTCAGCTGGGATCAGTTGTGGAGAGGCCTGCAGCACATTTGGACACCAGCCATTAAATTGACACTAAGAAATTGTACAGATAACAAAGAGTAGGATGAAAACTAGTATTACAATTACTACTACAGTGCGTGTAGAAGAAAGGGTCAGCCCTGGAACCCTTATTCACACAAAAACCACACTCAGATTTTACTTCACAGTGAAAGTCTATAGGAATTATGCTTTGTGTGAATTGTTCTCGGGAACTGATTCTACAAGAGAGACTATTATTGCATCTGTGAATTGACAGATTGTGAGTGCTGAAAGCTTAACAACTCTGTTATAGCCATATACTTGACTCCACCCAGAAGAGAATCAAGCCAGGGAATTCAAACTTGTTCGGTTTATAGATAATCTCATTTAGGCAAATAAAGTCTGAGACAGACTTCTGTCAGTTCCTACTCTGGATCTAATTCAAGTCATTGTTTTCTGGAGGCAAATATGATTTCTGCTTTGCTGGTTACTGATCATTAGAGCTATGTGAAGCTAGAAAATGTTATGACTTGAGGGATTTCAGGACCTACACTTACCTTGTTTTCTATTCATATCTTCTTGCAGTGCATGTTGTTTGCCTTAAATTTGAGATTTTTTATTTTTCAGTCTTGGGTTAGGGTGAGAAGATTAAATGTAAGAATCATAAAGTATTAATGTTTCCCCAATTTTTCCAACAGTCAGCAATCTTAACGTGCTGCACAATGCTAAGAATGCAGAGATTAGCAATCATTAAAGACTGATATAAGCCTTTTTAAATTAAGAAATTATGTTCCAAATGAGTATCCTTCTTTACGTATGTTGTCCAAGACAACCTGCTTAGTGTAAATATCTTTTTAGTATTTCTGGAATAAAACCTTGATCACTTGAAAACCAGCAAGAACTTATTTTTTTAATTTCCATGAAGGGACCCAGGAGCTCTATTTAAGCTCAGCTTGAGGCCATCAATCCCTTTTTGGCCTGTATTTGGAGGCTGGGAGGAGGACTGAGGCCAGGACTACTGGTCTTCAGCCCAAACATGCCCTTGTTTAGATATGATGCCTCTTAATCCAGATCTCAACCAGTGGGTAGGGCTCCTGGCTTGACCTCAGTCTTGTCTTATCACTATGAACCTGCCTGGTGATAACTGGACCTGATCTTAAGCCTGATCTATGGATTGATTTCCTGGCTTGACCTAGGACACGCCTCTTCACCATGATAATACCTTACAACCTACCCTCTTGGTTGGACCTAGCCACTAGCTCTCACTGATCCTGCTGGCTGTGCTATTGTTTTAGTGGTGCCAGTGACAGGATCAGAGGCAATGGACACAAACTGAAATACAGGAGGTTCTCTCTGAACCTAAGGAAACAGATTTTTTTTTTTTTCTGTGAGGGTGACCAAGCACTGGCACAGGTTGCCCAGACAGGTTAAACATCCTTGGAGATGTTTACAAGTTATTTGGACACGGTCCTGGGCAATTGGCTTCAGGGAGTCCTGCTTAAGCAAGAAGGTTGGACAAGATGACCTCCAGAGGTCCTTTCTCAACCTTTGAGAAGGAATTAAAAGAAACCAGGGAACAACAACTCGGGCAGGTTCACTTTGATAAAAGATACAAGAGCAAACTCTTAAACAAGCAACTTAATATTATCTGAAAGAAATGATGAAACATACCTGAGATTGTAAAGAGGAAATCAGGTGAAATCAATTTATATTTCAAATATTTTTTTTTGCAGATTAACTAGCTTTGTGAATTAAAGATATATAGATGTGACATACTGCAACTTTAATAATACACTGAGCTTTTACTTACCCATTCTAATACATTAGACCTACCCAAAACTGGGCCAAAGACTGCACTACTTCTGCCCAGCAGTGGCTAAGAGGTACCATAGGCTGTGTGATCTCTGCAGTTGCTGCAACGTGGAGTGTGCCTTACTTAGTAACAGAGCTACACAGTAAGCTAAATACAAAGTTCAGATTGTTTGTCCAGAAGGTAAGTATGTGTTAAGCAGTCAGCTGTAGCTGAGACACATGTAGTGCCCAACTATAGCGCGTACTTCTTTATGAAATTGTCGATGATAGTCAGCAGCTATGCAGAAGTCTCCTACCTCCACCTACAGTAATCGTATTGCTATGGATAATGGCCTAAATGTTACAGCAAGGATCCAGGAGGCAGAAGACAGTGTTTAGTAGGGAAGTATGAGAGAAGGAGAGATGCTGGCAGGGCACGATGGTGTATGGATAGATAATACTAGGTTATATAGTGGCTTACTGCAGCATCAAGTTGGAATAGTGGTTCAAAATTGAAAGCTAGATTCTTCAATGACCTATCTACTCATTTGATTTGATAATGCATGCCATAAGCAAACTAGGGAAGCATAATCTATGTGTAATTGCAACAAAAATAAGTGCACACTACTCTTTCTCTAGAATAGAACTTATCAACACTTTGTTATCAAGTGGGCAGGTCATTTTAATATGCACGGTTCTGTCCTGAACTCAAATCTGTTCAATATTTTTGTTAACAGTTTGAATGATGGACTCATGGTTGTTTTTCAGAATTTTATAGATATTGTTATTAAATGCCTTGCTGACTAATTAGAAATAATTCAAAATTAGTTTTAAAAAGTACAGAAAATTTAAAAGAATACTACTATATATCTAGGAGAATTTAGATGTGCAAAGACACAAGGAGGAAAGACTGGCTGGACAAAAAAATTATTTGTGCTTATACTGGTTAAAAAACTATGAGTTAACAACATAAGAATTTTGTAAAAGCCACATTTCATGTTGGATTGAATATTAGCAAAAAGAAAGTTAATTATTAGATAAAATAACTGTCAATGTTATTTCAGAGAATAAAATTCCCAAAATCTCTTAATATAAACTTGATAGAAAAAGGTGGGTTTCTGCTGATTTGTAGACGTAGAATAGGTGAAAATAAATAAAAAATAAAGAAATAAAATTCTGACTGTATGAACTGAATATCTTATTGTTCTCATAAATAAAAACGCTGTCATCTTAATACCTTTTTCTGGAATTGCATTTGATGGGAAATAAATATCTAATATGATGCCTGTTATGACCAATGAGTGATTCCTGAATGCAAACGTGACGATCACCCATTCACACAAAAATTTTATCTGTGTGATTAGTTGCATGGTTGTATGAATGAATTGCAAGTATTTGAAAACTGAAAACAGAGGTACATCTATTAATTTGGCTGAACCTTGTAAACTCAAATATTGTTGTCCCACATAGTCTAAGTTACTTTGTTACTTTGTTACAAATTGTAAATAGAAAGAAGGGCTAAGTTTATTAGATTTTGGAAAGAGTATCAATTAATCAGTAAAATTCATTTGTGACCACATCCATTGTAAGATTTTCAATGAATTTGTACTTAAAAGTTAGTCAAATATCATTGAAGACAAGGAATCAATATCTCATGCATTCTTCTGTTTCTCCTGATACATTTACTGTTGTCAATCATAGAATCATAGAATGGTTAGGGTTGGAAGCGACCTTCAAAAGTCATCTAGTCCAACCCCCCTGCAAGAAGCAGGACATCCCCGACTAGATCAGGTTGCTCAGAACCTCATCCAGCCTGGCCTTGAATGTTTCCAGGGATTGGGCTTCCACCACCTTTCTGGGCAACCTGTTCCAGTGTTCTACAACTCGCATTGTAAAAATTTTTTTCCTAATTTCCAATCTAAATCTATTCCCTACTATTTTAAAACCATTAATCCTTGTCTTATTGCAACAGACCCTGCTAAACAGCCTCTCCCCATCTTTCTTGTAGGCCCCTGTGAGGTACTGGAAGACCGCTATCAGGTCTCCCCGAAGCCTTCTCTTCTCCAGGCTGAACAGCCCCAACTCTCTCAGCCTGTCCTCATAAGAGAGGTGCTCCAGCCCTTTTATCATCTTCGTGGCCCTCCTCTGGACCTTCTACAACTGGTCCATGTCCTTCCTGTGTTGGGGGCTCCAGAACTGGACACAGTACTCCAGGTGGTGTCTCACCAGGGCAGAGTAGAGGGGGAGAATCACCTCCCTCGACCTGCTGGCCACGCTCCTCTTGATGCAGCCCAGGATGCGGTTGGCCTTCTGGGCCACAAGGGCCCATTGCCTGCTCATGTTGAGCTGCTCGTCCACCAGCACTCCCAAGTCCTTCTCCTCAGGGCTGCTCTCAATCCATTCTCCACCCAGCCTGTATTTGTGCCTGGGATTGCCATGACCCAGGTGCAGGACCTTGCACTTGGCCTGGAACTTCACGAGGCTGACACAGGCCCACCTCTCCAGCCTGTCAAGGTCCCTCTGGATGGCATCCCTCCCTTCCAGCGTGTCGACGACACCACACAACTTGGTGTCATCGACAAACTTGCTGAGGGTGCATTCTATTGCTCTGTCCATGTCACCGACAAAGATGTTGAACAGGGCCGGGCCCAACACGGACCCCTGAGGGACGCCACTGGTGACCGGTCTCCACTTGGACATTGAGCCGTTAACCACCACTCTCTGAGTGTGGCCATCCAGCCAATTCCTTGTCCACCGAGTGGTCCATCCATCAAACCCATGTCTCTCTATTTTAGAGAGAAGGATGTCGTGCGGGAGTGTGTCCATGCTGCTCAGTTTCACTACATGTTCAAGCTTAGCCAGTCAGTGATCTTTTTATGTTGGGGCTTATCAACATTATTTTTCTTAAGACTGAAAGAGACTAGGAGAGGATAAAGCGATGTTCTCTTTCTCAGATAAGAAATGGTGACTCCTTAACTCTGTAAGCTGACTGTTTAATAATCTGCACAAATACTCCAGATTTTCATCTGAACTAATGAAAAAGGAGAAGCACTACAGTTAAGTGTAGTATTAATAGAATCACCTGCTCTCTTTGATTTAAAAGATTCCTAACTGTAGTGATTCATACCCACCACAGAGCTTAAGATATGAAGGGATTAGAGACCATGTAACCTAGCACTAACCACCAGGTCTTTCAAATGCCAAGAGTATGTGCACTGAAAAGCTCTCATTTAGACAGATGAAAACTGAAGATCATTGATAGGTCTATTTTGGCATTGCTGGATGGAAGGTGCGGGAAGCTGCGAGAAGGGAAGGTGCGAGAAGGGAAGGTGCGGGAAGGGAAGGTGCGGGAAGGTGCAGGAAGGGAAGGTGCAGGAAGGTGCAGGAAGGGAAGGTGCGGGAAGGGAAGGGAAGGGAATAAGAAAGAGAACTATGAAATTCAAATTGTAATTAAATTGCATTGCAAGACTGGACTAGTGATCTTCAGGCATGGCACACCCTTCCCAGCTTGTCTGTAAAGAAGAAGCCAATTTAGAAGTTTTAAGCCAAACTTTTAAGAAAGTAAAAATACACATAAAAAGATCAAATATATTTATTTTGTCCACTACTCTGTAAAATGAAAATTGTTTCCTACAGCTATGGTTTTATAGCCTTGCATTGAAGTAATATCTTCCACTACTAAATTCTTCAGAGTGGCTGAAAAGTATTTGTCACTTTATAAAAACAAAGTAAACAGAAGGAGGCTGGACATCAGGAGCTCTATTTTTTTTTCCTAGAAATATACAATGATAACAAAGAAATATAAAATTGATGGCAAAACTGTGTTTAGAAAAATATTAAACGCAACACATTATAAAATTTCTTACCTGAGAAATTAATTTATGTCATGCTATTTTTTGACTTTAAGAAGACTGAGTTAACTAAATAGATGTACAGAATACCACATAAAAGGCAGACAAGTAGAAAAGATGAAAAAGAATCAGACAGACTGTTTCACTACAAGAACTCTAATTTTCCAGAAGTTTCATCTCATTTACAGTGTATTTTTTAATGCTGATATTAAGTTAGGACACAATATCCAGGCAATGGAAATGTGATAAATTTGCCTTCTATAGCACCACATCAGGCTAGCTGAATGCTGTTATAGTTCAGTCGTACATGACATCACATCCCTCTGTTTGGTGTAACATTACTTTCCAGTGACATGGTGGGAAAAAGCAAACTTAATTTGAGAAAAAAATAGAATGTAAGCCTTTGACAAATTTCTTAAGGTCACGTGAAACCATTTTGATGTAATTATAGTTCTGGACACTGGGATAAATATTTTTATCATTATATTTTAATATATATAGTGCAAGAAGAAAATTAGAAGTATAGTTTGGATAGTTCAATGCCTATGAGTAAAAGTGTAGCTAGAGTGCAACATTTGCCATAGCTGCTATAGGAATCCAATAACTAATTGCAACAGAGTTTGAAAAGCAACAATGATGTGATACCTGAATAAGTCCTGTGGCACAGCTGGGACAGTTTCTTTTCATCCTAGCCTCCCACATCTCACGCTCACAACCTGTTCAGCTTGGCTAGTGGATTCAAATGTGAATTCTCTATTTGGATTTGATCTTGGTTTCAATATCTTTAGGTGCTTCATAATCCAGTCTAACATGTTAATGCATGTCCAAGTTGGATTTTGATTCTGGAGTTTTATGTTAAGTTATTGTTAAATTTAAAATTTACTCTGTCGTTTACAGTCTCTCAGACTCCTTTCTAAACAAGCAAATGACCTTATGATCAGGCTGTCAGGTTCCTTTATATCTGGAGTCATTTGCGGACTTTAAGCATCCTCACCCCGTGCCGTATTTGATAAAGAGGGCTGGAACATTAATTCTTACACACTGCTAGAAAGGTAACATGTAGTTCTTGCCCATCAAGCATTTGGCTGTGTCTGTGGGATGTGCATCACCATTATTTTGTTGAAAGAATCACTAAATACATCCTATACAATGATAAAATTTTGACCTAGCAAATCTGTAAATACAGTAGTGCCCATATGGCCATATGAAGCAAGGGAACCCAGTGTGGTTCCAAGTGGTAATAAGAAGTGATGATTGTACACAGCAGAAAGTAGTTTTATTCAGTAGAACCTCTCTGGGAAAACATAATTATTATCAACATTTCACAGAGGGAAGCCATGGAAGAGAAATTAAATGGCTCAACAAATGTGTCCAATAATATCAATGGCAAAAGTAAAAATTAAAGCTAGGTTTGTTGTGTCCTTGTCTAACTGTATACTGGTGAGTTCCTCCTTCTTTATGATTCTCATCTCCACAAGATACTATCCTAGCCCTATGGAAGGCACTAAAAAAAAGTGAAAGTGAGGAAAAGAAAGAGACATGACTGGGAGAAGTGAAGGAATGTTCCTTGTGGTGTATTTTGGGAAAGGAGTCCAAGAAGGACAAATATAAACAGTCTTTTAAAAAACAGGCTGCCTGCTTTTCTTGCTTTGTTCTGATTCGTCCCACTCATCAGTGAAATGAAAATATACAAAAAATTCCAGGAAAGTGATTTCAAGGGAGAAAGAACTAGTTGGCAACTTCTGTATATAGGTCTTTCTATTTCTTTCAGTTTTTCTGCTTTCTGGTCGATGCTTCTCCCCCATCAAACAAGTTTGTTTTCCCCATGCAGTCTGCTTTAAGTATACTAAAATGAATATTCTAAGCCAGACTGTTTAAGGACTTGACTATGTTTAAAGTTTGCCTACAGTTTAGTTGGCATCTGTGTAGATAATTTCTATCTAAACCAGGCTTAATATTGGGATACATGATAGAAGATAACCGTTAACATCAGCTTGGTAGAGTGCTGCTTGCCAGCAGAGCTTCTGTAGGATCTGAGGACTGTGACCACTGCACCCTGAAGCAAACAGCCACTTGTTGAAGATGTGAATGACCTCAGCTGTCTGGCCCTACTGCTAGAATCTACTGCTGTCCTCGCAGAGCTGGCAGGAGTTGATGTTCACTTCCTCCTCACTCTTCCCCAGGTCAGACACTACTCTTCAGCACCCAATTGCCCTGGCAGTTTGTGTGAATGTAGCAGAACATGAAAGGGTGCAGCTAAAGTGCGTCACAGATTCCCCTCTACTGCTCTTTTACCTTGGATGTGACCAATAGCAGAGGTTCAGACAGGCAGCCTGGGGAGCTGGTACCTTCAGCTGTTGCAGTCAGACTCAATACAGCCCACCTACAAGAACCTTTGGCCCAGGTCAGTTATAAACTTAAAGAAAAAAGGCAGACATTTGTTAACATTATACTTTTTTTTCTTTCATAAACCAAAATAGGGTTGCTAGTTTATAAATTGCAATAAAATGAAGGTGAATATGTGTAAAGAAATCCAAAATCCTACATTCTATAACATGCTATTATTACTTTTCAAAAAATAATCAAAGTAAATAAGACAGTTTAAATTACTTAGTTTAAATTACCTAGGGATGAAGCTTAGAATAATTTATTTCATTAATTTAAATTACAAAAAAAAATGGTAATATTGGTTACCATTTTTTCTACTGTTTATCAAAATTAAATATCAAGTAAACTATAAGATGAGATTTAGGTCAAATAAGTTCTTCATACTTATCAAACTAATGGTAAGGAGAAAAATAATTCAAAAAACCACAATAGAGAGCAGGACTAAAGGAATATACTTAAAGCTTAAGTAATAATCTTTGATTGTTTGCTAGTTTCAGTTGTGAATAGAAGTCTTCATTTATTTCACTTGGGTTCAAATAAGTGGTTTTCAAAATAAGGTCCACAGATGTTTGGTAATCTCAGATTACTTCTACCGGGGTTCAATGATAATCGAGAAAATAAACCATTAGTAGGCTTAAATTTGCCTTTTAGGAGTCTGTACTCATAGGGGATTTGAAATCATGTTACTGGTTGACTAAGGACTGAAACGAAGTCTCTGGGTCTGGTGCTGGAGAATTATAGCACTGCTCCAAGAGAGCTGATGCAGAGGTATGAGAGTTTTTGGAGTTGCACTTAAGATCTGAGGGGAAATTAGTAGCTGATGTTTGATGACTTTTTATGTTGGAATTGTGATAGTGTTACAGAATTTGAAAATAGTACTGCAATTTGTATTGCCAAAAGAAGACTGATCTTGATTTTCCTCTGACTTGCACTTCCATTACATTACCACTCTAATTCCACAAAGTACCACATTTACTTCTGGTTTACATGACTGTAGGTGAGGTAGAAACTTAGCTCTCTCAGTGAAATGAATTCTGGCTACGTAGTTCTAATAAGAATTTGTTGTTTGTATTGTATCCTATGTTAGTTTAACTGGTGACATTAAATTATCTGGGAGAAAGAATTGTTGTCCAACTTGTTAGTAGATATTGCCAATGGAGACTCCACATCTGCTCCAGGAAATCCAGTGTTTCACCATATTTTCTGCTAGGCACTTTGCCTATACCCCAGATATGAAAAAATAGATTATTGCTTCACCTTTGCAAAAGCATGTTATCACTTCCTCTGTCAATTTCCATTTTCTTCAATCAACCAGCCACAATTCTGTACGTCTTTCCCTGTAACTAATCTTCTTAAACTAACAATTTCTGCTACTTTCCTCTGAACTCTCTCCATCTTTCTTAAAAATATGGTGGTCTTCTCATCAATCCTCCCAGTCAAAGGGAAAGGGACAGAAAGGGACAGACGAATCTGGCAAGTCAACACGTAAGCCTTGTGGATTAAGGAGTGGTGCCACAGCCAGGGCTTTGGCTACTTAGACCATAGGAGTTGCTTGGAGGAGCCTGGCCTTCTAGGAGCGGATGGGGTACGCTTAACTGAGAAGGGGAAGAGGGTTCTTGGCCAAAGGCTTGCCAGGCTCATAAGGAGGGCTTTAAACTAGTGTTGCCAGGGGAGGGGGAGCATGGTCCAGCCCACTAGTGCCATCACCAAGTGCCCAAAAGCCAGGGAAGGATCACGGGTAAGTGTGAGAGAACCTAAACTATGGACAAAAATAACTCCTATTGCTCCAGCCAGCAGGTTGGCTTTGTTGGGGGCCCAGCTTAAGTGTCTATATACATACTATGGGGAACAAACAGGAAGAGCTGGAGATGCGTGCACACATGCAGTGTTACAACCTTGTTGGTATCACGGAGACGTGATGGGACGACTCCTATGACTGGACCATGGGGATGGAGGGGTATAGGCTTTTTAGGAAGGGCAGGCAGGAGAGACAAGGAGGGGGTGTCACTCTCTATGTCAGCAGCTGGCTGGAGTGCACAGAGCTCCACCTGGGGATGGAGGAGGAGCTGACCAAGAGCTTATGGGTCAGGATTAGAGGAAGGGCAGGAACAGGGGACATTACGGTAGGGGTGTGCTACAGGCCACCTAGCCAGGATGATGGAGCGGACAAGACCCTCTACAGGCACGTGGGACCAGCCTCGGGGTCAGAAGCCCTGGTCCTCATGGGGGACTTCAACCACCCCGACATCTGTTGGAGAGACAACACAGCAGGGCACAGGCAATCCAGGAGGTTCCTGGAATGCATGGATGACAACTTCCTCCTGCAGGCAATAGAGGAGCGAATGCGGAGGGGTTTCATACTGGACCTTGTGCTCACCAACAGGGAGGGACTGGTGGGGGATGTGGAACTCAAGGGCAGCCTTGGCTGCAGTGGCAATGACACAGTGGAGTACAAGATCCACAGGGCAGCAAGGAAGTTATGCAGCAAGCTCTCTGCCCTGGACTTCAGGAAGGCGGACTTTGGCCTCTTCAGGGATCTGATGGGCAAAGTGCCATGGGAGGTGGCCCAGGAGGGAAGAGGGGCCCAGGGAAGTTGGTTGATATTCAAGGAGCACCTCCTCCAAGCTCAGGAGCGATGCATCCCAACAAAGAGGAAGTCCGGCAAAACGGCCAGGAGGCCTGCATGTATGACCAAGGAGCTCCTGGACCAACTGAAAGTAAAGATGGAAGCCTATAGAGGGTGGAAGTGAAGCAGGTAAGCTGGGAGCATTACAGAGAGGCTGTACAAGTGGCCAGGGATCAGATGAGGTAGGCTAAAGCCGTGATAGAATTGAATCTAGCAAGGGAAGTCAAAAACAACAAGAAAGGCTTCTATAGGTATATTGGGGACAAAAGGAGGTCCATGAAAAATGCAGGCCCCCTCCAGAAGGAAACAGGTGGCCTGGTTACCCAGGACATGGAAAAGGCTGAGGTGCTTAATGACTTTTTTTGCCTCAGTCTTCACCAATAAAAGTTCTTGTCATGCCACCCAAGTTGTGGAAGGCACAAGCAGGGACTGAGAGAATGAAGAACTGCCCACTGTAGCAGAAAAGCAGGTTCGGGAACATCTGAGGAACCTGAAGGTGCACAAGTCCATGGGACCTGAAGAGATGTATCCACAGGTCCTGAGGGAACCGGTGAATGAAGTTGCCAAGCTGCTGGCCATTGTATTTGAGAAGTTGTGGTGGTCTGGTGAGGTCCCTGATGACTGGAAAATGGGTAACTTAACCCCCATTTTTAAAAAGGGGAACAAGGAAGACCCAGGGAACTACAGGTCGGTCAGCCTCACTTCTGTGCCTGGTAAGGTCATGGGGCAGATTCTCCTGGAAACCATGCTAAGGCACATGGAGAGCAAGGAGGTGGTTGGCGACAGCCAACATGGCTTCACCAAGGCCAGATCATGCCTGACTAATTTGGTGGCCTTCTATGATGGGGTGACAGCATCGGTGGACAAGGGACGAGCAATGGATATCATCTACCTGGACTTGTGCAAGGCATTTGACACTGTCCCACATGACATCCTTCTCTCTAACTGGAGAGACATGAGTTTGATGGACAGACTACTCGGTGGATAAGGAATTGACTGGATGGCAGCACTCAGAGAGTGGTGGTCCAGGTGGAGACCAGTGACGAGTGGCATTCCTCAGGGGTCTGTGTTGGGCCCAGCGTTGTTCAACATCTTGGTCAGCAACATGATGTCATAGTTCAGCCCCGATCTGGACCAGACTATGCAGTTTCTCTCTCTCACTCCCTCCCACCCTTCAGTGGGACAGAAGGGAGAGCTGGTAAACAAAAAACAGCAAAAACATGTGGGTTGAGATGAAACAAAAAAAAATAAATTTAACAGTGATAACAGAAGAAAACAAAACAGTGATGGAATACAAATATAGTATAATGGCTTACAACGAATCTCCACACCTAGTTTCTTCTAAGTAGCAGGAGGCTCCCCTTAGCACCCTCCTCATTTATATACTGAGCATGATATCAGATGGGATGGAATAGCCCTTTGACTAATTTGGGTAAAGTAACCCCAGCTGTTAGCTAATTAGTTAACTATCCCAGCTAGGTGCCCCAGCCATAGGGGCTATCAGCTCCAGTTCTCCACCTAGCTCAGGTGAATGTTAACTCTATCCTAGCCAGAACCAGGACACATGGACAGAGCGATAGAGTACACCCTCAGCAAGTTTGCCGATGACACCAAGCTGTGTGGTGTGGTCAACATGCTGGAGGGAATGGATGCCATCCAGAGGGACCTTGACAGGCTGGGCAGGTGGGCCCGTGCAAACCTCATGAAGTTCAACCAGGTCAAGTGCAAGGTCCTGCACCTGGGTCGTGGCAATCCCAAGCACAAATACAGGCTGGGTGGAGAATGGATTGAGAGCAGCCCTGAGGAGAAGGACTTGGGAGTGCTGGTAGATGAGAAGCTCAACATGATCTGGCAGTACACCCTTGCGGCCCAGAAGGCCAACCACATCCTGGGCTGCATCAAGAGGAACGTGGCCAGCAGGTCGAGGGAGGTGATTCTCCCCCTCTATTCTGTTTTGGTGAAACCCTACCCGGAGTACTGTGTCCATTCTGGAGCCCCCAACATAAGAAGGACACAGTTGCCTGAACTTGTAAAAACACCAGGGGTTGCCTGAACTTATAAAACAGTGCGACAGCTGGCTGCCGTGTCTGGGTAATCACCTGCATTACCCCCACAAGAACTTCAAATCCTGGGAACACTGGATGCAGACAATTGTACCTATTTCAAATCTACTAGTAACGCTACTACTATAGCTTTTTCTGATTTCTAACTTGCTGTAGATAGTATACGCCATGCTATGCTTCAAAATCGTGCTGCTATTGACTTTCTACTCCTAGCTCATGGATGTGGATGTGAGGACTTAGACAGTTTGTGCTGCATGAACTTAAGTGACCACTCAAAGTCCATCCATGCACAATTGCAAGAGATACACTGATTGGACCAGCAATTAATGGAAGCAACTGGATGGAACCTGTTCGCTGGATGGACATGGGGGTGGGATTGGTTAAAACAGCTATTCTTGATCTTGTAGATGGTATTTGTTTGCCATGCCTGGTTTGTTTTATACCATGTCTAGTTAGTATTGTTTGGACTGTCGTTGATACAGCTTTATACTGCTTAAGAGTACAGGTTGTGGAATACCACAGTGTCCCAACTACGGACCACGCAGTGGCATGTGAGAGGGATGTGGGCCACTGTGGGAAATTACAAGCTGCACACAGCTGTGAGAATGTGGCCTTGGAGAGGGGAGCTAGGAGGGTTGTTATGTCAGAGAGGTGAACTAGGACGGTTGTTACTGAGCAGTATGTTGCTGCTGTCCGGGAACCGCTGTTAGCCAGCAGGGCACGTACTTGGCAGGCCTTGCTACATGCGCTGGCCACGCGTGCATCAACACCTGGTCAGTACTCTTCCACTGAATCTGCTGAGGGTATAAACAGAGGTGGCTCAGCGCAGAGAGAGAGAGAAAGGACCCAGAGCACGCTCTACGAACAACAAAGGATGCCCTGAAGGTGCTGCGCCTACCTCCCTTCTCTGCTCTGACCCTGCTGATCATCATCCTCCTGCTCGGCAGTGTCTCTGGTTTAATTGGGTTGGTAAGACTCTCATGAAGGGAAAACAATATACCAGTAACAACTTATGCTAGGAGCTGTAACAGCTTATGCTAGGAGCTGTAACTTCCTATGCTAGTAACTGCTTATGCAAGGCTATAATAGAGCAATAAATACTGTTATGCTTTTAAATATCATATGCTGGGTGAACTTTGTGCATAGGAATCCTATGAACCGGTTAAGACAGCAGCTGTTATTCCATCTGCTCCTCCATTTGAGACTGACAGCAAGTCAGAAAATTCCTTTGATCCAGGCCTGAAAAAGAAGCCGGGTTTTTTCCCCACTCTATCCCGATAATTCGCAAAAAGGCTGCTCTTCAGCTAACTTAGTAGCGCAGTGATGACCACAGAATTGGTCTATCGGTTGAAAGATGTTCGAAAGCAAGCTACTATGGAAGGCGACATAGAATTGTTGAAGGCTCTGGCCATGCCTGTGATACTGCAGCCCAATGGCCCCCCTCAGTGGGAAGGGTTTCAATTTGGGTTAGTAAAAGAAATCTGACATAGTGTAAAGGAGGAGGGACTTAATTCGCCATATACGAGGGGGTTAATTCAATAAATCTTTAATACAACTCTAATGCTACCTAATGATTGTTGCACATTGATTCAAATTATCCTTACCCCCACCCAAAGAATGTTGTGACAACAATTGTGGAGAGACCACTGTGAATGAGTGTCACTTGAGAATTTGAACTGGCAGCTTGGTGATGCTTTGTATGCTGTCTGGGTTGGTGTATTAATGGGAGAGTGTGCATTCGCTCTACATGACACACAGTTGCGAATCATCCGTGAAGCTTTAGTACAGAGTCAGAATGTTGCTTTACGGGCCCTTTTAACCCTCCCTCATGAGAGCAGTACTGTGTCAAAGTCCTTTGCAACCATAAACCAAGAAGCTACAGAGCCCTATATGAAGTTCATAGATTGTTTGAGTGAGGCTTTAGAACGCCAGGTAGATCATGTGGAAGCTTGATCTATATTGTTAAAACACCTGGCAGTTGCTAATGCAAACCAAAATTGTAAAAGGCTATTGTCCTCTTTAATGGCAACAAATCTTGGTGCCTTAATAGTTCAAATGATAGAGGCATGTAATGTGGCAGGGACGCATGGATGGCAAATGCCTCAAGCGTTTGCTGCTTGTCAACTAGGCGCATCCCGACCTTGCACAAGTTATAGCTGCGGGTAGCTGGGGCATTTGCAAAGAGACTTCCCTAGAATATATCCTCCGTATAAGAAAAGAAGACATTATGTGAACAATGGCAGAAAACGAACATGTTATGGTTGCAGACAGCCAGGGCATTTGCAAAGGGACTGCCCTAGAAGTCCCAAAATATACCCTCCAGGTAACAAGGGGAGATATTATGTGGAATACTGTAACTCAAAATTTGCCCTTAATCAGGGAAACCACAAGCTGAGCGCTGCAGGGAGGTGCGCTCAGACAACAAATGCTCCCCAGAACACTCCTCAGGAACCACACACATGGATGGGCATAAGCGAGTTACAACCCTCAACTCAGGCATCCCAGGAAGCGCAGGGCTGGACCTGTCCACCTCCCAACACATACATTTAGAAAATTCTAAACCTATAGCTGTACTGACTGGCGTATATGGTGCAACAGGGAATGGATGTCATGCCTTCTTATTAGGAAGATAGTCTACTACAATGTAAGGACTCTTCATATTACCAGGTATTATTTATTCAGACTATACAGGGGAAATAAAAATTATGTAATGGACACCACAGCTGCCATGTTTCATACCATCCTGAGTTAAATTGGTGCAATTAATATCTTTTAAGGACAGCTTAAACACTGAAAAGCCTGCTTCTAGGGGAGAGCATGGGAACCAGGGGTTTGGATCAGCCGCTAGCCCTGAGATATACTGGACTCAACAGACAGTGATTAGCTACCCTGTGCTGCAATGCACTGTTACAAAAGGAAGTGATCAACTTGTAATAGATGGATTAATCGACACTGGAGCTGACATAACAATAATAGCTAAACGGGACTGGCCATCCACTTGGTGGGCTGGGATGGCAGTAACTACAGTAACGGGAGTAGGAGAAGGAGTTACTGCACCAAGACAGAGTGAGGCATTGGTACAGGTTAATGGCCCAGATAATCATGTGGGCACTGTGCGGCCTTTGATACTACCCATTCCTGTTACTTTATGGGGTAGGGATCTTCAATGGGGAATGTAATTGCAAAATTTATCGTAATGGCCACTGGTGAAAAGCGGCTTACCCAAAAGTTGACATGGCTTACAGATACCCCTGTCTGGGTTGACGAGTGGCCATTGGCAAAAGAAAAGCTGCATCATTTGAATGAATTAGTTGTTGAGCAATTGAGACTTGGACACATAAGGCCAACACACAGTCCCTGGAATACACCTGTATTTGTAATACAGAAAAAATCAGGCAAATGGTGACTCTTACAGGATTTAAGGGCAGTAAATAGGGTAATTGAGGATATGGGACCTTTGCAACAAGGTTTACCATCTCCTTCAATGATACCTCGTCACTGGAGTATTACCGTGATTGATTTGAAAGATTGTTTTTTCACCATACCTTTACATCCTGAGGATGCTCCATGATTTGCATTTTCTGTGCCTTCAATCAATATGGGGGAACCTAATCGGCGGTATCATTGGACAGTACTTCCGCAAAGTATGAAAAATAGTCCAACCATCTGCCAATGGTATGTCGCACAGGCTATAACACCAGTAAGGGGCTTACATAAGAATAGCCTCATTTATCATTATATGGATGACATCCTAATTGCAGCACCCGATGATTCTTTGGTAGAGAGAGTTCTTAATGATATTACTGATGCATTATCCTGATTTAAATTGGTTATTGCTCCAGAGAAAATTCGAAAGGTATGTCCTTGGCAATATCTCGGCTGGTGAATTACGGAAAAAACAATTGCACCACAAAGGTTAAAAATTCATCAGTGTTTACCTTATACAATTTGCACAAATTGGTGGGAACTATCAACTGGATATGCCCAGTATTAGGCCTTTCTACAGAGATGCTCTCGCCTCTATTTCAAATGCTTAAGGGGGATCTGGATTTAACCTCTCCTAGGAAATTAACTCCAGAAGCACAAACAGCATTACAAACAGTTTTGCAACAAATCCAGGTTACCCAAGCCGACCTATGTGACCCCAGTTTGCCCTTTAATGTATATGTATTTGCAGGAAGGATGCAGCCTAAAGCATTAATAGGCCAGCAATTGGAACAGCTTCTGCGAATAGAATGGATCTTTTTATCCCATACAGGCAAAAAGATGCTGACTACCTGGGCAGAGCAATTAGCACAATTGGTGGTTAAAAGTAAGACTCAGCTTCGCCAATTAACAGGGTAAGATGTACAAGAGCTCTACTTGCCACTTACAATGGAACAGTTGAATTGGCTATGGCAGTTTAGCAAACATTTTAACTATGCCATGGCGGGACTCGCAGGACAGATATGTATTCATTGGCCTAAGCAACCTATGCTGCAATTTTTAGAACTAATGTTGTACCCAGCTACTCATCAAAGTTACACTCCCATAAAAAACGCCTTGACAGTATTTACAGATGGATCAGGAAAAACGCACAAATCTGTAATTGTTTGGAAGCAGGATCATGAGTGGCATCATGATGTACAATTGGTAGAAGGATCAACTACCACTAGTTGCAGTGGTAGTATGAGCTTTGTATAACTGGAACTTGCAGTGGTAGTATGAGCTTTGTATAAGTGGAAAGATGAATCTCTCAATATTGTCTCCGATTCTGCCTATGTGGTCAATGTAGTACAACGCACGGAATAGGCAATGTTAAGGGAAATTGATAATCCTTTGTTGTATGATCAGTTTCAACAGCTATTACCGGCATTACAAGTGCGGGATCATCCTTACTTTATTGTACATCTGAGAGCTCACTCTTCGCTTCCAGGACCTGTCACAGAAGGTAATACAAGAGCAGATGCTCTCACTAATGTGGCCCTCATTCCAAACACACTCATGCAAGCTAATCTATCCCATGGATTTCATCAACAAGATTCTACAGCCCTTCAACAACAATTTAAGCTGACATGGGAACAAGCTCGGGCAATTGTACATTCCTGTATCAGTTGCCAGAACACAATTATGCCACTTTTATATGGGGTTAATCCATGCGGTTTGCCATCTCAAGAATTATGGCAATCTGATATAACTCATGTTCCATCATTTGGCTGATTCAGATATGTACATGTAACTATGGACACCCATTCCAGCTTATTGTTTGCCTCTGCTCTTACAGGAGAACCTGCTAAAGGTGTTTGCCAACATTGGACGTCAGCATTTCCTTTAATGGGGGTTCCCACACGTATAAAAATCAATAACGGGCCAGCGTATGCTTCTAGTGCAGTCCAAACCTTCCTTGCTCTTTGGGGCATCAAGCACGTTACTGGTATTCCGCATAACTCTACTGGACAAGCCATCATTGAGTGTGCCCATGGAACACTTAAAAATATACTGTTAAAACAGGAAGAGTGAATAGAAGGGAAATCTGCAAATGAGAAGTTAGCAAAAGCAATGTATGTGCTCAATTTTCTAAATCGATGGAGTGACAATTCTTCCCCAATACAGAAACATTTTGGATCATCTACTGTACATGAGGCCATCTGAGGGCAAGCTCCAGTGATGGTTAAGAATCTGGAAACAGGTAATTGGGAAGGACCACTCCCTGTTCAGGTAATTGGGAAGGACCACTCCCTGTTATAATCTGGGGGAAAGGATTGCTTGTGTCTCTACAGGAGCAGTAAAAAAGTGGATCCCTGCATGATGGGTACGACCAGCGCTCCAAGCTGCCTTGCGTTCATTGGAGTGTTACAAGATGTATGGCAGCTCCATGGACTCCAGTTACAGAAGGAAGATCTATTTTTTTTAACTAATCAGGAGCTAATGTTATCAGAGGAGTAATGATTGTAACATATATACATTGCAATGACACAGTGTGGTGTAATCATGCAAGCATGAACATATCAAAATCCAGCAATACTCCAATGGACTTCTACTTTACAAAACAGGACCGCTGTTAGCTGGTGAGCACATACTTGACAGGCCTTGTTGCATGCGCTGGCCACACATGCAGCAATGTTTAGTATTATTAACACAAAGTTATGGTTATTAGGATTTTGATGGGTTTTGCTACATGACTGGAATTGTTATGTTTGTAGAATGGATTATGTTACTCTTGGAAAGAATTGTTATTGGTCATGGCATGTATTCTCCCTTGTATTTTGATATCTCTGTACTGTGAAAACAAGAAGGGGGAATTGTTGAGGGCGATATCAGAAGCCCTGGGATTGAAAAATAAGGGACTTTCTAAGAGAAGCAACATTGAGAACATCTGGTGGTAGGAAAAAGATAAGGGACATCTGATGGTGGTTAGAGGACCTATGAGTATAAAAGAACAGAAACAGTTAACAGCAGTCAGCTCTCTGCCTAGCTTGCAGTAGGGTCTGAGGCTTCACTCTAGATGGCTGGACTACATTCTAACAACTGGACTATGCTCTAAACAACTATGCACTGTCAGTGGACCAGTTGGAGAAGGTCCAGAGGAGGGCCACAAAGATAAGAGGGCTGGAGCACCTCTCGTATGAGGACAGGCTGAGAGAGGTGGTGCTATTCAACATGGAGAAGAGGAGGCTACTGGGAGACCTTATAGCGGCCTTCCAATAACTAGAGGAGGCCTACAGGAAAGATGGAGAGAGACTGTTCAGTAGGGCCTGTTGTGATAGGATGAGGGGAAATCGTTTCCAAATAGAGGCAGACAGATTTAGATTAGATAGTAGGAAGAAATTTTTTACATCGAGGGGGTAGAACACTGGCACAGGTTGCCCAGAGAAGTGGTGGATGCCCAATCCCTGGAAACATTCAAGGCCAGGCTGGATGAGGCTCTGAGCAACCTGATCTAGTCAGGGATGTCCCTGCTCCTTGCAGGGGGGTTGGACTAGATGACCCTTGAGGGTCCTTTCCAACTCTAACCATTCCATGTACTATCAAAACTTGGATGTTGGATTCCCACTGATATCACATTACTTCTGCACAAACAGATAATTTTGCATCTCTCTTTAAATATTTATGTAACAATATATGAGTGTTTAGGCAAAACTGCAGTATGTTTTACTCCTGTTTAGCTTCTGATTATACTCAATTACACATAATCCTTTCCTGCAGAAATGCTACCTAATCCCTTATTTTCTGTTCTATATTTGTGCAGATATTGTCATATTGCAATATTCTATTGTTTCATCCTTTTTTGCAGGTGTCACATCAAGCTGACAGAAACACATTAAATTGTCTAAAAGAAGGTTATTTTTCCTAAAATTTAAAAAAGTGTATTGCTGCAGTTCAGCTTTGTCTCGGTATTTGACTACAATTACATTTGGTATGTTTCTTGCTGTAATAAAAATGTACAGATGATCTCATTATCTACAATTGATACAAAAAGCTCCTGTGAAATAAAACAGCATTACAAAAACAATCTAAATCAGATATAAGGATTTGTTTAAAAAAATAATTGACATTTTGATAAGAACATGAAGGAAAATAAATGAAGATCAGTCTTTCTCTCCTTGACTTTAAGAAAGAGGTGCTCCTAAATGTGATTAAGATAATGCTCCAGATTACCTGTTTCTGGAGGTCTGCCTGGCTAGAAGACATTCTCCCAGTAATTAGAGACTTGACATGAGAAAAGCACTTAGGTTTTCTTTCCCTTCCTTTCAGCAGCTTCCATAAAGTTCTCAAAGGAAGCCCTTTTTTCTCCCTTCTCCTTTCCTTTACATAACTTCTAAGACAACTATTTTCAGGCCTTTCCTCTGCTTCCCTACAGCTTTGGAATTAGGCAGGAGAAAACCAGACTCAGCCATTCCCTTCCCAAGGTGGAGGGAAGAAAGGGAAAAACTACTAGAGCTCCTAAGGGAGCAGAAGTGACTGCTTATAGATGTAAGTGAACTGGAAGTCAAAAAAGTGCATAAATACGTGATGAACTCAAGTTGAACTTGAGTACTGGGTTGATCTGAGAGTTGAAGGATGAAGTTACTTCCTGAGCTGAGGAATGGATAGCCAGAACACAGCTTTAGAGTCAAGTAGCCTATTGCACTGCTAGATCTTCAGAAATATATTTTTATATCTTTAAGATTTGAAAGATATCAAATTATATTTTTTGGACCGTTTTGAAGTATCTCTGAAAAACAGACTGTTCTACCGATTTCAATGGAAATTTCAGTGGAGACATGTAATTAGAAAAATTACTTCATGTTTTCTATTGTAGTTCTAGTTTATTCTGAAGGACTACTTAGAATTTGGGAACAATACTAGTGAGTGTCTCCATATAAGTGTTTATTTCAAAGGAAGCAGTTGAATTGAAAAAACTGCAATAAGATTTTTTTCATGTTTTGAGTTTTTCTTTTTTTTTTTTTTTTTTTTTTGTGTATCACAGTCTGGACAATTGAATATGTACAGTAAGAGGCCCGAACTAAGAATAAAAATTTGCACTTAAGAAGGCTTGTATTCATCTGTCTAACATCACACATCTTTATAAATCTTGCTGTCAACTGCTCTAGACAACAGAAAGGAAGTTATCACCATCCATCTCAGAAATTAAGCTGCTTTTGAAAGCACCTATTTCTTTTTTCCCACTGACTATAAAAGAATTTTAGGATAATAAGCATCATAACTTGGATATCTCAGTTGAAGCCTTAGATTCAAATGAATCTGGACATCAGAATTTTACTTCTCAGTGAACTAGTCTTATAGTGCTGATATAATAGGTGGTGACTAGTCTACTAACAAAAAAATCCAAATGTTGGAGTGCCTTGTTTCTGTGTAATTTAAATTGACAAGACAGCTGGTATTTGGAACAGTATTGACACATGATGTCATTCAGCAGAATCTATTCCAAATTCACTTGGGATATTAATCTTAAATTAACATTCGTATAGATACAGGGTGTAACTTCATTAAATTACTTTTGCTTCCCATGTGTATACGGATATGGTCTAAACCATTCCACATCTTATCGAATCATACAACAATTTAGGCTGGAAAAGTCCTTTAAGATCATCAAGCCCAACTGTTAACCCAGCACTGCCAAGTCCACCACTAAATCATGTCCCTAAGCACCACATCTACACATCTTTTAAACACCTCCAGTTAAGGTGACTCAATCACTTCCCCAAGCAATCTGTTCCAATGCTTGATAATACTTTCAGTGAATAAATTTTTCCTAATATCTAATATAAATCTCCCCTGGCACAAGTTGAGACCGTTTCCTCTCATCTTATTACTTGTTACTTGGGAGACGAGACTGACGTCCACCTCGCTACAACCTCCTTTCAGGTAGTTGTAGAGGCTGGTAAGTTCTTCCCTCAACCTCCTTTTCTCCAGACTAAACAAACCCAGTTCCCTCAGCTGCTCCTCATAAGACTTGTGCTCTAGACCCTCCACCATCTTTGTTGCTCTTCTTTGTATGCACTCCAGCACCTTAATGTCTTTCTTGTAGTGAAGGCCACCAAACTGAACACAGTATTCACGATGCGGCCTCACCAGTGTGGAGTACAGGGAGACAATCACTTTCCTAGTCCTGCTGGCCACACTATTTCTGATACCAGGCAGGATGTTTTTTGCCTTCTTGGCCACCTGGGCACACTGCTGACTCATATTCAGCCGGCTGTTGAGCAGCACCCTCGGGTCCTTTTCTATTGGGCAGCTGTCCTACCACTCTTTCCCAAGCTTGTAGTATTGCATGATGATCTGCTTCATAACCTTCCTCAGCACTGAGGTCAGACTGACAGGCCCATAGTTCTCCAAATTCTCCTTTCGACCGTTCTTGTAGATGAACGTCACATTTGCTAACTTCCCATGAACTGAGACCTCCTCGGTTAGCCAAGACTGCTGATAAATGGTGGAAAATGGCTTGGTGAGCACTTTCGCCAGCTCCTTCAGTACCTTTGGGTGCATTTCATCTGGTCCCATAGACTTGTGTGTGTCTAAGTAGTGTATCAGGTCACTAACCATTTCCCCTTGGATTATGGGGGCTTCATTCTTCTCCCTGTCCTTGTCTTACAGGTCAGGGGGCTGGGTATTCAGAGAACAAATGGTCTTGCTATTAAAGACTGAAGCAAAGAAGGCATTAAGTATCTCAGCCTTTTCCTCATCCTTTTTTTGCTGTTTCCCCTTGCATCTGATAAAGGATGGAGATTCTTCTTAGCCCTCCTTCTATTCCTAGGGTATTTATAGAAACACTTTTTAAATTGTTTTTTTATGGCAGTAGCCAGAGGAAGTTCTGATTGGGCTTTGGCCCTTCTAATTTTCTTCCTGCAAAACCTCACAACATCCTTGTAGTCCTCCTGACTTGCCTGCCCCTTCTTCCAAGGTTCATAAACTCGACTTCTTTTTCTGAGTTCTAGTCAAAACTATTCGTTCAGTCAGGTCAGTCTTCTTACCCACTGGTTTGTTTTTCATATGTTACCTGTTTTCTGGCCAAATTATGGTCAATTTTCAAATGATTATATTTCACACAATATTTGTTGAAAACAGAAGGGATAATTGTATCCTTTGATTCCAATAGGATTTCTAATTTGAGAATAGTAAGATATTAATTAGGATAAAAGTGGAACTACTTCAATAGCTTTGAGCAATAATTAAGGATATAAGATAGTAATTTAGAGACAGTTGAATTTCTATTGCTTGTATATTTTAATGACGTTTTCCACAATGTAGTATTTCTATTGAAAATGTTAATGAATAAGGTGACTGATGATTATTAAGAACCCATTGGCTCAGTGAGTAGTACCTTAATACATATGATTAATTTCATTTAAAATAATCTGTATGTTTTACAGACTAATAAACAATGAGTAAGGTCAGTACAAATGGGCTACATATTTTGAATAATTTTACAGAAAAATAACATAGGATAAAGCTATGTTCTGCAATTATTTCTCCCAGGAGTTAACATTACTCACTAGGGTAATTTCATTGAATTTTCTAGCTAAATTGCTTTAATAATTACTGGTGAAGAAACTGAATACTCTCAACAGTTTAAGTCAAAATAGCAGGAGCTGCAAGAAGAAGTAAAACATGGAAACTACCAAGGAAGCAAGGTGGGGTTACTCAGTGCCAGACTTCCAGATACAAAAAGGAACTGAAACATGAATTTTAGTAGGAATATCACTTGATAATGCCGTGTTCACATGGAAGTCAAGACAACATTTTCCAGTTTTCAAAACAGAGAGTTAAAACACTTGAAACAAACCTTATCTTCCATTGCCTCAGTAATTTCCATCCCTCTCCTTCCCTTGCTACATTTTTGGACTTAAATAGGCAGTAAGTGAAAGCAAATAGAAAAGTTTCATAGCATTGAATCCACATCCTGGCAATCACTTCAGAGAGACTGTTCCTACTGTTTCCTAAGGACTTATTACTTGAAACACTATGCAAGTGTTTGAAATTTTCTGCTTTTAAAAGCCACTGGGTAAACCTGCTAGCAGTTTGTAAATCTTCCTTGTTAAGTTGGGCTTACTGCTCAACCTGAACCCTAATCTGATAACACTGAGATATCACCTGCTGCTTGAATGGGCCTAACTCTTGAAAGGATGAATAATTTGGAGTCAAATTTCAGATTTTTAATCACAGAATTGGAGCTGAATCAAGTAAATGAAGGTGAGGAGGACTTGTTAAAACCATCAACTTATCTCAGAAATTTTCTGTGGGACAGATTCTTCCAAGTATGGCCTTGCTAAGCCTTTCTCAGCAGAAATCAGGATACCAGAATTTCTTTAGAATGTTAATTCTGCATACAACTATTAATAAAAACTGAATAAGAGCAGAATGCAATTATGCAGTTCAGATTGCTTATTTTATGATTGCTTATTCCATAGTCTCACAATATGTAGACACTGCAAGTTATGCTTCTAACTATGAATTCCTTTGTCTTATTTAGAAATCCTTCTGGAAGCAGAAAGTTGTAAACCTCACTATTTCCCAAACAAAAGTGGCTGTATTTCACCCTAACTTAATTCACAGCCCACAAGTTCTAGGAGGGTTTTTGTACTAAATTCATGCTCTTTCCTTGATTATGCCTTGTGCAGGTTGCAGAACCTGCTGGCAGACTACACACAAACTGATGTAACACAAGTCATAAGGACTAACCAGTAGAGGTATCTCTCTTCTTGCAAAGCTAGGTAGAGAGGGAGGAAAAAAAAATAATATTTTTCAGTGCTCTAATGTGCAGAAGAAGGGAATTTCCTAGTATTAAGTGTAGTGAAGAGTAAAACCTCAGCAACACTTTCCAAGCATTTTGTCTTTGGCAAGGGTAATGTCAGAAAAATACGATGCATTTTTCACCTTACGTGCCTCGGTTTGCTGAAAATTGCTCTGAAATTTTTACTCCAAAAATGATCACTGGAGGAGTACATCCATGGCATAAAAGAGAATGATCATTTGAAACAAAATATCCAGATGCACCAAAGCTGTTTAGTCTCAGAACTAGGGTTTTCCATTATGGCCACAGGCAAAAGGCACAGTTAGATTGCATCCAGAAAGCAGGACAGGATGCATGACTAGACAGCTAAAACCTCCTTCTGGTTGGAAGTTTTTACAGGCCTTCTGTAGGCCTTCCAGCCCACTGAACATCCTGAGCCAATCTGCTACTCCAGGAAGAAAAGCTGCACAGGTGAACCTTGCAGAAACACCTTTTCAGTTAGGGGAGAAGTAGCTTTTCCCTTCCAGGGAACAAGTAAAAGTCCCAGCTAAGGTTCCATGAAGAGCTGGAGTCACCCCCGTGGACCATAACAGCAAGTTGTCTGCTCCCTTTCCTCTCTTGTAGCCTACCTGTAATAGAATTCTATTCATAGAATAGAAGAGTTTAGAGCTGCCTCTCCTAAAAGACTACTCAGATCTATTCTTGGCTATTCAGAGTTCAGATCTCCAAAGAATCTGCTAATTTTATTTACCCAGCTGCTCTGTTTAGTCTAATTTCTGGCTGAGGACTTATTTTTTAGCTGTAGATTTAATGTTGTGGTGAGATTCTTGAAACTTTTTGAATGCTATGCACAAACAATATAGGATTGTGATTCTTTTTTCCATTTTTTTTACATTTTGAATAGTGAACTGAGTAATGTAATGTATTGAGTAATAATAACAATGCTTTTCTTATGTACTATTCAAATTTGAATGTGTATGCATACCATAAAGAAAAATACTTCACTACAATTTCCATGAATTGTACTTTAGGGGGTTGGTTTTAATTAATGATGGGATAATAACTTTTCTATTAAAACCTGATTTTGTATGGAGTAATTGCAGCAGATTAATGAAACATGTTTAGCGAGCATGAAGTAATGGAAACTGCTATCGTGTTTTTGAAAGGCATCTCTTTTCCGAGGAAGAAAAGGAAGAGAAACACAAAAGCTCTCAAGACCAAACTGTTTTGACACAAAACAAAACCCACATTTTTATGGCAATGTAGAAAAGTCAGAGGTGACAAATACAGTACTAAGAGGAGAGGGAAAAGTTTCAGAGAATCAGTGACATCCAGTTTTGAGAAAAGTGCAATAAAAGCTTTAAGATAAATGGATTTGTGTCTGGAAGTTAAGCTCCAAGTTGAAGTCTCTAACACTTAAGATTTGAGGTTTGAGCTCTTGAGTGTTGCCATTCTCTCAGTGTGGGAACTGGGAGGATCACTCTTGTTTACACAGAAAGCCATTTTTATGTAATCTGAAAGAACATGATATTCTGGAGATTTTTATATCCTTAGTCAAATCTATCTGATTTTGGTCTAGCAGTTCAACACATTAAGAAGAGCCTGACTTTGACACAGAAAGGAAAAATGAGTGATCACATTAAGGTACATTTCATTAATGAGTCAGACTAAAAGTAGGTGAGAAAGCTTTAACACCTGAATTGTGAGCTTATACTGTTTTACACCTTGTAGATAGATCTGAAGAGCCAGTGATACACGACAATAAAGGAAAAGTCAGAACTTCTTTAACACTATACATTTCTTTAAGAGGGGAAAAATAGACAGCCTTTATAAACATTTTTTTTGAGGTACAAGTACGTATACTGCCCTGGTACAATGGAATTTCTTAAGATTTGCTATATCTCTTATCCCTAGTTTGATGAGAAGAGTGCATGTACTGTAAAGCAGACTGTGATCTAGTCATCACAGTGCAATGAAAGCCAGGCAGATACCTTGAAATTGAAGGAATTACTGGGAAAAGCAGCACGGAGAGGGAAGGAAAGAGAAAACGTTTATGGCTATGGAAAAGCAGCTCTTAGTTAAACTCTTCTGATAACTTCAGGACAGTGGATCTATTGTGACTAATTCAGTTTTATTTCATACATAAGGGAATGATCTACATGCATTTAACAGCACAAATTAATGCAGATAGCATTGCTGAGTGTCAGTCCTGATTATAGTAACTATTAAGGAAATAACATCCTTTATAAAATTTTCCTGAAATTCTTCATTTCATTTTCATAACTCTGTTTAGAAAAATGGCAAGCCCAAGACATTCAGCATGAAAGTCCTACTCACGTAGGCATCTAAAGAAGTGGCTAGCTTTTCAAAACTGCCAAGTAATCTAGCAAGTCCCCTTGAAATGAATGAATGCTGTTTAGCATGACACGTAAATATGTAATCTGAAAGTATATATAGCAGCACAACCTAGGGATAAATATTTGATTAGGATATTCTAGCATTTAGATTTTTCCTAGTATTCTGAAGACACTTTTCTAAGCATAGAAGAATATGTGCAAATTTAAAAAGAAAAAAAGACCCATTCTTTAAAAATAATTTGTGAAAAGATTTGTAACTAGTAGAGGAGCTTGGTTAAAACCTTTTCTTAAGTTCAAGATGTTTATTTGCAGAACACTGTTGTATACATAAAAATACACAAAATGCAAATGAATTTATAAATTAATTTATAATGCAATAAAGGATATTGTCACATATCTGTCACATAGCTGTCAGCCACAGTGACAAAAGACAAAGAACTTCAAAGGATAGTAGCTAAAAGTTGGAGTCAGATTCCTATTTGTAACATGTTAAGAATTATTTTTTGCATATAAAGTGTGTCAATCTCTAATATTTTTACAGACATAAATGAGCATAGACGAGCACAAACACATAGGTATGACATCAGAAGACTAAAAAAACATTGAATTTCAGAACATAAAGCAAAATTAATATACTACAAAGTATATTTAAATAATTTAAAACAAACAAACAAACCAAAATATTGGTTTGATACGAACAATATGGTACTGATACGAACATGTATTGATATGGACAAGAAAGAAACTGAAATACACATTTTCTTTTCACAGCAAAAGTTAGTTTGACCAGATAATTACTTCTAACAAGTAGACGTGAGTTGAAGCCAATCCATATTAAAGAATATTTAGTCAAGATAAATGTTCAAGTTTATTCCTGAGTACTTAAAGAAGTAGACAAAGTAATCTTTGAAACTCTTAGTGATTGTGCTTCAGACTTGTGAAAGAGGAAGAGCGGAGATGATAAGAGAGGGGCAAAGCAATTTTTTTTTTTTTAAGGGAACATAAAGAATCTTAGGGATTGTATTTCAGACATTTCAGAATATTTCATATTCTGTTTAAAATTACTGTGGTAGAACTGGCAGACTGAAAGGACATCTGAAGTTGCATTTGTTCACATGCTTTCTCTGTTGAATTCAAAATGGGGAGTAATTAGTTAGGCAGTTAAAAAGGATGTCCATATTGTTATCCAAGGGGCCATAAACTAAATATAGAACAACAGTGTGAAGATGTTGTTCTATTCTGGACTTTATTAGCAGGAGTTTTTCAGTAATACAATGACAGAAGTTGAGGCTTGTGTTCCTTTAATCTGGAAAATAGAGGTTGGAGGGGAGTAATGATGATTGTTTTTCCAGTATGTTTTCCATTGCCACTGAAAGAAAGAGAAGAAAATATTGGCTCAATTTGCAGAAAAGTAGATTTTGACTTGTTACTAGGAAAAACTACCTAACTACATTAGGACAGAGAAACTGTGGAGCAGGCTAAGAGTGGAGCTGTAGAGCTTTAGAGATTACAGATTTTTAAGAGTAGGTTGTGTACCTTTTGGGAATGTGCTGTTAAACTCTGACATGGTGCAGATACTCAGACTAGGTATTCCTTGAATTCTTTCTAGATCCACATTTCTGTGATCCTGTAATGCAGAATTACCGTATTCAAGACAATGACTCAGAAGCTGCAGAGGACTAGCATTTGCAGGTGAAGTCGTGAGGCTACTGACATTAAGATCATCTTATGGACATTACTGTTCAGGTCTTTAATAGGACTGATTGCCATATTCCCTCAATATGCTGAAAAAAAAAATCTGCAGAAAGCAGTGCTTGACAGCATAATAGGCCCTGTCACTCAAAGTAAGAATATACTTTGAGTATATACTTGTGCACATAGTGTATCTTCTGGAAATCCTGATTCCTGACTGCTGTAGAGAACAAGCACATAGAATATGAAGCAGGAATTAAGTCGTCACAATTTACAGTGGTTAATGAAACTTTCATGATGAGTGCACTTCCTCTGAAAGTAAACATCCTTTCTTCTGGAAGTAGATGATAACTGAAGATCTACAATCTGAAAACTAACTTACTGGATGTTATGTGAAGTAAAGCCTAATTTCTTTGATTAAATGATTTTACTTCGTGTTGACCCTGTGTAGTGTAATAATGTGTTTTATAAGTCCATGTGTCATTCTCTAAAATTTACAAGTTTATAAGTAATAGTGCAAGTTTTTGTTTTAGTGTGTTGAATCCCCTAAAAGCCCCATCAAGACACACAGATGTTTTTTGATACAGTGGGAGTGAATAATTTAATGTTTACAGACTGATGTGATGGTAGAGATGAACAGGACAGAAATACTTTGGAAAGGAAAGCTGCCTGTCACTGCAGCATTTGCCCAGACATAATCAGGAATATCACCTGATACATGATATCCCAAATAATTTTACATTTTGAATAGTGAACTGAGTAATGTAATGTATTGAGTAATAATAACAATGCTTTTCTTATGTACTATTCAAATTTGAATGTGTATGCATACTATAGAGAAAAATACTTCACTAAACCCTTACTTTTTTTTTGTAAAATACTTTCCTTCTTTATGCACAAGGCAAGTTTAGAATTGATGACGTACTTTTAAGAGGGAAATTAAACATCTGATATTGGCCTTTTTCTGCCTGCTCACTAAATACAGTCCCTGATTCACTGTGTAGTTACTCGAGAATTTTTGGTTCATTCAGTCAATCAATATTTGGGAGGTTCAAAACAAGAGTTTCCTGTTTTGTCAAGTTTCTACTCTACTTAGTGTCCTTTAATTACTTTTCCTAATTTTGGGTTTGCAGAAACAACCTTTTTTTTTTTTTTTTTTGTGAAGGTACATTTATTTAAAAGACTAATGCCATAACAGAACCAAGTTCCATTAGGTTTAATTCAAATGACAGCCAAAAGGTTCATACCATAGCTTTCACGTGCTCTGAAACTAACATTGCATTCAAAAAAAATTAGGTGTGTGGAAATGTGTTCCCTCAAGTTTAGTTCACTTAGTCTTATCATTTGATCATGGATCTTAATCATTATCTTGGATATGGTGTCCAGAAACAGTTTGCTATGATTGTGTCCATGTTTCTAGAAGATAATTTCCACTGGCCTCTACACAGAACAGTTATGTAAACTAGTATTGATGATCTAAATATAGACTGAAAAAATACACAGAATGATTGCTCTCTACAGTCCTTTTTTAAACGTACTTTGGATTGTTGCAAAATTTTTCAGAAATTTTCTTCAGGAGGAGAATAAGAGATTATACCCCAAACAGAAAAGTTGGAGTTTTTCTAGATAGCTTTTCATCAGGATGGCAAACCAGCATATTAGAGAGTCATGGCATTTCTATCAACAGAGAATCAACCCCTAAGGTTGCAACTTAACCTAAAAGTATAGATGAAAGTGCTTTTTTTCAAATTCAGCCAGACTGGTTTAAGCAATTGCTATCCTCCAACAGATGTATTGAATTCAATTGCTGAGGTAGAATAACTGGCCATATCAATACCCTTCAATTTCAGACAAAAGTTTTAAAAGGTTTAAGTGAGATTATAGCCTTAAATTAAAATACGTTCACCTTCTTTGAATATTGAATAATTTAATTTGTTTCCTCAGATCAGTTTGATCTTAATGGGTATTTGTTTACATTTTATGTTCTGTGCTGTGATTATGAGATTTAGCTTTTCTTTTTGGTTATATATTTTAGCAAAATTTTATTAAAATTTTTGCTTCAGAAATATTTTGCTTTTACGTAACGCATGATTTTAGATAATTCCATACATCGATCCTTTTACAGTTCAGTTCTTTTTTTTCCCTCTGCACAAATTATGAAAACATGAGTAGCACGGCATAAATAGATCATGGTTGTTTTTTTTTTTAATGCTGTGGTGTGCTGACTGTTTGTAATGTAGTAATTTATTTAGAAAGCTTTTGGGAGGAGTATGATGAGGCATTTTGCCCAAGACATCTTTTATTTCGCTGAAGCAAAGTGAGATATCATTCTTTCTACATTTTCTTCTTCATTACTATTCTAGTGAAAGTCTCTGGATAAAAGGAGTATCTTCAGAATAACATTATTCTCTCAACAGAGTCCTCATTGCCTCTCATACACTTTTAAGGAGTGACTCCAGAAACCCCGTATTGGTTTAAGGTAAAGATACAGCACAGTTCTTCTGCATAGCTTCGTCAGCATAAGAAGTTTTGTCTTAGATGTAGCTTCATCTACAGCTGCTGTTCACTCCTTCTTTCCCTCTACTCCAGTCCCTTCTCAGCACCTGTAGTTTTTACATCCTCAGTTTTGTGCACAGGTTCATTATATGTTTCTATTGTGACATTGTCATGGTTTATAGTCTGATTCCAGAGAGGGACTGAATACTTTAGGAGAGAAAAACAAACAAACAAACAAACAAACCTGATGATAGTGATCTGTCTAGATGCCAAATCCAGCTTATTGGATTTCGGAAGTTCTGTTACAGTAGTCCAGAAGGTAGTGACTGCTGCATTTGCCTTTTGCTTAGTTTAATGTTTAGCACTTAACAAGGAAATGCTAACTCTAAGAAAGAACTGGAGTTCTCAGAAGAGAAACCTAATTGCCAAGGTATTGGCAAGACTTTCTTCTTTTGGCACAACTTTAATGAAAGCAAACAGAGAAGCTCTGGAATATACTGAATAGTTGCTAGGGCATTCTGCTGAGAGAAGAGAACCTGAGTCTGGTTCCAAATACTGAAACAAAATATTCCTTTTGTCAAACGAAAATAAAATTTTCTCAAATACAATGTAAAAGCCAGCCATAGAATATACAGGAGAATCCCTCTAAGTAAATTCAGAGGAACCCCTCTTTATTCTCCTGCTGGCTGGCATATTTAGTCTTCACTGGGAAGGACTATCATCCTGAGGTATCTCTTTCTTCCCCTTCATTGTGGTAGAATTTTAAGTGTTTAACTCCTAGCCTTCCTTACCGAAAGATGCTGAGGACCTAGAAAAATCTTAATGGAACACGGAGTTTTTTCTTAGGTAGTCTCATTGAAAATCAGATTTCCCTTGATTTCTTCAGAAATAGAGGAGAATAAAGATAAATTTTTAGCAACAATTTCTCTGTCAATCTCACATGTACTGAAATGGATTTTCCACAGACTAGAGGGATTAAAGCCATCTCCTCCCCCATGTCATTCTGCAGTTCAGCATGCACTCCATGTTTCACAATGGCAGGGGGAGCTGGCCATCTCTTCATCAACACATATTGCGTACAGCAATGCATGTTTTCCCTAAAAGTCAGTTGAGAACATCAGGAATCACACTAGGACAAGTCTGGAAGAAGTTAATATTTCCAAAGACGGACTGAACTACAAAGCCATATGGGTTATGCACCCTAAAATCTGAAGGTGGTGACAGAAAAGATTGTCTGTTTACTAATAAAGATGTTTTTAATAGCTTCTCAAGAAATATCAAGAAATAAGCAGAGGCATTAGAGGACTAGAGGAAAATGAACATAAATTCATTGTTTAAGTAAGAGATTAATGAGGAGACAAGAAACTGTAGACGAATAAATCTGAGCAATAGACATGCCTCTAATGACATCAGTAAGTATCTAATGAAATACAAATAATGTTAAAATAAATCAAAATAAATCCTGTTAGTGCAGTTGTCTGCAGCAATAGTTTCAGAGAAAAGAAAAAAAAAAGGCATTTGAAATTCTCTTACAGCCAATCAGATATATGAACATTGATCTCAGGATCAGGGTCATCTTAGTAAGCCATAAAATAATAAATTTCCTGAGAAACATCCTTTCCTCCCACCCTGTCTCCCAAATGTCATCATATTTCTGGCAGATGACACTGAACCTCCTGTGATCTCTCTGTCTCAGTGAGAGTTAGACACGCGTGCATGCTGGACAATAAGACCTTATTTTGCATACCACCTTTCATAGATAATGTTTCAAAAAATGCATTGCAAAATTAAACTGAATAATGGTAGAGTCATTCGGAGATTAAGGCATAGTTTCACCAGGTATCTTAACTAATAAGTAGCTCAATTTTACAAAGGAAAGTCAAAGGAAAAATAGGTTAAATAGGGAAGTTTGAAAAATACAAAACTAGCCAGAGCTTCCTGTTAGAACATCCCATAGGAGCAGAGTGATATCTCCATAACCGCAGTGGAAGTGGGAACTCTGTGATCTACAGAGGATATAGTATAATGTACAATTACTGCTATTCTAGAAATTCTTAATTTAAGATTAATTTAAGGTGCCTTGCATCGCATTTATTTTAGTGGGAAGATGTTTTTGCGTATTTGTATCTTAATATTTTCCTTATTTCTTTGTAGACTTAATTGATAGTCTGGGGACAGTTATGAGGATATGATATCTAAAATAAAGAATCCTATTTAACAACTCATAGTCCCTTTTTCAGAAGGATAGTTAAGGTAAACTTAGTTTAGACTTATGATTATATTTATTCAGCAAAGTACATACTGATTTTTAGGTCAGTAAGTTTTTTAATGTGTTTCAAGTTAAGCATAGCTTACATCTTTTGATGCATCAATGCTTAGACATGAACTATGAACTCTGCAGTTCAAAAGGTTAGAAAATCACTATAGGAGACATATTCCCTTCTCCCTAACCCACCTAGTATACCTTAGTTTTAGTAATACATCAGGTTAAAGAATGTGCTTTATTTTCTGGATGATATTTAGTGTATAGCTAGTTGCATTCAAAGTAGAATCATAGAATCTGAAATATTTCTTTTAATAGTTATTGTCTTGATTTGAGATATTCTGTGTGGGAGAAACCTTGTAGTAAAATTTTATAACAAGGATCTCGTCACTGCTAATATTTTTCATATTTTCTGTTACAGTACCATAGAATCATAGAATCTTTAAGGTTGGAAAAGACCACCAAGGTCATCAAATTCAACCATCAATGTAACAACACCATGTCCACTAAACCATGTCAACGTCTACACGTTCTTTGAACAACTCCAGGGATGGTGACTCCACTACTTCCTTGGGCAGCTTGTTTCAGTGCCTGGCCACTCTTTCAGTAAAGAAATTTTTCCTAATATCCAACCTAAACCTCCCCTGCTGCAGCTTGCAGCCATTTCTTCCCATCCTATCACTAGTTAACTTGGGAGAAGAGATCAACACCCACCTCCCTACAACCTCCTTTCAGGTAGTTGTAGAGAGCAATGAGGTCTCCTCTCAGCCTCCTCTTCTCCAGAATAAACAATCCCAGTTCCCTCAGCCACTTCTCATAAGACTTGTTCTCCAGACCCCTCACCAGCTTCGTTGCCCTTCTCTGGACATGCTCCAGCAACTCAATATCCTTCTTGTAGTGAGCCGCCCAAAACTGCACACAGTATTTGAGATGCGGCCTCACCAGTGCCAAGTACAGGGAGACAATCACTTCCATACTCCTGCTGGCCACACTGTTCCTGATGCATGCCAGAATGTTTTTGGCCTTCTTGGCCACCTGGGCACACTGCTGACGCATCTTCAGCAAGCTGTCTACCAGGACCCCCAGGTCCTTTTCCACCAGGAAGCTTTCCAGCCGCTCTTCCCCAAGCCTGTAGCATTGAATGGAGTTGTTGTGATCAAAGTGCAGGACCCAGCACTTGGTCTTGCTGAATGTCATACAGTTCACCTCAGCCCATTGATCCAGCCTGTCCAGATCCCTATGCAGAGCCTTCCTACCCTCAAGTAGATTGACACTCCCACCCAATTTGGTGTCATCTGCAAGCTTACTGAGGAAGCGCTCAATCCCCTTGTCCAGATCATTGATAGAGACATTAAGCAGAACTGGCCCCAGCACTGAGCCCTGGGGAACAGCACTTGTGACCAGCCGCCAGCTGGATTTAACTCCGCTCAGCACAAATCTCCGGGCTCAGCCACCCAGCCAGTTTTTAACCCATCACAGAGTACACCTGTCCAAGCCACGAGCTGCCAGCTGGTATCAAAGGCTTTGCTAAAGTCCAAGTAGACAACATTCACAGCCTTCCCATCATCCACTAGGCAGGTCATCTGGTCGTAGAAGGAGATCAGGTTGGTCAAGCAGGACCTGCCTTTCATGAACCCATGCTGGCCGGGACTGATCCCCTGGTTGTCCCGCATGTGCTAGGTGAGTACACTCAAGATGAACCACTCCCTAATCTTCCCCGGCCCTGAGGTCAGGCTGACAGGCATGTAGTTCCCCAGATCCTCCTTCCAGCCCTTCTTGTAGATAGGCATCACATTGGCAACCCTACAGTCAACTGGGACCTGCCCCGTTAACCAGGGCTGCTGATAAATGATGGAGAGTGGCTTGGCAAGCTCCTCCGTCAGCTCCCTCAGTACCCTCGGGTGTATCCCAGCCAGCCCTATAGACCTGTGTGTGTCCAGGTGGTGTAGCAGGTCATTAACTGCTTCCCTCTGGATTGTAGAGGATTAATTGTGCTCTCCATCCCCATCTTCCAGCTCAGGGGGCTGAACACCCTGGGGATAACAGGTCTTACAGTTAAAGACTGAGGCAAAGAAGGCGTTAAGTACCTCAGCCTTCTCTTCATCCTTGGTGACAGTGTTCCCCCCTACATAAAGGATGCAGATTCTCTTTGGTTCTCTTTTTGTTACTTATGTATTTTTAAAAACTTTTCTTACTATCCTTAACAACAGTGGCCAGATTGAGTTCAAGCTGTGCTTTTGCCTTTCTGATTTTTCCTCTGCATGACCTAATGAGCTCCCTGTACTCTTCTTCAGTTGCCTGCCCCTTCTTCCAAGAGCAGTAGACTATCCTTTTTTCCCTGAGTCCTAGCAAAAGCTCCCTGTTCAGCCAGGACAGCTGTCTCCCCTGCCGTTTTGTCTTACAGCAGATGAGGACAGCCTGCTCCTGCACCTTTATGACTTCCTTCTTGAAGAATGTCCAGCCTTCCTAGACCCCTTGGCCCTTCAGGCCTTGTCTCCCAAGGGACTCTCCCAACCAGTGTCCTGAGCAGGCCAAAGTCTGCCCTCCAGAAGTCCATGATAGCGGTTTTGCTGACTCCCCTCCTTACTTCCACAATAACTGAAAAATCTATCATTTTGTGGTCACTAAGTCCAAGACGGTCTCTGACCACAACATCTCCTTTCTCTGTTCGTCGGTTGAGTGAGGCACCTTCCCTGGTCGGCTCACTTACCAGCTGAGTCAGGAAGTTATCTTTCACACGCTCCAGGAACCTCCTAGACGGTGTCCTCTCTGCTGTGTTGTACTTCCAGCAGACATCTGGTAAGTTAAAGTCCCCCAGAAGAACAAGGGTTAGCGGTCGTAAGACTTCTGCCAGCCACTTGTAGAATACTTCATCTAGTAGTTGCATTCCTCCTTTGTTCCAGCAGTCACACAAACTGTGCTGCATAAAGCTATTGATGCAGCCACATTTTTCATAATCAGTGACCAAGTTCTATGCAAGAAGCACCCTAGCTAGGTGTTATCTACCCTTAATTCAGCTAAAAGTCTGTAATTTGGCAAATTATTTTTCACTATTCAATGGCAGCATACAATCATGAACATATGAATGTGAATTTTTGTAAGAGGAAAGCTCTATCTGTCTCCAACAACAGCCATCTACCTAGGAAAGAGTAAGAACGGTGCATATGTGTACAATAGTACTCTGTGATATTGTTCCAGCCTCCAAATATTTTGAGATTGGGGATTTCCTAAGCTTGATGTGGCCTCTGTAAGTTTCATTAAATTTTACAATTTTCTTTTTCACATTCTTCTCATGTTTCTCCTTTTGGCCTATGTAAAACTCCAGGATCTACAGCTGGCAAAAACTTCCACAGATCCTTATACTGTGTTAGGAATCATTTTCTTCTGATTGAATTTGGCTCTTCTTGGCTTTATGTGATGTTCCTAGAGTGCTGGAGGAGAAGCTCTGATCTTTCTTCTTCACTGAACATAACTGCTTTGGGGGCAAACCAAAAATCGTTCATATCTCATGAAGCTTACCACCAATCAAACTAAGTGTTCTAACTTTATAGAGTTTTATGCGTACATCATCATATGAAGGATTGTTTTTAATAACTACTGCATCAATTTAACACTTGAAAAAACAAACAGAGAAAAAGTAAATATTTCAACTGCTGTATTGTAACCATGATTCTTTGCTGACATATGTCATGGGATCTTTCAGTATATATTTTTGGGTCTATTTCCCTGGAAACATAGATATTTTTAAATCTAAGTCTCAGTTTGGAAAACTAGGCACACTTTGAGAACTTTTAAGAATACAGTAGTATTCAACTTTGTGTTATAGCTGTTCTTAATGTCATGCACAGGATTCCTCTGAATCAGGGCATTCCACATCTGTCAGAAGGATTCATTAAACAAAGCCTAGTATTCCCATTGAACTCAGAGCTGATGGTTATTGCACTCATGTGACGGTTTTTGGAGCAGGCCCTTAGGGTTTAGAAAATTCAGTGCAGAACAACTCAAATAACAGTCACCAATATAACTAAATCAGTGTCCTGGTATATTTTTATTGCAGCAAAATATTCCACTATCTTTGCAGTTAATATTTTGCAGCCCTCTATTTTCAGCTGTTAACAACTAAGTCCAGTACAAACATTCACTTTTGGTTCTGGTAGAACTTCAATCCCTTTCTTTCCATCTCCCCTAGGTCTCTGTTTTATGTTCTATGCCATAGTTTGCACCTTCCTATTTGAAAACTTTGCAAAGCACTAACTTAGTGTTACAACACTTGCAGAAAACCTCAAAAGGCAGTAAAAATTCAATCAGTTTTGGTTTTCCCCATTAAATAATGATTGTCTTTTTTCTTAAAGCCTTTACAAACTAAAATAATAACTTAAAAAGCTGCTACCTTATCTGGATATAGGTAACAGTAAATAGATACAGTCACCAATAAAAAAAAAAAATTGCAAGGCAGTTATTTAAACACAAAGTATTCTCTGAAGATCTTTTACTGGCATAGCTGTACATTTTCTCTCTACTTAAAATTGATTAAAACTGCTCCATCAGATGAATACTTAGCAAATACTAGTCTTAAATTTCTTATTTTCATAACATTTGTATATGGAGAGTTCTGCGGTTTATTATTGTATATTACCTTCCCTGAAATCCTCTCTACTTATGTATTTTCCATGGAACTAGTCCTAGTACTGATTTTGAGTCTAAACATTCTTCCTTTAAGAGACCAGTTCCTCTGTTACCACGGCAGACACAAGTACTTTCTATAACTGTTGACATAGGCCACAAAGACTTCTGGAACATTTGCTGGAACATGTGCATCTGTATTCTACATACATCACACAGATATCTTTCTACTGACTAAGTTACACAAGCAAGAGTCCATTTCTGTAAGTGCCTGGACCCTGCATATCTAAAATCTTCATTTTCCTTGTCAAATCCCTACCTTTTTCCCATAATTTTGGCTGATTCTTTATTGTTAATTTTTTTTTTCACCTAGATTATTGGTATGAAGGTTGTGCAAGGAGGTCATTCAAGTTTCATTGCTCTCCTAAGCATGGTTCCTCAGTCCCCTCCAGAGCAGTAAGTTACTAAATATTACTGGTGCACAGCAGTGAGCAACACAATGCTGCTTCTTCCGTATTCTGGGTCAACTGAGCTATTCTTCGCTCTTAGGCTAGTCAGTTCACAATAAAACTTTGAATAATTATTGTAGAAATATTGTAGCTCCTGTCTGTAGTGCATTGTACTTGTCTTGGGAGAAGGGCTGGAAGAGACATCAGCATGAAACTTTTGAAAGCTTTTATGTGGTCTAACAAAACTCAGCTTCAATTTTAAAGAGATCAAGTAGAAAAGTTAACTCCTAAATTTAACGTTTAAATTGAAGATAACTCCGATATTCAAAGTCTTGAGCTTAAATAAGATAGTGAATGGATATAAGCAACTATACAGATAATTGAGATAGATTTTATTTTTCCATATTATTCTATTTTCAATGCATTAGGTTATAAATCATATCTGTTTCACACATTCAGAACAGGACCAAGAAAAGTTGCTTTAAAAGCAGATACTTTTTTGTGGGATTTCTTTTTCTTTGTTACACGAAACTTTCAATAAATTTTCCAAATATCAAATTTTGTTATATGTGTGGTTGTCCCACATTTTAACCAAATACAATTAGAAAATCGAGTATAAAAGAGCTGATCTTCACTAATAAATATTTTAAAATAAAAATGATTTTAAAAAACATCTATTCCAGTAGTGATATTTTAGGGAAAGATCACAATTCAGATTTGGTACTGTAAGAATACATTTTGTTCCAATAGTGAAAAACATTCACATATACAATCCCCATGTCACATATAGTAGACAACATTCGTCTGTTATGTTCCAAATATAATCATATTATTCAAGCCATGATTGTAGATGTTTTTGAACATACTGGGTAGTGACACACTCCCTCCAATATGCCCTGATTGAGTGAAAACTTGAAATTCTATACTAAAGTGGGACAATTTGAACACTGACTTTAATTGCTAAATTAACCTGTCAAATATTCAAAAGTAAACTGATTTACACTTTTTTAAAAAAAATTGCTCAGAGCCTGGTCCAATGTGAATTCCTGCTCTTAGAAACTGTCAGTAAAACATCAGATCAATATAGGTGAAAAATATTTATTTTGTAAAATTTTGTAATCCATGAAATATGTCTGTTGTTAATTTTTCCTCATCTGTGCAGAGTAATAGTTCTTCTACTGCTTTGGGTAATCATCAGCAATCCAGTCCGTTGCTGGATTCAATACACAGGCGAGTTCCTCTCCCACCCACCTCTCCCCTTAGACCTTAGTACAGAAACCCTTAACCATGTTGAGTACCACTTTCTGACATTAGTAATGATTTAAGTGCTGATTAACACTAGTAAGAGTTTTGTACTGGCACACCTTGATTCCAGTTAAAGAAACCATCCCTCTTTAAAAGCAACTAGGCACACAATGAAAATGCCCAGATCTTTTTTTATGAATGCATTATCATGTTCTTTCTATATCTGGAATTAAAACATAAAATATTAAAGGGTAAAGTCTTATTCTCTTAGTAAGAAAACTCTCATGACTCAACATGACCCTTATTTTATAGTTGAGCCATTTCTAGTGGCAGTGGTTATTCAAGGCTGATATCTTTATCCTTTCTATGGCCATCCTTTTGTGTCTCTTTTATTTAGTTTTAATGTTAAAATATTTAATGTTGATATTAAAATTATCCTGAAACTGGAACATGCACAACTATATGTGTATGTTTAAGGTCATAGCTTTCATTTCTCTTTGTTCATCACTAGTGAAAGAACAAAAGCATCAAACTAATACCATGTGTGAATGGATTCTTGTGTATGTTTTTGCTATCTAGGAAACCACTGAGAAACAGATTTCTTTAATCAGTTGTGCACAAAAATACACCTTTTATAATGCATCTCTATTAGTACATCAGATATAGCTAATCATTCTGGTTTTATTTAGTGAGGGGGGCTACAGTGGCAGCTACTGTAAGAAGCTCCTAGAAGTCGTTCCCTTTTGTCCAGCGGACTCCGCCAGGCCTAAGGCAGACCCACTGCTGGCCAAGGCCGAGCCAATTGGCAGCAGAATGTTCCCTGATAACACCTCTGCGATAATGTATTTAAGAAGGGGAAAAACAGAAGATTAAAAAAAAAAAAAAAGTGAAGAAGTGAAGAAGCTGGGCTGGGGGCAGAGATGGGGATGCACGAGCCTTGTGGGCCTTGCAGGCCTCACTCTCTGGGCTCCTGCCGGGCAGCCATATGGGCCCAATTCAGCCCAGCCTGGCTGCAAGAAGTGGAGATGAGATGGATGTGAAGAGATCCTGAGAGGCGACTGCCTGCCAATTGTAAAGAATTTCTTGTGAGAGGAATGGCTGCAGATGCCAAGGTCAGTGAAGAAGGAGGGGGAGGAGTAATGCAGCTCCTGGCTGAGGTTCCCCTGCAGCCCGTGGTGATGACCATGGTGAAGCAGGTTGTCCCCCTGCAGCCCATGGTGGCCCATGGAGGAGCAGAGATCCACCTGCAGCCCATGAAGGACCCCATGCCAGGGCAGGTGGATGCCTGAAGGAGGCTGTGGCCTGTGGAGGGCCCACTGGGGCAGTCATTCGGGAGGGCCTGTAACCCATGGAAAAAGTGACCCACGCTGGAGCAGTTCACAAAGGACTGTAGCCCATGGGAGGCAGGAATGTGAGGAGTTCTTCCCCAGGGAGGAAGGAGTGGCATAAATCCAGATGTGATGAACAGACCATAACCCCCATTCCCTCTTCCCTCCCGTGCAAATCTGGGGCGGGCAGGGGAGGGTGGAAGGAGGTAGAGATAACTTTAAGCCCGGGGAAGAGGGACGGGTCGGGGGAAGTTATTTTGTTATCTTTCCATTATCCTGCTTTTTTTTTAATAATAAACAAACAGTTTTCCTCAAGTCAAGTCTGTTTTGCCTGTAATGGTTACTTTAAGGATCTCTCTCTGTCCTTATCTCAAACCTCGAGCCTTTTTTCTTATATTATCTCTCCCTATTTCCTTGGAGGGTGGTGAAAGCAAGAAAAAGACTGAGTAATCTGGTCTACAGTGGGGGTAAACTACAATACTAATACACATACTTTTCCATGTAAGGATCCATTTTGGTCAATATACAAAACTGTGCTCCTTTAGAAATAAGCACATAGAATCATAAAATGGATAGAGTTGGAAGGGACCTTCAAAGGGCATCTAGTCCAATCCCCCTGCAAGAAGCAGGGACATCCCCAACTAGATCAGGTGGCTCAGAGCAACATCCAGCCTGGCCTTGAATGTTTCCAAGTACGGGGCATCCACCACCTCTGTGGGCAACCTGTGCCAGTGTTCTACAACTCGCACAGTAAAAAATTTTTTCCTAATATACAACCTAAATCTACCTCCCTCTATTTTAAAACCATTACCCTCATTCTATCACAACAGGCCCTACTGAACAGCCTCCCCCCAACTTTCTTGTAGGCCCCCTTGAGGCACTGGAAGACCACTATCAGGTCTCCCCAGAGTCTCCTCTTCTCCAGGCTGAACAGCCCCAACTCTCTCAGCCTGTCCTCATAGGAAAGGTGCTCCAGCCCTCTGATCATCTTCATAGCCCTCCTCTGGATCCTCTCCAACTGGTCCATGTCCTTCTTGTGTTGGGGGCTCCAGAACTGGACACAGTACTGCAGGTGGGGTCTCACAAGGGCAGAGTAGAGGGGGAGAATCACCTCCCTCGACCTGCTGGCCACACATGTCTTGATGCAGCCCAGGATGCGGTTGGCCTTCTGGGCCGCAAGGGCCCATTGCCGGCTCATGTTGAGCTTCTCATCCACGATCACTCCTAAGTCCTTCTCCTCAGGGCTGCTCTTGATCCATTCCCCGCCCAGCCTGTAGTTGTGCCTGGGATTGCCATGACCCAGATGCAGGACCTTGCACTTGGCCTGGTTGAACTTCATGAGGTTGGCACGGGCCCACCTCTCCAGCCTGTCAAGGTCCCTCTGGATGGCATCCCTCCCTTCCAGCGTGTCGAAAGCACCACACAGCTTGGTGTCATTGAAAAACTTGCTGAGGGTGCACTCTATCCCACTGTCCATATCGTCGACAAAGATGTTGAACAGGGCAGGGCCCAGCACGGACCCCTGAGGGACACCACTCGTGACCGGACTCCACTTGGACATCAAGCCACTGACCACCACTCTCTGAGTGCAGCCATCCAGCCAACTCCTTATCCACCGAGTGGTCCATCCATCAAACCCATGTCTCTCCAGTTTAGAGAGAAGAATGTTATGCGGGACAGTGTCAAAAGCTCTGCACAAGTCCAGGTAGATGATGTCTGTTGCTCGTCCCTTGTCCACCGATGCTGTCACCCCGTCATAGAAGGCCACCAAGTTGGTCAGGCACGATCTGCCCTTGGTGAAGCCATGTTGGCTGTCACCAACCACCTCCTTGCTCTCCATGTGCCTTAACATGGTTTCCAGGAGAATCTGCTCCATGACCTTGCCAGGCACAGCTGATGTAGAGAGCAACACCCGCTCCTCGTCTCCCCTTCCTGTCCTTTCTAAAAAGCCTATACCCCTCCATGTTGACGCTCCAGTCGTACGAGTCATCCCACCACATCTCCGTGATGCCAACAAGGTCGTAGCCCTGCTCGTGTGCACGCATCTCCAGCTCTTCCTGTTTATTCCCCATGCTGCGGGCATTGGTATAGAGACACTTCAGCTGGGCCCCCGACAAAGCCGACTTGCTGGCTGGAGCGACAGGAGTTCTTTTGGACCGCAGTTTAAGTTCATTTGCACATATCCGAGATCCTTCCTCAGCTTCTGGACCCTCGGTGCTGGCACTGATGCCATGCTGACAGCAGCGGGCTGAACTGTGCTCCCCCTCCCCCAGCAACACTAGTTTAAAGCCCTCCAGACGAGCCTGGCAAGTCTTTGTCCAAACACACTCTTCCCCTTCTCGGTTAGGTGCACGCCGTTCACTCCTAGCAGCCTGGGCTTCTCAAAGCACGCCCTGTGGTCGAGATACCCAAAGCCCTGGCTGTAGCACCACTCCATGAGCCACGAGTTAACCTGCCAGATACATCTGGCCCTTTCAGGTCCTTGCCCTTCGACCGGGAGGATTGACGAGGATACCACCTGCGCCCCAAAGTCTTTGACTGTTGTACCCAGGGCCCTGAAATCCCTTCTGATGTTTCTCGGGCTGCTGCCGGCTGTGTCGCTGGCCCCCACATGAAACACCACTAGTGGATAATAGTCTGTGGGCTGTATGAGGCTAGGTAGTCTCTCGGTGACATCCCTGATACGAGCCCCCGAGAGAAGGCACACCTCCCGAGAGAGCACATCAGGGTGTCAGATGGGTGCCTCCATACCTGTCAGGAGGGAGTCACCCACTACTACCTCTCGTCTCTTTTTCTTGGTAGCGCTAGTTATCACGCGGGCCTGTCGGGCTCCCTTGCACGGCTCCCGTGCCTCGCCCGAGGTGTTGGGTCTTACTTCTTCTGTCTGCAGAGCGGCAAAGCGGTTCTGCAGGGGCACCTCGGGGTTCTGGGGAAGCTGCTTCGTCTTCCTCCTGCTGTGCCTTGCTCTTGCAGCTTTCCATTCATTGGCATCTTCTGTCTGCTTACTTACCTCATGTGTCAGTGGGGGGGTTTTTGGTTGGTTGACTGGGTGCTGCGGTTCCGGTGCAGGAACTAATTGTCGTAGTTCAGCCCCAATCGGGACCAGACTACGCAGTCTCTCTCTCACTCCCCCCACCCTCCAAGAGAATAGGGAGAGATAATATAAGGAAAAGCGGCTCGAGGTTTGAGATAAGGACAGGGAGAAATCCTTAAAGTTACCGTCACAGGCAAAACAGACTCGACTTGGAGAAAACTATTCATTTATTAATACAAACAGTAGGATAATGGGACAGAGAACAAGATAACCTCCCTCCACCCCTCCCTCTTCCCAAGCTTAACATTATCTCTACTACCTTCACCTCCCAAGCAGCACAGGGGGGAAGAGGGAATGGGGGTCGCGGTCAGTTCATCACAGGTTGTTTCACGCCACTGCTTCACGGTCAGGGGAAGAACTCCTCACATTCCTCCCCTGCTCCAGCGTGGGGTCCCACCCATACGCCACAGTCCTTCCTGAAACTGCTCCGGCGTGGGTCATCTCTTCCACGGGGTGCAGTCTCTCCAGAACGGCTGCCCCAGCGGGCCCTCCACGGGCCACAGCCACCTTCAGGCATCCACCTCCCCTGGTGTGGGGTCCTTCACGGGCTCCAAGTGGACCTCTGCCCCTCCGTGGACCTCCATGGGCTGCAGGGGGCAACCTGCTCCACCATGGTCGTCACCACAGGCTGCAGGGGAATCTTGGCCAGGAGCCGCATTACTCCTCCCCCTCCTTCTGAACTGACCTTGGCGTCTGCAGCTGTTCCTCACAATAGGCTGGTAGATGTCTCTCAGGATCTTTTTACATCTTATTCACTTCTCATCTCCTCTCCACTTCTTGCAGCCAGGCCGGACCGAGTCAGGCCCAGTCGGCCGCCTGGCGAGAGGCCAGTGGGTGAGGCCTGCAAGGCCCATAAGGCCTGCGCCTCCCCCTCTGCGCCTCTGCCCCCGCTCAGCTTCTTCACATCTTCTCTTCTCTCTTTTTTTTTCTATTTTCCCCTTCTTTAATACGTTATCGCAGAGGCGTTATCACGGAACATTTTGCTACCAATCGGCTTGGCTTTGGCCAGCAGCCGGTCCACCCTAGGCCCGTCCGAGTCCACTGAACAAAGGGGAGCAACTTCTAGTAGTTTCCTACAGAAGCTAAAACCTTAGGCCCCCCCTCACTAAACAAAACCACAACACTAGTTCACTGCATGCCGTCAGAAATTTTCATTTTTCCTGCTTTGGAAAATATAAGTCATGAAAATACTGACATAAAAAAAAAATCCTTACTACTCTTTCATCTGAGTTCTTATTTTCTATCATATGCACTGACTTTTTAGGTGACCATATAAGGGTTATAAAAGGTCAGTACAGCAGCTCAGACGCAGACTTCAGTTTTCTAACAGATGTACTGAGCTTTCACCAGTTTCCAGGAAATGTTCTACTGTTTCTTTTCTCTTTATCTCTTGAGAATTATGGATGTAATCCAAAGTACATTGGAAGTCAATGTCCCCTCTATGAGGCAATTGCAAGGAATGAACCCAGCGATCTAATAGGTCTTTTCCATCTCTAATTACCATGCTTCTATGAACTCCAGTCCCATAGTGAGGTCTACCAGGTAGTCTCTAAATGGCCTAAATAGCTATAAGCTATTATTTTTCTTGAAAAGAAGAGCTTGGGACATTTACACTCACAGCAGTATATTATTATGACAACATTGGCGTGTCATCTCCACTGTATCCAAGCATCAGTGAAACAAATAGATCAAAAACTGGAACTGATTTATCTACTTAATTAGTCAGTGCTACATTATCATGACACATACTGAGATGCTCCTGTATACTCTATTAATCTCAGATGGATGGCCCTTTGCATGTCAGTTGTGCATCTTTCATCCTCCCAGCATTTGATGAGAAAAGTGCTTCACTGTTTTCTGAAAGGCTAAGAAAGGTATTTCTAATGCTGTCTGTTTGCTCTTGCCACCATGTAAATCAGTTCACAGCACATGAGAGTCTTAACACTCCCAGCTGGCTATTCAGAGATCCTTTGTATAAACAATTAATTTGATTTCTTTAACCCTTTTGTCCTCTCTGTAATGAGAAGAACAAATAAGGGCAATGCAAGGACGACGAAGATTTGCAAATGCTGCTTTGTAGGGAAGAAGCCGAATAGTTTTATTCTCTTAAGTCTGGACACCAAAGAGTAGATAACTGAAAATCAAATATTCTTTAAATCAGGCCAGATACAGTCCAAGTAAAGCTAAAGCAAAGGGATTCTGTGTGTTAAAATACTGGTACATTAATAACAGGATTGAAACTTTTACATATTGAGCCAGAAATGTGCACTTACAGCCCAGAAAGCTAACCGCATCCTGGGCTGCATCAAGAGAAGCGTGGCCAGCAGGTCAAGGGACGTGACTGTCCCGCTCTACTCTGCTCTTCTGAGACCCCACATGAAGCACTGTGTCCAGCTCCAGAGCCCTCAGTATAAGAAAGATGTAGACCAATTGGAACAAGTCCCGAGGAGGGCCATGAAGATGATAAGAGGGCTGGAGCACCCCTCCTATGAGTACAGGCTGAGAGAGTTGGGGCTGTTCAGCCTGGAGAAGAGGAGGCTCTGGGGAGACCTTATAGCAGTCTTCCAGTACCTCAAGGGGACCTACACGAAAGATGGGGAAAAACTCTTCAGTACGGCCTGTTGCTAAAGGACAAGGGGTAATGGTTTCCAAATAGAAGGAGGTAGATTCAGATTTGTCATAAGGAAAAAAAATTTTAAAATGAGGATGGTGGAACAGCAGAACAGGGTGCCCAGAGAGGTGGTAGGTGCCCCATCCTTGGAAACATTCAAGGCCAGATGGGAAGAGGCTCTGAGCAGCCTTATCTACTTGAAGATGTCCCTGCTTCTTGCAGGGGAGTTGGACTAGATGACCTTTAAAGGTCCCTTCTAATCCAAACTATTCTATGATTCTATGGTAAAGAGTTTTTGATTATCCTTGCCCTGTTAAAAAATAAATTACACTACCAGTCCAAGTAAGAGGACTATGACAAACAAACATTGAAGTGTTGTTATTTTTGCTTTCCCTAGAAGGGTGTTCACAGTGGCCTTGATATTTTTGAATGCTGAAAGACTTTTATCCCTTGCTCACGCTACAGGGAGTAAAATGCTCAAGACTACATAGGTAGTACTGAAAGAAAAAAAAAAAAATTCTGCTCTATTCAACCAGTTTTATTAATAGATAGCTGCCAAATAAAAATATTTAAAATTTGAATATAATGTTAATGGATTTAGAAAATTTAGTACATCACAAGATAAAAGTAATTCTTTGTGCAGATGAGACTCATGTGAACCAGAGAAGGAATCTGAATCTATTGATCAAGTCTTAATTATGTGTGAATCTATTAGTTGTGATCCACATAATATTACTTTGTGTAAAACTGTATAGCCTCCTTGAGGTGGCTTGGTAGTCTAGAGAGGGATATGGGTTATACTGTCTTGCTGTATACAATATATACTGTATACAGTGCCTTGCCATTAACAAAGAAGCAAAAAGACCTTTTATCTTCTGCTCATCTTTTTTTTTTTTTTTTTTTTTTTTTTTTATATATAGCAGTGAGATGTTTTCCCAAGCTAACTAATAGCAACCTGATCTAGTTGGAGATGTCCCTGCTCCTTGCAGGGGAGTTGGACTAGATGACCTTTGAAGGTCCCTTCCAACCCTAAACATTTCCGATTCTATGAATAGTTAAATGTTTCGGAATAGATCCCATCCCATGCAAATGAGCAAGTCTTCTCAAACTAGGGTCCTAGGCAGAACTGTTCAGGTTGAAGAACTGTAACTGTTCACGGGCAAGAGTAGTCCCTTTTCTCATCCTTCATGAGTGAATCACCAAAGCTGATGCAGTTGCACTTGGGGAACAGCTGGACCATGATACATTCCATGTCCTGGTCCTTGAGTCATCCACACTGTAATTGTGTTTAATGCTGTTCTCCATTGGATATATGCAGTTATTGTCTGTTCATTCCCTTTTCCCTGTCTCTAACAAATTAAGCAAAATGCTATCCCTATTGCAATGTTAGTATGTCTTTGATGGTTACAGCAGAACTAAATGCAACAGAGATGCAAATTCAGTCACTCGCCTTTGTTCCAAATATTCCATAAGTCAAAGTAACATTTTTTCACCAGTGCAGATTGCTGTTGGTGATTGCATCTGCTCTTACAATAATTAATGGATCATGCCTAAATTACATATTTGAAAAATACATAGTAAATTATATGGTTTACCTACATTTCATTCCACAGTTTTTGTGAATAGATGAATCTAACATTACAAGGCAATATAACTAATACTGACTGACGTGCGGAAAACGGACTCCATAATCTGTAAGATTGTAAAGTAGGTATGTTTATTCAGCGCCGGGCAGCACGGGGGGTAGTCCGGCCAAAACCGTGCGCGCCTGACGCGGCAACTCACTTTGAATTTATACAACCCAGTGTTACATATACATGAAGTTTTAAAACACGCCTATACATATGCATGAGCTATCCCCGCTTTGTATTAAAATTAGTCCCAATGAGTCATTTGGTCGGTTTTAGCTGGTTCTTGAAGGAGGCTCCCCAGTTCTTATCAGGGACTGTCCTTGTGAGGAATGCAAGATTTCCCCTCCCCTTAGGTAGTTTTCACAATAGCTAATTAGCAAAGCAAAGGATCATTTGTGTTAGCATGCACAGCAATAATTAAACAATGCCATATCTACTAAGGTTTCTTTAACACCTTCTCTCATGACCATGCTGATGTTGATGAAAAATCAGACTACAGATTTCTGTAAAATGGTTCATCAAACTTGATTTTTCCTTATAATTTGATATTCTGTTACAGACATCTAAATATTGTGGCAGGGCCTGAAACACAGAGCTTTTTGTTCTTACTAGAAAAAATTTAGTGGACCTGGGAAGTCTTAATTCCAGTTGCTTAGTGACTGCACAAGAAGATAAATTAATACATGCTAATTAATTTGTTCTACAAAAAAAATTCCTAACCTTGTCAAGAAGGTGCTGCACAAGATGGCTACCGAGGACTCTAGGCTTTGAGAAACAAACTTGTATTAAATATTGCAGTCTGGGTTGTACAGTTTCTATACTTCCTTGTGTAGGGAGCTTTTTTTCTCTAGTGGAAAATAAGTCTTGTGTTGTTGCTTGGTTTACATGGCACGCCTTTGTTATGCATCAGCTAGCAGAATTCCACTGATTGTTCTCACTGATAAGGGCAAGTTTGACAACTCCTTGCTCATTGTCAAACGAGTTGCTTCACAGAAAGTTCAAAAGAACAAGCAGTTGCTGGAGAATAAGCATGAAAGGCTGGTACCTGAGGCTGACTGCTGTTAAGATTCCAAATGGAGGGATTGTAAGCCTCACCTTGGCCTTGCACTGGCTTAAGTGGGAAATTACCCGTTTAACTTCAAATACGTTTCACAATTTATAAAGGATGAACTTACCAAGTAACTTTCAATGGAACAAAACATGTTCTGTTTTCCTGGAATGGCAGAGAAGAATTCCTGGAATGCTGGAAGAACTGGAAGAACTCTTTATAAATCTGTTACTACTGTCAAAAAGCAACGACTAAAAATCTGTATGAAGTATATGATTGGTTTTCATACTATCTGTATGAAAGAATCCATGTCGAATGACTGCATAATGTCTTGAATGTTCAATAACAATGAAAACAGCCAAGTGGGATCCCCCTTGAAATAAATCAAAGTCCCTTCTCAAATATAAAAATATTCTTGGAGAAAATTGTCATGCATTCCTTCCAAAGCAGAACTTCTAAGGGTAAAACATATTAAGTCCAAGAGTCATTCCAATTGCTTTTTTAGACTGTTTTGTTGCAGTATCCAAGGAAAAGTGAAGATAGATACAGTGCTGTTTTGCCACTTAATATCCTGCAATTTATTCAATCTGAGCATAAACATTTGCTCTGGACTGATATCCTGGCAACATTTGCTGACTGGCCCAAATAAAACATGCTTGCTAATGGTTCAGAGTCAGGTTATTTTGCCCATTCATTCCACTCTAGGGTGGCTCTTTTACACCAAGGAATGGTAGTTAAACACCAACACCTACTGTCTCCTACAAGCCAGTGAATCAATACCATCCCACTACCACTTCTTTTTTTTTTTTTTCTTTAACTTGTAGCCCAAAATAGGTAGTTAAGCAGTTCCCTTTCACATGTCAGACTCATGTACAAAAAAGGCTTGCCAGATGTGGAATTCAGTTCATCTGAAGTTGGCACTTATAGCACAACAAACTGTGTTTTGTTCTTGTCCGCATAGATCATAGATGGGAGGCAGTACTGTGTGGAATCAAAAGCACCTACTCTCAGAAAAGTTAAGACTGCTTATGTCTTTGCCTTTCAAAAATCCTTAAGGGATTCCATTAGCTTCAGTCAAGCTGCTGTATTTATACCAGTGTAACAAACTGCAGTCAATAAGGCTCTAGTCCAAAGACCACTTAAGTAATCGTTAGTGTTAGAATTAAATTTAATTGGATTTGAACTGATGCCTAAGAGAGGAATCCACAAAAATATTTTAATTTTAAATGTATTTTCCAGCTGTCCATTTTCATTTTTATTCTTTGTTCATATGTCAAAAACTTAGCCCTTGAACTCTCTATATTTTTGTGTAGTTTATATGGATGAGGGTGGGTTTTTTTGTTTGTTTTCTGGCTTACGGTGCATTGTAGTCTGCTGGAGAACTATTGAATCTTTGACATATCTCATTCAAATCTGAGGTGATATTTTGTGTAATTTTTCCTGTAAAACTGCTGTATATTTTGCAACATTTGTGTTCTACAGAAGCACTGTATTTCTGCTGCAGCAGCAACAGCAATTAACAATTCTGTTGTTGCATAACTGTGTTTCTAAACAAGCCCAGTACTGGGCTTGTGAATTTAGCTGATAGAATATATCTTAGGGCATCTTTCTGCCATTTTTAAATTCTAGAAATTCTCCTAACAGGCCTATGCATGATTGAGACTCTTAAAAGTAAGCACCCCGCATAGTCTATAAAAAAAGATCAAAGCTCTCTTCTATTTACCGTATGTTTTCCACAAGAAACAGGTGTAAGGGAGTTTTTTTCAAAGCATGCATGGATTCAAGCATTAAAAATAAGTATGACACCTTTTGAAGTATGTCAGTAATTCACAAGTTGTCTAAAGGCTTGGGGTTGTTAGAACTGGTTTGGTAAGTATAAAGATGAAATACAATGATCAAGTTTTCTTGTAGAACTGTTTCGCTTTTGAACACACGAAATCTAGAAGTGTTGGATGGCTTGTTTATTGGAATTGGTTTAAAAGAAAGACAGATAAACTCTGCTTACGAGGATTCTGTACTGTACTCTGTTATGAGACATGGAAAAAGCAGCTGAGAGTGAAGAGACTGTCATCTAAGAGAAATTATGCACCCTTCTATGTTTGGTTTTTTTCACTTTTAGGCTTGTGTCTAGCATAAGTACACACAACTGTAAGGGATATAGTTGGGAATAGGTGTTGAAATCAAGCTGATGACATTAAGCTGCAAGCAGCAGACACTAAATTGCAGATACACTCCCTCTGTCCTCCCTGACTGAGTCCATCTGTCATTTCTGCTTTGCAGAGCTCCTTTTAAATGTTTCAGAATAAACAATTTTGCCACTTTCATCTTGACATATTCACATTGGCGTGCTAACCAATCTTGGTCCCAGACTTCAAGGTTATGTCATTCCACCCAATAACTTTGCTGACATTTAAAAGCATCCAACATCTAGAGCAGAAGCAGCACTGACTTTCCAGAGAGATTAGCTGGCCTGCTGTTATTTCCCTCTTTGATACCACTGAGCACTCTGTGTGTACTTTTGTAGTATGAACCAAACCAAACCAACTTTCTGTTTGTTCTTAGTAATCCTCTGTTTCACCTATTTGAACTCTCCTTCACATTTCAGATGCTTAGGTGCACTGGTTGTTGAGTAGCTCCAGCTTGTCTTTTTTGTATGTCTTGGTGAGGGTAGTAAGTACTGTGTGGTACAGCTATGTGGAGAACAAAATCATGCAATAAAAAAGCAGAGTTAGCCTTTGTATGTTATTATTATAAAATATGATTCTGGATATGAAAACAGAGGCCCAAGAGGTAGTTGTTCCCATTCTGATTTTAATTATGAGTAGTCTAGCTCACATAACCTGAAGCAGAAAACAGAGGGCATCTGACTCATGGTTCAGTCTAATCTCATATCAACGCTAATGCCAAGTTTGAAAAAAAAGGATAGACGTAAACACTAATAGATAAGCTACTCACGTATTAAACACTTACAGCAAAACTCTCCTGGAAAAAAAAAAAAAAGTGATGTAGATAAGAGATCATGCATCTTTTCCTTGATCTGTAGCTGCCGCTGACGGGAGACAATCACTGAAAAGGAGTTCTCAGACAATCACTGCACTTATTTTGAATAATTAGCTCCATTTTAGCAATTTTATTCCAGATAGGATCTTCCAATTCAGTTATTAAAACACTGGCTGTAGTATCAAGCCAAGATATTTCATGTGCCACCAGTAGCTTCCTGTAGATCTCTAACAGCTAAGGGGCTTAAAAACCAAAACTCCTAAAAAAACAATTAGTAAGAAAATCACAGGTTTCAGTAAATGGCTTGCTTTCAACAAGCACTACTCATAGGAAGTAAAGCTTAGTCAATATCTAAAAATTAACAGAACCAACTAAATAAAAAACCTCTTTTTTTTTTTCCCTGGCAGAAAATGTTGCTTTATCAAAATCAGTTTCCCAATGTAATGATTTAACTCAGCAGGCAGCTAAGAACCACACACTCGCTCACTCTCTCCCCCCTGGTGTGATGAGGAAGACTAAAAATGAGAAAACTCATAGGTTGAGACAAAGACAGTTTAATACGTAAAGCAAAAGTTGTGCACGCAAACAAAGAAAAACAAGGAATTCGTTCACTACTTCCAATCAGTAGGCAAGTATTCCCTTCCAAGGTCCCTTCCAACCCTAACCATTCTATGTTTCTATGATTCTATGATTCAGCCATCTCCAGGAAAGTAGGGGTCCATTATACCTTACAGTTACTTGGGAAGACAAATGTCATCACTCCAAACGTCTCCTCTTTCCGTCTTCCTCCTCCAGCTTTATAAGCTCAGCATGATGTCATATGGTATGGAATATCCCTTTGGTCAGTTGGGGTCAGCTGTCCCAGCTGTGTCCCCTCCCAGCTTCTTGTGCATCCCCAGCCTACTTGCTGGTGGGGCGGTGTGAGAGGCAGAAAAGGCTTTGATACTGGGTAAGCAATGCTCAGCAGTAATTAAAACATCCCTGTGTTATCAACACTCTTTTCAGCACAAATCCAAAACATAGCCTGATAGCAGCTACTATGAAGAAAATTAACTCTATCCCAGCCAAAATCAACACACCCAAATAAGTCTCAGCTTTTTAAAAAATAAAAATGATTGCTTTTACAGTGCTGAAATACTCCTTTTAAAACGTGAAAAAAGAAAGGAAACTTCAGTATTTCATCCAATTACTAGAAGTTCGAATCTGAACTACAGTCTTTCAAATGCATCAAAAAAGATGTTTGAACTGCTCCCATATTATATACTTATGTATTTTTGAAGCAGTTGGTTTTTTTTAAATTATTTGTAGTTCCTTTTGGAAACAAAAGACAAACTACAGACTTTTCTACAGTCGTGCATTCATGCAGGTTAGTTGAAATGCAAATTATACAGAATTAGTATGTGAAACTTATTTGAGAAACCAAACTAAATCTATTTTCATAATAGTTAAATAGGCCAAAATTCAAGACAGATTCAAGAAAGACACAAATCTCTTCAGACAATAATTTAGTAATTTATGATTTGACTGAGGAATCAAGTAAATCTGCGGGGGTTTTGGCAAGGATTAGTATGTGAAAACTGTTAAAACAGAAATATCAACATGAAATGCAAAGTGTACTTAGGATTTTGAATCAGTAGTGACCACTGTAGTCCACTCAAGTCTCAACCTGGTAAATTGTGCTGGACATCTATGCAGATGTACCAGATGTTAGATTCCACAGCACCTATTTCACAGCATAATTCAGAATATCTAGTATGTTGTGACACGCTAACAAAACATTCTTCAGGGTGAAGAAAGAGAGTCTAAAAAGAACCCGAAGAATTGCATATTTAGCAGGTGTTAAAAGAATAGAAAAAAAGTAGTGTCATTTTAATCAGGATCAAAAGCTACTTCGTTCTATATAAAAGTGTGCTGTGTTGGTGTATGCGCTCTTAGAGAAAACTGAGTAAGCAGAGTGTGCTTTTGAGTGTGCTGAGCTCTCTTCTGTGATTTTACCCAACTGAAAAAATTCTAAAAAGAGAGTAGATATGTAGCAAGATTTGATTTGAGTGAGATGGAAGAAAAGGCCTTCTGGATTTTCACACTCTGCCACTAGAACTTTCCAATTGTTGCCCATTTCACAGTAAGCTCTTTTTACTCTTTGTGCTCATTCCATATTCCATAAATTCCATGGAATTTGTCTCTTTCTAGATATAAGGATATCTAGATATAAGGATATCTCTTTCTAGATAGAAGGAAGAAATTTTTTACAATGAGGGGATGAAGCACTGAATTTTTTACAATGAGGGGATGAAGCACTGGAACAGGTTGCCCAGAAATGTGGTGGAAGCCCCGTCCCTGGAAACGTTCAAGGCCAGGCTGGATGAGGCTCTGAGAAACCTGATCTAGTTGAAGATGTCCCCGCGCACTGCAGGGAGGTTGGATGAGATGACCTTTAAAGGTCCCCTCCAACCCAAACCATTCTATGATTCTATTAATCTTTCTTCTTGAATAATATATATTGGCACAGATTTCAGTTGATAGATGCATGATTATTTCTATTTGCTCAATTTTTGCTAGTTTTTTCTTTCCCATAATGCATATTAAAACTGAATCAATTTTTCTTAGGAGATAATATGCCTACTTGCATTAAGAGATGAATACCTTTGCTCCTTCACTAAATTAAGTAGTCTTTACTTGTTACTGAGAAGAACATACAGTATAAACCAATTGGCCTTTTACATACAAAGTAATTCCTCAAATAAACCCCAAACTGCTTTTTAATGTGGGTCCAGATCTAGTGCTTAAAGTTGCAGAGTGTCTTCATTTCAATGGACTTTTCACTGGGATACCTATTAAGCTGAAAACTAACTCTGAACAGCACTGACTGCAGACTTGTCAGATTATTTTTCTGGCTGGTAAGCCTGAAATGTATCCACATTTCTGCAATTTCTTGTTGCTGTTGTTGCATACTGAATAGTCAGGACCAATAAAATATGACTGTTTGAGTTTTTTTAAACTTCTTTTTTTTTATAAGATTTCTATCCCCTTATCCCACTCGTCTTTGCCCTGTGTTTCCCCTCCTATCTTGTCCAGTAAAATATATATCTTCATTCCTTTAATTTAGTCTTTGCAGAACCAACTGTTTAGGTGGTTCCACACCAACAGAAGAAGAGAGGAAAACAAAGACATTTTTACCTACAAACCAAATTTAACAATTTCCACACTTATTTCCAAATGATTCTGTTGATAATGCATTGTAAGTGACTACACTGTGGTAAAATTATTTCCCTGCAGAACTATTAATAAAACACAAAAAAAAAAAGAAAACGTAGCAATTAACTTAGCCAGTTAATATTTTAGATAGTTTTAATTTTCACTAAAATTCACTAAAATATTGAAGTTGTTCTCTATTTTAATCAATACTTCATTACTGGTTGCTGCCTGTAATATTTGCATTTAACAGTTCAGTTCACTATTGCTATGAATACAGAGCTCCAGAGTGTATCCACAAAAGAAATTTAGTTTAGAGTTTTTTTAAATTCAGATCTAGTTGTTCCTAATCTGAAGTCTACATTGACACCAAAAACCCAAAAATCTCTCCTCCAAGTTGCAGATGTGTTGTGATAAGTCCTGGTGGAATCTTATGTCCACTTCTAAGTGAACAAAAGACAAGAGACTTCTAAGACTTTTATCTCTGAATGATGATTTGCCTAGGTTGATAAAGATCTTCAAAATTCCTTCTGAAGAGGATAAAATCCCATTAAGCTCTTGAAGAACCCATAACTCTATACCTAGTCATGTGTAAATTCCTGTAAACAGCCATTCTTGCTGCCTATTCGTGCTGTGCTTTGTACTGCTTTTGCTCTTCCTAGTTCTGCCCAGACTGGAAAAGAAGCGTGAAAATATGGAAAAATAGATGGTTTCCATGGCATCTGAAGCCCCAAAAGAACAAGATGTACAGGACATTTTCTGGAAAATTGAGAGATTTAGTCAGATTACACTAGTTACCTGAACAGCTCCAGCTGCACTGGCTTTTATTATGACAGGAGTACACAGGGGCCACAGCTGGTAGGTGTTCCATATACGAAATTTTGTAACTGTAAAAATAGAGTCAGTTCTCCTAACAGTTTGTTCCAAGCTAAATATCATATTAAAAAAGTAAGTAGTGTGCAAAAAGAGGAAGTTAAAGAATATACACTATGTTTATATAATAATTTATAAGGTATTTTTTATTATTGCATATGAATAGAGTGCCATTTTGGAGTGCCAAACAGAGTGCCATCAAGGCCAGGTTGGATGAGGCTCTGAGAAACCTGCTCTAGTCGGGCATGTCCCTGCTTCTTGCAGGGGGGTTGGACTAGATGACCTTTGAAGGTCCTTTCCAACCCTAGCCACTCTATGATTCTATGATTCTATAATTTGTGTACCTTAACTCAGCTCTGTCACTCTCAAGTGTTCTGTCAGTTGGCCTTGAGATACAATTTGAAGGAAAGGAAAATAGTATCTTGCAGATCATTTTAAGGAATGTGCTTAACTTCAAAAGAGTATAGATAGGCAAATAAACTGCATATTTCGTTATGGGGGGACATGTAAGTGTATGGAGGCATGCCTGTCTGTTGGCATCAGGTAGTCAGCTCTGCAGATAGCTGTTGGTTCTTTAACATGTATTAACTGATGATGATAATTTATATATAAAAATGCATGTAGACATCTATATTCTGTGTAACAAACATGTATTCAAAAACTAGTATTAGCACTGAAGAATACTACTATCAGCATTAAAGGACGTCTAGGCAAATTTAATGGATATCTTCTTTTGGTTTGTGCTTCTGTGTGCAGTGTTATGATAAAATCCTGAACTGCTCTCTCACAGATTAGGGATTTCTGCATGACCTCTCACTAAATCATTAACTGTTAAGCTTTTGTTTTATCTCCTTCATCGTCACAGTGTAGTCATCCCCTGTTTTTGTGAAGGAGTTACTAGTTTCCAGTCAGGCTTTGCTATAGCACCTGTCACAGATAGTACTTTAGTGCTTCATAGTTATTCCTTTCTTTTCACAATGATCCATCAAAGTAAGGCTGTAGTAATATTGTCCACTTAGGATACAATAGGAAGCTGAGATTATGGTCAAAATTATTCATTAATTCTGAATGTCTAAATGAAACTTGAAGAACCTTAGTTCTTACAGCTGCTGTAGCATAAATCCTTGTATATTCAAGAACAACTTCAGTTGCAAATATGATAGTTTATCAATTCTGAAAATGATTCTGCAAACATGAAGGAAAAGTTGCACAATTAATGTCTGCCTGTAAAATGTTTGGTTTGCATTTGAATTTCTGTAGAAAAGATAAATAGGGAATACAGTGCTACAGGATATAATTTTTGCTTTAACCAGGAACCCATGCTTTCTTTTCCTTCCTTTACTCTTTTTACTAAACAGTCTTTCAACTTCTGCAAATAATTACTGTTCACATAGAATAAGTTCCCTTTTTTACACAATCAGTTCTTATTCCTGTTACAAATGTATCCTGTGACCTGAATGATGTACAGCATCCATGGAGAGAATTAGCAGTAATTGCAGAAAAAGTAAAATAAATACTCAGAAGAAGAATGAATTAGGATTCTGAAGACAACATTAATATTGCCATCCCCTGAATGATATGTGCATGACTTTGAAAACTTATGTTAACAAAAATGTTACCATATAGATAATTTCCTAGTATATTCAGAGGGCTCGGCAAGGCTGTTAGTGTGGCACCATCTTTATGCCCATACTGATCATCCTTGATGTTAGGACCCTCAGGACCCCATCAGTCACACAGGACTCTGTCACTTGAATGGGCTATGTGAGGCTTACCTGAGTAAGGAACCATCATCTCCTACGTGCAATGCTGGAAAAGAATGTGAAACATGGCTTTCAGTTTTTCAGATTGGGTGACAACAGAATTGTGAGATTTCAAGCCTGGTGTTCAAATCCAAAGATTAAAAATAATGTTCACTTTAGTGATTCAGTCTGTTCCCTTCACTTTTTTCCAAGAAAGATTTCACCTATCCTAGCCAGTTTATTAATGAATTTTCCTTGTCTCTGCCTCACCTCTATTTCTGATCTCTGTCCAACTGTTTTTCACTATACACAGTCTCAATGTCCATTGTTTTTCCATTGTAGTCTCTGTCTTCTTGCTCATCAGGTCCTACTCTCATCTCTTCAGACTCCCCAATACCTTTTCCTGTGTTTTACACAACCCCAGATCAATGTGTGATACATTAAGGAGTTTTCTTTCTGTCTTTAGTTTTCTCTTTCATCTCCAGTGTTTCACAGAATTCTGTTTCCCTTTTCCTTAGAATTTGTCAAATATTTTCTACCTCTCCTCATATCCCTGGTTTCTGCTACTCCTGACAAATGCATCTTTGGCCCAAACAATATCTGCAAAGACTGCTTCTGCCTTCTGGTTACTTGAACTACAATAAGAAAAAGATTGACTTTCAGCAAGACTCAGCTCCACCCAGCCAGAGATAATAGCACTCCAGTGATACAGCTACAAGAACAGATTGTGAGAACAGCAGTTCACAATGTTTTGCAGATTAATTTAATTTGAGAATTGCTTATTTTGCTGGGTTTAACTTTCTGTTCCCTGTACATTAGAACTGTTGTTGTCTTGTTCCCTTGCTTGCCTGGAGGCTCTGGCTGCATAAAATCCAACCCCATGAGACTGCTGTCTAGTGTGGGTAGCTAGAGCTTAAGCATCTGAGGCCCACCTGTGACAGGAACCACTCAGCCAAGGCGTGCCCCATGCAAATCTAACCCTCTGAAATGGCTCTCTATCCTCTTGTAAGTTTGAGAAAATATAAAAGGTAGTTATTCAAAGACTTAGAGTCTGCAGAAATGTGGGTAATTTTACTAGTTTTCAAAAGGAATAAGTTATATTCTTGGCCCACAAGCTGTCATTCTGTAGCATGTCAAGTCCCTGCTCCAAAGAATGACTCCTCCCGTAAAAAAATAAAATGTTACTAGACTTTTGACACATGGACAAAAACTTGTGTTTGTCACTGGCCTCATTCTTGGAAATAGCTGAGCTGGTTTTTTGGAAATGTTCCCAAAAAGGTCATCCCAAGGCTAAAGCTCAGCATGGAAAATTTCAGTTCAAAAGATTTAAGTTTTTCCCCATTATTAACAAGTGAAAACTCAATCTTACAATATGGAGTACCGGGCAATTCTGGCATATAGTATATTACTATTTTTTTATGTACATGTTTTTCCACATGCAGATGGAACCTCTGGAAAGTGCTCAGTTACTGAAAGCAATTCAAGTAGTATCTTCAATTTAGCAGAGCATGCTTATGCAACTAAGCTAAGTAACTGAGAACTCATCAATTTGTACCATATTTGCCAATGCTTTTCAGTATTTTTTTTTTTGCAAAATGGTAAAACAAACAGTTTAAAGAAGTATACTTATTTCCTCCAACTGGACTCTGGGCTAGTTTATTGAACATTACTGTCACAGTTTAGATGGGGCTGTTTTTTTGTTTAAGTTGTTAAAACACACATAGCTGGAGAGTGGGTGGATATGTATACAGAGCTGTGACAAACAATTAATTGTTCAGTACTTACTTGCCTTGCTTCAGATAATAGTTTATTTCAAACTGGAAAAGTTGTTTTGAAGAGCTGATCAGGAACATTTACCAGATTTGTTACCTGGAAATGTTTACTGTGAAAGGACAGCTAGGCAATCTTCCTATTAGAAAAACAGAAGAACTTTTAATTGTATCCTCTTTGCTTCTAAATCACTACAATGTCTCTGACCTTAAATCTCTTTAATAAAGGTACTGGGTACAGTAACTCAAACTTTATCCATTTCAGTAATCTAGTAATATCCACCTTTCCCATAATGATTTACAGAAAGCCACTCAGCTGTACTCATTGCTACCAAAATATATGCCCTATATATAGAATCATTTAGGTTAGAAAAGACCTTTAAGATCATCAAGTCCAACCATTAACCTAGCATTGCCAAGTCCACCACTAAACCATGTCCCTAAGCACTACATCTATATGTCTTTTAAATAGCTCCAGGGATGGTGACTCTACCACCTCCCTGGGAAACCTGTTCCAGTGTTTGACAACACTTTCAGTGAATAAATTTTTCCTAATATCCAATCTAAACCTCTTCTAGCACAACTTGAGGCCATTTCCTCTTGTCCTATTGCTTGTTATTCAGGAAAAGAGACCAACACCCACCTTGTGTTCTGGTTTTGCTGAGTGAGGGGGGGCCTAAGGAGGTAGCTTCTGTAGGAAACCACTAGAAGTTGCTCCCCTTTATTCAATGGACTCTGCCGGACCTAGGGCGGACCTGTTGCTGGCCAAGGCCGAGCCAACTGGTAGCAGAAAGTTCCGTGATAACGCCTCTGTGATAATGTATTTAAGAAGGGGAAAACAGAAAAAAAAAGAAGGAAGAGAAGATGTGAAGGAGCTGAGTGGGGGGCAGAGAGGGGGAGGCGCGAGCCTTGTGGGCCTTGCAGGCCTCACCCTCTGACCTCTCTCCAGGTGGCCGCCTGGGCCCGACTCGGCCCGGCCTGGATGTGAGAAGTGGAGAGGAGATGAGATGTGAATGAGATGTAAAAAGATCTCCTGAGAGGTATCTGCCAGCCTGTTGTGAAGAATTTTTTCTTCTGAGAGGAACGGCTGCAGATGCCAAGGTCAGTGAAGAAGGAGGGGGAGGAGTAATGCGGCTCCTGGCCAAGATTCCCCTGCAGCCCGTGGTGATGACCATGGTGGAGCAGGTTGTCCCCCTGCAGCCCATGGAGGTCCACAGAGGAGCAGAGATCCACCTGCAGCCCATGGAGGACCCCACGCTGGAGCAGGCAGATGCTTGAAGGAGGCTGTGGCCTGTGTAGGGTCCACTGGGGCAGCTGTTCCAGAGGGACTGCACCCCGTGGAAGAGATGACCCATGCCAGAGCAGTTTCACGAAGGACTGTGGCCCGTAGGAGGGACCCCACGCTGGAGCAGGGGAGGAATGTGAGGAGTTCTTCCCCTGACAATAAAGGCATCGGCATGAAACAACGTGTAATGGACTGACTGCAACCCCCATTCCCTCTTCCCTCCTGTGCCGCTCAGCCAGGGGGAAGATAGTAGAGATGATGTTAAGCCCAGGAAGAGGGACCAGTGGGGGGAGGTTATCTTGCTCTCTGTCTCATTATTCTGCTTTGATTTTAGTAATAAATGAATAGTTTTCCCCAAGTCGAGTCTGTTTTGCCCGTGAGGGTAACTTTAAGGATTTCTCCCTGTCCTTATCTCAAACCTCAAGCCTTTTTTCTTATATTGTCTCCCCCTGTTCTCTTGGAGGGTTGGGGGAGTGAGAGAGAGACTGCATAGTCTGGTCCCGATCAGGGCTGAACTACAACACCTCGCCACAACCTCCTTTCAGGAAGCTGTAGAGAGCAATAAGGCCTTCCCTCAGCCTCCTTTTCTCCACATGAAACAACTCCAGTTCCCTCAGCCACTCCTCATGAGACTTGCAGTCTAGACCCTTCACCCACTTTCTTGCTCCTGTTTGGACATACTCCAGTATCTCAATGTCTTTCTTGTAGTGAGGGGCCCAAAACTGAACACATATGCATTTTTTTCCAAAATAATTAAGAGAACCTTGTAAGTGGAAAAGGTGGGTCACAAGAAATTTAAATTTCTGTGTAAAACATTCACTTCTACATCAGTCAGTGAAGAAGAGAAAATCTTCACACTTACATAATTTTCCTCATTTATAATGAATTTATATGACTTGAGGTTTTTTTATTTTCAGAAATTATAGCCTTTTAATGAGCTATAAAGTTGCAGACACAAAAATGCTACACTTTATATTTACAATTAAGTCTCTTTGGTAGAAATTAGAAGAGAAAAATAATTATGTAATTATGCAGAGTGCAGTATAATGAAGGAAGAATTAGCAATTGTTCAAATTTCATACATTCAGATAATCAGTACCTAATCTTGAAAAAATACAGTGTGATTTGCCCCTTGACTTTAATAGTAGTCTCAATTTTAGCCACTTGTTGTTCTGCCCATTATTTTCCAGTGTTTGCGAATCAGGGAACTCACCAACCACAAAATGCTTTAAACTTTCCTGCTCTGGTGCTACGATGGCAATCATAATAACTGCTGAATTGGTGGAATATTTGAAATTTATTTTGCTAGTCTTTCATTCTGCAAACTTATTTACATTACATTTACACACATCCTTAAGTCCATATAAATAGTCCTATCAGTTCAGAACTTAAAGGGTATGCTTTGCTTTAGTTTGTGAGTAGTCCCATTGCACACACCCTCACAAGATTAGGGTCTGAAGCAGTAAAACATACCTTTTGTAGTTGCTACTTAGCCCAATTTCGAAGTCGATTTAAACTAGACATGAAGCTTGCTCATGAGGGCGTGGAGAGCAAGAATCAAATCCAATGTTCAGTAATATGAAATAGTTTAATTCCACTTTTAACTTTGTAGTTCCAGGTTTGCTGGATCTCATGTAAAACAAGAGAGAGCAGGGAAAAATGGGATTTGAAATTAGGAAGCTCCAAAACCAGAAGATTTATCATAGATTTTATTTGAAAACTTTCCGGGTGGTGCATAACAAAAACCAGTATGCTCACAATACACTCAGAGAACTTGAATAGTTTAGGTTTTGTTGTGAAATCATTAATCTTAATCTGCATGATGCAGCAGTCAATTGGTAGTGCAAATATCATAAACCATTCACATATCAGGTTTTCATGAATGTAAGAGTCTCTTCTGCCTAAATATCTGGATAATATGCTGCACTTTACTCCTTGCTAACCAAAAGGAGCAATTTTAAACAAGAGGAAGATACAGATACTATCACTTGACCTTTTTTTTTTGTGTGAGTAATAAGGAGTAGAAGTGGAGAAAGTGCTAAGCCTAACAAACAAAATCAATCATTTTAGTTATTGATATAAAATAGAACAGAAGAACCAATTTCTTCATCTATGTGCTGCAGAAGACTATGATTTTAAAGCACAGCTCATTTTCACAATAGTAAGGAAGGAAAGGCAAAGTTTTGGTCTTACGTCAGATTTTGTGCACACAAACAGGTTTACTGTCTCAAAAGACTGAAACTAAAAAAAAAAAAATATTTGTAGCCCATGTAGTTGTAGTCTTAGGGCTGAAGCTGTGGGGAGCTTGAGCACCTGCATGCTATAGCGTTCAATTTCCAGGCACTCCATTATCTACGACAATCTGCTGTTCAGGGTTGTCGTAGTTCAGCCCCGATCGGACCAGACTACGCAGTCTCTCTCTCACTCCCCCCACCTTCCGAGAGAACAGGGGGAGAAAATATAAGGAAAAACGACTCGAGGTTTGAGATAAGGACAGGGAGAAATCCTTAAAGTTACCGTCACGGGCAAAACAGACTCGACTTGGGGAAAACTATTCATTTATTACTACAAACAGCAGGATAATGAGACAGAGAACAAGATAACCTCCATCCACCCCTCCCTCTTCCCAAGCTTAACATTATCTCTACTACCTCCCCCTCCCGAGCGGCACGGGGGGGGGGAAAGGGAATGGGGGTCGTGGTCAGTTCATCACGCGTTGTTTTACGCCGCTGCTTCATGGTTGGGGGAAGAACTCCTCACATTCCTCCCCTGCTCCAGCGTGGGGTCCCTCCCACGGGCCACAGTCCTTCGTGGAACTGCTCCGGCGTGGGTCATCTCTTCCACGGGTGCAGTCTCTCCAGAACAGCTGTTCCAGCGGGCCCTCCACGGGCCACAGCTGCCTTCAGGCATCCACCTCCCCCGGTATGGGGTCCTTCACGGGCTCCAAGTGGATCTCTGCTCCTCCGTGGACCTCCATGGGCTGCAGGGGGACAGCCTGCTCCACCATGGTCGTCACCACAGGCTGCAGGGGAATCTTGGCCAGGAGCTGCATTACTCCTCCCCCTCCTTCTGAACTGACCTTGGTGTCTGCAGCCGTTCCTCACAACAGGCTGGTAGGTGTCTCTCAGGATCTTTTTTTTACATCTTATTCACTTCTCATCTCCTCTCCACTTCTTGCAGCCGGGCCGGACCGAGTCGGGCCCAGTCGGCTGCCTGGCGAGAGGCCAGAGGGTGAGGCCTGCAAGGCCCATGAGGCCTGCGCCTCCCCCTCTGCGCCTCTGCCCCCGCTCAGCTTCTTCACATCTTCTCTTCTCTCTCTTTTTTTTTTTTGTTTTCCCATTCTTAAATACGTTATCGCAGAGGCGTCATCACGAGACATTCTGCTACCAATCGGCTCGGCCTTGGCCAGCAGTGGGTCCGCCCTAGGCCTGGCCAAGTCCCCTGAACAAAGGGGAGCGACTTCTAGCAGTTTCCTACAGAAGCTACCACCTTAGGCCCCCCCTACTAAACAAAACCACAACAAGGGTCATGTGGGCTGACTCCTACATGTAATACACATGATGAGTAAGGAAAGACTGGCTGCAAGCAGCTCCATCAAAATAATCCATGAATATGTTTTCACTCCATAGAATATGTGAGGTAATTTCAAGTAGCTTGCACATGAGATAAAAATGCTTAAATTGTACTAATTTGAGAAATTTCTGTAGAGCAGGTCTTACATGATGGTTTGGTTTGTGGACTAATACACCTGGGAGCCTGGGAAGCTATAGGGAGCTATCAATATGACCATGGGAAATGCCAAGAAAACTCAGATGGAGTGTAGCAAGATGTGGTTCCTGCTTTCATCCAGCCTCCCAGGAAAATCTTCTGATCACCAAATTATGGTAGAGCTGAATAGTAGCTCTCAAACTCTGCTGTTGGAGCTACTGCACTGAATAAATAGCTGAACATTCAGTGGAGCAGAGGCTTGCTCAAGTAACTGCTGTGTAGGGTCACTCTCTGACTTTGTGGAGTAGCAGTTTCTTTTTCCATAAAACTGTTTCAGTAGAGATTTTCTAGTATGTGGGCCTTTTTTAACTCTCTCCATTTTTCTCCATAGCTCTGTTCTGAAGTAAAATACTTCCGCTGACAAAAATAGTAAAAGATTCTTTATGATTGATCATTGTCTTTACTTAACTGAGCTTTGCATCTCTTCAATGACTTGCATAGTGTAGTATGTGTTTGTTTATTTTTTTTTGTAAATCATATTGGACATGTATACAGAATTCAGATAATCCCCATTGCCATTAATCTATGCAGTACTTCTGTCTACCTTTTCCCCTCCTTCATTGATGTGTTTTGACTTATATTAGGCCCTTGTAATGCAAAACAATACTTATATGCCCAGGTGTTTGCATGACAAAAAATAACTCATGCAAGATGAAACAAGTAGAAGTGATAAGAGTTACAAAATAAGCAAGAAAAAAAATTAGGTATTTGATAAACTATTTTAAAAAGTACCTCTGTATTTTCTTAATCTCTAATTTACAAAGTAAATTGTAATAAAAATAGATTAAAGATTTAATATTGAATATAGAATATGGATTTTTTCATAAGCAAAAAGGATATAAATATCTATTGAGCATCTTTTTAGGTTTTAATCAAACATGTAAAGAAATTTACTACCCAGGATACCATCGAATGCTTTCAGTAGTTGGAATTCTCCCTGCTATATATGTTAATGTAATTTCAATTCTGTTTGCCTATAGAAACAGTTAACACGATTTATTCATGCTGTACATTTGCTTTAGAAGTGCTGTACAAATAACAGTGAGAACCCAGCTTCTATAGTTCTTCATGGGATCTTTCCCTGGTATTTCTTATTCTGCTAACATTAATCTATCTAGGTAGAGGTGCTGAAATAAGATTTACTAAAATCGATGATTTTTTATGAACCCTGCTGGTTTTCAGGTTTCTGCAGTGCAGAAACTGAAAACGAAATGTCTCTCTATATTTTGTTCGTTTCAGACCATGACTAAGTAAATCTGACCTCCATTCTGTTTGTAAACTTTTATCAAGAGGCAAAGTTATAACTTTTTTTTTTATATCTCCAGTCCTTAAATCCCAATCTCATGTAAATAACAATTCAACTTTCTGTGGAAAGTACTGAGATATAAATACATAGTACTTAAGCACAAAGCTTTGTGGAAGCTTATTTGGCAGAAGCTGAGCTGGAGATATGCTTAAGCAATATTTCATTCAGTGAAAATCAGCAGTGCTTTCTATGACAACATGTTTGAGAAGTAGGATATTTCAAAGATTTTACACTGGAGTCCCTCAAGTCTTTTCATTTTCCATCCAGAAAACTTAAGATGTCACTTTCCATTTGTAAATATATAGACCTTCAGGGACTCAGCTACTGAGAAAAATAGATTAGCTTTAAATTTATGAATAAATAATTCTACTTCCATAATTCATGATAACAGTTTTATTTTCCACATAATTATTGATTATTATTATTATTTATTATTGATTCCTACAGTGAGACTTGGAGAAGTGTGGACAGGTTGTTGGGTCTGAGGACCAATCTCAGTAAGCAAACCAGTGTTCATGCCAGGATCTCCATATCTGAAGAAATGAAAATTTAATTACCGTGCTCTGGAGAGATATACACAGTAAAAGACAAAAATGGTATAAAATGGTTAAGATACAATAAAAATAGCAAATGATACATGAACATCTTGTGTTAGCAACCAGAAAATATGCTTCCTAAATAAAGATTGTTCAGGAATTCTCGGTAGCAAAATATTTTATGCCCTACTTCTAAGACAGTAGAAGTCAGACACTTCCCTTACACAATGTTAATAGCTTTGCATCTCATTCCTTTTTATATGTTTCTTAAGTGATTTCATATTTATTTTAAAATACAAGAGGGTTTTTTTATGTCACAGTTTATTCAAATGAATGACATACCTGTACCTTTGTACCTGTGCAAAAATCCACATGGATTTTCTACTAATAGTCAGCTGTTGGTAGTCAGGGAGGCAGGGGGGCAGATCCTTGCAGTAGGAAAAGAGAGTAATCCCACTGATTTTGGTGGAACAAGGCCACCAGTATAATCTTGGCTTTCTGTCTTCTTCCAGTCTGATTGTAAACTTGAGATGGTTTTACATACACGTGTGTTTTCTGAAGCTAGCAGAACTGCCAGATTCCAGTCTCTTTCTAGGGGAGCTAGATACTTTGTAGCTTTAGTATTTCAGAAAGTAAAAAGAAAGTACATCTCTGTCCCTCAAAAACCTGTACTCTCTAAAGTAGACAGGGATTTTTTCAAGAGTTCACACCTAAGGCATGCAGCTACCACAATCATACAGCACAGCTCGGAGAAAAATGTATTCCTCAATAAAATCACTGTATACAGCATAACTTCAAATATTTGAACTTCTAGTGTGTGTCTTGACAAGAGACAACCAATGAGAACAGAAAGATAACAATCAGACTATTACATTGCCATACAATATTATCTCATAAACCTGTATAAAGAACGCAGAATTGACGTTTGTGCCCTTTATATCTTGGAAAAAATCTTTTCCAATTATAGTACTTCGACCTTTTAATGTTCTGTTTGCATTGTTGTTCAATCTTAATCTCTTTTGTTTACAACAACAATATTCAGTAAGGAAAATGCAGAGTGGCCAACAAATAGTAATGAGAAACATAGAAGTTAAAAGCTAAGGTTTGTAAGTCTAACCATATTTTATGGTCTTTTGTAAGGTATATAGCACGTCTATATCTCAGTGCCTTACTCCCTTGAAGGCAATTTAGAGCAAAGCTATAAATTTGGCATTTTTATTTCAGTTTAAAATGTACAAATGTTCACTAACTATTCCTCACTATAGGTCTTTAAATTGGTTTCCCTGGGGGAAAGGAAAGGGGAAATCATGACTACACGTGGTATAAACCCATTAGATCCACAACTAGAGCTTTTGTGTCTGCAACTCCATTATTTCATTAAAATGTTATTTTGACTGTCATGACACTAGAACAGGGCCTGCCTTGGCACCTCTTGTTAGGGAATGAGAATCCCTGCAGTGTGGGTTTTGGACAGTATAGAGGTGCAAGCAGAGTTTGAGATCACCTGCAGCCACTTCATAGATGGGCATGGAGAGCAATCTGGGAGAGAAAGGGGGAGCATTTTGCTGAAGTCTGTAGACAAACAGTGTGACAGATGGAATTAAAATTGGGAAGTCCAAATTTCCGGACTCTAACAAGTTCATCTGGACTTCATCTCCTGTCCTGATTTTATTTAGTGAGATGGGGCTAAGGTGGTAGCTTCTGTAAGAAGCTGCTAGAAGTTGTTCCTCTTTGTTCAGTGGACTCAGCTGGGCCTAGGGCAGACCTGCTGCTCATCAGAGCCAAGCCAATTGGTAGCAGAATGCTCACTGATAACACCTCTGCAATAACGTATTTAAGAAGGGGGAAGACAGGAAAAAAAAAAAAAAAAGACAAAGAAGATGTGAAGAAGCTGGACTGAGGGCAGAGAAGGGGAGGCATGGGCCTTGTGGCCCTCACCCTCTGGCCTGCTGCTGGGCAGCCATATGGGCCCAATTCGGCCCAGCCCGGCTGCAAGAAGTGGAGAGGAGATGTGAAGAGAACCTGAGAGGCATCTGCCTGAGCTGATTGTGAAGAATTTCTTGTGAGAGGAATGGCTGCAGATGCCAAGATCAGTGAAGAAGGAGGGAGAGGAGTAATGCGGCTCCTGGCCAAGATTCGCCTGCAGCCCGTGGTGAAGACCATGGTGAAGCAGGCTGTCCCCCTGCAGCCCATGGAGGTCCATGGAGGAGCAGAGATCCACCTGCAGCCTACGGAGGGCCCCACACCAGGGCAGGCAGATGCCTGAAGGAGGCTGTGGCCTGTGTAGGGTCCACTGGGGCAGCTGTTCCGGAGGGACTGCACCCCGTGGAAAAAAATGACCCACATCAGAGCAGTTCACAAAGGACTGTAGCCGGTGGGAGGGATCTCACAATGGAGCAAGGGAAGAATGGGAGTTCTTCCCCAGAAGAGGAAGGAGTGGTGCAATGTAACAAGTGATGAACTAACTATAAGCCCCATTCCCTCTTCCCCCCTCTGCTGCTCGGGGTGGGGAAGGAGTTAGAAATAATGTTAAGCCTGGAAAGAGGGAGAGGTGGGGAAAATTACTTTGTTCTCTTTCTCATTATTTTGCTTTGATTTTAATAATAAACAAACAGTTTTCCCCAAGTCAAGTCTGTTTTTCCTGTAACTGTAACTTTAAGGATCTCTCCCTCTTCTTATCTCAAACCTCGAGCCTTTTTTCTTATATTATTTCTCCGTGTTCCCTTAGAGGGTGTGGGGAGTGAGAGAGAGACTGCGTAGTCTGGTCCCAGTTGGGGCTAAACTGCATCATTTCCTTAGATGGAGTCATAGATTACTATGGAAAAGATTGCAAGAAGAGTAAGAAATAAGACTGAGATTAAACAAAAAAAAAAAGTCAGAAATCTGCATTTTCCTGTTGCTTGGCACAAGTGAAAATGCAAGAGTAATCAGCAGTGCTGATAGTCAGACTTTTTGGGGCCTCTATGTTGATTTTAAGCAGTTTTTTTGCCCTTTTTGTTTTTATTCAGAATAAATGAACAAATAAATCTTCATTAAGACTATCTATCCAACCTCTTGCCTTCTTTGTAGTGTGCTGTGCTGCCAGTGTTTTAAGAGGTTCCTCTTCCACAATGTTTTCCGCTTACCAGATGTGCATGTCCTTGCAAAAAGAAAAGGCAAGAGACCCAGTTTCCATTCCTTTCTGTTCCTATTAAAACAACATGGGTATTTTTGGTCTTTGAAATCAAAATCACTAGACAAATAAACTGAGCTACACTGTGTTGGAAATGCTAGTCTGTACTTTTGAAGTCTGATGCCAGCTATGCTGATGAGAATATGTGATACCAGCACATAAACTTAGACAGGGAAAAACCTACAAAAGGTTGAGAAGGGACTCATCACTGAAAATATTTTGAAGACTTATTTGGAAAATCCTTGTCTCCAAAAGTAGGCCTCTTCACATTCAGAGATTGATGGGATGCAGCATAGTTTTGTTATCTCTTTAGAATAGCTGACCAACTGATGCTGGGAGTTTGAGTCTCTGGCTAACTCGTTTGTATTAAGTGCTCACTGATGTAGGGGTCTGAAATCGAGGTTTACGTTTAGTGATGTGAATGTCTTCTGTGCTTTATCGCCGAGTCCCACTCATTTTCATTCTACCTTCCTGGCGTAATAATAATAATCACAAAGATCATCATTCTCTAAAAAAAAAAAAATCCAAGGGCACCACACATTTAATGACTACAGCTGGCTCGGCTAAGTATTTATCAAGGTACTAAAAAATGTCGTATCTTCTCAAGCAGGACAGTAATCAAAAATTAGTTTCCCAACCATTGGCAGAGTGTCTGGAATTTAAGATACAAAGGTGAAGAAGCAAATTTTCTTGCTTTGGCTACCTTATGGGAAAGGTTTGACATAGAGACTAAAATGCAGAAGACAGTCCAGGATACTTTTTGACTCCGTTCCTCTCTTGAGCATTTTTTATGCCTAATGTAAGCATCTTTTTGCTCACCATTCTTCTCCCCTTTTATCCCCCTATTTTTTCCCATGAATCTTTGTATTTAAGTTGAGAATTATCAGGAGACTAGAACTTTTGACAGGTCTAAGTCTTTTCCACCTCTCAGACTATTTTTCAGTAGTCTAAATTCCTTCTTTTTATCTCAGCAGACAAATCCCTCATCCTGGCTGCTGGCTTTTTTCCTGCAGCTAAATCTGGTCTACAGAAGCAAAAGTCTAAAACAGCTTCCTGTCAAATCTTTGATATTTCCTTAGTGAGGAAAATAGCTGCTAATACCTAATATTTCTGCAATCCAACTTCTATATGACAACATTACATAAGCCAGTGTGGTGATGCACATTTTATTTCATTTACATTGCCTCATTCTGTATTGCTTTTATCATCATAACATACTGATAACCATTTCCTCTCATTTAGAACATTTAACTTATGACTTCAGATGGGTAGACAGACCTGTTAAAAACTAAAAATGTGAGTACCCTCCACAGAAGTTTGAAGGAACTGCAGTCTGCCTCATCACTGCAGTATTCAACACCAGATCTTGGCTTGTACAATGTTATTAAAGTCACTGAAGTGATTGTCACTACACTCATTGAATTAGATATTTTGGCTTATGCAAGCCCAATTCGAGTCCTGAATCTGAGCGTAAATGTCGAGTTTTGATCCAGAGTTGTAGTATGGCATTCATGCTGAAATAAACAAGAACACAATAGTCAAGAAAGCTTCTATCCAAAGAGACTCATCACAACATTAACCACATGGTGGAAGAACTTAATACAGGATAATACCATTAGATTTAATTTGAGAGGCAGACAAATTTCAGGTTGATACTTATTTTATCTGAACTGAACACCTGAAGAAACACAGTGACTTTGAAGACTATATATTCTCTCATCTGGAAGAACAAAAGAGAAGAAAAATTAGATCAGTCACTAAAGCAGTACTTTTATTGCACTTTTAAAGGGCTTGAGACCTTGGTTACAAAACAGAACTTTCTAATCTCTGAAGCACCAAGAGGTTTTATCACACGCACATGTACACAAGTTCATTTGTTTTAAAGTTGAAATCTTTCCCTGAGAGCATGATTTATGGCTGGGAGTTGTCAAGATTCAATAATTATTTTTTTTTCATACTGTTTTTCCTTGAGAGATCACAGTTCTGAAGCCTAAGTGTTTCAGGCTTTCTTTCACTGGATTTGCTCCTTTGTTTTTTTTTTTTCTTCCAGTGGATTTGCTCTGTCTTCTTATAACACGCTGACGCATATAAAAACAACTGCCTGATCTTGCTCCCACCTGAGCTGCTCAGTTCACTTCTACATTATTTATTCTTCAGTCCTCTGTCCAGATGTTACAGACTTCACAGATAAAATTGAGAGCACATCTACACCATATATGGAGACCGACAATTTAAATTCTTTACTGCTGCTTTAACAGTTTTTCTTATCTCTTCCATAAGCATTTGTATTGCCTTTTCACACACTAGGAAACAGAGCAAAAAATTAGTTTTTGTCAACAGTGCCTCACTGATACAAAGTGTCTGCAGTATTTATAAGTTACACTACTAAACTTAGCTTTGACAAAGGAGTGGGATTTCTTTCTCTCAAATAAATAAATAACTTAAATTTTGTATTATAGTGTTCTTCAATCCTTCCACCTTCAGCATCCTCTAGTACAAATTCTGTCTTTCCTCCCATTGTAAAAGAAGCAAAACCAAATCCTCCTGACAACCTTGATTATTTTCCTAAACAAGGGAAAATGTTGGATACCTGGAGTATCACGGACACTTAGTGAACAATCCAGACAGAATGGAATTGTTATGTTTGTGAGCAGCAGGCCTCAAGGACATCACTGAAGCCGCTTGTGAGAATGTAATGAAGCCGCCTGTAAGAAAGTACTGAAGCTACCTGTGAGAAAATAATGAGGCTGCCTGTAAGAAGGTAATGAAGCTTCCTGTGAGAAAGTAAACGAAGCAACCTTGAAGAAGATCGCAAACAACTTTGAGAAAGTGAAAACATGAAAAGTACAGGACTTTCCAGGTTAACGGACTTTCCAGGTTAACTAACTGCAAGTAGGAGGGATATGCAAATGTAACCATTAGAGCTTAAGCCAATCACACAATGACTAGTAGGCATATTTTATCTTAGCAATATAAATATGCGCATCCGGGACTAATAAATTGAATTACGCTTATTACTCATATTGGGTGTTTTGTCGTACGTTCCTCTGTCACTCGCAGGAAAAGACCTTCAAATCTGCATCATAACACATAACCTTCAGTATATATACAGTCATTAAATTCTACACATATTTCTTTAAGAACAATTAATTTTACAATACAGAATCCTTAAATAGCACTTTAAAACCTTCTCCCAGAAGACTCACCGGTGTTGAAATAAAGTGTATGCTACTAGACATCCATGACTTCAGAGTGTCTGCTGTGCTGCGCTGTTTCAGGGGGCTGATCACTGTAGGGTCATTGTAATTATAAATATTTTACATGCAGCACCTGAAATGCTCTCCAACTTGGCTTCTTATTTTGTCACTACTGTTCAGATCCCCTAACAAAAAGATCTCCAAGATGTCACTGTATTCCGGAGTTAATATCCTAGATCATATCAAACAAAAATTTTCCTTAAAAAATTTCTTAAAAGCGTTTTTTTCTGGATAGCTATTTGCACATGGTCTGAAGGAGTTTTAATTAAAAAAATACAGTAGAAGCAGAAAAGTAAGTTTGGAAAATGAGGACTTCAGTGAAGGGAATGAAACACGGACTCCATTATTTTGGGGGAAATTGAGACGTTTATTGTTCTTTTTCTTCTCATTATATATTTTTCCCTTGTTCACGCACTGAGCATACATGTTTATGATTGGCTGTTGGCCCTGATCGAGCTTACTTCTGATTGGTTATTGATGCTCTCATTCAGTTTCTCCTTTGGTTATTGAGGCTCTCATCCTGTTTCTCCTTATTGTTTCTTCTCCCTCATTCTTACTCAATTACGTTTTTTGTTTCTTGCCTCTGAGTGCAGTTTCTTTTCCTGCACCTGTGTTTTGACCTTTTCCTGACCTTATTTTACTGCTGTATCAACTAGGTTCATATAGGTCTCTGTTGAATCTCCCACAATTCCCCCTTTTTTGTTTTAACAGCACAGCATATACGCTTCTATCAAAAGTTCTTAAGAGGATTTCTTGTAACATAATCCATCCTTATTCCTTCTTTTCCAATCAACAGTTATGCCACACACAAGCTTAGCCAATAAAATTACTGATCACACATTATACATATACATGATTGTTAAGCAAAACTAAGTTTCACTACTTTCTAGTAATTTTCTACTATAGCATTCTTCTACTGTTACAGACATAACAACTCCAGTAACTTTCTTATCTACAAAGCCAGTGACTAGTTTTTTTGCAAGCCTCTGTTGAAACAAGCCATAAATTCTGCTAACAATGTCTTGTATCTTAAAGCTTCCCTTCTCATTCCATGGCTTTCTTCCAACAAGCATGATTGTATCCCTCTCCCAAGGTCGGTGTGCTTTCACTGACACCGTACTGGCTCAGCGAAATACCCACATCTCCTTCTTTGTTTATGACAAGAGGCTTGTTTCAACGCCTTATCTATTAAAGTTTGCACACTTTACAACACACACACGGAATACAGATCAAAATATATATATAAAAAGAATGAATAAGCATCCTACAGCTATTTGTAATAAGCTTATATCAATCCACCAAAAAGACTTCTGAACATATCAAAACCATCACTTTGCTACAGTTTCTGCACGCTTTTTGCAAGTTTTGAATACTTTGGTGAATAGATTCCGAATGATCAGACAGATTCATGCAGCAAAGTCCATCAAAATTCTGGCAACCATAACTTTGTACTACTAATAAAAATCTACTGTTTCTCTGTTCTGTTACCAACCTGACTACGCTGGAAACATTGCCGAGCAGGAGGGTGATTATCAGCGGGGTCAAAGCAGAGAAACGGGGCAGGCGCAGCACCTTCAGGGCATCCCCTGTTGTTCGCATCGTGCGCTCTGGATCCCTTCTCCCTGCTTCGAGTCACCTCTATCCACACGCTCAGCAGATTCAGTAGAAAAATACTGACTAGATGTTGCTGCATGCGTGGCCAGTGCACACAACAAGGCCTGACTAGATGTTGCTGCATGCGTGGCCAGCGCATGCAACAAGGCCTGTCAAATATGTGCTCTGCAGGCTAACAGCGGTTCTGTTTTGTAAAGTAGTGTAGCATATAGAATCTACATCAGTTAACGGCATTGATAGTGCCGATGCAGTTGAATTTATTTGCTTAGCAAGCCAACAGCCCAATTTATTTGGCGTAGCTAACGTCTCGGCACTTGCCACACCAGGTGCAAAGATTGAAATGGCAATAATTTCACTTAGGTCCCAAGACTCTATATTGTCTTGGCAGTCAGATTCAAAGCTATGTGTTTTTCATTTAGGTCTTTTATGCTGTAAAATCACTGTATTATTGGGTATAAACATCTCCAAAGTTCCCATGGTACAGAGACCCCCTTTTATATGGAAAGGTGTCCCTGCCCACGCACAGTCTCCATATATAAAAAACATACCATCAGGGAGGCCACTGGAGCAGTGCTGGATTTTGATACGTTAGGGCTCACGTGATTACACCACACTGTGTCATTGCGATGTATAGGTCTTAAAACATTTACAATCACTACCCCTCTAGAAACATTGGCTCCTGAATGGTTAAAAAAAATAGACAGAAGTCCATCTTTGCTGATCCCAAAAGTTCTGTCTCTTGTGGTTCAGCACTCAGCGTTTGTGGCTGCTGTTGTTTTACACAGAGTTGCTGTCTTACCATTATCTGGCAGATTGCCCAAGCATGTACCGAAAGGCTTATTTGCAGATGACACAGACAGACAAATGGTGTCCTGACCTGTGGCATTAGCCATAGTTACCCACACATTTCTTCTTTCTGTGACTGATGTCCATGGGGCTGCCATACAGCTTGTTAACAGTCCGATGAACACAAGACAGCTTGGAGGGCTGGTCGTACCCATCGTGCAGGGATCCACTTATTTACTGCTCCTGTAGAGACACAAGCATATCCTTTCCCCCACATCATAAGAGGGAATGGTCCTTCCCAATTACCTGTTTCCAGATTCTTGACCATCACTGGAGCTTGCCCTTGGATAACCTCATGTACAGTAGATGATCTAAAATGTTTCTGTATTGGGGAAGAATTGTCACTCCATCAATTTAGAAAATTAAGCACGTACATTGCTTTTGCTAACTTTTTGTTTGCAGATTTTGCTTCCTTTTTTTTTTTGTTTTAACAGTATATTTTTAAGTGTACCATGGGCACGTTCAATGATGGTCTGTCTAATGAGGTTATGTGGGATACCAGTAACATGCTCGATGCCCCAAAGAGCAAGGAAGGTTTGGACTGCGCTAGAAGCATACGCTGGGTCGTTATCTGCTTTTATATGCATGGGAACTCCCATGAAAGCAAATGCTGACATCCAATGTTGGCAAACATCTCGAGCACGTTCTCCTATATGAGCAGAGGCAAACAATAAGTTGGAATGGGTATCAATAGTTACATGTACATATTTGTGTTATCCAAATGACGGGACATGAGTTATATCAGATTGCCATAATTCTTGAGATGGCAAACCGCGCAGATTAACCCCATATAAAAGTGGCATAACTGTGTTCTGGCAACTGATACAGGAACGCACAATTGCCTGAGCTTGTTCCTGTGTCGGCTTAAATTGTCGTTGAAGGGCTGTAGAGTTTTGGTGATGAAATCCATGGGATAGATTAGCTTGCATGAGTGTGTTTGGAACGAGGACCACATTAGTGAGAGCATCTGCTCTTGTATTACCTTCTGTGACAGGTCCTGGAAGCGAAGTGTGAGCTCTCAGATGTACAATAAAGTAAGGATGATCCCGCACTTGTAATGCCGGTAATAGCTGTTGAAACTCGTCATACAACAAAGGATTATCAATTTCCCTTAACATTGCCTATTCCGTGCGTTGTACTGGCAGCATTAATTCTCCTAAAAATTTCAGCATTGGCTGCTTAGGCCAATGAATGGAGATCTGTAGCAAAACTGTTTGTAATGCCGTTTGTGCTTCTGCAGTTAGTCTCCTTTAAGTATTTGGAATAGTGGAGAAAGCAATTCCGTAGAGAGGCCTAATACTGGGCGTACCCAGTTGATAGCTCCCAGCAATTTCTGCAAATTGTTTAAGGTAAACACTCTTTGAGGGATTTTTAACTTTTGCGGCCTAATTGTTCCTTCCATAATTTGCCAGCCGAGATACTCCTAGGGACATACCTTTTGAATTTTTTCTTGAGCAATAACCAATTTAAATCAGGATAATGCACTGGTGATATCATTAAGAACTCTGTCTACCAGATAATCATCGGGTGCTGCAATTAAGATATCATCCATATAATGATAAATGAGGCTATTCTTATGCAAGCGCCTTACTGGTGCTATGACTTGTGTGATGTACTGTTGGCAGATGGTTGGACTATTTTTCATACCTTGTGAAAGTACCGTCCAATGATATCGCTAACTGGGTTCTCCCGCATTGATTCAAGGCACAGAAAATGCAACTTGTGAAGCATCCTCAGGATGCAAAGGCACAGTGAAAAAACAATCTTTTAAATCAATAATGATAATATTCCAATCTCAGGGTATCATTGAAGGAGATGGTAACCCCTGTTGCAAAGGTTCACATCCTCAATTACCGAATTTACTGCCCTTAAATCCTGTAAGAGTCACCATTTACCTGACTTTTTCTGTATTACAAACACAGCTGTATTCCAGGAACTGTCTGCTGGCTGTATGTGTCCAAGTTGTAATCGCTCGTCAACTCACTCATTCAAATGGTGCAGCTTTTCTCTTGCTAAAGGCCACTGGTCAACTCAGACGGGAGTATCTGTTAAATATGTCAGTTTTTGGGTAAGCTGCCCCCTCCCCGCCGGATAGGGGAGGGAGTGCCTGGCAGGGGCCACGGCCCCAGGCACATAAGAGAAAAAAAACCAAAACCTCAGGTTTTAAGACAAGAACAGGGAGGGATCCTTAAAGCTACTGTTACAGGCAAAACAGACCTGACCTGGGGAAAACCACTCACCCATCACTAAAACGAAAGCGGGATAATGAGAAAGGGAAAAAGACAACCTCCTCCCCTCCCTCCCTCTTCCCAGGCTTAACACCATCTCCACCTCCTTCCCCTGCCCCGAATGGGACAGGGTGGGGGGCAGGAAAAGGAAATGGGAGTTACAGTCAGTTAATCACATGTCGCTTTATGCTGCAGTTTACTAAGAGGACACCTACAATAATAACAAAACATAAGGACATTAATATATATAAAATGAACAATGTACAATTTCTCACCACCCGATGTCCAAATGACTGATACTCTGTCTGCCTTTGGCCCAGTTCCCTGCACCTGCACGTTAACAAGACTTGGAAAGCCAGACAGTGTCCTTCGTCTCATTAACAACTCTGATCATCAGAGCGTTTTTATCAACATTCTTCACATACAAAACCCAAAGCTACTGAGAGGAAAATTAACTCCATCCCTGTCAAAACCAAGACAGTATTCACCCCTTATTTCATACCATTTACTTCATGCTTATACGCACACACACACAGACTGCTTATACCTGTCTAGGAAATTTTTTACTTTCCTCCAGACTATAATCTGTTAATTTCTCTGTTTGCACTGCCTGTCCGTTTCCACTTAAAGATCTTGTAACTCAACGCTGCACCTTGCACGCAACAATATCAACCTGGATGTATCACTTGTTCTAACGGGGTTGACCTGCGACACCGCACACACCAGAACACTAAGCAATAGCACAAATATAGATCAGCTGTCCACACCAACAACACTGAACAGTAACAAAAATATGACACCATTGACACAAAGGACACACAAACACACACAAAAAGGCACGACACCTTCTACACAAAGAACACATATACTAGCACGCCACTTCTAAAATGAGGAAGATCCAAAGACAGAAGGCTCCTTTTCCAGATCAATGGGACCTGGATCAAAGGGATTTTCTGGCTCACTGTTAGCCTTTATTTCCGCGGACGGAGGAGCGGACGGGGTAACAGGTGCTGTCGCATCCCCTTTCTGCGTGTGATTCTTTAAGGCTTCAAACATTACATGCCACACCAGTAGTAACTTTTGAACAGCAGGCTCACTCCGCGTTGCACAGTCCCATAGTCTAACACCTATGGTGTCCCAGGTGCCCACCGTATATATATTAAAGATGTTAGCGTCTGATACGTAAGCAGACACCCAAATCAACAAGCTCTTCAGGTCAGTGTTATTAACAGCACAGTTCTGTTCCTCTAACACTTTTGTTTGAATCGTTATAATTGATTTATGTTCCTTTGTCAAATCCCACTGAAGTGGGACATATTCATTCGGTCCGTTATTTCGAACCTGCACAGGATAAGCCATCCCTAGCACTGCTCCTTCCTTTAAAGCTTCCCGCTGCATTTGTGCCTGTTGCTCCCTTGGGTCAAAGGATGGTGCAGTGGGAACGGAAGAAAACAGTGGAGAGAGGCTTGGCAACGGGGGACTCGGCACGGGAGATGGCAAGATGCCCTCATCTGTTTTGTCTTCCAAGTCTATTAAGTTGTCTTGTGGGGGCGACTTAGCGGGCTCTGGACTCAGCTCCGCTGTCACCACCTGAGCAACAGCAGTTTGCACTCTCTTTTCTGCTTGCCACGATCTCAAAGTTTCAGTTTTCACTTTATAAGCATCATATTTGATCCCCCTCTTTGCTAATAATTGCATGAGTAGCTTTACAATTGCCTCCTCTTCTGCAGAGAGGTTAGCTCCCATGATTAATTCCCAGCTGCTCACCTGTCCTCCAGGTGATGTCCCGGGCTTGAAGCTGCAGTCCTGCTGCAAGCTTGATTTGTTCAGCTGGGTTCCTTCCAGACGCTGGGTGCCGGGCTGAAAAACCCCTTATCACAACGGGGTCATCATTGAAGGGAATGAAACACAGACTCCATTATTTTTGGGGAAATGGAGATGTTTATTGTTCTTTTTCTTCTCATTATATATTTTTCCCTCGTTCATGCACTGAGCATATGTGTTTATGACTGGCTGTTGGCCCTGATCATGCTTACTTCTGATTGGTTATTGATGCTCTCATCCAGTTTCTCCTTTGGTTATTGAGGCTCTCATCCTGTTTCTCCTTATCATTTCTACTCCCTCATTCTTACTCGATTACGTTTTTCTTTCCTTGCCTCTGAGTGCAGTTTCTTTTCCTGCACCTGTGTTTTGACCTTTTCCTGACCTTATTTTACTGCTGTATCAACTAGGTTCATGTAGGTCTCTGTTGAATCTCCCACACTTCAGAGTGGTATTTTTTCTTAGCTGGATCAAATTGAACTTTGTCACTGTTCTGTACAGCTCTATTAGGATATATTTGTCATTTAATTAGTAAACATTATAATTTTTAAACTTATTCTCATTTGACATTTCCAATACAAGTTATTGTGCAACAAAATCAGGAGAGTTTGTGACCATTTACTATAGATGGATAGAGGATCATACAAGAATTTTGTCACTGAGTTTATGAGATTTTTTTTGCAAATTCAAAAGTTGATTTAATCAGTAGTTGACTGATGTACAGCTATAACACCTATGTAACTATGCATGAGTGCAAATAGCATTCAGGCTTTGTTACTGGGTGTTTGCTCTTCAAAATGATTATACCTGTTGAAAATCCAATCAGGTTAAGCAGGAAGAATTCTACCCTTTACAGTCAAAGCCTGACATCTACTCATTGTGTTAATAAATATTTCGCCTTCTAAGATCAAGAGGTATTGACAGAAAGAATTAATCATCCTGCTTAGTGCAATTCCTAGTTTTTGGAATATCTGAATCAATACTGCTTTGCTGAAGGGAAAGAAATTAATAGATATTTATTTGCTTATATAATATCTAGGAAAATCATTGAGTAGGAAAGGAAAATCCCAGAGGAAAGGGCTACATTGCTGACAAACACTATAGAAAATTTTTGGTTCCTTCATGTTACCAATGTATCCTGTCATCCATCCTGTGCTTCTCAATATGGTGTCAAGAGTATCCATATGTGTTGCAATGAAAGAAAGTTTACCATTTCAGTCTCCCTGCTTGCTTTTCCTCTCTTAGATTATGATATAGTTGCCAAGCACTGGCCATCACATTTGAGAAATCGTGGTGGTCTGGTAAAGTCCCCGATGACTGGAAGAGAGGAAACATAACCCCAATTTTTAAAAAGGGGAACAAGGAAGACCCGGGCAACTACAGGCCGGTCAGCCTCACCTCTGTGCCTGGCAAGGTCATGGAGCAGATTCTCCTGGAAACCATGCTAAGGCACATGGAGAGCAAGGAGGTGGTTGGTGACAGCCAACATGGTTTCTCCAAGGGCAGATTGTGCCTGACCAGTTTGGTGGCCTTCTATGATGGGGTGACAGCATCAGTGGACAAGGGACAAGCAAGGGAAATCATCTACCTGGACTTGTGCAAAGCTTTTGACACTGTCCCGCACAACATCCTTCTCTCTAAACTAGAGAGACATGGGTTTGATGGACGGACCACTCAGTGGACAAGGAAGTTGGCTGGATGGCCGCACTCAGAGAGTGGTGGTCAACGGCTTGATGTCCAAGTTGAGGCCGGTCATGAGTGGCGTCCCTCAGGGGTCCGTGTTGGGCCCAGCCCTGTTCAACATCTTTGTCGGCGACGTGGACAGTGGGGTAGAGTGCACCCTCAGCAAGTTTGCCAATGACACCCAGTTGTGTGGTGCTTTCGACACGCTGGAAGGGAGGGATGCCATCCAGAGGGACCTTGACAGGCTGGAGAGCTGGGCCCGTGCCAACCTCATGAAGTTCAACCAGGCCAAGTGCAAGGTCCCTCACCTGGGTCATGGCAATCCCAGGCACAAATACAGGCTGGGCGGGGAATGGATTGAGAGCAGCCCTGAGGAGAAGGACTTGGGAGTGCTGGTGGACGAGAAGCTCAACATGAGCCAGCAATGCACTCTTGCCGCCCAGAAGGCCAACCGCATCCTGGGCTGCATCAAGAGGAGAGTGGCCAGCAGGTCGAGGGAGGTGATTCTCCCCCTCTACTCCACTCTGGTGAGACCCCACCTGGAGTACTGTGTCCAGTTCTGGAGCCCCCAACACAAGAAGGACATGGACCAGTTGGAGAGGATCCAGAGGAGGGCCACGAAGATGATGAGAGGGCTGGAGCACCTCTCTTATGAGGACAGGCTGAGAGAGTTGGGGCTGTTCAGCCTGCAGAAGAGGAGGCTCCGGGGAGACCTGATAGCAGTCTTCCAGTACCTCAAGGGGGCCTACAAGAAAGATGGGGAGAGGCTGTTCAGCAGGGCCTGTTGCAATAGGACGAGGGGTAATGGTTTCAAAATAGAGGGAGGTAGATTTAAATTGGATATTAGGAAACAATTTTTTACGATGAGAGCTATAGAACACTGGAACAGGTTGCCCAGAGAGGTGGTGGAAGCCCCATCCCTGGAAATGTTCAAGGTCAGGCTGGATGAGGCTCTGAGCAACCTGATCTAGTCGGGGATGTCCCTGCTTCTTGCAGGGGGGTTGGACTAGATGCCCTTTGAAGGTCCCTTCCAACTCTAACCATTCTATGATTCTATGATTCTATGATAATTTTTGACAAGTATGTGAGTCTATCCAGCTGTTGTTCATTTCACTATATTCTCTGCAATATAAAAGAGAATATTACTGTGATCTTTGACATAATTTCACAAGACAGGAATTTATTTAGCCATCTCAGATTATATGAGGAACATATCAACAGTCATATCTAGGACAGAAGTTATGCAAAAGCATGATAAACACTGCCACTACTTAAAAGTGATCTGGTCTCAGCCTTCGTAAAGCAGTGGGTTGGGAAAGGAGGCTTTCAAAAAATTATTTTAAGATATTGGAATCATACTAATTCCTTAAGTCCTGCATGATCTACATTGCAAACAACCTGTTTTATTTCACTTCCATGTTGATTAACTGACTGGTGAGGTTACCTCTAATTGTGGTTCATGTAGCAATAAATAAAAAAAAAAAAGTTCGTTTATTCTAATCCAGCACATTCAGTGTTGAACAGCTAATATGATGTATATAATGTATTACCGGGATACTCATTCTGTTGAGATAACTTTCTTGCAAAAGAATCTTTTTACAACAACTACTGTTACAATGAGTGCTTCATGATATCAAAAATTTTTTCAACTAAGCAACGTGAATTTGTGTCCTATCAATATCACATGCTTACCTGTAAAAATAACTGGATGGACAATAGCTTAGAGAATTTGCTGTAAATCAGACACTAGATACATGTCATAATGGGATATATCCTCTAATATGTCATATTCTTGAATTTTCTCGTGGTAGAATATAAAAATGAATTTTTTAAAAAACCCTGTAAAACCACTTTTTTTCTTACAAATGAAGATACCACTATGCTTATTATTTCATGTAGCACTATTTAGAGGCATGAAAGTTAAAATGTGCACAGGTATGAACAGAGCCACATGACCAGTTTCTAGCTAATATCTCAATTTAAAGCTTTTATTTAAATGTAGATATATAAAAGCTGAGGGAGGAGTGTTCCTTTGATTTTAAATCAAAATGAAACTTACAGACAATATAGCTTCTTGTCTCTCCATAACGCAAATTATAAAACATGCAAGCAAAATCTTTTCTTTATATAGTGCATGTCTAAATTACATGCTGTCCTTGAATAGGAAATGCTGGGCAAGGAGTTGGGATGTTATTAGGTTTGAAAAGGATTTTCTGGGTATTAAGAAACAATGTATGAATCAACAATGTATGTAAGAAACAACTTTGTTGACATTAGTCCCCTAGAATAAATTAATTAGTCTTAATGAAAAACATCTGTATAGGACACAGTGATGATTTGCTAGATGAAGTGATTCACAAAGAAATTATTGCCCACAGTGATAAGCCAAAGATCTGCAAGGCTCAACAATGTCTTACAGGTTCTAGTAAAGGAGACATCATCAGAGCAGAAAATTCCTCAACTTCATCTAGTTGTGCTCAGGGCTTTTATCTACATTCCACAATATGTGAATTAGGTCCAAAACACTAGTATGATTATTGCTATGTATTTAACCATTGTCTAGATGTACTTTCAGTGTTTGGCTTTCAATTTTGGCTTTTGAAAAATTTATGCTCTCTCTACATGGAGGAATTCCTAAGTCTGGGGCCACCTTCCCAGCTGGCTGCAAGTGCCACAGCTCTGCTAGGGTAGTGTGGTTTTTCCTCCTATCTTTTCAAATCTTTACTTGAAGAGCAGTAGTGAAGTTTCTTGGTTTCCAGCTGGAAACAACGTATTTCTCTGGACAAGTTTTAGAAGCAGATTTCTAGCCTTCTCTGTAAAGGCATGATTGCTCATCCAGAACGATCACCTCAGGGGAGATAAATAGACTTTTAGCAACTAAGACACAGCTTTGTGATGCACGAAGAGGTAAGCAATGTTACATTTCAAAATTGTGAACATTTACAAATGCAAATTCCCACCCCCACCCTAGTAAAAAGAGTTCCTTATAAGGATCAGTAAAGTAAGTTAATATACATCTGTAAGCTTTTAGTTGTAGATCAGCAAATCACCTTCAAAATGAAATTAAATTTTCTACTAACCAGGAAACTTGAACACTATGAAATTGTTTAATAGAAATTTTTAATTCAGCTTATGACATTTTAACAGAAACATGCTTCAACTCAATTTGTGTTTTCGCAGCAAGAAATATTTTCTTTTCAACCATTTCAAACACATATTTCTGAAGCAAGATGTGTCTTCTGTGCTCCACTGCCTGATCTAAGAGTAAAAGACTGACACGAGAATTTGTGGCAATTGTTGCTTCATACTGGCCAGAGATACCACTGCTGAGTCTCACAAAGGAATGTCTCCCTCTGGCAGTACCTTCCATTTTTATCAGTCCCTAGAAGGAAAACTGAGCTGTAATTCAGTAAAGTACTGAGCACTTGGATAAGGTTTAGTAATTCTTAGTCCCAGCTGAGTATATATTTAGGAATCTTTTGGTGCTTAAAAGTAAGTATTGCTGAACTTGAGTCAATAAGGACTGCTTAACAATATGTCAAGCATTGTTACGCTGCTTATTTCAGCGACCTTGTTGTCCTTCCTTTCAGTGAGGGAACTGGAAGATCAGAAAAAAATTCAGCTGAGAGTTTTCCAGTGTTCAGGGCCAGAGGTTTATGATTTGCAGTTCGTCATAAGTATCTGGACGGATATCCAGTGCTGACCTGCCAATATCATAAATGTTACACTGCTGAAGTGTAACATGTCTGCTTTTGGAACTTCTAACCACATATCTATACTGCATGATACAAATACATAAGCTGGAAACTTCTGTTTACTGCAGAATTGCAATATACTATTTTAAGAAATACACAAAGTAACCTCATATTTTGGGAAAAATATCTTTTCATTACAGAACTCCAAAGTATTGTGTGCATGACTGCAACAAACGAGCTAGTTTACATTGGTTAGTTTCATCATAGCATTAACAGTAAATAAAAATTTTATACCTGAGCATGAAACAGCATGTTGGTACAGAGCTAAACATTTTCTTCTCTGTTGTAAAAGGTAAACTGAACTTCCAAGAAAGAGCCATTGAAGAAAAATAAGATGTACATGCAACGAGTGTAGCATCATAGAGATTATTGCCTGGCCATTTAGAGCTATCTCAGAGCTCCTTTGGTTGGAGACCTCTTTGACTGGATGTGGAAAGTCTACACTTCAATATAGTTACAGTACGTGCAAAGACCTGTTTGTAATGACAGTACATGCAAAGCTGACAGATAACCTGCAGCTGGATAGATACCACTGGATACTTGGTAGGCTTTTTCCTAGAATTATGCTCTGAACATGTCCTATTTACCCCAGGACCACTTTCCTCATTTCCTAGGGGTGATATTTTTTTTTCCTTTAGTTCTGTCATTCCTCTCATTCACTTTGACTTCTGACAGAGAACATAGCTGTTTTGTAGACTTAGAAATTGCCACTTCTTGGGGTTCATTGGCATGGTGGAGCCTTCAGAATTCATGCAAAATGTGCACAGTCTTCTCCAAAGCAGATGATTTGCTGACAGAGGCAGTGAACCAGTTATGATTAACAGACATTGTATTTTTATTATTATGTCAATGGAATAACATGTCCCTTTGAGCTTCTGTGCTTGTGTCTGGTGGTCATGATGAGAAAGATTTTTATAGGCTGGTAACAAATGAATACAGTGCTCTTTCAAGATCTGTTTCACTAATACTGAGTTGGCTCTTAATTTTTCTAGGCTGCTCACATGTGGTAATAATCAACCCCCACAAACTGCCAAGAAACATCTTGGTTATCTGTAAGACAATCTTGCTTAAAATAATTTTGCTCAAACCAGCTAGAGACCAGCAAACTCGCTGAAATACAGAGTTAAAGATATCGCTGTTTATCTTATTTTCTATGGCTTCTTATAGAAAATTAAGAAGAAAATCACTTTGGGTGTGCAGTTATCTCTCTCTTTGCTTAATAAACATGCTCTATTTGCATGAATCGTGATGGTGTGGGCTAAGATGACAGGAAATGCTGTGGAGTAAAATCAAAGAGGGCTCCTGCACCAGAAGATTAGAGGTGGGGAGAAAAAGAAACAAACACTTGAAACTATTATCTTCAGCTGGACCCTGTCTAGTTAGAAAAAGCCTCCCATGTCTCTTTTTTATTCCTGTGCTCTAACCCAGACCATGAAGGCAGGTTTCAGTTATCCCTTGCTTATGCTTACTGGAGGCTTCCCAGTACATATACAGATTCACCCAGATCCATCCTTGACCACTTTATTTCTTAGCAAGAATATATGAGCATCTTCTTCACTATGAACACGTGGAGAACTCTAAGACTTTGCTGCAGTCTTTAGCAGGGACTTCATGCAGTAAGTTTAGTTTTGAAAGCTATCAATTTTCCTTATACACAAAAAGGAACAAAGGTCTTTTAGCATAGGCCTCATTCCTACTTGTGACTGACTCTGTTCTTATTTAAATGGAAAAAAAAATCCGACCCTTACAGCAATCTGTCTTATGTTTTAAATGCAGATGTACTAAAACAACACGTACTAGCCTCTGTTGATGACCCAGATTTATTTCTTGCCCTATATTTCACAGTATGAATTGCTCTACAGGATACCCCTTGTGAGTACACTTAGTTCAAAAAAGTCCTCTTGCTGAGTAACATGCACATAATAAATCCAGCTGCCAAATGTAAATTTTCTAGGAAATTTGTTGTTTTTTTCTTTTCTCTATGGAAATGTTCTGGGAAATATTATTTTTTATTTTTTTTAATCCAGTGGATCTTTCAATACATTGGTCATTATTTCTTTTTAAAATTTCCCAAAGGTTTCACAGCATAGGCTTCCATATCAAGTATTCCACTGCAAAAAAAATGGACAGTGCTGTTGTTCCACCTGGAGAAGGCTGCAGGGACACCTTATAGTGGCCTTCCAGTACCTAAAGGGGGCTTATAAGACGGAGAGTGAAAAAATCTTTAGCAGGGCCTGTTGTAATGGATGAGGGGTAATGGTTTTAAAATAGAGGGAAGTAGATTCAGATTTGATATAAGGAAAACACTTTCTACAATGAGGATGCAGGAACACTGGAACAGGTTACGCAGAGAACCATAGAATCATAGAATGATTAGGCTTGGAAGGGACCTTCAAAGGTCATCTAGTCCAACCCCCCTGCAAGGAGCAGGGACATCCCCGACTAGATCAGGTTGCTCAGAGCCTCATCCAGCCTGACCTTGAACCTTTCCAGGGATGGGGCTTCCTGACCTTGAACATTTCCAGGGATGGGGCTTCCACCACCTCTCTGGGCAACCTGTTCCAGTGTTCTATAACTTGCATTGTAAAAATTTTTTCCTAATTTCTAATCTAAATCTACCCCCCTCTATTTTAAAACCGTTACTCCTTGTCCTATTGCAACAGGCCTCTCCCCATCCTTCTTATAGGCCCCCTTGAGGTACTGGAAGACTGCTATCAGATCTCCTCGGAGCCTCCTCATCTCCAGGCTGAACAGCCCCAACTCTCTCAGCCTGTCCTCATAAGAGAGGTGCTCCAGCCCTTTTATCATCTTCGTGGCCCTCCTCTGGACCTTCTCCAACTGGTCCATGTCCTTCTTGTGTAGGGGTCCCCAGAACTGGACACAGTACTCCAGGTGGTGTCTCACCAGGGCAGAGTAGAGGGGGAGAATCACCTCCCTCGACCTGCTGGCCACGCTTCTCTTGATGCGAGGATGCGGTTGGCTTTCTGGGCCACAAGGGCGCATTGCCTGCTCATGTTGAGCTTCTCATCTAGTAGCACTCCCAAGTCCTTCTCCTCAGGGCTGCTCTCAATCCATTCCCCGCCCAGCCTGTATTTGTGCCTGGGATTGCCATGACCCAGGTGAGGGACCTTGCACTTGGCCTGGTTGAACTTCATGAGGTTGGCACGGGCCCACCTCTCCAGCCTGTCAAGGTCCCTCTGGATGGCATCCCTCCCTTCCAGCATGTCGACGGCACCACACAACTTGGTGTCATCGGCAAACTTGCTGAGGGTGCACTCTACCCCACTGTCCATGTCGCCAACAAAGATGTTGAACAGGGCTGGGCCCAACACGGACCCCTGAGGGACGCCCATCCCAGGAAACATTCAAGGTCAGGTTGGATGGGGCTCTGAGCAACCTGATCTGTTTGAAGATGTCCCTGCTCCTTGCAAGGGTGTTGGTCTAAATGACCTATAAAGGTTCCTTCCAACCCAAACTAATCTACAATTCTATCATTCTATGAAAATAATTTTATGTTTTGATTCACTTTATATTCATTATCACTGATGAGTTTTGCACAATCAAGCAAAATAGAAAGGATAAATTCAGTTCGAATTTGGAATAAAAGAGAATATTTCAGTGCAATATAATGTATGCAATAATGATTTTTGTCAAAGCTAACATAATAAATACTTACACCTCATAAAGGAAAAGTCTTAAGTACAGCAATGATTTTGTGTCTACTGTCCAGGGCTGGAATAGTTAGAAAAACAAAGAAACAAGAAATTGCTGAAACCTTTGCCTAATATGATTAGATTAGCTATTTTTGCAGTAGTTTCCAGTTTAGAAACCTAAAGCACCTAGGGAGTCTCATGATTTTCATATGATTCACCAGGCTTTTAAGTTCAATAACGGGGACTGTAATTAATTATAGTGTGCTTTCCTCTCGCAATGCCTATCATCATGCATATGTATGACTTAGTAGCTTCCCTTGACTTTACCTAAATTATCTGCAGCTTCAGATTTTATCCTGAGAATGGAGTAGTAGACAACATGGGTCCAATTTGTGAATTAGCTTATTTAATAAAAACTACACAGAACATAGCCTTTTTGCAATGGTGAGTTTCTGACACTTCAGAGAAAGGCAAATACTAAGAATTAATTTTTCTTCGCTAGCATTAACTGAGTCATATTATATATTGTTTATTCTCTATTGAAAAAAAAGTATGAAATTTTATATTTAATAAAACGGAAATGTAATAGTATAGACTGTGAATCTGCTGTACCACACAAAGAAACAACTTCCTGAATCATAGATCCTCTGAAGAATGGGTTGTTCAGTTTCAAATAAGCTATTTTTTTTCCAGAAGGCATTCCTAGACCTTACTTTTAAGTAGTTATTATGCACTTCGCAATTGCATCTTCCTGATGAAGAAAAAATGGATCAAGGACTTCCCATATATATCTTCTTTGATACTGTGTTCTGACAATGAGTAAAGTGGCCAAGACACTTTCTTGCTTCAGAATTTCCAGATCTTTGAGTGCATAATGTCATAATATTCATGATAGGACATTGTATTTATTTCTCAATAGTGTACCTGGGGATATTGTTATTTTTACTTTAGAAAAGGGGGAAAAGAAAGGATAAAGATAAGGATAAGGATAAAGATAAGTATAAAGATAAGGATAAATTATTAAATTATTAAAAACATCTGGTATTAATTAACTTATAAAAGCTATTCATTAACTCAATATTTATGTTTCTCAATTTCTGTGAAATCTTCCTCTGAAAGACATTTAAACTCTCATTGGTTCCTTTTTTTTTCTGTTTTTATTGGGGTGCCTATTCATTTGTTTTCTAATTTTGATGAATGTATCAATCCTCACAGCTGGTGCCTGAGTTTTGGAATTTTGTGAACCCCAGGTTTCTAATGAAGTTCAAATATTACATTAGGATGTTGCTTAATTCTTACCAAAAATCTGTTTCTTTCAGACTCAAGCTTTTATCAACTCTGAGGAAAGACTGATTTAGTCTCTCATATTTCTACATTGCCTAAGCTGTGATGGGCCCTTCTTTGGCTTTGGTGATCCATCCAAAAATTTCTGCCAACTAGCAATTCTGTTGCTTCCAGGAGGTGAAGAAGTAGCTGGTAGCTTTTGTCTTTAAGATGGTGAACTGCAAGTGTATTCCTTCTCAGTTATCACCAAGGAGGACAGAACCAGAGTTATTTAAGTGCCATACTGACTTGCTGGCCCTGCCTAGACTGTCTGTCATATGTCATAGCACACTAATTGCACTAAGCATAGTAAAATGCAGCAGAAACTTCCAGTACTGTAAAAAGTATGAAACAAGTAAGCAGGAGGAAAAATTATTAACTGAACAACAACAGCATCTAGAGTCCCCTATATCATCAGTTCCAGATCTACAAACAAGACAGTTGCTGAGCCAGTAAATTACTGGACCCCACAGTTGTTCTTCATATACGACTCTCCTCGTCACTAAATTCCTCACCACTGAGTTGCAGTCTGGCTCACCCTCTTACTTCTTTCAAATTCAGTATTCAATTTTTTTTTTTTTATGCAGAACTAAACAGATTCAACAGCAGAGTGTTTTATCTTCAGACTAATTAAGAGTTGGTTGTCCACCTTATCATTAAACACCTCTTGATTCAAGCATTTACTCAGGAAACGGGAAGCTAGTCCCAGTGCCATACTTCACTTGAAGTTCCTATCTTTCCTGAATGCTGGTGTAAAATCATCAGGAGTCATCTCTACCCTGGTGCTGACTTAAGATATGGCTTTGATATTGTTCCTTTTGCAAGTAGAGGAAGGCACTGAACTGTTTCTGAAGGAGTGTTCCAAAGATAATACTTCTGAAAAAAAGCAGTTGTTACTTTCTTGGAGGATTCAACAGGACAGAGGCATCCCTCAGTGGGCTGGCTGCAAACAGGAGATATTTATGCTGAGTTAGCCAACCTAGTATGTCCAGACGGAAAAAACTTCAGAAACTTTAAATCCAACAAGGTGGTACATGGGAAATGTAAATACAATTTGGATGAAGTAGCAGCTGGGCAGTTGTGACTCTTCTTGAGTCAGACACATAAATTCTTTGTTGAATTCAACCACAAGACCACATTATCTGTATCTTATTTCAATTTCCTAACCAGAAAGCTATCCTTCCTGATTAAATATAATCATTGTCTCACAGGGGAGTTAAAAGTATTTACCAGAACAGGATTTTTAAATCCTTGTTGGCACCACGGAGATGTGGTGGGACAACTCCTATGACTGGACCATGGGGATGGAGAGGTATAGACTCTTTAGGAAGGACAGGCAGGGGAGATGAGGAGGGGTGTCGCTCTCTATATCAGCAGCTGGCTGTAGTGCATGGAACTCCACCTGGGGATGGAGAAGGAGCTGACAGAAAGCTTATGGGTCAGGATTAGAGGAAGGGTAGGAACAGAGGACATTATGATGGGGGTGTGCTACAGGCCACCTGGCCAGGAGGACTGAGCAGATGAGGCCCTCTAAAGGCACATAGGAGCAGCCTCACAGTCACAAGCCCTGGTCCTCATGGGGAACTTCAACCACCCTGACATCTGTTGGAGAAAAAACATGGCAGGGGACAGGCAATCCAGAAGGTTCCTGGAATGCATGGATGACAACTTCCTCCTGCAGGAGCCAACAAGGAGGGGTGTCATGCTGGACCTTGTTCTCACCAACAGGGAGTGACTGGTGGGGGATGTGGAAGTCAAGGGCAGCCTTGGCTGCAGTGACCATGAGATGGCAGAGTTCAAGATCCTTGGGGCAGCAAGGAAGCTGTGCAGCAAGCTCTCTGCCCTGGACTTCAGGAGGGCAGATTTTGGCCTCTTCAGGGATCTGATGGGCAAAGTGCCATGGGAGGTGGCCCAGGAGGGGAGAGGGGCCCAGGAAAGTTGGTTGATATTCAAGGAGCACCTCCTCCAAACTCAGCAGCAATAAATCCCAAGCAAGTAAGGCGAAAAGGCAAGGAGGCCCGTGTGGATGACCAAGGAGCTCCTGGACCAACTGAAAGTAAAGACGGAAGTCTATAGAGGGTGGAAGGGAGGACAGGTAACCTGGGAGCATTACAGAGAGGCTGTGTAAGTGGCCAGGAATCAGGTAAGGCAGGCTAAAGCCCAAATGGAACGGAATCTGGCCAGGGATGTCAAGGGCAACAAGAAAAGCTTCTCCAGGTACATCGGGGACAACAGGAGGTCCAGGGAGAATGTAGGCCCTATCCAGAAGGAAACGGGTGACTTGGTTACCCGGGACATGGAGGAAGCCGAGGTGCTTAATGACTTTTTTTGCCTCAGTCTTCACTGATAAGGGCTCTTGTCACACCACCCATGTTGTAGAAGACACAAGCAGGGAATGGGAGAGTGAAGAACCTCCCACTGTAGTGGAAGAGCAGGTTTGGCAGAATCTGAGGAATCTGAAGGTCCACAAGTCCATGGGACCCAATGAGATGCATCCACAGGTCCTGAGGGATCTGGTGGATGTAGTTGCTAAGCCACTGGCCATCGTATTTGAGAAGTGGCAGTCTGATGAGGTTCCAAATGACTGGAAGAGGGCTAACATAATCCCCGTGATGGGGTTACAGCATCAGTGGACAAGAGATGAGCAACTGATGTCATCTCCCTGGACTTATGCAATGCATTTTACACTGTCCTGCACAACATCCTTCTCTCTAAACTGGAGAGACATGGGTTTGATGGATGGACCACTTAGTGGATAAGGAATTGACTGGATGGCTACACTCAGAGAGTTGTGGTCAACAGCTCGATATCCAAGTGGAGACCGGTCACAAGTGGCATCGCTCAGGGGTCTGTTTTGGGCCCGGCCCTGTTCAACATCTTGGTCAGCAGCATGGACAATGGAATAGAGTGCACCCTCAGCAAGTTTGCCAATGACACCAAGCTATGTGATGTCGTCAACATGCTGGAGGGAAGGGATGCCATCCAGAGGGACCTTGACAGGCTGGAGAGCTGGGCTCATGCAGACCTCATGAAGTTCAACCAGGCCAAGTGCAAGGTCCTGCACCTGGGTCATGGCATTCCCAGGCACAAATATAGGCTGAGCAGAGAATGGATTGAAACCAGCCCTGAGGAGAAGGACTTGGGAGTGCTGGTGGACGAGAAGCTTAACATGAGCCAGCAATGCACTCTTGCAGCCCAGAAAGCCAACCACATCCTGAGCTGCATCAAGAGGAGCGTGGCCAGCAGGTTGAGGGAGCTGATTCTCCCCTTCTACTCTGCTCTGGTAAGACCCCACCTGGAGTACTGTGTCCAGTTCTGGAGCTCCCAACATAGGAAGGACATAGACCAGTTGGAGAAGGTCCAGAGGAGAGCCACGAAGATGATAAGAAGGCTGGAGTACCTCTCTTCTGAGGGCAGGCTGAGAGACTTGCGGCTTTTCAGCCTGGAGAAGAGGAGGCTCTGGGGAGACCTTATAGTGGTCTTCCAGTACCTCAAGGACCCCTGGAAACATTCAAGGCCATGTTGGATGAAGCTTTGAGCAACCTGATCTAGTGGAAGATGTCCCTACCCCTTTCAGGGGAGTTGGACTAGATGATCTTGGAAGGTCCCTTCCCACCCTAACTATTCTGTGATTCTATGATTCTATAAATGCTTAAGTGTTTCACACTTTAGTCCCATTGCCTGGAACAAGCATTCTTTTAAAAGGTAATCCTTCAGAAAAGTTTGCTTTTCTTGCACACTCATCATTTTAGGAGATTTTTTTTGAGGTTTTATTAAGAATTCCCCCAATTTTCTCAATATTTTGTCGCATAATTTTCAATAAGAGCTGAATAAATGACATTTTAATGTCAGAAATGCTCATAGCTCTCATCACTACAGATAGATAACAGCTCAGGTGCCAGGTGAGGCTTCTTTCTAACATGCCAAATGCTATGTCTGTTGTTAATGTATCCATACATCATTAACAATACAACTGCAGACACTACATGGAAGTGCACAACGAATATCCTTTCACCCTTCATTCATAACACTGTTTAAATTTTATCTGTGGAGCTGCTATTTTTGCCTCTGGAATCTCCCTATAGTCTGTTGTCAAGTCCTTATACAACATGAGTGGGAGCTTTAGTTACCTAAATGGCCAAATTATTATCTGAAATGGAACATGTTGATCATCATGAGTGGCATCATATGGCACATACAGGATTACCAGGTGATCAGGCCCAGTCAGCATGGGTTTGTGAAAACCAGGTCCTACTTGACTAACCTTGACTTGTCCCTCTGGATGGCATCCCTTCCCTCCAGCGTGCCAAAAGCACCACACAGCTGGGTGTCATTGGCAAACTTGCTGAGGGTGCACTCTATCCCATTGTCCATGTTGCCAACAAAGGTGTTGAACAGGGCAGGCACAACACAGATCCCTGAGGAACGCCACTAGACACTGGTCTCCATTTGGACATCGAGCCGTTGACCACAACTCTCTAAGTGCGGCCATCCAGCCAATTCGTTATCCACTGAGTGGTTCATCCATCAAACCCATATCTCTCCAGTTTAGAGAGAAGGATGTTGTGCGGGACAGTGTCAAATGCTTTGCACAAGTTCGGGTAGATGATGTCCGTTGCTCATCTCTTGTCCACTGATGCTGTAACCCCATCATAGAAGGCCATCAGATTATCCCGGCACGATCTGCCCATAGGGAAGCCATGTTGGCTATCACCAACCACCTCCTTGCTCTCCATGTGCCTTAACATGGTTTCCAGGAGAATCTACTCCATGACCTTACCAGGGACAGAGGTGAGGCTGACTGGCCTGTAGTTCCCTGGGTCTTTCTTGTTCCCCTTTTTAAAAATGGGGATTATGTTATCCCTCTTCCACTCATCGGACACCTCATCAGACTGCCACGATTTCTCAAATACAATGGCCAGTGGCTTGGTACCTTCATCTGCCAGTTCCCTCAGGACCTGCGAATGCATCTCATCAGGTCCCATGGGCTTGTGCACCTTCAGGTTCCTCAGATGCTGCCGAACCTTCTCTGTACCTTTCCTGTAATGCAACACTACCCAGAATTATTTGTTTATATGTTGAAATCTGATCTGAAGTTAAATCTTACTGTGCTAGACAAATTTACATTTAGAACAAAATTACCATCAGAATAATATGAGCATATAGGCTTTGTACATTGCCCAGAGTGTACAACCTAAACAACACAAAAATCCCTGGGGAACTCAAGTTCCTGACTCCATTTCCTCTACTCATTTGTCTTGCCACATCCAGTCCTTCAAACAAATGCCCAAATATCTTTAGACACCAGGTAACAGCTGGTTTCATGGCCCTTGCTACAATTAATGGAATTTCACCGGAGCTGATAGAGAAATCTCTCCAATTTGCAAAACTTTATGGTGATTTTTATTCATGTTTCTTCTTTTTCATTCTTATTTTTAACCTCTGATGACTTAGATTTTTTGCATGTCAGTGACTTTGCTAGTTCCTTTGGGTGCTGCCAATATAAACTGTATTAAGTTTCAGCCTGTACAATTTGGGTAGTGGAGTCACACTGTGAAATGCTTTGTGTCACTGTTTTTAAGCATTGCAAAAGGCCTTTAAAAGGGGATGCCACTCCCTTGCCTACACACTAGTTTCCAGTCATCTGGAATCATACTATGTGAATAAATGTAACAATTGCTTTGGACACAATAGTTGTCAGCTGCAAATACAGATAGGTCACTAGCACTATCTAGTACCCCAGGTACAGAAAGTTCCTAGAAATATTTCCATCTGAGCATTATAAATTGGTGAATAGTGGCATGAATTTTTCTAATTGGACAAAAAAAAAACTTTAGCCTCTCGCTCATGGAAGTATTGTTTTTTGGAGGAAGGAGCCCCCACAATGATAGATAGCAGCCTGGCAAAGCCCTCTCTATGAAACACGTATGCTTTAGGGCATCCAGACAAACTCAAGCATCTCACTCTTGTCAAATTAAATCAGTTCCTTTCACAGGCACCCAAACATGAAAGGTATCTGGCCCTTGCTCCGCTGCATCCAAGTGTCAGATATGCTATCACATCTGCACGTTACGGTTTTTTGATTAAGAACTGTGTGCATGGTTGAATTTATCCCCATAGCAGGTGTGTGGTGTTAATGCCTGAGTATATTCAAAAGACCTGTGCACTCTTCCAAGTCAGAACATGTTATGCTCTGACCAGTACTGCTGTGATAGCCTAAGCTCATGTGTGTCCCACCCCAAAATGTGGCACTGATATGTATCACATTTCCTGTACTGCATCCATAGGTGCAAACATCTCTGCCATCAGCCAGACCATGCATGTACAGCAAACAGGATAGAAGTCAAGTCTATTAGTTCCCAAAATGAAAGAGAATTAGAAGCTGCTATAGAATAAGGATTTTTTTTTTTTATTTCACCAACCAAATGAGAAAACTTGGAAGAAATTTTAATGAAATCAAAAGGTTATGTTCATTGGTATATGACATTCTTCTCTCAATAATTCAGTTCAATATACTACAGATTTCAGTCTTTTTTTTTTAAGGAGTCATTGGTGCCTCAAAGACTTTCAAATGTGCTGATTCTCTTCTTACTCTGAGGTCAAATTTTTGCATCCTGAGGCCATACTATGAACATCTATTGCAGGCTGCCCAGTCTCTAACGTCAAGCCCCGTCATTGACAGTAGCACTGATATGAAAGCTTGCTCAAAAAGCCATGCTTACATAAAAGAAGAGCAGATGAGAAGTGACAGTGTTTTCCACCCTTCAAAATGGCTTAACTCACCACTAAAAAAAATCACCCCACTCTCTACTTTCAGATTTTCTTTGATTTGCAAGGGACTACTTCAGCTACAAGAATAGTAGTTTGCAGATGTGGCTATACCAGCCAGATAGGTGAAGAGCTGGAGATTTATACTGGTTTATAGGTTCATGGAGCCATCTAGATCCTGTAAATACAAGAGAATTAGTGAAAGCCCAAGGAGCACTGAGGCACTGAGGGAACGTTGGAGGGAAAGCAGTAGGATCATTTATTTGCTATAAAGAGACCTGCTGCTGCTGAAAATAGAAACTGATATGTAGGTGACGGCCTAAACATCTCCATAGAAAAGGGCAAAATTTGACACACTTATTATCAACAACTTTCTTAGGTTAAGCATAACTGATGACACTCCAGCTTTATTCTTCATATACCTTAAATCTTTCTCTGTAGACCCAGTAATTCTGTAGTGAATCCCTCTGCAGAGCCTACTTCCTCGCCTCTCCTTTGTCTGCAATCTCTTCTTTATTTATGCCCTTTACTCCCTAACGGTTGTCCCAGCTACAAGCCTCTACCTGAGCCACACAGTCTATCTTAATCAAAAGTGACCCTGCAGTCATAAAGCACATTCAGTTTTTGTCAAGCTGTCATTGACATAATGCCACAAAAGTGGTCTCAGTTAGGCACAAAAATTGGTTTGGGTTTAGCGGAGTTTTATTTCATGCTATGTACTTTGTATGGACACAATTGTCTAAGGTTTGGGAGGAAGAAGTAGAAGTTATGTTAAAGCCTCATTTCAAAAAAGTTTATAAAGGATTAAACAGTAATCAAGAGACATTACTACCAACTTTTCAACTTATGGAGATGTATGAGAGACAAGTTCTACTCTGCAACATCTAATCCTATATTTAATATTTAATAATTTATCAGAGTAATATTAATAAATGAAACCGTACAATAAAGTGTGTGCGGACACTGTCTCAGGTCAGGGAAATCTATAGTGAGAGGAGGAAATCAATTTTGTGATCACTAAAGTATTTTTACAGAACCAGCCCTCTCAAAATAACTAACATTTTAAGAACAATTCATTATAGACAGCGTCTTCCTATTTTCACTGTTCTCACAATTCTTGCTATTGCAAACTTCCTTCCCATTTTCCACAAATAATATATTCAAATTCAAGGAAACACCTTGCTGATTCCTCTTTTCTTTCACATACTTGCTTAGTGACTCGACATCTGCCATGTTGGTGTTATCGGAGGAGCCCTCAGGTGGGTATCGTCATATGCGGTCCTGCAGCATTCAAGGGCATGCAAAACAGGATGCTTGTAGGCAGTTACAGCAAACACCACCAGATTTTTTTCTCCTTTCATCTCAATAACTCATTTTGTGCTCTGGGGTGAAGAAATTTGTTTTGTCTGAGATTCCTGAAAGAAGGTTTTTCTGTGCAATTTGTGACCAGCTCTGTTAAAGTATTACTGAATGCAGTGTAAATAAACAAGTTACATCAGCCAGATTGTACTTCACATAGATTTATCTTTCACCAGATGCTCTGTCCTGAGAGGCTGGAAAGGAGCCAAAGCTCACAATATCCACTGGTCAAACACAGGTAACCTGGCAATGTTCCCTCAATTCCTTCTTCTTACAAGGTTGAGACACAGGGAGAGACAGAGGAAGTCTTAGTGTTTGCAACCCTAGCTGCGCTATGCTTGAGGGTTGTCAGTGATCATTTGGCACACTTAAGCCCTAAAAATTAATATTCTAATCCCAAAGTGAGTTGCTGAGAAAGGCACATGCTTTGTTGACTTGGTGGATAAGGAGTTGGCTGGATGGCTGCACTCAGAGAGTGGTGCTCAACGGCTCGATGTCCAGGTGGAGACCGGTCACAAGTGGCGTCCCTCAGGGGTCCGTGCTGGGCCCGGCCCTGTTCAACATCTTTGTCGGCGACATGGACAGTGGGATAGAGTGCACCCTCAGCAAGTTCGCCGACGACACCAAGTTGTGTGGTGCCGTCAACACGCTGGAAGGGAGGGATGCCATCCAGAGGGACCTTGACAGGCTGGAGAGCTGGGCCCGTGCCAACCTCATGAAGTTCAACCAGGCCAAGTGCAAGGTCCTGCACCTGGGTCATGGCAATCCCAGGCACAAATACAGGCTGGGCGGGGAATGGATTGAGAGCAGCCCTGGGGAGAAGGACTTGGGAGTGCTGGTGGATGAGAAGCTCAACATGAGCAGGCAATGCGCCCTTGCGGCCCAGAAGGCCAACCGCATCCTGGGCTGCATGAAGAGAAGCGTGGCCAGCAGGTCGAGGGAGGTGATTCTCCCCCTCTACTCTGCCCTGGTGAGACACCACCTGGAGTACTGTGTCCAGTTCTGGGGACCCCTACACAAGAAGGACATGGACCAGTTGGAGAAGGTCCAGAGGAGGGCCACGAAGATGATAAAAGGGCTGGAGCACCTCTCTTATGAGGACAGGCTGAGAGAGTTGGGGCTGTTCAGCCTGCAGAAGAGGAGGCTCCGGGGAGACCTGATAGCAGTCTTCCAGTACCTCAAGGGGGCCTACAAGAAAGATGGGGATAGGCTGTTTAGTAGGGCCTGTTGCAATAGGACCAGAGGTAATGGTTTTAAAATAGAGGGGGGTAGATTTAGATTAGAAATTAGGAAAAAAATTTTTACGATGCGGGTTATAGAACACTGGAACAGGTTGCCCAGAAAGGTGGTGGAGGCCCCATCTCTGGAAGCGTTCAAGGCCAGGCTGGATGAGGCTCTGAGCAACCTGACCTAGTCAGGGATGTCCCTGCTCCTTGCAGGGGGATTGGACTAGGTGACCTTTGAAGGTCCCTTCCAACTCTAACCATTCTATGATTCTATGATTCTATGATCTGCTAGTGATGATCTCTGATTCTCGGTTTGAAAAAAAAAAACAAAAACAAACCAAGCTCCATTAGAAATTAGCAAAATATGGTTTGAAGTGACTGTCAACCCAGCAGCTGGAGGAAGGAAGGAATAGAAAAGAAGCTAGGCTGATGGCTGGTATTCAACTAAAGCATTTTGTTTTCCAAGATTTGGGGCAGATGGAAAAAAAATTCTTACATTTTATTTTAGTCCATGATATTTCTTTTGACCTAACATGTGAGATTTCGCTTTCAGGTTTAAAAGATCTTTACTTCCTTTCTTATTTCCTCTTCTTAAATTTTTCTTCATTTTCAAAAATGAAAACCTTCAATTTGACTCAATAGTCAAAAAAGTATGATTAAAAATCTGTCAGCATTTTCACTTTTGGAAAACTGCTTTATTTTAACACTTTCTCAAAGTTACTTCTCTCCGCTTCTATACTATACTTTCTTTCCTTTCACAACTGAACTATTGCTGAACTCAGCCCAGATTCATATATGCCTTTGATGCCTTTTACCTAGTTCTACATGTTACAATATTACACCAAATTACAATATATTTTCAATTTATTGTTACCATGACTTCATGGCAGTGACAACTTTTATCCAAAATCAGTTCCAACAGCCTTTGTATACACGTATCCCAAATTTAATTAAAAAATAAAGATTACTTATGCAGTTTATTTAATTTTCAGCTAACAATAGAGAAATATATTAACAATATAAAATTGGTAGCACTGGAGAAGGCTAACTAAGTAAAAATGATCAACAGTTTATTGAATCTTGTATTATCCAAATTACAACCTACCTGAAGTATGACTCTTTGAGTGTTCTACATTGTTGAATAAGAAAGCAAACTTTTGTTGGCTCAAATTACAGTTTAATCAGATTGTACTTTTACTAAATGCTGTATAACAAAAGGCATATTTTAAGTCCACAATCTCCACAATTTCCTAGAAATTGTACTGTCTCAACTTTACCTTGAAATAAATACGCAAACAATTTAGACGTCTCAAAATAATTTTTATCAAAATTCACAGGTAAAAATTTTTCAGCTTTACTACTGGAGCAGGCAGGAACAGTGTCACTTTAATAGCTCACTGTTACTCAGAACACAATGCTCTTTACTATAAAGTCTAGGACCACTATGTTTTGAAAAGTAGAATAATGTTAACTCACTTGGTATACAGACAGATGTAGATTGTGTGTCTTGGACTCAGCAGTATTTAAAAGTAGTACCATCACCATTTTCTGCTCCCCTGGAAATTTTTATCACCTTGCCTCTTAAGAAAATAAATTTTGTAAGTGTCAATTGACCCATGAACATGTGCACAGGTCCATGTACTGTGAATTGGTAACTGGAAAGAGGAGGAGTAGGGCTTACTTGTGAAAGTTCCAAGAATGCAGTAAAATTTGGTCTCTGTCTCTTAGGCTCTCATATGGCTTCCATTCTTCTGGTACTTGAGCACCAGAAAAAATATAATGTGTATATACTGGTAGGTAAGCACTTTAATCCCCATGTTACAACTCAAAAGCTAAGGCACAGAGAGGTTAGGTGATTTGTGCATATGTTAGGGACTTAAATTAAATATGAACTCCTTAAATTCAAAGAAGATTGACTCTTGGATACCTGGAGTATCAGGGGCACTTAGTGAACAATCCAGACAGAATGGAATTGTTATGTTTGTGAGCAGCAGGCCTCAAGGACATCACTGAAGCCGCTTGTGAGAAAGTACTGAAGCTGCCTGTAAGAAAGTACTGAAGCCACCTGTGAGAAAATAATGAGGCCGCCTGTGAGAAAGTAATGAAGCTTCCTGTGAGAAAGTAAACGAAGCAACCTTAAGAAGAAGGAAAACAACTGGCATACGTGACGGGGGGGCTGAACATGAAGCAGGGTGCAGGTGGAGAGAGCCGTGCGCATGAACAAAGAGACTTAACAAATCATATTTTAGCTAGGAGCGCGTGCATAATATAGTTAGCCAATTAGTAGAGAGCTTGCGCATGATACGGAATTCGAAGGGCTATATTAACCGGGATGTATCAACAACAAATTGGCATTTGCTTGATCATATTGGTCGTCAGCAGTGTCCGTGACTTCCGCGTCAGCAGGTGGCGCCCGAACAGGGACCCTCGGAGAGAGGGTACAGGGACCCTCAGATCGGTGTTGGACATCCGGACGGAACCGAAGAAGGAAAGAAGAAATGAGGGGGCGGAAGCCGGTCAAAGTCGAGTGCTGCCCCGGCACTCGGGAAGTCACTATAGCGCAAAAAGGTACAAAAGGTACGGAGGGAATCTCGTCTTGGCCAGGCGAGTGGCCGGGGAGGAGATGGGGTCCACACTGACCAAAGAGGAGTCAGCAGTGGTTAAGCTCCTCCAGCATATGCTCTCTATGAGAGGACTGAATTATGACTCAGCCGTCCTAGAAGCTTTGCTGCAGTGGGCAAAGAAAAGGGAATTAATCCCCACAGTTGATGATGCTTTTGAACTCCTGACATGGCAAAATATAGGAAAAGAGCTGTGGGATGAAATAAGTAAGGGATCAAAGGAGGCGAGCAAACTCTCCACCGTGTGGAGGCTAGTTAATGAAACCTTGAAAAGTATGAAAGCCGAACGTTCAGTTGCCGCATCTGCTTTTGCGGCCTTAACTTCAGCCAGCGGGTCCACCTCCGCTACTAGCATGCTGTTCTCGGGTCCAACGAGCCCTGCCGCCGCCCCGGCTGGTGCTGAGGGTGGGGGGGTTCGAGCCCCAGCAAGGACTCCAGGAAATGCAGCCACAGCCCCTATAACTATAGATATGTGGGCACCAGAGGGAAAAACTGCCAAAGGCTTTTCACCACCATCAGATGTACCACCGCCAGGCATCCCGCCATGCTGCGCCAGTGCAGGCTCAGAGTCACGAGCCTTTTCGCCAGCGCCAACAGCTCCGGTTTACTCCCCGTTACCACCTTCTTCCCTGCCACCATGGTGTGAGGAAGAGGGGGATGAACATTCATCCGGCTTGAAGGATGCACAGCTGCAAGAGACGCTAAAAAGGCTGGAAGCCCTAGAGGTTCGCCTAGAAGCGTTGCTGGGAAACTTGTCAACTCCTTTGCCTGTGCCACATCGAGACCTGCCAGCATCCAACCTATTCGTTCCGAATGGAGCACCGCGTGAGATCAGTCTTTTTGCACCTTTGCAAGGGACGCCGGCGGGAGGGGCCAGGGATTCGAATCCGATAGTGCAGTGGAAAGAGGTGATTCGAGATGCTATGATAGAAGGACAGCCTTTTCCCATGGCATTTCCAGTTGTGACCAATAATACTGGGAGAAGTGTGTGGGAAGCATTAGACTGGCAAATATTGAAGGAAGCTAAAAGTGCAGTGCAGTGCTAAAATCATCATATACTCAATCTGTGTTGCAGCATATTTTTTTGTCACAGTTGTTAACTCCTTATGATATTAGAATGATTGTCCAGATGCTTTTGCTACTGTCACAGCAGCTGCAGTTCTTTCAGCACTGGCAGACTGCTTGTGATAGGGCACCTGCAATGCCTCGACAACAGGGTGATCCGTTATTCGGGGTGCAAACTCAAATGCTGATGGGAGCGGGACCCTACACACGATCTGATTGGCAAGCGCAATTTGCTACTGAAGTATTACAACTGGACCAAGATTTGGCTTATAGAGCGCTTGCTAGGGTGCAGGATGAAAAGTCCGGACCTGCCTTTACGTCAGTAAGCCAAGGTCCCACAGAACCATATGGGAAATTTATTGATCGGTTGCACACTGCTATTATGGCTCACCCTGATCTGGATGATGACATGAAAGCAAAGTTCTTAGATATGCTTGCCTTTAATAATGCTAATGAAAAAACTAAGAGAGCCCTTAGTGTGCTGCCAAAAGGATCTAGTACAGGGCAACTGCTGGAAGCTGCCGAGCGAATGTTAGAACAAGAAAAGGCTACAGTCATGGCTGCTGCTGTAGGTGCAGCAGTTAAACCGTTGATATCAATAAAGCGGAGTGTGATTAACTGACTGTAACCCCCATTCCCTCTTCCCACCCCCCTGCCCCCCATCCCTGTCCCGCTCAGGGGTCAGGGGAGGGAGGTGGAGATGGTGTTAAGCCCGGGAAGAGGGAGGGGTGGGGGGAGGTTGTCTTGTTCCCTTTTTCCTTATCCTGCCTTGGTTTTAGTGATGGTCTGTTTTGCTTGTAGCGGTGGCTTTAAGGATCCCTCCCTATTCTTGTCTTAAACCTCGGGTTTTAGTTTTCTTTCCTCCTATATGTTCGGGGCCACAGCCGCCGCCAGGCGCTCCCACCCCCCCACCCCTGACATGGTTAACAGATACTCCTGTCTGAGTCGAGCTTTGTATAAGTGGAAGGACCGTTCCCTCTTATAACATGGGGGAAGGGATACGCTTATGTCTTTACAGGAGCAGTAAACAAGTGGATCCCTGTCTGTATCATCTGCGGGTAAGCCTTTCAGAACATGTTTGGTTGACCTGCCAGGTACCGGTAGGACGGCAACTCTGTGTAAAACAGCAGCAGCCACGAGTGCTGAGTCCTAAAAATACAAAAGATGGAACTTTTTGGGATCAGTAAAGATGGACTTCTGCCTATTTTTTTTAAACTATTCAAGAGCTAATGTTTCTAGAGGGGTAATGATTGTAAATGCTTTAAGATCTATACATTGCAACGACACAGCATGACATAATCATGCGAGCACATATCAAAATCCAGACAGCATAAAAGACCTAAACGAAGCATACATAGCATTGAATCTGGTTGCCAAGATAATACAGAGTTTTGGAAACTAAGTAAAATTATTGCTGCTTCAGTCTTTACATCTGGTGTGGCAAGTGCCTAGGCGTTAACTACGCTAAATAAATTGGACTGTTGGCTTGCTAAGCAAATAAATACAACTGCATCGGCACTATCAACGCTGTTAACTGATGCAGATTCTATATACTATGCTACTTTACAAAACAGAACCGCTGTTAGCCTGCAGAGCACATATTTGACAGGCCTTGTTGCATGCGCTGGCCACGCATGCAGCAACACCTAGTCAGTACTCTTTCACTGAATCTGCTGAGGGTATAAACAGAGGTGGCTCAGAGCGAAGGGGAGAGGACAGGCCCAGAGCACACTTTATTTACAACAGGGGACGCCCTGAAGGTGCTGCGCCTGCCTCCCTTCACTGCTCTGACCCGGCTGATAATCATCCTCTTGCTCAGCGGTGTCTTTGGCCTAGTTGGGTTAGTGACAGAATAGATCAGCAATAGATTTTTTTTTTATTATTAGCACAAAATCATGATTGTCAGGATTTTGATGGGCTTTGCTACATGAATCTGTCTGATCATTTGGAATCTATTCACAAAAGTATTCAAAACTTGCAAAAAGGAGTACAAAAACAGCAACAAAGTGATGGTTTTGATATATTCAGAAATCTTTTGGTGACTTGATATAAGCTTGTTACTAATAGCTGTAGGATGCTTATTCATTCCCTTTATATATGTATTTTGATCTATATTCTGTTTCTTAAAATGTGTGCAGACTTTAATAGATAAAGCGTTGAAACAAGCCTCTTTTCATAAACAAAGAAGGGGGAGATGTGGTATTTCGCTGAGCCAGTATGGTATCAGTGAAAGCACACCGACCTTGGGGGAGGGATACAATCATGCTCTCAGGAAGAAAGCCATGGAATGAGAAGGGAAGCTTTAAGATACAAAACATTGTTAGCAGAATTTATGGCTTGTTTCAACAGAAGCCTGCAGAAAACTAGTTATTGCTCTTGTAGATAAGAGAGTTACTGGAGTTGTTATGTCTGTAATAGGAGAAGAATGTTATAGTAGAAAATTACTAGAAGGTAGTGAAACTTAGCTTTCCTTCATAATCATGAATATGTATAACATGTGATCAGTAATTTTATTAACTAAGTTTGTGTGTGGCATAACTGGGTGGTTGCTGTCCTTGGTTAAAATCGGAATTGTGATACTAGGCATCATAGTAGGCATAATCATTAACATACCATGCTTGCAAAAAATGATTAACAACTCAATACAGACAATCTGGCTCATAAAAATAAAAATAATAATAATAAATTAAAAAAAAGGCTATTCAGTAGAGGCCTACATTAACCTAGTTGATATTGTAGTAAAATAAGGTCAGGAGTACCAAAAAGGGCTATAGGAGGACCATGTTATTTTGGAAAATTGATAATGTTTGCTTCATCTATGAGAACATTACGGAATCATACTCAAGCAAGAAGGTCACTAAAAGTATTGACTCCCCATTGTGACAGCAATTTAACCCTGTTGGGGACAGCTTGAGCGGATAGCATTATCTTTATTTGTTCCTTGGGCAGCAACTGCAAGAACTTTAGCTAACTTAAATAAATTAGCTTGTTGGGCACAAAAGCAAATGAATTTAACCTCTAGCATGTTATCAGGATTATTAGAAGACATGGATAGTATGCGTCATGATATTTTTGCAGAATCTAGCAGCCATTGATTTTTTGTTATTAGCGCATGGACATGGATGTGAAGATTTTGAAGATACGTGTTGCATGAATGTTTCTGATCACTCTAAGTCGATACACTATCAGTTGGCAGAGTTACGACGCAACATGCATGCGATACAAGTGGAAAGCAGGTTAACAGACTGGTTGAAATCCTTGGGGGTCACAGGCTGGCTAAAAGATTTGATAGTACATGGGTTGGTATTATTGACGGGTTTGCTGTTGACACTGATGATTTTGGGGTGTATTTTAAAATGCTTTGTGAAAGCTATGGAACATATGATGAAAGTGAGTCTGGATTGTTCAAAACAAAAAGGGGGATTTGTTGGATACCTGGAGTACCAGGGGCACTTAGTGAACAATCCAGACAGAATGGAATTGTTATGTTTGTGAGCAGCAGGCCTCAAGGACATCACTGAAGCCGCTTGTGAGAAAGTACTGAAGCTGCCTGTAAGAAAGTACTGAAGCCACCTGTGAGAAAATAATGAGGCCGCCTGTGAGAAAGTAATGAAGCTTCCTGTGAGAAAGTAAACGAAGCAACCTTAAGAAGAAGGAAAACAGCTGGCATACGTGACGGGGGGGGCTGAACATGAAGCAGGGTGCAGGTGGAGAGAGCCGTGCACATGAACAAAGAGACTTAACAAATCATATTTTAGCTAGGAGCGCATGCATAATATAGTTAACCAATTAGTAGAGAGCTTGCGCATGATACGGAATTCGAAGGGCTATATTAACCGGGATGTATCAACAACAAATTGGCATTTGCTTGATCATATTGGTCGTCAGCAGTGTCCGTGACTTCCGCATCAGCAATTGCCAGCTAAACACACTAATAATGTACTTAATCTCTAACACATTACTGTAATACAGAACCCACAGATAATTTTTGCTGTACAATGTCTATTCCATAAGGAATTTTGCAGCAGACTGTCAATTGGAAAGCTGATTGCTTTCCACAAGTTATCTTTACCTGGAGCAGGATAGTAGGTACCGCTGTCACTTGAAAAGTATGGCAGTTTGCCACGGCATAACTCGACATATAATATTTTTCAGGCTTCCAAGAAAGCCAGTACTTAAAATGGTTATGTTAGTTCCAAGTGTAACAATAGCTTTCTAAAACTTCTCCTGTTGTGGAGGGGGAAGGGGAGGCAGGGAGGCTAGGTTTGCACTTGGGACTTCAGCTTGTTTAACAAAACCTTTTACAGCCATGTCCCCAGTATCCATGTCAAAAGCCAAGTGTGTGGTGCCATTTCAATTTCAAATGAAATTATCATCTATCTGTCTATCTTTTGTTATTTACCTCTCTCTCAGCCGAGCTGAGCCTTTTAAACACTGGTTAAAATGGAAAAGAAGATTGTATACCTGCCCAAATCTGTAGAACTCTGAAATAATAGAGCAAGTTTGTGTCATGCTTAAAATAACCTACTTCTACTCACCTCAGGAGTAGATCTTCATCAGCCTGAAGTGACTGTTACTTGTGCCTTTCACATGAACAAATCTTACTTTCTACAGTAGAGCTACCACAGTAGGAACTTGGTTGGCAATCTGAAAGGAAACAGAAGTTAAATGGCTCTCACTAGTTTCTGGAGCTGAAGTACCCACTGAAAATACAATTTAAGGAATGAAAGCTTGAAGATCTTAATTAGTTTGCTGAAACTTCATTGTCTAGGGCCATTAGAGCGTTCCTCAGATATACAAGCTGTCTCTAAAAGGGCTGGTCCAAAAGCCTTGGGAGACCTGAAGTCTCAAGCAGTGGCTGGGGATTGGGTGGGATCTTTGGGCATCTCAGATGGTACCAGATGCTTTCCAGGTTTTAGGCCATGGAATAAAGCCCTGCATCACTCAAGTCACATATGTTTTTTTGTGGAGAGATTAATCTAGTAGATTCTGTGGCAAATATTTTCTTTCCTCCAAATCTCCCTCATTTTCAAATGGCATAAAAACTAAAACATGTTTCTTCATTGTTGTGACATAAATTTGGTAAGGTTAAGCATAAGAATTACTTTATTTTGTCATAATTGAAAAATTGCTTCATGCAATATTTCAAATTCTCCATACGTTCTTTTTTTTTAATATGAAACTAAGTTCTAGTTGGCAAGGCAAATTGTCAAGAGTTTAAACAGTGTGTTATTTCTAGATATCTCTTTGGTATATTTTTATCCTGTAGACTGGAAATTTATGGTATATATCTATCTTTTTCTATTTTTTCAATTATTACTGCTATAATAAAGATTCCTCTGATCTAAAGAAGCCAGCTGGCAAATGGTTTCTAACATAAGTTAAGCAGAATTTGGCCCTTCAAATGAACACTTCATCCTTTTTGATTAACGATAAAAAAAGCATTGAATTTAAGCACTTGATTTTTTTGTTCTAAAATGTGGAAAACATATTTGGAAATAAAACAAGCATATTTGTCCTCAAGTAACCTAGAAAAATAATTGTTGAGGAGGAAAGTGCTATTCGTAGTTATATATTGTCAGCTTTCTAACTTTCAGCACATTTAGATTATTTTTAAAGGAAAGTTTAACATTCAAGAATGAAGTTCTCCATTGATAGTCACATCAGGATTAAGACTGTCTGAAGTTTGTAAATTATGTGAAAAACCAAAAACTGAGAGAAGTGGTTGTAGCTTTCTATTGTGGGGCAGAGGCAACAGGAACCAATATGCCTTTAGACATTTTATCAAGAAGTTTATTTCTAGTCCTTGGTGACACCTGAAAAATTAGTCATTTTACATCAAAAGAGGCTAAAATGTAGAACAAATTTCCTGAGAGAAAATGGATTTTTAATTGCCTTAAAAAAACCACCACCCAGTACATTTGCAAGTCTTATATTTAAATAGCCTGTAATACAGTAGAAACAATAGCTCCGCAAAATCTACTGTAAATGGAGATCTTGAGCAAACAGAAAGCATATACCTCTAAGTACCCACTTTACCTCAAGGTGCTACATAAATTTCAGCATATATATGTTAAAGGATGCTACAGTTTTAGTTTAGAGAAAACTTCAGCAGGAGAGAAGCACAGTTTCTTAGACACCCACTAAACAAAGGAGGCAAAGATATTACGTCAGTCCATAAATAGGGCTGTAAGATAGTCAGGCATAATACAATAGGTGAGTAAGTGATTTTTAAAGAAAAGTCTAGGTACCCAACGTTGCAAAGCGTTCAAATGCCTTAGCTCTCAAGAGCTGAAACTGCTTAGCAGTTATTTAAGTCCCAGAACATCATGAAAAGTGGAAAGTAACCAATGTTCTTTGATAAGATGTTAATCAATTTTGCAACTGATGTCACCTACCTGGACATGTCCAAGGCATTTGACACTGTACCGCACAACATCCTTGTCTCTAAACTGGAGAGACATGGATTTGATGGATGGATCACTCAGTGAATAAGGAATTGGCTGGATGGCCGCACTCAAAGAGTGGTGGTCAACAGCTCAATGTCCAAGTGGAGACCAGTGACAAGTGGTGTTCCTCAGGGGTCTGCATTGACCCCAGCCCTGTTCAACATCTTTGTCAGCGACATGGACAGTGGGACATGGACATGGACATGGACAGCAAGTTTGCCAACAACACCAAGCTATGTGGTGCGTTGATATGCTGGAGGGAAGAGATGCCATCCAGAGGGACCTTGACAGGCTGGAGAGCTGGGCCCGTGCAAACCTCATAAAATTCAACCAGGCCAAGTGCAAGGTCCTGCACATGGGGCATGGAAATCCCAGGCACAAATATAGGCTGGGTGGAGAATGGATTGAGAGCAGCCCTGAGGAGAAGGACTTGGGAGTGCTGGGAGATGAGAAGCTCAACATGAGCAGGCAATGTGCCCTTGCAGCCCAGAAAGCCAACAGCATCCTGGGTTGCATCAAGAGTAGTGGGGCCAGCAGGTCAAGGGAGGTCATTCTCCCCCTCTACTCTGCCCTGGTGAGACACCACCTGGAGTACTGTGTCCAGTTCTAGAGCTCCCAACATAAGAAGGACATGGACCTGTTGGAAAAAGTCCAGAGGAGAGCCACAAAGATGATCAGAGGGCTGAAGCACCTCTCCTATGAGGACAGGCTGAGAGAGTTGGGGCTGTTCAGCCTGGAGAAGAGAAGGCTATGTGGAGACCAGTACCTAAAGGTACAAGAAAACTGAGAAGGGACTTTTGACAAAGGATAATGGCTTTAAAATAGTAGACCGCAGGTTTAGATTAGAGTTTAGGAAGAAACTCTTCACTGTGAAGCTGGTGAGGCACTGAAACAGATTACCCAGAGAGGTGGTAGATGCCCCATCCCTGGAAGGGTTCAAGGACAGGTTGGATGGGGCTTTGAGTGACCTAGTCTACTGGAAGTTGTCCCTGCCCATGACAGGGGTGTTGGAACTAGCTGATCTTTACGGTCCCTTCCAACCCAAATCATTCTTGAGGTTCAACAAGGGAAAGTGCTGGGTCCTGCACCTGGGTCACAACAACCTGATGCAATGCTACAGGCTTGGGGAAGAGTGCCTGGAAAGCTGCCCAGTGGAAAGGGATCTGTGGGTGCTGGTAGAAAGCCTGCTGAACATGAGCCAGCAGTGTGCCGAGATGGCCAAGAAAGCCAACAGCATCCTGGCTTGCATCAGGAACAGTGTGGACAGCAGGAGTAGGGAAGTGATTGTGCCCCTGTACTTGGCACTGGTGAGGCCGCACCTTGAGTACTGTGTGCAGTTTTGGGCGGCTCACTACAAGAAGGATATTGAGTTGCTGGAGCATGTCCAGAGAAGGGCAACGAAGCTGGTGAGAGGTCTGGAGAGCAAGTCTTATGAGGAGTGGCTGAGGGAACTGGGATTGTTTAGTCTGGAGAAGAGGAGGCTGAGGAGAGACCTCATTGCTCTCTACAACTACCTGAAAGGAGGTTGCAGGGAGGCGGGTGTTGGTCTCTTCTCCCAAGTAACTAGTGATAGGACAAGAGGAAATGACCTCAAGCTGTGGCAGGGGAGGTTTAGGTTATATATTAGGAAACACTCCCTTACTGAAGGAGATGATCAGGCACTGGAACAGGCTGCCCAAGGAAGTGGTGGAGTGACCATTCCTGGAGGTGTTCAAAGAACGTGTAAACGTGGCACTTCAGGACATGGTTTAGGGGACACGGTGGTGTTAGGTTGATGGTTGGACTTGATGATCTTGGAGGTCTTTTCCAACATTAAACATTCTATGATTCTGTGATTCTGTAATTCTATTAAATGTAGTTAAGCACCTAGTACTGTCTTGTGGATCCTCAAATGGGGAACACTTCTGCATTCAGCTGAGAGCCTACAGCCCTTCTAGGATGTGAGAGGGCAGTACTCAAATTCTAACCCTGTCTGATGTAGAGGAGGCATAAGAAGTTTCTGCATCCTTGGGATCCGTAAAGCAATAACTGTCGGCCACTCTTTAGCTGCTCTTCTATGAAGTCTGATGTGGTCACATATGCTCTGAGATGAGTCTGGTAGGTGACGTAAATGAGAAAATAGTTCCACTGAAGAAACATACATTGGTATAATAATTTAGTGGGTTTTAGTGTGTCCCATAGTAGAAATGAGGAGGCTAACAGAGTAGAAACATATTGGGATTAGGTTTTGAGATTCAGAGTAGGGCAGCATTTGAGTAGCAATATAAGCATCTGAAGATTATGCTCCAGTCTCTCAGGTGTAATTTATTGCATGAATATACCCTTTCCAATACTTCAGTCCTGTCCCTCTTTAAACACTGCACTAATATCTGTAGTGAAACCCATTATAATCTTCTAAACTTTAGCATATATGTCATGCTTCTAGTTTCAATCTAAATGCCTTGCTGTAGAGGAAGATTAGTGTTATAACAAATTTTAAATATATTGGATTTAAATTGAGCTACTCCCTATATCAAATTATCAAAACTTCATGGATCATGTAATTGAGAGCAGCTGGCAAACATCAGAACAGAGCCCAAAGAAACAAAAGAAACCTCCTCATATATCCTTCACCAACAAAAATTTGGGGTTGTAACCCACTGACAAATCCACAGGATCTAAAATAATCTCATGGCCCTTTTTTCCCTTCCTTCCTCAAAATACACACAGGCAATCAATCCTTGGCTGAAACACAGTTTGCTAGTGAAAATGCATGTATCTAACCTCTCTGTACCACAAGGGTTCTACGTCACCTGAAATTTCCTGTTGCTGAGCAGAATATTATTTTAAAAGCAGGTTTCCCATGTAGCAGCTCTGAGTAGCTGTCTAGATCCAGAGTTCAGAACTCATTATATGCTAGGAAGACAGCCTTATTCTGCACAAAACCAGAGGGGCTGCTTCTCATCATGCTGCCAGATCAGGAACTCGAACCCATACCACATGCTGTGTGAAGCTTAATAATCTTAGCTGAATAAGAGATGACAGTTAAAGTCAGACTGTTACTGTGAAAAAGTTAGGGAGCTGCACAGGGAGCTCCTCTTCCACTTCCTTTAATAAGGTAGCCAAATACTAGAAAGTTTTTTTTCCTTTAACTATACAGCATGTTCATTGGTTTTGTACTTAATTTTAGCTCCCTATTAATACGTTATTGTTACTTGTTATGAAAGTAGAGGGAAACTGTCTACAATAAATGTATTTGATCTATTTATTTGGTCTATTGATTCTTCTGGTTTTCCCTTCACAAATTTTTAAGGGAGTTACAACCTTCTAAGACACAAGGGCAGGCTTAACAAGCCATTTACTATGACTTCGTGAATGTCTGTCATTCCTTTAAACCTCTGTTTTTTACACATCAGCACGACTCTCTCTGTCCCGTAAACTTCTTGCATTCCTCCTTCTAGTCCATTCCACACATCCATGTTCTTTGCCTGTATTCCCGTTTCTCCACTTTACTCCACTTCCTTGTGCACCTGTTTTTGTGTAATTTTTTTTTCCTTCTGTTCCCAGATCCTGTCCTAATGGGTAATCCCCATTCTTTCCTTTTCCTTGGGGCAGTTCTCAACATCCTCTTACCCGGGCTTTGTGTTCTTCCTTATCCCACAATGTCATATTATTTTTCTTCTTTCTCCATTGTTGAGGGTGTTGGTAGACAGAAGAGCAGAGAGGAAAGGCAGTTTTATTCCAGAAGATTATATTAGTTTGTGTTCCTATGTGAAACTGGGTACCTAAAGGTGACTGTCACCATAACACTTGAGCTGTTATGTTATGAGTTTTTCCTCCAGTCTGTTTTCTTCCAATAATCAACTGGTTATATGCACTGACTCCTGAAGTATTCCTTGAAATTTCAAAAATGAACAAACAAAACCTGAAAACTCAGAGGTGGCATTTCAGTATTTTTCATTATATGTGAATTGCCAAACCAAACCAGTTAAGTGGAATATGGGACCATTCAAAGTCACCTCCCACCCCAAAAATACAGCTATATTTATATATGCATACAGTGTTTAATTCTACTGTGCATTTAATAGTCATAAAAGTAATTACTAAAGCTAGTGATTGAAATATTAGCCAATACAGCAAAGAGACTAAGAGTCTTGTGGTTAAACTAACATAATGACCCTCTCATAAGAAGCCATAAAGCACAAATAATTTCTTCTCTGTACTACACTTCTCTAAAAATTACAATTATTCTGCTTGCTAACCTGAGAAAAACTGTGCTGTTACAGCCACTAATACTGCTACTGATTTGCCCACATTTTCTCATATAAGCCAAACTGCTGTGTAGTTCATAATCGAGACTAAACACATATGTGAGGATTAAATCCTCTGTTCTTATTGATTATCAATAGGGTCTTTGTCTTTTAGAAAGACCATTACTGTAAACAAAACACATTATCTACGAAAATATTTAGTTCAGCTTAATGTTTTTGTTATTTGTGCAATTGCCAACATCTTGCTTGGCATTACACAAAAGACAACATACAAGACACATGCTGCTTGGAAAAACTCACAGTGTAAACAAGATAAGGCTTCTAGCTATTCAGCACATAATTACTTCTTTTCATTTCAGATTTTCTCCTGAGATTGATAAAACTGTTATTAATTTTATAGGAGTTGCCTTGGTTTTGGTTGTGATTGCTTAATTTTTTTACCCCTTTTACTCACTAAATGTCAGCTCAAGCAAGCTGCCAGTCTCATGTGGATTACAGCTGACAGAAAGGCGCATTTTGTAGCTTTCTTTAGAAGTCCTTGCATTGATTTTAGAGTGACTTTTTTTTTTTTTAATTTCCTTATCTATCTTACTTTTCCATCTTTTCTGATAAAGAAGATTATGAAAGGAAAACCATCAGTGAATTTCCTTTTGCATTGAGTACTACAGACGGGGTCACTGCCCCCTTTTTTTTTCAAGTAAAATCAAGAAATTATGTTGTTTTCTTCTTCCTTTCACTTTTTTCTCCTGCTTTCTTAAACTCCATATTTTTCTCCTTTCTGATAGTTAAAGCAGGTTAGCATTTCCTTTTCCTTGCTGTAGCACCTGGCACTACCTCTTTGTTGGGCAGAGGACACTAAACCCCTTCTAGGTACAAGATAGATTACCCGTTCCAAAACCCACATATTTCTGAGTTTGCACACTCGCTTTAAAGTCTGTTTTACACCAGCAATTCCTTCTATTCTCTCTCCCTTTCAGTTACCCTGGTTATTTTGTATGTTGTGTTACATATTAGTGCATGGAAATGTCATCCTTAACAAAGTCGAGTTACAAAAAGGGAGAGGGAAAAAGATGGATGATATGCCAAGTCCAAGCTGAAGTTATTACTACCTCAGCATTTACAGACACATATGAACTTAATTCAAAGGACCTGTGAAAAGTAAAACACATGTCATTTTCCTGCACCTAAGAGTAGCAAGTTTTCTTCTAGTTCTAATATTTTAACACTATGCAGAGGATAAGATACCAGGAATGCAACAAAACTAAAACAAAAAAAAATTAAGTTGTTGGGCTTGAAACCTCAAGGAACATTCTCAGGCTTTTTCTTTTTTTTTTTTTTCTCCTTCAATTATTTTATATATGTGCCTGTATGCTTTCACCTTTACTATGAAAACTGCAGCACACAAAGAGCAGCCCTTTCAATAATCTCAGAGTAAGCATTTTCTAAAGAGTTTTCAGAAGAAAATAAAATAGAGAAAAAATCAAAAGAGAGGATTTAAATCTGTCAGAAATATTCTAGTTGGCATGATTCCCTTTTTACATGAACAGGCAGGTGTCTGGAAGTAGGCCCACCATTAATACCTGGTACAAACTGGTAGCCTATAATATTTTTTACAAATTACCAATAAAATCTGATTGTTAATTGTTACATACAGACAGGATACAAAGTTACTGGAGACTGAAGTCACTCTATGGAGTCTTCTAAGCCTTGAGGCTGTAGTCACTTGTTATGGATGTACTGAACAAGGTGTTTAGATGTGTATTTTCTTTTAGCAAAAGTATAAGAAAAGATACCAATCACCTGTAAAATGCACTAGGATTGAATAAATCAGAGGTTCTAAAAGTAGGCAGTATGTTTATACTTCTTAAGAAAGACTCCTTTGACTTCAGTTCCCTTACTATGAACACTTCTCATTCTTCTCGTATCACTTTTCTAATGCGTTTAAAAAATTAATTGGCTTCACTGTTATGTGCTCTGTGTCAAGAAGAGCTCTTAAACTACTTCTGGTGCTAAGCTCCTGTAGGTGAGAAATGTGTCTTCCTTTTCTCAGAAAGCTTATATTGAAGAGTTGGATAGAACGTTGTTTAGATACATGGAAGAACATAAAGATATTTTTATGAGACTTGTTAAGTAAGGAGTGATCTAACTAGGAAAATAAGAAATTCTGTCAAATCTAGCTTGGATTCTGAAGAAGAAAATGAACTTTAGAATAGAAATTTTAAAAATTGATAAAATTATGGCACATATGTAAAAATATCAATGTCAGCCCTTTCAAAATGAGGCAGTAGCCTGAAAAATAATTATTATTAGGCAGATTAAGACTATTACTAAGAACTGCACACTATCCACCCAACCTTTCAGTTTTTCATTCCTTTGCTGCCCTAGCTCAATCCTTTCCTTATACTGTGTTTAGTTCTATTATTATATCATTTTGCATACTTAAGTATGTGTACTATGAGGGCAATTATCTTCTTATCTATTTTATCAGTGAATATGCTCCATGGATAATTACAGAGACTAAAGCATACCATTCAGCAGCAGCAATGCACACAAATCTTAATTACACTCTGAGGTAACCATTTTATAGTATAATATGTAGGAATGTAAGTGCTTCAAAAATGAGCTTTGCACTTCATAGCTGAGGAAACAGTAGATAGCCCCCATCATCACAGAATGCTCTAAGAAAATATTTCTTTATATATAATAAAAAAAAATGGAAATATTTCTGAAAAGATAGCAAGAATTAGTTTGGGATATGGAAAGTATGCCTTGTAGTGATAAACTAAAGAAGCTCAGTCTCCTTGGACTAGCAAATAGGAAATTCAGAAAAAGAAGTTTCATTTCTGATAGCAAAAAACACTTTATTTTACCATAAAAACACATAACAAGACCAACATTTGGAGACACATTCAGGTAAGAAATGAGGTGTTGATTTTAGATAGTGTGAGTAATTTAACTATGAGAATAACATGACTAGACTTGACAGGTTTCTATATACTACTTGCCTCCTATTCAAATAGAGAAACAATGTAGAAAATACTGATCTGCATATAGCACAGCATGGGAAGATGTAATTGCCTTTTGAATTAAAAAATTATGAGACTTTCCCTTCTCTATCTATAGCATTTCCCTGCAATGCAGTCTCCCCAAAGTGATTGGACTGTATACTACCTGTAGTGATTTACATTCAGGCTAGAGTGTAAGTGTTCGGTGTCATCTTTCTAAATGCTGCAGTGTGAGTGTTCATTGTCTAGTTACTGGAGTAACATGTGAGCCTCCCCTGGTAGGAGGTCCAAGACCTTTAGTTCCATCAGATATGAAGTGCTATCCGAAGAATCATAGAATCATAGAATCACAGTTAGGGTTGGAAAAAACCTTTAAAGGTCATCTAGTCCAACCACCCTGCAAGGAGCAGGGACATCTCCAACTAGATCAGGTCACTCAGAGCCTCATCCAACTTGGCCTTGAATGTTTCCAGGGATGGGGCATCCACCACCTCTCTGGGCAACCTGTTCTGGTGTTCCATCACCCTCATTGTAAACAATTTTTTCCTAATATCTAATCTGAATCTATCTCCCTCTATTTTAAAACCATTACCCCTCATCCTACCGCAACAGGCCCTACTGAAGAGTCTCTCCCTGTCTTTCCCGTAGGCCCCTTTGAGGTATTGGAAGACCACTATAAGGTCTCCCTGGAGCCTCCTCTTCTCCAGGCCGAACAGCCCCAATTCTTTTAGCCTGTCCTCACAGGAGAGGTGTTCCAGCCTTCTCATCATCTTCGTGGCCCTCTTCTGGACTCGCTCCAACAGGTCCACATCCTTATGTTGGGGGCTCCAGAGCTGGACACAGTAATCCAGGTGGGGTGTCCCTTCTTTTTCAAGGTAAGTTTTTTATCCCCTTTTTTTCAGTTTTTTAAGCATTAGATGTCTTATCCAAGAGTAGTTACACTTCTCTCTTTACCTTTCCAGTGAAATGACATTTGATTTCTGTGTCAATATACTAAAGCTCTGCCTACACTGCAAGGTGAAGAGTTGACTCAGGCTTTGTACTCTGTAATTCCTGTGCTTCTAAGCAAGCTATACTTGAGCTTCAGAGGGTAATTGTGCTGGTTAAAAAGAGCTGAGCTTTGGAGACGTGCTTCTGACAGTGACAAGCACAACCCCACACAAACCCATTCCAAGCAGACAGCGTTCGACATACCACTACCACACTTCCTCCTGTGTTTCTTTGTCAGCTTTTGCTAGTGGTAAGATTTAATCTAAAAATCTAAAAATATAAAAACAGCAGCAATAACAAAACACGTCACCGAGTTCTCTTCGTTGAAGTGCACTCATTGCAAATAAAGACTTTCTTTTGGTCACATACTCTTTAAAGAATCTCTGTTGAAAGAGACACTTACATTAGGAAAATTAAAAAAAAAAAAAGAAAAAGAAAAAAGAAAAAGCATTAGAAATACAATTAATTTCAGCCAGGGACTGACTCTTGAGGCTTCCTTTTTTAAATTTATTGTACACAATGAAACAAAAATAGCACACAAAGTTGAAATGGACACAGAACTTAATACTGCTGAATTTTAACACGAAAGGTCAGTCATGTGTAGAGAACATAAGAATATATTATCTACTGTGAAATATTTTCAGACCACTATATGTAGACTTGTAACTAGGGATGGTATTATTTTATTACGTTGTTACAAACATCATGAGTAACCCTAAATTGACTTTTCCTTTCCTATTTGCTGAGATGCTCCTCATTTCAGCACAAATGGAAATGGAATAAACTGTGTTTTACAGTGCTTTCTGTGCAGAGAAGGCAAAATGCCTGACAGCTAGTAGTTAATTTGACCTCACAACAACCCTGTGAGAAAAAGAAGTGTTATTTACAGGTCACAAGGATTTCTGTGGCAGACCTGGGAGTTGTACCCAAGGATCCTTGCTCTTAACTGTGTCTCTCAGCCACAATATCATCTTATCTTCCATGCATTATATGTCTTATATCATGTGCATTGCCACTTCTGTCTGATAGGTACATGAACAGCAGCATGATGTGATGTCTACAGGTGCTTCTATGTCACTTTTAATTCAGGGTAATCTATGAAAAAACATGTTGGAGCTTAAAGAGTTAAATACATTAAACTGACCTCCAAAAAAGTGCACACCCTTTAACCATTCTTTTTAATGCATCCAAAGTACATTGCTACACATGCCAAATTCACATAAATTCCAAAATTTTTGTGTTTTTGTACCACCACACTTATGTTCCCAAGGAATGTACTGGCCAAAATATAAGAATGTGAAATTCTTTCCTTCTTTCTTCTTCCCCCCTCCTTTTTTTTTTTTTTTTTTTTTTTGGTTGGATATTCATATGCTAGATAGACATCAAAAGCAAAAAAAAACCGAGGGGTGAGGCAGTTAAATTCAGCCTTCCAAAAGTGTGAATGTTTGTTCAGATTTTATTTCCAAGTTAGGCAAACTTCCCATTCCTTAAAAATATCTGTACTGGAAATCCCATGAGAAAAAAGCTACTTGTAAAAATGATCACGCAGCCTTCTTTCATTCCCGCTGGAAATACTATTAATGTTATCTTATTCATAGTATTTTTGCACTGTCTCTTCTGGTCCCAGACTGAGGAATTAGTGCAGAAACTGAAGAAAAAATGAAATTAACTGTACACATTCTGTTATAACAAAATCTCCATCTGCTTTTTTAGTGAAGTTTTGGGCTGATTCCTATGTCATCTTAACTATTCCATCCAACTTTAATATTTGTCCACATTGTCAAGATCTGTCTCTCTCATTTGGATGCTGGTAAAACTTGAGGCTTTAGATACTTTGCAGATTAAAAAAAAATGAAGCAAACCTCTGTAAAACAGGGTTGACTGATTGACTAGACTTGATTTTGGCTTCTGTATCAAACTAAAATTTCCACATAAAAGGATTTAAATGTCTTTTGTACTTCTGTGCTTTGGTATGCTTTTAACACTAAGTTCTCCTCAGCATTTTTAACATACTCTTAATGTTTTGATGTATATAATACATCTACTACTGTTCCTCTCTGTAGATATTTTTATAGGGCTTAAGCTTACATAAAAAAAAAATCTTACACAAAAAGGCCAAAATATAGCAATTCAGAAGGTCTTTTAGTTCACAGTAGATTGTGTTGTAGTCTCAGCAGAATGTGATTTTGAAAGCCTATGTGCCACGTCCGAAGCAGAATGGTCTGGGGAGAGTCACTAAACACCATGGCTGTTTGCTCCACTCCTGGCCACTGTCCTTCTAAGAACCTCATCTCAACAGTCAGTGATGTTGCTCAGTTGATCTCAGGAGTCCAGGGCATGAGCCTTTCTCTTCCAATTACTTATGGTCCTGGCACGAATTATGTAGGCAGAAGGATGCAAGGACATAATTCAAGACTTTAGACTGGACTATTGGACTATTTTTGGAATATGCATGTGTGTCCATTTTCTGGATTAACTAAGACAATGTCAACAATAGCATTACTTATGCTACTGAAGAAAATGTGACTATAGTATATTTAAGACTGAAACCAAGGAAAGGCTGAATCAGCAGTAGTTGTACAGAATTTTTTTTTGCATGTATCAGTTTTCTACTCAGGCTGTATCATTGGATTTAACTCCTTTCTGACATCCCACTAACTTTTTTCATCTTTGTTTTAAAGTCTTTACAAAGCCTTCTTATTACCTATGTTGACTTCTAGGTTTATTTGGACAGACATTAGATCGACCTTAACTATGCCCATTTTGGTCTCTTTATGTAGAGAGTTATCCTTCATCATATATCTAATTTCTTTAATGTACAATTTCTTTCTTACATGGATTCTACCAGATTAATTTTTTTTGTATTTTCCTCCATCAAATAAACTTATCAGGAATATTCTGGTTTTGAAGTTTAAATGCTGTTGTTCATACTATCTAGACTTTTCTAATTTCACACATTTTTAAAGGGCTACTGCAGTATTTAAGTCCACATACTCTAAAACCTCAAATCAAAGAAACACCCAAGGCTCTTCTTACACACATGCAAAAAAAAAAAGGGGGAAAAGATTAATTTACATTTATCCTAAGATAGTATCAGAACACAGACATTTCTTAAACCTTAATATTTAAAACTTTGAAAATCTTAACTAGATTGTAATTTCTCTGAGGCAGCAACTTTTTCCTTTGTTTGAGTCTGTAAAATGGTACATACATTTATAGTAAGAAGATAACTCAGAATGGCTGAATCTAACCTTCCCAATATAGTTTTCATGTTTATGTATGTTCTTCTTTATATACAGCTGAGGAACAGAATTCTTTTTCTCTTTGAAATCAACCAAATTAGAAAACTATTACTTGTTCTAGTGACTCATTTATTAATTTATAACCTAACAAAATATGTGTTGTTAAAAATTACTTAATCTTTCATGAGATATATAATAGCAACTAAACATTTATATCCATAAAATACACTTCAGCAAGTACATTGTAAGGTAGTTCAGCACATGAGAAAAAAAAAAAAAACAAGGAAAACAATTAATAAAGTGAGTTATCACTTAGTTTAATTGTAGATAACCACATCCAGTGTTGTTCATTAAGGTCTGACTAAAGCTGAGTGCTATGGGGCCTTTGCATCAGCCTCAATAGGTTTTGGCTGCATTGAAACTTTAAGTTATGATTCCATTTGTTAATGAGCAAAGTATTGACTCAGGCTAACAAATAATGTAAATTTCCAATTTTAAAAGCCTACACAAGTTCATTATATGTTCCATTTCACTGTTTTAACTCACATATGGGCATATTTTTTTCCCTTTTCAGATCTTTTGTGTGGTAGGATAGGTGCATTGGCTTTGGAGCTTTCACCAAAGTCCAAAATATGCAGCTGTTCACTAGCATCTAGTCAGGCTCTGACTACTTGGCTACAGACTTCAACTATGGCCTGGTGCATAAACCGTAGCACAGACTTGACACTTTCCACTCTAGTCATCCACCGAGAAATAGATCAAATAGGTAGTTCCCTTGCCTTCAACACTCATGTTTTGATGAAAATTTAATAAGTTAATTGTAAAGGCCTAACAGACCTTTTTTAAAAAATCTTGTCCATACTGCTCAGGGACTGAGCAGGACAGGTATGCAAGGAAATCTAATCGTGAAATAAGCATAATAAACATGGTGAAACATATTAAAACACGATAGTCTTATTCTTACTGGCTGTTATAATACAATGAAAATGTTGGTTCTGTTTATATTTAAACAAGTGACACATAACTAAAAGAAAAAATAAATATGTAGAAGTGTAAAGGAAGGCAGCAGTGAAGCAAAGTGGATGGCTAAGAAGCTATGAAGGAGGTTAGGACTATGTAACAAAATGGAGTCCTAGATGTAGTCTGCCCAAAGTGTCAACCTGGGGAAGTCAGTGATATGATCAGGAGATGCCCTGGTGAATAAAACAAAGGGCAATCTCTCCTGCCTTAGTTTCCAGCACACTGAGATCTGCCATAGAGTTGTAGAAATGATAATGAAAAAAAAGGAGCTGCAGCTGTGGATGAAAGGAATTAACTTTGTGCTTTTTCCAAGTTGTCTCCAAGATAAAAGTCCACTCATCTTGTAGCAGGTGAGGAACCGCAGTGAAAAATAAATGTTCATGAGATGTCTGTGCAGACAGTTACATGGAAGCTTTTATTTTTTCCCTAGTCGCCATTATTCTCTTTGTTATGAACCTCCCCAGACTGTATTTAGAAAGTGAAATATCACTTACATTGCATTTAACCTGTTAAGAATATCTGGGCCTTATTTCATTCTCTGCACATTTATGAGTACTTATGTTTTTTTCAGGACTGTTCACACTGCATAAAATTTCTTCACGAATACTGAATGAGAGGATACAGAGAGGAACAGAAAAAAAGTTCTGATGTTCACAGAGTTTTACAAAGCACAGTTTAGGTTTTTTGGTACAATGCAGCCTATCCATAGCTCTTTACCCCACCTCTTTAGTTTAAGTAATAACTATTCAGTTATGAATCATATCATTATGGCTTTGAGAAATTATCTAAGATATGAGGCAGCAGTAGTGTTCGTTGTGTCCCAGGGAAGTAGTAGGGCATGAGTATCGCCTAAGTGCTGTTGTACTGTAAACACTGTATGTTACTAGCAGAGAATTAATCTACTTTGTTCTACTAAATACACCTTCAAAAGGATAACTCAGATTATCCATGCTTTATATTGCTTTGTTTAGTATTAGTCCTACCTTTTCTTATTTGTCAGGTTTCTCATGGTTCTTATAATTTAAGACACATTAAAGAAAAGCTTAGGTAGCCTGATCAAGATTGGGGCCTTATTATGATGATCACAAGGCAAATGTATTTTTAGAAAGGATTCCTCCCTGAAGAGCTAAGGTCACAAATACCCTACAATGGACAATAGCTGAGAAGAAAATATACATATGATAGATAATTGAGGCACAAATAGCCATATTTCCCTCATTGATTTTCTGTATCACAAATGCTCAAAGGTCAGTTTTACCACAATGACCCTAAAACTGTTATTATTTTTCAGGAGGACTCCTAGAACACAAAGCAGAAATAGATGTGATATGAGCTGTTATTTCTGGAACAAAATTCCAACCCAAAGAGAATGCAACTAATAATCTGAAGAGCATGTTGCAAGTGATATTTGAAAAGCATAAAACTGTCAGTGGAGGGGAGCAGATAACGTTGTCCTGCTTTGCTCACTGAAGTCATTGTTGTTGCTAGGACTTTTTGGTTTTGTTTTGCTGGTGAGTTAGTTGTTTGGTTTTTTTTTTTCCCTTCTTACTGCTTGTTTGATTTCAGAAAATGCTTGCAATGAATTTTAATTGGTTCTCATGTATTTCCACATGTTGGTATGTATGTCAATGTATCTCTATATCTAACATATTGGGATTGTTTTCTTGGTGGGTTTTTTTTTGGTTCATTTCTTGTTTTGTTTCTTCTTTTTACAACTGTGGTTTAACCAGGCTCTTTAGAATTCAAAGGCCAACTGGTGAAGTCTGAGTAAAGAGATGTTCTGACAGCACTTCAGAAACATCACGATCTACTGCAAAATCAATCAGCAGTGTTGGGCAGGTGGGTACAAATCATCAGTAGCACTGTACTGAGATTCCAAAACTTTTTATTTCTCAAGGGAATATGCTGACTGTAGTAGTTTATCTGGGGTAACAAAGGAGCAGTAAAGACCCACTCAGGAAATCAAACTGAATTGTGTGAAAACCCAGTAAAAGCCCAGCTAAACTGAGAAGTTTTACAAAGGGACTCACATGCTATGGAAAGGAGGAAACATGGATATGCATATTGAATCAAATATATTCAAGCAATGAGTGCAATAGGAGTGGAAAGGGCGGTGGTGATTCCTGCTTACATACTTTGCTTTCTTTCTGAATTACCAATTTTGAATGGTACAGAGGAGATATAAAAGTCTGTACATCTTTCATGTATTCTTCCTATGACCTAACTGAAAAACTTTTTATGGTCAAGTTGATTTTTTTAACTCTAAATACTACATGACTGTTTTCCTGAAATGATCTGTTAGAAACATACTGTACCTATAACCAACTGTTCTTAACAGCTGCTGTGTATCTGAACCTGAGAACCGCATGGCCAGGACCAGCACATAAGAAATCAATAGATCATTGAGATATATGTAACCAGACTGGCAGAGTACTTAAACAAAAGAATTTTATTGGAAGGCAATGCAGAGAATGTAATATGGGAAAATACTCTGAGCTATTGTCAGACTGAAAGGAAATAAATTGGAGCTTATTTATTGTTCTTTACAAGAACAGAACAAACTGATTATTGAAAAAATATGGTGATTTATCTTTTGTCATTCATTTTTTGGCTCTTCAGTGTAGAAGCCAGAAACAGTAATGGAGTGTTGCTGACAAAATATGTGTTGATGCAGAAGATTGAAATACTGTAGTCAAGTTATACAGAGAGTTGCACTCCCTGATTAAGTTGTAGATATATGTGCAGCATTCACTGAAACAATTAACTGCTACAAATGTAAGAAAAGATGCATCAGCTCTCAACATGTGTTCAGTTTACAGCAGAAAAAAAAAGCATGTTCATGCCAGTGTGAACCTTAGTTCAAAGATCTGGAAAATTCAAAAGACTTTGCCTGAAAGTTTCCACTATTTTTTTTTTGCTAAAAATACTTTTGTTTAAACCAGGAGTATACCTTATTATAAGGTACAGCATTTCCTTTTTTTTTCTTTCTTTCTTTCATAGAATCATAGAATCATAGAATGGTTAGGGTTGGAAGGGACCTTCAAAGGTCATCTAGTCCAACCCCCCTGCAAGGAGCAGGGACATCCCTGACTAGGTCAGGTTGCTCAGAGCCTCATCCAGCCTGGCCTCGAATGTTTCCAGAGATGGGGCCTCCACCACCTTTCTGGGCAACCTGTTCCAGTGTTCTATAACTCGCATCGTAAAAAATTTTTTCCTAATTTCCAATCTAAATCTACCCCCCTCTATTTTAAAACCATTACCTCTCGTCCTATCGCAACAGGCCCTACTAAACAGCCTTTCCCCATCTTTCTTGTAGGCCCCCTTGAGGTACTGGAAGACCACTATCAGGACTCCCAGGAGCCTCCTTGTCTCCAGGCTGAACAGCCCCAACTCTCTCAGCCTGTCCTCATAGGAGACGTGCTCCAGCCCTCTTATCATCTTCATGGCCCTCCTCTGGACCTTCTCCAACTCGTCCATGTCCTTCTTATGTTGGCGGCTCCAGAACTGGACACAGTACTCCAGGTGGGGTCTCACCATGGCAGAGTAGAGGGGGAGAATCACCTCCCTTGACCTGCTGGCCACTCTTCTCTTGATGCAGCCCAGGATGCGGTTGGCCTTCTGGGCCGCAAGGGCGCATTGCTGGCTCATGTTAAGCTTCTCATCCACCAGCACTCCCAAGTCCTTCTCCTCAGGGCTGCTCTCAATCCATTCTCCACCCAGCCTGTATTTGTGCCTGGGATTACCATGACCCAGGTGCAGGACCTTGCACTTGACCTGGTTGAACTTCATGAGGTTGGCACAGGCCCACCTCTCCAGCCTGTCAAGGTCCCTCTGGATGGCATCCCTCCCTTCCAGCGTGTCGACGCTTTCTTTTGATTGAAGAAAATAGATTTAAAGTCATACTCTTCTGCACAATATTAACATGCAGCTAAATAGCCAGTTAGATAAAAGACCATATGTGACATCAATCTTTTCTCTTGAGTTTACTAGTTTATCTTTAAATCATTAAATATGCATTCACCCTCATTATTTTGAACCATATCTCAGCTATGGAAGAAGAGCAACATGCCTTCTAAATTAGCAAGAACTTTTGCTGTTTTCAGAGAGGCTAAAAAACAGCTAAAATTGATTCCCTCTACCACCATAATCAAAGAAATCATACTGAATTTTTGTGTTAAACCGCAGGGCTCGCACTAAAGGCCATTAGTATCATACTGGAAAAAAAAAAAAATTTTTTTTTTTTTATTGTCTCCTTCAGAGTATTCTCACATTATACTACAACTCAAAGAAGTGAACTTTCAGCTCTCACTCTTTCTTGCACACAATTCTCTACTGAGTTTTTTTGGAAAACATCCATATTTTGTAGGAAACAATCCAGATATTCAATGTACTCTATGCATTTTCAAATACTGTCTTCCATGGACATCAGCAGTTGAATTGTTTGATTAACATAGATTAATACTCTATGCACTCCACATGATATTAATGGATTTAAAGGAGGTAACTCAAAAAAGGTGGAGATACTGACTTCTTCCTTCTGTTTTTCCTTATTGTCACCCCTCATCTTTTAAATGCCAGTTTTGGAAATTATTCATCCCACATTAGCAGTTTGAGTTGAGAGAGCTTTAATTCTGGAGAAGAGTTCCTGTGGATGATAATGCATATAAGACAGGAGAGAAAACTCTGTGAAAAGATATTGAAATATGACAATTCTCATTTATTGTGATTTTAGCTCCTTGCAAGGGTACAAACCAAATGTAACCGTAGGGAATTTAGGGAAAACTTAGGAAGCTAGGGAAACTTGGAGGAAAAGTACCTTAATAGTAAGTAAAGTAAGATACATTTCTCTGATTCCATCCATCCATTCTTTGCGTGACTGCATATGTGTGTTTGCACACGTATTTCTGCATGTGTGGGTGCAAAAGAAGCCTAACTCTCTATCAAAAGTATGCTTTGGAATAAGCAAATTTAGTGCAACATTTTTTTAAATTACATATTTTTAAACAACTTTTTTACCTCACTTTATTATGAAATTGGCTGCGAGTCAAACTCATTGTTGGAAAATTAGTTTAAATACTGATCCAGGGTAACTGATTCAAACACTTTGAAAATATGGAAAAGCCATTTTCTTTTAACTTTCTTTTAGGATAAAGCTAGGAATAAATATTCATGTTTTTAAAATAAAAAGTTTAAAATAAAACCAAATGCAATTAATTTCTGTAAACACCATAAAACTGGATCCAAAACTTTAAACTGTAAATCACTAAATAACCAGGATTATGCCAAGTTGGGTAAACACAGAAATATTTGAATTTAATTCTTTCCAAATTTCCTTTCACTCCAAGCTCCAAATGGAACTTGAATCTTAAAAACAGAAACTATTTTTGAGCATTTTATTATTGGAAGGTGATCAAGAGGATGTAGCCTAGCCTTAACAGGCTATGACTGGCACCTGAGGTTAGGCCTTCAAAGAATAAACTATTGGCAGAGATAGCAAGAACACAAAAGTGAAATGTCTAGTGTACAGGCTTTGGATTATAATAATTTTATAAGTATTTTATGTCCAAAAGGAAACAGAAAAAAAAATAAAAAATGTACTTAGTGAACACTTTCACATGTATGGCATTTCCACTCAAAATCTGTATTTGTTTTCTCTCTTTTATTCTTTTAAAAAAAAAAAACTTAAAAGATTTAAGATGTTTTAAAACTTGGAAGTTTAAGGAAAAAAAAATGATACTGTTGACATTTGTTTGCTTTCCTTAATTGCTTATGACCTCAGAAAATATTAATTGCATGTTTCCTTGATTTTTTGTGTTTACAGAAGTGTTTATTTGCTTATTCTCTACATATAAGATTGAACCTCTATTTCAGACACAAATAAGTTCAAAGAAAGATGCTCTTGTTTTGCATAGCTAAAATACGTGTTCAGCAGTGTACTAACTGTAGCTGGCCAAGATCTATTGAAGATGTTAAGGAACTCTCTTATATTAACTATTTGTCTGTTATTTATGGTTCCCATATGATTTCTGCTGACATTTCAGGGATTTCGTCAAGGTATATCACTGCTATGTGCTGTATCACATTCATGTCAGTCATTTTGCTGCTCTTCATCTTGTCTTTGTCACTTCTGCAGAGCTTGTAGTGCAAGGATGACATGTAGAATTTGGTCTCTGGGGAGGCTCCTGAAAGAGTATGCTCCCGAAGGAGATCCTCCTCTGGGTGAAAATCCATGGCAATCCAGAATATAGCAGCTGCTTCAGTCTGAAAGGAGGGAGCACTTCTGCTCTAATCCATTGAGAGATAGAGATGGAGATAGTCTTGAATCCAATAGTGAATTACAATAGGCTTAGGCGGGTGATTTGGCCCTTGCCTTAGCAGATGCTCTTTTTTTTCCAGCATGTCAGCTGGAAGTCTCAAGGGAGGAGTGTGGATGGTCGACACTTTTTGATTGCAAGGGCTGAAGGTGCAGAAGAAGAGACACCTTTGATTGTTGATTCCAGAAGACAATGTACTGTCAAAGTCAAGCTGAAAACTTGCAACAGGCAGAGATAATGGGAAGACACAGTCTCATGAGGCTTGAAATGTGTGCATGTGCATATCTTTCCACACAAACATACCCCACATGGTGACTAAAGTTCTCCTTGGATCCATGGGGTTGCCACCCATTTGAGTAGTAGCTTGGAGGAGCTGCTTTAACTGCCTCTGTTGCTGACGTATTGTCAAACGAGTGGAGAAAAGGAAACGAAAAGGATTGAGTGTTAGAAGAAGGAACGGAGAAGAGTCAGCTGTTGCACATATGAATCTCATGTTTCACACAGGACTTAGTTCTGAACATCGTCTAATCTAGAGTCTACTCTATTTCACATATGCCCACAATTTCCAAATGGCCAAGAGCTTTGCAGGAAGCTTCTGCTTGCTTAAGCCATAACTCATCAGACCACTTGTAATACAGACCAGTGTAACATCCTCTGAGCTGGCTAAGGCACTCAGCTGACTGTGTCTGCATTGCAGATAGAGGTTCAGTCTCTCCTCTTCTGCCATTTCACAGCATGGACTGAAAGCTCCAGCCACAGTGAAATACAAAATAGCTGAAAGGTAGGAACATCTAAAAACCACTCTAGCTGTTTTCAAAATGATTGTGTGCCTACATCCTGAGAAAAGGGAACACGCAATGGTAGTAGGATGCTAGAGCTGAGTGTGGGTGGTGGAATTCCAGGACCGTAACAACACAGAATCATAGAATCGTTAGGATTGGAAGGGACCTCTAAAGGTCATCCAGTCCAACTCCTCTGCAAGGAGCAGGGATATCTTCAACTAGATCAGGTTGCTCAGAGCCCCATCCAACCTGACCTTGAATGTTTCCAAGTATGGGGCATCTACCACCTCTCTGGGCAACCTGTTCCAGTGTTCCACCACCCTCAGTGTAAAAAGTTATTTCCTTATATCAAGTCTGAACCAACCTCCCTCTATTTTAAAACCAATACCCCTTGTCCTGTCACTATATGCCCTTGTCAAAAGTCCCTCCCCATCTTTCCTGTAGGCCCCCTTTAGGTACTGGAAGACCGCTATAAGGTCTCTCTGAAGCATGCTCTTCTCCAGGCTGAACAGCCCTAACTCTCTCAGTCTGTCCTCATAGGAGAGGTGCTCCAGCCCTCTGATCATCTTCGTGGCCCTCCTCTGGACTCACTCCAACTGGTCTACATCCTTCTTATGTTGAGGGCTGCAGAGCTGTACGCAGTACTCCAGGTGGAGTTTCACGAGAACAGACTACAGAGGGAGAATCACCTCCCTTGACATGCTGGCCACACTTCTTTTGATGTAGCCCAGAACATGGTTGGCTTTCTGGGCTGCAAGGGCACATTGCCTGCTTGTGTTGAGCTCCTCATCCACTCGTACCCTGAAGTCCTTCTCAGGGCTCCTCTCAATCCATTCCCTTCCCAACCTGTATTTGTGACTTCCTTGGCTATCTCTAATAGTTTTATCGATGTGTAAAAAGGGGATACTTGTAAGGATTCACCAGCTTCTAGCTCTTAAAGGTCACAACAGTAAAAATTCACACTAAGTTCATCACATTCATGGAGACTTCTTTGTATGCTTGCCACCATGTCCAATGTACATTTGAGGCAGGGAGGAGAAATCCTTTCCACTGTAAATAATGTGAGGAATCTGGTCAGAAAGGATATATCTGTCCTCAAATGGTTGTGCAGCAAGCTAGTATTTGAAAAACTTCTGAACACAATGAATGAAATTTGAACTGGCTATATAAGGTCCGATAATTTCAGTGGTGCTTCTCAGTTCTCATGGAAAATGTTACAAGAAATTATGAAAAATCACCACCTAAATAACCTCCTCCATCATGCATTACAGCTTTTCTTCATCAGCCCTGAGGAATCCTAGACAATCTAGTCTCACTTGATACAGTAGTCGCTCTTTTCACCTCATAATACACATCATCTTTCTTTCTGTCCTTTATCCTATAGTTCTACTCTATAGAAAAGTTCACCCTTTTACAGCGAGAAACACTGCAAGGAATTTTTAACAAAAATTTTACATGTTATCAAAATTCTAAGTATAAAATTATGACTCACCCCAAGTAAATACCAGTCTATTTGTCTATAGGATTTCTTAATCTCTAAACCACTTGGGCAAACAGCTGGGAAGAGAGGAATCTTGTTGCATGCCTCCAGATTCCACATATTCAACATCAAGATGACTTTCAAAGATCAGTCATGGAGATTCTTTGCAACTAGTCTCTTGTCACTCATAGAATCATGGAATCATAGAATCATAGAATGGTTAGGGTTGGAAGGGACCTTCAAAGGTCATCTAGTCCAACCCCCCTGCAAGAAGCAGGGACATCCCCGACTAGATCAGGTTGCTCAGAGCCTCATCCAGCCTGGCCTTGAACGTTTCCAGGGATGGGGCTTCCACCACCTTTCTGGGCAACCTGTTCCAGTGTTCTATAACTCACATTGTAAAAAATTTTTTTCCTAATTTCCAATCTAAATCTACTCCCCACTATTTTAAAACCATTACTCCTTGACCTGTCACAGCAGGCCCTACTGAACAGTCTCTCCCCATCTTTCTTGTAGGCCCCCTTGAGGTACTGGAAGACCGCTATCAGGTCTCCCCGGAGCCTTCTCTTCAGTCTGTGGGCTTCTTAACAGTAGATTCCTGGCCAGGGACAAGTATATCGGTATTGCCTAAATACAAAGGCAATGTCACATTTTCTCATGTTGCAAACTTTTCAGACTTTTATGAGTTCAAAATCTAAAAGTTCTACCTAGTTATCCAAAAGCTGTAGAGTTTTAATTACCCAAACAATTCCATCATATTATTAAGTGTAGAATATACATAAGTACAAATTTTGAGGCAACAAAAAGAACATATAAAGAAACATAGAATCATAGAATAGTTTGGATTGGAAGGATCCAACCAACCTGCAAGGAGCAAGGACATCTTCAACTAGATCAGGTTGCTCAGGGCACCATCCAACCTGGCCTTGAATGTTTCCAGGGATGGGCCATCTACCACCTCTCTGGGAAATCTATTCCACTGTTCCACCACCTTCATTGTAAAAAACATTTTCCTTATGGCCAGTCTGAATCTACCTCCTTCTAGTTTAAAACCATTACCCCTCATCCTATCACAAAACGCCCTGCTAAAGAGTTTCTCCCTGTCTTTCCTGTAGGCCCCCTTTAGGTACTGTAAGACTGCTATAAGGTCTCCCCAGAGCCTTGTCTTCTCTAGGTTAAACAGCCCCAACTCTCTCAGCCTTTCCTCATAGAAGAGGTGCTCCAGCCCTCTGATGATCTTCATGGCCCTCCTCTGGCTCTACAGAAGAATCTGAGGCTCCTGAAAGACTGTAGGATTTCTAAATCTCAGTAACAAATAGCAGGCAAATATTACCAGATAAAGTGGCTAATCCGAGATGTTTCTACTTATTGCTGCCTCCAAACTGTTAATATTGCTTCCATCATGCCCAAAAAAAGCTCCAGTCAAATAGTTTTGATCCAAGATTTGCTATCTCATAAATCAGTCTATTGCAGCAATAAGGCCAAATGAAGACTCTAGCACCCCCTATAAAGAACTGTTTTATTTCCTTCTAATGAACTCTACAACGTTATTAACTGCTGCAAGTATCTACCCAAGAGGCAGTTGGATCATTGAGAATAGAGAAATGAGAGCTTCTAGTCAGAATTTTTTTCAAACTCTCATGCAGACACATATATCATCTGTAAAATACACAAATTTCCTGGCCTAAGGAACAAGTAGTTCCTTGAGAACTGGCACTAAGGAAATTTGGTTTCCTATTAAACAAAAGCCTGAGTAATTCTTCCTGTATTTTCAAGGTTTCTCTCAAGTGTGTATTCTCTAGTGTCTAGTAAAGAGGATGGATCTACTTCTGCAGTAGTTATGAGAGTCTCCCAAATGTGCCTTATTGCAGTCTTTCCCACAGTTACAGAATAACTAGTCTCGCTGATCTCTGCCAGTTCATTTATGGACCAGTAACTTTAACACTTCCATTCTCTTCAAGATTTCCACAGTTGCAGTTCTAATTTGGTTTAAAAATTGCCTAACATGTTTGAAATTTCTTTTTTAAAAACTTTTTAGAAAGTAAACCAAATGATCATACATGTCTTGTTTCAACAAAACAGCAGGATATAAATAGCTGTCATTTCAATTTTCATTTGTGTCTTATGAGAACAAGGTCTGGCTGATAGTTACACAAAATAATTTTCAAACAAGTATAAGCACTCTGCTAGAGATTAGAAAGAGTCAATAGTGTATGGAAAGGTGTGGTAGTGGTACTTAGATTTCAAAAAGCTTTTGAAAAGATTCTTCACTAAAGGTAGTCAAAAGGAACCAAATTACCACAGAATTGTGTCTTCTTGTGGATTAACGATGGCAGAAAATAGGCAATAAAGAGTAGGGTTAGAACTATTTGGTTTTACAATGAAAAAAAAGTTATCCATGATATCCCCCAGGAATCACTGCTGAGATCTCAATACATGCACAACCTGAAGTAGTGAGATGATAAAGTTTTCAAGTCATGCGAATTATTCAGACTTGTCAAACAAACTGATCAAGAACTATGTCATAATAATGAATGACCAGGCAAGTGAATGGCAGGTACAACTTGATGGAGATAAATGTAAAATAGGATCATAATCCTAACTATATATTCCCAACAATGGACTCTCTGTTACTTACTAGCACTCAGGAAAGAGACCTTGGTGTAATAACAATGAACTATCCTCTTACTAAATATTGTATTCAATATTGCTTATTTTATCCTAAAGAGAGGAACTTTTCTTCACAGAAGAAGGATAAAGGATGTAGAGAAAAGATGATTACATGACTACTCACATTCAAAAGAAATACAAAGATATTCACGTGATTAATGTATCTTTGCTTCTTGTCATGTCACTGGGCCTCCTTAGAACATTACTTGCCCAACTTCAAATAAACACTTATCTTCATTTTAAAATCCAGACAAATGCTTCTCTCTTTTCTTGGTTACTTCTGGACTCCCAGCTCTTCTTACCACACCAAAAGTCACATTGGGCTGAGACAATATTCTGTCCCTCACCACAATCTAAATATTATGCTTGATGACTCTCAAATCTAGAATAGGAGCTTTTCTCAAGGTAAGAAATTTTGCACCTTGCTTTAACAGGTTTTACAATAGTTGACTGTGGAACGGATTACAAATATGACTTATGTGTCTGGTATTTAAGTGAATTGTATTTGGGGTGATAGATTTAGCTGCACTGGAAAGCTGTAATGTTTTTAGTGCCTTTTTTTTTCCTTATGAAAATAACAGCATAATACAAGAGTGACGAATAATATCAACAAACTATTTAAAAGCCTAAATTTCCCTACATTTTTTTTCCTGATAACTGATGTAGTTCTATCAGGAAAGTAAGATAGATTTTGTGTTTATGGTCCACAGGGTAAAATATGAATTTGAAGTTCCACACTCTGCCTTTCCCCACTGCTGTTACTGAGAATTTTACAGGAAAGTAGAAAGATAATACTCTCTACAAGGAAATAATCAAATACAAATATACAATTTGATACAAAGTTAGACATACTGGAAAAAGCTTTATGTGACCTGTTTTAGTTTGCTTTTAGACGACATATATTGCTTTCTGGAACTGTATCTTTCTCTCCAGTGACTGCGAAGGGATGACTAATTCATAATTTACCATATGCAGTGCATCTTTCTACATCTGGTCAGAGGAATACCATCTTTATAATCACAACGCTAGTCACTGAGTGAGAATAAGCAATTCCCTCTCCAGTTCCTAGTTGTTCTGAAATTTATTTCTTCTTCCTTCCCCTATTTCTTTCTCCTTCTCCATTTTCCTTCTTTTTTTTGTCTCATTTCTGACATGTCATGTTATCCAAGAATACTGTAGTGCCATTAAATAATAATTACAACTTTTGTCAGTCCCTTTCCTCCTCCTCCTAATAATGTATGTGGTGGCCTAGATCCAATCCATTTTCTTAATCAAAAGAATATTATCCTCAAAGAAGACACTAAAATGAGTTTTGTTTCTGGAATATAGCAGCTCTACCTAAACTCAGCCAGAGGGTCAAAGCTATTACCATAGAATCATACAATGGTTTGAGTTGGAAGGCACCTTTAAAGGTCATCTAGTCCAACCCCCTTGCAAGGAGCAGGGACGTCTCCAACTGGATCAGGTTGCTCAGAGCCTCATCCAACCTGGCCCTGAATGTTTCCAGGTATAGGGCATCCACCACCTCTCCGGACAACCTGTTCCAGTGTTCTACCACTCTCAGCATAATTTTTTTTTTCCTAATATCTAATCTGAATCTACTTCCCTCTATTTTGAAACCATTACCCCTCAACCTTCCACAACAGACCCTACTGAAGAGTTTCTCCCCTTGAAGACCTATGTCTTTAAGTGCTTAAATAGTTAATCAGTATAATTCAGTGGATTTTTTTCTTTACACACTTTCATGAATCTTTTCCCTTCTGATTTAGTAGCATCCTCTCCTCCCTCCACTCCAATGCGGAAAAAACAGGGCCTGGTCTTTCATTCATAATTAAAATATTCCCTAATATAGCTCGGCTAAAAATGCTACCTTATCCTTTACTTTGTGTAAAATGTACATAACATATGATTTAAGCTTATAAGTATTTTAATTATGCTGACTGGTTGGCCATAAACCCATTGGACCTTGAAAAATGATCTTTGGTAAAGCTAAGCAGATTTAATTTGACCATACTTTACTGAGATTTACCAGATATCAAGGGCAAGCAATATTGCTTTGGAATAGAGAATACAGAAGTATTTGAAGGACCTCACTTGGAAACATAAAAAATGTAATTTCTTTTCTATATTCCTAAATGAAATTATTTGCTCAGTTAAGGCTAACTTGCTATTCACCATTTCACTTGCTATTTGTCTATATCCTGCACCCTGCAATTTAAAGGGAGCATTACAACATCTAATTTTCAATGGCATTTTTGAAGCAAGACTCTTATTGCTCAACATTTCCTGTCGTTAGTAAGGAAACTAGCTCTTGGCTCTAAATATAGTGCAAACACAAGAGCTTTCCTGTTTTTTCTGCCGTGCGCATTGACCAGTGACAATATCCTCATTCCCAAGACTTGTTTATAATACCCAGTATCTTAAAACAAAGTAGCAAGCATCTTATTGAAGCATGTACTCATAAGAATCTCTATATCCTGACAGCTCCTTAGTAGTAAAGCTCTTTCATTATTCATACAAATTAATTTATTTATATGCATTTGCTCTTGGGATATTAAAGAAGTTTACTGAGGAAGAACATGAGAAGATTGATTATGGACACTTACTATAGTTTCTGAGATGCTGGGACATCTGTATGGAAAATTAGGAAGGATGCATATAACTCTAAGAATGACTAGGTGGTGAGGTTCAGAGACAGACAAGTATGTCAAAATTCCTACCCCCACCTACAGGGCCTTGCTTTGCAAACCAAGACTTAGGATACTATAGGAAGAACATCTCTAACAGATTATCAAGGCTTATTTAACTCACATACTAGCAATCACAGTACTATCATGCTTTCTATTATCAACTTTCTGAAAAATAATCCAGCACACATTCCCACTTGAATTTTGCATGATATTTTGGTTAGAATTTACAACCTTGCTTAGTTGAAGAGGGTATCATAATTCAAAAAGAATTTGAGCACAATTGAGGTGTAAGGTAAGATAAACCTGATGACTTCTAAAACCTGTGGTGTTCACCTACAACATCCAAATGCTTTAAATTTTGCAAGTAAGTTTTCAGGCAAGGCCTGGGAACTTCTGTATCAGCAATAGGAAGTGAAGTCTAAATACGCAGCTATGAAGAACTGCTTAAATTACCCAACCCAGTATATCATCTAGCAGTAGGGGGCTTTTTTTTTTTTCCCACAGGACCACATAGTGGGTTGGATGGAGTCTGGTTGGATCTTCTGCAGCTTGAAGGAAGTAGGGTGGGGCGGGGGAATTTTCCTAGAGAGAGAGAATTAGCAGATCTTTGCATGTGTAATATAAGAGGCTGTATTCAAGAGGCTCATATCAGCAATAACTGCAGACAGTTGAGAAGCATTGCCAACTGTTGTGATAAAATTTTTGTGATATATGTTGGTTTTTTTAACACCTCATTGCTTGAACTCATCCTATTATGTGAGAATGTCAGCTTTTGTTTAAAAACAAATGCATCTTGTCCTTATATCTAAAGACATTAAGTAAAAAAATATGACGTTCAAAAGGTCAACACAAAAAAAAAAAGAGAAGGTAAACTAAAGGCAACATCTTTTATTAACTGAAACCCCATGATTATGAAGAAAGAGGCTGACTCACTATTTTTCAGTACTTACAGTTGACTATCCTATTCTGCCACAACACATTACACGTATTCAAACACAGTGCACAGGGTGGAAATTTCAGAGCCTTTGCCTTTTGCTGGAAGGCAGGATATGGATCAGAAAATTGTACTTTATTTCTTTCCCTTTCACCAAAAACAGGGGAACAAGTTGCATGATCTTGTTATTTTTCTTTTTTTACTCACTTTTTTCCAGCTCTAGTGACATTCAGCTGGAAACCTGGCTTTGAGACTTGGCTCAGTTTACAATTCAAGAAAGAGTTAAAATTATTTTTAAAAACTCAGAGGTGAAATTCATGCCTATACAGGTGGCAAACAAAAAGGCTAGTGATGCACTTGCATAGGACCTTGTGCAGGTGATATCCTACTGAAAATGTTCCAAAGAAAAGGAATGGTAAAAGCTTCCTTTATGTAATGCAATTCAAAACACTTACGAGTGTGTTTCTTGGTCATATTTGAAGAGGTAGTTTTCAGGGAAGCACTGATATGAAAAACTATGCTACATATTATAAGGTGAAGTGAGTGAGAGATTTGCCATTGATTTTGGAGGAATAGAATTTAGGGTCACTGTGATTTTTCCACTTAGCTAGCAGAGAAGCTTTCCCTGTCGCACCTGGCAGTATGAAGCAGGAGGTGATTTTTTTCTCCTTTACACAATAGAAACAGTACACACAAATCAATTGGTTCAGAAGTTGGGTCCCCAGTAATCCACCCCCTGTTTTTACTAAAAGTACATAAATATTTCTGATTTTCTTGAGATTTAGCAGCTTCCAAAGAAAAAAAAAATAACAGTGACAACACTTATCAAAGAGAAGTGGTGGACGAGAAGCTCAACATGAACAGGCAATGCGCCCTTGTGGCCCAGAAGGCCAACCGCATCCTGGGTTGCATCAAGAGAAGCGTGACCAGCAGGCCGAGGGAGGTGATTCTCCCCCTCTACTCTGCCCTGGTGAGACACCACCTGGAGTACTGTGTCCAGTTCTGGGGACCCCTACACAAGAAGGACATGGACCAGTTGGAGAAGGTCCAGAGGAGGGCCACGAAGATGATCAGAGGGCTGAAGCACCTTTCCTATGAGGACAGGCTGAGAGAGTTGGGGCTGTTCAGCCTGGAGAAGAGAAGGCTTCATGGAGACCTTATAGCGGTCTTCCAGTACCTCAAGGGGGCCTACAGGAAAGATGGGGAGAGGCTGTTTAGTAGGGCCTGTTGCGATAGGACAAGGAGTAACGGTTTTAAAATAGAGGGGGGTAGATTTAGATTGGATATTAGGAAAAAATTTTTTACGATGCGAGTTATAGAACACTGGAACAGGTTGCCCAGAGAGGTGGTGGAAACCCCATCCCTGGAAATGTTCAAGGCCAGGCTGGATGAGGCTCTGAGCAACCTGATCTAGTTCAGGATGTCCCTGCTTCTTGCAGGGGGGTTGGACTAGATGCCCTTTGAAGGTCCCTTCCAACCCTAACCATTCTATGATTCTATGATTCTATGATTCTATGACATTGGGAATACTGAAAGGGCTATGGGATTGTTCTTTTGCATCAATATTAAAGGTTCAAGCCTAGAAGGAGGGGGTAAGGACAAGGTGGTGTTCATTTTATACTAGCTCTTATAATCAATCAATTATCCAGTTAAGAAACTTCAGTAAAATATGTACTTTATATATTGCCATTGGGCATCTGCCAGTTAACATGGACCATCCGAGTAATGTTCTAAGAATTGCATGAAAGAAATCAGTAGAGGCCAAAATGTTGAAACTTTAATCATACCTTGGGACAAGAACTGCCTTTGGCCTAACACCATGTACTGTATATTTGTTTTGAGAATTCATCACATTCTGAGTCTAATGACCAAAGGAATACTAATTTTCCTTGGTGTATCAGCAAAACGTAGGGATGTTCCGCTTCCAAGTGCAGGCAGTCCATTTCATTTCCAGCAGTGTCCTATTACAGTCACAGGGCTAGATTTTGAGGAGCGATTAGTGTACTCCCTGAGTGGGAGTACAGCAGCCTGCATTAAGCCTGTCTGCAATACTGCAGCAGCTAAATTAGACATCTTAGAATGAGGTCCAAAAATTGAGTCTGCCAGGAGGAATCAGCACTTTGAGCCACTGATGGCTAGCCAGTAAGAAATACCAAAGATAGAGATGGAAATGCGGCTCAGGATCCACAGCCTGGAGTGGGCAAGATGCCAATTTTGTTGTTTTCAGTACTCACCTGGGAAGAGTGTATAGAGGTCTGATTTTTAGAAAGTAGTGGTAAGGGAGCACCTAGCAAAAAATGTAAGAAGAATGTCAGTCCTGGCCTCACATCTTCCCCCAGTTGCTTCTGGCCATTTAGTGAACATGGCTATCTTTCACAACCCTTCATTCACTATGTCTTACCATATGGCTCCCTCTCTTCTCTCAGCACGTCTCAATGTATGACTTCTTTATAATGCTGGTCCCCATTCTTCATGCATTCTTTCTTACTCATGTCACATTTGCAGGGTGATCTGTACTGAAGGCCCTTTTAAATACACTACCAGAAGTATATTCTTACAAGAAAACAGGCTTACATGTCAACCATTTGTTGACCATTCAACTCAGGAACCAGCTATGAGGACAGTAGAGCTAGCGGTGCTTCAGGTCTACAAGGATTTTCATTTGAAAATTTATGGCCAAGAACTGGTTATAATGAAAACCTTCAACAGTTCAACGAGGTCAAGTGCAAGGTCCTGCACATGGGTTGGGGCAATCTCAGGCACAAATATAGTCTGGGCAGAGAACGGATCAAGAGCAGCCCTGAGGAGAAGGATTTGGGAGTGCTGGTAGATGAGAAGCTCAACATGAGCTAGGAATGTGTGCTTGCAGCCCAGAAGGCCAACTGCATCCTGGGCTGCATCAAAAGAAGCATGGCCAGCAGGTCGAGGGAAGTGATTCTCTACCCTCTACTCTGCTCTGGTGAGACCCCACCTGGAGTACTGTGTCCAGTTCTGGAGCCCCCAATATAAGAAGGACATGGATCTGTTGGAGGGCGTCCAGAGGAGGGTCACAAAGATGATCAGAGCACTGGAGCACCTCTCTTATGAGGATAGGCTGAGAAAGTTGAGGCTGTTCAGCCTGGAGAAGAGAAGGCTCCATGGAGACCTGATAGCAGTCTTCCAGTACCTCAAGGGGGCTTATATGAAAGACAAGGAGAAACTCTTTAGCAGGGCGTGTTGTGATAGGATGAGGGGTAATTGTTTTAAAATAGAGGGAGGTAGATTCAGATTGGACACAAGGAAACAATTTTTTACAATGAGGGTGGTGAAACACTGGAACAGCTTGCCCAGAGAGGTGGTAGATGCCCCATACTTGGAAACATTCAAGGTCAGGTTGGATGGGGCTCTGAGCAACCTGATCTAGTTGAAGATGTCCCTGCTCCTTGCAGAGGAGTTGGACTAGATGACCTTGAAATGTCCCCTCCAATCCTAACTATTCTACGATTCTATGAAAAGTTTCCTCAAAACAATTCTATCCTCCCAAAGTTGAACCAAAATAATCCCCAGAAGTTAAACCGAGGTCCAGCTAATCCTAAGAAAAAGAAATACAGAATTTCCTCACTAACTACTGGCCAACATACATTCTACAAGCCTCTAATCTCTGTTATGAAGCAACTAAATCTGAGTCAGTGTAAACACATACCTGCAGTATCACCTGCCTTTGCCATGTTAACCTCCAGCCTAATCTTTTACACGGAGATAACTACAAAGCAGCTGTTCTGGCCTCTCCAGCAGCCACTTGGCTGCCGTTTGTGCAAATTGCTGCACATTTTATCTTTACTAGCAATAATAAATCATACAGGCCTTCTACCACTGCCATAGGAAAAAAAAAGTTCAATTTTTTTAACAGCTACAGATTCTGTTCCCTACTTTGACATTGTACCCAATTTCAATACTAGGCAATAGACTAATCAGAGATTTTTAGTGGCAGTTGGTGCCAAATCATATAACTTCCACCAATTAAAATGAGTCATCCAGTTTTAACAATATCAGCTTTTGTTTCTAGTAAAGATCAGTTACTGATGCTTGAGTTGAAATGTTTGGAATGCAAAAGCTGAAAAGGAACACTCAAATTCAAAGAAAAACTGTTTTTCTTGGATTCATAATAGCTATAGAAAATTAAAGTTGCCTACTGAAGCAGTGACAAGATGTCAGTAAATATAAGGCCTAAGCTACCTGACAGCAACCTTTAAAGTAAAATATTTTCTGTATAAACAAAAAAAAACCAATGGCATAAAATATAAAAGTTCCCTCTGAATTTCCATAACTGTGCATTCCTTTCTATTTTTAATAAATAATCCCCTGTATCTTTGTACAGAAAATTTGAACCTACATATAGTTGTCAGAAGAAATCTCACTTGAGAATCTTTGGTGTAATTTTTCCAGCATGCCACGTCTTCAGTGTTTCAGTTTTTTAATATATCAGTAGTTCAACAAGAACATTCACTAAACTCTAGCAGAAACAAAATCTAATTAATAATTGCAGATAAAAATTCAACTACCCTTTTAAATCTGGCCGATAAACAGCAGCCCTCTCACTAAAGGAAAAACTGCTGGACAGTTGGTGAAGTGTACCTTCTCCTAGGAAACAATTTTGGCCACTTCTCCTCCAGGAGAGAAGATCCATACTTTTAATTTCATTTGCTGAAGCCTTGTAGGTGAACTGCATATTTTGGCACAATTGGCAGTCATCACTGAGAATAAGCCAAGGCTGGAATAGCAAAGCTGTTGCATAGGAAGTGCACTGGAAGAGGATGTGTGGAGAAACTAGAATAATGTCAGACTATGTTATACCCAACTTTAACTAATATGCCATCTTTTGCTATAAAGATTTTTTTTTAAATAACTTTATTTAAACAGGAGGATAGCATTTCTTACATTAACAAAAAGTTTCCATATACAAGGCTGATCAAAAAGTATTTTTGATTTAATGTCTCCCAAAAAATTTAAATAAGGAAATATTTTTACAAGTACTTACTAGGCTTCAAACATTTTTCCTGAAGCAAACAGTATGGATTATTCATTAAAGTACTTTAAACAAATTGTAAAATGTTTTTTTGCTTGCCTAGCTAAATATTAAGGTTCACTGGTAATTTTTACCTCATCCTTATACAGGGACATTTCCATTTATCTTTGACTAGGGAACAGGCAAAACTTCTGTTTTTTCTACAGTTAACCTGAATAATTAGCACCTGAATAGGGCTAGTCTATGGCTTTGGACAGAAAAGCTATATTGTGTTTCCAGAGCTCCTGTGTTTGGCAGACACTCGCTGAGGGTCACTTCTGCTACCGGCTGCATGAGCCCTTCTCCTTGGCTTCAGCATTGGGGTAATACAAGGGAGAGAAGACCTGTGATATTGCCCAAGGTGTGCTGACTAACTGCCAAAGATGAACAGCAGTACATTACTACATGCCACCACATGCAGCCCTGGTACCAAGCTGCAAGTTTTCTGGCTTGGATTTCTGGACTCCAGTCAAAAGAATTTGTGATCAACATACCGTCAGTGCTTCCTTTGTAGTGATTCTCATATACCTATACATACATATATACATACATGCTCACGTATATGTACATGCATATATGTATCCATACGTGTGTGTATATATATATGATTTTTTTTCTTTCATAGAAACAGAATCTGAAAAAACAATGTACATTAGGATTATGACTGTTATCCAAAGCATATTGTAAAGGACCTCATGGGTTGGATCTAGTCCTCTGCTACATACCAGGTGACACACTTCCATCAGCGTCTGTAGTCCCCAGTGCAGCTGTGGTCTGGAGGTTTTTGACCAGGTTCAAGGAGTGCAAACAATGTAAAACAACTGAGACAAATCTGGAGTGAGATCTTTATATTTCCATTGAGCTGTAGCAACTTCAAGTTTTCACTGTTACTTTTCTACCCTCCCATTGCTGGTAACCAGATCTTTTCCTTGGTCTTCACAGTCGTTTAAAGCAGAACAGATTGGGGACTTTTCCCAGGAGCATACTTTTAGAAATAATCAGCTCTTGTAGCCAAACTATTTTAATTATTTGAGTCCTATAGAAAGAATCAAGATAGCTCACTTTTAATTGCAAGATTTAATTCAAGTTTCTTCTCTCAAATATGAGGATACAAGTGTTCTTCAGGAGCTTAAGAAGTTGAAACAAGTTCTGCCATTTTATACCAATTGAAGATTCATCCATAAAATTAAAAGATTTAATGGACCTATGCCATTTCTACAACTTGAACTGCTTGAATCTACTACTTGATTTTGAGAAAACATTACTGGATGATGGATGGAGGAGAGGAAAGGAATTAAATGATATTTTCCTCCTTCAAAGGAAACCTCTCTATTAAAAACTAGAATATCCAAATCTCCAGTTGATTATCCCTCTGAACTTAGTCATGCTCCCAGAAGCACAATGTGGTTCAGAAGAAACTCAGGATGCTACAACTGCAGCTGCAATGCTGTGTGTGCCTTGCACAGGAGCATCAGACCAGGCAGTTTGGACCATTTGCAGCAGTGGTTCAGACTTCAGTGCATAGTGCCAGCTCCATGCCCTTCAACAGCGGCTTTCCGACTTAGGTTTTGACGACAATGCAACGTAGAAACATAAAGCAAATTATTTCCCTGGAATAATAATTTCTGGCAATTCTTTGGTTGCAGTTCTGTTTCATGAGTCTTCTGAATTTCTGCTGAAAGGTTCCCTTCAGTTTGCAGAGGGAAGTCATCTTGTCCTCAGACATCAGCATTGGCCATGGGGCTACTCAGCAAGATTCAGGGTGCTCATGGCAGTGCTGGCCTGATCGGTTTACTTGTTTCACCCAAAACCCTCTACTGCTTTTCATTCAAGTCTTGCAATCTCCTTGTTTACCTTTGGATAGTTTTTTCCCTCCACTCTTGGTACTTTCTTTGTGCTGTGACTTCAGTAGCAGTGGGTGAGTGACTTGACCCCATCAATTAGGTTTATTACAATTATTTCACATTTCCAAAGAAGTGATCCCAAATTAACTTCGCACTTTTAAAATGCTGAGAGGTATTAGCATTAGAAGAGCTCTGTGGTCTTGTCACTTGCAAGAATAGACACGAGCTCAGAGTGGTAAGTGCAGAACTACTGGTAGCTGAGCACTTCATATCCAATGAACTATGTTAACATTAGGCCAAATTTTGTGCCTAGCAGTTACAATGGTCTTTACAAGCCTGCACTAAGCCATTGATGTCAATGCTGTGCCTGTGGTACCACTAAGAACAGGATTCAGTGATGGAAGTAAATATTGTATGGATTGAAGTTGAACACCATATTTGTCACTGTTTGTTTACGGTATGCGATCCGTGTTAGGTATCTCAATTAATAGTGGGGAGGGGGTTCTGCTTTAAGATGACAGAGACTTTTTACATGGGCATGTAGTGATAAGACAAGGAGTAATGACTTTAAACTGAAAGAGGGTAGATTTAGATTAGGTATAAGGAAGAAATTCTTCACTATGAGGGTGATGAGGCACTGAACAGGTTGCCCAGAGAAGTTGTGGATGCCCCATCCCTGGAGGTGTTCAAGGCCAGTTGGATGGGGCTTTGAGCAATCTAGTCATGTCACTGCCCATGGCAGGAGGGTTGGAACTAGATGATCTTTAAAGGTCCCTTCCAACTCAAGCCATTCTATAATTCTATGGCTCTACGAAGACTAAATTTATCAAAATTTTTAACAGCTGCACAGGGGCAAAATTCAGCCCAAGAAATTAGCTGTGCAGATTTAGCATTTCTTTGACTTAAACTTCGACTTAAACTAAGCAAAGATTTGTTTAACAACTCTGTTCTTGTTCAGCAAATTCTCCAGAGCTGAGGAACAGAAATCTCCTCTCGCCTTTCCTTGTTGGTGGTGGTGGTGTTCCTCCTCAGCACTTGCAAATGTCTTTCCTCCTTTGCTATGCAATTTCACTGAGGGGCCTTTGGGGAAAAGCCAGCCTGAGAGCAGCTGAAAAAAAAATCCAAAGCTTTCTGAGTATTTAGAGAACTTTTGGTAGTTCTAACATGTCCTGCCCATACGGACTGGCTGATTGATTAGAAAAGCCTACCCCCCTTGATTAGTGCTGTCTCTTCAGCTTCACCTTCCTTCAATTTATACTTGTCCCCTTAGTTCCTTATCTTCTGCCTTATTCTGCATCTAGTGTTGCTTATACTTTTGCTTTTAAATGTTGTTTAAGTTTCCAAATTATTCACGTGGGTTTTGTGCTACAAGCTTTTCTCTTATGTGATACCAGTACTGGCTATTTAGACCATAAATGCTTTAGAACAGCTCCTCTCTGGGAGTTTTCCGTGTTGTCAGCAGTGCAAGCACATTGAGGGCAGATGTTTAGGTGCTAAAACAAAAAATTCTCAATTTTTAAATGATAAATCTGTCATTTGGCATATTAAAATATATGTTGATTTATTTGTTGTTGTATCCAGAAATAATATCTACAGCAAAAAAATCTGGAGCTACCTGCAGCACGTATCTTTTTAACTTTCTGCAGAACTCCTGCTTGAAACTCAAACCATTTTGGACACTGGAGAAATTTGGCTTTTGGAGAATGTCTACCCCTGCCATTCTTTTCCTTTACCTCCCCCAGAGACCTAGGAGAAATTGTAAGCCCATATTGCAGGCCACCAAAAAGCTCCTTTTAGTTTCAATGAGATTCCTATTTCACTTTTTTTTTTCCCATGGGTTTCTCAAACAAGTGAGAATTTAAATTAAGTCAAAAATTATTAATTTATTAAATTTATAATTTAACATATGTTGTCACTGACATAAATACTGTTCCAAAAAGAGCTGTCTTCCTACTTCCATTGTACTCAAGCTTTTTCTTCTGTTAAAATGAAATATCTCTATTATTAAAAAAAAATCTACATGTGCCTAAAAAACATCCATGCACAAACCCATGAGTTTGACTGCAAGCATGCAAATCTGTTTCCCAATAAGGAATAAGATCAGTAAAACTACAGGGTTATTCACATTAAATTTGTCATCCTTTAAAAAGACACAACTCTTTCCATTTTTACTTGGTCTGGAAAGTTGGAATCCTGGAAAGCTCCTAAGGTCAGCAATTGAAACTGGTTGGAAAACTTTCATGAAAATTTTCTGTCAAACAAGACATTTTGAAAATATTACCTTTTTTGAGGGAATTCACACTTGTTTTGATGAAACTTCACATATACATTTGATTCTTATGCTTTGGAAAAAATGTTAAATCACTTTTTATATCATGCTCTGCCACAAAATGTATTTGACTTTATTTTTCTCAGGTGTTTAGATGGTGATAATGTATGGTGATAGGACAAGCAATTTGTCTGTTCTTTTTCATTCAAATTACAACATCTAGAACTGTTTAGTTAAAACACAAACAATAAACAATCTCATTTAGTAAATAATCAAAGATGTTTTAATATTAAGTAGATGTTCTTAATGTTTTCCAAAGTAAAAATAGTATAAAATAAATAGGATAGACTATTAAAACACACTGCTTGACAGCTGTAATATGCCATAGTTTAGCATACATTATGTGTAACAAAAATATTCATTGAAATTAAAATTGCATTTTCATATTTGAAAGATCTTTTATCAACGGAAACATTGCAAATAACACTTTTTTTGCCAAAATTCCTTTTTATAAGAAATATTTAAATTGGAACTCAGAAATCAGTTTCTAAATGCTGGTATTTCATGAAACAGAAAGTTCAAGTTTGATCTGTTCTGTAAAAAGGCACATACTAATTGTGTATGGTCCAGCCTTTACAACAAGTGGGAGTGGATGTTTATTTTAAGACCCTCCATATGCAGAGAAGCACTTTCCAAAAGATGATGGCAGGATTACTCTTGAAACTGCCTCCTGGACAAACAAATTTTAATTCAAATGTGCCTTGTTCTGGTTTTATTTGGTGAGGGGGTGGCGGCTAAGGTGGTAGCTTCTGTAGGAAACTGCTAGAAGTTGCTCCCCTTTGTTCAGTGGACTCTGCCGGGCGTAGGGCAGGTCTGCTGATTGGGACCAGACTACGCAGTCTCTTTCTCACTCCCCCCACCCTCCAACACACTAGGGGGAAATGATATAAGAAAAACGGCTCAAGGTTTGAGATAAGGACAGGGAGAAATCTTTAAAGTTATTGTTATGGGCAAAACAGACTCGACTTGGGGAAAAATACTCATTTATTTCTAAAACTAGCAGGAGAATGAAACAGGGAACAAGATAACCTCCCCCCCACCCCTCCCTCTTCCTAGGCACCCACTTTAAGATGTTATAATTCCATTGACTTCAATGCTGAAGTTTCTGCTTTGTAGTGATTTTAAAAAGCAAAACCAGGCTTCCGGAATAATCACAAATTTAACTTTTGGTGAAGATTCAGGATTTAGAAGAAACTGAATATTGGCCGACATGCACAGGCTTGACTGCTATGCATGAAAGCCTAGTAGTCTGATTAAAATGGCTACGTTTCCTGCATGTTCTTCTGCTTGTAACTGTCTGTGTCTCATTATATTTCTGAATTTCAGGCAAAATTCAATAATTATGCCTTTCTAAGGTCTTGATTGTCTGCTGAACCTCAGGTTATTTTAGTTGTCAAAAGATTATATTCCTTCACCAGCTTTGTTCAGCTGAAATTTATCTTATAATGTCCAGCAATATCCAACAATTTGGGAACTATGAGACTTTCCTTTTAGCAGAAATTGACTTCATTTAATGCTTTTCACAAAGGCAATTCAGATGTTCTGTGGAATCTCCTTCCTAACCTACCCACATGTCCACAGGTTTACGTGTAGAAATAGCAGGTTTTCCCCACACATTACACTCTGCATGTTACTGAAAAGTTTACCTCTATTAATTCCATCTTCATCTTTTCTTTCCATGTCTCTGAACCGATCTGTTTTCATAGCACTGCATTGGTTTGTGTTGTTATATGGACTACAATTGGGTTGATTTCCCTGGAGGTTTTAGAATATCCGTATCATAACAATCAGAAAAGCCTCGTTCCATCCTTTTGTCTATATCTAGGTTGCAGTTCCCATCCCTTGAGTTACCATCAGAATTACTTACCCTTTATTTCTTGCAATAATTCCCTTCCACTTCTCAGCTCATACGTATAATACAGCTGATGACCTACTTTGCATTCCTCAGGGTTTTGGATTTTTTTTTTTTTCCTTTTGTGTCTCTGAATTTGTAAGTCAGAAACATTGAGAGGTGCATAGGAAGAAAAAAGAGGAGAGAGAGATTCTTTTGTATAACAGATTATTTTTAATAGAGCTGACATGTTTTACCTAACATGTTTTTACATGTCATTCCAGCAAAAATACAACAACATTTATTGCTATGTGATTTACATACTTGTGTTAATCTTCCTCCAAAGATTGCTATCAATTATTACAAAGTAAATTGGCTTTTATTTGGAACACAAAATGTCAAAGCCTTCATAATCCCTGATGGAAGGTGCTTGGACTGATAATTTTGAACTTGTGGTACATAGACCCTGACCATTATGGACTAATTTCTAAGCAGTTCCGAATATTGATTAAGCAAATCCAGTTTGCATATGACATTTTAAAATTCCTGTCTTTATTTTTCTATTTGCTATGAAACTCCCGTACAAATAAAGTCTTTTTGATAACTGCCCAAGTTTTAGATAAGAAAAAATTGTAACTTTCTAAATTCGGAATGGTATGCCCAGAACTTATGGTAATCATTGGATTACAAATATTGGGAACTGTTTTTTAAAATGTGGATCTTCACAAATTCAGATATTGCCCCTGGAAAATATATCAGCTTGTCCCTATATGGAAGAAAGGTGTCTTGCCATAAGTCTTGTTTGAAAGGTTTTTGTTTGCTATATAAAAAAGGTAGTGTTTCAAATTAATTGTTTTTATAAATATCTGAAATCACATATAAGTGCTTATTTGACCTAAATAAATGTCATCTACCTTTTTAATATTCCTAAAAAGACAGTAAGCAATCTCCTGCAATAGTATCTAAGATAAATAGTTATGTTCTGTTACTGATTCTCATTTAGCAGAAATTGCATTACAAAAGATTTTGCACAAACCGGCACAACAGACAATTTTTCAATGAAAATCTAAGTTACTGGGAAAAATATCACAGCAATCTCTAGTTGTCTGTTGGAGAGTATTTTTTCCATATTCTGCTATGCTTTTTGAAGATAGAGAGAAATTAACTATTGGCCTGTGTTTCACTATTACAGATGCAAGTGCAGAAAAAGAGAAAACTGGGAAATGTATTCCATTTTAATTATAGCCAGTACTACTGACATCATTTATGGGCTACTTTCATTTTAAGTTACTAGGAATAAATTTCCCCACAAAATTTACACATAATCTTTACTGTAGCATAAGGTAGAATAATCAGATTATTCTCAAATGAAGGATTAAATTCAGGGAATTCAGACTTAAATGTATATGAAGTTGCAATCTGTGAAGAATTAGAAAATATATTCTACCTTGAAGAAACATAATAAAATAAATGAATGATTACAAAAGCTTTTCTTATTTATGGTTCTAAAACAAACAAAATAATTTTACTGAATTTTACATTTTTTCTTCCACTTTTTATTCTTGAAACAGTTTTTTCAAATATGAAAGCTTACTTCCTTAAATATTCCCCATAAAACAATATTTCATGTGTCTTTAGCCCATTTTTCAATGTAAAGTTTTTCAAGTTTTTACTTAGCGTAGCCATTTTTCCTTTTTTTTCTTGTTGTTATATCTATCGTTTGTTCTACTGAAATAAAATGAAGTGCATTTTTTTTTCAAAATTGCAGTTGTGCCATTTGACTTACCTAAATGGCTCTGAATAAGTCATATTTAGAGTAAAAGATGGCTTTTTAGCTTAAGTAGGTACTATTATTGCAAAAACAAGTATGTGATCCCAAGCCCACAGATGAGTTTTGAAAGGGGGTAATTCCTTTTTGATTTTTTTAAGGTTATTTTCAGCTTCTCTTAAAAGATAAAACTTCAGGTAAAAACATGACAATTAAAGGAATCACTTGAGTTTTTAAGCTTTAACTACAGTTACATACACAACACTGCATAATATTTGCATTGGCTGTTTGAAGAACCTATCATTAAGATAGCCAACGACAAAAAAGCAGATCTCATACAAGACACTAAATTGCTTAAAGGTAATATTTCACAAGCTTGTAGCTTTGTTGCTATATTTTTCAAAACCATTCAATTGCTAAAAACTAGAAAGAGTTATTGTGGAGAAATATGTTCCTTTTGTCACGTTAAAAAAATGTGAAAAACATGGTCCTCCTAACTGCTGAGCCCACCAATGCTTGCTTAATTAATGGTGACTACAGTTCTGTAACAGGGGATGTGTGAGCAGTCATTTGCATTTATATTAACTCCATATATATTAGCGGGCTTCCCAGAAGCAAAAAAGCACCATGCCTATCTAGGTAAAACTGTAAGATGGGGCCAGTACATGAGCAAGGTATTATTGCACTAAGAACTTGAACTAGTTTTCAGTTACCTGGGGCATTAAAGATGAGCTACATGCTTGTTTCAGTTCCAAGGTTTTGCACAACTGGGTCTTTTGTTTACTGTTCTTCTCTAATATTCTCCAGAGTGCCAACACCTTTCCTACCTGTTCTTTATCTGCTCCTTTTTCACCCTTCACACACACTCTAAAGCTTGCATCATGCTCTGTGTTGCCCGGTTCACTTGTGGGAGGGCAAAAAACAACAACAAAAAACCCCAACAAAAATAAGCCTCCCAAAAAATCTTCTGTCAGCCCCTTCCTCCCACTCACTTTAAAGCTCTCAGAGACCCACCTGCTCCATGCAGCATTCTAGCATTCAGTGTCCCCACCCCATCCCTGTACTTACTCTGCTCTCCTCTGCACCACCGATGTCGTGCTGACTTGCAGACTGCAGTCCTCATGATGGGGATACAGTTATCTCTTTGTCAAAGATCTCCTGTGCTCACTCTTCTCATGAGGTCAAACCAGCAAATTACTGATATTAGGATGGAGTGTAATTTCTCTGATGTTGTCTGATGTTTTCCAGAGAAAAAGGTCACATCTTCTGAATGTTCCTTGGCTGAAGACAAAGTATGTAGCAGTTTCAGGGAGTGCCTATTAGAGGTTATTACCACCTCCCAAACTTGGCATGAAAGTGCTTAGTGGAAGTTGTATATTTTTTTGCCAGGTGAAGATTTTATTTTGGTGCTCAGGCCTGAATTTGGACATGTTACTTTATGGGCTCTTGACATACGAGTATTGGAGAGGAAATATTGAAACAGGCTGCCTAACTCGAGTCTAGATATTCATGGTAATTCAGTCTTATTGTAGTGTTTTCTTGATCACAGAAGCTTTTTAAAAATTCTTTCAAAAGGTTTTTTTGGAGGCCTGCACTGCTTTGAATTGCATAGAAAACATCAATAAATAGGATGTACAAACTCATTTTTTTGCTTTTCGGCTTCTGATAAAAACTTACCCAAAATGAGCAGTTTCTTACCCCTCAAAGCTTTCTACCTGTTCAGATAAAGAATTCCTACAACCTGAGGAGCCCTACTGTGAAGGTAGACCCATCCCCAAATAGCTGTTCTCTATTGAAAAGAGATTCACTATCTAGCCGAGAGAGAACCTATTTTCACGCATACAATTTAAAATTACTCAAAATAATTTAGGATTGCCTAAACTGTGTTGAGAGGCCCCGTGGAAAGCTCAGGAGGATTTTGTCATGACAATTCTTTCATGGTCTGCTTAAGAGACCTTACAGAGCCTCCTGTGACCATGTCTGTGCCACATGTTGACAGTTACTTCTTGCTTAAGCTCTTTGCTGCTATTGCCTCTACTTAAGTACATGGAGGGGGAGAGAGACAAGATGGTATAGGAAGGACTGGGAGGGACTACTTTGGAAAGTGAAGAACTACCAGGAAGCAGGAGTGGTAAGGTCTTAGTATTTTATTTGATCTGGTACCAAACAGTCCTTGTAGGCTTTGTCCATATCTACTTGAATATCACTGATTTATTTAAGTTTCCAATTTTGAATGCTTCTTTCACATAAATTCATTTTTTATCTATAAGTTAATATAATTTTGTCCTCTGAGAAGAGTGAATTTGAAATGCTGTATTAAAATCTACCCATTCACCTCTTACATAGTTTTGAATAAAGTATTTCTGCAAAACAAACATTTATAATGCTTTCCTATCATGCATCTAATTAACTTCCTAAAATACTCTCTCTTGGTATTCTGCCCTAGCACATGATACACTTAACAATTTGGTTCATTTAATTACTTATTAGGAACACTGAAAAATGGCATTGTCATAAACCTTGAAGTTTTAAGTGTCTATTTGTCAAGAAGAGAGGAAAATCTTTTACATTGTTATCTCCAGTACAACAAATTTTGTTTAGTCTTGGAAATTGTATTATTTATAGGCCAGGTGAGCACCATTGGCACAAGTCCAGCTATCAGATATGCTTTCAGTACTGTAGATCCTTCAGGATAGTATCTTTAAGATCTCTCTGCTAGCAGCAATGAGCATGTGAAGACATGCTTATGTGTGTTGGTTTGTCTGTATTTCAGCTGTATATGTGAACTCACAGTCATTCTTTTTAAAAATGTCAGACTCTTCAGACATTTTTTTTGGCTTGCAACATGAAGACATCTGTTTAGTTTCCTTTCCAAAGATTTCCATATTTCCAAAGAAGAGCTGACAATGAGACTGTGGCTCCATAATCTTTAATACTGGATCTAAGTATTTCTGCCATCTGTGGGAGTGCAAGTTTGACTCAGATTTAATTTGAACTCCCAGTCATACCCCTTCCAAATTAGCATGATAATTCCTGTGCAAACCAGCATTCATCAAGGGACTAATGCCCCATATCCCAGAGTGTATTGTATCCACTTTGGTTCATTTATTTTGTTTGTTACTTATGTTTATGCATAGGAATGTTAACCCTGCTGCCTTGTCAGGATGATTCCCAAGGAAGATGGCTTTCTGGTTTTAAAAGGTTACTGGGAGCCACCACTGTGCCTGAAGAATAATAATTTACAATGTGGAGAAGGCAAGTGACTGGAGATGACAGGATGTGTAGACATGCTCCTTGATATGGTGAGTTGGCCAACTGAAGATTATCATTCTTTGCAGACTAATATTCTGTTGTGTAGTGAGAAACCAATCCATCGCATTTACAGTCAGCAAAATTTCCCCTCCAAGCCAAGGGACCCCCAAACAACTGCAGCCCAATGCTTTTTATTGCACGCGATATCTGTGAATGCAGTGGAGTCATGGACTTGTGCAGTTAAAACATAAAGGGGGTGCTATTTCGCTGTTAACTTCCAGTATTTACAAGTATCAAAGTAGGTGAAATGATTGTGAATTGCTAAAATCATTAAATTTTCCTTGCAGCCACTATAGGAAGTGCTTTGCAGCTCCCCAAAGGACTTCAAGTGCTTCAATTCTATACCATAGCCCAGAAATCAATGCCTAAAAAAGTGATTTCTTTGTCTCAAAGGGACTGGTCCTCCATCACTGAAGTGGAGTGTTCACATCAAGGCTTCAATATTTAAAATGTATGAGTCAGAGAATGAACCCTAAGCTATGTTTAAGGACATCTCTACTGAAGCTATTTCACTCCCTGCACAGCTGAAAAGCATCTGGTAAGCAATAAGAAAGGTAGCTTTAAGCAACTTAAGTCCATTTCTCTGATCCTGGGCCAGCTGGGCACTGTTTAGCCCTCTGTGTAATTCAGAGAAGCCTAAGGCTGTGTTTTCTGCCCTGTGCTGACATGTCTTCTTCAGAGGAGGTGGGGAGAGCAGGTGATCGGGAGTAGGCATAGCCCTGCTTGGATTCTCCTCTGTCAGGAACAGCAGAGCTGCAGGGCAGCTCTCTGCCTGCTTTTGTGCTGTTGAGGCAAATGTTACACTAAGTGTTGAGTCTGATCTGCACGGAGCAATCAGTTAACTTCAGAGATCTATTTATTTATTTTAGCATAAAATACTATTGAGGACTTCTGATCTAGATGGGTCATGACTCAACAAATGCTCTATTTTTTCCAGTGTCATACCATGTTGCTGCCCCAGGCTTGTTTCTGATCTTAGGCACTTTAAGTGAAGTTTCAATAGCTAGGCAGCTTTCAAAATCGGCAACTCAGACAGAAGAAGAAAACTAACGAAGGCACAGCACAATCATTCAGCATAATTGTCTGAGGTCTGTAGCAATTAATTGCTGGAGATAATAAGCAAACAAATCTCTGTTTGATGACTAAACAGAGATCAGCAGCATTACAAAGTAGGATCTGTTTCACATAATGGTCAAGGAACAGGGACAAATTGATTTTCATTTGCATTGTAAGAAATTGTCATAGCCCAGCCCCGATCGGGACCAGACTACGCAGTCTCTCTCTCGCTCCCCCCACCCTCCGAGAGAATAGGAGGAGATGATATAAGAAAAACGGCTCAAGGTTAGAGATAAGGACGGGCAGAAATCCTTAAAGTTACCGTCACGGGCAAAACAGACTCGACTTGGGGAAAACTATTCATTTATTTCTAAAATTAGCAGGAGAATGAGACAGGGAACAAGATAACCTCCCCCACCCCTCCCTCTTCCCGGGCTTAACATTATCTCTGCTACCTCCCCTCCCGAGAGGCACGGGGGGGCGGGGGGGAAGGGAATGGGGGTCGCGGTCAGTTCATCACGCATTGTTTTATGCCGCTGTGTCATCGTCGCGGGAAGAACTCCTCGCATTCCTCCTCTGCTCCAGCGTGGGATCCCTCCTACGGACCACAGCCCTTCGTGAAACTGCTCTGGCGTGGGTCATCTCTTCCACGGGGTGCAGTCCCTCTAGAACAGCTGTCCCAGCGGGCCCTCCACGGACCACAGCATCCTTCAGGCCTCCACTTGCTCCGGCGTGGGGTCCTCCGTGGGCTGCAGGTGGATCTCTGCCCCTCCGAGGACCTCCATGGGCTGCAGGGGGACAACCTGCTCCACCATGGTCTTCACCATGAGCTGCAGAGGAATCTTGGCCAGGAGCCGCATTACTCCTCCCCCTCCTTCTTCACTGACCTTGGCGTCTGCAGCCGTTCCTCACAACAGGCTGGCAGACGCCTCTCAGGATCCTTTTTAACATCTTATTCACTTCAACTTCTCATTTCCTCTCCACTTCTTGCAGCCAGGCCGGGCTGAGTTGGGCCCAGTCTGCTGCCCGGCGGAAGGCCAGAGGGTGAGGCCTGCAAGACCCACAAGGCTCATGCCTCCCCCTCTCTGCCCCCATCTCAGCTGCTTCGCATCTTCTCCGCCTCCTTTCCTGTTTTCCCCTGCTTAAATACGTTGTCGCAGAGGCATTATCACGGGACATTCTGCTACCAATTGGCTCGGCCTTGGCCAGCAGCGGGTCCGCCCTAGGCCCGGCCGAGTCCACTAAACAAAGGGGAGCAACTTCTAGCAGTTTCCTACTGAAGCTACCACCTTAGGTCCCCCCTCACTAACAAAACCAGAACAGTAATTTGGCTCTTCTTTCCATAGCTCTTGTAAGACATGGAGTTGGGATCAGCCCAAGATGCTTTCAACTTTTTTTCCTCCAACTACATAGGTTTAAAGTGCAAAGAATGACTAACCCATCAGAAGGACTTTGCTTTAGTCTCTGACCGGAGACTCAACTCTGACCAACCATAGTAACAAGCTTTATTTATAAAATAAGTTTTGTTGGAGAATTTCAGCAATGTCTTAGTAAGTCAAGCAGAAAAAAGATTACAGTGTGTTAACAGGCCCTTGCAGAAAGGGGAGAGCTAAAACTGTTGATCTTCCCTCTGCTATTTTTAAAGCATCAGTTGCACAAAGAACAAAACTGCATGCTTTTTACTTAGGCTGAACTTCACTTCAATTAGCATTGTAAAGTCAGTCATGCTACCGGTGCTGAAATGGAGGACTCTTAGCCGTTGAAATCAATGAGATTTTGTTCATGCATATGAGTAGACTTGAGGTTGAAGGAGAATCAGGCACCATATGTGTGACTTATTATTCTCCCTCTCTAAGGATAGCCCATGCTATTGCTCAGAAGCTATGTGCTGGGCTCACACAAGCTGTGCAACCTTCCAGTCTGATGTCATTACATGGGACATCCTGCCTGCCACAGTGGGGGCCTTGTTCAGCCATCTGGCCCCACCATTCCCCTGCATGTATATCATCCTGGAAGTGGAGGCCAGCTTTTGCTACCATACTCCGGATCCCTTCTTGTGGTTTTGCTTTCCCTTCCTGAAGCAAGAATATTCTGAGGGAATTTGGAGTGTATTGGAAACCACTGGAATTGCTGAGAACAAAGGTGGCCTGTTAAGCTTCTGCCAGCCCAGATGTCAGGGCGAGTTCATTACAAACTCCCTACTCCCCTCATAGAAATTCCTGTCAGGAGGAGAGGTTGGAAAAGGGCCTAAGCAGCTCCTCCAAAGACTATTCACAGATGGCAGCCCCAAGTTTTCACTACTTATAAATTAAGCCTATGAAATCACACAGTTACTAAAAATAACCCATCTAGGTATCTTTCTATTTGCTTTTCATTTTGAGGGGCATGGCAGGTATGTGCCACTGTGTCACATTGTAATTTTTTTGATAGGCTGACTGTTTTTCAACAGAACATAATATGAGTTCTTTACGTAATAACTTGACTCCAGGAGCTGGGATGCTAGAGAACAAAATTACTCTGGTTAGGTTTCTCACACAGCTGTGAAAATCTCTTACCATAGTCATGGCTAGTCCTTCAGTACGGTCTTTCTTTGACAGGTGATCAACTTGTACAGATTTTGCTACTCAGAAGAATGGTGGTTGGCTGCTTTTTGCTAGCTAAATGTTTGCATGTATGAGAGTAAGAGACATACTTAAATCACCACTAAATAGCTCAGATTTTTACTGGAGCTACTCTTCAATTCAATGAGAAGCCTACTGTATAAGATTCAAAAAGCCATCTAGATAAGTATCTTGTGGAGATATTATCTGACATGAGGCTAACATAAAATTGTTAATTTACATAACATGACTTTTTAAAATTTAGATATACCCCTTTTTCTGGCAGTATTCTTGAAATATGTTTTAAAACAAGGCAACCAACTATTTTTAAGTCAGAAACTTTTGTGTCTGACAAAGTCTAAATAGATCCTAAAGATTACATCCTTGATCCTACATTTATCCTTGATTTCCTGTATCCTAGATACCCTGTATTTATCATAGGTGCCTTTTACACACTGGAACAGGATCTTTTGTTTTGCGTTTTATTAACAGTCGAGGAATAAGAGAATTCAGGAAATGAATTGCCTAGTGCTAGTTTAGGTATTTTTAGAATAGGAGGAATTTTCCTGCTATGACTTCAATTCAGTAAGATCTATCATGTTGCTTCAATTGAAAAAAAACTCAATGAACAAATACAGGCTTTAGCAATCTCTAGTGTTTCAATGTAGTGCTGTGATCTCAGTTTGCTCCAGAAGGATGTTGTGGCTGGAGTAAATCTCTGTAGGCAACCATGTCAGCCACTAAAAATAGCAGAAAAGTGAGAATGGAGTAGGAAAACTGCAGGGAAGATGCACTTGCATTGTAGAGGAAGTTGTGTAATTTATACTGAAATAAAGTGAAAAACAGAAGGAACTAGAGGAACTAGAAACTTATGTTTTCAGATGTGAAGAGTTGCAAAATCAAGCAATCCTTACAAATGCATGGTGAAAGATCAGAATATTTTCATAACAAATGTGTTAAAAATAGGTCTTAAAAGTTCTTCTAATTGCAGTATGGCTAAGGAAAAACAGAGAGAAAACTAGGGCAAAGTTTGCGGGCTTTACTGAGAGAGAGTTACTGGCCCAGGAGAAGAGGAAAAAAACCTGTAGAAATGAAGGCATGTGCTTGCCACTTTCATCCAGGAGTGTACGGAAGAGAAGAAACTGTGAATACTGCAAGTGTCCTTAGGGATGATGGGTTTTGGACAGCAACCAGGCCTTTGACAGAGTGCCACAAAGCAAATAACGATTGAGAAAGAATTCTCCAAATGATAGACTCTACTTTTCTGATTTTAATGTGTAGACAACACCAGTAGTGAGAGAGCTCAGTATCAAGGTATTTGAGAATGCTCTAGTCTGACATGTACTTTGATACTCCCTCTAAGACTATCTTCTATTCCACAAGCACTAACCCTTTGCCACGTAGCACTGTTGCCATCCCCTTGCATTTTCATAGTCACAGTAAAGGGTAGGAATTTTTTTCATTCAGAGTACAAGTCAACTTTCAGAGTTTTTCATTCTCACTTTTGTGCCTGCCAGCACTTTTCTTCTTTTTTTTTACCTACTCCATTCCTGTCATGCCTTTTTTTCACACAGCCTGTGCATCAATCACTATTCATTGTACACAAGAGGTATGAGAGAGTACAAGTGGATCACTCAAGGTGAGCACAGCCAGTCTTACCTGAACACTTTGTCTGCAAGTGTCTTGACATCCTCGTAAATTAAAAGCAGTGTTCATTCTGTTAGAGGTTGAAGAGTTATGGCTAACAATCACTATGCAGGATGTACACACCCAATCAATCAACCCCTCAGCTTGCTGACAAAAATGCTAGGTATGGTAATTAACTGTTTAAATATTGTGAAATGAGCTGATGGTTTCAGCAGCTCCTAGTCAGCAGGTCTTGTATCATGCACATGAACAAAATGTCACAATTGTTTCTAATTGGCAACCTTGTCGACAATCTCAGAAAAGGCTCTGGTTATATGGGCAGAGAAACTTGACTGTTCTCTTATCACAAGAATGTGATATCTTGGTAGAGACATGTGGAAAGCTGTCAGTGCTGTCATCCATGCTAGTCTTCACCTGTGCTTAAAAATCTTCAACCTCCAAAACAATTAGTGGGTCTAGAATCAATGAGAGGAAAAGGCAAAAGGAGAGGAGAAAAAGCTTTAAATGAATTATTATGCTTATAAATGTTATGTGTAAAGTTCATTTATATGATTGAGTATTGCTTGTTTTTAGCAAAACACAATATGAAGTGTAAACTAAATTTTTAAGCTTGAGTCCTAAGCTGGAACATATATTATAGATAAATAATATATAGTATATATTATATAACATAATAATATATATGTTATATAGCTACACAATCACTAAGTCCTTAGGGGCAATGAGTACTGAACACTTCTACAAACCAAGCTATTTACTTGACCATATATGAAAATATCACCCAGCAATGACAGCATACCAGTTTTGGCAGCTAACCACATCACTAGATTCAGGTGGGAATCCAACATCTGCTTCAAAGGCCATTAAGCCTTTGACTTTTGGATCAGGCCTCAGTTAGCCCAGGGAATCTAACCTGGTATAGCACATTCTTCTGCCATGCTCAGCGTTTAAATTAAACTAGCTTAAACTTGCGTGAAGTTGGTAAGAATCCCTAAGCCTTGCACCCACTCACTGACACAGATCTTGCATCACCTTATTGCCTCTCAATTTGGCCATTGAGTCAATAGTACTTACTATCTATCTGCTTCACTCTTCTACCTTCTGGGATATAGAAAAGAGTCTAACAGAAAAGTAACATAAGGGAGCACGTAAGTTAAACTTGTGGGTAACTCCCAGAAAACCAAAGCAGACAAACTCATCTTTCTGGAAAGTGTAGCCTTTTTTTTTTTTTTTTTAAAAAAAAAGTCTAAAACCTTCTATTTTAAGCATAAAACCTTCTAACTTCTCATCAGATTGAAAGTGGGGAAGACAGGTGATAATTTTTGAATAGCTTAGGAAATGTCTGGTGATGCTATCAGTAAGCTTTCATGGTATACTGCAAGACTGAAATGATCACATTGATTTACACATTTTGTATAACATGCTGAAATAATTTTCTTTTCCTGACAGTGTGAAGAAGGCAGGGAAGGTGGGGGGAAAGAAGAGGAAGGAGTGCTGAATCAGAGCTGTTTTCTCCAGCAGTAGAACATGACTCTCTGAGGACTTACTTTAGTATTCTTCCATGGCATAGAAGGTTCTTTGTTTATTGTTCCATTTATATGCGGATTACCTTAGAAGAAAAGTATTAATAAAAGTTAACACAAAATCATAGCTAGGAAACTCTAAAGGAGTTATAATTTCTTTTCAAAATGAACAGCAACACGCAAAGTTATTTGTTCACACAGATTGTCTATTATTTAATTTCATTGTTCTGTGCTCTGAAGTGAGGAGGTAAATAGTGGCGGAGACAACAGTAAACTCATCATAATTCTACTTCTGAACAGGCTGTGGATCAAGTGTGATATTTAGGCTTGTCTTGACCTTAATAAATTATCTCTCCGAGAACTGTGTGAAGTCATCTGGCCTCATCCCTCTTTGAAATCTGTATTCCAGAGACTGACAGATTGGTGAAATTGGTAGCTTTGTGGTATCTTAACCACTTTTAAGCAAAAATATCACTGGTTTTGTTTATTTCAACATTTAGACTTAGTGCTAAAATTTAATAACTTTGATTTAAAACAAATGGCTGTCATCTATGATGGATTATACCTCCTTTTCACTCTTCCTGTAAGTCAAATGATGCTGGCATGAATTCAAAGGCAAAGTTCAAGTAGCAGGTTAGTTAGAAGACTGGAGTCTTTTTCTTAAAAATTAGAAGAAAAAAAAAAAACAAACCCTGAAAACACTAAATACAGGATGCAGAGCACTACCAGGAAGTTAACCAAGAGTACCCAGAAACTATTTTTCTTAATTTTAAGACAAGTGCTTGGGAATAGGATAACAATTTCTCACAGTAATGGAGTAATGCAGAATATCTTCTTCTTCTCTTATATACAGTACTGACTTTCACATAACGTATTTATTGGAGAACTCTACTTCAAAGTCAATGGCAGGACAGGACCTGCTATCTCTGTAGCAGTAAGCAAGAACATCAGTCTCTTTATACCTAGATTCAGATTCTGGTTCTGAGTGGTAGACAAAATGTTGCCAAAGCAAGTAAATGAAATAATATCACAAGTAAGCAGCACTACACATTAAGAATGTGCAATTTGTTGAATCAGATGGTCTTTATTTTTCCACTACTTCCACAGCAGAAATGGCTTTGCTAGTGGACATTATCAAATTAATATGACCTGAATGAATATTATAATTGAAAAGAAATTAATATTACCACTGTGAAATGAAACATATCAGTGTGTGCTTAGAAAAGGAGATCCATAGTTATCATTCAAAATGCATACATTTTACTAAAGAGTTACTAAACGAGGGACAAAATAGAATGATATAATAGTTTTGGTTGGAAGGGACCTTTGAAAGTTGTCTAGTCCAACCCCCCTGCAAGGAGCAGGGACATCTTCACCCAGATCAGGTTGTTCAGAGCCTCATCCAGCCTGGTCTTGAATGGTTACAGGGTTCGAAGCATCTACCACCTCTCTGAGCAACCAGTTCCAGCGTTCTGCTGCCCCCATTGTAAAAAATTTTTTCCTTATATCTAGTCTGAATCTACCTCCCTCTACTTTAATACCATTACCACTACTGCAACAGGCCCTACTGAAGAGTTTCTCCTTGTCTTTCCTATAGGCCTCCTTTAGTTATTGGAAGGCTGCTATAAGGTCTTCCTGGAGCCTTCTCTTCTCCAGGCTGAACAGCCCCAACTCTCTCAGCCTGTCCTCCAGCCCTCTCATCATCTTCATGGCTCTCCTCTGGACTTCCTCCAACAGGTCCACATCCTTCTTATGTTGGGAACTCCAGAACTGGACACAGTACTCCAGGTGGGGTCTCACCACAGTGGAGTAGAGGGGGAGAATCACCTCCCCAACCTTCTGGCCACGCTCCTCTTGATGCAGCAACCACGACACGGTGGAGTTCAAGATCCACGGGGCAGCGAGGAAACTACATGGCAAGCTCTCAGCCCTAGATGTCAAGAAGGCGGACTTCAGCCTCTTCAGCGACCTGATGGGCCAAGTGCCATGGGAGGCGGCCCTGGAGGGAAGAGGGGCCCAGGAAAGTTGGTCCACATTCAAGGAGTACCTCCTCCAAGCTCAGCAGAGGTGCATCCCGATGAAGAACAAGTTGGGCAAAAAGGCCATGAGGCCTGCGTGGATGAGCAAGAAGGTGGAAGCGGAGGCAGGTAGCCTGGAAGGACTACAAAGAGGCTGTGTAAGTGGCCAGGGATTGGGTGAGCCAGGCCAAAGCCCTGACATAATTGAATCTGGCCAGGGATATAAAAAGCAACAAGAAAAGCTTCTATAGGTATGTAGGGGACAAAAGAATGTCGAAGGAAAATGTAGGCCCCCTCCGGAAGGAAACCGGTGCCCTGGTTACCCGGGACATAGAGAAGGCTGAGGTACTCAATGACTTTTTTTCCTCAGTCTTCACCGATAAGGGCTCTTGTCTCACCACCCAAGCTGTGGAAGGTGCACGCAGGGACTGCGAGGATGAAGAACCACCCACAGTACTTGAACAGCAGGTTCAGGCACATCTGAGGAGCTTGAAGGTGCACAAGTCCATGGGGCCTGATGAGATCCATCCGCGGGTCCTGAGGGAACTGGCAGATGAAGTTGCCAAGCCACTGGCTATCGTATTTGAGAAGTCGTGGCGGTCTGATGAGGTCCCTGATGGCTGGAAGAAAGGGAACATAACCCCCATTTTTAAAAAGGGGAACAAGGAAAACCCAGGCAACTACAGGCCAGTCAGCCTCACCTCTGTGCCTGGCAAGGTCATGGAGCAGATTCTCCTGGAAACCATGTTAAGGCACATGGAGAGCAAGGAGGTGGTTGGTGACAGCCAACATGGCTTCACCAAGGGCAGATCGTGCCTGACCAATTTGGTGGCCTTCTATGACGGGGTGACAGCATTGGTGGACAAGAGACGAGCAACGGATATCATCTACCTGGACTTGTGCAAAGCTTTTGACACTGTCTCACATGACATTCTTCTCTCTAAACTGGAGAGACATGGGTTTGATGGATGGACCACTCGGTGGATAAGGAGTTGGCTGGATGGCCGCACTCAGAGAGTGGTGATCAACAGCTCGATGTCCAAGTGGAGACTGGTCACGAGTGGCATCCCTCAGGGGTCTGTGTTGGGCCCAGCCCTGTTCAACATCTTTGTCAGCGACATGGACAGTGGGATAGAGTGCACCCTCAGCAAATTCGCCGATGACACCAAGCTGTGTGGTGCCGTTGACATGCTGGAAGGGAGGGATGCCATCCAGAGGGACCTTGACAGGCTGGAGAGGTGGGCCCGTGCCAACCTCATGAAGTTCAACCAGGCCAAGTGCAAGGTCCTGCACCTGGGTCGTGGCAATCCCAGGCACAAATACAGGCTGGGCGGAGAATGGATTGAGAGCAGACCTGAGGAGAAGGACTTGGGAGCGCTGGTGGATGAGAAGCTCAACATGAGCCGGCAATGTGCTCTTGTGACCCAGAAGGCCAACCGCATCCTGGGCTGCATCAAGAGGAGAGTGGCCAGCAGGTCAAGGGAGGTGATTCTCCCCCTCTACTCTGCCCTGGTGAGACACCACCTGGAGTACTGTGTCCAGTTCTGGAGCCCCCAGCATAAGAAGGACATGGACCAGTTGGAGAAGGTCCAGAGGAGGGCCACAAAGATGATAAAAGGGCTGGAGCACCTCTCTTATGAGGACAGGCTGAGAGAGTTGGGGCTGTTCAGCCTGGAGACAAGGAGGCTCCGGGGAGTCCTGATAGTGGTCTTCCAGTACCTCAAGGGGGCCTACAAGAAAGATGGGGAGAGGCTGTTCAGTAGGGTCTGTTGTGATAGGATGAGGGATAACGGTTTTAAAATAGAGGGGGGTAGATTTAGATTGGGTATTAGGAAAAAAAATTTTACGATGCGAGTTGTAGAACACTGGAACAGGTTGCCCAGAGAGATGGTGAATGCCCCATTCCTGGAAACGTTCAAGACCAGGCTTGATGAGGCTCTGAGCAACCTGTTCTAGTTGAAGTTGTCCCTGCTCCTTGTAGGGGGGTTGGACTAGATGCCCTTTGAAGGTCCCTTCCAACTGTAACCGTTCTATGATTCTAACAATTAAAGACAACACAACATAGAACTCCCACTATCAGATGTCTTAAGATTGATTTTTTTTTCTGAAAGGGAACAGGAAACCCTGTCTCTCAGCTGAAAATGTGGAGTGATCCTGCACCTCATAAGAACACAGTTGCTACATTGGTATTCAGGACTTCGTAATCCACTTGGTATGTGGGATCATCCTGCTCCAGAGGAACCTTGCTCTGTCCATTGATTAAGCGCAGGACTTAAGTGCATGTCTGGCAAGAGAATGTGACCCACAATTAGATTTTTCAGAAACCTTTAGATTTGGACAGTTCACTGGAAAAAAAAAAAAACTCATAAGCTGCTTATCTGCACATTTACATGCCTAAATATTTTCAAAACTCTGAACCTGAACACCAAATTCAGTTACCTACATTACTGAAAAGCATGACTCATATTTGTCAGGTAATAGAAGGTGGGCACTTTTAAAAATGTGTTTTATTTCTCGGGGGCTTAAATTTAAGCTGAAGTATCCAAGTTTGCAAATATTGCAGTCTGGTCTGTAGACATACACACATGCTTATCAGGGAGCATACTTTTGTATAGGGTGTGCAGTGTCATATTATGTAAACGTTGCCTTAGTGGCTTGTCTACAAACAAAGCTTGTAATGATTATACAGATTATTTTCTGCTTTAAACAATCATGGCATGCTAAACAGACTATTAAAAGTGCAGCACAATAAAAGTGAAAAGAAATTACAGTAATAGTGTAAATGCCATACGTCAGTTTTATTGGTATAATTAAAAGCCCTTTAGAACATGCCTATTCCTTAAACACTTCTATTTCTGTTCTTCCCTTATTAGTGCAATTTCATGGACAGGTGACACTCACATTGGCTCTTAGGGGAACAATTTGTCACCTCCACTGTGAAGTTCAGCATGGTGAGCGGTGATTGCTGCAGAAGAGTAAAGGTACTGTCTGAGGGAGTGGATAGCCAGTTCACTTACACTCTTTTGAAAAGTGTCACTTAAAGCCATGGGCAGCTGTGCAGGATGCTACGGTGGCATTGGTAGATGAGGTTACTTCAAATAATTTCTCTCCAGCTGCTTTTAAGTGGTGCTTTTGTGTAGTTTACTGACTCCCTAGCACCTGCGGGAGGAGCACGTAAGTGTTCCTTGGTTCACTTGTGCCAAAAAGAGTCCAACTAGCTCAAAAAAATGGTATGTTACACATCTTTGCTCACATTGACTAAGGTGAATTATTCCTAGTAAGTGCAGTTCCTCTAGCAGATGTAAGAGTTAGTGTTTCCAGTCATAAGCAACTACTGCAGCAAGGAGCTATGTCCAGAACAGGACACTTACTGACAGCCTAAGTGTTTACTTACCATTATCATTTATTAGTCCGAAAGTGTCACTTGTTCAGAATTTAGAGAGAAAAAGGAAAATGTTCACCACGTTCATTGTCATAAATTAAATATTTCTGAAGGAATTTGGGATTATATTTAGTATCTTTTTTTTTCTCTAAGAAATGCAGACCTGAATCTACCATCTCTAAACAGGGTAGTTGAGTCAGTGGTTTTTGCCACATTAAAATGGTGCAAAATCTGAACACTGCTATTATAATCCCTCTTATCACTATAGGAATGTTTCAGATAATATTTAAAGACCTATTAGAAAACCAACAGCTAGCAATTTATTTTAAAATTGCTTATAGCAAGTGCCCTAGTATTATCAACCAGCTGGACTGGAAATGTCACTAACAGAGCTGAGTAAAGAGAATATTTTTTTTTCTGTTTTAATTGTAATCAATAAGTCTACATTCTTGTGCCAGCTGCAGAGTGGAGAAAAAAAAAATAGACATTCCCTTCCCACTCTATTACACCCTACACCCCTCAAAGAGATGGAAATATTCCTTCTCCTTCAATATATTTCAATTAAACTCAAAATTCCATTCAATTCCGTTTCAATACCTTCACATAAAGAAGGCAGAATGTAGGTTGGACATAGAAATATAGGAACACATACACCTTTCAATCAGGTTATCTTTGTATACTGTCCTTTACTTGTTCAGTTGCCTCCTTGAACACCTCTCTGCTTTCCATATTTCCTGTGCTGTCAGAGCTAAGATGTATCAATTATACTTGACCTGTTTACACTTTCTCCTCTGAGTTATTGTTGTGAAAAGAGTAAAGTAGCCTCTGAGGCTTGGTATGTTTTTGTTTTGTTTTATTTAATGTTTTGAAAATTGTAAAACTGAGATATGACTGGAAGATTAATCAAACGTCTTGCCTTCAAAATTAATAAAGGTCTTTTACTGTTTACTGTTTTCTGTAGTCACTAAATAGTGCTATGCTTTGTTTGATTCACTTTCACAGATGAGAATAGTTGCTTGCACCTGGCAGTCTTCTGTTTTGATGAAAGTGTCATGCAGGGGTTAAAGACATGCTAGAATCAAGTTACTTAGATTAGATTTAAGAAAAGAACTAGGTATGATATGCAGTAAGGAATATACCTTTAATGCATAGACCAGAAATGTTCTGTGCAGGGTAAGAGAGGAATTGGGTGAATGCTTTGGTTCAGATGGCACTGAGATTAAGGAAGTGTGAAGGGAAGATAATGAAGAACTGTTGATCATTTGTGATAGAATAAAAGTTCCAAAGAAGAAAAAGAAATGCTGCTGACCATTACTAGCCATGGAAAATAAAACAGGTAGGATTTTGTTTTCAGAGAGAGACTATAAAGGCCAACACCTCATATGGAAAACATCTCTGTTTTCAGAAGACACTTGTCTCTAGTGTTGAGCAGGAAGTTCACAGGGGTCACACAGAATCCCAGAATGTCTGAAGTTGGAAGGGACCTCAGGAGGTCATCTGGTCCAACCCCCCCTGCTCAAGCAGGACCACCAGGGTTGCCCAGAACCACATTCATGTGGCTTCTCAATATCTCCACAACCTCCCTGGGCAACTTGTGCCAGTGCTTGGTCACCTTCATAGTAAAAATGTGTTTCCTGATGTTCAGAGGGAACCTCCTGTGTTTTCAGTCAGTGCTCATTGCCTCTGGTCCTGTCACTGGGCACCACTGAGCCTAGTTCCTGGGAGCCTGGCTTTGACCTCTTTGCACTCTTCCTTCAGGTAGGATAAGATCCCTTCCTCATCTACCAGGCCAGTTATTTCATGATAGAAGGTTATCAGGTAGGTCAACGCTGACTTGGTGAAGCCATGCTGACTACTCCTGACAACTTTTGCTTCCTTCATGGGTGTGGAAGTGGTTTCCAGGATTAGCTGCTCCATCACCTTCCCAGGGCTCGAAGTGAGAATGACTGGCCTGTAGTTCCCTGGGTCCCTCTTGAAGATAGGAGTGATATTTGCTTTTTTTGCAGTGCTCAGGCACGTCTCCCAATTGCCACAATCAGACAAAGATTATCAAGAGTGGCCTCGCAATGACAAAGCCAGCTGCCTCAGTGCTTGTGTGTGCATCCCATCAGGGTTCATGGACTTACATATGTCCAGTTTGCTTAAGCATTCTCTGGCCTGATCCTCTTCCACCAAGAGTTCTTGTTTCAGTCTTCCCCTCTGGTCTCTGGGGCCTGGGATTCCTGAAGGCTGGTCTTCCTAATAAAGATGGAGGCAAAGAATGCATTGAGTAGCTCAGACTTTTCTATATCCTGTGTAATCAGGCCCCCTGTCCCATTCATCAACAGGCCTGCATTTTCCCTAGTCTTCCTTTTGTCATCTATATACTTACAGAAGCCCTTCTTTTTGCCTTTGACATCCCTGGCCAGATCCAGTTCCACTTAGACTTTGACTTTGCTAACCACATCTCTGCATGCTTGGATAGTATCTCTGTATTCCTCCCAGGTTACCTGTCTCTGCTTCCACCTTCTTTTTTTTGAGGGGGAGTATTGCCAGGAGCTACTTGTTCATCCATGCAGGCCTCCTGGTATTTGTGCTTGACTTCCTGCTCGTTAGGAAGGACTACTCTTGAGCTTGGAGGAGGTGACCCTTGAATATTAACCAGCTTCCTTGGGTGCCTATTTCCTCCAAGCCCTTATCCTGAGGGACTGTACCAAGCAGATTCTTGAAGAGGCCAAAGCCTGCTCTCCTGTAATCCAGCAATGTGATCTGGCCTTTTGCCCGGCTTCCTCCTCTCAGGGTCTGAACTCCAAGATCTCATGGTTGCTGCATCCAAGGCTGACTTCAACCTTCACATCCCTGATGAGCTCCTCCTTTCCTGTTAGTATGTCTGCCCATAGCAGCCACCCACTACAATGCCACCAATACTAGCCTGCTTTTTAATCCTTACTCATAAGCTCAGTTGGTTCATCATCCATCCTCAGGCAGAGCTCCATGCACTCCAGATGCTCTCTCACATGAACTCCCCCCAACCCGTCTTCCTGGCCTAAACATCTTGTATCCCTTCATTGCAACACTCCAGTCATTGGAGCTATCCCACCACATCTCTGTGATCCCAACAAGATTATAGCCTTGCAACTACACGCAGATCTGTAATTTATTTTGTTTATTCCCCATGCTGCGTGCATGAGTGTGCAGGTGCTTCAGAGAGGCACCCCAACGTGCTGATTTCCCGGAAAGGGTTTTGGGCATTTTCCCATAATGGTATCTTGTAGGCACTTCCTTGCCTACACACAGGTGCTGAAGATGGCCCTCCTTCAGCCCTGTTTTCTTAATTTTGTGATCTCTTTCTGTTACATCACTCCAGGCCCTTTGCTCATCACACCTTTCCATCACTCCTTCACAGGGCTGCTGGTAACTTTCTCTCTCCCTCTCATTGCTAGTTTAAAGCCCTCCTTACCAGGTCAGCCATCCTGCTGGCAAGGATACACAAAAAGGCTCACAGAAAATAGCTTTAGAGCTGGTCAGTTCTGTGTAGCTTTGGAATGGTTCTTTCAGTGAAGAGAAAGAATCTTGTTCACACGAAAGGGATGTCCACAGACTTCAAACAAAATAATTTCCACAAATACTGGAAAAGCTGTTACTTAAAAATGCACATATTTACATATTAAAATATGAGATAGAATGTGAATCTTTGTAAACTGCTATCTGTTAAAATAATACAATAATAGATCTAACTTGTGATAGGTAAATATTAATATTTTTGTGTGTTTAATCCTTAAATCCTTAATATATTTTGGCTTTATTTATTCATAGAATACTGTTATAAAAGTTACTTGTTATTTTTTTGATCTTGTTCAATTTCCTTCTCCATGCAGTAGTACACTTTTGTATCTATGCTTATATTTTATTATTGCTACTTTGTCATCAGCAGAAGCATCATGTAAACAGTTTGGGAAGATGAAGGCCTTCTGCATTCTGCTTTTGCCAGGGAGAAGCATAGTCAGTCAATAAGGTAGGAACAGAAAAAACTTATATGTAGTTAGCGACATTTTGCTAATCAAATAATGAAGAAAGAACACTGCTTATCTATGTAAAGCAGAAGGCAGGCTCCATCTCAGAATCTCAGCAGCAGTTTAGGAACTTCAGTTTCATATTCTTGTTGATGTAACTATTCCATAATTTATACTTTGCTGTGCACACAATGCTTTCTTAGCTAAAGGCAAATAAGGCTCTCTGCAACATTCCTCACATGATGTCAGGTATTAAGCCTTGATATCATTAAGAAATTTGTAGCCTTACCTTCAGATCTTTTTTTTCAAAGGCAGAAACTAAGTAATAACAGGTACCACCATTTTTCCAGGTACTGCATTAAAGTAATTCTCCAAAAGCTGACTAGCAGACCCAGACAAGTGTTCAAAACCCACTGCGTAATTGATCTCTTACAAGTACTTTGTTATTAGTTTTATTACTCCTGTCCCCAATGGGGAATGGCTTTGCGGGATAAATTTCAGGCTAGAACTATGCTGACTCTCTAGACGCACAGGTTCCAGGCTATGTGACGGACTCAGACCTTCAGCTTTCTGTAATCGGTTGAGTGGCTATCACGCACTTCATTCTGTGTCCAGGTAAGCACTAACGTATAAAGGACAAGTATTGATACATCTTCTAGGATTGCTCATTCACTCATTGACATTTACTTTGTATCAAGGTTAGCGGTGCCTTGAAGAACAAAACTGTCTTCAAATCTGCCCACAAAAATTCAGTTAATCATCATTCATAACTAGTTTACCGGCCATAGTTAGAGAAATAAAAAGTGCATGTTTCATCAAGCCTGTGGGTGAATGCATGTCGCACCTGCAGGACACAGTGGCCACAGGGATGCTTGCTGAAAGGCAGCACACAACCTTGCTTCTCTCTGTTCAAGGGCAGGTTACAAATCAAGGGTAGCTCCATTTAGAGCAAAAGGCTTCCAGTGGTGCAAAGGGAAGGTTAACGAGGACCTTTCTGGCTAAAAAACACGTCCTGAAAAATAATGTGGCTTGGCATGAAGCCACAACAGCTCAAAATCCAGCAAGATGCAGCAACAATTTTGGGAAGAAAGCTGTTCTCTCCCATGTCAGAACTGCAAAGTGGAGTAAAATAAGTAGTGGGTGTGGCAGGTCATGCGCTGGCTGCTGTCCACTGGATCTGACGAATTATTAACCACATCAGTAGAAGGGACACCAGGTTTACGGGCAAACAGGAACTGTGGAAACGAGCTGGGTTAAACCACAGGAGACATCAGCGAGCACGGTGGGGGCCGCGGGCTGCTGGCAGCGGCCCAGGCCCCGCTGCCCTCCGCGCCCCTCCACCCGGACTCCCTCGCCGCCTCCTGGCCCGCGGCTGCCAGCGGCGGCGCCTGCGGGGAGGAAACCAGCCTTCCCTCGGGCTGACGCGGGAGGACGGCACCGCTCCCAGCCGCCTTTCGAGAGCAGGAGAAGGGGACAAAAAGCAGAAGGTCTGGCCCCTGGTGTGTCGGCACTGGGCAGATCGGCATGGGGCGGCGCGGCTCGGGTCGGCCTGTTACCGAAATCCGGAATAAAACTCCTTAACAGCAATGCGAAGTTAAGAAGCAGGCACTTCTTTATTGCAGCGCTGGGCGCACGGGGGATCGCTCCACCTAGCGTGTGCACCCATTTGATCAACAGCACGGGTTAAATACACATTAATTATACATATTCATTAAATTCCAAGAAATAATATGCATAAACATAAATTTTCTGAGAAACCATTACATCATTTCCCCACCCACTCGCACATGCTCAGTCTTTTGACGCGAGGGTCTTTTGGTGGTCTTGGTGATCGTCAAACGCTGGTCAAACTCCTCCTTGAAATCTCCATAGATGGTCTTGAGAACAGGTCGCGATGCTTCTTGATTTTCCTGGCTCCAAAGTGATGGCTCAGGGCCTATTTCTGCAGGTGGTGTTTGGGGTGTTTAGGACTTACCATTGTATTAAAGATATGCTAGGCTAGCTTCTAACAAATGCATATTATAGTATCTCTAGGGTCCCACTCCCTTTAGGAACAAACAAATTTTATGAAGATTTAACCTATGTGACTACAGTTCTACAGTTAGCAAGAATCACCTCATATTGATATTTAATTTTCAACGTTTATGTCATGTAACAGGCCCAGCCTGGCACGGCACGGCCTGGCCGGGCAGGACCGAGCGGGGCCACTCACACACGCTCCCCGCCCGCGCTGCTGCTGCGCTTGGAGAGCGGGGAGAAGCCCTGCCTGTAGCGCTGCTGTCTCCTCCCCAAAGGCCCTGTGCTTCACGCTGTCGCTTCAGGGAGAGAAAGCACCAGGAGGCTGGCAATACTGCTGCTATTCTTTTCCCTGGGATTCATTTTCCCTCTTCACAGAGAAAGGGTCTGCGAAAACTCCTGCACGCTACCAAAGCAGGAAAGATGCACAAGTCATGTGTTACTACATAGCCAGTTACTGGATTTGGGGAGCAAGGGAATGACTGGAAGAATAGCGTTTTGATATGAGTAAATTAAGTAAAAATTCTGAAACAAAATTTCTCAAGTGGATCCTCATTCTTCTTCCACTCTCTCCACTTTCATATCATGTTTCTCAGTGTTACCAAAGGACTTAATTCCCTGTCTTTTCTTAATCTCAATTTAAAATTATTTTATCAGGCATCTTGCAAAGGAAAGCTTTTATTGCAAACAAGTGAAATAACCTGATGTACTCTATACCTAATTAATGTGTAGGAAAGTCAGTTAGGTTCAAATGTTGGACACCTGGCAGCAGCTGAGTGCAAAGTTCCCTGCTCTGGTCATCTCCCTCTAAGACCACTGCTGTGGATGCAGTGACAGCATGTCTCTCCTGCCATTTCACGGTATCCTTGGTGAGGAGGAGGAGGAGGTCTTAGAAAAAAAAAAGAAATAAGAAATGCATGTGCCTGTATCTATGCACACATATAAAGAGAAAGTCTCAGGCAACTGAGGCCAGTGCTGCACTCATGGCTTCTGTGACTCCTGCGAGCATGAGAATGCCTTTACTGGTCTGTCTATACAGTTTCTAAGATCGACTGTTGAGTTGATTCCCAGGACAGAGTGAGAACAGGACAACCATATATGACACATCTCCTAACTGTTCTCCTAATCTCTGGCTGGTTTTAGGTCAGGGGATTTTCTGTAGCTGATGTGGTTTGGCTATTAGCAGCTCTCAGTAGACCTATCTTCCAAGTACTTGTCCAATCTGCCCTTGAACCCTTGCAACCCTTTTGCATGCAGAAGACTCTAAGTCTGTGTTTATACTATTAAACTAAACAGAGCCAGTTCACAAGTACAAACCTTGCCCTGGGGTACTTGATACTGTCAAATTGTTAGTAAGGACTGTGGCACAAGCTGATCATTGTTACCCACAAACAAAGCCTGGGCAGTCTGAAGCATCAGCACGCAAAACACTTGCTGGTTTCCCTGCTGTCTAGGGTAGTAAAGCAGTTGTGTACTGGGACCATTCCTGAAACTGTAAACCCTGTGTGCCACCCCTCTGTCGTTACGTGGTGGCCTGAGGGAGACATATTGTGGGCAATCTGGACGTGGCTACTCTGTTTTAGGGGACAGGAGAGCTTAGCACTGCTGACATGAGTCTTGTCACACTAGTTAGTTTCAAGGCCAGGGGATGGTTCCGAGCCTGTTTTGCTTACTAACACTTGTACAGCTAAGAGATTGGCATAATCTTTTGTGCCAGTCTTTTGTGCCAGTCTTTTGTGCCAGTTTCCCAGGTGCTGGGAAACTCTGTTGCCCTAGGGACAGGAGCAGAATATTTAGTTTTGAAAGAATACAGGTATTACAAGCATGCCAGGAGTTTTCATTTCATGCCACAGGCCACTTCTCTTGATTCTTTAAGGTAAAAAAAGAATCATTTCTTAACCTCAGTAACAAGCTCTTCCTGTTAAGTAGTGAAGTGAGACCATCACTGGCTGCAGCGCAAGGAAGGAATGGAGCATCCTGCTCAGCCTTGTTGGTGCTCCTTTTCTTCTTGCTTATTGCTTAGTACCTTAGTTCCCAAGGAGTCACAAGTCCCATAACCTCACCGTTGCAGTCCTCTGTGTGGTCCCCCAAATAACAGTGTTACAGAAGCAATAAGTCTGCTTTGCTGTTGTTTTTTTTTTGTTGTTGTTTATTAACTGATGCTAATAAAATACATAGGCTTACTTCATATCTTGACGTGGTTGAGACTGTTGATGGAGATGCTTGTCTTTACTAAAGAAAGGGACCACCACAGCATCCACGCCTGGGTGATACAGGAGGGATCCTGTAGGAAGTTGGGATCCTCATGGCACAGAGCAAGTACAACATATGGCAGCAGCTCTGCTCTACTAAACAGCCTTGTCTTTAACATGAGATCACATCAAGAGTGAGAAAAAAACTCACTGTATGCATGCAGTGTTTGTTCAGTGTTATGATATGCCAACGAAGATGCCAGTCAGATCTTTGCTACATAGATGTTTCTTAACTGAAATCTGAACCTTGTTGACCAGTAACTCACTCCCTGTATGGCTCCACACTACCATCAAATAATATAGATTTATGGCTGTCAAAGCAAGACTCTGCAAACAGAAGTTGGCCTATGACACTGTGCTAGTGTAAGAAGACAGTATTTTTGTTTAATAGAAAAATTTCACACATCATGGCTGACACAGTTTTGTTAAGGAGAACCCCTGGTCTAGTCACAGCCATGCTGACAGGAGGCAGCTTTTGTCAATTCAGGTTAAGTCTTTGAGAGAGCTAGTGTAATTATACTAGCAGAAAAAATTTTGTTCTGTGTGGATTTTTTTAAAAAATACATATATATATATATATATATATATGTTTTAACTGAACATCCAACACCACAGTTTGCTTCCCCCTACAGCTGTGCTGCTGGAAGCGATTGCAGGCCAGCCTGTAAAGAGGATAGCTGCTTTGCCTGAAGCTGAGTAACTAAACAGTCTAATACCTCCTACTTTATTAAGCAAAATCATTTCACCAATGCATTTTGCAGTGTGAACAAACAGTTACATCTGTACTTGGTTTAGTAGAAGACTAATGAATAAATTATCAAAATTTATAATTAATTGTCAGCTATTGATGAAAGGCAGCTGAACTCCTACAGATACCCCTTAAAAATGCCCTTACTCTAGAAAAGAAAGCTTGCTGTCTTTAAGATATAAAATTCAGTCACTCCTGCGTAGCTGATTATTTGGTAGAAGACTGAATGGATTTGAGAGTCAGGGTTTTTTTGGCTGGCTGATCACTCTTTTTTCCAAGGCCCATGGAACTAGATCTTTTACTATTTTGTATTTTTACATTCAGTCCTGCAAAGAAGCAAAAAAGACAATTTTGAAAGAGTCCATCCTTCCATTGACCTCAGTGGCCTTTATTCACTGTATCTAGAGTGTTTCCCCTAACTGTCTCTGGTTCTTCGCTGTTGTTTCTGTGGTGTTCGGGCTGCTTGTTTCTTTTCTGAGCACATGTACAACCCTATTCCAGCAATGCCCAACCCCTGTGTTTGTGTTCAGCTCCCAGAGAAATCTCTCCACCCACACAGCTAAGTATTTGACTAGCCATGCATGTGGCCTATGTTTTGGGCGGTGGCTCCCTATTGCTTCGACAGTTTTGTTGAATAAGGAAACATAACTAATCCTAATGCATATCCCGATGAAGGGTAACTGCTACACTCAGCAGCTTCAGCTACATTTCATTCAGTGTTAATAGTATTTTCCATTGCAAGTAATGCAAAGATTATTTGCTTTCTTATGCTTCAGTTTGGTTTTGGTCTTTTATAACAATGGAATTAAATCATATGCAAAGTTCCCATTTGCTTGGAGTACTACAAGCCTCTCTCTATTCTGTACTGAACTATGGCAGTGTATGAATAGTATTTATGGGATCTGATCTTTGCTATTTAAAGGTGTATGTTATTTAGATGCCTATAATAAAATTAAATCAAGCATAGTTACCATAGCAATTAGTATTACAGTATATCATAAGAGCATGAAAGGTATTGCACCATATGGAAATAATAATGTCTCCAGAAGACATAAAATATTGCCTTCATCTTACTACTGCTAGCATATTTTTAATGCAAGGCTGAAAATCCTGGTGCTGTTGCTTTTGAAAGTGCAAAATTCACAGTTTAACAAATTAATTCCAAATGTAGATTTCTTCTAAGAACTTTGTGTTTTTATATCATCTGTTATTGCCACATGTTGCAGATCCCACAACATAGGACAACAGATGACTTAGTTCAAATGATTCTCTATTGTTTTTAATATTTTTAACACCCCAAAGGGAGTGGGTTATTCATATGTTTAATAATTTCCAGATTTTTGAGCTGCTAGTCTGTTCAGTTGTCTGGAAAAAAAAAAAATCTGATGGCTAGTATTCATCTTTTTCAGTCAAAGATGGTTTTGGACCTCTGGTTAGATTATTAAAGCAAAACTGCTCAGTTTTGTTTAGGCATATTTTCACTTTTTGTTTATATCTAATTAAGAATAATGAAAAATATAGTTTTTAAAAGCATTCCATTGAGTTCCTTCTTTCAGTCACAGATATGGTTATGGGAATGACTGTATGACCCACATTTTCTGGTGGCAAGTTTAATATAGCTATATATGTCTACATCTGCATACATTTATCCATATAGCTATTTTTATTATACAGAATTATAATTATATATAATAATGTGCTATTCATATAATAACAAATATTTTGGGAGTCAGGTCCTTAGATTAGTATAGAGGTTGCCTAGCTTAGAAAATATGACCTAGTCTCTCTCTAAAGCGACTTTAAATTAATCCAGTCTCATCTGAACAAATTCTCAGTGTAGACTGTTATAAGACAATTCAGTCATTAAGCAGATTTAATCTAGAATACTAATTAATAAAAACTTTAGTAGTAAAAAAGAAAAAAATAAGTCATGCACTACATTTAGGTAAGCTGGGGTTTTTTTTGCAGTGCTAAGCATATAAAGAAGCAATGAAGATTTTATGGGAGAGTATATACTGAATGAAACTGACAGTATTAGTGAATGTCTTATGGTATGTTGGCATATGTTATCAACAGTAAGGCTGCAATAGGCTTTTTCTTGAAATTATTGTACTCATAATTCAGAGTTTGAGGAGTTCTGATGCATCCTCATCTGCAAGTAGATCAATTATCATTTGTATTAATTCTAAAATGCTGCTATGGCTTATTCCTTTCAAAACCACATTGGGCATCTATTTTTTATTCAAATGAATAGGGATAAAATACACAGTTGTATATGTAGTCCATGGAAGAAAGTGACTATAATTGTCATGCTGGTGTTCTCCTTAGAGAGGCGTTTATGAACTAGAAGCAATTAAAGGCAATTAATTAGGTTGGTTAAAATGAAGAGTAAACTTTCTAACCAGAACATGAAAAGAGACAGCTCTTATGTTTGGCTCCTTTCCAGAAAAATAAAAACTCTTGCTAGGAAGTTTGATTGTGGATGGGCCCAGAAAACTCAGGAAGCATCTGCTTGAAATCACTTTTCTAGCAGACTGAAAGAGTTGTACCTCATACACAATGCACGTAAGAGGGACACAACTGCAGATGTAGAACTATTACCTTTGTCAGTACAACCCTTTCCATGTCCTCCTGTGATAATAAAGCTATATGTGAGTATTTAAAACTATATATATCTCAGTAAAAATTGCTATCATCATACTTCTGACCAATCTGGCTGAAATCAACAAAGACTTTTAGTGCAGAAATAGTCTAAAGAAGAGACTAAGATATAGAAGTCAATAAGGACAGGGGCAGACTGATCTTTCTGTAAGTCTGGGAAATTTTTCTTCTTTGCAAGGGCGTGAACTGCTGGGCAACATGAGAAGTTACATCAGATTCTGTCAATTTTAGAAGTTTTCTAAGGGAGACTTCTAGGACAGCTTCCTTCAGAGTTGAATTCTGGATTCAAAACCATCATCCCATACATAACAACTTCTTGAACAGGTTGTTCTTTGAATATGGCCATATAATAATAATGTCTAGTGTCCTTTACATTTTCTAGCTAGTGAGGTGAGAGATGTATTCATTCTTTTAATCTCTTTGTGAAGTGTTGTTTTACCAAATTTACTGCCAAGTGAGCTCTGATATGCAGGGCTTCATTCTCTTTTCCCTCCTGCCAGCTCTTCACCATTTTAGCTCCATTAATTTCAGTGAAGTTGTTCTTAATTCTTAGCAATGTTATGAAAGTACAATTAAACAAGAGCACAAGGTAAAAGGGATTCTACAAATTATATGGCTGCTATAGTGTGCCTTCCTAAAACTGACTCCCCATGCAAGATTATTTTGTTTAACTGACAGCTAGTAGTCTTTCATTTGTAGAGATGCACTCCACAATTACTTTTCTTTAGAGATCATAGAATCATTTCAGTTGGAAAAGCCTTTTAAGATCATCAAGTCCAACCATTAACCTAACACTGCCAAGTTCACCACTAAACCATGCCCCTAAGCACCGCATCTACATGTCTTTTAAATACGTGCAGGGATGGTAACTCAATCACTTTCCTGGATAGTCTGTTTCTATGCTTCATAGCCCTTTAAGTTAATAAATTTCTCCTAATATCTAACCTAAACCTCCCCTGGTGCACCTTGAGGCTATTTCTTCTTATTCTAAATGTCAGCAGGTGAGCCTCAAGTGCCCATGTTTTCAAGTTACTTTAAATATGATGTTCAATAATACAAAGACCACACTCATAGAATCACAGAATCATAGAATAGTTTGGGTTGGAAGGGACCTTCAAAGGTCATCTAATCCAACCCCCCTGCAAGAAGCAGGGACATCTCCAACTAGATCAGGTTGCTCAGAGCCTCATCCAACCTGGCCTTGAATGTTTCCTGAGACGAGGCATCCACCACCTCTCTGGGCAAACTGTTCCAGTGTCCCATCATTCTCATTGTAAAAAAATTTTTCCTTATATCAAGTCTGAATCTACCTCCCTCTATTTTAAAACCGTTACCCCTCATCCTATCACAACAGGCCCTGCTAAAGAGTTTCTCCCTGTCTTTTCTTTAGGCCCTCTTGAGGTACTGGAAGACTGCTATAAGGTCTCTCTGAAGCATTCTCTTCTCCAGGCTGAACAGCCCCAACTCTCTCAGCCTGTCCTCATAGGACAGGTGCTCCAGCCCTCTCATCGTCTTCATGGCCCTCCTCTGGACTTCCTCCAACAGGTCCACATCCTTCTTATGTTGGGAACTCCAGAGCTGGACGCAGTACTCCAGGTGAGGTCTCCCGAGAGCAGAGTAGATGGGCAGAATCACCTCCTTTGACCTGCTGGCCACACTTCTTTTGAGGGAGTTGAGGATGTGATTGGCTTTCTGGGCTGCAAGCACACATTGCTGGCTTATGTTGAGCTTCTTATCCACTAGTATCCTGAAGTCCTCCTCCTCAGGGCTGCTTTCAATCCATTCTTCTCCCAGCCTGTATTTGTGCTTGGGATTGCCCCGACCCATGTGCAGGACCTTGCTGAACTTCATGAGGTTTGCAGGGGCCCACCTCTAAAGCCTGTCAAGGTCCCTCTGGATGGCATCCCTTCCCTCCAGCGTGTCAACCGTACCACATAGTCCTTTTCCTCTAATAAACAACAGAAAAATTCTAAGAGATTGTGCTGTAACTCCAGGTGCCTATAAAGATCAAGGACAAGTAGTTTGTTGTGGTGCTATCAGATCAATAAATTGAAGCACTGAGCACAGAAGCTGCTATTGCTGTAGTGGGTGCACTTTAGGCCTCTATTTCGGACCAGTCCAATAGACCTAATATCTCTTCATCCACATGGATCGAAGGGCCACTCGTTATTTCAGACTCAAATACTCCCAGGTCATCAGGAATACTGGCAATGACTTCAGCAGCAGGAACGGGACTTGATTTAGCCCCCTTGTTTTCTGGTCACACTTGCATACATAGCAAGGACATGTACATATCTTTCCAACATCATTTGTTATATTTATCCTTCTGAGAAAGTACTGTACTCTGTGCAAGCAGGATGTTTGTTTGTATGCTGTGATTTGACTTTCCAGATTATGCTAAGAACTGACAGAGTTTGTGGCTCAGAGCCAAAACCAAGACATACAACACTCTTGTGAATTGCAGAGATAGTCTTTGTGCAAGGACAATTATGCTGGAACCAGCCTATTTACAATCTTTTTTTAAAAAAAATCACTATAATTTTCTGACTAACCCTCAGGGAGATGGAATTTTGAAAAACAGAATAACAAGAAGCATCAGATAGCATGAGATACTAAGCACGCATCATCAAATATGTCATATGTATTTATGTTCTTTTTCTAGGTACGGCTTCCCAGACTTAAGAACATGACTATATTTAATAAAAAAAAAAAAGGTTTCTTGTTGTGTTGCTGCGAAATTCTTCCTTTCAGTCATTTGAGGATGCCTTTCTGCAGTTTCCACATCCAGTGACCAAATTAATGCACGAAGCTATACTGCAGCTGAAGATCCTAACGAATAGCTCCTAAAAGGATAGAGATTCCTATTATATTTGATGGATTTAGGATCGGATCGCTCATAGTGATACTGCTGTATTGTGTATTGTGTCATCAAGAGATACTTCACTGTTGTGGAGCCATTCAAATTTTCCCACAAGTACTAAACTCAGCTATGCTTTGATTTAGTTATTCCTGTTCTGCTTTGGGAAAAGGCTGAAATGCCCACTGACGACATATTTGCAATCAACAAAGCATCTATCAAACAAAACTTGCCTGTGAAACAAGTAGTTACACACCTTTTATCTGTAAGAATTTATCTTATATTTAAAGTGTATACAGTAATCCTAATAAATACAGCAAATTTATTTTTCCTACAGGAATGTACATTTTTTGTACCTTGATTTATCTCCTTTATAATTATGCGCATGGTCCCGCACTACTCTTGTTGCATGCCATTGTAAAGAAAATAGGTTTCAGACTGAAAACCTAACAGACGTATTGGCCATATATTGTGCAATAAGCACTATGAAGTGCTTAAAATTTCAGAATTTACAAACTGGTATCTCTTACTGAAAGTATGCCCCGCATGTCCAAGTGATCAATATTATTTCTGAAGCCTCCTTGAAAATATGGGCCTACACTGAAAAAAAAACCCAAAACAACGTTGATTTGGAATTTGTATCTGTGACATTTTAAAAGAGGTTTGCTGACCAAAAACTACTTATTACTTAGTCTCTGTCAGCATTCTCATGGTGGACATGAAATATACTTAATTAGCAGAGGTACTCAAAATTTTGAGTTGCTTATAAAATGGAAAGTATGAACGCTGCTTAAAATCCTAGTGAAAGAAATGCAATAGGTGAGTAAACTGAAGTAGAGTGGGAACTGATGATATTTAATATGAATGTTTTTCCTGATATTAATTGCATATCTGAGTTACTGGTAAAAAATATGTGTATAATAATTGGTTGTTATAAGATCGTATGCTATCACTTACTTAGGCATTAGTATCCAGAGGGCTGAGATATATAACAGCAGACATTCATATAGATCTGAGATCTGCCTCGTGTGGTCAACGGAAGAAAGGACCTTAACTCCTGTGAGGCCAAAGAGGTTTTGGGTATCCCATGCTCCCCAACGCTGGTCTAAGATGTGTAGTCTTAGATAAACCAAAACGATAAAGCAAAACAAAAAAGTAGAGTTGCAAAGAGAGAAGGTATGACAAATACTGCCAATTCACAATCAACAGTTCAATGACTAGGGCAATATATAGGATATTAGAGATGCCGTTCTCAGTTGTAAATGGTTGAGACTTGTGTGATTTTAACTTGGGTAATTAAAACAATGGACTTAAAACTATCTATCTTCTTTTGCACACAGATTTCTCCAGAAAAAGTCATGCTTTTGGTAAGAGGAAACTTCTCAACAGAATTCACAGCATATGCTTTTAGCTGTAACACCAGTCTATGACAGGCAATTTTACAACTTGGTATTTTTTCTTGCTCAACATTTATCTTGCAAAGCTTTTAAAAGTGTCTTTTCTTTGTGACGTTTTCTGAAGGCCATATGGTAACAAGGCATCTAGATTTGCAGGCATTAAAATTAGTGCCTTTTTTCTATAATATATGTAATATAGATGATACTTTATAAACATAGTGAGATATTAATGTACTGTAACATAGTGTCATAAAGGGATGGGATTGGTGAATAAATCAAATAATCAGCTCATGTTAAATTAATTTCTCACATAATTTCTTAAAATTTTTTTCTTCCAATCCTGATTGTATGTAAATCCACTTGAACATGAGGAATGTTCATGACCCACTAATTTATAGAATGACCTAAACCTTAATGTATTAATTAAAAATCAAATATACATTAAAAAGGTCAGTTCTTTATACACTCCGGTCTCAGTTACAGTCTGTTTCCAGTAATCCAGAATCACTTATCTTTCCACTCCAACATCTCACCGAGATTTTAAGGTAGGATATGTTTTTTTTTATTATGTTTTTCTAAGCTTATGGACAGAATTTCAAGTGTGTCAATAAATGTGGCTGCAGCAGACTGTACGTTTTTGAAGCAGCAGCATTTCTCCTTTTACCTCTTATGACACCTGCACTTCAGAACTTGCACAATACCCAGATTGCTGGCTGCTGTGTGGGTGTGCAGAACATCTGGTCCAGCAGCAATCTCTTCTCTTCTTATGAAGAAGTCTTGAGAGCTAGATTTTTTTTCTTCATTTCCTCCTTGTTCTGATCCCCCTGTTCTCTTTAAATTCCATAAGATTTTTATTGCCATGACACACTATAAAATGTCTGACTAGTACATAAAATAGATTAACACCTCTCTGCATAACAGCTTTGTAATAGGAAACCCATCAGCTATCTTCCCTTCTTCTATAATGGTTAACAAGACATCTCAATTAGTAAAGGGCAGTGTTTGGTAATTATTTCTGTAATACTGCCAATATATGTATTTTCATTATGTATGCCTCTGGTAGCAAAGAAAGGGACAAATCCTAAAAAGTCTTTGCTAATAAGTAGAATATGTCAATTCAGTTGACTTCCCAACAAAGAATTTGTTATTTCTCCTTTGGTTTCCTAATTTTGTCTGCTTCCAAATTCAGTCTTCATTTGTTCTGCCACACAGAATTCAGATTGCCATCTTCAGACAAGCAGCATAGGGTGGCATTTGTGAGGAATCCAGTACAGTTTTCTTCTTCGTAAGCCTGCACACTTGGCTTAAGAAGGGGAGCCAGAAAACGCCTGAGATGGTCATATCTAGCCCTGAACCAGAAGCAGGTTTGCAGGAAATTGTCATTAAACTGTATTTTTACAGACAGGTGACAAATAATGCTGAGATCTTAATCCTTGCTTCTGTGAAAACAGTGATATGAAAGTATCATTAAAATTCAGTTGAAAGTATGTATTATATCAACTGACTTCATTGTAAATCTGAGTATTCTTCTTCTGAAAAACAAGAACATATTGAGGAAATCCTACTTTCTGCTGACTTCATAAGTTTATTGTACATAAAACTCCAAAGTCTGCAAAAAGAAGAGCAGAGACACCCAAATTAAAGGATGCTTTGCAAATGTGGATTTAGCCCTCAGCCCAAGATGAGCTATGTATCTCTAGATTTCTATGAAGGGTGTTTTTTTGGTCTGAAAAAGAAAAAGAGTTGCAAAATTACAGAAGTTTCAAAATGGCATTATACAGGGAAGCTCATATTCTTGAGAGTCAAATTTTGGGTAGTGTAACCATATGCAGTACAATGGGACTACACTAAAAAGTCTGGATTGTTCCAAAATGTAATGTGACCTTGCAGCAGAAAGTAGAGCTACTTCAACCACAACTCTACTTCCCACGTCTTGTCCCTGTAGCAAACACAGCCACCAATAAACAAGTACACAAAAAGTATGAGTTCAGTCAGTGCACCATAAAAGAGAAAGCGAGCTAAACATGAAAGAGATGGGAGGATAAAGTGGAAAGGGAAATAAAGTGCAGCCTTTTTGTGCTTCCATAAACGACACTTTCACTCTCTAGAACAATGGGAGGAGGACATGAGATTCTCTGAAGCACAGCACCTTTCAGTTGCTCCTCTTCTGCTCTCCATTGTCTGGAACTGACTGTAGAGGTCAAGTATAACCCTGCGTGACTTTTGTCTCTCCCTCTTCTCCCAGTAAAACTGAATAAACAGGAAAAAAATTGCAAAGCCTCTAGAATAAACAGTAAATGTACATGTGGAAGTTGAGATTTCATATAGTTTTATAAACGTTGCTACTATTGTATATTTAGCCCTTAGCCTTGTCCACATCAAAGAGTTACATCAATATTACTAAGGTTTGATCTGTAAGTGTAATTCAGCTGCTAGCTATAGGTGTGCATTGAGGTTTTTCTTTTTTTTTTTCTTTATAAACTTCTTAGCTGGCTTTCCAGATACATTGGTATCTGTCTTCTGATTGCCAAATAGAGCTTTGAACCAAATTCACTCATTCATATAAATGCATTGTAATACAGTGCCCATTGGTTAAGGCACTGCAAACAGCTAATTGTTTAGCAAAAGTTGTTAGGCCACTCTGATCTTTGGCACATCACTGGCTTTCCACTCACTCTCTGGAAAGGTGATTCAGCTACATCTTTGGCAGTGTTAATTTTCCATTTGGAGTGCTTTTTCTCCAAAGTACATTTATATTGCACTAACCTTGGTTTATGCTATTTAAAAATATATACTAAGTTCACCAATTGTGTATCTAAGAAGAAGAAAAAAAGTGGAGCACTTTTATTTGGTGACATTGCAAGTATCTCCTTTTATTAACAGGACTTCAAAATGGTGCACCACAAGTTTGTGGAATCTTATAAAAGAAAGAACAGAAAGAAAAAAAAAAAGTCTTTCTAGTGGTGGGAATCAAATTTCAGCTTGATAAAAACATTCATGCCACAGTTTGAAACACAAGTTACACTGGTATTGGTGTGTAAGACAGAAGTGTATGACTACGGTGAAGGAAAAGGGTTGCTCTCTTTCATTATTTACATCCCCTAATTCCCTTTGCTCCATTTTACATATCTTCTCTCAGCATTTCCCATGCATTATTGTTTCAGTTTTGAAAGTGGCATGCTATAAAAGCCCCTCCACAACTGAAAAGATGTCTGTATTCAGTGTACAGTGCTACCCTACTGTGTTACTGCTAGAGGAGAAAGGAAGAAGGCCTCTTTCTGCTAGACCTAATCTGAGTTTTCCTGATACACACTGCCAGACAATCCCAAAGATTTTCAGACTTCATCACCTATGAACAGTTATTAAAACCAAAGTAAAATAAAATAGTAACAGCAAGTTTTCCTGCAATAGACTCAAAAAAAAAAAAAAAAAAAAAACAAAAACAAAAACCCAGCCCTGAAACCAAGCATGCAGTATATTGTGTTTGACCAATTTCCCCTTGGTAGATCGGCTGACACAGTCACTAATTCAATCCTGGACAACCTGCGACCTCTTTTGGTCAATGACCAAAATGAGCAAGAGGACAAAAGAAGGCTGAAAAGCCTTGGTGCAGTCACCCATTGGGGCATTAAGCAAACCTGATCTCCCTCCCACCACATCTTTAATTTAATTTCCCGAGGAAAAATCTCTATCTATTCTCACACCATATTCTTCACACGTAAAATCAGGTAATTTTTATCCTGCTGTATACGGTGTCCCTTTCAAGATGGAATCTGAAAAGTAACATTATTGAATAAAGAACGGAGAAAACAAACTGAATAGCTGATTCTAATTATCTTAAAAGATCTGATTTGTAAGAAGTGCAGTTTTTGAGATTCATAGTATCATGGCCAGTACCTTGAGCAATAACTTATATACTCCGCTCAATTATACACTTCAATTTAGACACATGAACAGCTGAATTACCAGAAGGTGAGCCCAAGTGTTAATGATTAAGGGGTTGAAAACAGAGCAGTAATCTGACTCTTATTATTCCCACAGAATAATATATTTGTGTAAGCCAGTATCTGCTAGCATTATTGGTTTTATTTTGTATGAGGATCAGGCTCCTATGGCTGGAACCCCATATATATGTCTATATTTACACGTCATCACCCCCTTCCACATCAGCTTGTAGGAGAGCTTCAGAAAGGATGGTCACAAATTTTGCCAATGCCAGTTCAGATTTTCTCCGTCAAAGTTAAGCCAAGTTAACGGGGGGGGGGGGGTGGTGGTGAAATAAGCCAAGCAGAACAGGGGTGGAATTTGCAGTGGCTATAAACAGAATGCAAACTGGAAAAAAAAAAAAATAAAAAAAAAAAAAAAAACCAAGAAAATAAATGCATTGAGCAAAATCGATGTAGGGTTTCGCTGTTGGGTTTGGTTTTTCTTTTCTTTTCTTTTTTTTTCCCTAGATTTGCAAGGATGTTGCAATGGAAACTTTTCTTGTGGATGGAGGGAAAAGTTTTAAGAGTTCAGAAAATACTTTAAAAGGATAATTAGGGGAGGCACACCCACGAGCCTGGGACAGCACATGGACCGAGTCCTGTGCCAAAGAACAACATCCGTGCAAAGTCTGTGTGTGCATGTGCATGCGTACACATTTCCCCCCATCTTCCCAGGAAATGCGGCTGTCATGTGAGCTGCAAGCCCATCCCAAGGTATGCCCTGAACCTGCGTGCGTGCGTGTGCGTGCGTGTGTGAGCTAAGGCACGCCTCCTCGACGGCTGGGGCTCTCCGTCAGCCCTGAAGCAGACGGCATTGTAGACGGGAGTCCAAAAAAGGGCACTGTGCGCGAGCTCTGGTCGTCTCTTCTCTCCCGGCGCCAAGGAACCACACAGGAGGGCACAGACACGCACACAGAGCACTTTTTCTTGAAACAAAAGGCACAAAACGTACCCCTCTCCCCACAGCCGTGTCTCTTACAGATTATTCCGAAGTAGTGCTCATAAACACCCGACACCGCCGTCGCTGCCGCCCCCCCGCCCCGCCCTCCCAGCCCGTCCGTGACCGAAACCTGGATGTTGCGACGGCCGCCGCGCCGCGCCGCGCCGCGCCGCTCGTTATTCATGGCGCGGGGCGGACCAGTGTCCACGCCGCTATATAGGGCGGGCCGCACTACGCGCGGGGCAGATGGGCGCGGGGTGGTGAGGCGTGGGGCTGCATGGCAGGCGGCACAGAATAAAAAGACGGGAACCTCGCTTTCTTAATTTTTTTTCCCCCTTCTTTATTTTTTTCCTACGTCACCTCCACTCTTTGTCCTTCTTGCTTTTCTGAAGCGTTTTTGGACCACGTTTTCTTCAGACCGTCTGTGCTTGGCTTTTTTTTTGTTGTTTTTTACTTTTACAAGGCGTGGGGTTTTTTGTTGTTTTTTTTTTTTTTGCTTGACTGTTGTGTGTGTGGGGGGGGGGAAAGGTAGTGTCAAGCCAAGTGATTCAGGCGCTCTGCAGGGATGAGGGGGGAGTAAAAGAAGAGAAAAAAAAAAGTTGCCTTTGTTGCTACCGAGTTGCTGCCTTTACGCGATTCGGGGCCGGCAGCTGAAGAGAGGGGCCGGCGTGCGTGTGCGGCAACGCGGCTCTCCTGACCCCAACGCTGGTCGGGGTACGAGCGGCCGGCGGTCCCATTTCCCGCAGCCCCCTCGGCGGCGGCGCGGGCTGTGCGTGCCGCTCAGCTCCCCTCCGCCGCCGGCGGGGCTCTGCCCGTCCTGCTCCCCGGCCAGGGGTGCGCGGGGGCGCCTCCCGGCGGCCCCCCCTCCGCCGGTTGCCATGGTGCCGCGGCCCGGCGTGCTGTGGGCAGTGGCGGCGGCGGCGCTGGTGCTGCTGGCCCGGCGGGCGGCGGCGGCGCTGGCGGGGCCGGTGGTCCGCTGTGAGCCCTGCGACGCGCGGGCGCTGCAGCAGTGCAAGCCCCTACAGCCCGACTGCGCCGAGCGGGTGCGGGAGCCTGGCTGCGGCTGCTGCCTCACCTGCGCCCTGCGCCTGGGGCACCCCTGCGGCATCTACACCGAACGCTGCGGCGCTGGCCTCAGCTGCCAGCCGCGGCAGGAGGAGGCGCGGCCGCTGCAGGCGCTGCTGGAGGGCCGCGGGCTCTGCACCAACGCCACGGCGGGCGGCAAGCTGCGGACCTTCCTCCTGCCGGGGCCGCATGCCGCAGGTAAGGGGGCCGCGCCGCGGGGCGGGGGGCGAGGGCGCCTAACGGGGTCGCCTGCGCGCGCGCGCCTGTCTGCTTGTTCGCTGCTTCGTTGCCTTTTTTTTTATTATTTTTTTTTTTTTTTTTTTAAGTTAAAAGCTAAGTCGCACGCAGCAGGAGTAAGGGTAAGGGTAAGGGTTAGGGGGAGGCGCGCTGCAGCCCTATTTCTCCGGAAGGGCCCCTCGCTCCCTGCCCGGCGCTGCCGACCGGCTGCTGGCCCGAGGGCGCTCCCCGGGCGGCCACGTAGCCGGGGCCGGGATCGTTTTGGAGGAGGGGTGCCTTTGCCGAAGGAAAGTAAGATTTACTTCTTCTGCCTTATTTGTGCATAGATCTGTTTTCTTTTAGCACTAAGAAGTAGCTCCTTGCAAACGAGGCAGAGCTGCTTTTGAAAAAAAAAAAAAATTCAGGGTGGGGGTGTGGGGAGAGATCGCCTGTTGCGGGTGCGTGAGGCTGCAGAGCCTGAGCGGAGAGAGGGTGAAATCCTCGCGATTTATCCCCTGCGTTCCTGGAAAGAGGGTGCGAGAAGACTGGAGAGTGGGCTAACTCCTGTGCTGCAGCATGGCTAAGTCAGGGGAATGCTGAACAGAGAGGGAAGGGAAAAAAAAAGTTAAATATTCCCCTGGGCCGGGAAGGTGCTTATTCAGAACAAAGCGTTTGCCTAGCAGTATGTAAGAGGGCCTTGGTTTTTTACTTGCACTGCAAATAATCTGCACTGCAATCTTTGGTCAAACGAAGCTTTCCCGTACATCTTACATCTCTTGTAAATGACACGTTCACAAAGCAGGTTTTGTTTTGTTTGAAGAGGAAGGGACAGTTGGAAAAAGTTCTGTTAGCACGCACATGTGGAAACTTAAGACAGGGAAACTTGGGATTTAGATCAAGAAAGCACAGTCCCTCTGTGCAAACATTTCGTTAAACTGTTTGCTAACCAACAGCGAGTATGTTAGCATTTATTTACAGAAAAGCGTGTCAAAAGGCTTTCCAGTGTTTGCATTTTTAAAAAGCCAGGAGGTTTTTTTCTGCTAGGTTGCACGGACGCTTTGGCAGGCCTTTTCTTAGCTGAGGAAGTGGCACCAGTGCTCCAGTTAACTGACGGCTATGAGGGTAGGAAATGCCTTATTGTGACTGTTTATGTGCTGCTCCCAAGCTGTAACAATTTTGAATGAGGTAGTCGCTGAAGTTTTAAATCTCCTTGGAACACGGAGCAGCTTCCTTCCTCACATGAACTTGGCTCTGTATATTCATCCTTCACATGGATTGGAAATGAGGGTTGCCTCCTCCGTACTTGAGAGCTGGTGTTGTTTAATGGAGGGGTAGTGCTTTTAGCAGTGATTGTTAGAGGAGAAAGGGGGAGACAGAGCTGCGCTTTGCTGAAAATCTTTGTTTTCCGCCTAAATAGTCAAAATGCTGAGTTCCTGTTTCTGCATTCTTGGCTGAGAAAACTGAAATCAGTAGGAGCTTTGATTCCTTAAAAAGTGCAAAGTAGGATATTTATAGTTCACATTCAAGGAGTGAAGGTTGCAAACATGAGGAGCAAGAAGGAAGAAGGATGCTGAACCTGTGTGGCACATAGTGCCTACCTCCTTGTGAGGACTGCTCCACTTCCAACACTCTCTGGTGCACGCCCTCCCTGAGCAGGGTCACATCACCTCCCTTACACACAGCTGGGTCCTCCATCAGGTGCTACCCTTGGTTGTTCATAGTTCACAGAAATTGCTAGAAATCCGTATGGGGTGGCGTGTGTTACAGTAGCTTCTTAACAGCAACTGTAGTAACAGTTAACAGCTACTTATTTTCCAGTTTAGTTTTTTTGGGAGCACTGAAGTGTTCAGTAATAATGTGCATGTGCAACCCTTCTAATCTGTTTTTTTTTCCAAGAGCAAGTAACTCTTATAGCAGTTTTGTTTCTGTTACAAGGGCGTAAAGCCAACTGGCACCAAGTTTTGTGAAACCGAGTTAATCAGATATGCTTTACAGTTTAAAATGTGGCACTATGACCATTTCCAAGTGAAGTGCTATTGAAACATAATGGGGTCTCTAAACAGAAATGATCAGCCTGGTAATTATTTAATGCACATTATTTTCAACTTATTTTTGGTAAAGGAGGCAAACTAATGAACTGGACAGATTGCAGAAAACCTAGTAGGCATAGTGTTCATATTTAGGAGATTCAGGTTTATAACATTTTATTGTGCCATTTCTTACAAACTTCATTGAAAATGTGGAGGAAAAAAAAAAAAACACTGTTTAAAAACAGGATATTAAACCACCAAAAATGTGTTCAAATACCGCTGAGAGTCTGAGTTAAACCCACAAAAGCCAGAAAATTTAGACTTAAGTCTTAAACTTCCTTAATCCACTTGCACTGGGAGTTGAATTTTCCTGGTCAATTACATCCATTGCCAGCAGCGCCTACACTAAAACCACCAGTACCAAGATGTTAACTCGGATCCCTCCTCCTCATGTTTCTCCCCTGTTCCTGTGTATTAGCAGTGCCACTGCACTGACTGTGTTGAAATATTTCAGAGTCAATGGACTATGTGAACATGGGCTTTCAGGTTTAGCACTGAATTTCTTGTCTTTTGTGGTTTTCCAGTGAGCTATCAAGTACAATTTTAATAAATATTTCCAGGATGTTCCTTGCACATCAGTTATAATTGTGTACTCCCAATATTATTTCCTTTAAAAAAGGCCAGCAGCCAGGGCAGCAACTAGTGGGACTTGGATACTTAGTTGATAGGAATATCCAGACTTTAAAAAATTCCCTGGAGGAAATGCAGCCAGTTACAGTTACACTGCAGGACTCGCCTAAGAGGGAGAAATGCGGTGTAGACAAATACCTCAGAAGGTACAGAAACACTGGGCTTACATATTTTGGAAAAAAAAAAGTGCTTTTCCTGTAGTTTTCTGGGTGGTAGTTTTAAAGATAAGATATTTTTGAAGCTCCTAATGAAAGCAGATGTTTGTCCTTTGACAGCATGACAGAATGAAGGGCTGTTTTTTGTCTGTTGCCTTTAAAATGTATTTTGTACACCTAGAAATATTTCTGATTTTAATAGTGGAAGAATGAAAATGTGCTGTTTTTTCTTTCCTTCCTGTTCTGTATGGTGAATAAAATTAAGACAGAAAAGCTGTTAAAACAGCTAACTAGAACCATGAAACTCAGCGTGGTAGAACTTGTTGCATCAATGCCTCTTTTTAAAGAAAATATATATATATCTATCTCACCTTCCCGGGGAAGACAGAGTCACTCTGCAGCCCTGAGTTCCCCAAGCCAGCCGCGTTTAGCTGAAGTTGATTAAATCAGCCGTGGGTCAGCAGTGCCGGTTGGGGGCGGGGTGTGGGATGAGGCTCGGCGGCTCTGGGGCCGGTGGGGCTGCTGGGGGCTCCCGCTCCCCGGCGGCGCGGAGCTGCCCCCCTACGCCAGCGTGCGGAACTGCAGCGGACAGCCGGCGCCTGAAACCGGGGCGGCGGCGGCTCGGTCGCGAAGTTGGGGTGGCTGGTTCTCGGGTGCTGGGTGCGTGGTGCCGTGGGGTACCTTTCGAGGCTGCCGGGAGCAAGAGGATGCTTCCAATACAAAAGCCTTCGCTTGGCGATGAAGGGGCTGATGCATGCGAAATGCTAAGTTGTTCATCTTTTTATATATCACTATTTTGTAAAGGAATGTTAAGTACATAGACTAATCTACTGGCTTGTTCCAGACGCAGCTGGCAGTTGATTAACATTGTTTCTTCACTACATTTTTTTCTTCTTAAAGGAAATTCCAGTGATTCGGAAGAAGACCCGAGTACCAGCAGCATAGAAAATCAGGCCATCCCAAACTCTCACAGGGTGCCGGATTCCAGATCACATCCACCACACACCAAAATAGATATCATCAGGAAAGTGGAAGCCAAAAATATGCATCGCTATAAAGTGGAATATGATTCACAGAGTACAGATACACTGAATTTCTCGTCTGAATCCAAACAAGAGACTGAATATGTAAGTACTTTTGTAAATGGAAAGATATTTCCCCTTATGTGAGTGTGCTTACATGTGTGTATGTATATGCATGTTGTGCATACAACAAGTTAACTAAATAAACTAAATAACTAAATTATGGCAGTTGTTTTAGCCATTTAGGGCATTCTGGCTGTTTAACTGATAAAACTATTGAATCTGCAAATGCAGACAATCAGCATACCAAGCAGATAATGTTCTGAAAACATGGAGGCCTAACAGAATTATGTTGGATACATGTATGATTTTCACAAACTCATTTATTAGACTTTGAAAGTTCTTGTTCCCCCTGTAATTATCACACATTTGTGTGAGTGGACTTGGGACAAGTTTAATAGTGTCATCATTAAATTTGGTGGCAAACAGCATTATTGGGTTGCATTAATGGAAAAAAGATGCTTCATGTTCAGTGTAGTGGCACTGTGTTCACAATCCACGGTGAAAATCAAGGGAGATAAACTTAGGCTGGATTCAGGATTAGGATCTTGACTGATCAGTCATTGTTTGTGTGACGTGCTGAACACAGCCTCCACTTGCAGTCATCATTTAGTGCCATTGCCTAAATGCAAAGGCTCACACGGGCATGTGAGCTACCATTGCTTTCTGCTGCCTGTGCCCAGTGGCTTTACAGGGCAACTGGAGTGTGGTGAATCTGAGGGGGGAATAATTCCTCTTCCTGAACATCCTGGCTGATAACCTGGTGGCTGTCCTTGTGCCTGTGCCAGATAATCTGAAAAATGTCTGGATATATACACTGGCGTTTCGTCAAAACAATCCTGGTGAAACCAGATGTGGCTTCCCACCTACAAAAGAAGGTTTTGAAACCTATATGAATGAGGTGGAAAGCTGTATCTGAAGAGAGCATGGCCTCCAAGTTAACACGGCAAGGGTGGTGAAGCTGCATGTTTAGTTTGTCACAGATGTCCAGCCATCTAGTAAAAACACTTCAATATCTGCCTTCCAGTGTGTCCTTCTCCCAAAAATGTGAAGTAAACTGCCTACAGTAAAAGAATGAACTTTAGTAGCTCTGAGCAAATAGGATCCTGGTGTTAACTAGGATGAACATTTCACTCATGTGGTATTTGAGCCCCATGAGTAAAGGCACACCAACTTACCGATGCTGCTGGTGTCTATAAGAACCAGAAATAAGTCTATCAGGGACAAGTGCCTTTGTCAGCAAATGCCCCTCTAGCTGTGTCTGCATGTTAACTTTTGATACTGATCTCTCTGACTTCAGAAGCCTGCTTCAAAATCATAATAAAAAAAAAAGCTGTTGGTCTTTTTGTAGGCCTAGGTCAGGACTAAATCTTTGAATGTGTATGATTTGCAGTCAGCGTGTCTGAGCAGTTACGTCTTTTTAAAGAGCTGCCAGTAAGAGCAGCAATTTAAAGTGCATGAGTAGAGCTTGTGAGATTTATACTGAAAGAAAACATGTGAAAGCAGCGAGGAATGTCTTTGCTCACCAGAAAAAAAAAAAAAAAAATCAATGTTAAACTCCAGTCTGTATGCTTTCAGGCACTCACATGAAAGGCATTTTACATGAGCAAACTATTAATATTACCACTTGAAAGTATAAATGCCATTACTTCACTAATTAAAAATTGCACCAAATGAGTCTTTGTGTTGATACAGCAACTTAGATGTTTTAAATGCATGCAGCCATGCAAAGGATTTTTTTGGGGTCTCTGCTGAAGAAGCAGGCTAGTGGATTGAGTCAGTAATGCACCAGACAGGAGTGCAGCTAAGCACAGAGTTTGTAGGCTGTGACTCTTGAATCCCTATCCTGCTGCTAACACTGACTTGCCCTTTGGCAAAACATGAAGTCCTCTGCTCCTGGTTTTCTGACTGTAAAATGTGGCTCATAACACTTTACTCCCTACCCTGAAGGGCTGCAGTGAGAAATAATTAGTTGGCATTTAAGACATGCTCTTAAAAGTGCTTCTGGAAGTTCCTCGCTACATTGTTGTCAGCCTTTTGCAGATGGAGAAAGCAAGGCAAAAAGTCACGCACTTACCTTAGGTGAATGTTGTGTGCAACCGTTCATTTGCATCACTGCATCCGTTTGGTCCAGTTGAAATTGACAGTTGTCCAAAGTTGCAGTATTTTTATATATACATATATGTTATGCTAAACTACTTGTTTTCATTTAAATCACAGAATCAAATGGCATTAGGGAAATTCTACTAAGTGATGTGTTTCCAGTTGCCCACCTTCTTTTCCCATCTGGTGCAAGGCCAGCTTTTCCAAACAAAAGTTATGTTTGATTTACATACTCACTAGGCCTTCCTGTAGGTATATGTGGCTGTGATTTCAACTGGAAATGCCAGTCTGTGTCTCAGCATAGCATAGGGCCTTCAGTGTTTAGAAATAGCTTTATCCTGAATAAAGCAGAAAGTCAGAATTTGTATATGTGAATGGCCTGCCTTTTGACAGGTCCAGCTATCCCTTTTTAATAGATTTCTTTGGGTTTGTGCTTCTTGCCCTTTAAAGATTTATTAACTCTTGTGTGAAAGGCAGCATTTGGGAATGAAGTTTCATCTGTGTTTTCTAAAACATGCTCTTTCACAGGGTCCCTGTCGTAGAGAAATGGAAGACACTTTAAACCACCTAAAGATCCTGAATGTCTTGAGTCCCAGGGGTTTTCATATTCCAAATTGTGACAAGAAGGGGTTCTACAAGAAAAAACAAGTAAGTACAGAGTCTGTATCATTTCAATAAATGCACTTCACTTTTCTGCATCTTTGGTGAAGAGTCTTGCCAGCAAGGTGCATTATGTATCATCTTACAGAGGAACTAGTTCAGTTTTAGGACCTGGTCTGATAGTGGTGAACCTTGTCAAGTGGGGACAGTGTTTTTATTTTCTGTTGGTCATGACAACAGATTCATTTGAGAAACTTCATACCTAATCACACATAGGTTGGCTGGTGTCCTAGATACTAGTGCCCTTTGGTTTAAAAAGAGCAGTGCCTCTGTAATAACCCACAGAGCTAAATGTTGCAGTCACCATATGACTGCAATAGATCAATGCTTTGAATTGTAAATAGCTGCTTGAGAGTTCCTAGAAGAACTGGACTGGCTCATATTACAAAAAGCAACTTGAGAAAGGCATATATCTGTCCTTTATGTGCTACACAGATCGCTTCCAAAATCCAGGTCATGTTATTGTAAAAGCAATATGTCTAGTAGTTACTCTGCAGCAGGGATGGCTTCTCAGCCCTCTTTGGTTCTAGAGTTGTGTCCTTTCTTGACAAATACAGACGTAAGTTGCAGGTATTTATGCTTTAGTTGTGTCAGGTTGAGCTAGGGCAGCATTCTCCATTCAGTGCTGCCCTTGAAGCTCATTCAGGAACTTGGGGAAGTACAAGACGTGCCACGTTCTTTGCTTAGTGTGCACATCCCATCTCATTCCAGTGTTTAATTAGTGACTTGCCTCCAAATGTATTCCTTGGTATAATTCCAAAATTTCCCGAATTCAAAAATTTCTTTAAGATTTTCCTCAAGGCAAACCCTCTATAAGGGCAGATTTTGTTTGTGGACAAATTTTTGTTTGTCTCTCTCTTATTTGAGTTTACACAGGTCAGCCTCTCTATCTCTGGTAACCGAACAAGCAGCTGACTCTGTGTTACTAGCTAATGCCATTCATCGGTTGGAAGTGAGAGGCCAACCTCCAACCAGGCGACCTTATTTTGGGAATAGTATCTTACCATTTTTTGGCTTCCAGCTTTCTTAGAAACAATCTTTCCCTTTTGGGTATTCCCTGGAGCTCTGCGTTAAGATGACAGTGTCAGCTGGGGCATTTACTATAGAGGTGAGGTTTTCAGCCTTCTCTTCTGCTGTCAGCCCAGCATTGACTGCGCTGTCTGATCTTCAGTGCATGCTGCTGAGCTTGTCTACACTCCCCAGGTTTTCCGGAGCAGGTGGTGGCAAGTCCTGAGCAGGGACAGAGAAGCCCGTGTCATTCATGTCCGGCTGCCTGTAAACTAGCAGAGAGCAATGCTCACACCTGGGTCTGCATTTGTGCAGAAAATATGTCGGACTGCTATGCAGAGTGAGGCTGGGACTGTGTTTTGTGCCTGTACCATAAAAGCATTTGCTTATCTACTCTAGAACAGCACATCATTTAACTGCATTCAGCGTACACAAGAGTACTGTAAGCCCTTTTCCTTCTCTGAGTATTACAGAAGACCACAGATTAATATTTACTTTGTTCAGTAGATGTTCTTTTCATCTGTCTTCAGACTCCGAGGTTTTTGCTACATCAGCAAAAAGATAGTGGTTTAAACGCAGTTTCTGGCATGTGTATGTAGTAAACTAGATCCACAGTAAGCACATATTAAAGTGCCTTACTTTAAAGGATGGCTGTACTTTAAAGTGCCGTCATAGTTCTGCCATTTATACAGAAAAAAAAGAAAATATGGAGGAAAAAAATAGGAAAGACAAATAATATGTCTTTGTTCCTAGAAGTTAATTTATGAACAAAAAGCATCAGTACAGAGCAAAGACATGTTTCTGCCTTCCAGGTAGTGTCCGTGCTGCCTGGAGACTTTCAAACTGCTTTAGGAAAAGTTCCTGCACTATGTGCAACAGCCCATCCAGTCAGCAAAGATAGAGGGTTGAAGGATGCTTTCATACCTGGCCAGCCTTGTCAAGCACTGTGCCAATTTACACAAGTCCAGTAATTTCAATGGTAGTTGGAGACAACTTGGGATCTTGTAGGAGATGCCCAAAACTGGACCCCATGTGAGTAGATACGCTATGTGAAGTGCAGCTGGAGTGCTTCTCCTGTAAATGAACCTCAGTCAACCCTGGCAACAGGCCTTCACAGGTAGGGGTTAGAAAGGCAGGCTACTTCTCACACAAACAAAAAAAAATACAAACCAAAAATAATGTATTTGAGTTGCCCTTGTAGAATTAACTCCTAGAAAAAAGCATCAGTTTGAGAAGTGAGTCCTGTCCAGACTGAATTCACTGTCCACATGGGTGACAACTGTGTTTGTTTGGTTTTCTTTTTGGAGCATTAATATGTAGGTCTGATACTTTACGCACTGTGAGCAGGAGGTATCTAGTCTCATTAACAGAATGCTAGACTATTTTATTAATTTTTTTCATTGCTATTAGCAGCATTCCATCTGCTTTTCAATTCTATTCTGTTGTGACAGCAAAATTCAGAGTAATATGTTAGGAAATAGACAGTAAATCCATGAAAAATGAGTGTGAGCAAGGCATTTTTAATTCCAGTAACAGCTGCCAAAATCACTGCCTAGGATGGTGTGATTGTAGGAATCTGATAAATTATGATCACCCTCAAAACCATTAAAACTTTCAGGAGGCACTTCATATGTTAGTATATTCTGCATCCCTGGTCACCTGCCCTTCCAGTCAAGTTGAACGCAGTTATTTTTCAAGACATTTGTGGATATCTAGAAATTGACTTTTCAAGAACAACCATAGGGAGTAATTTGCATATGTGAAACAATTTAAGAACATAAGTTTATCTGTCAGCATATAACATGAAAAACATTTCATGTTTATGAAATGTATAAACACCTTGTGTTTATATATAAACTTTTTAAAAATTAGGCCTATTAAAGTTTTATAATTCTTTGTCTTAATAAATCACACATGTAAGGTTATACTACTCAACTGTGATGTGTAGGTACATTCATGTGGTATACAAACATCATGTGGTTGATACAAACACCTTTCTGCCTCAAGCATAGGAAAAAAAAAAAGGTTTTGATGAAATTACAATTATTATATGGGACAATTACTAGAGTTGCCCCATACTGGAGCCAGACACTCACCTAAATGTGAGCTGGCATCATTCCACTGAAAACAGAGCTGGGCTTGGCGGAAGCCAGAATGGCCCAAGGTATATGTCAATGCTGTCTGCAGTCTGTTCCAGGAGACCACAGTTGTAGCTCCACAGAGACCTCTGGGCTGATCAGGAATTCAATGGGATACCATTGTGGGGCTTTGCTGTGCCCCACAAATGCCTCTGCGGCACTTTTTTTTGTGGAAGGGAGAGGGGCAGGTGGCATGGAAGCTGGCAGCTGGTGTTTCTATCAGAAGTAATTACTGGCTCCGCCGCTTGGGCAGTTTTCCAGCTTTTTGGACTTCTGAAGTCATACAGAAGAGCTGGGCAGAGCCTTGAAATGTATGCAGAATACGAAATTCAGAAGAGTGGAATTTTTTTTTCCCTATGTGAACTGTCCACCACTACTGTAAGGAATGCAACCTAGCTGCTTCAGGATAAAAACATCACTTCTGAATCAGAAGTGCTTTAATATTGACAGCATGACTGAGTAGTACAAAATTGCAGATTGGAAAAGGTAAATTCACAGAGCGTTATTTTAGCTGTAGAATAATCTAACAGTTTTGTTTTCCAAATGGGATGTCTATAAGAAATAAAAAAAATATTAGTACTAGGAAAGGTGTTCCTGCAGATTAACTTCACGTTGTAGTTCATTCTGAAAATTGATTATGCAACTGTAAAAAGCAATCAAAACCTCGAACAACATGAGAACTTTAATTGATCATTTGTTTTGAGAGTGATGCAAGCCTATGAATCAGCGAGAGTTGTGTAATATACTTCATATAGTACTTCTAAAAGGGGAGGCTGTGTTACTAGTACTAGCAGAAGTGTAGTTTTGTTGCTGGAGCACTAGGCTGGCAGCCAAAAGCCCTGTGTTCTAATTTGGGCTCTGTCTGTGCCTGGTCCCTTGGGAAAAACAACTCAAGAACTGCTGCCTCAGTTTCCTTTTCTGTAAAATTTAAATTGTCCAAAGGTTGTTTATTAATTCTGCAGTTTAGAGCATGAAGAATTTAAGTCACTGAATGTTAATACCACTTAAGCTAGAGTCTAGTCCCATTGCCACCAAAATTGAAGGAAAATTTCCCATTGACATCAGTGGACTTTGAGCAGCCATTCATGGAAATCCTGGAGAATACCCAGGATTTCCCTGGGTCAGGGAAAGCCTGACCCTAGTCAGGCTTTTGAGACAATAAACATAAGTTGTAAAACTTGTGTTTAAAGATTTAGTACAGAAAACTAGCCAAACAGGTAACTAGAACTCAAATGCAGCTAACCTTGTAGCTTAGCAAGTTATTAATTTAGCTGTTCTCTCAGTAGATTTGAATTTCTTCAGCCTATCCTAGAATAAACTGATACGTACTTTAAATTTGATCTTATCATCCTGCTGCTGTCCATTTGCCTAGGACCAATGCAGAAGGACTGCAAATTCAGAGAAGAGAAGGCATTGTATTATTTCTGCATTGGGCTTGTTACTCAGAAATATATCACAAGGGTACAGTAATTTGCAGTTAGTGATTAACTTTACTTCATTTGCTCTAAAATAAACTAAACAAGATGGGAACTTGTTCAGAAATTTCTGTCTAATGTGAAAAAAAGATGGGAGCAGATCACAGAAGTTCCTAGTGAAGACTGTCTACCATACTCCATGCTGCCACAAATTAGTTGACTCAGGGGCCAGTATGCTGGTGCAGACTGTCCCAGGAGTGACCCATATTCACAGTTCTGTCCGAAATACCACCCTTTCACCTGAGGTCCTAAACTAGACATAGAAATGGTCAGACACTTTGGGCAGCATGTGAAGGCCAACACTTGCTTGATGTTCTTAATATTTCCTTGCATCCCTGCACCCGGAAAAGATGCTTAGCTTTGTGAAGCACTGCCATAACCACATGGGAGACGGGAACATGCCTGTTAGACTGGAGAACAAGCAGCTGAGTGGTAATGGCAAAGTTTACCTCACTTATGCCCTTGCACCAGCCTGAACCTCTGAAATACTTCGATTGCTGTGAGTGTGATCTCTGAGGCAGCGTTTGCTCTGCTTGCAAGATAGCCTTTACAGTTTTGGCGGCCATAAGTGGCTTCAGTGTAGCCTATCTTCCTTCATGTTGGTGATGCCACAGATGAAACCTCCATCTTTGAAAAGCTAGATATATTTGTGTCACCGCCTCCTTCGTAAGTCTGTCCTGACTAAACAGTCACCTCTGTTAGGATTTGTGGCGAATTCTGTATGACTAAATCTCAAAACTTGAGCTGACATGGAGACTGTGTCTTGGCAATGAGGTTGACCATGGCAAATGTGGTGATATAATCGGTGTCCTGGAGACACATGTCTTTTGAGTGGGTGAAAACTTTGCAGCAGGATCCCAGAAGTTCACAGTATGTAACTGTGTCCAGGGTTGCATACTGAATGCAACCTGCAGCATGTCATCTCCTTCAGTCTAGTTTTTACCATTCTTGGTTCCTTGGGGAGAGTGTTACTGACTTAGTACATACTAGACTTTATTTTATTGCATTATTCTTTCTAAAGAAGTTCAGAGTCATTGCCTATTTACTGGTAGCTTCAGGTTGGTCGACATTGCTGGCAAACTCCACCAGGCAACTTCTAAAGCTGACATAGGTTACAGACTAGTATATGAAGAACCTTATTTAAAGGAAAATATACATGTAAAGTTCTACTACACGTAGCAGTTGTTGAAGTGGTAACTCCATTACAGAAATATTATCTTAATAAATGTAAACTACAGTATTGAAATTCCTCCAGCAAACGGATGCAAGCCAAGGGTGTTTATTGCTGCAATGGCTGTATCTTTGCCAGACCTGTGCTTTAGCATAGAACTTTAACTTTTAACTTTATTTTCCAAAGATGAGTCCCAGTCATCAGCCTGGACTGTTACAAGGAGTCCTGGTATTCAAAGGGGACAACTGTGCTGCCTAATATAACAGGGAGTAGTTCATAAGGCTGTTTTCTGGTACTTCTCAGAGGACTTTTATAATGGAGTAATTAGACACAAAGGGGTTGACAGGCAGAGTATGTAGCTTTTATTGTAATACTTTGTAATGGTAATAGATATTCTGTTTGATTGTGTCGGATATGACCGAGATATGGAGGTGCAACTATCAAATGAGCAGGAATCTCTGCTCTATAATACTTAAGAGTGGAGAAAACAAAAATAATGCTAACTGGGTCTTTTATTCTGTTTCAGTGTCGCCCATCCAAAGGCCGAAAGAGAGGTTACTGCTGGTGTGTGGATAAATACGGACAGCCACTTCCCGGATATGATGGGAAGGGAAAAGGAGATGTCCACTGCTATAACTTGGAAAGCAAATGAGGGCTGGGTGCCAGTTCTTCTGGCATCTGTGCGTGGCCGCCGGACCTCACAGAGACCTTGGAAGGGCTGGGCTAACACTGTGGACTGCGTTGCATGTGGAGTAATGAGCTCTGCCTCCTGCGGTGAATGGCAAGTCGCAGTCTCTGTGGACGCTGCTGCAGCAGCACCCCACCACCGACACATGTTAGGCTGTGTATAGGACATGTAGGGAGCTCTGAATTCCCACATAAATCTGCACTATTTATACCTAAAGAGAGAAAAACAAAAGGCACTTCAGAATGGATTCAGGGAGTCTCCACTGGCTTTTTAAAGAATGGCCTGTGACCAATTTGATTCCGAAATATACTGGTTTTTTATTTTAAAGAATTTATAGATTGGAAGCTTGTAAAAGTATTAAAGAAGCAAAACAAAACAAAAAAAAAATCACAAGGATTTAAAGGTTAAGCTTTTTTTACAGGTCTGATGGGAAACATCTTCACAGGTAAAAAGTTTTACAAAAATATCAAAGAACTTTCTAAAGAAACATATTTCTAAAATAAAGACATGGCTATTTTTTTTCTGTAAAATATATTATGAATATTCTATTAGTCTGTATTTAATATAATTGTTTTTTAATAAACTTTATTTAAATGTAACATATGAATACCAAATACTACACAATAATTCTAGTGTATACTTCCGTATGCAAAGAGAAAGTAAGGGTATGGAATGATTTACAAATATATATCAATCCATATCCACACTGACCTATTCTAGATAATAGAAATGAATTTATGGAGTGAAGGAAGTGTTTCCAGAAGAGACTAAGTTTCGTTATTTGAAGTAACTACAAATACCAAGATAATTCTTTTAAAACTTTAAAAAAAAAAAAAAAAATATTTTATTGGTGTTTCTAACGTACCGTTACTGAATTGTGCCACTGGAAAGGATAACAATTGCACTGAAGTTCTCGGTAAAGCATTCTTCTGTCTGTCTTTCACTTCAGTTTGTGCAGCAGGGCTTACATTTCCTGCTCACACACTAATACAGAATATTAGTAGACAAAGAAAATTCCATTACAGTACCACCCTTTCTATTTACTTATTTATTTTGAAAAGCTGTATCTATTCCATGTTGTTTTGGTACAGTCTACCATGGCACATATTCTGTATGAGGAACTCCTTTTTAAAACAGTGCCGACAAGATGGGGGCAGATCATGGACCCGGGTGTTGAGACCCCTGCACTTCATTTATGCTACATGCTATTGTCACTTGCTTTGACTTTGGTAGAAACAATTTGCATGTATCTAAGCATAGAATAAGAGCCATTGATCTTAAATATTTAAACCAACTGTCTGCCACGATATTGTATGTCTATGTCCTTTTGATTTGGTTTTGTTCTGGTATGTGATGCTTTCACATAAGGAAGACTGGCAATTTTTTTTTTTTTTTTTGAGGTTGATTGTTTACTGAACTTCATGACAAATTCTATATGACGATGAAATCTGGATAAGGAAAGGTGGCCTGTGAAATGTAACATCTCTCTGGAAAGGAATGCCATATTTTGTATATGTATTTATTTATATATTTTATATAAATATTTTATATATTTATATAAATATATAATATATTCTTATATGTGTCGCTATAAATGTTTGCTGTCACTGTAGAAAAAAAGAAACCGTCAACACTGTAATTTCCTGTAGGGCTGGGAACTCTGTGGATACTGAGGGCAGTGGATTTCCAGCTGATAAGGCCAGGGTTCTGCTGACAGAGGAGAGACCGCGGGGCCAAGGAGCCCATTGCTGTCTCCCCTCAGCACAGCCACCCTAGTTCCTGCCAGCCATGGCAAATGTCTTGAAGCTTTGATATGGAAAGGTTAGGACATGCAGCTTGCCAGGATCAAGACAACCCGATCACCATAAATCAGATGTTTCAAGCCTTACTCTGAAATGTATTGGCTGAACAGTCCTGTGTGTATTCTGCACATCTTCCTAATTTGTGTCTAATGAAATGAATTTACATAATCATTAAAACTGAAAATTTTTAACCTTAGAGTAAGAAAAAAAAATTGTATTTGAACTGATGCTTACTCCAGGCTAATACAGATTTCCTTACAGATGGTTACAGAGAGCTTTGTGAGGTGAAGATTTATTGCAATATTTTGACTGCTAATGCAAATGTAAAGCCTGCAAAGATTTTTTTTTTTAAATTGTAAGCCGGTTCCTTTCAAATAGTTTCACAGTGGGAAGAAAGTTATACATACACCAATATTTGGGCACATAACCATAGATATGAAAATAAGGGTTGGATTCATGAAAGTTGGTTAGTACTTAGTCTTTGCTTTTTTTTTTTTTTAATCACTATCTTGTGAGCCTTCGGAAAAAGGAAAGCAGGTTCTCACCAAAAAAAAAGGTGGATAGCTGCCTTGCAAGTCACATTTTGCCAGTATGCAAGAAATATTTTAACTGTGGCAGTGTTTTGGATTGGTGTATTTTGTCAAGTTTTTAAGCTTTTTATGTTTTGCCCAACCATTGAAAATAAATAAATATAGAAGAAGCTGACTAGTAAAGGTCCTTAAGTGATACTAAATTCTGCAATCTGTGGAGAGCACCAACTTTATTTAAAAAAAAAAATATTACATCTCAAGGAACTCAAACTGATTGAAGTAAGCAATCTGTCTCATTAATTACTTAAAAAATTGCATTCAGCTTCTTTAGTGGTACTAGAGGTCTTCAGTATGTAATGGAGAAAACATAAGGGGGAAAAAAAAAGAATTGCGTGGCTGTGCAAGTCAGTTTGGTTATTTTGCTTCTGACAGATGTCTTTAAAACAAAGACCGTGTCTACAAATAGCAAAAAAAAAAAAAAAAAAAACCAACTCACCTGTAATTTAAAGCTTCCCATTTTTCAGAAGTTGCCTTTTAGATATTTTTTACGAGCACAGTTGCTTGCACTAGTATTGGATACTTCCCATTGTCTATCTGATGTTCCTGGCAGCTGGCATTCTTACTACGAAATGCAAAATAACATTATTCCCCCCTCCAAGAAATTCACTTTTTAAAATGTAGAGAATCTGTGGTGGCTTTTTCCTTTTTGTTTTTGTTTTGTTTTTTTTTTTAACATTCCTGTTTCTGTGAAGACAAGGATTCAATTCAATAAATAAGTTCCTTGTCATTCAAAGATTTTTCTCATAGCTATGGAAGCAAGGCTGCAATTCAAACAAAAATATTTGTGGGCTACATCCAAGCAGGAGAATGTGGGTAGCATGAAGCAAACTTATGGGTCAGTATCAGTTCAGGGGAAGATCTCCCTCCACACACAGGTTAGAAATGTTGCCTGCTAAGAGCTGCAATGAGTAGACGACTTTTTGTTTTTCACGGCAGAAGTGGAAATAACGTGTTAGAAACATCCCTCCTATTTTGGTGCCTTCACTGCCTTCAGCTCAGGTGATTTATTTTTTAGGTGAATGTAAGCATTTTTCTTATTTTTAACAAGCTCAAAAGTCTCAGGTGATCTGGGTGAACATTATGAAGTCTCAGAAAAATCGTAACTGCTAACATTATTTACACATCAAATATTTGCATGGGAAGGCACTACAAAAGCTTTATGTATGCACTGCAAAAGTTGCTAATTTATTTTTGAGCATATTTAATCTCTAGATGCTACATGGGTACCATATGTAGCCCAGATTGATGTGGTAAGTATTTCTTTTAGCCGGTGTAATAAATACTTGCATAAATCCCTATAATTGACCAGAATGCAAGTAAAAGCTGCCTTCAGGCAGCTCTATTATCTTTCAAACTACTTGAGGAAGTTCCCTTTTTTAATAGACCTACTGTGCTATAGTCTTTTGAGCTCAGAATGCACTTTTCCACCTTTTTGGCATGCACGCCCTTCAGGGCATAATGTTAGCTATTTGTACACAGGGGAAGGAGTCTTCAATGAATACCAAAACCACAGAATTAATTCATTTTTAGTACAGTCTGAACTTTTTATGACTAAATTCCATAGAAACCTTCACACAGCATAATTCTTTATTGAACTGAGCCCTAAATTTAAGTAATGGTTTTACAAACCTTTTGGGAAATCATTTTTTGGTATCTCTAGTCACTCTCTAAAGCTGTGTAAGCAAGAATAGCTCCACAGAGATTTTACATATTAGCAATAGGAACTACATTTAAAGTATGAAAAGTGCTGAGCAATTTTCCTGGAAGCCAAAGCATATTAGTATTCAAAATAAAATAGTTATACATGTAGCTGTTTTGTACATCATCCTGCTGCACTTTTAGGAAGTCTTCACATCTATTATTTTCTATCAGAAGAATATGTTTGCTTCCAACTTTAGAAAGGACCCCTTTTTCTTCCCCCACTCCCTCTTTTTTTTTTTCCTGAGAAATCAAAAAATAAGATCAAAAAAGGGCATCAAGAATATTCCAAGGGCAAGATTTTTGTGGTCAGTATCAGTAACAACTTCATCTGGAAGTGTACAAAATCCATGTTGTTTAAGGCCATTAGAAGAGAAGTGTTTTGGTGTGTCCAGTAGATCTGGGTATCTTCTTCCAACTGGAAAGTATTTAACCTTCATTTGATTTTGGAGTCTCCATCATTGGAGATATTCAAAAGCCATCTGGACATGGTCCTGGGCAAGCAGGGTGGTTGGACCAGGTGACCTCCAGAGGTCCCTTCCAACCTCAACCGTCCTGTGATCCTATGAACTTGTCAGGATGTGGTAGCTTGGTGTTCAGAGTTCCAGCACATGAGATTGTCTACATTATACAACACATTGACAGAGAAGATGTTACATCTGTTTCTGCTAAAAACAAAATTTCCTGGTAAAATGGAAAGTAGTGCAAACTTGTTGCTCACCAGAAGATGTTTTGGTTTTAAAACTCTTCATTTTATGTATTATTTCTTCCTGTTCAGATTTTGCAGCTATAGAAGCAAATAGAGAAAATCCCATTGTAAAAACCTTTGGTTTTTCTTTTGCCCTGTACATATGGAGAGACATGGGTTTGATGGATGGACCACTCGGTGGACAAGGAGTTGGCTGGATGGCCGCACTCAGAGAGTGGTTGTCAATGGCTCGATATCCAACTGGAGACCAGTGACAAGTGGTGTTCCTCAGGGGTCTGTGTTCGGCCCGGCCCTGTTCAACATCTTTGTCAGCGACATGGACAGTGGGGTAGAGTGCATCCTCAGCAAGTTCCCCAAAGACATCAAGCTGCGTGGTGCCGTCGACACGCTGGAAGGGAAGGATGCCATCCAGAGGGACCTTGACAGGCTGGAGAGGTGGGCCTGTGCCAACCTCATGAAGTTCAACCAGGCCAAGTACAAGGTCCTGCGCGTGGTCCGTGGCAGTCCCAGGCACAAATACAGGCTGGGCGGAGAATGGATCAAGACCAGTGCTGAGGACAGGGACTTGAGAGTGCTGGTAGATGAGAAGCTCAACATGAGTCGGCAATGCACCCTTGCAGCCCAGAAAGCCAACCATATCCTGGGCTGCATCGAGAGGAGTGTGGCCAGCAGGTCGAGGGAGGTGATTCTCCCCCTCTACTCTGCCCTGGTGAGACCCCACCTGGAGTACAGTGTCCAGTTCTGGAGCCCCCAACATAAGAAGGACATGGACCAGCTGGAGAGGGTCCAGAGGAGGGCTATGAAGATGACAAGAGGGCTGGAGCACCTTTCCTATGAGGACAGGCTGAGAGAGTTGGGACTGTTCAGCCTGGAGAAGAGGAGGCTCCGGGGAGACCTTATAGCAGTCTTCCAGTACCTCAAGGAGGCCTACAGGAAAGACAGGGAGAAACTGTCCAGTAGGGCCTGTTGTGACAGGACCAGGGGTAATGGTTTCAAAATAGAGGGGGGTAGATTTACATTAGATATTAGGAAAAAAAATTTTTACACTGAGGGTGGTGGAACACTGGAACAGGTTGCCCAGAGAGGTGGTGGAAGCCCCATCCCTGGAAATATTCAAGGCCAGGCTGGATGAGGCTCTGAGCAACCTGATCTAGTTGGGGATGTCCCTGCTCCTTGCAGGAGGGTTGGACTAGATGCCCTTTGAAGGTCCCTTCCAACCCTAACCATTACATATATTAAAAAATGCAAATTTCAGCTTCAAGGCTGAAAGTTCCAGTTGAAAAAAAATGGAGACCAGGTATTAGCAGAAGCAAAGGGTAATGCTGCAGATCTGAGTTTATCCTTGCAGAATGCATGTCGTGCTGCAGTATGTATCCTGGCTTTCCACTTCTGCTGACCTATCCAAACTCCTTAAGAGCCTTTCTCTGCCATGGCTAATTTCACCCCACCTCTCTCTCCATGAGTGGGATGGAAAGAAAGGCAGCAAAATTATTGCTGCAGAAAGCAGCTGAGATTTCCTCGAGAAAAATCTCTGAAGCTGAAGAAAATGTCATTGAGAAGGGCTGCTTCCCACAGCCATGTGTGATAAGACCTTCCAAAAGCAAGATAGTGAAGGGACTTGCTTATGAGAGCCAGGCTAAGTGTGCATTTCTCTCACTACCTGCAAATGGAGAGCAGAGGCTATTTTTGCCTGCTTATTCCACACACAGAATATTCAAGGTGAAGACTTGTTTCCTACATCTGCTACATATCACATAACTTGCACCTAGTGAAAAAAAAAATACTTAAATGACTGAGCTTGAAAAGTTGATTATTGCTTTATCACAGGGGTGCCACATGCAACCTTCAGCCCTCAGATCCTGCCATACATTTCCACAGCTGCTATTACCCTGCTACATGTTACTACACTTCTTTTTCTGTTCCCTTGCTGGGGCTAAATGTGAGGGCTCAGCTGCCGAAGCAGCAATGAACAGAAGCTGCAGGCAAAAAGAAAGCATGAAAGAAGATGCTATAGCCAGCATTTGCTATAGGCCTCCAGAGACATCCCACACTAAGATGCTTTTCCAAGGAACCTCAGCACCCACACATCAGCCCGTTGAACTACAAAGCACCATCACTGAGAGAAGAAAAAAATCACACATCACTACTGGCATAATTATGCAATTAAAAACCTCAGTGCAGACACAAATGGACTACTCTTTGTTAGCTTAACAGAAGTTGGAGGCGAACAAGAGCAGGAGGAAGAATGCCTGTGCTGGGTTCTTCATGGCAGAAATGCAGTAGGGAGGCTCTGCTGGAATAGCTGTGCCCAGTGGCCAGGCACTGTCTCTGCTGGGAGACGTGGTTTGTAGGGAAGCAGTAAGAAGCCACACGTGTGCGCAGCCCTGCCTTCCCCTTTGTGCCCTTGTCTCTGCTGGGCTGCCACTCAGAGGCGATGATCCAACATAGAGTCTGGAAAGGCAAGCAAAATGCAAAATGAAACAGCCAAGTTCTGGAACAGCTAAGTTTAGATCTGTTCATTTGACCTTACTTCAACATCCATGAGCACCCTTGCTCTGAATGTCTCTCCCACAGGAGACTGCCCCTCTCCTGGGACCCTCACAATGGCTTACTTGCAGATGAACTTTGCATCTTGGAGGAGGAGGGAGGTCAAGGGAGGAGGAAAGTAGGGTAAAAAATAAGGCCTTTTTTGTTCACAGAGCTGTTTTCATTACTCAGAGTGCAAGTGTTGGTATGTCTGGGCTCCTGCTCCATTGCTGTTAGTTTTGGTACTTTCTGGTAATATTGAACTAACCAGCTGTGCTCCCAGCTGATCCTCTTCTCCTTTGTCCCTTCTTTTACCTAAATACTACTAGGTAATACAGGGTGACATGTCAGTAAGAGAAGATCTTCCAGTTGCCCCAACTCTGCTACTGTTATTCACTATACACTACCTACCCAAGACTTAAAGAAGCCAAATGTGCTAAACACAATTAGATGTTTGTTAAGATGCTCAGAGTCCACTTTCCTGAGGGGTCTGAATCCCTGCCTGATTCTCGATGCAGTGTACAGCAAGTGCATAAAGTAATTGGTCCATAAATACAGAATGTGTTGGCAAATAGAAAGCCTGGGACCTGTCGTAGTGCAGCCTGAGGAAGCTGTTCAGGCTAGTGGTTTATCAACAAAGTGATAGCCAAGGAAGAGTAGACCCACTTCAGAGCTGGTGTCTGAAGACAGCAATAGGACTTGTCCATTCAACGTGCAGCATGGACTGAGAGTCTAGCTTGGAATGAGTCATCTGAATCTTTTTTTTTACAGATACTTTTTATTATTATTATTATGGATTGGGCAGGGATTAGACATTGGTGGTGTTCTGCAATAGCAAGGCAGTGATGCAGGTAGAAAAATAACGTTTCTAATTCTGCAAACTCAGTGCTGATAGATTGCTGGTAAAGCATAAACATCTTTAGTTTTGACTTTGCAGAAAAAAAAAAACCAAAACTGCTCTGTTTTAACATTTTGTTGGAGCTCCCATGTAGTGTCTGACGCTATGGGAGCTGAACACTTTCCAGGAGTGCAGTAAAACCTGTGACAAGCCTCTGCCATGTGCTATTCTTTTCCATCCCACTTTTCTTCCCCTTGAGGAAAGAAAGCTATATGTGGCACATTTTCTGTTTGCTTTTTTTATTTTGTGATGTGTTTAGGTCTCTCATTAGCAAGTGCAAGGTCAAAGGAATATATTGGTTTTAGAAAGAAAAAGTCTAAATCTTGACATGGTTGTGTTTTGGGCTGGATCTGTAGAAAGCTGTTCCCTGCCTAAGTTTTGCCTTTGTAGAGCATGTGTTCTTGTGATAGAGAAGTGACAGAGATGCTGATGAGTTTTCAGTATTAGTGTTAGCTGCCCTCCACCCCCGTTTTCTTTTTCTCCTTCTTCCTCTCCCCTCACCTCTGAATGTGTCTCTGCTGTATACCAAATTGATAAGCAGAACTGAGTCAGTATGAGCAAAGCCCAATACTAGATGACTGTAGGCTGTCTTGGACAGCTTTAGGGGAAAAGAAGGGTAGAAAATAAAGTCCAGAGGACAATGACATCATCTGTGTGCTATGAGCATTTTGCAGCTGGCAGTAGTCCAGAAGCAGGAGAAGGCATGGCTAGAACAAACCCTGCTGCAGCAAACCTGGCAGGGTTTTGGCAGGAAGAAACACAAACTGCGTAGGTAGGGTTCTCAGATAACATGAACCAAACATTACAGATGCTCACTTAAGACCTTCCCACCAATTAGGTGTTTTTTTTTCATGTGGCGTAGGATGAGTACAAGAGGGTGTGGAGTGAGGGAGGTGAAATGATGAGGAATAGTACATCCCCTTTACACATCCAGCTACATGCCAAGTGACCTGTGTTGCTAAGAGCCTCCTGCAGCACCTTCCCTGTTTCCCCAATCATTCCCACCAGGCTTGGCTTGCCAGGGCAGGTGGGACCACTGCAGCAGGCATACACTGAAGCTAGGATTGCCAGCAGATGCATGCCAAAAAAAAAAATATCCCCCAAACCCTTCCCCCCCAAAAAAAACCTCCTGACAAGCAGAAAAAAATAACGAGAACAAAGGAAAACTACAGACCTTTGATTTTTCACCCTGTTACTGACGCTGATCATAAAAATCAGGACAGATCACAACACATGGAATCTATAGCCTAAATGTAGAGTCCAAGCTCCTGATAGCACTGTGATAGGGGAGATAAAATTTGCATTCTTTGCCTCCTTGCGCTAGTCCTAATCCTAGTATATGGAAGAGTCTGGCCCAAGTCAGGCAGCCCATCCCAGAGCACCTCAGCAGAAGCCTGTCCTGGTGAGTCCTGGCAAGATGTCAGACGAGGCCAGATTGCAGATAAGGAGGCACTCATCACCTGTGGCTTTCAGTGGGACACAGGGAGCTAAACCACTCTAAGAAACTGGCCTGTCATGCTTGAATGCTGTACAAAGAAACTTCTGCTCCTGGTACTTAACATTTAAAGAAAAGAGTCCTCCTAAAACCCATCTCTGTTAAAAACTCTGATTTCTTGCAGCTAGGATGGGAACCTGCCACCCTGCAAAACCCTGGTATTAGCTGTCCACTGGATTGCTATGCTGCAAATAGACTATGCTATAAATAATTATTAATGTGATTAACATTTCACTTATATATAATGATCCCAACAAAAATAACTGATTTCTGCTCTTTAGAGATCAACCTTTACACAAGGCCAACAGAGTGAGAACAGTCGGAGTGTGTTGACGCGGAAGTCACGGACGCTGCACACAACGATTATGATCAAGCAAACACCACTTTATTGCCCAAATAGCTCGGCTTATGTATACATTTTAGTTCCTGCTCATGCGTAAGCCATTTGTTGATTGGTTAGCGTGTGCTGTCCACATGCCTAAAGCAATAATTTTATTGGTTAAGGACTTCTGACCGTGCGAATGGTTCCCTCCGCCTGTATCCTGTCTTGTATCCTGCTTTCAGTCACGTACGCCCAACTTTGTTCTGCTTTTTTGTGCTTACTTCATCAAACTTGTAGCAACAGCTGACCTTTTTATCATCTTTGAGGCCTGCTACCTGCAGAGGCCTCTGGCTCACAGATTAATCAGTCCCATTGTGTCTGGATTGTTCATTATGTGTCCATTGCTTTCCAAATATCCCGCAGGAGTGCTCTTAAGTGTGTGCTGTAGATGAGTATGTGACTTCCCTTCCTTTTTTCACCATTTTCCCTTGGCAGTGCTGCATGACAGTTGTTCAGTGCTGGTCCATGAAAGGACTCTAAGGTTCTGCCCAAATTTGCTACTTCATTGTTTTGATACAACGATTGCCAAGCATTTTGACACAGTGAATGCAGTGCTGTAACACAATTTTAGCCAGCTCTCACTGTAGATCATTACAGGGAGGTTAGATGTTAATTATTTATAATACCAATGATTTTGCAGTATCAACTGCAAATACCAACTGCTTTTGCAGTGCTTTTGCAGTGCTGTCTTTGGGAAGATCTCAAAACACTTCACAAAGCAGCTCAGTAGTATAACCATACTTTTAAATCTGGAGCAGTTTATTAGACCCCAATCAGATCAGCTGACACTGACGTGCAAAAATACAGCCAATACATTCAGCAAGCACAAAGTTTGATGCCACAGAACCGTGATACAGAGAGCAGAGATCTCCAGACTTTGGCTTTGCAGTTTCTACAAGTGGCTTCCTTCTCTCATTTAAAATCCAAAGCTTGTGCCAACAAATGACAGGAGGACTTAATGCTGAGTTTCCCTCCTGCCAGGCTCTTAGAAAATGTTATTTCTCTCCTCTCAGGCTGTTTTTGCAGGAAGGGTTGGTGCAGCCTGTTTCCACCTCTGGGACTTGCTACTTCCCACACCAGTTTCCTCACAGACAAAACCAACCTGAAGCCTGCAGGACAGTCACTTGCTTTTCTTCAACCACCAAGTTGAAGAAACAGGTTGGGGAGGGAGTAGGACCGCATCCCAAGCCAAAGGGAGCCTCTTTCAGCAAAAAGAGTAAGGTCAGGCTTTTCCCCAACCTCCCTTTTATAACCTCTGACATTCTGTGCAGGAAATGGCTCTTTCTAGTCTCGACATTATCTTATAAATGCACTAATGCTTCTGCCTTGGGCTTCTCAATGGAGAAAGGCATCCAGCCTTCCTACCCAGAAATCCCTTCAATAACTTCCCTTGCAGGCTGCTGCTTTGCCCAAGGCAAAGGCTTGCAGAGCACAGCCGGGATTGGAGCGGACAGAAGGGGAGAGGGGTGGGGAGAGCAAAAGAAGAAAACTATTTGCAGGAAAACTGAGCTAGGAGTTCCGGAGAGGAGGTTTGCAAGAGGCGTGTTCTCCTCTATGCTCCCACTCGCCAGTGTGCTGTCCTGCCACTGTCAGGCTGCTGAATTGGAACATGCAGAAAGCAAGAGACTGTGACAGTGTAGAAGACATTATTTAATAGCTTATCTTAAATAACATGACAATGTCAACATGTGAATAACTTACACCTGTCAAAGGTGGCACAGAATATTCCATTGTGATTTGCCATTTATCCAGTGCACGTTTGGAAAATAGAAACAAATACTGTCCCATCAGGAGCTTCAGGATATAATAAAGGTTTAGACTTTCTTTTTTAAGAAACAGCTTGACATTGAAACAGAGGTGCAAAAGCAACATGATATATAAACAAAACAGGTTTTAAATAAGTTTCTAAGTGTGTTCTTGACTGAAAGCTATTTTTTAAATTCAGTTTTATGTCTATAAATACATAGTACAAAAATGCAAGTTTATGGGCCATTTTTCCCAATAGAGTTATCCCATTTGAAGTTTTAAGTAGCAACATTCCTCCAATGTAAGATGCATACATTTGAGAGCAATAATATTAAGTATTTACATATAAAGTTATGAAGTGTTTGAGGATATAAATTAGTAATAACACACAGAGACAAAAATACACATATGGTGAAATAAATAATTCAACAGCTTTACATATGAGGGTATCTATAATATTACACAAGCAAAATATACAAGACTAGGACTTGATCTTGCAGTTGCTGGTATCTGTCACTCGAGCATCTGAGTAATCCCAGTGTAGTAAAAAAGCTACTTTACAGGGTTATTCATATGCTGAAAATACAGGTACACAAAACTAACTTACTGAAATGGCTCCTGACTGAAATGCTTCCTGACTAGATCAGGCCCCACAGAAAACTTGGTGTGAATGAATTTGTTTAGCTTTATTCTTGTGAGTTGAGATACTGTTGGCATTCAGGGTCTCCTTTCGTTTCTGGAGATCCAGGAATTTTTCTTCCATCTTTTGGATTGACACACCAGCATCCAGTAGACTCTCCATCCAGTGAAGTTTCGCACTGGAATGTTATTAGCAAAACAAAATCCACAATAAGTAACTGTAAACAAAAGATTACCTGTGAGATACTGCAAGTAAAAGTGTTGGACAGAACTAGGATCAGAAGGTGTGGACCTGCCATGCACAAATTTGTTTTGAATGTGGTGGTGAATGTGGTGGTCCTTGCTCCGACAGAGCCTCTGACCAACATACTTGGTTAGGGAGCCACAACCCGAGCTCAGCTACAACATTGACAACTTCAGATTTAAAACATTTTACCCACTCCTCAGTAAACAGCAGTATAAACCAGCAATATCTTTGAGTGTGAGAAACGGAGGGAAGGCAGACTACGAGCTGGTAGGGTGACAGGATTGACTGAATGGCCTGGCTCTTCATGCAAGGGGGCAAATAGGGTGTTTTTTTTCCTTGGGGAGGGGGTTAAACTGTTTTCTACTTGTGCCTGATTAGATCCCAGGTCACCATGTTTGCAAGTCACACAGTGGTGCAATGCCTAAAAACAAGGAGTCTCGGTGACACAGATTTATGCAGACCTACTAAATTTGTGTGCAAGACCTGTGGTTACAAGGGTGTGGCTTGAGGTTTGGAGGTTTAGTTAGGTTTGCAGATTACTCTCAGTGTAACTTGCAATGGCTTTTTTTTTTAATGCTATAATGGAAATGAGCATATACCATAATCCATAGGCAGCACAAATCAGTATTTTTTTTTCTACTTTCAGAAGGCTAATTTTGCTCCAGAGAGTTGTTTGTTTGTTTTTTTTCACTGCCTGTGTGAGTTTTTCACTGCCTGGGAGCTGAGAGCCTTCTTTCTCCATAGTTATTATTTTATCTTCAATGGGCTTTGCAGGCAGTTTGGTGGATATTATGAATTAATGTCAACTGGGAATATGCTAACAAATCAGGTACATGGAGTTTGATTTGGCGTGGGAGCAGACAGAGTTAAAAGATTTTGGAGAAGGCCTTGTGTACCTGTTACCTGGAAAAGACTACTGCCTCCATTGCTGTCAGCCCACAGCATACGGCTCACTTTTAAGAGATGGACAAACCATCTGCTCCCACTATGAAGTATCCCTCTATTCACAACCTCCTTTTCCAGGAGCTGCAAACTCTTGAGTTTGGGAGCAGAGGGCTATGAAAGGGTTGGCTGTGTCAGGTCACAGCGCTGCTGTGAGCAGACAGGGGAAAAGGCACGTACCTGTTTGCTCTGGTAAAATCCATTCTTGTTGCAGTTGGGCAAGAAGAATTTGTAAATCTCCCCGCCACTTCTCTGCTGTGCCTTTGCCAATTTATACAGGGCTCTGTTGAGCTCTTTCTGACAAGGTCCCTGCAGGAATACCGTGCAAAGGTTGTGAATATCAAAATCACAATGAAATCAGCTAAACAAAAAGTGATCAGTATAAAGTTAGCAAAAAGCTGAAAATACTTACTAGTCATAAAATCTGTACCAGGCTGCTTTGCATGTAGTTTTTACTTGTTTCCATAGGAGCAGAGCCAGAAAACTCTGGTGTTGCTTTTAGGCCTTTGTTGTTTTTTTTTTTCTTTCAGGTATTTTCTGCCCTCAGAAACATGAGGATTTAAGTCCTTAAATTGCCACACAAGGAAATCTAACCTGTGCTAAGTAAGCACATTCCTGCTCAGAGGGTACAATCTTTCCTATTATGGGGAGGTGCACATCAGGAGGCTGGTGTACGTGAGACTAGCCACGTTTTCTGGGTTGCCATGGCTCTGTTGATGTACGGAGAATAGGTGCAAGACATATATAGATGGTTCAAGAACAAACATCTGAATGTTTGTTATCTTTTGTACAGGACAGAGCTGTCGTCAAAACAGAATAGAGAGCACTTGTGTGGCTCTAAGACCCAACCCAAAGTGCCTGGAACTGAGGATGAAGAACTGTTTGCAATATTCACTGTTTTCACAATTTGTTCACTTCCTTTTTCAAAGTCACAATTGCTGTGTCTTAATAGTACCTAAAGTGTTTAAATGAGTGAAAGGAGAGAAGTGACTGAACAAATATTTTTGCTTTAGAGTGAAAATAATAACATCCTTTGCTTTTGCAAGACCTCCCCGTTTCAGGCCCTCACATAAACCATCCTGTTCAAGTCAACAGGCTTATCTGTGGCTCTGGGTGAGAAAAACAGAAGCCTAAAAATCAGAACTAGAGGTAATAGCACTTATGTATAATAGTTCAAACTAAATAAGTGATTAAGTTCTGTTCTAGATGTGGAATGAGGCTTCCTAGGGTGGGGTGGTGGTTAGCAGATTTTTGCTTTTCTTTCATTTTGTCTGTGACCACTATGAAACTGGGCTTCTGTAGCTCCCAATTCTAATTCAGCTCCGTGCTGAGGGTGTGCTGGCTCCTGGGACTGGTCTAACTGTGGTTCTCTGGTGCCCTCAGGTGGAATACGGCCCTACTTGCAAAGGTCCCACATCCACTGCGATTTTGCAGTGTCGAAGGTAAAAGCTTACTTTAATTGCTGAGCTTTCTGTCTTTTTACATGCATCTACTTAATAGCATTTCCTTGTGATCTGAAACACGTTCTGGTTTGCATTGGTATTTCATCAATAACTGTATGTAAGGACTCCCTTTTATTTCACTGGTCCAATGATCAATGACAAATGCCTTTTATTTTTTAACTAAAACACAAAAGGAGTCTAAGTTTTGAATATGGGATCCTGGAAATTAAGGGCCTGTGTTAAATTCTCATAGTAAATGCAGAGAAAGATTCAGCCTCTGCATGGAATCTATATAGGCCATATCTGATGCACAGCTGTTTTTATTGCTCCTGCCATTTTGCCAGTCTGTTTGCTGGTGACCAAAACCACTGATACCTCAGTGTTGCTGCTACAATTTCATGCACATTTTCATTTTTTATTCTGAACCAACAGCATCTACTGAAGTGGTCTGAAAAGTTTGCAAAGAAAACCCACCTGTTCTTTCCATTTCCTGAGTTCAGATATTCTCTTTGCTTTCATGTTTTCATATGCAGTGATGGCATTCCAGGGGATGGATTTGTCCTGGCCCATGGGAAACATCAACTGATAGTTCAGCAGCTGATCCTGTGTCATTTCAGTGCTTTCCAAAGGCATATCCTCAGGTTCAATAGAGTCTGGAAAGGAATGATACTAAGGTAAACACCTTCAGTGAACTTTTGCATTTATTTCTTCAAGGTGAAGAAAAAGAAGACTCATTGACAACAACAACAAGACAGATCATTACAGTAGCTCTTTCAGGAGTAATAAATTACATGTGCAGCACAGCAAATTAAACTTGTCATAAACTCATATGAGGACCCATCAGCTGTTCTCTAACAAGTTGGTTATTTTACGATCCTTTGAAATTACTCTAGTCCCAAAGATGATGCTGCAGCCAGTCTGTTATTAATTTAAAAAACTTTCTTGTTGTTGAGATTTTGCTAAGTCTCTCTGGTTGCAGAGGCTTTGCTAAATGAGTAAAGAATGGAGTTAAACTCATAATGAATTTGGATTTTTGTCAGCATGATGTGTTTCAGTTTTTATTCAGGAGACCTGAATAAAGACCTGCTCCAGACCTGATCCGATGGCATCCTGTACTTTGTTCCATGGCTAGCTTCAAGTATAAGAAGGGGTAGCAGTTCACAGGAGCCAGCAGTAGCTCACACTGGCCTGCAGTAATCAAAAAGACAGAGAATGGCAGAAACCGTTTGGATCCGCCTGACCACAGCCAGTACCTAACTCTGCACTTGTGAACCCTCTCACTGGTAGCAACAGAAACTCTTTCCAACTGCAGGGATTCATCATGGGATAAAGGTTTGACATAGTCAAAATACCCTGAATAACTTGTTGGATCAAGGCTGTAAAACAATCCAATCAACTAAAAACCACCTGGTTTTCCCTTTGACGATGTTTAAGAAAAAAATGGAGGTGGAAAATTGAGGAGGGAAAGAAAGAAAGAATGAAAACAAGGAAATAATAAAATAAAATAAAATACTAGGCCTTTTTAACTGCAGGAGGCTTAAACACTCAATTCACTGTTCTCTCCTCTCCCCACTCCTTCAAGTACAAGAGAAACTCCACTTACTGCCACCAATGGCCATTATTGTTCTGAGTCAACAAGGATCATTTTTGTAGTGCTACTGAGTTACCTTAATCACCACTGCATTAATATAGCAGTAATGATGGTAATAATAATAACAATAATAACAAATTGTAAAATAATGAAATATCACTGAAGAAGTTTCTGTCATATAGCATAAGATGCTTGATAGGTCTTTTTGCTCAAAGATAAGTTTGACTAGCACTGCGCTACTTCAGATACGTTTTGTTCTTGAAACGCAGCCAGGCACAAAGCCTGTTTAGGTCTTCTCGTTCCCCGTCATGACTTATGGAGACGGACGTAAACAAAGTCTAGAAAACATTTGTCCTACTCTAGTTACTGTTTACTGCTAAAGAAAAACTGTCTGAAGCTTCCCATAAACATTGTTCTGGTTACCCTGCATCGTTCCGTTGCAGCGCTGCAGGGTTTCCCCGCTGGCTGCCCGTGACAGAACCAGCCTACGCCGCAAACATCTGTCTCCGCACCGGGATGCGCCTCACCTCGCAGGGCTCAGAGCCCCGCTTTCCTAGAAAACGCGGCCCGCCTTCCCCCTTCCTCAAGCGCCTGCCCAAGTTAGCTCCCCCTCCCCCACCCCCCTCCGAGCTCCCGCTGCCCGCGGCGCCCTTACGGCCCCCGGGGCACCCCGCCGGCCGGATCCTCCCTCCCCTCGATCCCAGCGCGGCGCGCGGGTCGGCAGCCCGGTGGCGGGGTACCTGCTGGCCCCGTCGGGTGCGTCCCTCCAGCCTCGCTGGCGGGCAGGCACGTCCCTCGGCCCTGGATGAGGGTGGAGAGGGGCCGAGTCTCTCCCGCCGGGACGTGGCAGCGGAGCCCTTGGCTGCAGCGGGCCGTATAGACCCCGCAGGACTGATCTGGCCCGAGGGCGCAGGTCTGGCAGCAGCCGCAGCCGGGCTGCCGGGCCACCTCCGGGCAGCCGGGCGCGATGGGCGGGCAGAGGGCCAGCTTCTCCGGGGTGCATGGGGCGCAGTGGAGGGGCCGCAGGGCCACCCCGGCAGCGAGGCAGGGGCCCAGGAGCGCGGGCAGCAGCAGGGAGGGCAGCCAGCGGCGGCGCAGCAGGGCCTGCGGGCCGCTCATGCCGCCGGCGAGGGGGCACCACTGGGCGGGTGTCGCGGCAGGCCCGGGGGCAGGAGGCAGTCCCACCATTTATACCGTGCTTTGCCTGGCTATTAATTGTTAACCCCGAGTTAACTATTATCTGAACGGAAGGGCGGGAGAAGCATCATTTCACTGGCAGCTCCAGTCCCTGACCGCTCTTCTCTCCTTTCACTTTCCCCCTTTATCTTTTTTCTTCCCCCCAGACACGCAGGAATGCTTTTATTTCCGCACCCCAACTTCTCCGCCCTAGCACAGTTAACGAGGAAAAATGCGACTGGGGGTGGAGCGGAAACGGGCCGAGGGGAAGGGGTGAGTGAGGGGTATCCCCTCCCTTTTTGACTGTCACAAATGTCTCCCGTTCTCGACATTTGATACAAACGTAAATGGGGGGTGGGAGAGAGATGGGGGAAGGGAGAAGAGGAGGAGGGACGTCCCATGGAAACTAAAGCAACTGACTTCGTATTTCCACAGCGACCAATGCAACAAACCCTTGTTTAATTTTCGTCATGTGGCTGCAGATTTGGAGGACACTCACATACCAAAGAGAAGGCTCCGAGGATAATAAAGTCATTAGGACCCTGTAACCACTGCACACATGCACGTAGAAGTCCTTACATTAACTCCAGGGAGTGGCTGCTGAGCCGGAGCTGTAGGGATCTGTGTCTGGACTCAGTTCTGCTACTGCTGCTGGGATGAGAGGAGCATCACTCCTCACAACATGCACCTGGGAGGGAACCAGTGTTTGTCAAACAGTCCAGAAATAAATGAGCTACCTGCCTTTCTCTCTGTCCTGTTACCATCTCCATCTCCTCATACATCACCTGGGAGAAAAAAAAATCTTTCTTTTTCTCCTTGGCTTGAAACGGTTGTCACTACAATTAAAGCAAAAGTGTTTGTGCTAAACAGATTGTTTATCCTGATATTTGCAGTATGTACTGAGCTGGAAATACCAAATTCCACTGTCAAGTCATCTAATGTAGCATGATATAGTTCTCCTCTTTTGTAAATCATAGAATGGTTAGGGTTAGAAGGGACCTTCAAAGGTCATCTGATCCAACCCCCCTGCAAGAAGCAGGGACATCCCCGACTAGATCAGGTTGCTCAGAGCCTCATCCAATCTGGCTTTGAATGTTTCCAGGGATGGGGCATCCACCACCTCTCTGGGCAACCTGTTCCAGTGTTCTACCACCCTCGTTGTAAAAAATGTTTTCCTAATATCTAATCTAAACTACCTCCCTCCATTTTAAAACCATTGCCCCTCATCCTATCGCAACAGTCCCTGCTGAAGAGTTTTTCCCCGTCTTTCCTGTAGGCTCCCCTGAGGTACTGGAAGACCGCTATCAGGTCTCCCCGGAGCCTCCTCTTCTCCAGGCTGAACAGCCCCAACTCTCTCAGCCTGTCATACACCCTTTGTGTGAAAGAAAGTGAGGCAGAACTGTAGAGCATGGTTTAATGTTCAGTTATTCACTCTTTTTTTTCTGTTATTGATGCCAAAGGTTTTATTTACAATGTAGTGCATTTTTAACACCTACATTCATAACTCAGTTCATAAAAGTAATTCTTATTGCTTACTGACTTACATCTTGAGACCTTTTCACTGAACTGCTTCACCTAATCCTTTTTTTTTTGGTCTTTTTTAAATTCAGGGTGCTTAGGGATCTCTGTCTGGATACACAAAAGACGGCAGCCCTTAAAACTCATTAGCATTATTAAGCATTTTAAACCAAACTAATTTTATATATTTTAAAAGAATTCTGTGGACTTCACATGTCAGACTTAGGAGCAAATGTTGGCTGAAAACCTAGGGCATGACAATTTTTACATTGCAATTAGGCTTTTCAAGCTCTAACGCTCTTTCCCCCTTTTCATTTCTAATTTTCTCCTGTGCATCTGTCTTAGAAAATCACGATTCTTCCACCATTCAATGTGAAGTGAAAAATGTACAGAAATATGTCTTCTTTCCTCCCTCAAAGAGAAAAAGAAAACAATGCAAAACAAAGTCCCTTTCACAAAGAAACATGAAAAAAAACCCCTAAAAATTAAAAGTAGACTCAGTCGTAAAATGACAGACTCAAAGAGCTCATATACATTTGTATACGCGTACCCATGTATCCATTCACTTATCTATGTATGTCTCTCTGCTGTGTTAGATAGCTTTGTATGAATAGAATTGAGGATCATTCTGCCACTGACTGCTTAACATAAGCTACTTGCCCCTGAAATGACTACTCCACAGTGACTGCCACCATCCTGCCTGCAGTTTTTCTGTCTTTAGGGAAAAAAGGACTTGAACTGAGAGGAAATAGCTTTCAATGATACACAATAAATGTTTCCAAAAATGATTTTTTAACTCATCACCATAATTTTTAAGTAACTACATAAAGACAGACACTTAATGCAAGAACAGAGTCCTTGTCTGATGTACAGGCCTATGTCACAAAACTTCCATTAATTTCAGAAGAATCTCATTCTTCCAAAGTACCATCATGTTTTCAGGTCTTTGGCATATTTTTCCTTGCTGTGTGGCAGCTGACAGTATCTGAACTTCCCAGGCAATTCCTAACAACTGGCAGCCTTTTAGAAGCCATTTTTTTTTTCAGTGTACCCAGTAAGATAAATAAAAAACCTCATAGATTATAAAACATTTTGAAGATGTTTTTGTTTTGTTTCCTTTATGATTGCAGGTCAACTCTAAATGATGACCCAGCCTTTTTGCCCTTGCTATCTTTTGTACAATCAAAATGTGGAAACCTAGAACTCCGCAAAAGCGGATTCATCCATGAGCGGAAGTTCTTCTGCACAAAAGGTAGACCCATAAAAGTCCGTCCCTTCGTACTTCATTTATATAGATATGAGGAACATACATTAGAACAGGTTATGATAACTTAGGGCAGTGTCAATCAATGAGTCAATGCTTTTGTACAGGCCATGGGACATCAATGAAGTGAAAATAGTGTATATGTTTAAGTAGGCTCTGTTTGATGTAATACTACAACTCATCTACCAAATTCCATCTCTGACCCTGGCATTGCTTTAAAGAACACAAACAGATAAGAGTCAGGAAGTTAAAAACATCCGTGATGTAAAGTTGTATTTACTGAAGACTTTTGACAGTAATTTTCAGATGTTCCAACTGTTGTCTCCTAATCTGAACCACTTGTCAAAAAACACCACATGAATCCTAGGCAAGGGTTACTGTTCTACAAGACTTTTCCCATTGGTTTCTCAATAACTCTTAGCTAATGACTTCATTTTACATGTTAAATAGAGTTTGGGATTTTTTTTTTCTTTAAAGCCATGTGGAGTCATAGAACATAAAGTTTTATATAAGTTTGTGTGCAAGTCATCTTTGTCCTATAGTTACCAAAAATTCAAGTGACTTGCCAAATAATTTCCTACTGTGACTGTTTCTCTGAGTATGCTTAAAAAAACCCCAGACAACCAGTGGAATATTCTCAGTGTTTTTCTTTAGGTAAGAAACTAATGCTGAATTGTAAGCTTAATATCCAGAACTACTATGTGGTACACACAGGCACGCACACACATGTATATGGCATCAAGTATATGAAGAGAAACAGCTATGAAAGAAATACAAAAAAAAAAACCTAGTCCCTTCTCTGTCATTTATCCCATATCAAAAATACTTTATTTCAACTGTATGGGTTATCACAATTTTTTTAATCCAAGTAATTGACAGTACTTAGGTTATTGATGAATAATTTGATTCAAGAATTTATTGATTGTTTGTTGTCACTTTGTGGCAATGACATCTATGCCATTGGGTATTGTTCTTCTATTCTGGTTGGGTAAGCATGACTTTTAGAATTGGATTCTGGATGCAGATAATGATGTGTTCCAAGTTTGTGTTGCACTAGTATTCTCTAACTTTTGCAGGCTGACTTTTGCTATTTTTTCCCCCAGCAGTTAATTTCGCTAGAATGTGGAAAATATTTTAGAAATACCTAAAACTAAAACTGAAGAAACTCTAGTAAGAGAAGAAAAGTGAGAGGCAAGTCTAGCTAGGGAAGCCTATGGACTTTCTGCATCAAATCATGGGTTATCAGGTTCAAAACAAGAGAGGAAAAAGTAATTTATTTCCTTGGTGACACTCAAAGTGTTTGGGCACTGAGTAAAACACCTTGTTCACAATGTTGTGCATGCATAGAGCAGTCAGACAGTTATTTTCCAAGAACTACTGAGCTCTTCTGGCAATACAGGTTAAAGTCTTCCTTTAGTCATCCTACCATGGGCCAGCTGCTCCATGCAGTGATGGCACAAGTGTGAGATCGCCTAGCTGGAGATATAATTCAGAAACATTTTGACAAGAGGTAAAGCTGAAAGCAAGCTGCAAAGTGTGAGTTCTTGTGTGTAGAGTTAGCTTCTGCTTCACCCATTCTGCTGTAGTCAGCGTTACTAACCCCAGTAGGGGTCTTCCCTGGGACCAGCCATGAAAATGAAGGCTTTTCAGTGACTGCCAGAGTAAGCTATAGCTTAGCAGACTTCAGACTTCAGACTGTGAAAAATCTATATGAGCCCTTTAGCACTGGCTCCAGGCATCTAAGCTAGCGTCAGCTCTTTAAATATCTGTGTATTCTTCAGTCACTGTGTCTCTCGGGCCCAGTAACAGAAACCTGTGCCCTTTGCTGGAGCCCCTGAGGGCTGTAGGCACTGAGGACGTGAGTCTCCAGCATTCATCACCATTAGATTTACTTTCTTAAGTGGTTGCTATCTTAAGCTGGTAAAGGAAAAGGTAACTTACTCTAAAAGCAATTTAAATATAAGGCTTTCAAATACATATTAAGGCACCTCAGGTTAAGGACAGTTTGAGACAGTAACAGAAGGCTACTGCTTACTTTAATATCTGGGTCTGTCACATGGGTTAAATGCCAGGATGCACATGAAGCTCCCTTTTCCTCCTCAAGCTAATACATGGCTTTCCAGGAGCAAGCCTCCCCAACCGCAGTATGGAGAAAAGTAGGTAGTACTGATGGAGAAAAAGTGAGATCTAGCCCCAGACGAGGTGCATCATAGTCACAGCCAGTTATACAACATAGGGGAAAAGAATCGTGGGAAAACAACAACCAACAGTAACTCATTTATGTTGGTTTATACCTCATCAAATGCAACAGTGGATATTCTCTTTCACAGTAGAGAAAGTTTTTAAAGGAGTTTACTGCTAACGCAAAAATGGAGGAGCCCCTAATTTTTCAGATTCCTGCTCTTTTCTTCTGAGGCTTCATGAAGGCTTTTCTCCTCCCTGAGTCTCTTTGGCTAATCTAAAAGGCCATTCTTTAATCTTTTTATCCTTTTAAAAGTGCTCATAAAAATAGGAAGAAGACATAGGACCCAAACCATAGTAAGTCAAGAGGTCCATTTTGTCTGGTTATCTATCCTACGTAGTGGGAAACCAAAACTGGGGGACAAACATGCCTGAATTGTGCCAGCTACAGGAACAGGGGCTGGCTCACCAAGAGAACAAGAGGGCTGTTACTGACAGCAAAATGATACACTGTTAAAACAGGAAGGCAAATTTCTCTGCATCATTTAAAATTGTTTCCCACATTTAGATTATTCACTTCTGCACTGATTCTTACAAAAATAAAACAGTTTACCCAGCTGCTTTTGTCAATAAATCTGTCCCTGCCTTTTGTCCTGTGGCATTTCCAATTTCAGCAGTATCACTGCTATTAATTATTATAATAATATTGCTGCTAGTAATACCAAGAGTACTTTTTTTTTTTTTTTCAGGTTTCAGAGCTTCTGTTGTTTCCCCAGATGTTGAGAGACAGGACTCTAGGACTCCAGTCAGCTGAGGGAGCTTGAGGCTTGCACAGAGAACTGAAACCAGGTAAGCTGCTGCTGGGATCCAGGGTTGGCTGAGCTATTGAAACATTGCCACCGTTGAATTAGTGTCTGATATAGTTATCAAGTGTGAAAGCTTTTGGTGCTCACTGCAGCCATAATCTACATGTATTTGCTATTTCAAACTCTTTGCAGGGGATCCACAGTGACGTATAGGCAGGTTTGTCCTGTCCAGAGGAACAAAGATGCTCAGAGGTGCTGGCCTCTGCTTAGGACCCCTGAACCTTTTGGTGTGAGGTGGGCAGGGCTTGCTTTCTGGGGTAGGAGGTAGGAGAACAGCATGAAGACAAAGTAACTGTAAGACACAACACCCTTGTTCAGGCAGGTCACACTGTGTGGCTCCTACTCTTGGATGAATACATCTCAGCAAGCATTTTAGAGAAAACTGAAGCTGCTAACTATACTTGTCAATAGTTTTAAGGCTCCTTGAAGGAGAGCACATTTTGCAAATAGAGACATGAAGGGGTTATTATATCAAAATCACACTGGAGATAAGATACTGAATGTCACACGAATATTTACCTGATCTACTGTATAAATAATCTCTGCCATCAAACACAGAGGTTACTGGATTAAAAAAAAAAATCAATGTAATTAATATATAAAGAAACAAAGCAAAAAGCCAAGATTAGACTGTCAAGGTACTTTGTTACAGATGAAAGCAGAGTGCATCTCTTTACAAATAGGAATTTGACTGCGTTCAATAAATCACTGTGATTTTGCCTTCCATAGGAAAGTCTCATGGAATGGAGTAAAACTTCTAGTGATCTACAGCTTGGTGATGATGGGTCAGTTGTAAGAACTAAGACAGACAAAAAGAAGAATTATTAGATGTCTCAAAAGCTTTTCTCTCATGAAATTTGATTAATTGAGCTATTGTAGAAATGCTTATATGTGTAACTACAAAAGTAATATTTTAACTTTTTTTTTTTGTTGCTGTTGTTATTGTGATCAGTGACTGATTGATCATGGGTCTATCACATAAGTTATTGTTTTGTCAACATGACAAAAATAAACAACTGTCCCCAACATCACATTTAGTGCAATTTTTTATATATATAGCACTTTTTCCCCCCTCTGATTTGATAATTTTCTCGGTCTCAAGATATTGATTCAGTGAAAACATGTTCTGCAGATTTATTAAGTATATGCAAAAAAGTATACCTTTTAAAATAATCAATTTAAGTCTTATTTTCCATTAACTCCACTGATTTTGCATTCTGAGAAACTGCAACACCCAATTGATCTTTTAGGTGTCATGAGTCTGCTACTGTGTTTTTACTTGCCTTATTCATCTCTTCTCCAAATGTAGTCATCATAGTCTTTTCATTTTACTGGTCTCATGTAAGAGTTTTGCTCTGTGCTTTGTTTTCTTTAGTCAATTTTTATCAGTATCCAGATGTGGCCAGAAAAACCCACCTGCTACTGAATATACTAGTCAAGGTCAGGATACACTATTGATTTGTATGCTTGCATCATAGCCTTTGTAGTATAATTTCCAATTCTATGGTTTCAGTGGACGTTTTCTCAACTAGTCAGGGGCATTCTGGATGCCAAACATAACTTCTTTTTCCACCATCCCAGTTTCGCCCCTTCTCTCTTCCCTCTAGCACAGTTACAATTGTAACACATATCAACATTAGCAAGTGTGTTGTAATTAAATGTTTTCAACTGCAATTGTAAGCCTTCTGTTTAATTTTAATGGCTTCCCTCCCATGGTGGCAAAGCCTGTTGCTGTTTTTGAGCCATGGTTTGTGCAGGTTTGGGGGTTTTGTATGTTTTTTTTTTCTTAAAAGAGGAGCAACGAGTGCTAAAGCATCCATGTCCTTTGTATGAATACTTTCATGGAGCACCAATTTGATTTGTATGCTGTGTGATGCAAGAAATTGCTTGGTGCTCTCTTGGCTGGGAAGTATACTTTGAAATCCATTTTACCTAGGCATCTTGTACATGCTTTTTTGGATCCAGTTCCTCTCCCAGTAAATTTGACAGCAGTGCTGCCCATACTTTCATTCCTATGTCTGAATTCACATCACTTTTCCATACTAGAAAGTTGGATTATTCCATTTCCAGGAGGAGAACCTTTGTTTTCCTGTCCTAGAGGTATGGCATATTTCTTACACCTGTCACTGCTGGCATCTCCTCTTTAGGAGAAGAGGTAAGATGTAAGCTTTAGGAGGCTTAAGGTATCTGCCAGTAGAAGGGGGCCACTACAAGGGACAAACCTGCAATGATATGAAGAGCTGAAAGCAGAGGCTAGTTAGGGTTTGGTGGATGGTCCACTCAGTGAATAAGGAATTGGCTGGATGGCCGCACTCAGAGAGTGGTAGTCAATGGCTCAATGTCCAAGTGGAGACATTAGGTGACTTTAGGCTGTTCAGTAGGGCCTGTTGCGATAGGACAAGGAGTAATGGTTTTAAAATAGAGGGAGGTAGATTTAGATTAGATATTAGGAAAAAATTTTTTACAATGAGGGTTGTAGAACACTGGAACAGGTTGCCCAGAGAGGTCGTGGAAGCCCCATCCCTGGAAACGTTCAAGGCCAGGTTGGATGAGGCTCTGGGCAACCTGATCTAGTTGGGGATGTCCCTGCTCCTTGCAGGGGGGTTGGACTAGATGACCTTTAAAGGTCCCTTCTAACCCTAACCATTCTATGATTCTATAACTCCAGCTCCCCGAAGCCTTCTCCAGGCTGAACAACTTCAACTCTCTCAGCCTGTCCTCATAGGAAAGGTTCTCCAGCCCTCCAATCATCTTCGTGGCCCTCCTCTGAACTTGCTCCAACAGGTCCATGTCCTTGTTATGTTGGGAGCTGCTACTGTATGCAGTACTCCAGGTGGGGTCTCACCAGAGCGGAGTAGAGGGGGACAACCACCTCCCTTAACCTGCCGGCCACACTCCTCTTGATGCAGCCCAGGATGCAGTTGGCTTCCTGGGCTTCAAACGTGCATTGCCAGCTCATGTTGAGCTTCTCGTCTACCAGCACACTCAAGTCCCTGTCCTCAGCACTGGTCTTGATCCATTCTCCGCCCAGCCTATATTTGTGCCTGGGATTGTCCCAACCCGCATGCAGGACCTTGCACTTGGCCTAGTTGAACTTCATGAGGTTGGCACGGGCCCACCTCTCCAGCCTGTCAAGGTCCCTCTGGATGGCATGCTGCCCCTCCAGTGTGTCTATGGCACCACACAGCTTGGTGTCATTGGCAAACTTGCTGAGGGTGCATTCTATCCCACTGTCCATGTCGCTGACAAAGATGTTGAACAGGGCCGGGCCCAACACGAACCCCTGAGGAACGCCACTTATCACTGGTCTCCGCTTGGACATCGAGCCATTGATCACAACTCTTTGAATGTGGCTATCCAGCCAATTCCTTATTCACCGAGTAGTCCATCCATCAAATCCATTTCTCTCCAGTTTAGAGAGAAGGATGTTGTGCAGGACAGTGTCAAATGCTTTGCACACGTCCCTTTAGATGAGATAAGTTGTTCGTCCCTTTTCCGTCGATGCTGTAACCCTGTCATAGAAGATCACCAAATTGGTCAGGCATGATTTGCCCTTAGTGAAGCCTTGTTGGCTGTCACCAATCACCTCCTTATTTTCCATGTGCCTTAGCATGGTTTCCAGGAGGATCTGCTCCATGTCCTTTCCAGGCACAGAGGTGAGGCTGACCAACCTGTAGTTCCCTAGATCTTGCCTGTTTCCCTTTTTAAAAATGAGGGTTGTATTTCCCCTTTTCCAGTTGTTGGGAACCTCACCAGACTGCCATGGCTTCTCAAATATGATGGACAGTGGCTTGGCAACTTCATCTACCAGTTCCATCAGGACCCGCTGATATATCTCATCTGGTCCCATGGACTTGTGCACCTTCAGGTTCCTTGAATGGTCCCAAACCTGCTCTTCTGCTACAATGGGCAGTTCTTCTTTCTCCCAGTATCTGCATTTGCCTTTTGCGACTTGGGTGGGTGTGGCTAGAGCCTTCATCACTGAAGACTAAGGCAAAAAAGTCATTAACTATCTCAGCCTTCTCCATGTCTTGGGTAACCAAATCTCCTGTTGCCACCCAGATAAAGCCCATATTCTTCCTGGTCTTTCTTTTATCCCCAGTGTACCTAAAGAAGCTTTTATTGTTTTCTTGATGTCCCTGGCCAGATTTAATTCTGTCAGGGCTTTAGCCTTCCTTACCTGATCCCTGGCCGCTCGGCCAATCTCTCTGTAATCTTCCCAGGCTACCTGTCCTTGCTTCCACCTTCTGTAGGCTTCCTTTTTGGTTTTCAGTTGGTCCAGGAGCTCCTTGTTCATCCATGCAGGCCTCCTGTCAATTTTTGCCCAACTTCCTTTTCCCCCTTCTTCTTTCCATTTCTTCAATAAAAGCGATTTAAAACAGAAAAAAAAAAACCACAAAACCCCAAAGAAATAAACTACCACAGATGCAATACAGTGAGTTACTGACCTGTGACGCAAGTTCAGTCTTTTTTAATGAATACTTAGGCAAAGTAGACCAACTTTGACAAGTAACACTTAAAAGCCCTGACTCCACAGTAAATCTAGAGCTGGTAATTACTGCCTTGTGACCTAGGACGCTTGGTTTTAAGGTCCTGTCTCAGATGAGAAGGGGATTTGAAATGTGGTCTCTTACTTTCCAGAGTTTTATCCTGTGGTCTACTGAAACTAAAGGCAGAAAGATATACCTCCTATCTGACTGATGTCTGCCGCATATCTCTGGCACACATGTCCCATTTCACGCTGGAAGGGTGGGACTGATGTAAAGTGCTGGGAGATCATGTGCATGGGCAGGAGGCTGGCAACCAGGGGCTGCTGTCAAGCTGTATGGGGTTTGCACGCCCACTGAGACTAACTGCACTATCAAACAAAATTTCATTGTATAGGGGCATAGGTACCTACATAGCAGTACAAGGACTGAGCAGCAGATCTGAGGTTTTCTCGGGGAGGTCTACATTTCATGTGGGGTCCTAGGCTCTGCACCTAGGTCTATTTTTTAATAACATTTGAAAATGTTACCCAATAGCTTCAACTGGTCCAACATTTCTAGGTGCTGCTAGGCTCAGTCAAAACTTCAGTACGTTTGTTCAGTTTTTTCTAATAAGTCAGAAGTGTTGAACAGTGAGCTGTTTTAATAGGCACTGTGGACTACAAAGACAGAGGGAGCTAAGGGAGACTTTTGTGCTTGTGTGTCTTGTAGAATAAAACACAAAACACACTGGAGTACAGGTCAGTGACACCGCTGTGCTATTTATTACTCAGAGTTTTGTCCATAGGAGGAATGCAACTATGTTGTCATTTAGAGGGAAAAAGAAAAAAAATCTGGTTTTATTTAAGTTTTCCACTTTTCCTAGTTATTCCAGCTATCATTCAGCTACGATCAGCAAAGAAGTAACTTAGCTACCAGTTGTCTGTTATTTAAATCTGAAATATGTTAAATATGTGAACTAAACATTTTTCTCTTCAATCTGGCCTCTTACAGAAGTACTGCAGCTGGGCAGAGCACTCCCAGCTCTGTCAACAGGAGTGTTACCATTGCTTCAGTGGGAACAAGGCTGAGCTCATAAATCCAGGGTGAAGACATTTTTGTCTCTTTCCCTCTGTTCTTGGTACTGTTTTTGCTCGTCTCCATCCAACATCATGCTTAGTCACCATCAGCAGGTAGATTGTGTAATATCCGTTCAGAGACAAATGTACTGAAAACAGTTCCCTAGGTCAAGGTTATAGCTTAGCTCCTAAAACAAAAATACTGCCCTAAAATGGTACTCTCAGTGGGAAGGTTGTTCTGAACTTACAAACATGTTCAGTGTTGCATTTGAAAGCCAGGCCAAGAGCAAGGCTCAAGAACTTTTTGCAACCAATTCACATTCATCCGTGCAGAAAAAGGGCTTTTTGTTTTATAAAACATGATGCCTTGGGGGTTATCTTCTCATAAGAATCTGGTGTATGTTGTCTCTAATCTTTTCCAGACTCAGCACCTGCAATCCATAGTTAAGGTTACTAATAATTAGAGAGGCCTATTTTTGGAGATGTTGGACTCTATGGCTTCTTTTAAGTTTTTTTTTTTACACTGCAGTTATATTGTAGTATAAATATGCATAAGGGAACTTTGTATATGAAGGAAGTTGCTAACCAAGCAGTAATTCACCGTTGTTGCCACTAGAGGATGAACATCAATCAACATTGAAACTGCATACTACTAGGCCCTCTCTCAAAGCCTATTTTTTGAAGTATATGTGCATACTAGAACAGAAAGCTAGCTGTGTCATTAAACTTAAACTCCAGTAGACTGCCAAGAGAAACAAATGAAAGTGCAAACTCTGTAAAGAAAATAAATACTAGGTGTTTTTTTGTTTTTTTTTTTGTTTTGCCCCAATGTATATCTTTATACGTGAATTGCAATAATAGCAGTGTAATTTTGTATGTGTAGTTTGATATATGTAGTATTATATTCCCTGATATTCTGGCTTTTAGAAATTAGAGACAAGCCTTCCTTTGGGAGAATCATTCGCTAGGGGATAATATGTAGTTTAGTACTGTATAGGTCTGGTTGAAGTCCTTTGATATTCTAATCTATAATTAACAATAATACTGTTGATGTACAGTATCAGACACATTTCAGAAAACCCGTGAAGCACCAATTAATTCTATTACTATTTTCTCATGAAAGGCTATCAGAGCAATATTGTGACTTTTGCAAATGTGTGAAGACCTAAATTACTGGGAGATAAATGCTTTACAGTCTTTTGTATTTTTTTCTTAAACATTCCAAAGAGAGGAAATAGAAGTGGTTTCCAAAATCCTGAAAGCCCTTAGTTTTGTATATCTGTCTCCTGATACAGCTTCAGGACTTGCAAAGACTCAATCAAAGTCAATTCTGTGTTATCACACTGGGCAATTTGCTTCCCTCCACTGAAGGAAATCTCTGGGACTTTATTGGCACCAGGAACCTGGCAGGGCAACAGCCTTGTTTTCTGGAAAACTTTCCCAGCATTTACTGTGTTCTGAATCTTAGAAAGTTTTGCGTTGTAGTTGACACAAACCCAAAGACTTCCTAGATGTCAAGCAGCCATATTTCCTGGATTCCTCTTGCATTTGATGCAGCCCAAAGCAAGGCCTGAGAAGGACTTTCCCACCAACTATATCCCTGGTCTTCTAAAGGCTGAAACTTGTTCCAATTGGCCTTTAATGACCTTTCCAGTTGGCCTAGCATCATGGAGGGAGTCAACCTACATAGATAAAGGCACTCAGGAGTATGACAGCTGAATGTGAGTTTTGGCAGAAGACTAATATCAGGTATCAGAGAGTACCAGATGGGCAAGTAATCCAGCAGTGAAAAGCAGGTACAGAAGACTTCTATGTCTTATAAGGAAGGAAGCCATTAGAGGCCAGATTGAAGAAGACATTAAATGGAGATACTTGAAGACCAAGGAGCTGCATGGGCTGAAGCAAGAGTCAAGTGAGACTACAAGAGGTGATTGGGGGAGAGAAAAGCAGAAACAATATCAAGACTTTCTGAGATCAGGATGAGCAACCTAATGAAAGAACAAGTGGAACTGGCTATCTGTGAGGGTACAAATAAAAAAAAAAAAAAAAAAAAAAAAAAAAAAGAGAGAACTGGGTCATTTGGATTAAGCATTGGGTCATGCAGCCAGACTAATCTGTGCTTGTCCCAGGGGTAGAAGAGGGTTTTACGCTAACCTTGCACTTGCCTGATCTTAGTTTAGCCCCTGGCACAAATCATAGATGTTGATGAAATGCTTGCAAGCTCAAGGGGAATAGCAGCACATCTGCATCCATGCCTATTTTATCTCAAAAGCAGCTTGGGATCTACATCAGCCAGGAGCTCCTTGGTTGCCAGAGGAACCTGTGGAGGCCAGACAAGCAGCCTGGGTAACATACACAAACAAATATCAGAACATTAACTAAACATCAAACCAAGTGAGTGTGCCTTGGCTGGTGATCTGAGGGACAACATTGCCCCACTGCCTGGCTACTGCAGAAAGCCATGTCTGAGGACAAGGCTGTTCTCTTGAGAAACTCCAAAGAGTTTCACTTCAGGAATCCTAAGCTAAAACAACATAATTCCTTTTAAACCCTGAGAGAGATTGTAAAACCACAACTCCACTCTTGTGTTTTTAAGTAAAACACAGCTGCTATTGGTTTGCCTGTCTCAATGTTGGCTTGGGCCATGTTTCTGCTTCTCTGCCGTCTTGCACATGAGATGTTACAAGTTTCTGTGTGTGAGAAGGAATCACAAAAGCTTCCCTTACCTCCATCCTTAATTTGCAGCTTCTTTTGAAGAGGAGCTGTCCCCTTTGGGAAAATTAGGTAGTGCCTGGGACTGGCTGCAAAACCAGTATAGCCAGGAAAGTGCATCTGCTAGAGCCACACAAGTGCAGGAATATGTGTGTGCACATAGTAAATTGTTCTAGGTCCCTGTTGCTGATGCTCCATAGATCACTTAGAAGTGTTAAACCCCACCTAAAGATTAAGTACCAGACAGCAGTAGGAACTAACATGAGCATTATGTTTTTTTGCATCAGTTCTTGACTGGTGCTTCAGAAAGAGGTACTGTGCACTAAATTGTCATTTTCCAATACAGCTGTCAGGGAGACACCCTTCTCCCCTATGCAGCAGCTCCAGAGAAAAATAGAAAACCCATAAGCCTCCAAGCACAGCTGAGCATTAAGGACCTCCAATGCAACAGTGAGGTGCATTTACAATCTGGGGCTGGGGGCAAACTAATTTTGAATCAAAACTTCAAAACAAACTACCATTAATTAGTAATCTGTAGAGGATGGCCTCCCTCCTTGGTGCCTCTCACTATTTCCTCATCTCCCCAGCTAGCAGCAAAAACATTCCTGATTGCATCAGTTTTGATTACTCTTTAGATGAGGAGATTCCTCTTTGGCTAACCAGGATTGCACTCTGTGTGGCCACTGGGACTTTGTCACTTAAGGAACATCAGCAACCCTAGAAGGTTTGAATGCTACACAAAAGAGTATGGTTAGAAAGAGCTGTAGCAGGATGACAAATGATTCTTACACAAAGTTCTCACTCCCTTCTTTATTCCAGGATTTCAGTCATTGTAAGTTAACATTGGCTGTCCTGTAGAGATACTTCCTAATTTGTATCTGACCCCTCCTAGATTTAAGAGGCAAAAAGAATCACAAAATCAAAGAATATTTTGGAAGGAAAGAAGTCTACAGACACTATATTCAGGTGTGTGATTTATTGAAACCACCTATTCCCACAAGGATGTAATAGCACTAATTCCATACGTAGTTCAGTCAAGCTTCTTCAATTGTCAGTTCATGTTCAGTTGCTTCCTCAATATTTTTAAGTTGACGAAGCACCCATTCTCTTTGTTTCTTTCTCTGTTATGGAAAATAAAATATTTAATCAATTGAATCTATTCAAATGTCACCAGTTTTAAAAAACAAAACAAACATACACAAAGGCATTATGAACCCAACTGTATTTTGTCTGAAGTTTTCAATTTGTTTTAAGCTAAGAAGGCTTTACTCTCAGAGTGGGCAGGTTTTCCTGAGTTTCCAACACACCCACAAACATGGTACAGGAGAAAAACCAAGCCAGAACAGAATTTGTTGGCTTCGTGCTGACATAACAGCTTTCAGAGTCTAACTCTGCTGCCTCCCCATACTTTCTATGGGCTTTCCACAGGGACCTTGACAATAATCAAAGTTCTTATGCTCATAGAACAGAAAAATAGAGACCTGCATAAGTTCTGTAAGTCCATGTTTTCCCCAGGAAACCCTACACTAATTGACGACTGCACACAAGATCCCATTTGCAATGACTGGCATTCTTTTTATAAAGTACTATGCATTATATTAAACAAGGAAAGGAGTAGATTATTTGTTTCTCCAGTTTTAGTTAACTTGCCAACATTAAGAAATTTGATAATTTAAATCACTGATTTCTTCCCATTCTTAAGTTTCCCCTAAATAAAGAGATATTAAAAAAAAATTTACTTCTGCACTAGTGTACATAACTAGTCATGCAAGTTCACAAGCTGAAGCAGGTACTGGTTTGAAAGACTGCATCCCATCCAGTCTGTGATTAGGAATGATACAACAGAGTGTAGCAGGTTATGACCCAATTCATAAATATATGTTCTCACTTGCAAAGTTGTGGACTTGTTCTGTAACTAAAATATTCCCAAATTACTAGAGAGATCTGTTTATGTTCAGCATTGGTAGGAAATGGTATAGCTTAGCTATTTTGTAACTAAAGGAAAGCAATTACCACAAGAGCTTTATCAATATTCTTCTTTCTGGTTTTTACTATTGGGATATCTTTAATCCCTGGTATTCCAGTAAGAAGCCATGAAGGTCCACTCTTGGGATTTACTGCAGCCTCCTCAAATGCTTTGGTGGTAGCTTGAGTTTCCACATTTGGGACAATCTTGTCACTTGGCTCTTCATTTGATTCATCAGAGCCCAACACCGTGGAAAGCTTCCTTCTAGAAAATACAATCCGAGAGTTTTGGCTTATCTCTTTGTTTAATTCTTGTGAGTCAAGATTTGGAGGGATGTATGCTTCAACACGTACTGATGATACCTGATCTAATGATCTACTTTGATTTGATTTGGGCACTGGAGAGCCATAAACTCTCTTACTGGCATCTTGGTCCTTGATTGACTGATTTGTCAGATCTGTAAGAGACGGCATTGTTCTTGAAAGCATTGAGTCCACTGGAGTGCTGTGTTTCACCATTCTCTTTTTCAGAGATCTTTTAACATTCAGAAAAGAATCTTCTTCCTCCGACATCTTGAAGTTAGGTTAAGAAAATTAACTATTCAGCCTTAAGAAAATAGGAAGAGAAAATTGTGTCATTGCTCATAAGCCATGTAAGGTGTTCGGCTCCTGCAAAACCAGCTCTTATTTTCATGTCTGCATTTTGTCTTTACATTTAATTTATCCCTTGTAGGGATAAATTCTTCAAGGATTTGGGAGAGCCATGTTGGAAACAGAAAATTAAAAAACAGCTTGTCACACATACAATACTTAACGCCTCTGCCCCAGCCCTCTGCATGTGGAGCTCCATATATGCTAGAATTTTTTAAGATACCTCATTAACTGCAACATCATTAGGACAGTGTTTTCTCCTTCAGCACATACAAATAATATACTTTTGGGGTTGCAGCTGCTAACACTGAGTAGGTAGATGAAAGCTGTTGCATACCAGAAGGATTACCATAATGCAGCAAAAATTCAAGTGCTCTAGAGAGATGCACGGAGAAGTTCTGGATTCAAGCAAGCACCTCTTACTCCAATTGTCATTTTGTTTCTCTTATTTCTTAAAAGGAGGCTCACAAACCTCTCATTCCCTCCTACCTACTTAACATTTGGCTTATTTCTGCTGATCTTAAACCAACTACTTTCTGTACCAGTCTGTTTTCAACTAACTTTATAAAAATGGCATGGTTGCTTTTGTTAGTAGCATTTCCCCTACCGATTTGCCAACTCCCAACAAAAGGGAACTGGACTTCTTACACAGGGAGAAGCCCAAGATAAATATATCCAGTTTAAGATGTGTTTAAGATAAATATCTTAATTAGAAGAGCAGTTCTTCTAGTAACTGTTGAACTCTTTGCTTTCATGAGGCAGTTCTGATTTTTCATGCAGGTTGATTGCATGAAGCTCATCAAGGGGATAATATGTCCTAAGCCCAAATTCTAAGCCCTATAGTTCAAAAGTCTTGATAAGAGTTGAGGGGGAGGAATATGACAATAAAGGAGTGGCACAGAAGGAGAGGGAGAAACGTTTGCTGAAGAAAGAGGCATCAGTTTTCCATTCCTTGTCAATATTTTGCACCTATGTAGAGCCTGAGTTTAGCCGAGTTTCTCATCTACTTTGCATTTCTTTCTAAAGAACAGGAGACAAGAGGTAGAGCACTGACTCTTCAATCCAGCAAGTCAGGTGGTTTGGTTTTTTCTCCTTAAAAAAGGCAGAGGGGAAAGAAAACGCCATTATCACTTTTATTTGGATACCCATTTCTCCTCTCACTCCTTAGCAATGCTAGCTTGTGTGACACATTATAAACAGCACTTAATCAATCAGAACAGGAAAGGAAAAAGACAGTGTCTGTAGGCTGACTTCCCTTAGTCTTTATCATAGAAGCATACTCACAGTAAGCTTGCATGATTAAACTTAGAGAAGGAATGGGAAGGAACTTGCAGCTACTACCCTCTCACAAGCCCATTCTCAGCTATACATTTTGATGCCTTTCCCTTACTCATTAAAATTTTCATGGTCAATTAATTATTTTGTTTTTTTTTTTTTATTTGAAGTTAGGTTTTAAAGAATATTTTCAACCAAAGCTTCTGAGAAAAACAATAAAATGGATTTTTGTGGGTTTTTCTTTCACACTTTTCTGTGCTTTAGAGATACATATATACAAGCAATAAACTTTCTGTTCCATTGTTTTAATAAAACCATTATAGATAAAGGATGGGAGAAATCTAAAAACAACAAAGAAAGATAAACCATTTAAGAATGTCAGCATCTACCATGAAGAACATATCTTGCAGCAATTTTGACAAAAGAAAACAGCCTTACCAGACCTACTAAATTCCCTCTGATATCTTCCTCTGCTCCTCAGGTGATCTGGCTTCAGCTGCTACTTCACTACTTAAAGCCCAGCTAGCCTCTCAACATCCTTTCCTGCAGAGACTCCCTAAATCACACATTTAGCATTTTTTTGGGAGTTTCAGCAGTGCTGCTAACTGAATAAACTACTAAATAGAAATCTAGGATGAATTAATCATAGGAAAATGGGATAGCCAACTTATCAGTGTGCTATATTTATTACTATTACTCTGTTGCTTGCTGTCTGTTTCAATCACAAAAATACATCTAGTGGTTAATTGGCTTCACATGGCTACTTAAGGCACATTGAGGATCTGTGACAGAATGGATGTATGTTGATGGACATATGTATGTTGATGGAATATATCTGTTCCCATTCTGATTTTATTTTCTCACTGCTTCTCCTACCCAAAATATAAATGAGAAAACAAACATGAAATCTGCTATGAGAAAACGGTTCTTTTAGGAAAATAGGGAGTGAGAATAAACTGAAGATTAATTTACTGCAGTCTGAATTTCATGGTTTTTGCAGCTAACCACTGTAGAAATGGCAGCATTTTGTCTTGAAGCAAGTAGTTTCAAAATATTGGTTCTTAAATGAGAATTGCATTGGTCTGAAATGGCATGGTTCAGGTGGAAGACCATAGTTTTTGTCAACAGACAAAAGCAGTTGGACTGCACCAGCCCCGCTGAATTGCAAGTTGGCTCTGTGGTGGAAGGCAGTGAACAGCTGCTATCACAACACTGTAGAGCAAGCACAGGTGTGAGGGAGTACATGCACAAATATCGGGGTAGCCCCTTTTGACAAAGCATGACCTCTGGACCTTTAAAATCTAAACTAATCAGACAGACCTAATTTCAGGGCTTTATGTGGGTAACCTGAGGTTGTAGAATGCATCTAGTGCAGACAGAGGGGTGAAGGGCTGATCTTGCCAGAATTTGACTTTGTGGTTCCAGGGAGTCTGGGCATTTCGAACCTAATCATAAACCACCTTCTCTTGCTGCATTAATAATTGCACTATGAATAGAGAATTGGAGCTACCTGTTCAATATTTAGGAATAACAGTCTGTCAGTATACGGGAAAAGTTGCTAGGTTTAAATTATGTGCCCCTAAGGAGCTGAAAGAGAGCTTGAGAAATTGAGACACTTTACAATCACATGGACTGCATGAGTAAACATCCTGAAAACAAATAGTCTGCCCAGGATAAGCTATTTATTTCCTAAACTCCCAAGGGAGGTTCCTACAGGAATATTTTGAGAACTAAACAAAAACTATTTTGAGATATTTGTGGCTGGGAAAAAAAAAATTAAAAGATTTATCAGTCCTTCATAAACATAGAAGAAGCTAGACCAACCCTTACCTTATTTTGAATATTAGTAGTTAGTTTTCAAACCTTGTGTCTTGGTAAGCAAATCCACGAGGTCAGCCATACTGTTCCTTGCAGAGCTCAGCAAGCCAGTTCCTTATATAGTACAGAGAGGAGAATGATGTCTTGACATAGTGTTGCAATATTTGCACTGTCCTGCTGTGTCAGTAGGACATAGCATCACCTCTCCCAGCGAGGTAGTGATGCAAACAATGCTGCACAGCATGAATCTGCATGAGAAGCTTTTTGGTGAGTCTGAGAAAAATTGACATAATTCCACTAGACTCCTTCAAAAAGTTCTTGCCTTGGCTTCCAGCTTGTGTTTGCCCTCCTCGCCATGCTTGCCTTCACTTTCTAGTGCATCCTTTTCATGGCATCTCACAGTCCGCCAGCAATGTCTGTAGCTGCATCATCTTTTTGCCTATGTTCCATGGTCTTTTCCTACAAACCTCTTAAAAAATAACCTTCCCCTTTCTTCCAAAGCCATTATTTATTGTTCCCTCTAGTTTCTTGCCAAATGTTCTGAAGGTATAAATTAGGAGATTTGCAAGTTGTTCTCACTGTTAGCCATGGTTTCTCTTACATCCTACACATTTAGCTTTTTATGAAGTGGCAGCAGGATGTTACAGGGAACATGAAGGACATTACCAAGTAGAGATCAGGCAGAAAACAGTCCAAAATTAATGTAAGCATGTGGAGCTCAGCAGACCAGCTGCAATGATATTACCTCGGCGTTGGTGTATCTGTAGCCTGGACATTAAATATCAAGCTCTGGCATGAGTGGCACCTTGAAGGCTTCTTGCATTTTTCAAAGAATGACACATACTGTGTTCTGCACTCACAACTATTCATTATGAAGCATTCCTTCACTAAAATTACATTCCTTGGTATGTCCATCTTCCACCTGAGCATTGTCTACCTGATATTTTAGAGCAATAACTCTGTAGGTCTGGATCCAGCTGTTTGTGTTTACACACCTTCCTCTCTTTTGCTGTGTGATACAAGATGGCATACAAGTCAAGCAATATTATTATGCACCTCTGTATATACCATTTCAAACCTCCCACTTTTTTATGTTTATGGCTTGAAAGATTCTTTAGTTGGTCTCATTTTAGGGGACAACTTCATCTCCCTTTCTAAATTTGTTCCAAAAATACAAAACCCACATAGGAAATAATTTAAATGGTTTTACTGCATTCCCTTATGGGAAACATTAAATCTTAATATTTTCACTTCCAAAACCAACAAAATTGGGGAAAACAAAAACAGCACAGTGTTTTGTTCAAATTTCAGCCCTTTCATTCCAATTTAAATGCATGAATTCACTTCAGCGACATGCGAGTTTGAAGAGGCCTCATCTGGAAGACAGAATTATTTTTCAGTTTACCGAGGAATAACATACATGCAGGGACATAAAGGGACTGATCTGAGAGACTGCGCTTCTTCAATTGCTATTCTATTAATTTCTTCATTTCCCACTCTAATGATGTTGCCAAACAGTTTTCCTGAAGGGAACTCAGATGCTGAGCCAGGCCTTAGCTCATATGCTTCCCTAACATATTATATTGAATTGGATATGCAACACTAGTTTGTGAAGTCGCAAATCTTGCAAAAGTGTTCAAGCAGTTAGGAGTTAGGTGCAGTCTTTCCTGGGCAGAGCAGTATCAGGCCTTCTCCCTGCTCTTGCAACAAGTCTGATGATTCCACAAAGAAATACATAATAGGTAGTAAGAACTCGTGGGTGGAGCTCAGCACTCCACTGTCTGATGACTCATGGCGGAATAACCCTTGTTTGGAGACTTGGAAGCAAGAAGGAAGAGCCAGAAGAAGAATAGAAATGGTGGTGGCGAGTAAAAGGAGGGTAAAAAGAAGAAGAAGAAATGAAGAGAGGGACACAAAGATTAAAATGCTTTCTTAAATTAAGAGCCATGTGTAAAGAATAAATTATTCTAATTTATTCTTTCCCCATGGAAAGAATGGGCAAGACAAAGAAAAAATAAAAACAAAAGGAAATTAAACTATATTTCCTAAATTATTTAGAAGACTTAGGCCCAGATTATGAGTTGTTTATGGATGAAACCCTGTTAAAATGCAACTATAATTCAATATCCATAGCCTATTCTTCCTATAGTTGAATTTTGTGTATAGGCAAGTCAATCATGAGTGCTCTAAGACTGCTGATCAGGCTGAACTCAGTAAAAATAGGAATGGAACATCTCACTTGTTGACATCAAGGCTGAAACCATCAGGGAACCTCATCATGAACTAACTTCTGCAGATGTAGTGCCTTCCTTAGTCTCTCCAGCATTATGATACTGTGGGGAGTGCAAAAGGAGCAGAGCCTCTGCCTCAGTCAATCATAAACTCCTTGGGCAGCCACAGACATTGAAGTAGAAAGAGTCTAACACTCCCTGTGGACTTAGCCTGTTTAGGTGCATAAAGCTGCACAGAGAAATGCAGTAGGACTTTTCAAAAGCATTTTAGCACTTTATTTCCACTTATTTCAGTAGGAATTACATGCCTGGGCACTACTGAAAATCCTGAGATTCATGATGGCAGACGCAGGCATTTTGTGTATGTGTTTTGAATATAGAATAGAATAGAACAGAAGAGAAAATAATAGAATATTTTTTCAATTGGAAGAGACCTACAATGATCATCGAGCCCAACTTCCTGAACACTTTAGGGCTGACCAATATTTAAAGCATATTGTTAAAGGCGTTGTCCAAATGCCTCTTAGACACTGACAGACATGGGGCATTGACCATCTCTCTTGGAAGCCTGTTCCAGGGTTTAACCACCCTCTCAGCAAAGAAATGTTTCCTCATGTCCAATCTAAACCTCCTCTGATGGATGCAGCTTTGAAGCATTCCAGCATATCCTGGCACAGGATCCCAGGGAGAGATCAACACCTCCCTCTCCACTTCCCCTCCTTAGGAAGCTGGAGAGAGCGATGATGTCACCCCTCAGCCTCCTTTTCTCCAAACTACACAAACCCAAAGTCGTTAACTGCTCCTCAGAGGACATGCTTTCCAGCTCTTGCACTGGCAAAACCTTTGCTGAAACCTTCAGAAACCAAGGACAATATGAATCCTTTGTGGTCTGCTAAACAAGCTTTTCAGTGCCTGAAGAGCACTTACGGTACTTTTATGAACTTGCTGTCCAGTAATTTTAGGGGTTTTGCCTTTTGGAAGACTTTCCTTATGGTTGGTAGAATTCTGCTGAATTATGATGTTATGATCACTGGAGAAAAATACAGCATTATTTATGGCAGTAGTGTGGAAGTGGTACTTATGCAACTGTTGCAATATCCCATTTTTCAGTGTGGCAATGACCTTTTTTTCTGGACAGAGTCAAGGTTGATGTCTTTGGCTGCAGTGTCCAGGAACAGACTTAAGTGTGGTATAATTCCCACTCTGTCTCTTGACATAGGAGCATCTCATAAATAGCCTGAGAAGAAGGATTTAGGCAGTCCTGGACAGATGGTTTGGGGGTTTCATAAGCTATGAGAAAAAATGGCTCTGTACTGGCAATACACTAAGTCATGACATGTGCTTCAGGTTATATATTTCTACAGATTTTGGTTAGTGTACCTTTGCTATGACTAGATCTGTCCAGGTGGACAACAAATCTGATTTTGCACACTCAAAACCACAATCTTGACATACCAACTGGGTTTCACGGCAGCTCAGAAAGTCAAACCCTTATTTAAATGTCTAAATCATCTTCCACATGATTCATTTCAGTGAGAATTTGAGGAATAATGAAACTTGTCTCTCTGTCTCTGAACCATTGTGAATATTCTTAAATGCTTTTAATTTAGATGTTGATGTTATAAAATCATCACCTAGGTTCCTCAATTGCAAAGAATTGAAGGTAGTATTCTAACAGCCATTTTTTTTTTTCTACTGCAATGTGATATTAGGACTGAGTAAACAAAATCCCTAAGGAACTCACCTTTATCCCTTATAGGCAAGTTCTGTGCCTCATCTTCCCTCAACCTAGACCAGCTCTGCCCTCAGACACAGTGCTTGATTGTCTATGTAAGAGGAGGTTTAGGCTGTATGTGCTTAATGATTTATCTTAAGATAAGTTATAAAACCTTAAGAATTTAAAAATTGTTGCCTCTCTTGGCTAAACAAGGTTATAATATACAAGTAGCTCTTCTAAAACTTCTGTGGGGAATGCCAAATTGAGAAAAGTATCTTTTTCATGCAAAGGTCTCGTGGATTAATATTTGACTTCAAAAAGTCTAATTACATTAGTAGTAAGAAACTAGGTACACTCTAATAGCACTAGAGGTCATTAACCTTGATTAAATCAATGTATCACCACCTGCCTTTGTAATTACGTCAATGACTCCTCTTCAGTATAGGCTTATCTGCTTCAGTCTTACCAGAGTGCAACAATATGTTCTATCTGCATGTTGTTTATTCACTAGACAGTGTCCTATACACTTTCTACATGTTTCTACACCCCAGAAGTCAATCTGAGTTAATATTCAACTGGGACCTTTCCTCAGTAATTTGCTGAGTGTTTTCTGATATGACTGCTCCTTTCTAATTATGTTGGCAGTGCTGCTGAGGAGCACATAATATTATTGCCAAAGTTCAATAAACATACAGAGTAACTATAGAGTTTTGGGGAAAACACTCGGTAGTGCTTTCATGAACTTGGCAGCTGTAAGAGCACAGTTTGGCCAATGCCAAACAAATGTCTAACTTCAAATCTCTCAGCGACCAGAAAATGATTAATTTGCTTTACTTTATTACATGTAATAATAATAAACAAAAAATACTATGTTTGTGCAGTGCAGTAGCATGGCCAGACTGAGTGTAATCCTGCGCAGGAGGTCTTTCAATAGCTCTTTCTGGTCGTATTAGAGTTGTGCAGATGAATACCCAGGTGGTCTGAGATGAGGGACTGCTAATGAAGTCATCAGAGTCCCACTGACTTGGTGAAGCAGAGCATTTGTGATAGGGAAATTAATCTGCTTTGTCTCTGGTGGTGTAGTAATTGATATGTTACACTCTCTCTATGAAAGCCTTCATTGGCATCTTTAGACTATGCCTAGTAAATGGAAAGGTACACATTCATAATAATCATGACTACTTCTTCATCACTAGCTCCTTCTACTTCATTGCTAGCACACTATGGCTAAATCTAATAATAGCTGATCAATGTCTGGTTGTAAGTATAGAAACAGTCTAAAGCTGGCAGGCTTATATTAACTTAATAGTAAAAGCCAGTTTCTATTTGCTGAGCCTTAAGTCTGAAAGCCTACACAAACTACTGCTGCAATTGACAGCAGAATTAATCTGCACAGGACTGGATATTTAGGATCAGATCAGGAATCCTAAGTAGCCTGGCTATACCTCAAGATCTCCATCCTCAAATGCCCTCTCCACAGTTCAGTGAGTTTAATGAGAGCAAGGCAATTTCCACTATGTGGCTCCCTTTCCAGCTATGGCTTTTTTTTTTTCCATCAGAACACACAAGAATATGGCCCATGACGGGTACCTGTATAATTGTTTCCTTGCATTGAACATCATGTTCCACCAGCAGGAACAGTGCATTAGGTGACCTGCTGCCCTAGGGAATGGCTGCAAAACTGGATGGCTTTGACATAGATATGATGGCAAACCACCAAAAATGAACAATGTACACAATGTTTTCATTTTCCATTCTTGCCTTCCCCCTATTTCAAATCAACAATATCCTCTGGTAACATTTTTAGACAAGAACACCAGTTCCAGTCCTGAGTGGTTTATGCTGTAGAACTGCAGTCTCTCTGGAATTTCTCATTCAGGGACTGCATTTCTGTAGCATAAACCACCTAAAACTCAAACTGGTGTTCTTGTCCAAAAATATTACTAGAGGATATAAGCAGCCCACCACTCATACTACTAAATCATTATTTAAGCAAAATAAATTCTCATACTGTGTGATTATGTCTCTGAAGTGATTCAGCTGTGTAATGGGGCATGGCAGAAAAAAGGTTTCCAAGTACCTGACCTGGATCATTAATACAGAACATACACTATCTCATTAACATATGTGTGTATGTACATATTTTATATACAATTATATATAGCTTTGTGTGTATTTCTAGACATAAGATCCCACAAAACAACACAGGAAGGGTTGCACATTTTAGTACTAAGAAAAGACTTAAAATACCAATGTGGCAGAATAGATCCAATGAAAGATGAAGGCCAGATTTTCAGTTTATTTATGTCCTTTTGGCTTTAGCTGAGCTATTCTGGTTGATGCTTATGAAGATATGGCATGCTTTCTTTCAGACGGGAAGGAGAAAACAAAAAATGGCTACGTAAGGCCTCAAACACTTCTTATCACTGGTGTAAGGGCAAACCAAGAGCAGTTCCACCACCCTCACTGTCATCACAATAATTCTGTGCAACTCATACTGTGCTCTCTAAGCTGCAAGAGAAACAGCTGGGGATCCTTAGTCTAGCATTTGGAATAAAAACCTTTCCATCTGAGCCCAGGCTATTTTCCATCACAAGGGACTCTGCATTTCCAAGTTATCTCACTTATCATAGAATCATAGAATCATAAAATGGTTAGGGTTGGAAGGGACCTTCAAAGGTCATCTAGTCCAACCCCCCTGCAAGGAGCAGGGACATCCCTGACTAGGTCAGGTTGCTCAGAGCCTCATCCAGCTTGGCCTTGAACGTTTCCAGGGATGGGGCTTTCCCCACCTCTCTGGGCAACCTGTTCTAGTGTTCTATAACTCGCATTGTAAAAAAAATTTTCCTAATATCTAATCTAAATCTAGCCCCCTCTTTTTTAAAACCATTACTCCTCGTCCTATTGCAACAGGCCCTACTGAACAGTCTCTCCCCATCTTTCTTGTAGGCCCCCTTGAGGTACTGGAAGACTGCTATCAGGTCTCCCCAGAGCCTTCTCTTCTCCAGGCTGAACAGCCCCAACTCTCTCAGCCTGTCCTCATAAGAGAGGTGCTCCAGCCTTCTGGTCATCTTCGTGGCCCTCCTCTGGACCTTCTCCAACTGGTCCATGTCCTTCTTGTGTTGGGGTCTCCAGAATTGGACACAGTACTCCAGGTGGGGTCTCACCAGGGCAAAGTAGAGGGGGAGAATCACCTCCCTCGACCTGCTGGCCACACTTCTCTTGATGCAGCCCAGGATGCGGTTGGCCTTCTGGGCTGCAAGGGCGCATTGCCGGCTCATGTTGAGCTTCTCGTCGACCAACACTCCCAAGTCCTTCTCCTCAGGGCTGCTCTCAATCCATTCCCCACCCAGCCTGTATTTGTGCCTGGGATTGCCATGACCCAGGTGCAGGACCTTGCACTTGGCCTGGTTGAACTTCATGAGGTTGGCACGGGCCAACCTCTCCAGCCTGTCAAGGTCCCTCTGGATGGCATCCCTCCCTTCCAGCGTGTCAACGGCACCACAAAACTTGGTGTCATCAGCAAACTTGCTGAGGGTGCACTTTATCTCACTGTCCATGTTGCTGACAAAGATGTTGAACAGGGCCGGGCACAACACGGACCCCTGAGGGACGCCACTCGTGACCGGTCTCCACATGGACATTGAACCGTTAACCACCACTCTCTGAGTGCGGCCATCCAGCCAACTCCTTATCCACCGAGTGGTCCGTCCATCAAACCCATGTCTCTCCAGTTTAGAGAGAAGGATGTCGTGTGGGACAGTGTCAAAAGCTTTGCACAAGTCCAGGTAAATGATATCCGTTGCTCGTCCCTTGTCCATCGATGCTGTTGCCCCATCATAGAAGGCCACCAAATTGGTCAAGCACGATCTGCCCTTGGTGAAGCCATGTTGGCTGTCACCAACCACCTCCTTGCTCTCCATGTGCCTTAGCATGGTTTCGAGGAGAATCTGCTCCATGACCTTGCCAGGCACAGAGGTGAGGCTGACCGGCCTGTAGTTACCCGGTTCTTCCTTATTCCCCTTTTTAAAAATTGGGGTTATGTTCCCTCTCTTCCAGTCATTGGGGACCTCACCAGGCTGCCACGATTTCTCAGATATGATGGCCAGTGGCTTGGCAACTTCATCCGCCAGTTCCCTCAGGACCTGTGCATGGATCTCATCAGGCCCCATGGACTTGTGCACCTTTAAGTTCCTCAGATGATCCCGAACCTGCTCTTCGAGCACAGTGGGCAGTTCTTCATCCTCGCAGTCCCTGCTTGCACCTTCTACAGCTTGGGTGGTGGGACAAGAGCCCTTATCGGTGAAGACTGAGGCAAAAAAGTCATTGAGTACCTCAGCCTTCTCCATGTCCCGGGTAACCAGGACACCAGTTCCCTTCCAGAGGGGGCCTACATTTTCCCTGGACTTTCTTTTGTCCCCAGTGTACCTACAGAAGCTCTTCTTGTTGCATTTCATATCCCTGGCCAGATTCAATTCTGTCAGGGCTTTGGCCTTCCTTACCTGATCCCTGGCCACTCGCGCAGCCTCTTTGTGGACCTCCCACGCTACCTGTCTCCGTTTCCACCCTCTATAGGCCTCCTTCTTTACTTTCAGTTGGTCCAGGAGCTCCTTGCTCATCCACGCGGGCCTCCTGGCCTTTTTGCCCGACTTGTTTTTCATCGGGATTCACCTATGCTGAGCTTGGAGGAGGTACTCCTTGAATGTGGACCAACTTTCCTGGGCCCCTATTCCCTCCAGGGCCACCTCCCATGGCACTTTGCCCATCAGGTCCCTGAAGAGGCCGAAGTTTGCCCTCTTGAAGTCTAGGGCAGAGAGCTTGTCATGTAGTTTCCTTGCTGCCCCGTGGATCTTGAACTCCACCGTGTCGTGGTCGCTACAGCTAAGGCTGTCCTTTAGTTTCACATCCCCCACCAGTCCCTCCCTGTTGGTGAGCACAAGGTCGAGCCTGGCACCCCTCCTTGTCGGCTCCTCTATCGCCTGCAGGAGGAAGTTGTCATCCACGTATTCCAGGAACCTCCTGGACTGCCTGTGCCCTGCCGTGTTGTCTCTCCAACAGAGAGACAGGGCATTATCTCAGGGCATATCTGCATGGACAGGCATGAAGGACCTGAGTGCCTCTGCTTTTGCTCTGAGCTGGCCAGATGGGAGTCTACTGTGATTTGGAAACAGTAAGATCAAATTACTTTGGTACTGTGCTCAAGCTTACAGAATCTTCTGAGAGACATGTTATCAGATATAACTTTATCAGTTTGCAAATCAGTTTTAAGTTAACCTACCCAATTTTGCAGTTAGGTTGGTTTTGTATCTTGCACAATATAAACTGCCTACATGATCTACACTTGGCCCAAGTTGGCCAGTTGTTGCTGGCTTGTGGAAAGGGGAAGATGAGCTTCCCTTCCCTGTCTTCTGTATGGTCTGCGTGGCCCACACTTTGCCAGTATTTGCACATGTTTACCTTCCTCTGCTTGCACAATGGACGGAGCACTTGGCCCAAGCTGGCTTCCACTGTGGTCAGTTCAGAAAGTCAACAAGAATTACAAGGGAGCTGAATTGTTCCCAAGAAAAATTGTAGGATTTCTAGATGCATATTCTTAGCCTGAAAACTGAGACGCTGTAGTTGGACTCACTCTCTGAGAGGTAGCTTGGTGTAGAATAATGAATGCAACTTGATTGAACCAAAACAACAATCCCAAACAGCTGTTTATTCAAGCAAATTTTTCCTTTATTTTTAATTGAATTCGAGAAATTATAATAGTGCAAACACTCAGTATAAAAGTTGCAATAAGAAATTTACATTCACATTAACATTTCAGTCCATTCACTTTTTAACATAAAAATAGGACAAATATTCAATTGCTCTTCTCAATTTAACAATCCTGAAAAAGACTGGAAGATACTCTACAATATTCTATTTACATAAAAATAGACCCGTATTATTAATGCAAATCTCTCATTAGAAGTTACCCAGTGTTAAGTTATTGTATTGTACTATGTATATACATACTTATATATATATAATGTATAGCTATATAGATATAAAAAGTTTTTACCTCTTCAGTGGGCTACAATAGTTGGAAAAATGACATCTTGACTTACTAGTTCATTCCTTAAAGTTAGGATTATTCATTTTATTTACCTATGTAGACATTTGTATTGTGATACAGTAGGCCTCCTCCTGGTGCCTTTGCAGTCACTGCCAACAGCCCATTTGACATCAGTGGGAGAGGAACAGACTTTAGAATACGGCCTGATCTAACAATTCAACAATCATTGAAGTTAATATTTCCATTAACTCTACTGGGCTGTAAATGAGACTAAAAAAAATCTTCTGAAAACTCATATGCCAATTTAATAGAGAGAAGAGTACATTTGATTTTCCCTTTGAGAATGGAATATCTCTACCTGATGCAAATAATTTTTTTTTTACAAAGACTAAGCAGAATATTCAAGTTAGTTTGAAAGCAATGCAGAACTTGCTGCAAACATCTGCAGGTTAAACAGTTGATAAGATTCCTCTTGTATGGTCTTCTTACTGAATACTTCAATTCAACCAGCCTTATAAAACCACAAGACAGTATCTTTGCTTGCTCTTATTTTCAATAGAGTGACATCCAGACACATATGACATGACTGCCCTTGAAATGTGTTTGCATAGGTTTAGTAAACTGCTAGGGAACATGAATTAGGCTACCCCCCTCTTGCTTATCTCCATCTCTTCTTTGGGGACATGAGCAGAGATGCTGCTTTGCCTGCAGCTGGCAAGGTTAAGCCTCACTGCCCAGTTTGCTACCAGCTGCTGGTGTCTGCACTCCCAGCACAAGCTACTTGCCCTTTCAGGTTTGCTGTCACATGTACTGCTTCCTAATCAGATTATATCAAAGCTGTTTCTTTTCCCCTAAAATCCTATTATGTAAAAAATCTGCTTTTTGAAAAATAAGTTCAACAACCATGTGGTGAAGGACCTACAGAAGGAGTTGGTCAGCAGGCCTGAGTGGAGAGTAACCGCCTGCAATAGAAATGTGGTGGCACTGAACAACTGAAGGCAAGTTAAGGGCAGCAGGGGCACCAGTTTCTTAAGAAGCAGTGTTTTAAGAGCTGAAGGTCACATTTTTACATCCAAAGAAGAACTATGTGGTGTTAAGAGCCAAGCAGGCATACCTAGTTCCTTTTCCTGTTAGTGCTATGGCATATATTACATTTAAATATTTCTAGGATGCTTGAAATTATGGGTAAGCCTACAATGGACGCTGTGCTTCATGTGTAGGCAAATCAATTTTGATTGTAGAACAAATGCTCCATGTGGTTTGGTTTTTTTTTTGCTCCCTACCTTGGGCTGCTGAACATTTCATTATAAAAAGAAGGAATTACATACACTTTTAAATCTTTTCAGTTAACAGATGAGAAAAATACTTAACATCTCATTTCCAAGCAGAACATATGGACATATACCAGAAGGGCAAAAATTGACCTCCTGACAGCAGAAAGTACAAGGACTAATTAGCAGACTAAAATCCAGACAGATGTGAGTTACAGCACAAGTTTTAGTGAGAGGGATTTTAAGAGATGTGTCAAATTTGTCTGAATCTGCTTGAAACTGTAAAATGCGTGTATTACTACTGTTTTACACCATCATTCACATTCTGTGTACAAACCGATGATTTACACACAGACAAATCTACACACATATTATGGAAAAAGAACCTCCAAAATGAGGTTTTTAACCTCTTTCAGAATTTCTCTGAAAATAATATTACTGCTCTGAAATTCTCTCAGTTGGGTTAAATCGTGCTAGAAGTGGTAACTGCTCTTGGAGTCTGTTATTCAGACCAGTAACTCTGAGAGCAGTACTTTCATTCTTACTGTACTCTGTAACATTTTCTAAAGCTCCCTCTGTGTAACAACAAGCTGCTTGAATGCAGATAAGAAACTCACCATTTGCTTCGTCTAAGTCCAAATCTGTGCAGACAATTGCACTTGTAAACAGAAGCAAGTTACACAATCACTTTACTTCTTTTTTGTTAATTGAACTCTAGTAATGTTACCATTTAAAAAAGCAGGAATTTTAAGTGAAGAAGGATTTCTACTGTAGCAATTTTAAAATATAATTTTCGTGAAGCAATTTTTTGATGGCACAGGTAATTAATTTTCATCTCTATTTAATTGAAGATTCTTAATATATCAGTTGAATGGTATTTGAAATGTAAGAACAGATAACCTTTGCATTCACGTATATGAAGGGGTAAAAGATGAGAAATGACCTAAATAACTTCAGTATGCCAGCTCTACTTTTTTCATAACTGATGCCACCATTAACAGATCTAGGATAAAAGCAACAGGTCAGGCACTTGAAAGTAAGACACGATAGTGTGCACAACCACAGTAATCGAAGCACCACTTAGCCTTGCCCACAACAACAACTGTTAGGTGTTTTACCATTAGCAGCCTGACCTACGTCTAGCAAATGTGGCAGTGCAGTTATAAGCAGCAGGTGAGTGTTCTGGATGTTTTTAATCAATGTGTTTTATTAGCCTGTTCCGAAAAGGAGAGCAGCTAGCTCTTTCAAAGGAGCTCCAAACTATCTGGACAGATTTTCTGCAGAACTCAACTCATTGTGTGTGCTGAGCTTTTTGGGAAATCTGTTTTTATTTACTTGGACCCACACATACCTATGTATTGGCTCCCTCCTTAAACACTTGGAGCACTCCTTGCATTCACACAGCTGTGCTGGGAGTAAATGAAAGTAGGAAAGGAAGCAGTAAAAAAGCGTCACAGTGATGCAGCACTGTTTGTTCCATCAGTTTTATGCAGGTGTGACATGTCTGATGCCACAGAAGATATAAAAAAGGCATCCTAATATAAAGAAGCAGATCCTTCAGCATGCAGTAAGGCACAAGCAAAACCAAGTCCTTTCAGCACATAGGCTATGTACATTAACCAATGCTAATGCAAACTTCAAGGTGCTTCCTCACTATCAGAAAATAGGCATTACAGTTGACAAACCCCCAACCATTTCTAATAATTTCTTCTGAAATTCTGAAAGCAGTTCACCAAGAGATCATGAACACTCTTATGAAGGTGAACAGACACGAAAACTCAGAAATTGATCTGGCTGTGCAGTTAAACACAAGCCTTATTTTTGTTGCACTAGGAATCTGGTTGAGTACTCTGCCAGCTCAGATACTCAAGACCTGTCCCATGTCAGTGAGAGCTTTACCACTGACTTCAGGAGGAGTACTGGCTTTTCACCTTTTCCTTTCAGCAATTGCTATCTCACAGGCTGCTTTTCTTTTTGTTATTTTGTACTCCGGCTAACTTTGTACTTTTTTCTTTCTTTTCCTATTTTTATCCTTGCACCGATCAGATTATAAGTCACACCAGGCCACTCAAGCAGCGTGACATTTTGAAGAGTAATTAAAGAGCAAAAGGCAGTGCCCCCCTCCCCTTACATGGACTTTTTCCTATTTATTTACTTTTGTATATTTATTAATCATTTAGATTTGGCCTGAAAATTCAGTGAGAGATGGGATTAAATGGAATGATGAACTAAAAGAAAAGCCTATAGGGAGTTCTGCAAAAAGCCAATCATAAACAGCGTTGGGGTAGACAACCAGAGTCCAGAATGTCATTAATCACAACAATTATGCCACACTTAGATGTAAAACCCACTGAATTTGAGATGAGTTAATTTATGACTGTTTGAAACTCTTAACTGCTGTATGAAGCCAATCATCAGTACAAGTGGTTCTTGTATGCAGGCAACTGGGATATGTTGCATGCATCTACATCTTAATTTACGATGACAGAAGTACGTGCAGAAGCTGTACTGCTTAGATTACCCCACAGTCACCTGATTAAGCAGAAAAATTCATGGATTTCTAAGTCCTATTACAAAACTAGCTCAAATCTGTAAAACACAATAAGTCCTTATTAATCCATAGTAGAAAGTATTTGCAGTTCACACCCTTTTTCCTCTGCCACCAACCTCAATGTTATGCTCCTAAAATAATCCTCATTTATCATACAGCAATTATAAAAGTAATTTGAGAAGTAATCCCCAGCTGTAGTGACACAGATATGACAACTTTAAAAACAATGCATGCAAAATACCTCCTGAATTTAAAATTTTGTTCAGCAGCAATATGGGAAAAATCAGCTAGAGGATTAGATAGTGATTTCTTATTCCTGTATCACTAACTGACATGGGCCTCAAGCTGTGGGTTAGGCTTTGATGTCTAAGGGAGGCATCCCCATAAGCATGGCTTTAGTGGGAGCAGGACTAGCATCAGGATAGAACTCAGATGGCTCAAAGCCAGTGAACCCAGTGAACCTTCTCCTAATAGTTCTGTTAAATATTTTCTGCTTAGCAATAGAAAATTTGGAAAATGAGTCAAAAAAGATAACAAAAATAAGGCAACAAAATTAATTTTTATATATATATACACATACATATATATACATATGTATGTATCTGAGAAAACAATCTATTTGCATTGTGTACTTTTCACATACAATAACTTATTACCACATTAGAAATATACTCTGGGTAACATCAATGGGCCAAATTCACCTCCTTTACCTTCCATAGTGTTGCATCTGCATACAGCAATGATGGATTTGACACTTGGTCCTTTTTGATGACAATACTACATCAAATGCAGTATCAGAGAATACCCATTGACTGTCAGATATTACACCATTATGAACTAGAATATCTCCTTGCTTTTTATATTACAGTAAGTAGAGTTTATTGCTTCTAATGACCAGAAGGTACCTTATGAAGGCAGCATAGATAACACTTTTCATATACTGTACTATGGATCTTGGAACACTGAGGTTGGCAGATCACAATCATTAAATTATTTTTCTTCTTTATTTGCTGTTTGCATTTTGATTTTGCTTTGCTGCACGCACATGCAACTAGTGGATTTAACTCTGTGCCAGAAGTGACATGTCAAAAACATTTAAGAAAACTTACTGGTTTGTTTTGTTTTACTGAAGTCAGGCATGAGTGGCATGCAACAGATTGCAAGGAAAAGCAAAAGGACATCCATTTCCATTTATCATCTCCATGCACATGTAAAACGTCTCTTACAAAAATCATTAACATTTGTTAAAAGTGCCTTTTTGACTCTTTTTATACAAGTCTTCATGCAATTACCTGTCTGAGCTAAAGTTATTTACAAAATTTCATAATACAATACATCTTTTAAAGTGAATAATACATGAAAGGCCAACGTTTTCTGTTGTATTTTAACACTGTACAAGATTAAAAATAAATAAGGCATTATAATACAGGTTTATCACAAATTAAAATAAAAATGTTGGTTTTCACTGTAATACAAAACGCTAACTTGAAAGAACATTATGGCTAAATAGTCCTCCTGCCTGGGCAGAAAACATAAAGAATCTGGACTTGCTGATGTAAAGAAAATGCTTTGTTTCTGCTACAAGCAGGAATTCAACACATGAAAATTATTCACGCTACTTACTAATGTTTTTAGACTCCTCAAAGCACTGAAATGGCACAGGTCGTATACTGTTTCCCTTTAAACAGTGACTCCCAAGTACTTTCTTTTGCCTTACAGATAAATTACAGGCAAAAGTGTGAAAGAGATTTAGGTGCATGACCTACTGTCAGTTACAGTGTTGTAAAACATTCAGTTCAGTATCGATGTGAGATATCACTGTAACCTAAAGCAGAACTTCCCTACAGAAGCTCAACTCCTGACCTTCATAAGCATGCTAAACTCCTGGTGATTTCTGCAGGCCTTGTGGGTACATAAGGGATGCAGATTCAGCCCTAATGAGCTGAAGCTTTTGGGTCTGGTCTCACCTAGAGAAAGCAAGGGAGAATTTGCATGTGTTTTAGGGAAGACAAGGGAGTGTAACTTGCCACAGCGGGAAGCAGGTACAAAAACCAACACATTTTACAGGCTGAATAAAATAGCTTTCTAGTCAATGCAAATGGAAAATGTTTGGAAATATCTAGTCAATAATTCAACTGAATGCCAGCTTGTAATCTCAGCAGAGAATAATTTAAAAATAATTTAAAGATAAAGGTAGCATAGGAACACTTTGAAATTAGCTCCCAAGACAGTGAAGCCTGAAGATCTCCAATAGTTATCTCCTTATATAAAGAACAAAAGACTTAGATTATTACCATTATCTGAAAGATAAAACGTGCAAACTGATGTGAAATATTGTGCTTGCTTTTGACAGACATCGACATGCCAAAATGGCATCCCTTTGTTGTAGAGCTCGTATCTGTTAATTATTTCAAGCTAACACCTGCACTAAACTGTGAACAGAAGTCCAGGAGGCTATTCTGCCCCCAATGCAACAAGTTACTATCCTCAGCTAAACATGAGGGATTTTTTTTGTATTGTAGGGCAGAACTGACTCCTTGTTGGGGCTACAGCAAGGTCACCCAGACAAAAGTTAGAGCTTTACCACAAAATTAATAAATACAAGACAGGAAATACAACTGCATGCATTATCATGGACACAACCCAAATCCCACAGAAATCCAATTCTGATGATTTTCAGGGATATTGGAGTGGGACACATATTACTTTCAGCCAATTGCAAATAGAAATTTGATGACAAGCTTCTCTAATTTGTCAGAAAATGTGCATTTGTGGGGTTATTGGAAGTATTACTACTACCTCTTTCCATGTATAAAACTTACTGAACTTATCAAAGAACACAGAAGAGCAGAGAGACTGTATCTGTCATTTAAAGCTATCACATGACAGCTGAAATAAAACATACGTACACAGAAAAGGAAAATGGGAAAAATGATATGAGTAAGGAAGGAAAGCATAAGGGCAAGAGCACAGCTTCATTATATCATTATTTCAATAGGCATTTGGTTTTCACTGTTGGAACGGCTACTGAATACTGCCTATGCTTTTCACATGGCTTTTTACTAATTTGTGCCTTGGCTGAACTTTCTTCATGATTCTGTACTGCTCAGTCCAGGATTACATAGGAAAAGATAGTTTTCCTCATAGTAAAGCCAGCAACAACAACCACAAGAAAAATACAAAAAAAATGTTAACAGTAGAACTCAAACAAAGTCTGGAAACTGACTCCAAATACACCATCATTGATGCTGTAAGCTAGCACATGCACACTGAACTCGCTGCAGAACCAAAGAGACCTCCTGGTCCACTCAATCTGCAACAGAGGTACAGACCTCCTGCAAAAGGGGTGACTGAGAAGCTGATGATGGACTGCACCTGTCTGATCCTTCCCACGCAACATGGAAAACATTCTTACAAAAGTCACGTGCCTCATTTGACTCTTGGAGAGGAGGATCAGGCTTAGAAAAACTTTGGAGTAATTCTAATAGCATATGCTAATATTTTAAAAGATTAAAATGAATAATCAAATTTACCTTGCTACATGATATTCCACTGACATTACTCCATTGGTGAAATCATACCAAATTCATTGATTCAAAAATTGTGTAACTCAGGCTTTTTGTGAGTAGAACTGAGTGATTAACGCTATTGCACATAATGCTTTCTATTTTGGTTAAATATTTAACTTAACCTATGTGATTATTTAATTCTTACAAACCTATTAGAAAACATAAATATGCAGTGTGCTTTACATGGATATCACATATTCAGTTTAGTTATGTAAATATTTGTTCTTTTAAATCTGTATTCTCTATATGTATTTACTTAAATGGCTCTGAATGCCTCAAAACCAGAATTAAATTATTCTAGAAGAGTATCTGTGAGCTGGATAGCCGTTAGGGAGATAAAGAAACATAGTGACTTTCCACCAATCTGGCAGGGTGCATACACCTAGTGCAGTTAGGAAGCATTTCTCAGGTTTTTTTAGAATCATAGAATAGTTTGGGCTGGAAGGGATCTTTAAAGGTCATCTAGTCCAAATCCCCTGCAAGGAGCAGGGATATCTCCACCTAGATCAGGTTGCTCAGAGCCTTGTCCAACCCGGCCTTGAATGTTTCCATAACCACAACACTAAAACAATAATTTTGCTAGCTTTGTAATGAAGCACCTGGCAGACAGGGTACATAAAAAATTAATTAAAAACCCTGCTGAAAACCACCGGAGTCCCACAACAGCCTGATATGGCTACATGGAGAATGGAAACTCCTGCAGCATTTCTTTAACTATTTGCATCTGTTGACAGAGTATTTGCCTACATAGTTTTTACATAAACAGTGACTGCTCCAAAGCAGATGCTGATTGCAAGGGAATCACTCAGAATCTTCTTTCCACTGAAATCAGTAATAAAATAGGCCCACCAATGGGAAATGTATGATCTAGTACACATGCAAGTTTTCTACTATACAATCTGGACAACTTCTGAAGTCTTGGGTGGGTTTTTAGGATTTTGGGAGGGGAGTGGTTTTGGATTTTTTTTTTTTGTTAAAAGGAAGTTTTGCTCAGTTTTAGATAATGTAAAGTTTTGCTTCTCTTTTGGAAAGAGAAGCTTGTGCATTCCCATCCAAGTATGGCACTTGTCATCCATGGAGAACGTATCACTCAACAGGATGACCTCCTAATGCCCCCACTTTGACTATGGAGCTGCACTCCACGTTTCACATCCAGATGAGCATTTCAAGATGAAACCATGAACAATAAGATATGGGCTGCATTGAAGGAAAAAGCAGTCAAAATATGTTCCCTTTTATGCAGATTAAGAGCAGGCCTCACTCTCCTGGCACGTTTACCAGTGTGCTCCTCATTTGGGCAAAGTTTGACTGTGCTTGTTTCTCAGAAGTATAGCTTTCTATAATTGTACAGCTTTGAAGACTGAGCCTCAGTAGAATCAAGATATAATAAAACTGTGAATTTTAAATAAATTTAAAAATCAATTAAGATGTAAGACTATGGTTGGCAAACACACAAATGTCACAAAGCTAGCAACAGCATGTTTGTCACTAGTACAGGACCATAATTTTGAGCTGTTTAGAAAGGTTAAGCTAAATTCTGGAACTGAGCCACAGGACCTGTGCTGTTTGAAAAAGCCTGAAATAATACCATCTTTCCGCTCATCAATAAAATCATCACTGTACATAAAGGAATGTTTCTATATTGCATAAGCATATTGTTGTTCTTGCAGCGTGCTCCTCTGTCTTGCACAGAATCAAAATGACCTGTAAAGAGGCAACCTTTTGTCTTTTTAATGGAAATAATATATATTGTTCTTCTGCCAAACCTTGAAACTCTGTGGTTTATCTACTTCATATCCTAGTGTTATTGTTAAAATTGAAATTTTTTTGAAGCTTTTGGAGCATGCAAGGAGAATTTAAAAAAATACATGGAGTTTAGCAATTAGCTGAATCCAGCCTTCATTAAGCTGCCATTGACAGCACAATGAACACTGTTCTCATTGCTTTAACTCATGCATTGGGAGCACAGTTTCTCTAACTCTTGCTGTAGCCCTGGAGAGTCTCCAGCTGCCCCACACTCCACAGTTAAATGCAGCTTTGCTACTCCCAGCCCCAACAATGCTGGCTATGACAGAAAGAGAAATCTCTTTGCTATGTCATTGCAGGTGGATGTGTAAATAAATACATATTTTTATGTTTATCTCTATTAAGTCTACACAGGGCTGTTTGTATATGTGCATATATAGATTAAAACATATACACACACACACATAAATAATTGCTTGCATGTTTATCTCAATTTTTTCATTTACCCTTTAAAAATGCCAAGAAAATATTCCTCATTTCCAGAAAATCAGGTTTTGACTTTTCCTAACAGAATTGCTAGCCCTTATATGTTCCATCCCAAGAGTTTGTTACACAGTCCCCAAGTTCTCTTTGGTTGGGTTGTAGTAGTCCTTAGTTAATGCCATGGCCTATAACCTCTGATCTCTTGGTAAAAATTCAGGCAACCATTGCTCTCCAAGTTCATTGCAAATGGCACAACAAAATCTCCTTTGCTCTACACTTCCTTGACAGCTGGCACAGAAGGAAGATAATGCAGTGTTTGATTTGTGTGAGTGGCAGATGCTTGACCTGCTGCAAGCCCAGCTTTTACAGTAAAGCTAGCAACTGAGGACACCGACGGACAGCTGGTGCCCAGTTTTTTTTGAATGTTTGCTCTCCCGTAAGGGTACATTTTCCGCTCTAAGTTTAAAGACCGTGTTTGTGAATTATTTCCATCAGACTTTCCTTCCAGGAAATAGGTCAACATTTCGCCTTTTCCCTTTACACTGACTTTACCTCTGCACACGAATTCATAACTGCACCTTTTTAATATCCGCTGAACTTCTTCTGTCACCTGAAGACAGAAAAAAAAAGTATTATTAGTTTTTCCTGTTCATATAAGGTTAATCCTAGAACTGCCCACTCTCCCCATTTTACTGCTCTGTCATGAAATATGCATAAGCAGAATGAATTAGCACCTGCTGCTCTCAGGCTCACTTAGAATTTTCTGAAGGAATTAAAAATCACTGACCAATCTGGAATATGAGAAGAAGAACTTCTGATCTTGAGCTGAATAATTACTTAGTCAGATTAAGCTCTGTCCAACTGAAATGTGTAACCAAATTGTCCAGTGTTGTAAGCTGGATCAGTTCCAGTGACGTTAATTACTCCAGAAGAACTTTTGATCCCTGGAGACTAGACAGGTATTTGGATAAAAGAATGCAAGAGTTCATTGGGATTTTGAGAGGTGCAGCATAGCTTCTGGCCAAGCTCTAGTTGAACAACAATGTTCTCTGTCTGTGTAGCCTCTCAAATTCAAAGTATCCAAGGAATTTTTAAAGCTACAGAAGATGCTGCAGGATGCAAAGGGACATAGATCCTTTCCTTGTAGTCCTTATTCAGGCAAAAATCCTACAGCACAAGGACTGACCCATGCAGTGTCGGCATTCCCAGGCTTCCCTCCAACTGTGTGGTGTATTTCTTTTGATGGAAAATGATTTATTTGTGAATTTCATTGCCTCCAGGTAGTGAAGTATATATAATGAAAAATAATGGAAAAATAATAAATAAAATAAAAATAAAATTGAATAATATGAAATAATGGAAAATAAATAAATAAAATAAAAATAAAATGGAAAAATAATACTTCTGATGTTTGAATCATATGGACAATGTTGCCTAAGTGAGGCTGTGTTTCCTAAGTTGTCTTGAAAATGTAACCACATATAAAACAGGAGGTATGTAAAGTTTGCAAAATTGTCTCAGAATGCACTCACCTGAATTTTCCCCTGCACTCCAGTACTATCCATGCGGCTGGCAACATTTACAGTGTTCCCCCAAATATCATACTGTGGTCTTCTGGCTCCAATGACTCCAGCCACTACTGGCCCAACATTAATACCTAAAATAAAAACAATGGCTTTGGTTTCAAACACTACAACATATAATCCAAGGGAAACATGAATCTTGCAAAATAGATTTAACACCAGTGCCTTAGAATTGTTCTGGTAATCGGACATAATATATGTTAAATTAATGCCAATCGGACTTCTGTATTTGTGAGAGGTTTAGAAACAAAATAAAGAAATACATACAGATACCTTACTGGAAATGCAATATGACAGACAACATAAAAATCTGGCTCATCTGTGCCTTTTCTTTTTTTGTCTGTTTTAAGAAAAGAAGAAAAGCAGTGGTAGTGCAGAGTTTAGCTGTAGAACAATTCAGGATAAAATGTTAAAGATCTTTAATTGTTTGCTATGACTTCCACTGTGGTTGCTCATACAAAGTCTTTTAATGGAGGTTTTCCAAGTGGAACAGAAATAGTGGCCTGGAAGACAGGAGGAATGGGGTAAGGGAAGTGTGTCACATTGGTTGTCAGTACTCAGATCAGGGAGACATTGGAAGAAGACAAGAGCATGTGAAAATGGCTCGGGTGTCTTTTCTGGAAAACCACAGGGCTCAATTCTACATTTCTGGCTGATTTTGACACCTTGTTTGGAAGATAAAAGAGGATATTCCTTCTGAAGAGTTGCAGATGCTAAACCTTCCTGGAGATTCTGTGCAAGGGCTTTCCCAGGGAAGTTATGCAGAAGAATGGGGGTTAGATATTTGTCTTCTGCCCCTTTGTGAACCTGGAAAGAACAGTTATAACCAAGTTCAAAGAGAATTTGAGGTTTATAATTATTAGGATGTACAGGAGGGAAAAGATGTATAACTCCCCTATTGCTACCGTTCATGTCTTTGGACTTTCTTAATCTTCTGCTGCTAGCAACCACACTTTTCCCCTTGTCCAGCCCATCCTCACAAATGAGTAATGAAAATATATATAGAAAGAAGCTGGAAAAAACGATCTGTGTTAGAATACAGAATGAAATGAGAACTGCAGTGGAAGTACCATTGGAGAGGAGTGGGATGTAGTGAAGGAAGGGAAGAGAAGAAATTGCTCTCTGAGAACATTGAGAGAAAGGACTCTGAGAGGTAAGACATGTAATAACGTGGAAAGGATTGTATGGGAAGGTTTGTGTGGTGAAAACCAGAGGATTTGATTTGTTGGAGAAAAAGGGTCTGGCTGAGGTGATTTAGCATCTGTGGACAAAAAGCTCCCATCCTACTTTTAATACCAACATAGCTTTTGCAGATGCAACTTAACTTTATAGTTAAGTACAGTCAGACCCAGTTTTCAGCATTTTAGCAATGCAAAGCAGTGTAAGCCACAAGACTGGGTACGCTAATGATACTGTATAAAATTATTGGTGCAGTTTCCTTTTAGAAGTGTGTAGACTAAGTGAACACACTGGAATTGGACACAATCATAATTTGTTAATACTGATGCTCACCATCCAGCCTGCTGACATTCTACATGGATGTGACTCTCCTGCTAAGGGAGGCTTTTCAATTCCAATAATGAGTGCAGGACGAGTAATCCTTTGCAGACAGCACAGGGAAAGCCAACAAGCAACAGTGTTCTGCTTGTGTGATAATTGTAGAAATGTGACTTACCAACTCGTAGGACAAAGTCGTTGTAGGACTGATAGTTGATTTCATCAAGAACGTCAAACATCTCTATTGCAAAATCTGCCAGTGTACTCAGATGGGAATAAATTGATTTTTTAGCCTAGAAACAAAATATTATTGCACGTTAGATTTGTATGGTACTTAGAGGCAGGTGAAATACCAAAGTGAAAAACAATTAAAAGCTCAGACTGGATGGCTTAGGAAAAGAATCTAACACATTTTGCTGTTTGTGAAAAGAAACTTTTGATGGTGGCTACAGTGCATGTATTCTTTTCTCAAGTACTGAATTCTTTTTTTCTTTCCTTCTTTCACTCTTTCTGATTTCTGGGAAGAATGGAAAGCAAAGTTCCCATGCTAAAGTGGTTCTGTTGCTAGAGAGCTGCAGATGTTTGTTGTGAGCGTGGCAGGGAATACAACCTGCTTTCTTACAAAACTGCTTTGCCTGATGATTATTAATAACTACGGTTTCTGCCCTCTTCTCCCTTTGGGGCTTTTGCTAGCTCCCAGCTCCATGGGGTGCATGCTGTTCCCATTTACAAAATTCCTGTTAGGTTTAATCCTGTGAGATGCAGAATACCCCTATTTTCTTTCCTTTCTAGGCAAGTTGAAGTGAGTTGTTATAAAACCTATCTAAATGAACTAAAGTAAAAGAACCAGAAGGGATCAAATGAAATGCTGAAGTATCAACTCCTAAAAAAAAAACCCAAAACATAAGAAAATAATTTTTACAACTTCAGTCTAATTAAACAGTGGAACCTATTTTCAGATGATATTGTGGATTCCAAAAGTTAGTTAGATTCAAACATAGTTATTCAAACTCATGGAAGAAATATTTGCTACAAAGTAGTAAAAACATATTATCTGTAGCTCTAGAATTTCTTAAGCAGCATATTATTAGAAAGTGGAAAAGAGAGATTTGCATATTTGTCCTGTAGTACATGCACTTAAAGATATGTTACTAGAATAGACCTTTGACCTGACTCAGTATGGTTGCTCTTATGTTGTGCTCTTATTTGAATAATAAATATGAATTCTTGAACAGATTTGCAAAGTGAAAGTGGGCTAAAGGTAGTATATGGTGAAAGTAATGCAGGGTCAGTGGCAATCTAGCTTCAGTAGGGTGTTGCACAACAGGGCTGTGGCAGTTGGCATGAGATGGGAGCTTGCTGGGTTTTTGGCACGATAGTGAAATAGTACAAATGGAGTACTTGACAGTGGCTGAGAAACCTGAGAAACAGGTTGCTATGTGCTTTATTCAGCTCTGTTTGAAAGGGTTCCTTCATGTGGCTGGGAAATTTATAAAAATTAGAGCAAAGTGCTAACAAAAAAAAAATATGAGACTAATCCTTGGGCCAGTCTCAGTTTTTAGGAAGGATATTTTTATTTACCTGCCTGGGTCTCTGGCATTCTGCTTCTTGGAACGTGAACTAGCTCTATTCTTTTCCAGCCTCACCAACACAAAGCAAGAACAAGAATTAAGTTTAAAGAGCTGATAGCTACACTTCCAATAGAGGAGAATAATATTTAACGTCTCAAGGAGGGAGGGAGGAGTGTATAGTTTTATTCAATCCCCTAAGCTTCTTTATATTCTTTATCCTTCCATTTCTTTATTGCCTGACGAATGCTTTGATTTCCTGCAATGCCCCTCAGGGTTGCAGGATTGAAGACTGGTGACAAATAACTGAATGTGCTGCAGGTGATAGATGCCTCTCAGAAGGATTACTGGCAAACTCTCTTGAACCTGCACTGAAGAACACCACAAAGTTAGGACCCTGATGAAGTCAGGACCCTGGTGTACATAGATGTAACCTCAAAGGACTCCATACACACAATGAACTCATATTGTGCAAAAGATCTACAAAGAGCTTCGTTTGTGTGCTGCCTTGATGGTGCAACTGACAAGCAATTATTTATTTAAACATCAGAGGAATAGTTACAGGAAAGACTGCCCACAGCATCACAGCAAAACTACTCTGACAGAGGCAATGTGCATTCACTATAGTCACAAACTGAAGTCAAGCTACAGAAACAACAGTCCTGTAAGAAATGGGATTTAAACACTTAACTTCATCAGGGTACTGGGTTCTTATGTGTGTAAATACACTCAGTTAAGAGCAGAGTTAACCCCATCCACTGTTTTCTGCTCATGTCCAAATCCTAGTATGAAATTGGTGGTTCACAATCAAAGTCAGTGCCAGATTTTCTGGTGAAGCTGGGACAACCCTGGCAGAGGGGACACCAGAAGCACTTGAGTCTCTTATAGCTCTCCATGGACACATATGACTCCATAGGGCAATCCAGGGACTCTGTGATGGCTGGCAGTGATCGTCTGTGCGTGATGGGCTACCGACGATCATCGGACTTATAATGTATAGCTGTATGCCAAAGACCTAGTGGGAAACTGCCAAGAGGATGTGAATAATTTCTACTCATTTGCATCACACGAGCGGTGGGAAGAGATCAGAGAACAGCTGAAACCTCAAGTTAAAGTTTAAAATATTATCTGTTGCATGCAAGATCTTTAGATTTTTCTGGAATACAGAATGTTGAATAAATGCTGCCTGTACAGAAAGGATCAAAATCTGCCCTAAGATTTCAGAGAAAGGCAGAGTCCTGTACAAGATCTTCTGCAGTGATTTAAAATGCATTACTATGATAAGCTCAGAGCAGTATCTTCAGTACACTCAGCTGACCCTTCAGTTAGCAACTATAAAATACAAGAGATAAACATGTTTAGATTTTGGAACATATGCTGCCAAAGTTACCCAATAACACACTTGTTTTCAAGATTATAGTTCAAAGAGCATTTATAGCAGACACACAAGTATGCCGTCACCTGTTTGCCTGAGATCACACTGAACAAAATTCAAAGGATCAATTTTTTTGCCTGTCTCAGGGCCCAGGAGTCAAACATTTCAGCACAAACAGAGTTCTAAAAATAACTTTTTGTAATGTATCAATTTTTAGGAATGATACAAAGGAAAGAATCAGTTGTAAATATTCACAGACCAGAAAATTAGTTGCATGTGATATACTCCAACATGATTCTAATAGTTGATTTCAATGTGGCCTTGTTTTTTATTTACTTAACAAGGATAATTGTTGCTAGAAAGTTCACAGGCCATCTTCTGGACCTTTTTGCTTTTGCCTTCTAATTCAATGTTATTTTGCAAGGCTAAACCATATGCACGAGTGTACCTCTACAACATATATACATGTATATCAGAACAGGTGAGAGGTGTCTGGAAATTCTATGCAGACTAGGTGCATGGATTGCTTTCATCTTCATTATATTCATCATGTTATCAATTTTGTTATTTTTTCACAAATTAGATTAATGTAATTATTAACGTGCACAGTACTCTGTGTACAATATATCCAGTATACTGTCCACAGGGTTCTCTGCTTTTCAAGATGCTAAATGCAAATCTAGGAAATTTCTGTCCCAAGACACTAACTTAAGGTGAGAAATACACTCAGGAGTAGTAATGAGGATACAGAAGAATTGTGACCCAGCACTAGTGGGTCTGAAACGAATTTTACTTTTTTGATTTCTGAGTAATTAAAGAGGTAAAAAGAATGCTAGCAGTAGAGACAAAGAAGAGCTGATTTGGAGGGACCAGGGTAAAGTGCAGCAATGTGCCTAGCAATAATTTTCTGTCTATGATGGGAGTTGGAAGAGGTTGTTCGTTTTTATTGTAGGTTGCACCCAGATTTCAATAAAAAAAAAGAAAAAAAATAACATTTTTATATTCTTGTGTTAGTTTTGCAGCAATTCATTACACCTAGAGTCTCCCCTTCCTTGCATCTTACAAGGTCATCTAAGATAGCAGGTTTAAAACACTACCACTCTGACTTTTTTTTTTTGCAGAGAATCCAGAGATGCAGACAATGAAATCCCAAATGAAGCCACATGAACAACTGTTAGGAAAGTTTGGGGTTTTTTTTCAGACTACAGTTCTTTGAATTTCAGATTTAAACTGTTGTAATGAAGTAATACAAGTTATCTATAATCACAAAGACTTAGTTGTGTTTCTGATGTTCCTCCACAAATGACCATCATGTAAAATTTTCTTACCTTAGTTCTTGAAGTAGGTACGAGTCCCACAGCTGCCATATATGTACTTCCAATTGTCTTGATCTTTTCTATGTCCTTATAATATTCTTTGTCCATAAGCTTTGTTTAAAACATAAAACTGTTAAATATTACATAATATTTTAGACAAGTAATAATAGTTATCAGATAATATGTGCAAGTTGATTAAACCATATTATTTTTGGTAAATTGAGGCTTGTGCAGTTTGAGGTCATTGAAGAACTATGGTTAACTCACATTTTAATACTCTTCCTATACCAGAGGAATTTGAGGTCAAACTCCTATGCCTAAAAGTACAAACGGGGCAATTTGGAGAAACCCAGTGGACAGCAACTACAATTAAATAGGACTTTTACAGTACTGTTTTATCAGGCTGTTCAAGATACATTGAGATCGTACAGATAATCCCTGTTGATACTAATTTGGTAAAATTGATACAAAGTGTTTAGACCTTACCTCATCAAAATCAGCAATAATTTCATTTAACAGGCGTAAACATTCCACTCCCATATTATTGCCATCCAATTCGATGTAGAAATCATTGAAATTTGGGATGGAAGCAAACATCACTCCCACTTGTGAATATGACTGGTAATAAAGGTCCTGCGGTTCATGAGAAGATATAATTTATATTTTAAAATATTAATCTAAACCAGGCATCATTATTATGTTATCTATTTACTGCTAATAAATAGCTAGAACAAAAGCCATCATTTTTGGTAGAGAGAAAGACTGCCTTATTAAAAAAATGTTGAAAGATCTCTCCACTGAAAAACACAAAAGAAAAGTAACACCTAAGCTATTAAACTAATTTAAAACAACTTAGTCTTTTTCTGTTTAGACACGGAGGCAGTAAAATTTTTTTAAAACATCTTAAGAGTTGTGGAACTTTTATTGTATGAGAAATATAACTGAATCTTCTCAATTTTGTTTTATAACTAAAATAGGAGATAGAACAATTTTACCCTGCAGTACAAAACAAGTTTCACTCCTTCATGTCTTTCCCTGAGCTGCCAAGTCCTGTATACAACATTAACAATATAATGCTGTTCTGTATGGTAATGTTTTTGCTTAAGAATTTGGACGGCTCACAGAAAGTAAAACCATTCTTCTGTGGTTCCCATACATTGATCCAAACTCTCAAGGGCAGTTTCATGGCCATTATGGCTACTCCAGTGCTGCAGGTATTGCAGCTGCACCGGAAGGATTCTGGTAAGGGCTTTCTGAATTGCTTTACTTAATCACTGCAAGCTTTGATGTTAAAAGTTACTGTGTCTTCCTCCGGTGTGTATAATTTTTTTTTTTTGTACTTTAAATGGATGGGTTTGGTAATAGTAGCATATTTCCAGAACCAGAGCGGTGCATATGGATGTGTCTGGCAGTTCATATACTTCACCATTCAGAACCAAACTGAGGTCACAAACTACTGTGACAAATTCCAATATTCTAAATTGATTGGAAAAAAAAATAGTGATTTGCATGCAGACACTTGGCTGCTTTGACATTGAATGACACAACATTTCCTTATCTTCCTTGTTATTAAAATTCTTCAGAGAAGGAGAATACTGCAGAGAAAGAAATAATCCCAATCTAATTATTGAACATAAGTTTTTACAAAACTATTCCTTTTAACATGAAAAAAATGTATAAGTCCAAGCATTTCTTGAAAATATACAGTTGAAAGGTGACCCAAACTACAGAGGGTCACACCCATACAACATCACCATGTATTTAAATTTTATCTTGGTTTACCATATTTCTTGGATTAGACATAAGAAAGTGCTGTGCAACATGTGCTGGCAACAGGTTGAAAAGAATTCTTTTATTATCCAGCTTGACTCTTTCCATGTCATCTCTCTCTTCTTCTGCCTGTGGGGATAGAGGAAAAGAAGAATCTTTCCAAAACTCAAAAATTTAGCTGAAGTCATCAAATAGGTTCTATGAATTAATCCTTTGAAATTAAAGTAAGCAAAATAACGCCTGCAAAGTAGAGTGGGAACCATGCTTTTACATTGGAGCAAAATCCTTTTAAGTGGGAGATGATCAGTACCATTTCTTCCTAGGAATGTTTAAGGTTCTCAGTTAAGGTCCCAGTACAACACGGGGGAGATGAGCAGCCTAAAGAACAATACACCATTGGGCCAGGGCATAGAGATTTCCAGACAAGTCAAAGGAATCAAGCAGAGGTAGGTACGTGGAGTAATCAGTTTGACACATTGCATGGATAGTGATGTTGCTCAATCACTGGCAGCTGCTGTTCATTTTAGATCTTGAAATGTGTGATCAGAATCCTCTGCCTTGCCCAGTTGTGGACCCAAAGCATTCCTTCTGGAAGACATGACTGAGAAGGTTCTTCAGCAATACGTAGCGTTTCCTACCATTGTGTATGATTGACAACAAAGATTTTAGAGCATGTCACAGCACAAAGACAAAGCTGCCAGCACTGAAGCAGACACTTATAGAATCATAGAATGGTTAGGGTTGGAAGGGACCTTCAAAGGTCATCTAGTCCAACCCCCCTGCAAGAAGCAGGGACATCCCTGACTAGGTCAGGTTGCTCAGAGCCTCATCCAGCCTGGCCTTGAACGTTTCCAGAGATGGGGCCTCCACCACCTTTCTGGGCAACCTGTTCCAGTGTTCTATAACTCGCATCGTAAAAAATTTTTTCCTAATTTCTAATCTAAATATACCCCCCTCTATTTTAAAACCATTACCTCTCGTCCTATTGCAACAGGCCCTACTGAACAGCCTCTCCCCATCTTTCTTGTAGGCCCCCTTGAGGTACTGGAAGACCGCTATCAGGTCTCCCCGGAGCCTCCTCTTCTGCAGGCTGAACAGCCCCAACTCTCTCAGCCTGTCCTCATAAGAGATCATGTTGCTGAACTTGATCATGTTGCTGAACTTCCATTCAGCCTTTGATGCACAGAAATAAAATACAATCCTAATATAGCAGCATAAAATAAATGAGAAAGGACACTCTAGCCTGTTGGTTTTCTGACTGTTTCCTTCTGATGAAACTTTAAGGCATGTGATGGCTTTTCTCCTCCTTTCTGTCTGACTTCAATACGGCCATGAAACTACTAAGAGAGAAATGCCAGTTATACTACTGTATGTGTGCAGGTACAGGCATGACAATATTCACAATGAAGGTACTACAGCTGTGACTAGGAGGCTGAGAACTGAACTCTTGAGTGAAGCGCTTAGTGGCTCAAACCAAACTACCAAAGTAATGACTGAAGGGGTGGCAAAATCCTCTAAGAGCAGGGAAAGGCATCAAGGATATCACCATTGCTAAGAAACACAGTAGAATGCTACATTTCCAACAGACTTAGCAAGAGTCTCTTCCCTTCTTTGGAGGCAAAACTGTTAACTATAATTTTGACTCCGAGAATGTTTAGTTGCCAGAAGGAAAGAAGCCAGTGGCTTCCACTAAGGTCATGGAAGGCCCTTGAATAACACTATGGTGGGTAATCGTAGCAAATCCTAAATAGAGACAAAAAGCAAAACAAGCAGAACAAGAGGAATGTAGGTCAAGTGCTCTTAGCTTTTTGTGCCCTGGCCTATTTCAGGTCAGGCACTTCCTAGCCAACAGGGAGAGAGGAGTGCATTCTCTCCCTGTGGTACAGGAGACATTTGTACTGGCAATGCCTATGTGGGGCAATGCAGTGCCATGACGAACAAGCTGTGTTAGTTCTGCCTGACCTAGTTCCAGATCTAGAAGCACAAAGTTCATGGAATTAGCATAGCACTCCTTCTGAGCTACTTAGTCATGTTGAAAAGCAAGGTATATTAGTTTAGCACACACAGTGGGTTAATACTGCTATATTGTTGTTGGTACTCTATCTGAAGTCTCTGCATAGATGGCACTTACACCATCCAGACACGCCAAATGTCTAACATCCTGCCTTTATTAACATGATCTACTAGGAACAAGAACTGAAGTGTACCATCTCTGCTACTACTGCATAAAGTCTGAGTATCCATCCTCTCACCCTGCGCTGCCTACGACAGCTCTCATGTATGCAACTCCTCAGGAGCCGCCTGAGGAAAGATCTCCTTGTGTCTCTTGCAAGGGAAGATAAGGAGCTGAGGTAAAAAAAAGACTTGGTCATGTTCAGCAGTGAGGACTCTTAAAGCTATACCATCACACAGCTCTATGGGGAGGGAAGTAAAGAGATTACTGATATTTTCTGGAGCTTTTTCTAGCTTCCTGCTTTCTGCCCTTCAGGAGAATGCAATGAAAACTGCCTTTCCTTCTTGTGCATGAACTCCTAACACCTACTCTTTGAGCAGCTGAGATAAAAGGATGTGCAGGCATTACTCTTTCCCAGGCAAAACAGACACTGAGAACAGAGAAAGAGTACTTGGGCTTGGCGAAAGAAGATTAAAATAGCACAGATCACAGGTATTTACATTTCTGGTGGAAATATTATTCAGACAGCTAAATAGCATCCAAACCTTCATCTGTTTGCCCCTATTCCTATTGGTTAATTAAGGAAAGCTGCCAGCATGATATTTATGCAATAGTCACTAGCTCAAAAACCAAGGCAGATTATTGCAAACTAAACATGAAAGAAAATACATTTGAGAAACATAATTTTTCACATTCTGCTTTTTGCTTACACCTCTTTGATATTCATTCATTTAGATTAGATATTAGGAAAAAAAATTTTATAATGAGGGTTGTAGAACACCGGAACAGGTTGCCCAGAGAGGTGGTGGAGGCCCTATCCCTGGAAACATTCAAGGCCAGGCTGGATGAGGCTCTTAGCAACCTGATCTAGTCAGGGATGTCCCTGCTTCTTGTAGGGGGGTTGGACCAGATGATCTTTGAAAGTTCCTTCCAACCCTAACCATTCTCTTATTCTATGATTCTATGATTCCATGGCAGCTAGGTAATTTCGCAGAACTTAACTGTATTTGCAGAGCAGCGGTATTTAAAATTAGGCTTTGTTTTTGCTTCGGACTTGGTGACAAATTTAAAATGTTATTTGGTACTATGGCTTTTGATATGAATGTAACTAAAAGCTATTGCATTTTACAAAGCTACATAGCATCCCACAGTTTTTACAATGTTGGTAACTGGTTACATATCCTCTGTTCATGAAGTGGTGTGAGCTGTTGTATCACCTGCACTATCAGGTGACTGTTTAATAAGCATAAAAATGCTGTGGCAATGTCACTGACTGGAGAGTTATCACAAGAAAATCCACTGTTTCAAGATACAGACAAAAAGAAGCCGGGCACCGGCGCCGCAGAAACATCATCTTTGTACCTGAAGGTGGCACTAAAACACCACAGGGAAGAGACTCATCACACTGCTCCTATAGGTCCAGATTTCTAAGAGAGAGTGCAAGCCCACCTAACAAGTCTTGCCTGCCTACTGTAAAATACGTATTTCTTACAAGTGTCACGGATTAGAAAAGATAGCTGAATTATATTCTAGTGTTTCCTAAAGAATGCAATAATGAGTCATATCATTGTATTATTCTTATTTTCCTCTCCTGAAAAATCCTGGGTGAGTAACTCCATTTTTTCAGCTTCTTCATAAATTTATTGCTTGTATTTATTTACAAACCAAATACACGTATATACCAAATTACCAAATGCATAAAATGCATATGCCACGCTGCGGAGTTTTCACAAACTGCATCTTATAAGTAGCCCAAATGACCACTCCCCAAAACCTAAAAGAATGCCTTATTCTTACCAGAGGTCCTTGTCTGTCCCTGCGAGGATCCTCCGAATCGCTGAGTCCCACCAGAGAAGTTCTCTGAGGCCAGCCAAGGGAGTCACCGACTCAGGGGTTCCTGCAGGTAGACAGACTGAGTCCCACCTGGGTCACCAAAACTGATACCAGAAAAGTCAGTGCAAATAAACTTTCCAAGACCCGTTTTGGAGTTTTAGAAAGCAGGCATTCTTTATTGCAGTGCTGGATGCATGGGGGATAGTTCCTCCTAGCGTGCATGCCATAGCTTGAAAACAAAGAAAATATACAGAGGTTATATATATACATATCCATGAGTTTTCCAATAAATCATTAGTATATTCATCTCATTTCCTGGAACTATTTAGCATATTTAAATGTCCTTTGTGCATGTGTAGTGAAATGGATCAGTAGTGTTCTGGGGGTCTCTGGTGGTTGCAGACCCCCAAAAGTCAGTGTCCTTTAGTTGAACTCTTTGCTGGCGCATACTCAATATACATCCTAAACCTGTTGGCAAATATCTACCACCCCAAATTGGTTTGAAACCCTTATCCTCCTTGCTCAGGCCTTGAGAAAAGAGCTGCTTATATAAGGGAAAAAAAAAGAAAACATTGTTATCTAGCTAAGTTCAGCGATTATTCAATTTGGAGCATCTTTTGGTCTTTTCTCTGTCTTTGACCTGCTCTTTTAGTCTGGTATCAATCCCTCCTTTTCTTCAAGGGTGATAGGTTCTGGCCGTGCCTGTACATTCCAAAGGTTACAGTGACCTAATCTATTCTTAAAGAAAAATATTAGTGAAACATTTTACTTACAATTTCATTTTGCTTATAGTTATGTAACCTAGATTCACAGAAATTAACTTTTCTTAAAACTGTATCATTTTTCTAAATCAGTTTTTCTTGTTTGAAATCTGCTTTTCCTCAAAACATGTTTTTTTCCTCATGTGGCTGACAAAACCTATGGAAATGGGTTTTCCTCAGACCTTAGCATAGATCACTGAGCATCTATCCATGTATTCTTATTAATAATGGTGTTAATTGCAGGAACCTTTCAGAGTTTAAAATATCATTCAGTTAGTACTAGACTGTTTGTTGTTCATGATGACATAAACGAAAATATCTACGAAATCCTTTTTATTACAGCCTATGCCACAAATGGTTTTATTAATCTGAGAACACTTTTACAGGATTAGCCCCACAAGGAGCCTTACTAAAAGTATGCAAACAAAGTGCTTCCAACTTCCAGAAAAGCTCTGGAGTCTGAAATTCTCCCAGTTTTAAGCCAATAACTGAGAAGCTTCCTAAGAATACATGTTGTACCAGGTTGGCACACAGCAGCAGCTGGCTACTGGGAAATGTGTCTCCAGCTCCAGATTCATGCAATTCAGTGTTTGCACAAAGAACCAGCACACTCACTCTGTAAAACAGAAGAAAATCTCCACAGTCTCTGTGCACTAAGTCAATGGTCTTTCTAAAACTTCTGCTACCAAGAATATAACCAAATTGAGCCAATATGGTCTAATGGTAAGTAGTATTGCTGCTGCAGAGAAACACGACTGTTCAACCATATACAGGGCTCCTGCAGTCCCGCAGCTAGAGAAAACTGTCACTCAGGAAGGTGATTTTTACTTTTGTCTCCTCTTACAGATTGTTAAACAATTAGTAGTTTGGAGTTTGCTAACTATGCAAAGGCAGTTTTAACATATAGATATATCCAATCAACAGTCTTCCCAAACCTTCTAATATTCATATTTTTCCTATGCCAAAGAGCCTAATAAATACAAAGATTTTTTTTACTTATCTATTTGAATAAGTAAGCAACATAAGCACTTCTATAATATCCGTCATGACGGTACTTCGGCATGTTACATTAATTAGCCCTTGTATTCAATAAAATTTGCAACAAATGCACAGAGCGGAAACCAGGACAATGTTCCTTACATTATGTTATCCACTATTTTTATTGTATAGGGAATAGATCTTCCTTGTGGAATCTAGAAAAAAAAAACCAGTATATGCCCAAATCATCAATGAGGCCAAGCTTCTACCTAGCAGACTTTTTTCAAAGAATGGTAGTTATGTTGATCCCTAATTTCTGAATTTTCTACTTACACTTTTTTTTCCCCTTTCTGATTATTATCATGCAAATCTCACAGACAAGATGGTACCACATAAGTGCTAAATCAGCAATTGAAAAGCTCTGAAAATGGCAAATGGCATCTGATCTTCTCAGATGAAAAGCACTTTTTCAAATGGTACCTGAACATGCTGCTGGACATTACTGAAATTTGATAGGCATCCATATGTCTTAACTCCCCTTATTGTCCTTTGGAGTAAGTGCACAATAGTTTTAATAGTGGTAGATGACTAGATAGTTCTGTAAAACCTGGCTCCAAGAAAACAGAAAAAGTTTATATTTCTTCCTTTACCCTTGTCCAGTTCCGGTCTTTCAGCAGGCAAGCATCCCATCAGTTTTCTGTACTTGAATTTTTAAAACTAACTGATTGTTAATGAAAAACAAACTTGAAACTAAGAAACTTTAAGTAGTACATTCCTTAGGGATGCACAATTCACTGTGCAAGTCATAGTAGCTGGAATGATGAAAAGCATTTAAGATGGTGGAACGAACTCTTGACTTTTTGAAAGGCCACAGGATAGCAGAACAGTATCTTACTACTTGCTACTCTATTTCACAGCTAGAAATAACATACAGAAGGTCTTGTATTCATGGATCATATGGCACTCACATACCTCCACCATGTGCCAATCTATATAAAGATAGCTATATAGCTAGTCATGTGCTGCTCTGAGTTTCAAAGTAAGGGATTTTTTTTTTCCACCTGAAAACTACATTTGGCAACACAGCAAGTGGTAACTATTATCAGTTTGTCCAAAACAAACTTCTGAGGCTGACAGGTACAGCATCTATCAATACTGGAGGTCATAGGACAAAAATTAAACAAAGTGATCATGCATTGTTTACTCAGTTAAACAGCACAGAGTCCACAGAAACTATAGAACAAGATAAACTTAAATCATAACAGAGGTGTACATGGTCTTGGACATCAAAGATAAACAAAAAAAAATCCCAACAGAGCTTAACTTTTAGGTTGAAAAACTTTAAGAGTAGAAGACAATAGAGCTAAGCCATTCCTGATTTCTCCATTCTGTGTAACACAATAGAGTCAGGGATGTGTTTAATCCATGTGTTCCAGTCTTGATCTTACACATAAAAGCAAGCACTGCCATGATTTATACAGTTCTCTTAACAGCACTGTTAATAGGGTGTAGGTGAGAACAGGATGTGACCTCTGAATGTAAGAGCGTAAGACTTATCAGAAAGGCAACTTCCAAATTCCACTAAAACAAACTTACATCTTCATCTTTCTCCTTCACTCAGGGGCTAGTGTGAAACACTTTGGAGGTGGGCATAGGACTGCTGAGAGGCGTGACAGGAGGTAGACATTTCCTGATGTCCCTGCTTATAGCTAATATAATTACTATACGTTTTGATGTGATTATTATATTTAGCAAATATATATTTTTTAAAAAGTCCAGGCACTTGGTATTAAATAAATTTCTTATCTTCCTTTGGGAAAGAGTTCCACAGTTTCATTGCATGATATGTGTATAAGTATCTCCTTTTATCAGTTTTATTTGCATCTTTTCAGTTTACCTGAACATCAACTTATTTTCACCTCCTTTTGTACTAGAAGATAAAAAAAAAACTCCATGGATTTAATTTCTTTATCTCAAGTTTATATTGCTAACAGTCAATTTCCCATGTTTGAAATTCTCTCTCTCTCCATAATGCACCTTAAATATAAACATATTACTTCATTAATGATGTACTGTTATGGAATAACTACAAATAAACAAAAAAAAAGTCATTTCTCCAGACCAAATGAGTTTTATAGGTCTCTGGAAAGAAAGCTCTAATAATTTTTCTCTGTAAACCTCAATAGACATGAAAGATTTTGAAAATGTCTTAGTCCAATTAATTTGTTCTGAAAGTATTTGCGAGCCAATTAAATAATTCACATATCATTTTGTGTGCACAGATAATAGAAAGAAAAGGCCTATGACTTACCTGCACAGCCCAGAGGTAGTCCAGACGCAGCTTTAAGTCCACCTGTCTGGAATGCAGTGCCAAAGCACAAGAAAATAGCAAAATAGCTAGTATTGGTTCATAGCCATGCATAGAAAAGGAGCCACCCCTTGAAAAGAAAAGGGAAGCATTATTTAAGGTTTTCTAATACCTAACACTGCATATTTTTAGCATCAGATCTTCAGTTTAGAACATGTAGGTACCCCCGAATCACTAGCCTTTTCTGAAGAGGCTCATACAGGCAGGGAGATGGGTGACAGTAAATCTGATCACTGCATCACACCAATATTCAACTTCTTGAGAATTGATTTTATAATGCTATACACTATTGTAATGTGCATGTTTTTAGGTAGGAAATACATAAACATTCAAAAGCTTAAAGGAAATTGGAATTGGTTGTGGGCTGCCGAAATATGGAAGTGAAGTTTTTAACAGTGTTTTCATATTTCATATTATAATTAGACTGCAATGTGTTTAGCTGAGGATGTTAGCATAAAACTTCAGAATAGTGGGGCAACAATTGTTAGTTCCCAAAAGCTGACCTCCTGTTGATGGGTATTACTAGATTATACAATTGCTAGGGAGAGTATAGCTCAAGTATTTCTATGCTGTACTGAGTATATAGCCCAAAGCAGCACCGAATGCTAGAAGACAATTCACAGATGAGTAATCAATGTCGTGACTATACAGAAATACTGTTGCTTTAACTTTGCAAGATACATACCCCACTGCTTTCCTGTAACCACTGAGTTCTAGAATAACTATGTACAAAATTGTAACAAAAAGCAGGAGAATCATTTTTGGCAAGGAAGATACACGTAGAAATATTGCCAAGGTGAGAGTCCCCACTACACAGGAAAGGAAAGCATAGTGGGCTGCGTCACATGGAAGTTCATTCATTGTTTTATTTGTTCCACCAGGAGAAATGATAACTATTGAACTGCTGGAATTGGTATTCCAAATCCAAGGCATACAGCCAACCTAGAAAAGACAGGAGAAGCGAGAAGGGGAGAAAGTTAATTATGAAATAAACAGAAATGCAGCTGCTATGGGGGCTGACTGTAGTTTTTTTTTCTAATTGGGAAAATATGGCCACGCAGTTCCCACCCAGCTCATTGCTCTAATAAAATCTCTCTCCTTTTCCCATAACGCTTTACTCAGTTTTAGGTGGGAGACACTTTTTGTTCATTAGATGCCAGTAAGGCCAACCAATTAAAGTTTGGGCTTAGTTGAACAGTTTCCCTCTCAGTGCTCAAAACCAAGAGATTCTCAAGCCAACACATTACTGCAAAATTAAGGAACTTCAGTAAACATTTTATATGGCCAGGTGAGAAAGGATCTCGCATAGAGCACAGAAAGAAATGTGTTTGTTTTATATACTATGTAAATCGTATAAATTTCAATTAATCAAATACAAAATAAAATATTTTAATCTTTAATTGAAAAGCTAAACAAGAATGATATCTTTTGTCAATTTCAAAGCTACCTCTGCTATCACATACGATTCAAATACAAGGCGTCATCTTTAATTATCCCTGTCTTTTCAGTTATTCAAGGAGTTCCATTTCCTCCCTAGACTGGGAAATGAAAAAAATATTTAGTGCATTTCCTGTGGGAAATTTGAGGAAATTTAACCTGCTTCTTCCAAAGGCAATCTTATGTACAAATCTCAGAGCTGTTACTCAAGGAAAGGAGGAATTCCTGGCAAATAATGCAAGTCCCTAGAGCTCCAGTTTTAATTGCACTTCACCCTTTACAAAGGGAGGGGATAAGAACTAGCATAAACAGGGAGAGTGGAATGGCAGTGTGAAATTGATTTTAACAGGCACGGCCACATAAACCCTGCCCTGTACTTAAGTTTCTCTTTTGAAGTGTGTTATTAAACCTTTTTATTAAATCCTAACCACTGATAATGAAATTTTATAGCATGCTGTAAAACAACCAACAACTTGAAAGGTGATTAAGCAGTATATTTTACGGGGGGTTGTAGTAATTTAAAAAGATGAGACATAGCAGATAAAATGTGAATTTAATTCATAATGGCTAACATCATGAAATGAGATGAGAAAGAGTGAAGTGAAAAATCTGTTTAATGTGATTTTGTTCAACATCCTTAAAAACGCTGTTCATACTAAGCACATCTGAAAACATAGGCATGCATGAGGGCTTCATAAATGATGTGCAATCCATCCAGGAAAACACCATCAGCTCTACAACTAAGAGTGAAACCTCAACACCTAGCTCCTCTGCTAGCTGAGAATTCTACAGGCACTACTTTGCAGGAACTAATACTTGCTACTGATTACACATTTCTCCTAAGCATTTCAATGATTTCAGGCTATTTTTGCTTCAATAAAGGATAAAGTTATATTTGGGATCTATTCTAAATTTTAACTGAATGATCACTGCCTTGTTGGAGGCCAGAACTTCTGAATTCTAATCTGCCTTTTTCCACTGATGTCCAATGTTGCCTTTTAGGCCTTACGATGTCTGTTTCTCATTTTCACCATCTTTAAATGGCAACAATGGTGCTTGTTTTATTTCTTCAAAGTGTCAGATCTATGAAGGCTGATCCACAAAGCTGTCATAATATTCACCTCAATCCCAAAGTCAGATACACAGAACTTGCTGAGATGCTAGCTAGCCTGGAGGCACTGCATATCTCTATGCATTTTGGGCTTATATGCACATTAAGAACCAGATATATGTCTGTGTGCTATTAGGGCTGTGTATTACTCACACAGCTGATGTTTAGAAGTTCCCAGAAATGTGTGAACATCAGTAATTCTTGGTACCTCTCTCAGGACATTGGAATTCACAGACAAGAGATCCTCTGCCCATTCTTAATGGGAATCAGCTTGGTAGATGTTCTCAGGGCAGGTCCAGGGAGGGGTGAATGCACAAAATATAAAATAAGAGGCTTGGCATCTCAGTTAGCACTGTGAATTGCTCATGAAATCACTGTCTTCCTATTGGTCAGAATACACTGCCTAAATCCCGCAGAGAGGCATGATTTGAGATATCTGCCTTCTCAGCATTTCCAATTGTGTTTAGCGTGCTATTTTTGTATGGATTCTTTCCTGTGGGTACCCTAACATGTTTAATTCATTAGTGTTCACAGCCAAAATGCTGAAATTGAGTGCTAGGAATTTGACAAGGCAACGAAATGCCAAATACTTAGGTGGAAGTTTAAATTCCATTTGACATTCAAGTCTACCATGTAGAACTAGCTGCTAATCTACAGTAAAAGAAACTCAATTTTCAGAAGTATTGAGCAAGTTCTCTTCATACAAGAGAAGCTTCTTGGACATTAGATGTGAATGGATCCTCTAAGTAGCCCAGTGTAGCACCTTTTCCCATTATGCAATATTGTCCATATTTTAAAGTTCTCGTTATCTATTCTGAACTGCCTGGACTAAAAATATCCCCCTGTTGTTATACAGAAATATGTTCTATAGAACATAGAAATAAGTAATGTTGTTTGACACCATGGCTTGTCTGTCACAAAATATTAGCCATTGAAGTAGTAAGCAAGTTGAACATGTAAAATAGTTTTTCCATAAAGTACATGACATCAGCAGACTATGTGATACCAAGGTTTGATACAAAAATCTCTATAGATCTTTACAGATGTATTATCTGTGTAATTTGCTAATAGCATTGCATTCCTAATTCAACACTCTGACTCAGGGCAGTGAAAGTTCAAATTATAGCAAAGTGCTTTAATTTTGAAGAAACATGCTCTGCAAGTATGAATAATAAAAAGAGCAGGAGTTCACCAGATGAGAATATGGTATGTGTTTAAAGGATCTGTATCACGTTGTTCTTTAAACAGAATGCTAAATTAAGAGATACTTGATTTAAATACTCACAACACATCCTTGAGCCACAGAGTATATTAAGATCACAATAAAAATACACAAAACGGTACGAATTTGTATTGTCAGGCACCCTGGAAAACACTGAAGAAGGAAAAAAAGAAAAAGATTAATAGATAATTTCTAAGTGGGGTTGTTATTTTTAGTAGTCTACAAAAAGAAGTGAATAAGGAATACTGAAATTTTGTCTTCACTGCAAATTATGAAACAAGCCTGCAGCTGTTATTGTGTACACGTGTTTTAATGGTAATTGCATTTTTGAGGGTAATAAATGTGAAATTATTATTACTATACATTATTTCTCACTATAATTAAAACTCTTTGAAAGGTTAATAGGATGTCTGCTTATAATGCAAATAATAAATTAGCATGGCACTTAATTTTGTTCCCATGGGGAAAATACCCAAAGCATCTTTTGCCTTGCAAATTATCAGCTATAAACAGTGATCCAAGAGAACACACTGTGGCAGCATAGAATTTTGGAGTGGTATCTGTGTCTTCTGCTATAATAGTCACGTTAAATGTCAGGGTAGTTTTAATTATCCGGACTCATTAAAAATATTGAATTTGTCAGAGCAGAAAGAGCAGTAGAGAAGAAAAATGCCTGGCGGAACAGAGTCTTGTGAATGTCTTGCTCATCTCCATTTTTACCCTGATTTCATCACTGTGAAGTGTGAAGTGCTTGCTGCTGTAAGCATATATAAAGCCAGTGACAGAAGGTGAGAGAGGAAGGATAAGTCCGTCAGGCTCTAGTACTTACACTTTTTCCAGTCATATTGATTTACTGTGGTTTCAGGGAAAGCTGCTGTCCTTCCTTTCCCCTTACATTAAGAATATTTGGGGTACCTGTTATCTACTGGATCCACAGTATGTCTTTCAGACCACAGGACTACTGGAGGGAAGGGATTCTATCCAGAGGGATCTTGACAGGCTGGAGAGGCGGTCCCATGCAAACCTCATGAAGTTCAACCAGGCCAAGTGCAAGGGCATGGGTCATGGCAATCCCAAGCACAAATACAGGCTAGGCGCAGAATGGATTGTGAGCAGCCCTGAGGAGGACTTGGGTGTGCTAGTGGATGAAAAGCTCAACATGAGCCAACAATGTCTGCTTGCAACCCAGAAAGCCAACCACATCCAGAGCTGCATCAAAAGAAGCGTGGCCAGCAGGTCAAGGGAGGTGATTCTGCCCGTCTACTCTGCTCTCATAAGACCCCACCCAGAGTACTGCATACAGCTCTGGAGCCCCCGGCATAAGAAGGATGTGGACCTGTTGGAGAGCGTCCAGAGAAGGGCCACAAAGATGATTAGAGGGCTGGAGCACCTCTCCTAGGAGGACAGGCTGAGAGAGTTGGGGCTGTTCAGCCTGCAGAAGAGGAGGCTCCGGGGAGACCTGATAGCGGTCTTCCAGTACCTCAAGGGGGCCTACAAGAAAGACAGGGAAAAACTCTTCAGTGGGGACTGTTGCGATAGGACAAGGGGTAGGTTCAGATTTGACATTAGGAAAAAATATTTTTCACTGAGGGTGGTAGAACATTGGAACAGGTTGCCCAGAGAGGTGGTGGATGCCCCGATCCCTGGAAGCATTCAAGGCCAGGCTGGATAAGGCTCTGAGCAACCTGATCTGGTTGAAGTTGTCCCTGCTCCTTGCAGGGGTGTTGGACCAGATGACCTCTAAAGGTCTCTTCCAACCCTGACAATTCTATGATTCTACAACTTCTTTCAGTGACTTCAAGGGGCAAGAATTAACTCCAGGAAACAATCAGATTTAAAGGGGGACCAAACCTGTGTCCCTTCTTAAATATAGGGGGTCAGACTTATGAAAGCTGGATTTGACTTAAGATCAAATGGAGCAAGCAAACATCTAATTTTTGAATGAAAGTCACCAGTCCTGAAGAAAAGCTGTTCACTTAATGGGTATCATCAACATGAAAAGCATAGCTTCCAGCAGGCAGCAAAGTACCCATAGAGAGGGGCTTCTGTGGTCTTGGTACAACAGAAATCACATATTGAAACTCCTTCCCTTCCCTTCACATATGCAGAGACATTTCCCCTGTATGTGTGTCCATAAATTAAAAGTTTGAAACAGTTATAGGTGAATCAACTTCATCTGGGCTGTGAAATAGAAGAATATAGCAATTACAGAAAAACAAAAAACTATGTATGATCTGCAAATACATTCTCTCTTCAGGGCGGATTAAGTCCATGTAAACGTAGGTAGGGAACAACCAATGTAACAACAATAGTAGATTTATATAAGCATATTATAGACCTGAGTTAATTGGCTACACGAGAAACCAGTTTAACTATTAGTCAGCATCAGTAAAATATACTGGGATACCTGAGCTATATCACCTTTAATAGAACAGTGAGCACACTGCAGAACAAGAACCTTAAATTGTAAGAATCTCACATTGAAAAGCTGTGTCTCAAGGAAGGGGATATAGCAGTGTCCAAAATTACACTATGAAAAAAGAGATAGACTATTTATGCATTTATTCATCATTACCATACAGTTCAGGTTGGAAAGGGGCCCAAAAGTACTATCTGCCTTGATCATTTCTGCAGAGCTTGTCAGTCCCCAGCCTCTGTCATTGCAGGGGGGTTCTTCCTTCTCAGGGCCTGGACTTTATTTTCCTAAGATTCCTGTTGACCCATTCTGTCAAACTATCTAGGTCCCCCTCAATGGTCATCCTGCCAGTGTATTAGATGTCACCCTGAAATTGGAGTCACCTGAAAACTTGACATAAGTATACTCCATGTCCTTCTCCAGGTCATGGATAAAAATGTTTAACAGGACATATCCCAAGATAAACTTCTGCAGTATCCCATGTACTACTGGCTTCCAGGTAGAGTATGATGACAAACTGCTATACTTTGAATGTGACCATCCAGATGGTTTTTTACCCATTAAGTTTTCCACTCAACCAGACCAAAATCCTATGTACACATGAAGTGGAACATATGTGTTTTTATCCATATAAATAAAATATGAAATAATAATTTTATTTAAAGGAAATACATATATATATTCCACTAACTCAGTTTGCAACCAAATCTGTTATTTGCTGCTTGCTAAAGAGAGAATCTCCATAGTTCGAAGATAATGCTGCATGGTCAACAGTGACACATCAAAACGCAGATTCAAAGACAATATGTCCTGACACATCACACAGACATTTTTGTGTTTGTGTGTGGTACATATACATTCAAAATGTTGACATGCTAGGCTATTGAGTTAAAAAGGAAAAGAAACTTTTAAAAGGTAAGGTATGAGACACATCTGTATTAAAACTCTGACTAACACTTAAGACTTATACTTCTGATTTTTGGTTATTCTAAGATTGCATCTGCTCTTTTATGATAGCATAGAATTTTGGGCTTCATTTTCTTTTTTTGACAGAATTTTTATTAAATAAGTACTGCCAGATCCCCAAATGCTAGGTAATTATTACCTAGCTAGGTAACTAGTACCTAGCATTATTACCACATTATTATAGTGGTTTTACAAGTAAGGCATTTGATGCTGAAGCATGGAGAAGTTGAGTCACTTGTCCAGTGGAAAATAGAAAATAAGTGCCAGAAGACTGATTAAAATAGGGGAATGACTGGTTTACTATTCTATATGCATTATACATACCATATTCATTACCTTTTTTAAATATATAAGACAAAATTTTCACCACAAAATTTAAAACTGTGATATTATTTGATTTTTTGTATTTCTTTATTTTTCTAATGCTGGATTTGATGCTGTAAGATACTGAATCTCTAGAGGAACCTGGAGTAAATTCAAATTCATTTGACTGCCAAAACAGCTGGAGCAAACTAAGTTTGCACTAGCCCTAGGGAAATGCATAAAGAGGAGCAATTTCCTACAAACTTCATCTGTGTTTCCACTGTCCGTAGACAGAGCAACAGATTATAAACAACTGTGCCTTTATGCAACAAAAAAGATTATCAAAATTAATCCCAAATAATTGTGTAAGAAAGATCTGCTCTGTACCAGATAGTTTCCTAATACACTACTTATGTTTCCATGAAAGCAATTACTTTCCTCCTGCCAAAGGGCATATTTTCTTAACTAAAAATTAATGTGTGCTTATCAGCAAAGCTGATAACTGTGTAGATGTTTTTCTCCTCCTTGCCTGAGAAGACCAAATTTAGGTTAAACCACTACAGACTTCTTTAATCAGAAAATTAGTCTGTAGATGTTTTATTCTGATCTGGCAGACTAGTTCTGTCATACAACAACCAAATGTCTGCATCATTACTGTTGTGAAAATGTAATGCAGGAGAATTAATAATTACTAAAGGTTTTGAAAAGGCCAAGGGTTGAGTGTGCAAAACATTGTGCTTTACCATCAAAAAAGCTGCAGCTTTGGCAGGAAAAATTCTGAAAACAAAGGGGAAGTTAGCAGTGCTTAGCATCCAACTACCAGTCAGAATAGAAGAGAGAACTAGTGTGCTCTGCAGTCAGAAAGCAGAAAAAGTCAGGCTAAAGCAGCCGTTTATCTGAACACTGAAATGATTCAGTAGCTAGTGGTAGGTGTCCAGGGAAGGGGTAGCAAAAAAAGACAAAAAGCATAGCACTAATGTAATAGAATCATAGAATGGTTAGAGTTGGAACGGACCTTCAAAGATCATCCAGTCCAACTCCCCTGCAAGAAGCAGGGACATCCCCAACTAGATCAGGTTGCTCAGAGCCTCATCCAGCCTGGCCTTGAACATTTCCAGGGATGGGGCTTCCACCACCTCTCTGGGCAACCTGTCCCGGTGTTCTACAACTCGCATAGTAAAAAATGTTTTCTAATATCTAATCTAAATCTACCCCTCAATATATTAAAACCATTACTCCTTGTCCTATCACGACAGGCCCTACTGAACAGCCTGTCCCCATCTTTCTTGTAGGCCCCCTTGAGGTACTGGAAGACCACTATCAGGTCTCCCCGGAGCCTCCTCTTCTCCTTGGACTTTCTTTTGTCCCCTACATACCTATAGAAGCTTTTCTTGTTGCTTTTTATATCCCCGGCCAGATTCAATTCTGTCAGGGCTTTAGCCTTCCTCACCCGATCCCTGGCCACTCACACAGCCTCTTGGTAGTCCTCCCAGGCTACCTGTCTCTGCTTCCACCCTCTATAGGCTTTCCTCTTCACTTTCAGTTGGTCCAGGAGCTCCTTGCTCATCCACACCGGCCTCCTGGCCTTTTTGCCCGACTTGTTTTTCATTGGGATGCATCTCTGCTGAGCTCGGAGGAGGTGCTCCTTGAACATAGACCAACTTTCCTGGGCCCCTATTCCCTCCAGGGCCGCCTCCCATGGCACTTGGCCCATCAGATCCCTGAAGACGCCGAAGTCCGCCCTCTTGAAGTCTAGGGCTGAGAGCTTGCCATGTAGTTTCCTTGCTGCCCCGTGGATCTTGAACTCCACCGTGTCGTGGTAGCTGCAGCCAAGGCTGTCCTTTAGTTTCACATCCCCCACCAGTCCCTCCCTGTTGGTGAGCACAAGGTTGAGCATGGCAGCCCTTCTTGTCGGCTCCTCTATTGCCTGCAGGAGGAAGTTATCATCCACGCATTCCAGGAACCTCCTGGACTGCCTGTGCCCTGCTGTGTTGTCTCTCCAACAGATGTCAGGGTGGTTGAAGTCCCCCATGAGGACCAGGGCCTGTGAGGCTGTGAGGCTGCTCCTATCTGCCTATAGAACACCTCGTCCGCTCTCTGCTCTGTCTTCCTGGCCAGGCAGCCTGTAACAGATCCCCACTGTAACGTCCCCTTTCCGTCCCCATCCTCTAATCTTGACCCATAAGCTCTCTGTCAGCTCCTCCTCCATCCCCAGGCGGAGCTCCACACACTCCAGCTGGTTGCTGACGTAGAGAGGAACACCCCCTCCTCGTCTCCCCTTCCTGTCCTTTCTAAAAAGCCTATACCCCTCCATGTTCACACTCCAGTCGTACGAGTCATCCCACCACATCTCTGTGATGCCAACACATTGTAGCCCTGCTCGTGTGCATGCATCTCCAGCTCTTCCTGTTTATTCCCCATGCTGCGTGTATTGGTATATAGACACTGCAGCTGGGTCCCCAACAGAGCTGGCTTGCTGGCCCGAGCGACAGGAGTTCTTTGGTCACTGAATGCTACACTGCTGTAAAGATTACTCATGTAAAAGATCTACTATCAGGTGAACTATCCTTTTTTTGTTTTATGAAGTCCATATTACATAACAATGAGCTTGGAAAGCACACAAGATTTCAAACTCTATATTCCAAAAGACAAACAAAGTATAGCCACCAAAAAGGAAGAACAATCATAAGATCTTAAATCACTTACTTGTACTCGTGTGACATGTAGATACATAATACAAGCCACTAGGAAGCATATGCAGAACACCAGGAGAACAAGAACTATGGTACTCCTAGAATCAAAACACAACAGAGGTAAAGCAATGCAACTCAGTAGTAGATGAGAACAAACAGCACAGGGGTACTTCTGAAACGGTATTTTCAATGAATAGTGGAGGATCTCCACCTGTAATACTGTAATACTAACTGTTACAGAGGAAATTTCACAGTGAAATGCACTCCTTTCAAGAATGAGAAATTAGTAAATGCTGTTGTATATGGTGCCCACTCTGACCTCAGTAAGAAGATCAAAGCACCTCAAAAATTCAACTGTATGGTGTGTCAGGAGACACACTTTCTAATTGTAGGCTAATGGAGAATATTCAGCGTGATGACTCTTGAAAGCAGAGTGTGTAATCCAGTTATTTGTCCTTGGCAGCTGTGTAACAGTTATCAGATGCTTTTCCCTTCTAATTTCTCCTTCTCAAAGATTCAGAAATCAGAGGTCAGTCAACTCAGTCACCTACCAAGTCAAATAAAATCAGACCAGATTGCAATCTCTTCTTCTAATGAAACAGAGCAACTCCCTCCTTTTGAGTCTTCCTCAATGGTTAGAAAAATCTTAGATTTCAAAGTGATTCTCTAATAATTCTTTCCATTCTTAATCTTCCCTCTCCTGATCTTTCAAAATAGGCTCATTCTTCATAAGCAGAGGGGTACAGACCAAGCACTTCTCTCTTCTAGAAAACCTATGTTATTGGAACAGTACCTTATGGATGTGAGCAAGCTGGCAAAAATTAGTCCACCAATGCTGGTGCTTTGATTTGTGCTCAGGGATAGCCTGGCCCCAAGCCAGCCATAGAACAAGGGCCACATGAAAGCAGTTTAAGATTATTTTCACACCTTCTTTTCTAGTCTTGCGAGAACAACCTAGCCAGTTCAGAAGATATGAGCCATGGCTACAGGCAGATATGTATCTGTGCCCTTGACCTTCACTGGCAAAAAAGTCCTTATATAGGGTTTCTAACAGTAGGAGAGAAGAGTGACATTCTTCTGCTGTAGAATTTCTCAATATTTGGCTGTGATTTCAAATTCATGTAACAATTCCCACCAATACACAAACAGGGGAAATTCTGAGATGTAGTACGTGTAACCAGAATGGAGAGGTGACTCTAGATGCTGTCAGTGTGGATTCTGCATACAAGTATTAACAGTCAGAAGGCTCTCCTGTGCTTTTAGAGAATTGGCTTGTATTCAGGATGGTAGTAAGCTAGAAAAAAAAAATGCAGTGGATATGATTGCAACTACATCTTTTAAGACAGCAAGAGCCAACAACTGACACTGGTGCTGAGTGGGACCCTGACTTGGGTTGGCACCAGAAACAATAGGCTACATATTTTTTTTTTTAATAAATCCAGTACAAGACATCAGAAAGGTTCATCCTCAGGGCTTTTAGTGACTACGCTGCATGTGTGCCTCCATAATTGGACAGCTTAGGTTGACAGGAATACAGCCTTACTTTCACCAGCTCCATCTGGGGATATAAAATATCCATTGGTCTTTGGCCGAGAAGCTGTTTTGCTCAGATGATCATAGGAATTGTGAGAATGTCGAGCTCATTGCTTTCTGTGTATTTATGCAACAACTGGCTTTCTTACAACATTTTCTTGTCTCTAGATTTTGAACCTCCTCCCTTGGAATACTGTGATACATGTCAAACATCATTATTATCACTTAAATTACAATCCCATTATAGTAACACATTACGCTTCTTGTCTTGGCTTTTGCATTCTCTTGTCATACTTACAACTACTTCAGCAATCCAAAGAACAACTTAAAGCTCTGCGTTCTGTGGAGAGGGGAAATTTTCCAATACTTCCAAAGTTGCTGTCTAGCTCATGGTTGCACCTGTGCCACAGCGTGAGAAGAGTCAAGAAGACTAGTAATTTGGCTATATGAAGTCACCACCACCAGACAC